>NC_090935.1:134993824-136320074 GCF_040938575.1 Ambystoma mexicanum
TTCCAAGGTTATTTATTTGATGAGCAGAACCACATCTGATTAGAGATAAACTCTGGACAGTGTAGCAACACCTTAGACTCCCTTAGGATTTTTTTCCTTGGAATAAAGTACCACTATCTGTGTCTGGATTGTTCCAAATACCCTCTGTGTCTGGTTTGACTCTCTTATTCTCCCACCAGATTTCACCTGCCATCTGAACATCAGCGCACTACGCGTAGTACTAAAGAGGTTCTTGACTTTGCTGTGCAGGGCTCACATATGGTGCTTATCAGCTCTAATGCTGGCCATGCCGGATCATTACAGCCTGGTCTGCAAAGCAACACCAATCAAAGCGATGCAATATTCTTACTGGAACCGTAGGGAGGCGAGGCCTTCAACTCAGAAAGATGGATAAAATCACATCCTCCATGAGCTGGCGTTTACACCACTTGCTTCCAGTGAATCAAATGATCAATTTCCAAACTCCATTCATAATATGGAAGGCCATTGATAGACAAAGCACAGAATAGATGCATAATATGACCTAGCATTGCATGTCACTGTAAAGCAGCCAATCAGCCAGTTGCAGTATAATTAAGCCAGACACTGAGGAGACACCATCAGAGTGCAATGTCCACTTCTCGGGGCCACCTACACTGACTACTTCAGATCGCAGCCTGGCTCCACTCCTTACAATGGTTTATCAAATGTGACTCTTTCCAAGGACGCTTTTACTCCACGCTTCTAAGAAAGGGGCAGGCTCAACCACCTCGGCATAGAAACACATGCTGAAGAACTAATGATGTCTTACCAAGAGGAGGAAAATTGGACATATTATGTTATGTATTTATGTATTTTATTAATTCATAAAGCGCACTAAACCCAGGGACATCAAGGCGCTGACATGCCACTACCTGGCAATCTTCGTGGGGGCCATTCCCGCATGTTTTGATGCTCAGCTGAATTCCAGCGCTGTGAAGCAGCTGCAAGGCAACAAGATGATCACTGGCGCTCTAGCGCTCTACCAAAACAGATATATACTTTCAAAGTTGCAACCCTAAAGATTTTTTGAAAAAAAACACCCTATCCCAAAACATTAGTAGGCGCCAAATAATTTCATTCATAAATACGTTTCTTTACAAATGCTATGTATATATTACTATTGATATGGTGCACTGTATTTCATTGGAGTGTATGTCAGTGTGAACAAACAAAGTCATATAGAATACGGGCCTCCACACAGGACTAATCATGCAGTTACTTTGAGTGTTAGGTAGTTGTAACACGATTTGGCAAGGCCAATAGTTTTGGCCTGTGTGTAGCCATGGGATAGCTATTTACCAGGAACACGCATAATGGTGCAACCTGACCATTATACAGCAATAGCTGGAAAAAGGTGCGAGTACCGGGGGCATATAATAGCATTGCCTGGCCAATGTCAAAATACAAGCAAAACCAGATGGAATTGCCAATGCTTGCTTTTAACAGGACTTCAGATTGTTGGACACGGATACTGCTTATAATTCAAGTGGCTGAAGGCACAATTGATTGAGACATTTTTATCACAGTAGTAAAGCATTTACAGCTGCAATTAAACGGTACACTCTCAGAATACCACTTTGAAATAACACTAGCAGGCCCATCGTAGAAGAAAGTTTAATGGTACTGCTTAACAGAGCTAGCACATAGAGATGTGTGTTGGGCGGGGAATGGAATCTAGTAGCATGAAGTGTAGTTCAGTGACTAAGGAAATTCCAGGTTGAATAGGCATATCCATTAGCATTACCCAAGACAGTCAACAGGTGTGTAGATAGCCAAACAGGCAGCACCATCTGGCGGTGTGCCTCTTCTCACATCTAGTCTCTCTCGCTCTCTCTGTTCACTTTCCATGACAAGTTTCTGCTCATAGGCTGCACTTTCAGTGACACAAAATAGCAAAAACAATTGTTTGTGAAATAATAACACAATAATGCACAAAAAAAGCAAAACATAGAAATCTAATTCTTGTATTGCCATATGGAAAACACTAATTATGCCTTTGCCCAAGTATTGCCAAAAGGTCCCCCTGTGAGAACACACCTCGAATGGATTTGCACACATATCACTAGCATGAAAATGCTGGAAATAGTTCTGCATCTCTAAGGACACACCTGTGGTGGTTTTGCCCATATAAAAACCATAATTACCACTTTAAATGCACACATCGGATGGATTTCACGTCCATTTCCACCTTCTGGCACTTTTACAGCACACCTGTGAAGGCTTTGTCCAAACACTGTCAGCATTTGTCCAAAGAATGACATAACTGTGATGGTTTTCCCTAAGATAATGCCAGCATATGCCTCTGTAAGGCTACACCTGTGATGATTGAACCCTACATGCCAGCTATTTCCCCTCTAAGGTCACACCTAGGGTAGCTTTTCCCCAGAGATGCCAGCATTGCCCCCATTAAGGACACAGCTATGATAGCTTTGTCCCAACATGCAAGGGTTTGTCCCTATAAAGGCACACCTGTGATGGCGTTGCCCCAACATGCAAGCAACTGCTCCTGAATTGATCTTCTTTGCATTCAGTCTGCACATTGCAAAGAAATATCTTTTTACCTTAGTTTGTAAATAAATAGCTTTCTATACAAAAATCACTGCCTCTCCCTCTTAGTATAAAACCAATTAAAATAATTATGTAAAGAAATCACCGATAAGAATGGGGATGCAGACAAGCAGCACCAATGCAGGCTGCTGGCTATTTTGCTTAAAACCAAAGAGCACTTTGGGTACATGAGAATGACCAGGTTTTTTTCTTTTTATATTTGAAAAATATGTCTGCAATTGTGATTTAAGCATACAATCTTTCAGAGCACATAATACACACTGAGCTTAGTGCTCATTTAATTTGCCACAACAATCACAATAACAGTAAAATGTCAACAAATCAATAACCATGAATACTCAGTAGGACAAACTAAGATTTTAGCTCTGAGGCTTAGGCTTCCCTGCTTCAGCAGAGAACGACTTTTCATTTCTCGAAATGTGTGCTTCTCAAAGCTTGTAAATTGAACATAATTTCTGCAATGTATTCAATAACACCAATTTCCTGGCTCAAGGTGAGGGAATAATAGTGGGGGGGATCCATTCCTTGGGGAAAGCTTTTGGAGTCTCGGGTTGTCAGTTAGTTTTGGCACACTTAAAGCCTTGTACTCTATTTAGCTGTTTAAGCCCATCCCATTGACTCTATAGTCGTGAAAAGAACCTTTTAAAGAGCACCTTCAGCTCGGGGTTGCCAGGGAACAAATGACATCTCTCTTCTCCACCCATAGGATTAAACTCTTCAATCCAGCGGGAGGGATGGTTTCCAGATCCTTGCAATATAAATCGTGTTGATCATCACATAACATACTACAGCTTCGCTACTGGTGCCCAAAAACCTTCTAGCACCAGTGCAACATTTGATAAATGTGAGATTCAACATTGCAAGAATGGATATTGAAATAATGCAATGCCAGAGGTAAGGACAGTACAGAATGCAGATGGAACGCTGCAAGCAGGTCTTTAAGTGGGCCAGGGCCAAGCCCCGTCTGTCTCCAGAAAGGGCTCCCGAGCCGGGGCCTGCCGGGCCCATCCGACTGGCCCCAGCCATGCCGACAATTGGGCAGCCGTGTAGCAGAAGCGCAGCAGTTACACGGAATACCTGCAGGTGTCAGCACTTCGGGAGTACTGACATCTGGAGACAGCCACTGTAAGAGTGGCTTCGTTTACACGACTGCCAGATGACCTCCGAAACAGGAGGAAGTTTGGAGGGCCCATTCTCTCCTTTTGTTTCCAAGTAAGGAATCATCATGCAGCATGAAGCCTTTTAAACAAAGCTTCATGATGCGTGATGACTCTTTATTCGGAAACAAAAGGAGAGACTGTGCCCTCAAGACCTCCTCCTGTTTCATAGTACGGAGTCATCATTCAGCAGCCAGCATTTAATTCAAGGAGCCTGTGGTTTATAACCAGGAAGTACCTTGATTGAAAGGGTGGCTTGCTGTGTGTGAGAGCTGGGGCACACTGGTGTCACACCTTTGGTGCACCCAGCCGCTAGGGGCTGGGCGCACCAAAGGTAATAATGCCAGTGCGCCCCAGCTCCCTTGCTTTCACCAGTTCACATATGCCCATTGACGAGGGGGAGGGCTTGTGTTAGAGGCATGGCCTAAGCACACACATACATAGGCCATGCCCCCTAATGAGAGCCCCCACCCCCTTGTTAGGGAAGTTTTCCAAAGGTCCACTTCATAAATCTATCCCTTGGCATACACGTGTCAAACTCTTACAGGGTAATTCATAGAATTTCGCAGAAAAGTGTCGCAAGCGGCTGGCGCAGAGTGTCCGCGTGCGATTGTCTGCGCCAGCCGCGTGCGCTAAAATCGATTTCCGCGCACAGCGCATTCATGGATTTTCGCATCCAAAACCAGCCGTGGCACAGCGTGGCGCAGCGACCCTGCAGCAGCGCCAGTTACGCCCCCAAGAATGCCCTCGCGCAAGGAAAAGCCTTCAAAATCCCCAAAAAATCGCAAAGGGCTGCGCTAACCCTGGACCAGTTCACCGGGCTGGCAAACAGCAAACGCCAAGCGGGGAACGTGTATTTCAGTGGTTCGCGGGAAGTTCCACACGCGATTGTCCTGTGTACGTGTGCATCAGGGGTGCGCGGGAAGTTCCACAACAAAATCAGCAGGGTACGTGTATTACAGGGGTGCGCAGGAAGTTCCACACGCGATTACAGCAGGGTACGTGTATTTCAGGGGTGCGCGGGAAGTTCCACACGCGATTGGCCCCGTGCGAGCAGGGTACGTGTATTCCAGGGGTGCGCGGGAAGTTCCACACGCGATTTCAGCAGGGTACGTGTATTTCAGGGGTGCGCATGAAGTTCCACACGCGATTCCATCAGGGTACGTGTATTTCAGGGGTGCGCGGGAAGTTCCACACGCGATTGGCCCAGTGCGAGCAGGGTACGTGTATTCCATGGGTGCGCGGTAAGTTCCACACACGATTTCAGCAGGGTACGTGTATTTCAGGGGTGCGCGTGAAGTTCCACACGCGATTCCATCAGGGTACGTGTATTTCAGGGGTGCGCGGGAAGTCCCACACACGATTGGCCCCGTGCGAGCAGGGTACGTGTATTTCAGGTGTGCGCGGGAAGTTCCACACGCGATTGGCCCCGTGCAAGCAGGCTACGTGTATTACAGGTGTGCGCGGGAAGTTCCACACGCGATTTCATCAGGGTACGTGTATTTCAGGGGTGCGCGGGAAGTTCCACACGCGATTGGCCCAGTGCGAGCAGGGTACGTGTATTTCAGGGGTGCGCGGGAAGTTCCACACGCGATTGGCCCCGTGCAAGCAGGGTACGTGTATTTCAGGGGTGCGCGGGAAGTTCCACACGCGATTTCATCAGGGTACGTGTACTTCAGGGGTGCGCGGGAAGTCCCACACGCGATTGGCCCAGTGCGAGCAGGGTACGTGTATTCCATGGGTGCGCGGGAAGTTCCACACGCGATTTCAGCAGGGTATGTGTATTCCAGGGGTGCGCGGGAAGTTCCACACGCGATTGGCCCAGTGCGAGCAGGGTACGTGTATTCCATGGGTGCGCGGGAAGTTCCACACGCGATTTCAACAGGGTACGTGTATTTCAGGGGTGCGCGGGAAGTTCCACACGTGATTTCAGCAGGGTATGTGAATTTCAGGGGTGTGCGGGAAGTTCCACACGCGATTGGCCCAGTGCGAGCAGGGTACGTGTATTCCATGGGTGCGCGGGAAGTTCCACACGCGATTTCAACAGGGTACGTGTATTTCAGGGGTGCGCGGGAAGTTCCACACGTGATTTCAGCAGGGTATGTGAATTTCAGGGGTTCTGGGGAGTACTACACTGAATTGGCCGTGTGGGTCCTCCCAGGTGTACGCTCGACAACCTCCACGGCCCCTGCAGGCAGCCCACACCACGGGGGACTACCCTGCACCCCTGCTCATGTCCCGCAGGCAGCCCATCCACCATGGGCATGCCCCCCAGCCAAACCACATGTCACCTTGCAGCCCCCAGCCACCATGGGCATCCCCCACCAGGCCCCCACTCATGTCTCCTACCACCCCCACCCCCCCAGCAGTGTGGGGCACCCTCCACCAGGCCCCCACTCATGTCCAACTCATGTCTCCCACCACCCCCACTCCCCAGCAGTGCAGGGGCACCCTCCACCAGGCCCCCACCCATGTCTCCCAGCACCCCCACCCCCCAGCCACCATGGCCAGCCCCCACCAGGCCCCCCCTCATGTCTCCCACCCACCCCCACCCCCCAGCCACCATGGCCAGCCCCCACCAGGCCCCCACTCATGTCTCCCACCCACCCCCACCCTCCAGCCACCATGGGCACCCTCCACCAGGCCCCCACTCATGTCTCCCACCACCCCCATCCCCCAGCCACCATGGGCACCCTCCACCAGGCCCCCACCCATGTCTCCCAGCACCCCCACCCCCCAGCAGTGCAGGGGCAGCACCACCAGGCCCCAACTCATGTCCAACTCATGTCTCCTACCACCCCCACCCCCCAGCAGTGCAGGGGCACCCTCCACCAGGCCCCCACCCATGTCTCCCAGCACCCCCACCCCCCAGCAGTGCAGGGGCAGCCCCCAAAAGGCCCCCACTCATGTCTCCCACCCACCCCCACCCCCCAGCCACCATGGGCAGCCCCCACCAGGCCCCCACTCATGTCTCCCACCCACCCCCAGCCACCATGGGCCCCCTCCACCAGGCCCCCACTCATGTCTCCCACCACCCCCATCCCCCAGCCACCATGGGCAGCCCCCACCAGGCCCCCACTCATGTCTCCCACCACCCCCACCCCCAGCCACCATGGGCAGCCCCCACCAGGTCCCCACTAGAGTCTCCCACCCACCCCCACCCCCGAGCCACCATGGGCACCCTCCACCAGGCCCCCACTCATGTCTCCCACCACCCCCACCCCCCAGCCACCATGGGCAGCCCCCACCAGGCCCCCACTCATGTCTCCCACCCACCCCCACCCCCCAGCCACCATGGGCACCCTCCACCAGGCCCCCACTCATGTCTCCCACCACCCCCACCCCCCAGCCACCATGGGCAGCCCCCACCAGGCACCCACTCATGTCTCCCACCCACCCCCACCCCCCAGCCACCATGGGCACCCTCCACCAGGCCCCCACTAATGTCTCCCACCACCCCCACCCCCCAGCCACCATGGGCAGCCCCCACCAGGCCCCCACTCATGTCTCCCACCCACCCCCACCCCCCAGCCACCATGGGCACCCTCCACCAGGCCCCACTCATGTCTCCCACCACCCCCACCCCCCAGCCACCATGGGCAGCCCCCACCAGGCCCCCACTCATGTCTCGCACCCACCCCCACCCCCCAGCCACCATGGCACCCTCCACCAGGCCCCCACTCATGTCTCCCACCACCCCCACCCCCCAGCTTCCAGGGGCACCCTCCACCAGGCCCCCCCTCATGTCTCCCACCACCCCCATCCCCCAGCCACCATGGGCACCCTCCACCAGGCCCCCACTCATGTCTCCCACCCACCCCCACCCCCTGCCACCATGGGCACCCTCCACCAGGCCTCCACTCATGTCTCCCACCCACCCCCACCCCCCAGCCACCATGGGCAGCCCCCACCAGGCCCCCACTCATGTCTCCCACCACCTCCATCCCACAGCAGTCAGGGTCACCCTCCACCAGGCCCCCCCTCATGTCTCCCACCCACCCCCACCCCCCAGCCACCATGGGCACCCTCCACCAGGCCCCCACTCATGTCTCCCACCCACCCCCACCCCTCAGCCACCATGGGCACCCTCCACCAGGCCTCCACTCATGTCTCCCACCCACCCCCACCCCCCCAGCCACCATGGGCAGCCCCCACCAGGCCCCCACTCATGTCTCCCACCACCCCCACCCCCCAGCAGTGTGGGGCACCCTCCACCAGGCCCCCACTCATGTCTCCCACCACCCCCACCCCCAGCCACGATGGGCAGGCCCCACCAGGCCCCCACTCATGTCTCCCACCCACCCCCACCCCCCAGCCACCATGGGCAGCCCCCACCAGGCCCCCACTCATGTCTCCCACCCACCCCCACCCCCCAGCCACCATGGGCACCCTCCACCAGGCCCCCACTCATGTCTCCCACTACCCCCACCCCCCAGCCACCATGGGCAGCCCCCACCAGGCCCCCACTCATGTCTACCACCCACCCCCACCCCCCAGCCACCATGGCACCCTCCACCAGGCCCCCACTCATGTCTCCCACCACCCACACCCCCCAGCATCCAGGGGCACCCTCCACCAGGCCCCCCTCATGTCTCCCACCACCCCCATCCCCCAGCCACCATGGGCACCCTCCACCAGGCCCCCACTCATGTCTCCCACCCACCCCCACCCCCAGCCACCATGGGCAGCCCCCACCAGGCCCCCACTCATGTCTCCCACCCTCCCCCACCCCCCAGCCACCATGGGCACCCTCCACCAGGCCCCCACTCATGTCTCCCACCACCCCCACCCCCCAGCCACCATGGGCAGCCCCCACCAGGCCCCCACTCATGTCTCCCACCCACCCACCCCCACCCCCAGCCACCATGGGCACCCTCCACCAGGCCCCCACTCATGTCTCCCACCACCCCCACCCCCCAGCCACCATGGGCAGGCCCCACCAGGCCCCCACTCATGTCTCCCAGCACCCCCACCCCCCAGCCACCATGGGCAGCCCCCACCAGGCCCCCACTCATGTCTCCCACCACCCCCACCCCCCAGCAGTGTGGGGCACCCTCCACCAGGCCCCCACTCATGGCCCCTATCACCCCCACCCCCCAGCATCCAGGGGCACCCTCCACCAGGCCCCCACTCATGTCTCCCACCCACCCCCACCCCCCACCATGGGCACCCTCCACCAGGCCCCCACTCATGTCTCCCACCACTTCCACCCCCCAGCCACCATGGGCAGGCCCCACCAGGCCCCCACTCATGTCTCCCAGCACCCCCACCCCCCAGCCACCATGGGCAGCCCCCACCAGGCCCCCGCTCATGTCTCCCACCACCCCCACCCCCCAGCAGTGTGGGGCACCCTCCACCAGGCCCCCACTCATGGCCCCTATCACCCCCACCCCCCAGCATCCAGGGGCACCCTCCACCAGGCCCCCACTCATGTCTCCCACCACCCCCACCCCCCAGCAGTGTGGGGCACCCTCCACCAGGCCCCCACTCATGGCCCCTATCACCCCCAGCCACCATGGGCACCCTCCACCAGGCCCCCACCCATGTCTCCCACCACCCCCACCCCCCAGCCACCATAGGCAGCCTCCACCAGGTCCTCACAATCCCCAATCATGTGCGTTATGGTCAGCCTCCACAGCCAAAAAGCCCTACCAAGTAACCCATTCACCCACATGGAAATGGAAATTACATGTTACACCCCCAATGTTCATAAAGCTAATGAACCCATGTCCGTCACACACAATGGTTGCAATTGAATGGGAAAACACCCAACATGACATGCATGAAACCAATGAGATGATACCACACAGTGAAGTATGAAAACAAAATTGTATTAAAAAAAAAAGAATGCAAAAGAAATGAAACAAACTACAATGGGAATGAAAAAAAGATAAGCTGCATGTCCGTTTAAAAAAATAAAAACACCAAATCCTAATCCAAAAAAATGTTGTCCAAAGTCAAATGAAAAATAAAATCAATCCAATGAAGAACTATGTACAAAACATCCAAGGGTCCATGAGCCCAACTGAACAAAGGAAACCTACAAAACTAAAATGCAACTATATACAAAAAGTGGAGCAGTGTCCGTCGACTCCAAATCATAAGAACAAACAAAGGAAACCTAAAACTAAAGAACTATATACAAAGGCGGCGGGCAAGTCCAGCGGCTCACTCTGTGGTGTTCCGGGCCAGGGCATCATCGAACTCCTGTTCGATGTCCCGGAGGCGGTCCTGTTCCATGGCCCGAGGGTCCGCAGCGACGATGCCGTGTCCTCCTCCAGCCCCCTGCGGATTGCCTCGAGGCACTCGGCCCGCCTCAGGGCCCTCTGCATGGAGTTCTCCGCCCTGACCATTGTGAGCCGCGCCTCTTCTGCCCGCTGCCGCTCCGCACCTATGGCGTGGCCCAACCGCTGCCACACGGAAGACACTCTCTGTCCTGGGTCCTCCTGCCCTCCGGCCGATGCCTGCCCCTCCGATGTTGAAGGACCCGAGCCTTCATGGCTCCCACCATGTTGCTGCTGCTGCTCTGCCTCTGCCCGTGCACTGCCTCCTGCTGCCTGCACATCCTCCGCCGGCTGGGGTGCAGTCGTAGATGTGGCCACCCCTGCTGGATGTCCGACTCCCGACTGTGGCAGGGATGCCTCCTCCACCAGCCTGGCCGCACCGTCAGCGGCAGCACCACAGGGCACCCAGGTGACTGATGGGTGGGAAGATGGCACAGAGGACGACTGGCGCGTAGGGGGTCCAGTTGAGGAGGGGGTCGGAGCAAGCCCCATCAGACGGAGGAATCCGGCCTGGGTGACCTGTCCCAGCAGGCTGACGTGGTCAACGAGCCATTCGAGATGACGTGCAGTCTCTCCATGAAAAGACTGCAGGTCACCTCGCATGGCCCGTTGACGCAACACCACACCAGCCAGGACAGGCTCAACCCGGACCTGGATAGCCACGTCCGCAGGCAGAGGAAGGCCAGTTGACGTCAGCTCATCCCCTGCCTGAAAACGGGTCTGGACGTAGGCATCCCTGCTGGTGCAAGATGATGCAGGGACAGGATCGGGGACAGGATTGCACACAGGCACCTCCGCGGCGGCCTGTGCTGCCTCCTGTCCCTGGTCCTGCACTGCACCACTAGCACCAGTGGGATCCCCACCTCCAGACCCCGTCTCTGGTGCTTGCACGGCCTCCTCCTCCACCAAACCCCCCACCAACCTGGATGACTCCGTGCCATCTTCCCCTGTTGGGCCCTGTGGGGTCCCAGCTGCCCCTTCTGCTGCCGAGGAGTCCAACTCCAACCTCCGCCTCTTGGACCTCCCCCCGGCAGCTGCGGCCTGGGACGCGGCACCGGACTCCTCAGTCCCCGACGAGATGACAACACGGGAGGGGAGCCGGGCCTTGCGTCTCCGGCTGGCGGTGGGATCCCCGCCGCTGTGCTCCACAGCACCTTCTCCGCCCTCTTCATCAGTTGACGCTGCAGACAGGGAGAAACAAAACATAGGCATCAGGGCACTGTACAATGGACACATACACACATGACAGTTGCACATGAGTGGCATTGGCAAACCTCAGACATGTCATCACAATCCCCAACACACATGTCATTACAACTCGCACACATGAGCCATACCACAGCCATATCGCAACTGCCACCACCATCCCTACACATACAACAGCATGAGCAGCAAAAGGTGAGCCAGACATCACATGCATCACAGGAAGTGCACCACACATGTACACACACCACCACACTTGCATGCATGTGTACACCTCTGCCAAGTGTCGCACTGTTCAGACTGGCATCCATGTCACATCTGCCAATCAGGCTTCCACATACCGCTGTCACATGCATCCATGTTGCATCACTGTTGCACCCTTGTCAAATACACACACATGCACATGTACACAGTGCTGATACATGCAGCCGAAAACAACATACATGCGTGACAACACGGACATGTCTACTTACATACACATTCATCCAAACATGTGTGCCCACACAACTGCATTTGGCATGCAAGCCTACACACACAAGCACCATCCATGTCTCACACATTACAGCCCTCGCATGTGTCAGCCCCACGGCCCTGTACACCCCCACCCATACTCGACCCTATACAAACAGATGTGCAACCTGCACACTACCGAATAATCACCGCACGCACTGCTCACAATCAGGATGCATGTACACTCACCGCTCGACTTCAGACGGGTCTGCTTCTCTAGGACCTGGACGTGGAGCGCTGGGGATATGCGTTCCAGGACCCTCATCTGTTCTTCCGACAAGTGGCTTCGGCGCCCCTTGGCATCCGCTGCCTTCAAGAGGCGCCAGGCCTTGTTCAGGGTCCTGGACCTGAAGTCCTCCCAGCGCTTCCTGACATGTTGTAAGTCGCGGACTGCCACCCCCTCCGCGTTGATGGCAGTCACGATGTCAGTCCAGATCCGAGTCCGTCTTTCCTTGTCGGCGCGGGAACTACCGAAGAGGGCATCATACTGCCCCAGGACTTGCTCCACCAGGACACCAACTTCGGTGGCACTGAAGCTGGTGCCCCTCTGCCTCTCTGGCCGGGGGTTGTCAGTGGTCACAGATGGTGTTTGCCCCGACATGACAACCCCAGAGGCAGGAGTGGGTGGGCAACTGGGTGCTGGGGCTGGGCTGTGGAGCGATGGAATCCCAGTCGGGAGTCTTCGGTTCCAGCAGGGGTGGTCACAGCAACAGCACCCCTGGCTGATGTGCAGGCAGCAAATGGCAGTGCACGTGGGCAGCAGGCAGTCAGGCAGCAGCAGATGGCGGGTGGGTGCGTGCTCGGGGCACTGGGGGGCAGTAGTTCGGCCTTCTGGGCAGGAGCGTGGTTTTCCGTGTGCATACGCATGGCCAGCTTGATACGGAGTGATTTGGCACGTGAAAAGTCTGCACGTCAGTGTGTAATTCGAGGAAAGGCCCTTAGCGCGTAAGCGCGTCTGCACGCATACGCATTTTCATTGGACAGAAGGCCCCTCAAGCGCAAGCGCCCCTGTGACGTGACGCGTACAGACGCGCATGGGCCCTTTCCACATATTACACGCAGACGTGCAGTTTCCACACGCGCTTACGCGCATGGGCCCTTTCCTCGTATTACACGCGGACGTGCAGTTTTTCTGGACTTGAGCACTTCACCAAATCCAGACCCTGGGGATATCTTCGTTAGCTTATGATGGTGGGAAACCCACCGATAGACCTTCCTCTGCACTCAGCAACTCTGGACTCTCTCCGGTGGGAAAAAGTGGACAGTGATGATGGCAAGGATGTCTTTTGAAATGTTCTCAGGCAGTTTGGAACTTTTGCAGCTGTGGGTGTTCAGGAGCACTATGCCAGGGTACCCCCTCTTCTGGGCAGTAAACAACATGGCTTCCAGCTGTCACGAAATGCACCTCCAGACCCTGGGTGCCGCAAATGGACTTCTTTAACTTGAGATATCCAGACTCTCATCTTCAGGATTCAGGAAGATCCCTTCTCTGGATGGCAGGCATACAGGACTGGCTTTCAGTCCTTCGGATAAAGACTAGCCATTTTTCACAATGGTCCCTCGTAGCTCAGGAGAGGTCTCCTCTGCAGGTGCTCTCTGGATCAGTCCTTGGTAGAAAACAGCAGTTTTTGGATTACACAAAGAAAATGCTGCAGCAGACTTCTCCTCAAGCTGGGCTTCAAGGAACTGCTTCTTCTTGCTTCAGCTTTGACTTGAGCTTCTGAACAAATTGGTAAGTGTGAGGTTCCCAAATATACACATCTGTTCCCCATTATCTCTGGCTAAGCATGGCTCAGTCGCCAATCATGCAGAAGGGCATTCATTCAGGCAGGCAGCCAATCAGGCTCACATGCATTCAGGCCATTCACTCCACCCAGACATCCATTTCAAAGAATGTGGATTGGGGTAAGCACCCAGCCTTTCAACACACTACAGTGTATTCCTGTCAGTTTCAATCAGGTCTGCCTCATTCATTGTGTCACACACACAGAAACCAGACACCTGTCGGGGGGAAATTCTGCCGGGGTCGGCCGGGCCGTCCGCAGACCTCCGGGCAGGGAGGCCCCAACTCCTCCCGTATATCCCAAACGAGATAGAGTATGCGACACACACAAGAAGCAAGGTGACTTCTGCTGTTTATTAAACACAAATGGCAGGGATGGGTCAAGGAGCGTACGCGTCCGTCCTGACACACACACAATTGTGGGCTCGCAGGCCCTTTTTACCTTAGTATGACGCGCTACTTGCGTCATCTCGAAAAGTTAGCAAAAAACCTATCTCCACTCTGGATTGGTTGCTCGAGTGGTAGAGTTAGTATAGCATACGTATAGAGAACAATATTAGTGGGTAAAGTGAGTCAGGTGATATATCTGGGTTGTCCCTACAATTAGATACATGAGAATTGTTACATGAAGACTACTAATGATTGGTCAATGTTAATGGCGTCAGTGATAAGAGCCCCATGTTCTGATTGGTGTGTTCGCGAGCCTCCCAGTCTGGGACAATCGCTGTTCCCAGCTCGCGGTGCACCTGTCATTTGCAACAATGTTTCACTATGAGTACGTGTAGACAATGTGAAGACTTATTCATGAGCTGGAAGGCCGACTACTCCCACTGTCGCAGATGCCCATTGGGCCTTTCAAGTGTATCTGCCTGTGTCTCGTACTGAGGGATCCAGACGCCTTCTTTCTCCTGGGCTTGGCATCCTGTCAGGTTCGGCTTGGTCACGTGAGGTGGGACCGTGTTTGAGGCAGACTTTTCACCATTAATATTGTTTTTCCACTGTGCGCTTGGTTTAATTTTGCAGGTGTGACCTTAACGTTGGTGTGCGGCATGCGAGGTTGCAACATCGTGCCCTTGATGGTCTGCTTTCGGAATGTGAGTTTGCAACATTACGACCTTGGCTGTCTGCTCTCGCCGGGCTCATTTTGCAGGATCAGCAACTCGACTCTTGTTCTTTTCACGTTCATGGGAGCTCTTGCTTGCGGCCTACTTAGGCCTGGTGTATAGGTACAACCATTTGGTGCACGGCGCTTTAGGTTATAGTAACATATTGTCTTATGACCAGTATCATGTCTTCGTTATATTTCTCATTATGGCATCTGGGTCTAGGAAAAGGAAACGTCTTGCGTTTCTGCATTTTAAAAGCCTATGTGAAAAATAATAAAGATGCACGTCCGTGAGTATATCTGTCGCCTACGTCATAGCACTGAGTATATTCTTCGTGTAGATTGGTGCGGGAGTGTCCAGCGTGTATATTTGCACAGGTGCGCTGATCGTTGACTAGGTCGTCATGGCATCTCTAACGACGTGTTGGCTTTAATCTAGTTGATCCGGGCCGCAGGTGTCAGCATGGGCAGGTCGTGCTGTCGGGCAGGCAGATGGACACATCCGTATGTTCCTGTACCAGGGTATTTGGTCGTCTGGTAGATGGGCAAACTCTTCTCGTGGCGGGTGCCTGGGCCGTGATCCTTTAGGCCAGGCGCGAGAGGGCAGGGACGGGAGTCTGTTTTTCCATTCTCCCACTTCACACCCACAACACAGAATGTGAG
This sequence comes from Ambystoma mexicanum, assembly GCF_040938575.1. Classification (NCBI taxonomy): domain Eukaryota; kingdom Metazoa; phylum Chordata; class Amphibia; order Caudata; family Ambystomatidae; genus Ambystoma; species Ambystoma mexicanum. The sequence goes on from NC_090935.1 coordinate 135,009,119, forward strand.
TTTACTTCAGAGTCTATTCACACGGATCCCACCCCTAAGGTGTACCAACAACACACAGCCTCTGAGAAGGCTCCAGCCAGTCTGACAGTAGGCAGCCCCAGAGCCATACATGATATTTCCACCCAAAAGCCAGTCAGCAGGATGGGTCAGAGTCAGGGCTTCCCAGGACTTTGGGAACAAGATAAAAGGCAATAGAAACCAAGAGGCCACAGGGTCCATCTTGCCTCCCTGCAGTAATCCAATGGCAGGGACTGGTTGTCCCAAAATGGAGGACACCGAGAGCTACTGCCAAGTCAGCATGTTGCTGCCACCAGCCCATACCCTGCTCTGTGGGCAACACACAGGTGCCCAAGAACACCCATAAGAGGTGCAAAGGTGTTATCCCACCCATGGGTGCCATAAGGGTATGCCAGGGGTGCTGTTCACCCAAAGGAAAACCTGAAGAGTGGACCTCTGTCTCAAAATAAAATAGAGACAGCACACACACAGAAGTGGTAGGACTGCGCATCTCATTGGCCACCCTAAGCCCAACGAGCAAAACCAAGGGGATCCCCTGATCCCTACCCATTCTATCAGGAACAGGCCCAACCCCTTACCCACGCCAGGGTTCATTACATCTGACCACATTCCAAAGCAGGGTTCCAATCAAGAGTACACCACTGAGGAGACCAGTGATTGGGTAAAGCATCCTCCCAGTACCCTAATTCAAAGAAGTCCGTTTTTTGGGCATCTGGAGCCACCACAGCTTTTTGGTGGGTATGGAGTGTTAGGGTCAGGTATATTTGTGGCAACTTTGGCTGGGCTGAATATTTTGTCGGCCCAACGCTTCCTCCAAGGGGATGGTGGTGCCAGGCCCTGCAGCAACAAGGGCTCACAGCAGTGTTTTTGGAGCACTTAGACCAGGAAAGATGACCAGTTTAGTAAACGGCTTTCAAAGGAAGTTTGCAGGATATAAGGATCTGTATTTTGAGCACACAGTTCAGCTACATGCCCACTTCTGGCAGGGTAAAGGCAATGTCAAGACTAAATTGAGCTCTGTTCGCTCCATAGCACGGTGTAGGGTGGAAGTCATTGTTTCGTTTGTGCCATAGCATGGTGTGAGATTGAACTCAGTGTCTCAGGAGATGCCAATTATAGGATGCGGCGGGGTAGCTTTGCTGTTGTGATCGAGTATTACAATGCCGGAATGGGTGTGCGAGCACAGTAATCAGATCAGAGTGGTCTCCCCTAGAAACACGTTTGTAATGATACATTCCTAAGAATAGAGTAGTACTAGCGTAATAGTGTCAAAAAGAATGCTTGTATCATCTTAATCACTTTAGGATGAACATTGTAACTGGACTCCGCCACATGGATCCTGTCCATTGTAAAGAGATAGTATGCAATTAACGATTACACTGCCGCGGTAGCATAGAATTTCACTTCCCAGCTCCTCACAAGCACTCGTCAACTCATGACGTTAACACGTTGAGTATAAAGAATGCGGTTGCCTAGCAATGCTCCACAACACTCGCAAACTGCTGAAATGACTTCCTAGATGCCGACGCATGGGCGCATACAGTCCCTTCTTAAACTAAGACCATTGCGAGAATGTAAGTACTATGGACGTAATATTAAGAGTTAAGGGATCTAACTAAACAATCACGCATATTTGTGTTTGTTATACACATGAATTAAAATGCTGCGCTTATTAAACTAAGTTGGATGACTAACCGTGAAAAGATATCTAACAATAACTACTATGCAGGTAATATTATCGCCTTGAGATATGGGAAAAATGGGAATAACACAACTCTCTCATGTAAGCACTAATTAGCAGCATTCCTAATTCGTCATACATATATTCTTTTCAGGTGACTTGACCGAGTAACTCCCCCACAAACTTCTATTATTGAAAGGAAGCATAGCAGAGCAGCATGACCTACCAGAGAACAAAGAGAATGCCTATTGCACCATACTTGAACTTCAATAATACCTACGCTCAAATCTCAAAATATCCTTTGTTTACCTTTCGGTCGGAGCATTGACTTCCCCGTGGGTAAGCTAAAATCCAGAATCATTAAAAGTTTGGCTGTAGTAGTAAAACAGATGGGCCTCATTACGACCCACGCGGTAAGGGGTTAACATAAAAGGTGGCGGCGCCGTTAACCCCTTACCCCCTAATTACGAGGTCCCTTTGCAGGTCCCCACCTTAACGGCTGGTTTTACTCCCAGCTTTATATTTTGAAAGATAATTAAACAAAACTGAGCATAATCAGACTTGTAACGTTATGATCAAGTAATTCAAGGTAAACTGCCAGAGATGCCCTGTTTATTAGTACCGGGTGCAGAGCTGGGTTGGAGGCTTTTGAAACGCAATGAGACAAGCAAAAAGGGAGCAGAGTGGAAGCACGAACGTTGCTCACCGTGATCCGTAATCCATAATCCATAGCCCATGATCTGTGAGCTAAATATCGAGCATCAAGTTCAGAGACTGTTCAAATTCAGTGGCAAGGGAACAAGGGCTGTGTCAGCTTGAGGCACCAGCTCCCAGCCCCTCCTTTCCTCTGTCACACACAGGTGTCAGGACAGCGGGAAACAGCCCGCTCATGGCCCTGCTCCGCTTATTGATATTAATCTTATTATTAATAGTATTATTATTAATATTATTATTATTATTATTTTAATTATTGGGCGTCGACCTACCTTTGGGAAGCGACAGACCGCTTACACTTCACCGGGGAAGGACACCGTGATGGAAAAAGAGATACAGGTGAGTAGGGAGCTAACAGTGGAGATGGGCCGACAGTGAGTGTCACATTAGGATCACGCAACACCGTTATGTGTGAGGCGGTGGCTAGGGGGCGGGCTGAAAGAGAAGGTGAGGGTTTAGAGCAGGAAGTCTCAGTTTGGTAATAGAGGGAGTTGAAGCAGGTTGCACCCGTGTGGGCGTCTCTTATATGTAGTGCGTATCCTAAAGGGCAGTGTACTTGCAGTGATCGCCGACCCTCGTGGCTGCTGGCAAGTTTACACTGGCGACAAAGAGTTGGACCGGCGGGCTCTGAGGCAGAGCACCTTTCTGTCACGGACGCAGAGATAGCCTGCGCTCTGTGTTCACAGCTCGAGCTGAGCTGCAAATTACTGTGCCTGCGATGGACATGACTTGAGGAGCCTGTCATCCTCGGGTGGCGACGGTGCGACCCGAGGGCAGAGTTTGCTCACATTGCAGTGGCGCATGTGCGAATAAATCTGGCCTGCGGTGGTGACCCCACAAGGTTATATCAGCATCATCAAGACTCCCAGAGCCCGGGAAAGACCATATAACCCAGAAGCATACGTAAGTACCCTGGGGCCCAATACCAATGTTGCTGTATTTCAATTAAGCAACCCCACACGGGGGGAGAGGGATTAAAAAGAGCCTCCAATCGAGGTAGAGGATCTTCTGGACACAACCTACCCCACTCAGGGATAGGCCCAATGTTCTGCCGACATGGCTGAGGAAGATATTCCAGTCACAGTGTCTGCACGATCATCTGAGGTATTCCAAGTCGCACAAGGGGACACCTCGCCATTGCAGTTACCCACTGCGTTCGGCCTTACAGACACAAGTAATCTCGATCCTAGATGGATCCAATGGGCCAAGAACTTTAAAGTATATGTAGGGGATGATGCACCCAAGAAACATAAATTGACTTTGGCTGTGGGAGCAGCTGTAAGGGACATGCTATATGAACTCGTGGTTGAGAAGAAATCCACTTTTCAGGAAATTCAACAGGCTCTTGCGACTTACTTTTACTTTTCCCCACATACCAATGTGGATAATGGACAGCTTTGTTACGAGACTCTGCATATGCATCAAACACTGTGCATTCTATCGCTACTCCAACAAGGAAGCACTGCACTTTCAGGTCATTATGAGGTGCGTATAAGAAACTGCTCCAGAAACAACGCTCACTGAACGAAATTCTCACCATATGACGCACTGACCGATATCACAACTGCCCGGGAATTTCAAACACAGAGACAAGAAGTGCTATTAGTGCGGCTAAGAGTTCCAGTACATTCTTAGGACAGAAATACTCAGCCTGCAGGGGTGATGACCACTTTAGGGTGGTGTGCAGGAATGCCCGCATGAGATCCAACCATGATACCTTGCCCAGAAACAGCAGATGATAGCCCAAATGTCGCCCGCAAGACAGGAAGCCCAGTCAAAAATACCAACGACACAGCGAGGTCGAGGGAGAAGACGAAGGGCAAATGTCCCGGCTGACATATCACTGCCCAGAGAAGGAGTTCCCACAAACCTAGTAGTAGTGTGCGATATGTGGAGGTATAATGACTCATGTTCATCCCAAGACAGCCAAAGTAAAAGAGGTTATGTGTGGGCACTGAGAAACAAAACAGCAAAAGAACACAGTGTCCAAATTCAAATCATGCCCATGGAATTTCTCATCATCACAGGAGCGACTGTTAATGTCATGAGTGAGGAGGCGTACTCCAGGCTTCCACACTCACCAATATTAAGACTTTCAATTGTGGACATTTTCCCTTATGGCTCCAACAGACCTCTGCCGTGCAAAGGGACTTTCACTACTGTCTGTGCTCACAAATCGCACACAGCCCGCATTCAGGTGCACATTCTCTCCACAGTAGCCAACAGTGGTTGCATCTTGAGTTTCAGAAATGTCATTGACACAGGGCTTGTTCACTTTCTCTACTGCATGATGGCCCACAAGAATATGGCCCCAGATGGAGACGCCATAAAGGCATTCCCAAATCTCTTCAATGGCCTAATCAAACTGAAGAATTGAAAAGTATGGCTCCACATTGACACAACAGCCAAACACGTGGCACAACATTCTCAAGGCATCCCCTTAAACATACAGAAACAAGTCAAAGAGGAAATTAGGCACCTACTGGAACTCAACATCATCGAGCCAGCGACTGGACTCACCCCATGGGTCTCTCTAATTGTGCCTGTGTTGAAGAAATTGGTGGAAGGATCTATTTGCCTCTGTGTGGACAAGTGATGCCCGAATGTCGTCATTCAGTGCAAGTGCAATCAAGCCCAGAGAATCTCGGACATGAGGGGTCATTACGACCCAGGCGGTAAGTACGCCAACTTTACCACCATGGTGTAAACTACGTTTACACCATGGTGGATGGCGGATTTACCGCCCCATTCCAAGGTGAGTGGGGCGGTAAATCCCCATTTCCCATTTTACCCTTCCCCATTCCCATTTTTGCCCCATAGGGCATAATGGGAGTGGGGAAGGCGCTAATTACGCCACCGTAAATTACGGTGGCGTAATTAGCACCAAGGCGGTTTAGCGCCATGGATTTTAACGGCTACTAGAAGCAGCCGTTAAAATCGGAATCAGGTGTTAAGGGTTAACGACGGCGTTAACCCTTAACGCCTGAGTTGTAATGAGGCCCATGATCTACCTCCTCAACGGGGCTAGCATGTTTTCCAAATTGGACATCAAAAAAGGATCCCCATCAACTGGTGCTTGCACAGGAGTCACGCTACATTAGCATCTATGTGACTCACATGGGGCTATACTGTTACAAAAGATTGCATTTCGGGATATCTTCGGCAGCTGAAATCTACCAAGAGGAGATCCATCAAGTCATAAAACACATCCCGAACTGTTTAATTATAGTGATGAAATCCTAGCCTTTGGAAAAAATCCCTCAGGGACATGATGAAACCCTGCACAGAGTGTGCATGATGCTGGAACCTATGCATGTAACTCTCATCTTCGGAAACACATTCTCTAATCAAGGCATGCACCCCGAAACTGGAAAAGGTTGCAGCACATGAGTGAACACCCCATCCAGAAAACTTGTCAGATTTGAGATCATTCTTGGGCCTCACAAGCTATTTCTTCTGTTACCTGTATAACTTTGCAACAGTGAGCTCCCCACTCCATGAACTAACCAAAGACAAGAATTAATCTGGTCCCCAGAGTGCGAAACCAGCTTCGAGAGCACATTGATCAGAAACTGACATGGGTTATTCTAGCTCGACAAAAGAAATGGAAGTCACAGTCGACACCAGTCCGGTAGGTCTTTGGGCAATACTGGCACAATACAATGCAAATGTCCCACACGTCAAGATGGTGTGTCATATGTCAGCCGCAGTTTACCACAGAAAAAAAAAGTACTTGCAGGCCAGGAAATAGAATTTAGCAGTTGTCTGGGCCTGCAAACACTTCCTTCCGTTCCTTTTTGGAAAGGCTTTCACCATGGTAACAGACCACCAGGCCCTCCTAACCATATATGGGAACACACAAGCCAGGATGCCACCACACATTTAGAGGTGGGGACTCTGTCTCCAAGAATACAAATTTACCATATGGCACAGACCGGTGAAGGACACAAATCTGGCGCACTACCTATCATGCCACCCTGCAGGATCTCCACAACCTGAACCTTCCGTTGTGGATGCAAACATGCTCTATGCCATCCACCAAATGATGCCATTCCCTGTGGCCTGGAAGATGCTTCAACAGGAATTAGCGGCCAACTCAGTGTTGGCCATAATCCTCACTGCATCAGCCAGAACAAAATGAGACACGTACAAGTGATGGTTAAACAACTTGACAAGTCGTTGAGAGGTGATGTAAGTGCCATGGTACTAGTACAAGATGAACTCTTCGTCACCGAGGATCAGGTTGTCATGAAGGGGTGCAAGATTGTTCTGCCCAGGTCACTTCGCCAGCAGGCTGTAGACCTGGCGCATGAAGGGCACTGATGGGTCGCATCTACATAAAAACTCTTGAGACAAAAGATCTGGTTCCCGGGTCTGGACACGTTGCAGAACTGTGCCATTTGCTACATGATAGCGCGGCCTCCGCGACCGATCCTCCTGCATATGTCCCCACTACCAGAAGGTGTGTGGGAAGAATTAGTAGCCATTTTCTTCGACCCCTCCGAGCCCTGGTGGGGATAGACGAATATTCCAGATACCCATAGGTACAAATTGTGCCATCTAGAGCAGCAGCTGTTGTTATCCCAGCTCTGGATTGCATACTGAAGGCTTATGGCATCAATCATCAAATCAGACGATGGGCCGCCTTTTACCAGTGCATACTTCACCAATTTCGCCCAATATATGGGTTTCAAGCACTGCATGATCACACCTCTCTGGCCTCAAGACAATGGCATGGCTGAATGCTTCATGAGAAACATTAAATGTGTGCTGCAGATTGCCCAATAGTCATAAACCATCTGAACAAACACTCGACCAGCTGCTGAGGGATTATTGCCACCTACCCCACATCACCACCGGTCAATGCCCGGCAGATCTCATGTTTGGTCAGAGGCTGCATACTCGATTGGCGCAAGGGGGATGTGGGGATGTTACGGTGACACCCTTATAGATGATGCAGCAGGATTTGAAGACTCTTGCAGCAGGATCCAGTGCAGAGTGAAGCGGGTCGATTGTTGTGGTCAAATTTGTGAAGTCCTTTAATGAGTTGTGCTGCCACATGTAGTGCACATCTCAGTGGTGCCAGGTGGGAGAGGATCAAGGATTGGACAGCAGATCTGAAGTTGTTTGCTGGGATGAATGTCTTGATTTTCCCCAGAATGGAAAGTTGGTAATGATACTCTTGTGTTATTTATATAGCGCTTTCAACAAAGCACGGTAGATTACACATATTCACATACAATTATCACCCAATTGAATTTGGTTCTCATTTATAGAGCTCAGAAGGATGAAAGGATGAGTTGGCCTTGCTTATATTCGAACCTGCGACCTGAAGATCTCACACAGATCTCAGTAGTTAGCGCTTGACCCACTGAGCTTTCTTACTGGCAATGGTACGAAGTTCTTTGTATCTTCCTTGCCATATGCTGCCAACACATTTGTTGAACTCACCCACCAACAGGAAAACATTTTCCTGAGGTATTACAATGAGCATCAAATATGGACTGGCTGTGAACCAAGTGAGATTATCCAAACATGGTGAGAAAGTATCACCACCCACACAGTTATTGTGCACAGGTCACATAAGGCCATGGACACCACTATGTTGCCTATAGATAAGACCAAGTATGTTTTTGGATAAATACAGCTCCAGGGTAATACTGATTTATAATGATTCAGCTTTACTGGTTACAAGGCCTCCCTTGGCAGGTCCAGTAGGTGAGGTTGTGGCAGGAGTGACAAGTGTAGTGTATCCCTTGAAAATATAAGGAATCCAAGTCCCAGATTTCCTGGAAAAAAATATTATAATTGCCAATGCATTAATATTAATCCAAGTGATTTAACTTAATGAATAAAATAAAGGGACACAGGTTTCCAAGGAGTGTGGGCCAATCCCTAGAATTCTTAGGCATGGGATCATGAGTGACAGCACCATCTTCACATTTGATTAAATCACTTCATATTACAACAATTAATACTTAAAAAGAATCCACATATAAAGTAAAATAAATAGAAAATAATTAGAGGATGGAGAGGATTGAGGGTCATGTGACTGCAGACTGTATGGAGAAATACTTTAAAAGCTTTATTATCCAGCACCAAAGTAATTTCTATTCTCTGGGGATATTGCCGTTAATAAAAAACGTTCTGAAATGCCACATAACAAAGTTTGTGAGCCGAGTAGCCAAGTGTCTGGATGGCTGAGTGCCAGTAAACAGAGCAGAATGACCAGGCAACTTTGTTATCTGGATATTTGACTCTGTATTTTTTGGTCCGTCTGCCACACGCATAAACTGGCATTTGATTAGCCATCATATCTGAATATCTGGAACAAATGGGCTCCTGCTAGTGGCAGATAATCAAACTTATTCTGTAACTTGATTTTGAGAAGCATGCAAGACTCTATCATGGATAAGAGCAAAAGGAAGTTTCATTGCTTTCGATATCCATCATATTCGATTATCCAACATATCTGCATATCCAGCACCAATGGGCTTCTACTGGTGTCGGATAATGAAACATTTTCTGTAACTTCGTTTTGAGAAGCATTCGAGACTCTATCATGGATACAAGGCAAAGCAAGTTTCATTGCTTTCGATATCCATCATATTCGATTATCCATCATATCTGAATATCCAGCACCAATGGGCTCCTACTGGTGTCGGATAATGGAACATTTTCTGTAACTTCGTTTAGAGAAGCATATGAGACTCTATCATGGATACAAGGCAAAGCAAGTTTCATTGATTTCGTTATCCATCATATTCGATCATCCATCATATCTGAATATCCGGCACCAATGGACTCCTGCTGGTGTCGGATTATCGAACATTTTCTGTAACCTGGTTTTGAGAAGCATGCAAGACTCTATCATGGATAAGAGCAAAATAAGTTGCATTGCTTTCGATATCCCTCATATTTGATTATCCATCATATCTGAATATCCAGCACCAATGGGCTCCTACTGGTGTCGGATAATGGAACATTTTCTGTAACTTCGTTAAGAGAAGCATACGAGACTCTATCATGGATACAAGGCAAAGCAAGTTCCATTGCTTTCGATATCCATCATATTCGATCATCCATCATATCTGAATATCCGGCACCAATGGACTCCTGCTGGTGTCGGATTATCGAACATTTTCTGTAACCTGGTTTCGAGAAGCATGCAAGACTCTATCATGGATAATAGCAAAATGAAGTTGCAATGCTTTCGATATCCATCATATTCGATTATCCATCATATATGAATATCCAGCACCAATGGGTTCTTACTGGTGTGGGATAATGGAACATTTTCTGTAACCTGGTTTTGAGAAGCTTGTGAGACTCTATCATGGATACAAGGCAAGGCAAGTTCCATTGCTTTCGATACAGCTGCAAGCTTTCAGAAGAATAATTAACGCGTTCTTTAACTTTCCAAAACACACTCGTCCTTTGCTGAATTATTAGCGACACACGATGACTCATTGGCAGCGTGCCAGTTTCCTGGGACCAATGCTCGACCAATGTACACGAATGTTTTGCAATAATGTGTGCCCTCGTCATTCTTTCATGTGCACACACTTTCTCATTCGGGGTGGAGTCTGAAAGCACTGAGGTTTGCAATTATTAGCATTCTCGGAGATTCGAATACAGTGTTTGATCAGATTAAAGTTAATTGTCTAAGGAACCTGTTGTCATCCACGGAGCAGTCAGCACACATTATGGTCGTGCGCCCGCGAGTTGCTTTAGTTGCATGAATATTAAAAGAGCAAAGTGTTTGAGGCAGTCATGGATTCAATATTTTATGGCATGCACAGCATTAGGTATTCAATTTGCAACGCCAACAAAAGTATCCGTGCCCCCGCTCACACACAGACAACGGGCAATGCATTAATGTGTGATTGCATTTTTCAACTATGGTGTTTTTTGCTGATTTTCGGCCTTATGTGACAGTACAGTGCCTCAATATTCAGAATCAAATAAGAGCAACTTACAAATTAAAAACAATTGCAAATAAAGCAAATGTAGATTAATCTAAATTGAGAGATATTTGTATTGAAATTCGTAAAGAGAGTTTTTAAATTATCTAAGATTGTCATCTCCCTGCCTACCTTGCTACTGATGTAATATATACCATTCCATTTGCCTATTATATTTTGAAAACTAGAACATGCATCATATTTGTAATTCTACAGAAAAAAAGTAAAACTAGAACATTTATTTATTTTTGCATTTCTAAAGCGCTCACACAGCCCAGGGACACTGAGGCGCTGTTACCGGAATATCTCTTAGTTGCATATTTATAACGCACTTTGTTACCCAGAGGTTTCTAAGCGTGGACCCGGGGATCGAACCTGTGTTGTTTTGTGTTGTCTTGTTTCCAAGGCAAGCATGTTGCCGCTGAGCTATCCTCCCGAAACAATCATATATTCAATTCTGCAAAAAAAAGGTACTATAATGGGCCCATATGGCCTTCGTCATTGATGTCCATAAGATCCCTGTAGCAACCTCCGTTAAGAGGCTGGGGGTCTACCTTGACTCATCGCTCTGCATGTCTCACCAAGTCAACCACATTGCTTCAACTTCAGGCTACGCGATTAAACAAATTAACGCCAGCAAACCGTTCCTGTCCACCATGAATCGCCTAGAAGTTGCACGTGCACTCATATGCTCGAAACTAGACTACTGCAACTGCCTACTTGGCGGTACCTCAGGAAAAAACCTCTGCAAGCTTCAAAACACTCAGAATAATGCCCCCAGAGCTGCCTTGAACATTAGCAAACGGAAACACATTTCAGAGGCCAGGAGAGCGGCCCACTGGCTTCCAGTAAAGGAGAGAATCACCTTCAAAATCAGGTCTATCACCCACTGCTGTCTCTCGAACAACGACCCAGGCTATATGACAGCCAGTACCAGAAGACATACTTCAACAAGACCCACTAGGGAGGTCTACAGTCATCGCCTCACCATCCCTAAGTTCACTCGTGCCAAAGCGGGGGGCACTAGCTTCCCAACCCGTGCACCTGTGCTTTGAAGTAAACTATCCCAGCGCTTGCGGGAAGAACTCTTGTACAATTATTTCAGAAAGGATCTTGAAACTTCTTCACTGCAACTAGTGCCTAGTTGCCCACGGGCTTTGCGGGCTGCTATAAACGTACAAATAAATAAATTAATATGATGTGCCAATTTTGTTCACGTCTTGAAAACATTTCCTCTGCATGAAGTAAGGGCCCCTTCAACGATGGCCACACGTATGAGCTTTCTAGTTTCCATCCAGCTTTTGTTGTAGCTCCCTTTTAGCTGCTACACTAAGTAGCCATTGCAAACCATTTGTCCAACTCGTTTAAGGATAATAATTTGCTATTTATTTAGCGCCTTCGCCAAATCAATGCACAACGAACGTAATTACGTACAATTATTACCCATCCAAAGTTGGTACACATTTGTCAACATTGGAAGGATGAAAAGCTGAGTTGGCCTTGCCGGGATTTGAACCTGCAGCCTGCAGTTCACGCTCAAGATCGCAGCAGTGAGTGCTCAACCGTCTGAGCTATTTTACCTTTAAACGATGCTCCTTGAATGCCAAAACAAAAGACGCCCTTTTGGGCAAAATTGCTGGGTCAATCATTTCTAAATGACTGCTACATCCATTCCAGTGATCCTAACTCAACGCACCATTAATTCCCAAGCTCTGCATCTGAAATGGCCTCCTTTGCACTCTTCCTTTACAGTGAGAGAGGATGTGAAAGGTGTTCCCATTCAATTACCCCTAAAAACCCATCAGCGCCTAACCATTAGACAGCTCCACACATATTTGCCCTGCCTTGTTCTTTGCCAATGTTTCGAAAGGTAACACTGAATTTCATGGTTCTTCTTTTCTCTGTAGGATTGCAAAGGCACGGCAGCAGCCCAGCAGCAGTTCCATGGTGTGAAAGCAGGTTTGATGGCGCAGAGTATCCTACGTGGCTAGAAGGGCGTTGCCCTCTATATGCTTAGCACTTAAATCAATCAGTAGTACATCAGTATGCGCGGCAGCCGCTGAGCAGCAGTTTTAGGCAGTGGTCGAAGTGTACGAAAAGAAGTGGTGGAACTATGGTCCCTGCTGACCTGCCGCCTGCCCACAGATCCCATCGCCACACCCTCTCCCTTGTGCAATCTAAAACCCCGAAGAAACTCACCTGCTGTTTAAGGGAATGTTCAGTGAAGTGCACTAAGTTCCAACTTCCTCCTCCACTTTTATTTTAAAACAAAACCATTCCGGAATGGTTTCTTTTTAAAATAAAAGTATAGGATACAGCAAAACATACAATACGAAAAGTATAGGAGCACCGCTCACAACCGCCCGCAACCACTGCTTTTGGGGAGTTCAGAGTGGAACGGAAAAAACCTGGGGACCCGAATGGTCTTCTTCTGCGATTGACATGGAGACGAGTTAGGGTGCCCATGTCCCTTCTGCGATGGACATGGAGGAGAGTTAGCGTGCCCACGCCCCTTCTGCGATTGACATTGAGGAGAGTTATGGTGCCCACGCCCCTTTTCCTCATGGTCAATGTGGAATCCTCATTTTAGGAATCCTGTCTGGCCTGTACACTTGAGCTGGTAGAAAACACTGGTCAATCAATATAAATAGAGTGGGTCCTTAGGATCAGCCTCCTCCGCTTCCCTACACATTACGCTTCCCTGCACATTAAGTGATGCCTTCCTTACTGTAAAAGTGTTTATTGTTCTGCCCCTGCTCTCTGTTCCTGTCTGGCTTTGTCAAAAGTGTGTTAGAATTGTCCCTCTCTAGATATGAAAAAACAATGAGCTGTCTCTTGGATTCAGGCACTTTGTTTCTTGTGGATTAAGGGAGTGCCGGGCTGTGGATCTGGCACTCAACAGGATTGAACCGATTTCTTCATTTTAACAAGGAAGTCCACCTCCAACCAAACCCCTGAAATGGAGGTCAACAACTAATCATCATATCCTTTGATAAGTAAACACTCTTCAAATCGATGAATCGCAAAATTGGGCATATGTTGGAGGTTTCAGATTATGGAGGACTGCCAACCACAAGGTTTCTGACTATACTGCACCGACAATCCCTAGGAAGGTGAAACATGTATGTATTTGTCTGAATCTTCGAACCCTATCTGTCTTGGGTTGGAACAAATGTTATGCATAAAATAGCAAGGACCTATAGACAAAGACATATCCCTGTCAAAGGCTTGGCATTTGAGCTAATTTACACTCCCACAATGCATCTGGCTTTGAACTGGAGATGAACTGGGATGAAATGGCAAATTCCGCTTTCATATTTTATTTGGAAGGGTTTTTATTTGAAGACTTTCAAACCCACCATAATTTTCCTCGTGAACATTCTCAAAAAAAAGATGTCACAGATCATTGAAAAAAATAAAAATTCCCAGGTATTTATTATATACATCAACAGGAAAAGACTAGAGCTTGCTGGCGGTAATGTTAAAGCTAAAACAAGTGGCACACTGCTAGAAATCATTATGGCTTCTATTTGCTATGCAGGAACATGAGGGGGTACAAAAGATGTTTAGGTTATAAGGAGATTGTTTCATCTTAAATTTCAACAGAATTTATTAGTTTACAAGAAACTTGGCTCAGAGAGCTGCCCACCGTTGATGGGTGTACAGTTCTGCTGCAGCATTCTGTTAATTAGGCAAAGGGACATCCAAATAAAACTTTATAATTGGACCAAGAAATTACAGAAATGTAAAACTATTAAAGTTACCAGAAATGTTTGATTTGCGCTTGCATTTACAATACCCTTTGTATCTCCTGGTTGCTTACAAAAGTGTACAATTCTGCTAATATGCAGTGTACCAAAGATAGTTATTGGATGTGTAACTCCAGTATCTGAGAAATGGAAATACATTGGTTCCTCCGGCAGGGTGATTCTCGGATGAGACCTGAACGCAAAAAGCCCCCATGATTTTCCAAAGTACCTTCTAGATGAAGAAAAGGTTTTCAACACCCCCTCCCAGATCCTGTAGGAAACAAGAGATAATAAACCAAGCATGTACAATGTGGAGTGCCTTTTTGGCGTCATCGTGTCTAGTAACGTTACCGTAGATTTAATCGAATACCATTTCACCTAATGTGATTTCACCGAATTTATTTCACCGGAAATGGTAGGGGAAATGGTATATGAGTAATGATTAATAGGTGGCGTGTGGGGTAAGGGTATAAGTTAGGGTACGGAGGGGTGAAGGGGCAGCGGGGCTTCTACCCCAGCATAAAAGAAAAAAGAGAAAAAGTAAAAAGTAGATTTTGTTTTTCAGTGAACTGGATTCTGTGGAATCGCCATTAAGTTAAATATTTTTGAAGGAATCACATACATCCGTGCAGTAATGGCCAAAGGTGGCTGGGTGACATGCACCATTACCGGCAGGATTACAATTGATCACTATGAGGAAATTAGAAATGTTAACTATGTTGATAAAACATGCAAGTCACTGTGCCACGTGTTCACTGCAGACCAACCAACCCCTTACGAGACTAGCTCTAGTTTGCATGTGACACAAAAAGGGATATCGTATTCATGGGACAAGTAACAACACCAAGCCGACGATTGACTTCAGGATCTTATTGATTTCATAACGGAATGCCTCTTAGAATGGGCCAGATGACAACTCTTTTGCCAGATAGATCGTCCCAGTTGATGCATGATATAAAGAAAAGCTCGGCTCGTCCTAAAAAAAATTGGTTCAATTCTAGAAGCTAAAGCTTCCATACAATTGACAAGACAACTATATTGTAATGCAGAAAGATTTAGAAAACAACGAATGTGTTCTCTCTTTTTTCACTCGTTTATATCTAGGCATCACGCACATAAAAAAAAAAAAATAGGGCGTTGTTCTTCGAGACTGTGCTGAGCCAGCAAGCTGCTGACTCAGTCAGTGCCTTTTTATTTTTACATAGTACGCTTATTATCGCAACCAGTGTTCATACTAAGGATGTGTTGCTTTCAGTTCATTCCTTTTATTTTCCTCTCATTGAAAAGTATTACATTTAGACTATATTCTCCTTCTAGCTTTCTGTGGTTCAACTTTTTTACACGAATACATTTCCTTTTTCCATTACCTTTATTCTGATTATTTCTTTTGTAATCTTTTTCATTTACTCAGTCATTGTTATACACCATAGCGGAATGTTTGCAATTATTAATTATTTTGTTATACTTTATCTTGTTCCTCTTTAAACAGGGATGCTTTGCAGTCTTCTTTACCAACATTTAATTTGTTTTTAGTGAGTGTAATTTATTTGTTGATAAGGCAGCTGATTTTCTTGAGCCAATTTTTTCCAGAAGTAGCTATTCTCTGAGGGACAGAACACATTGTTTATGTGTGGGTGTGTGAGAGAGAGAGAGAATAAAAGACAGATACAAAGAGAAAGAAAGAGAGAGAAAGGAGAGAGAGAGAGACAGAGAGAGAGAGAGAGAGAGAGAGAGTTAGAGAGAGAGAGAGAGAGAGAGAGAGAGAGAAGGGGAGAGAGAGAAAGAGAGAGAGAGAGAGAGAGAGTGAGAGAGAGAGATAGAGAGAGAAGGGGAGAGAGAGAAAGAGAGAGAGAGAGAGAGAGAGAGAGAGAGTGAGAGAGAGAGAGAGAAGGGGAGAGAGACTTCTCTGTGAGTCTGCAAGGAAGAGCTAAGCCACTACTAATGTTGTTCTAGGAGCAACACATTTCTACATGAGAGATCTATATCAGCAAACGCATGTATATAATACTCTTGAATAATGTCCCTTAGATCAAAACAAAATGATATGAAACCAAAATGTGTGTTCAACAGTTTGTATTATCCCTGATATTTCATATATACTCTACATTATTGGCACAGTGTGTTAGTAATACGTGAATTAATTTACAACAAATGTGGCAACTGTGTGGCCAACCAACTGTTTCACCCAACTGTCTTTCTCAAGGCTAAATAAATGGTCAGAACTAATACATCAAAACAAAATTGCTGTAATTTATAATAATATTGAACAGACTCTGATGTCTTATGTGTATTGTGCAACTTCGATGGAAATGTGGCCCTTCAACATTTTCTGGCCAAATTCCTGACCTTTAACATCGAATACTGAAAATTAGAAGCATAAGCATTATGACGAATATGAGGAATTTGATTGTACATTTAGGTGGGACGATCTACCGTTATCCCATTTAAGTGAATTCCTAAGCAATACCCATTGATTGTGAGCAGAAAATGCTGGCGGGGTGTGTTTCATTAGAAGCTTCAAACCACACATAAGGCATCACAGTCTGCTGAATATGATTCACAATTGACAGCAATTGTGTTTTGATTGTTGAGTTCTGATCATTTATTTAACCTTGAGAAAGCCCGTTGGATGAAAATGTTGTCCACACAGTTGGCAAATGTGTTGTGAACTAAGTCACTTATTTCTAAAACACCTTGCCAATACCATTGAGTACATCTCAAATATCAAAGGATAATACAAACTGTTGAACCCAAATTTTGATTTGTCTCATATAAATGTTATCGATCTGAGGATGCTGTGGGATGTCTCAACCCACTAATCCAAGCCCTGCAACATCACTGTGCATTGCTGGAAGCAGAAACATCATAATGGCTGCTGGAAAGCATGCTGCTCGCCAGAAATCACCAGAAAGTGCGCAATGAAATCTGAAAAATAGGCCAACATCTACTTTTGCCTATGTCAGTGGTAACACAGGAGACCACTGACAAAACCCAGCATTTGGCAGCTCACAGAGCAAAATCATTGCAAAAGAAACAGAGCTGGTTTCAAAAAATCTGTTTTTATTTGGTGTCAAATTTGTAGTAATCATGGCTTACAAACCACCCAAAAAGATCCAACCTCCTTGTTGGGTGGTCAACATCATTCTCCTTCTAGAATCTACATAAATATAAGGTCCACAGAAGTGTATCTATATCTGACCAAAGTATACTTTTGAGGATTGCTTGCTGGAGAAATCTGTCATAAAGGGGTGTAATACCGTTACTCGCCTCTACCAGAAGCCGGCGTTTTAAAACCATTTTGGGTAAAGTTGGACATGCAACTCAAACTATGCCAAAGAAAGACTTGCTAAGAGGTGGATACAATTTAAAACTATATTCTGAAAAGGCTTGAAGCATGAAATTGTTTAATGTATGTGTTAAAAATGTTAGTTATATTATAAGAAAACACAATTTGTAGACATTGGGTTAAGAGTTAAAGTTTCCCACACTGTGTTCAAACGAATTCCACACCTTCTCCCTGGACAAAAGAAACTTCCCCCTGCTGTTGGCTAAGAGATTGACAGGCTGGTGTCAAAAGGAACTGGCAGTGGCACCCTGGCCTGTTGCTCTCAGTGCAGACATAGGAATCCTTGGGCTGAAAGGAAAATGCTAATTCGGGTGTGACTGACAACAAACTGCTGGCTGGAAGAAGGACATGTGACCTCTGAGTCAGCCCAGACCTTGGAGGCGGAGACAAACCATTGTGTAGATTCAGAAAGCACAGCAAATGTATGTTTTAGAAAAATGCTTATAAAATATTGTATCAAACTGACAAAAATGTGAAACTTTGCGATTGTTAAAATGAAAAATTCGCTCACAGTTGAAGACTAAGCTGGACTCCATTTCTGAGGAAGATGAGAGTTGAACAGAAATGTACCTTAGTTAATCTGTCATGTGATTTATGTAATATTAACAAGTTGGGTATATTGTTAATATGTGTTTTAGGAAAAATAAGATATACTGTACAGAGACAAAGGGGAGTGTTTTCCCCCAAGCCATAAAGATGACACAGGATGACACTCTGATCCTTTCTCCAATCAGGGGACAGGGAATCCTCTAACCTATCAGATCCTTAGAGGGTTGGGCATTGTAGAATCAGCCTCCCCACCCACTTTGGAAATACATACATAGGGACTGCTGAGAACAGATAGGACACACTTTTCCACTACTGAACTAATTTCTTGGCGAAGCACCCTGCAAGAAGATCCAGACAGAGCTCCAGACATAGATCCAGAACCAAACAGAACCCTCAGCTCAACAGAACCCTCAGATGAGCATGCCAGCACATAATGCCCCAAACTCTGGACCTGGTGCTCCAGAACAATGATGGGAGCAGCACCCCGACAACCCACCGGTTCCCAGGGAGGAGGCACAAGGGGTAGGGGTTGTAAAGCCTGGGAGGAAGCTTCCTTCCCCACTTGTAAACAGCCCCTGGAAACCCAGGAACCGGAAACAAAATCTCCTGCCCCTGAAAGTCTCCTACCCAAGGACCAGAGGGGGGTAGGAGAAACAAAGGACCCAAACAGACCCATTTTGAGGAGGAGTTACAGATCTTCCAATTTGAAGGAGAGGGATCCTTAGAGGATCCTGGGAAAAGGATCTTCTCCTTCAGAGATGGGGAACTCCTCCCAAAGAAAAATGGGTCCCAAGGGATTCAAATCCAGACTGGGTAGATGTGGGTATTGAGCTAGCGCCGCCCATCATCCCATCCCAGAACCAACATCCCTTGGTTCAAACCCATCCTGGTGACTGCCTCCAAAAAGGGGGGGGCAGAACCGGAACCAGGGGAACTCAGAACTTCTCCTGTCTCCAGTTGCCAACTTTTTCTTTCAGATTCCAAAGACTCCCCACAGAATTCTGTTCAAACCTATTCTCTCTCTATGTCCAAAACTAAAAAACTAGTCCACCAGTTGTCCAAAAATGTGCATTATCTGTGCCCCCTTGCAGAAAAGGAGGGAAGATACTATGCCCCGGTTCAAGTACAGGGGCAGGGTACAATTTTGGCACTGGTGGACACTGGATCTCAAGCTACCATTATGTCCAAAAAGGCCTTTGATTAACTGAATTCAGGAAGGGGTGAGAACTACCAAATTCCTCTCACCTCTCTTCCTGGACAACTTTAGAACTTTGACGGGAAGGAAATTCCTGTCGACGGGACTGCGGATTTGCACATTAAAATTGGGAAACACAAGGTGAAACACCCGGTCATAGTAGTGACTCCAGAGGGCACCCCTTGTTTACTAGGGAACGTCCTCCTGAGAAGGTTGTCACTCCTGATAGAGTGTGTAAACGAGGTCCTCTGGACCCAGACTAGCCGACCAATAAAATTGAAACAGAGTGTCAACCATGTTGGTTTAAACAGCACATGCCACATGGTTGAACAAAAATCTGACCAAGTACTTCCAGAACAGCCAAATTCCAGACGTGACAGTAATAGCAGTAGGACAACAGACTGGTGATGGGGCGTCCTCTCGATTTCTGAAAATCAACCTTCATTCCAGTCTAAGGTGGTATTCCACACTAGAAGGAAACACTCTGAAATTCTTTACCAATCCACAATCAGACATTCCCACTCCTATAGTCCAGAAACTTGTGAAATCAGCTCAGAGCCTGGCTGATGTTCAGCAAATTGGAGAGCAGTTGTTCATCCCAATTCAGTTAAATGAAGGGAAGGACTCTGTTCTCGGCCGAGTGTGTGTGAACAATGGTAAGAGCTTCATCAGCGAAGCCATGTTCCGCCAACTCCCAAAAGA
Source organism: Ambystoma mexicanum (assembly GCF_040938575.1). Classification (NCBI taxonomy): domain Eukaryota; kingdom Metazoa; phylum Chordata; class Amphibia; order Caudata; family Ambystomatidae; genus Ambystoma; species Ambystoma mexicanum. Next base: position 135,029,037 of record NC_090935.1, read on the forward strand.
TCCAGCCATTCCCAGATTTAGACTCATAGACAAACGGGAAATGGATCTAGAAGCACCCATTCCCAAACATCTCCTGCCAAGTAGGTGTATGCTCAAAATCTGCATAGGCAACAAGAGCATAGTCCATAAATGTTGGGTTGTGCGAGACGTCACGGCTGCCTTTTACTTAGGCAGTGACATTCTCAATCACTTTGCCATTAGTTTGGACCTAATAAACTTCAAAGCTTGGTCCCGATTAGTGGATAATCCCATGAGCTTTGATGATCCAGAGCAAGCATTTAGGTCAGCTCAATTGCTACCTTATGCTGTTGAAATTCAGATTGGAGAGGAAGTCACCATCCCAGAAGGGATGCGACAATTCTCCCTGGAAGTGAAAGTTAAAAGAGGACAGCCATCGAAAAACCCTGATGCTTATATTCATCTAAATGCTTCTCTCCAACAGCAAGGGCTGGGGGTAAACCCAACAGCCTTAGTCAACGTAAAACATGACACCATTCCAATAGAGGTGGATAAAAGCGACTTAAAGAGTATCACTCTAGCCGCAGGCACTATTATTGGAATGCCGGTTGATAACCGTCATTTTTGCATGGATTTAGTAAATGAACTGTTAGGACCAATCCCCAAGGACTGTTTTGACAGTGATGACAACACAATGCCAGACAGGATCTTTACCCGGCATGGGGGGATCTTCCTGGTGTACACTTCCTGCCCTTATGGTAAGGAAGATGTGACTTGTGACTTCAGGAGGGATGAGGTGATTTTCCAGATCCATGAGGGCTGCCTTTCCCACCTGAAGCCACCAGTCCAAATCAGCACTTTGACCAGGGACTTCTCCACCCAGGTGGAGGAGGCCGCTAAAATAGCAAAACCAGAAGTCTTTCACGGCTTCAGGCAGATGGTTGAAGAGAGAGTCAACCTAGCTGATCCTTTGAGACTCTGGAGCAGAAGCAAAAGTTGAAACAAGTTTTCTTGGATTTTCAAGATCTCTTTGCAGTGGACTCATATGACTTTGGTCCACCGACATCCACACCACAACAATTTCCATGGACCCTGGTATGACTCCAGTGTTTGTGAAGCAACATCGCTTGCCTCTCGCATCAATGGAGTCCCTTACTGAAATCATTAAGAACCTTGAGTCCCGTGGGATAATCCGTCCAGTCCACAGCACCTTCAATAATCCGGTGCTGGGGATATTGAAGCCAAACGGCCAGTGGAGACTCTGTGCCGACCTTAGGGAGCTTAACAAACGGGTCCATACTTCCCGATGGCCTCTTCCCTACATTGACCGAGGGCTGGCCCAGATCCAGGGGTCACAGGTATTCACTGCAATAGACCTGACCAATGGATACTGGACTGTACCTGACAGTAGGGAGGACCAATACAAGCTGGCTTTTACCTTTGGGGCCTGTTACGCTCACCTGGTTCCCACAGGGTTATCGATCGGACCCGGACAGCTGCGGTCTCCACCAACGTGATGCGACATGACTGTCTGGACTGGCCCACCTAATCTCATCTGCTTGATCCGTAGAAGTCTTATCCTGCAAGTGGAGAAAGGGATTTATCCACCCGTGGATTTTAGTGATGGCCCCCTCCCACTGTTCTCGTTCTCCCCTCTTGTCACCTCCGATATCCCCTTTTAGTAACCTCACCTTATGTTTTTAAATGATGAGCTCTCCATCCTGCATGGCATGCAGAGGCACGTAGATACCAGTTACTTCACTGGTTTGAAGGTGCTGGAGGGGAACGGGAGGAATATTGACTCTGGGGTTTATAAAGTTCAAAGAGTTCAATATGTCCGATGATCACTCTTATTCCATTCCCTTGTTGAATTGCAACTGGTTCAAAAGAATATTGCCTGGAGACAGCTGCTGGCGTTCAGGTAAGAGTCTGTATTACCCAACACTGTCCGGTAAAAGTTGCATGAGTTTAACTTGTTGTTTTCTCCCTTTATAGGTGCAGCAAATGAAGATGAGGCGTATTAAAGGGTAATGCCTCCGGTGGTAAATCAGGTAAGCCTATGGTAGTAAGAGATTGTATTTGCCGGCTCTCTTGGCTCACCTTGCTGTTTCTTTTGTTTTCCCCCAGGTGCTGGAGTTCAGCGAAGAAAATGATGGAGGCAGCGTCGGATTGAAAAATGCTGTGAGGACTAGTAAGTATGGTGCGGCGCTGCAGCTGGCGATGCGACGCATGCAGAAATAATGTCCTTTTCAAGTTTGAAGACGTGATAGATCCGGAATCAGGTAAGGATTGAAATAATGTCGGTGTTGTAACCTTTCCTTCTTCTTTCCTCTTTTGCTAGGAGCTCTGGATTCGAGACGGGCATGGCTGAAGACTGGATGCTGACTGCAGGCACGGGGAGCGTTAATCTGCTGGAAGCAGAATAACGCGAAACGTGTGTTGCTGATCGGGCGTGGTTTAAATAGCCTCCAAAGTAGTTCCAGGTAAGAAGTTCCCCAGAACCACACCCGAGTAAAAAATAGTCCATGTAACAAAATAGTCCCATCCAAGCCTCACGTTGGCTTGGATTCAGTTGCAGCATGGTCTGCATGAGGAAAGTAATGTCTATGAGTCTGGCGCCTAAGGCACCAGGAGTGAACCCAGACAGCCCCTAGCCTGGCATGCTGGGGTTTTAATAAATATCTGGATGCCTGCTCCCGGGGCTGATGGGCTTGGTCATGGCTTGGGTTAGGCATCATGACAGGGCCAGCAGTACACATGGACCCGGACTCCCTTCAGATACATCAGCTCCGGCAATTAATTCCACATTTTCCCACATAAGGCCATGCCCGACCTGGGTGCGAGGGGTAACCTGGCTTATGTAGATGATGTCCTCGTCAAAAGTTCAACTGTGGAGGAACACATTGCAGATATCCGTTATGTTCTGACAAAGTTGAGGGCCACCGGAGCAAAACTTTCCTTTCAAAAAGCACAGTGGTGTAGAACCTGTGTTAATTTCTTGGGGCATGAGATTACTCCTCAGGGTCTCTGTCCCCAGGAAAAGAAAGTGGAAGCACTCCAGTAATTGAAAGACCCCAAAACTCTGCGGGATCTAAGGAGCCTCCTTGGACTGACTAATTACAGCAGAAAGTTCATTGAGGGCTACGCAGAGATCACTAGACCCCTGATTCATCTTTTGAAAGGGGGTCAAGTGGGAATGGGGTCCAGAACAAGCCGAGGCAGTAAGGCAGCTCAAAAGAAGCCTCTCACAAGCGCCTTGCCTAGCTTACCCTGTCAGAAACAATGAGTTCTTCCTGGAGACGGAGTTCTCTAATACATGCTTGACTGCAGTATTATAGCAAAAGCATGACAAGGTCAATAAAGTAATATCCTACCTGAGGAAAACTTTATCCTCTGTGGAGGAAAAATTCAACGACTGTGAGAAGGCACTCCTGGCAACGGTGTGGGCATTGAAGAATTACCGCCCGTTTATCGAGGGTGCCTGCGCAGGTGGAGGAGAGGATGTTTTTGAGGTGGGCCGATGGGCACGGGTCTCCCGGAACCCTGAGGGGTGGCTATTGGAGAGAAGCTTTGAGAACTCGGGAGGGGATATGCCATCGAAAGATTTGAAAACTGTCCAAGTTGGGGCTTGCAGAGGGGGGCTATCAGTGTAGGGGGGGTGGGGTTGCTAGTTTGGCCTGGATGGTGAGGTTTCCTATCAATGGCTGTGTTGAGGTAATGGTCAGAGAGGGCATCACACAGTGCCTGGGAGACGATGGGCAGAGAGGAAGAGCAGAGCGGGTTCTTGAACTCAGAAATAATCTTGTGGAATTCCTTGCATGGCTTTTTTGCATTGGCAATGTGGGAGGTGTAGAAGGCATGTTTGGCTTTCCTGACTTCGAATCTGTAGGCTCTAATCTGTCTAGCCAGAGTGGCTTTATTCTGGGGAGAATGGTTGGTCTGCCAGTGTTGTTACAGTTGATGGTTGAGGGTTTTGAGGAATTTGAGGGGAGGGATTAACCACCTAGGGGAAGGGTTTGTGCGGTTGGATGGTGTTTTTGTAGGGGTTAGGAGAGACAAAGCATCTGAGTGCCATTGTTCAAAAAGGTCTGGGTTGGGGGTGCATCCCTGGAGGGGGATATTGGGCAGGGAGGAGATTTGGGTGGAGGAAAGATCAAGGCAGATGGTTACCTTTATCGATAGTGGAATCCTGGGGGTGATGGAGGGGGGTGGATGGTTGGAAGGCAATGGTTTGTGCAAGTCAGGGCTGAGAAGAAGATTGTGCATGATCTGTCCAGATGAGGGGGTGGGTTAGGGCGTAAGCGATCAAGTTGGAGGAGCTGCACACTACATCTATTGTGTGACCTGCAATGTGGATGTAGCCTGATATGAATTGGGTCAGGTTAAGGGCTTCCATGCTGTCAATTAGATGGTGGGTCATGGAGCTGGAGGGTGTGTTGAACCAGATGTTTAGATCCCCAAGAAAAGTGAGAGCCTCTCCATGTTACCTCCTGCAGGACCGGACCGTTGCACCGAAGCTCCTCCCTTCTGGCCACCACCATGAACATGGAAAAGGAACATGGTCCCTTTTGCCTAAGGCGTTGGGCATATTTTCCTTTCATTTTTCATCGGGAGATCAGCTGCACTAGCAGTGCAGATCTCCTGATGAAAAATGTTGAAAGCCATTTGCACCCCGGATTAACCACGGAGTGCAAATAGCTTTCATTGTCTGGCAAGAGGGTGGACATGCCTTTAACACCCCACAGCCCGAGCAGAGCCCTGCCTTAGCTCACTCAGGCTGACGGGCCATTACAATCCATGTCCATCATCCTGGCATGGCATGAAAGCCATATTAAAGAGCATTATTGCCATTACAATCTTTGTCACTAGCTTCCAAAACGTTATAGTGTCACCTTTCCCTACAGCATCTTTAAGCTCAATCCATTTCGATAAGAGAAGGCTGTTTTCTTTTCTTGAATAGTATTGTTGTAGCAATTCCTATAAAATTGAAGCAGACTCCTATCCGCTGCAGAAGCAGCTTGCAGACAGGATTTTAATCTAGATCTGTCATGTTTGCAGTCAGAATTATACCAGCCTCCCTAATCACAGCTCTCTTATCCATAATCATTGGACAGATTACATGGGGTAGGATAGAACTTGCCAGCGTTTGGAAGTCATTAATGATCATGAATCAGAAGGTCCTGGAGCGCAAATACTTTCAAGATGTGAAAGGGCTGACTTATAAATCCCTGCCTTAATAAGTGGGCCGAATAGTTTTCCCTGCTTGATGTTCGTACGCGTGTGTCTAACCTGGATAATTGATACAGACCTACCGTCAGTCTGGGAGGTGACCTTTTGTGTCGGCATAAGATAAAAAATGAGACTTAGTGGTTTATGATCACTCTCACATCGATCACTCACCACAAAGTTCCCAATTGTGGCCCAATATTGTCCATGAATCATGATATAATCGATGCAAGAGGAAGAACAATTAACCCCAACATAGGTCATTCTGGCTGGTTGATAACCCGAGAGCCTGCATTTGCAGGCTCTCATCTCCAGTTTATATAAAAGCCATGTAGTCTCCAAGGCATGTGGGTGTGTTATCTTGGGTGGATCCACAATGAGTAATGGGATACCCCAGGTTTCATCTTCGTCCTCCCATAATCCCATTAGATCCCTAAGCGGTTCAATCTGTCAATTAAAGTCACCCACTATGATAACCAAACTCAACTGATCAATGTGCACTTTATTCATATCTTGATTCTCTAAGACCTTGATGAGCTGATGCATTTTCTAAATCAAGGGAGGTAAGGGACTGCTGGACAGCCTATTGAAAATGTTAAATAAAAGGTAGGAGTGACCACCTAGAGCCTGATCTATTAGGTATTGGAGATCGTGTGAGCCTGTAGCTTGCTTTATGATATTCCAATTGAGTGACAAATCTACGCAGGCAGTTAAGCCGTCAAATGGACTACCACAGGCACCTTTCGAAGCAACAGTAAAAGCCTAGTAGCCTTGCATTTATACCCTTTCCTGGGCCCAGGTTTCTGGAAATGAGATAAGATTGTAGCACACTATATGAGCACACCAATTGGGATCCATCAGGTGTTTCCCAAAAACCGGCTATATTCCAAGAAACCAATTTACACATAGGGCTGTAGGTTTATAGGGCGCTCTCATTATTAAGTACCAGTCAGTCAACTCACTCAAGACCCCTGCCAGCATTCTCTGGTGCCACACCACGTGGGCCCATTGTGGGTGCAGATGAACCAGTAGATTTAACCTCAGTAAAAGAACCTAATGGCCTGGGATCGTCCTCTCGGTCTTTAGGGTGTGTTATGATCAAGATAGTATTGCTGGAGGAACTCAGAGAATAATCCTAGAGACATGAGGAGAATAGGTATGAAAATCGATCACCTTTTTGAAAAAAAACACATTCTTGAAATAAACTTGAATGCAGTTATCGGGAGCACTAGGCATTTCCCCCCTAACACAACAGACTATATTGTCTCTAATGATAGAAACACAACCTGTGACTGATCGAATCCAGTGCATACATTTGTTCATTTGCGATTCCTGATTCTCTTGAGTGCTAGAGGACAATCTGGGAACATTATACATACGTATCGATGCTTCCCGTCTGTCTGCCCTTCCTAAAGCAAAGTTTGAATTTGTACAAGATACTTTACCTCAATTGGGCCCACCACTTGAAGGGGGGTGGCTTTGAGCCAAATGGGGGTACTTATTATGGGCATGGATGTCCATAGTAGCTACCAGGGGTCTTAAGCAACCTGCCCCTTGTTGTCCCCGCTGGTACTTTAGCTCACTACAATTCTTTAATATAGGCATTGAATTAAGTCAACTATGATCTGTTTCATCGCTTACTAGTGTATGTGTTTTTAAGTCTGCTTTGATTACGCTCTCTGCAGACGGCTGCTTACTCCCACTGCCCAGTTACTTCAGGAGGCAATGAGCTAACCAAAGTCAACTGATAAATCTTAGACACCAGGGTCTGCATCATTTGCTTCAGCAGTGTAGTCTCTTTGCATAGATCTTGAAACACAGCTGCATTCTGGCACACAGTCATTAGAAAAATCAGCTGCAATGGAGTTACTCATCGTCCCTTGTGTTATGCCCTTGGTCGTATTGAGGGATCTACCTTTTTTTTGTTTGCCAAATGCACATTGTTTTTTGGTCTTCCTACAAGACTTTATAAAGCAGTGACCCTCACTAGTATCTTCTGGCAGAGCATTCTTCTCTTTATCAGAGCCGGTGTCTGTTCATTGTTATCATCCATAGGGGGATATTTCTTTGATAATGGTATGCTGGCATCTATCACTATTGCTCCCTCCTCCCCTGTGAATGGTTGAACGTCCTCCCATGATATCAGCTCTGCAGTTTCTTGCATATTATTTGTAGGGGAATAGTGCAAAGATCACTGGGCATGAAGTTCTATGATACTGGATGTGTGTGTAACCAGACCCCCTGATGCACAGGCAGGCAGATAATCCCTCCCCCCATCCTGCTCAGGTTGTTTCTGTACCTCATACATTTTCAGGTGGTCTTGAATCTTCTTATTGGGACAGGGTGAATCGGAGGCACCATGTAAACATGTGCTTGGCCCTAATGGATCATTCCCTGGTCCTCCTCTCCCCGCCACCTCCCCGACTACACAGTTCATGCAAGGCCCTCTGATTGTGGCCCTATCCTTGGGTAGCCTAGAGCACACACCACCCATCCAAATCCTGCAGAAGGTCCTTAATTTGAGTGATGAGAACATTTACATCATTGATAGGCTGAAACACTTTCTAAAATGTCTGTGCCCCTTTCCCAGGAGAAATAGAGGTATTGGCCTTCCTTTTAGACATAACACCCTACGTATTTATTTTTTTGGATTTGTAGAGCACACTACAGCCCACAGGCATTGAGGCGCTATTACAGAAAAATGTAGGTAGGCTTGATTCCGTGGTAAAACAACGACAGCCCAACAGTACGTTTCTTAGTTGCAATTACAAGTGGTAGGGTATAGTTCATACAGACAAGGAAATTACAGTCATTTGCAGAGAAAACAATTTGTGACGTTGGATATTCATTGGTGATCACATGCAGCCCCATATGCGAGATCAGAGATGCAAAGAGGCATGTTCAGTGTGCAGAGTCATACAAATAACCGACTCTCAATAACTTTGTGGAAGGATATGTGAGAGTCAATCATCCTGATATGAGGTGGTAAGGAGTTGCAGAGTGAGGCGGCCATTATTCTCACAAGACTACCTTTGAATTACAATAACAGAATGATGTTGCTGTAATAAAATATATTCAATGTAACAATATAACAAGAGCCTTTGGACGTCAAATGAGAGCAGCAATTAAACCATAAATGCCATGCTCATGCTTGCATCAGATTTCTACAAATGTCACTGTAAAGCATCATCAACTGGGGAGCAAGGAACACATGACATGGTTTTTGGGTGGCTGCCTGAGTCCGACTCCCACCCCAACCCCCATTATTATTATTATTATTATTATTATTATTATTATTATTATTTTAATTATTGAGCGTCGACCTACTTTGAGAAGCGACAGACCTCTTGCACTTCACCGGGGAATGGAAAAAGAGATACAAGGGAGCAGGGAGCTAACAGTGAGGGTGGGCCGACAGTTAGTGTCACATTATGATCCCACCACATCGTTATGTGTGAGGCGGTGGCTAGGGTGCGGACTGACAGAGGAGGTGAGGGTTTAGAGGCAGGAAGTCTCAGTTTGGTAATAGAGGGAGTTGAAGCTGGTTGCACCTGTGTGGGCCTCTCTTATATGTAGTGCGTATCCCGAAGGGCAGTGTACTTGCAGTGGTCGCCGACACTCGTGGCTGCTTGCAAGTTCACACTGGCTACAAAGAGTTGGACCCGGCGGGCTCTGAGGCAGAGCACCTTTCCGTCAGCAGGCGCAGAGATAGCCTGCACTCTGTGCTCACAGCTCGAGCTGAGCTGCAAATTACTGTGCCTGCGATGGACATGACTTGAGGTGCCTGTCATCCCCGGGTGGTGACAGTGTGACCCGAGGGCAGAGTTTGTGCACATTGCAGTGGCGCATGTGCGAATAAATCCGGCCTGCATTGGTGACCCCACAAGGTTATATCAGCATCATCAAGACTTCCAGAGCCCGGGAAAGACCAAGAAACCCAGAAGCATTTGTGAGTACCCTGGTGCCCAATACCAATGTTGATTTCAATTAAGCAACCCCACACGGGGGGAGAGCGATTAAAAAAGAGCCTCCATTCGAGGTAGAGGATCTTCTGGACACAACCTACCCCACTCAGGGATAGGCCCATTGTTCTGCTGACATGGCTGAGGAAGATATTCCAGTCACAGTGTCTGCACGATCATCTGAGGTATTCCAAGCCACACAAGGGGACACCTCGCCATGGCAGTTATCCACTGCATTCGGCCTTACAGACACGAGTAATCTCGATCCTAGATTAATCCAATGGGCCAAGAACTTTAAAGTATATGTAGGGGCCCCATGGATGATGAACCCAAGAAACATATATTGACTTTGGCTGTGGGAGCAGCTGTAAGGGACATGCTATATGAACTCGTCGTTGAGGAGAAAGCCACTTTTCAGGAAATTCAACAGGCTCTTGCCACTTACTTTTTACTTTGCCCCACATACCAATGTGGATAATGGACAGCTTTGTTATGAGACTCTGCCTATGCATCAAACACTGTGCATTCTATCGCTACTCCAACAAGGAAGCACTGCGCTTACAGGTCATTGTGTGGTGCGTATAAGAAACTGCTCCAGAAACAATGCTCACTGAACAAAATTCTCGCCATGTGATGCACTGACCGGTGTCGCAACAAGTCGTTAGCCTGGCAGTGAAGGTATTCTCAACACAGAAAGATCAGGAGTCGACCAATAAGCTAGCACCAGCACTGCCTGAGAATTTCAAACAGACAGACAAGAAGTGCTATTGGTGCGGCTGCAAGTTCCAGTCCAGTGTTAGGACAGAAATACTCGGCCTGCAGGGGTGATGACCACTTTAGGGTGGTGTGCAGTAACGCAGTAGCGCCCGCATGATATCCAACCATAATGCCTTGCCCAGAAACAGCAGATGATAGCCCAGTCATAAGACAGGAAGCCCAGTCGAAAATACCGACGACAACGCGAGGTCGAGGAAGAAGACGAAGGGCAAATGTCCCGGCTGACACATCTTTCCCCAACAGAAGGAGTTCCCACAAACCTAGTAGAAGTGTGCGATATGTGGAGGTATAATGACTTATGTTCATCCCAAGACAGCCAAAGGAAAAGAGGTTATGTGTGGGCACTGAGAAACAAAACAGCAAAAGAACACAGTGTCCAAATTCAAATCATGCCCAAGGAATTTCTCATCATCACAGGAGCGACTGTTAATGTCATGAGTGAGGAGGCGTACTCCAGGCTTCCGCACTCACCAAAATTAAGACTTTCAACTGTGGACATTTTCCCTTATGGCTCCAACACACCTCTGCCGTGCAAAGGGACTTTCACTGCTGTCTGTGCTCACAAATCGCACACAGCCCGCATGCTGGCACACATTCTCTCCACAGTAGCCAACAGTGGTTGCATCTTGAGTTTCAGAAATGTCATTGACACAGGGCTTGTTCACTTTCTCTACTGCATGATGGCCCACAAGAATATGGCCCCAGATGGAGACGCCATAAAGGCATTCCCAAATCTCTTCAATGGCCTAATCAAACTGAAGAATTGAAAAGTATGGCTCCACATTGACACAACAGCCAAACATGTGGCACAACATTCTAAAGGCATCCCCTTAAACATACAGAAAAAAGTCAAAGAGGAAATTAGGCACCTACTGGAACTCAACATCATCGAGCCAGCGACTGGACTCACCCCATGGGTCTGTCTAATTTTGCCTGTGTTGAAGAAATTGGTGGAAGGATCTATTTGCCTCTGCATGGACGAGTGATGCCCGAATGTCGTCATTCAGTGCAAGTGCAATCAAGCCCAGAGAATCTCGGACATGATCCACCTCCTCAACAGGGCTAGCATGTTTTCCAAATTGGACCTCAACAAAGGATTCCCATCAGCTGGTGCTTGCACAGGAGTCACGCTACATTAGCACCTATGTGACTCACATGCGGCTATACTGTTAGAAAAGATTGCATTTGGATATCTTTGGCAGCTGAAATCTTCCAAGAGGAGATCCATCAAGTCATAAAACACATCCCGAACTGTTTAAATTATAGTGATGAAATCCTAGCCTTTGGAAAAAATCCCTCAGGGACATGATGAAACCCTGCATCTCTAGAGTGTGCATGGTGCTGGAACCTATGCATGTAACGCTCATCTTCGGAAACACATTCTCTAATCAAGGCATGCACCCCGAACCCAGAAAAAGGTTGCAGCACATCAGGGAACACCCATTCCAGCAAACGTGTCATATTTTAGATCATTCTTGGGCCTCACAAGCTATTTCTTCTGTTACCTATAGAACTTTGCAACAGTGACCGCCTAACTCCATGAACTAACCAAGGACAAGAATTAATCTAGTCCCCAGAGTGCGAATCCAGCTTCGAGAGCACATTGATCAGAAACTGACATGGGTTATTCTAGCTCGACAAAAGAAATGGAAGTCACAGTCGACACCAGTCCGGTAGGTCTTTGGGCGATACTGGCACAAAACAATGCAAATGTCCCACACGTCAAGATGGTGTGTCTAATGCCAGCTGCAGTTTAACGACCACAGAAAAAAAGTATTTGCAGGCCAGGAAATAGAATTTAGCAGTTGTCTGGGCCTGCAAACACTTCCTTCCATTCCTTTTGGAAAGGCTTTCACCATGGTAACAGACCACCAGGCCCTCCAAACCATAAATGGGAACGCACAACCCAGGATACCACCACACATTTAGAGGTGTGGACTCCATCTCCAAGAATACAAATGTACCATCTGGCACAGACCGGTGAAGGACAATGATCTGCGTACTACCTAACATGCCACCCTGCAGGATCTCCACAACCTGAACATTCCGTTGTGGATGCAAACATGCTCTATGTCATCCACCAAATGAAGCCATTCCCTGTGGCCTGGAAGATGCTTCAACATGAATTAGCGGCCAATTTAGCGCTGGCCATAATCACTTACTGCATCATCCAGAACAAAATGATCCAGTGCAGAGTGAAGCGGGTCGATTGTTGTGGTCAAATTTGTGAAGTCCTTTAATGAGTTGTGCTGTCACATGTAGTGCACATCTCAGTGGTGCCAGGTGGGAGAGGACCAAGGATTGGACAGCAGATCTGAAGTTGTTTGCTGGGATGAATGTCTTGATTTTCCCCAGAATGGAAAGTTGGTAATGATACTCATGTGTTATTTATATAGCGCTTTCAACAAAGCATGGTAGATTACACATATTCACATACAATTATCACTCAATTGAATTTGGTGCTCATTTATAGAGCTCAGAAGGATGAAAGGCTGAGTTGGCCTTGCTTATATTCGAACCCATCGACCTGAAGATCTCACACAGATCTCAGTAGTGAGCGCTTGACCCACTGAGCTTTCTTACTGCCAATGGTACCAAGTTCTTTGTCGCTTCCTTGCCATATATTGCCAACACATTTGTTGAATTCACCCACCAACAGGAAAACATTTTCCTGAGGTATTACAATAAGCATCAGTTATGGACTGGCTGTGAACCAAGTGAGATTATACAAACATAGTGAGAAAGTATCACCACCCACACAGTTATTGTGCACATGGACACCACTATATTGCCTATAGATAAGACCTAGTATTTTTTTGGATAAATACAGCTCCAGATTAATACTGATTTTTAATGATGCAGCTTTACTATAAGGCCTCCCTTGGCAGGTCCAGTAGGTGAGGTTGTGGCAGGGGTGACACGTGTAGTGTATCCCTTGAAAATATAAAGAATCCAAGTTCCAGATTTCCTGGAAAAAATAATATTATAATTGTCAATGCATTAAAATAAAATAAAGGGACACAGGTTTCCAAGGAGTGTGGGCCAATCCCTAGAATTCTTAGGCATGGGATCATGAGTGACAGCGCCATCTTCACATTTGATGAAATCACTTCACATTACAACAATTAATACTTAAAAAGAATCCACATATAAAGTAAAATAGATAGAAAATAATTAGAGGATGGGGAGGATTGAGGGTCATGTGACTGCAGAATGTATGGAGAAATACTTTAAAAGCTTTATTATCCAGCACCAAAGTAATTTCTATTCTCTGGGGATATTGCCGTTAATAAAAAACGTTCTGAAATGCCACATAACAAAGTTTGTGAGCCGAGTAGCCAAGTGTCTGCATGGCTGAGTGCCAGTAAACAGAGCAGAATGACCAGGCAACTTTGTTATCTGGATATTTGACTCTGTATTTTTTGCTCTGTCTGCCACACGCATAACCTGGCATTCGATTAGCCATCACATCTGAATAGCCAGCACCAATGAGTTCTTACTGGTGTGGGATAATGGAACATTTTCTGTAACCTGGTTTTGAGAAGCATGTGAGACTCTATCATGGATACAATGCAAAGCAAGTTCCATTGCTTTCGATACAGCTGCAAGCTTTCAGAAGAATAATTAACACGTTCTTTAACTTTCCAAAACACACTCTACCTTTGCTAAATTATTAGCGACACGCGACACCTCATTAGCAGGTGCCAGTTTCCTGGGACCAATGCTCGACCGATGTACACGAATGTTTTGCAATAATGTGTGCACTCGTCATTCTTTCATGTGCACACACTTTCTCATTCCGGGTGGAGTCTGAAAGCACTGAGGTTTCCAATTAATGGCATTCTCGGAGATTCGAATACAGTGTTTGATCAGATTAAAGTTCATTGTCTAAGGAACCCGTTGTCATGCACGGAGCAATCAGCACACATTATGGTCGTGCGCCCGCGAGTTGCTTTAGTTGCATGAATATTAAAAGAGCAAAGTGTTTGAGGCAGTCATGGATTCAATATTTTATGGCATGCACAGCATTAGGTATTCAATTTGCAACGCCAACAAAAGTATCCGTACCCCTTTCACACAGAGACAACGGGCAATGCATTAATGTGTGATTGCATTTTTCAACTATGGTGTTTTTGGCTGATTTTCTGCCTTATGTGACTGTACATTGCCTCAATATTTAGAAACAAATAAGAGCAACTTACAAATGAAAAATAATTGCAAATAAAGCACACGTAATTTATTCTATATTGAGAGATATTTGTATTGAAATTCGTAAATAAAGGGAGTTTTTAAATCATCTAAGATTGTCATCTCCCTACCTACCTTCCTACTGATTTGATATAAAAGAAGAAACACTGCCAACATATACCAATCCAGTCTCGGGAGGATAGCTCAGCGGCAACGCGCTCACCTTGGAAGCAAATCGACACGTCCGTGCACGTTATAAATAACCTATCATATCATTTGCCTATTATGTTTTGAAAACTAGAAAAAAGAGTAAAACTAGAACATACAACCATATATTTCATTCTGCAAAAAAAGAGTACTATAATTGCTCCATATGGCCTTTGTCATTGATGGCCATAAGATCCCGGTAGCACCCTCCGTTAAGACGCTGGGAGTCTACCTTGACTCATCGCTCTGCATGTCTCACCAAGTCAACCACATTGCCTCGACTTCAGGCTACGCGATTAAACTAATTAACGCCAGCAAACCTTTCCTGTCCACCACGAATCGCCTAGAAGTTGCACGTGCACTCATTTGCTCGAAACTAGACTACTGCAACTGCCTACTCGGCGGAACCTCAGTACAATGCCCTCAGAGCTGCCTTGAACATTAGCAAACGGGAACACATTTCAGAGGCCATGAGAGCGGCCCACTGTCTTCCAGTGAAGGATAGAATCACCTTCAAAATCGTGTCCCTCACCCACCGCTGTCTCTTGAACAACGCCCCAGGCTGACTGGCATACCTCAATAGGACCCACTAGGGAGGCTACAATCATCACCTCACCACCCCTAAGTTCACTTGTGCCAAAGCGGGGTGCACCAGCTTTCCAACCTGTACACCTGCTCTTTGGAATAAACTGCCCCTGTGCTTGCGGGAAGAACTCTCATACAATTCTTTCAGAAAGAATCTTAAAACTCTGCCGTTCAATTGAATGGCCCCTCCTGCCATCTGACTACAGATTTGTCTATCTTCACTGTAACTAGCGCCTAGTTGCCCACAGGCTTTGCGGGCTGGTATAAATGTACAAATGAATAAATGAATAAGAGATGGAGGAGAGTTAGGGTGCCCACGTCCCTTCTGCGATTGAAATGGAGGAGAGTTAGGGCGCCCATGTCCCTTCTGCGACTTTCAAGGTGGAGAGTTAGGGTACCTACGTCCCTTCTGCGATTGACATGGAGGAGCTTTAGGGTGCCCACGCCCCTTTTCTTCATGCTCAATGTGGAATCCTCATTGCAGGACTTGTCCAGTTGAGCGGGTAGAAAACACTGTTCAACCAATATAAATAGAGTGGGTCCTTAGGATCAGCCTCCTCCGCTTCCCTAGATGTTATGTGATGCCTTTCTTGCTGAAAAAGCGGTTTTTGTTCTGCACCTGCTCTCCTAACCTGTCTGGCTTTGTCAAAAGTGTGTTAAAATTGTCCCTCTCTAACTATGCAAAAATAATGGGCTTGCACACTGTCTCTCGGATTCAGGCACTTTGTTTCTTGTGGATTAAGGGAGTGCCAGGCTGTGGATCTGGCACTCAACAGGTTTGAACTGATTTCTTCATCTTAACAAGGAAGTCCACCTCCTGCCACACCCCTGAAATGGAGGTCAACAACTAATTAGCATATCATTTGAAAAGTGAACTCTCTTCAAAGAAAATAAATCGCAAAATTGTGCATATGTTGGAGGGTTCAGATTATGGTGGACTAAAAATACTGCACTGACGATGCCTAATAAGGGTGAAAAATGTATGTAGTTGTCTGAATCTTTGAGTGCTATTTGTCTTGGGTTGAAACAAATGCTATGCATAAAATAGCAACAACCTATACACAAAGATATTTCCCTGAGCAAAGGCTTGACATTTGAGCTAATTTACACTCCAACAATGCATCTGGCTTTGAACTGGAGATGAACTGGGATGAGATGGCAAATTCTGCTTTCATATTTAATTTGGAAGGGTTTGGAAGGGCTTTTATTTGAAGACTTTCAAAGCCACCATCATTTTGCTCTTGTACATTTTCAAAAAAAGACGTCACAGATCAGTAGAAATAAACAAAAATGTCAGGCATATACATGAAAAGGAAAAGACTAGAGCTTGCTGGCGGTAATGTTAAAGCCAAAACAAGTGGCACACTCCTAGAATTCATTATGGCTTCTAGTTGCTATCCTGGAACAGGAGGGGGTACAACAGACTGTTAGGTAATAAGGAGTTTATTTCATCTTAAATTGCAAAATAATGTATTAGTTTATAAGAAACTTGGCTCAGAGAGCTGCCCACCGTTGATGGGTGTACAGTTATGTGACATCCAAACAAGGCTTTATAATTAGACCAAGAAATTACAGAAATGTAAAAGTATTAAAGTTTCCAGACATGTTTGATTTGTGCTTGCATTTACAATAACTTTTGTATCTCTTGGTTGCTTATAAAAGTGTACAATTCTCCCAATATGCGGTGTACAAAAGGTAGTAATTATATGTGTAACTTTGGTATCTGAGAAATGGAAAAACATTGGTTCCTCCGGCAGGGTGATTCTCGCATGTGACCTGAATGCAAAAAGCCCCCATGATTTTCCAAAGTACCTTCTAGAAGAAGAAAAGGGTTTCAACCCCCCGCCCCCCAGATCCTGTAGGAAACAAAAGATAATAAACCAAGCATGTACAATGTGGAGTGCCTTTTTGCCATCATGGTGTCTAGTAACATTACCATAGATTTATTTGAAATACCATTTCACCTAATGAGATTTCACCGAATGTATTTCACCAGAAATAGTAGAGGATGCATAATAGGTGGGATGTGGGGTAAGGGTATACGTTAGTGTAGGGAGGGGTGAGGGGGCAGTGGGGCTTCTCCACCGACATTAACAAAAAAGTAGAACAAGTAAAAAGTAGATTTCGGTTTTTTCGGTTAAATGGATTCTGTGAAATCTCCATTAAGTGAAATATTTTTGAAGAAATCACATACATCTGTCTAGTAATGGCCAAAGGTGGCAGGGTGACATGTACCATTATTAGAACCCGGTCGTCAGGATTACAATTGATCACTATGAGGAAATGAGAAATGAATCATGCAAGTCACCGTGCCACGTGCTCACTGAAGACCAACCAACCCCCTGGCTAGCACTGGTTTGTATGTGACACAGAAGGGGATTTCGTATTTGTGGGACACATAAAAACGTCAAGCCGACGATTGATTTCATTATCTTGTGGGATAACGGAATCCCTCTTGGAAAGAGCCAGATGACAACTCTTTTGCCAGATAGATGTTACCACTTGATGTATGATTTAATGAAAACCTGGGCTCGTCCTAAAGGAAATTGGTTCAATTCTAGAAGCCAAAGCTTCGAATAAATTCACAAGACTATATTTGAATGCAGAAAGATTTAGAAAAAAAACATGTGTTCCCTCTTTGTTCACTCGTTTATATGTAAGCATCACGCACATTAAAAAATGAAATAGGGCATTGTTCTTTGAGCCTGTGATGGATCAGGAAGCGGCTGACTCTCTAAGTGCCTTTTTTATTTTTACACAGTACGCTTATTATCGCAAACAGTATTCAGAGTAAGGATTTGTTGGCTTTCAGTTCATTCCTTTTATTTTCATCTCATTTAAAAGTATATTACATTTAGACTATGTTCTCCTTCTAGCTTTCTGTTGTTTAACTCTTTTCTACGAATATATTTTCTTTTTCCATTACATTTATTCTGATTATTATTTTTCTAATCTTTTTCATTTACTCAGTTATTGTTATGCTCCGTAGCCAAATGTTTGCTATTATTAATTCTTTTGTTATACGTGATCTTGGTCCTCTGTAAACAGGGATGCTTTGCAGTCTTCTTTACCAACGTTTAATTTGTTTTCAGTGAGCGTCATTTATTTGTTGATCAGGCAGCTGATTTCCTTGTGCCAATTTATCCAGAAGAAGCTATTCTGTGAGTGAGGGACAGAGCACATTGTTTATGTGTCGGTGTGCGAGAGAGAGAGGTGAGAGGGAACGAGAGAGAAAGAGAGAGAGAAAGAGAGAGATAGATTGAGACAAAGAGAGAGAGAGAGAGAGAGAGAGAGAGAGAGAGAGAGAACGAGACAGCGAGACAGAGAGAGAGAGACAGACAGACAGAAAAGGGAGAGAGAGGGGGAGAGGGAGAGAGAGAGAGAGGGAGACAGAGGGAGCGAGAGAGAACGAGACAGAGAGAGAGAGAGACAGACAGAAAAGGGAGAAAGAGAGGGAGATAGAGGGAGAAAGAGAGAGAGAGAGAGAGAGAGAGAGAAAGTGTGTGTGTGAGAGAGAGAGAAGGAGAGAAAGAGAGAGTGTGTGTGAGAGAGAGAGAGAGAGAGAGAGAGAGAGAGAGAGAGAGAAAGTGTGTGTGAGAGAGAAGGAGAGAGAGAAAGAGAGAGAGAGTGTGTGTGAGAGAAAGAGAGAGAGAGAGAGAGAACGAGACAGAGAGACACAGAGAGAGAGAGACAGACAGAAAAGGGAGGGAGAGGGGGAGAGGGAGAGAGAGAGAGGGAGACAGAAGGAGAGAAAGAGAGAGAGAGAGAGATAGAGAAAGAGAGAGAGAGAGAGAGGGAGAGAGAGAGAAAGTGTGTGTGAGAGAGAGAAGGAGAGAAAGAGAGAGAAAGAGAGAGTGTGTGTGAGAGAGAGAGAGAGAGAGAGAAAGTGTGTGTGAGAGAGAGAGAGAGAAAGTGTGTGTGTGAGAGAGAGAGAGAGCGAAAGTGTGTGAGACAGAGAAGGAGAGAAAGAAAGAGAGAGAGTGTGTGTGTGTGTGAGAGAGAGAAAGTGTGTGAGAGAGAGAAAGAGAGAGAGAGTGTGTGTGTGAGAGAGAGAGAGTGTGCGTGAGAGAGAGAGAGAGAGAGAGAGAAGGAGAGAGAGAGGCTTTTCTGTGAGGCTGTAAGGAAGAGATGAATAATGCCACTTGGTGTAGGCGTAGCCTTAAGTCGACAAAATGATATGAGACAAACTAAAATGTGGGTTTAACAGTTTGTATTATCCCTGATATTTCAGATATACTCAACAGTATGTGCAGGGTGTGTTAGGAACACGTGACTTTATTTACAAAAAATGGACATCATGTACTGCATTTCCCTTACTGTGTTGATAATCCATTAATTACTGCAGTGGACCTTGGAGCTGAACATTGTATTAGTCCCTATTCGTCTCTATAGAGAACCCAGGACCCATTCTGCAGCTAGATGCATTTATTGGCCTAGACATTAAGTTTACAGATGATTGCTCAGATCCGGGATCCTCCATGAGATTTGCTCCCTGTGCCCAAGACAGCAGATTCCAGCAGTACCCTCTGCTATAGGCCCATTATTCAATAACCAGAGAGAAAACGTATGTGTGGCTTTGATGAAAGCCGTTCCTTACCAAAGACTACAGGTACAGCTGCTCAATCTCTTTAGTCCTTGTTCTTCCACTTGCCACTACCCAATAACCCTTAATTTCAGTTTTTGTGCTGCGTAGAATGGTGCCCGGGTTATAATCACAGTATCAGTATCCTTCTCCCCGAGTCCTGCAGGGCACATGTTCACCACTGTTCCTTCCTGCACCTGTTTTAAGAAAACCAATGTAATTGTGCTACTGGGAGAGCAGGTGCCCACAATGGTGGACAATCATCCTTTAGTAATTCAAATGAAACACTTATGATATCCGATAAACCGCCATAATATATACCCAAAGTCGGCAGGGTAAATAATAACAACTTGGTTATGGAGACAAGGGGAAACTGCAGACACAACAAGCATTCCGAAACAGTATTACATTTGATGGCAGAATGTCTCCTGAACTATCAAGAATAAACACAATTGTGGTGTGACATAGATTAGCCAGTCGATGTGAAAGCAACAAAGGCACCTAAGTCAAGGTAAATAGCACCACACGACAGCATACACCAGCACCTGTGCCCCCTTTGGCCCCACCTCCACTTCCATTCTCCTCTCTCTCCCATCACACCTGATGAGGTTGTCAGACATTTCCGGTCTATGAAGGCCTCCTCCAAGCAAGTGGACCCTTGCCCTTCCAAAACCATCAAGGACAACATTGACTCTCTCGCACCAGCCTTGGATGACCTTTGCAACCTCTCCTTTTCCACTGGAGTTTTCCAAACTGCTCTCAATCACTCCTTGTGCATCCTCTGCTCAAGAAAACCTCTGCTGACCCTTCCATTCTGTCAAACTACCGCCTGATCTATATCACTCCCTTCCTGGGCAAACTCCTGAAGAAGCTGGCTATCTCTCTGCTAAACCTCCACACAGAACCGTTCAGCTGTTTCCACGACCATCAGTCCATCAGTCTGGCTTCAGAGCATCCAGAGGCACGGAAACTGCTCTTCTGAACACCTGTGAAGATCTGCTCTTAAATCTTCACACTAACACTCCCTCTGTCCTCATTCTCCTTGATCTCTCCTACGCCTTTTAAAATGGTTAACCACAACATTCTGATCTCACAGCTTCGTGACACCATGGGAATCACAGATCAGGCTCTGGCTTTGCTAACCTCTTTTCTCTGTGACCGGCCATCCCAGGTCGAACTTGGTGCTCTTCTCTCGACTATCATCCTATCAACCTGCTGCGTTCCGTAGGGTTCTAACCTATCCCCCTGGTTCTTCAATATCTACATGGCTACCCTGGGACGTGTGATTGCCACGTTCACTTATAATTTCCAGTGTTATGTGGATGACACACAACTATCACTCAGGCTACCCTCAGTGGCCTCCTCCTCCTCACTCATACATGACTGTCTGTCCGCTATTCAGTCATGGCGTGCTGCAAACGACCTTTGTCTCAATGGCAGTAAAACTGAGATTGTTTGCATTGGGACCACTTCTCTCGCTTTCTCCCTCTCACTTTGGCTGGCCTCCCTTGGCCCTGTTCCCAACCCCCATATGGGAGGCCAATAACCTTAGGGTCATCTTCAACTCCACTCTCTCCTTCTCCTCTCACGTTTCTGACATCTCAAACAAGTCTAACTATCAACTACACCTCGTCAGAGGCACTCTACCTTTTCTCACTTTCCCCCAGTGGCTCACTGTATCCAGAGCCCTGTTTCTCTCTAGTCTGGACTACTGCAACAGCTTCTTCCTCAACCTCCCTGCTTCTGCCCTGTGCTCTCTGCAACTCATCCAAATCAGAACCACAAGACTTATCCTTGGCCTCAAGCCCAGGGACTGCATCTCTCCTGCGCTGAAGTACCTTCACTGGCTCCGCGAAGCTAAAGGATCAAATTCAAGACCCTCTGCTTTCTCCACAATGCTTACTGAGGCCTGGGACCTACTTACCTTCAACATTGCCTTCCTAAATACTGTCCATCTCGAGCCCTCCGCTCATCTACCTCCAACCTTATGCGATTGAGCCGGTTCTCCAAGCATAGACTTGGAGGGAGATCCCTTTCCTCAGCAGGTGTCTCCCTCTGAAACAGCCTCCCTGCCACCCTGTGTCTTGAGCCTGATATTCTTAAGTTCTGGAAACTCCTCAAGACCTTCCTCTTCTCCTCGTCCTTCTCTCTCACCCTTCCCTGCTAACCTAGCTCTCTGCTCTTTCTTCTCTCCCTCCTTTCCATACAGCTTACTGACTGGCTGCCTGGTGTACCTCAGGGTCTCACAGGTTCCAGGCACCCCTGGCAGTCCTTCTGCACTTGCCTCAGGATCCTGCACCCTACCCCCTCACTGCACTTTTAATAAAAACTTGACAGTTTCTCTCTCAGCACTTCACCCGTCTCTACCAACTGGGTGCACTTTGTCCCCTGCCCCTCCCCGCACTTGCACAATCTGTATACAGCCCCATCTGAAGATCCGTCTGTCTGTTCTCCCATGTCGTCACCCCTTAATGTGCACTTGAAAAAACTATAGAATCACTGTCAGGCCTATTTGCTGTATTTAAACTGTTAATTGTATCTTATTCACTTAATCTGCCTGTCGTCTCCTAATTTCGAAGGCTATGAGCGACTGTTGTTTTTCCCCGTGTTAACACCCTCCTTGAGCATTTTGAAACACTTGCCTGTGTATAGGTGCTATATAATAAACATTACCATACCACACCATAAAAGAGCCTTAAAGTGCTTGATTGAATCACTTTTCTGCATTCAGTTCTCATGCGAGAATTACCCTGCTAGTGTAACCAATGTGTTTCCATTTCTCCAATATTGGAGTTATAACTCTAATTACTACATTTGTACACTCCATATTGGGAGAATTGTACACTTTTATAAGCAACCAGTCCTTAAAACAACCAGGTAATACAAAGGTTATTGTAAATGCAATCACACATGTATGCTGGCCGGACACTTAGTGATTTCTGTTTCACGGTCTTGCCACTGAATGGCATCCCTAAGGATGATGCTTCAGCACAGCTGTTCCCAATCCACGTTCTGCTGCACACTTCTGCTTCCATACGGCAAAGCTGGCTGTAATAATATCTTTGGCGTTGATTTCAAAGTGGAATCAAACCAATTAGGTTGAAGATTTAGAGTTTGAACAGGGAGCACGATGCCCTGAGCTTCTGGATTCCTCAGGTGGTACTAATGAGGACTATTTGGGGTGTTGTCTATCTCTATGTGTTTGTTTGAGCTTTTAGGCAGGCTACTGGTAAATTCCGGTGCAGGAATTCTTTATTGAAAATGATGAATCACTGCCTGCTATCTTTTTCACTTTTTTGAATATTGGCATGTTGGATTTCACTTTGTAAACGGAAAAGCAGGAATACCTGTCTTCTACATTAAAGGGAACACATTATATCAACCTGAAAAAGCTAATCTAGAACAATAGATAAACAATTCATACCCATAAACATTACATCATGAGTACATCTAACAACAATAGAAAAAAAGTATAAAAATCTAAGGATCTGGGACACTCATCACATCTATCTAACTCAATCAAACCACACACACAGCCAACACATTCACAGCCTCCACCTATATAAAAACTAACCCAAATAAGCAAACAGAAGAAGAGAAAAATGTGAGTTTACATAAACACTATATTCCCAAACTCAACAGTTAATACAATTTGAACAAATGTGTAGCCAGTTGCAGACAAAATGTATCGAATTGGTGTCAATGTGTTCCGGCTACTTTCAAACACACGGACCGGTTTGACTTTGTGCCAAACTCTCCATAGAAACACTGTCTGCAGCTGGGGCGTTGCTAATGGGGGGCTAAGGGGGCTATAGCCCCTGATCTTTTGGTTGTAGCCCCGGATAGAATCTCCGGAGCTACAGCCAAAAGACTAGCTAGCCTCCAGTCCCAACAGTTCCGACATCAGCGTAGCCCCGGGTCTTTTCCAGACCTAGCAACTCCCCTGCTCTGCAGAATGGACATCTGAGTCCAATACTTCTACGTTGCCACTTCCATCTCCTGCTGTTTCTTTGTCAAGGGACTGATGCTCATTTGTGGACTGATCGGATTACGATTCTCCTTCCATCTCTGCTGTGGCTTCAGAAATGACCACATTTTTTATTTAAAGTATTTCCGTAGGACCCCCTTCTTTCGTTGCAAATTGGCTTGCACGGCTTCATTAGGCAAAGACCTTTCATTCACAGTTGCCTCAATACTTTCAGAAATACCCTGATCACCTATTACACTTCCAGTGGAGACACTTCTCCACAAATATTCACAAGTGCTTGGAAAGCCTTCATTTCCATTGGTGGCTCTTGTCTTTGCTAGCAACTTTCTTAAGCGCCTGTTCTGACTTCTGGAACATGTTGCCACTCCTCATGCCAAGAGACGATGATTTGTTTGGTCCAGGCATTCTACAAATGTATATGGGAGTAGGGTGGTTGTCAGTGCAAGCAGAGATGGGCCGCTGCAACCTTTGTACAATATTAATGGAAAACATAAGGAGCTACTCCACTAAGAGAGGTTCACAACTGAAAAAGACCAAAATAAACTACTCTTGAATAATGTCCCTTAGTGTAGGCACATCCTCAGATCAAGCAAATATATATGAGAGAATTCAAAATGTGTATTCAACAGTTTGTGTTATCGCTGACATTTCAGATAGACTCAACAGTGTTGGCACGTTGTGTTAGTAATATTTGACTTAGTTTACAAAAAAATGACATCAATCTTCATTTCTTTCCCCTTCCCAATGGGATGGGTTTTTCTCAGATACTTGGCACTGATTGGTTTTGTGAGATTTGCCACTATTGACATTGAGCATTTGTATTGTGATTAGAAGGAACATGACTGTGATCTCTAGAAGTCATCTGGGTGCTGTGATTCTACCTTTGCTGATGTTATGGTATTACTTGAGTAATGCTGAAATAAGTGCAATCATTCCTAGTTGGAGGATTTGTTTATGTACTACCCTAGCAGAACACTAAGGAGTCGATTCATGGAGCAAACTTGCGCCAAAAATCCCAGCGCAAGCAGGCGCAAGGTGGCGCAAGCGTGAGAAACCCAGCGCATGCGCACGCATGCGATTCTAGGAAGACGCTGTGCGTGTTTCCCGCTGTCCGTGTGCCAAATCCTGCCATGGTGCACGCGGGCACACATGGCGTGCGCTACGCGCACAGCAAAAGTGCACATAGCGCGGTGCACACAACCAAAGTGGGCGGAACAGTGGGCATAACACGCGGAATGGGGAATAACGCGTGAAAAAGAAGGCGTAACTGGGGAAGTACTGCAGGGAACTACACGGAACGCCCACACGCACGTGAACAACCCGTATTCATGGATTCGAATACGGGAAACCCGTGCACGGCAAAAGACGCACACAGGAATCAACGCATCCGCCACACGAAGGCAGGCGGAAGCGTCCCCGCGCACAGTATAAAAGTGCGCGCAAACAACAAACACGTATATACAGCTACGATGAATGCCCCATTTGTCGCAGCACTGATCGTGGGACACCGCAGGAGGAGGAGAATAGCCAGGGCACGCATTTTCGCACCACGGACAAGCCAGCCTTTTTGGGATGCCTGACGACCAGGTCTACGGCAGGTATAGGTTTCCACCCCATATCATCCTAGACCTGGTCAGGGAGTGGGAAGATGACCTTACATCCCCCACCCTTTGCTCCCAAGCATTGAGCCCCTTGGAGAAGGAGCTCAATGTCCTGCACTTCTTGGCCACTGGGTCATTTCAGCGGACTACTGCCATAGTGGGGGGGGTCTCACAGGCCACGCAGTCATGCTGCCTACACCAGGTACTGGCAATCATGACTGCGCGCCCCTCAGTCCGCAGGCACATATACATGCCCAGAACACCCGCAGAAAGGCAGGCCGTTGTCCTGGATTTTTTCAGGGTGGCACACTTCCCCAAAGTGCTTGGTGCCATAGATTGCACCCATGTGGCCCTACGTCCACCTAGGGCCACTGAGCACATCTACCAAAACCGCAAGCACTGGCATTCCATCAATGTACAGGTGGTATGCCATGCAAAGGGAATCATCACCTCTGTCTATGCAAACTACCCTGGCTCCACCCATGACAGTTTCATATACAGAATGTCTGCCCTGAGCCGGGCCCTGGAAGCTGGGCAGCATGGCGACACCTGGCTCCTAGGTGAGTACAAATGCCCTTGCACATGCATGCATGTCACACACACACAAATACACAAACCCCAATAATCACAACCATTTACACCTCCCCAGGGGACAGTGCCTACCCTCTGAGCAACCACATGATGATGCCAATCCGGAACCCCACCACACCACCCCAGGTAAGATACAACGCCACCCATATTGCAACCAGGGCCATAGTGGAGCGCACATTCAGAGTGCTCAAGTCACGTTTCCGCTCCCTTAACCGCTCTGGCGGGCAGCTACTCTATGCACCCCCAGTAGTGTGCAGGATCATTGTGGCAGCATGTGTCCTGCACAATGTTGCAACACGGCAGGGCGTACCGGTGGACATGGTGGTGCCCCCACATCCCCAACCACAGGCACAGGCGCTGCCCATGGGAGGGGACAGGGCACGTGGCGAGGAAGCCCGGACCCAGCTTGTGGCCACATTTTTCACCTAAACTCCCACCCCTGCGGAGTGCACACAGGCCTGGCACATACCAGGTGACTATCGATGATGACAAAGAGGCAGTCAACTGTCACAACCCTACCACCCTGAGATAGTTGCCATGGAAGTGCCACATTTTCTACATCCCTAGCTACTTAAACACAAGCTATCCTGTGTGACCAAAAGGCACACATATGACATGACATGATATGGCATTTGTAACGTGCCTATACACAAGTGTTTCAAGGTGCGACGAGGCAGGGAGGGGGGAACAAGGGAAGACAGACAACGATACTACTAGGCCAGGTGTCATTTAGATTGCGCAAGTGCAGGGGTAGGGGGAAGGGAAAAGTGCCCAGGACATTCGCGTGTGGAACTTCCCGCGCACCCCAGTAATACACGTACCCAGCTGAAATCACGTGAGAAACTTCCCGCGCACCTCAGTGATACACATACCCCGCTTGCCGTGCTGGTACAGGGTTAGTGCAGCCCTTTGTGCTGGATTGGGGGTTTTGATGGCTTTTCCCTGCGCAAGGGGCGTTCTTGGGTGCGTAACTGGCGCTGCTGCAGGCTCGCTGCGCCACTGTGCGCCACGGCTGGTTTTGGTGGCTGGAATCCATGAATACGCTGTGCGCGGAAATGTATTTTAGCGCACGCGGCTGGCGCAGGGATTCGCACGCGCGCACTGTGCGCCAGCCGCATGCGCCCCTTGTGCTCTGAATTCTATAAATTACCCCGTAAGGTTCATATAATTTATTTGGTGAATTGTGCCTTATATTCTCTTTGTTCTCTGTAGCCATGTTCCCATTCAATGCTCATCACCTCAGGTGGGGGACGTTACTCCCTACATGTGTCTGGCCCAAAGGTAACCAATCCAGTGGTAGTATAAAACCAGAATGTACCTAAATTGAATAATGCCATACAAATGTAGAACATGTTTTGCTCACCTTGAAACCTCACAGACCGATTACGCCCTCCTACAGGAAATACACATAAGCAGTCACGTGAAAGAGGGTGTCAGTTGGAGAAGAATAGCCCTCTTGTTTTTCCAGGAACGCAAGGGGGTTAAGAATTCTCATCTACAAGAAATTGCTTTTGGAATTTAAGGCGGAAGTGTCGGCCATGACTGCAGGTATCAAACATGCACTTTAAACTAGGAGCTATGTTTGTCATTTTAGTCAATAGGTATCTACCTTTTTGAAGTCATCTGATACACTATATACCATCCTCAATTGTATAAATACAATCCATAACTATATCATAGTTCCAGGGGTTCACTTCAACTTAGTACCAGATACTGTGCTAGACAGAAATGCGTGTTGCTGAAAGGGAGGGAGCCATGATGGCACCTTTCATAAAGGACTGGGTAAAGTTGATATTTAGAGATAATTGGCTGAAATCCAAAGGGAAGTGGATTGTCCCCTGAAACCTCAACTCCTTGATTTGTTAGAGCATAAAACAGGTCCATGATCACCTAACGGATTTGGGGGATACTTTTTCCTAAAAATATCTTAAAGATGTTGCGGCATCCTATGCCCAGACTGATACAGTATTTTCTAGAACTATGTGGACATCTGCACTTAGACCTTGGGCTAAGTATGAAGCCAATATAAACGACTCTTCTGCCTAAAGTTCTTCATGTACCGAATGACTTTCATGATCTGATATGTCAAAGTATGTCAGCTCTCTACAGATGCCTAGATCAGAGCCTATGCAGATTCATACAGGTCAACAGGAAACTTGTCACCTCTTATAAGAGACTGCAGATGCCTCCATCCAAAGGTCAATTTGGCCTGCTGGACATCAGTAAAATGAAAAGCGTTGTGAGTGAACATATTAATCCTCGTCTCAACAGAACAATGAAAGGCCTTGCTGGGTTGGCCCTGGATTGAGTCTAAAAATATCAGTATTAAAATGTACCTTAAACCAACAACTACCCTCATCAGGAGAAACTGACATGACCTTTATCAACCCTACACCCAGAGCGTTCACTCTACACCAAGGTTGCGTGTACTATGCCCCCCCACCCTCAGTAGGGACTGTGGTAGGAATAGAGGTAGAGAAAAGCATATAGCAGTCACTGTGTATCAAAGATAAAGTAGGCGATAAACCCATGCAGCAGGCTAACCACCCTCACTCATCCACACATGACTGATTCAATAATGTTATGAAATTTATAGTGGAATTACTGTTAAACCTCCTAACAATCCATTCCTTATCAACACATGAACAATATACTGTAAAACAATATAATGTACTTTAGATAGATGTCATACTCTTAATATGCATGAACAAATGTTCATGAATTCATTTTCAATAATTAACACTCAATGAAAGCTCTCAGACGTGCCTGCAAATTAAAAGAAAACAGGTGATAAAAATAACTATCACTTTAACTACACATAACACATTCAATAAGATAAAAAAAGCATTGCTATCATTTTCTGGCCTATATCTCTACTGCAAATGAAGAAACCTACTTAGAAATCATAACGCATTTTCATAGACGATCTACTGCTCATCAATTCTCACTAGAATGCCTTCTGAATTGAACTGTTTTTAATACCACTCCTCTTTCTAAATGTGATATAAAAATAGGTAAAACCATCTCTCATACTGACAAAAGTCCTCAGTGATGGTAGGGAGCTGAGAGCTGAAACAAAGACGCGTGGGTTTACACAATCGAAAAATCACAGAATAATCCACAAAACTACACATAATATCAAATCCAATGTAAAAAAAAAAAAAAAAATATACCATCCTGGTCTCTGATGGCTAGTGTCATTTGGAATTGACCAGGAGGCAAAAAAATAAGAAAAATCTGAATAAAATAATCAATGGGTATAGGATTACTGTGGGTAAGGGTGTTTCCCTGTACAGCTCAATTAAAAATAATTAGTTATCTAAAACAGACAAAAACAAAACAGCTAACAATCCAACAATCTAAATTCAATGATTTGACATCCAGCACAGAATAAAGGGTAAAAATGGAGCCCCCCTTCCTCCATAAGCCAGAATGGAGAAAAATGTTCAGCTTGATTAGCCCTGTCCTCAGCTTCTGCTCAGGTCCCAAGTATGACAGCGTCTCCTGAGGAATCTAAATACGGCTCTTAAAAAACCTCTCAGATCTTATATATATATATATATATATATATATATATATATATATATATAATTCAAATATCGGGCACAGAGAATACCATAACAAAGTTTTCATGGTTTCTTTATTCAAACAGCAGATCAGAGAATTTCACAACAAAATTCTCACAGTTTCTTTATTCAAACAGCGACGCAGAGAAGTTCATAACAAAACTCTCCATCCTCAGCCTTGCCCAGAAGCCAGGTCACACTCTCATTGTACTGCAATGTAGTCCATCTGAACATTATTGACCTTGGATACTACATGCATAAACACAACTGTCAAAGGATTGCATGCCAGTCTCCTTGTTTACCATATTCTCCACGTGTTCCAAAACAGTTGATGATTTGGCTCGCAGCACGGACTAAGTAAAGGACTGAGAAATGACCCAATAGTACAGTACTATTTAAATGCAAACCCACCACATCTTACTAAAATGCTTATATATATGCCTACCTATTTAAGTTGCATGTGTTTTCCAACACTACTAATATATATAACAGAACTTTATGGATTGTGAATAATGCTCAGATCCCCTAACGGTATTGTTCCCCTGTTCAGCTAAAATATATGAGAGCCCACCATATGTAATAGAACTAGCAGTGAAGTATGTCTAAGATTTAGGGAAATAAGAGTGAAGAGACAAAATGACACAACATTTAACCAGTTGCTGATGTTCACTCAGGATCTGCAGTTGTACCTTACATACAACAACAATGACAAATCAACTAACAGCACTTGTACTGATGAGAAGGGCTGGCTCCGGCAGATGTAAGGCTGTAGACTGTTCCCAGTTGATACTGCATTTCTCATTTAATTTAACCAAACATAAAAATCTGTCATTTATGACCAATTGCATGGCACTAACACGCAAAAGGAAAGACTTAGATACAATTCCTGGTAGTGACTTAAGAGATGTGCTGGCCCCTCGCGATCTTCCTCCTGAATGTGATGCCTTCTTTAGGCATGGGGCCTCAATAATTAATAGTTTTTGTACCACGTATGCCCCATTAAGAACAAAAACTCCTAAGATTTTCTAAAGCTTGGTTCACAGGTCAGCTGTTAGATTTAAAGAAGCAAGACTGCCTAAACAAGCAAAGGTAGCCCTAACAAGGTATAAAATAGCTATTGTTAGGATAAAATCTGAATTCTCAGCAGGAAAGACCTGTTCAGAGTGATAACTCATTTTGCATGTCCAAACAAGATACACCCTACAAAGCAATCGTTGGTTGATCAGGCCAATGCCTTCAATACCTTCTTCATGGATAAGATTAAAACGATCCAGGAAAGCGTTAAACTTCAAAGAGAATCAGAGAAAATGGGCTCCCTTGACCTTCCTGACGCAAGGACTCTGCTGAAGGGAGGAGGGAACTCCAATATCCCACCGTTTTATTTAAGCCAGTGTCAGAAGAGAATATTCTTACTCTTACAGCTCTAAAACCTACAAATAATACACTCTTTTCCCTTCCCGCATGTACAGCAAAGAGGATGACCTCAGAGCTAGCCAAATTGTGACTAATTTTATAAATGCATCATTGAAACTCTCAGTAATCTCCCCTTTGTTGAAGAAGCCAAACGTGGACCCAGATAACCTTCAGAATTACATCCATATTGCCAGTCTTTCGTGGCCTAGAAAAGCTTTTAAAAAAGCGGCCACAATGCTGTTTTAAGATCATACCGAAAGAGATGTCTTTTTAGATACCCTCATAATCAGGGGTTTGGCCTAAATCTGGTAACGAAAAAGTACTGATCGTGATTTGGGACAATTTATTACGAGCAGAGAGATGATGGTAAACTATTCCTACTTGTAATGTATTTGTGTTTGTATTTATTAGGTTTATATAGCGCTTTACGCCAAATCACTTTACATGAAACAACAAGAATACATTAGAGTAAAATGGAAGCATTATTGTAAAACATGAGACAAACCATCAAAAACAATATATAGAACAATTTGCAGAGGCATGTAAAGAGAAACAGAACAGGGGAAGAGTAAGAGGTAATCAAGGTTAAGAGGAAGGGGAGTGCAGAAGATGAGCTTTCCAGGAAGCATAGAAGGAGGAGTAAGAGGAAATGGAGCGGATAGACAGAGGTAGAGTGTAGAGAGGCAAGGAGCTGAAAGGAACGGAAACGAGAACAGGCACAAGGGGAAGGAAGAACAGTAAGTAGGAATAGATCTGCAGATCTGAGAGGGCGAGGGGGAGCATAGAAAGAGAGGAGAGAGGAAATGTAGAGGGGGAAAGCTCATGAAGAGATTTAAAGACAAGACAGAGGAAGGTAAATTTAAGTTGAGAGTGAAAGGGAAGACAGCCTAGATAAGAAAGTGAAGATGAAATGGAATTGTGAGCAGAGAGAAGGCAAAGGGTACGGATAACGGAGTGATAGAGGGATTTGAGGGTAGCTAGGTGAGAGGCAGGGAGGCCGAAGAGGAGAGTAGAGCAATAGAAAAGGCGAGAGAAAATTAGGGAAGAGATTAAGAGTTTAGTGACATGGAGGTAAGAGAGGAACAGATTTTACGAACATTGAAGAGGTGGAAGCGACAGGTGCGGGAGGTAAGAGAAATGTGGTGGGCAAAGGAGAGGAAGGAGTTGAAGTGAAGGCCAAGATTGTGAGTGGAGGAAGAGATGGGAAGATTAGAAGGGGGAAAGAGAATACGTGGAGGGAGAGAGGGAGGGGGAAGAGTGTTGGAAGGAAAGAATAAGACTTTGGTCTTATCAGTATTGAAGGAGAGAAAGAGTGATGACGTCCAATTTCTAATAGCTGAAAGAAAGGAAGAAAGATTAAGGTGGATGCCAGGAGTGAAGGAAGAGAAAGAGAGAAAGAGCTCAGTGCCGTCAGCATAGAAATGGTGAGAGATGCCGAAGGAAAAGATGATAGGGGCTAGAAGGGAAGCGTAAAGTGACAAAAGGAAAGGGCCAAGTACAGAGCCTTGTGGAACACTGAAGTCTAGGGGGAGAGTAGAGGAGGTGCGGCTGCCCCAAGAGACAGCGAAAGAACGATTGGAGAGATCGGAGGAGAACCAGTTGAGAACAGGGCCTTTGATACCAAAGGAGGACAGAGTGTTAAGGAGTATGGGATGATCAATGGTATCAAAGGCAGCAGACAAATCCAGGAGGGTGAGGACAGAGTATTGCTTAGAATAGTAAGCAATAAGGAGGGAGTTGAGAATGGAGGTGAGGGCACTTTCGGTGGAGTATTTAGGGCGGAAGCCGGTTTAAGAAGGGGGGAGAAGAGAAAGATTGGACACAACGGCAGAGAGTTGAGTGCAAACTAAGCATTCAAGAAGCTTGGAAAGGAATGGAAGAAGACAGATTGGACGAAAGTTACAAGTAAGGAGAGGGTTGGCAGAAGGTTTTTTCAGGATCGGGATAATGGTCGACCTATCCATGGCTTTCGATACTGTGGATCATAATGTCCTATTGGAATGTCTAAAGACCACTGCAAATGTTTCGGAGAGTGCTCTTGGATGGTTTACCTCCTTTCTGAATGGGGCTGCAAACGAGTGCAGCTGGAGGGCTTGTTGTCGGAAACTCCGAATTTAAGTATGTGTCCAAAGTAAAAGACTTGGGATCTATTTGGCAAAGTGGCATGGGCTGCGATGGGCAGGTTTCAGCCACAAAGTCCAGGCAACATTTTATAACCTACGGCTGCTGCAACAGGCTCTTCTCTATGTGGCTGAGAAGGACCGTGCCATAGTGGTAGGAGCCCATGGCTAACTCGCTGGTGCTCCTGCCAAACAAATCCATTGGTTGCAAAAGACAGAGAATACAGCAGTTAGGGCCTCATCACGACCCAGGCGGTAAGTTACCGCCTGGGCCGTGACTTTACCACCATGGCGTAAACTACGTTTACGCCATGGTGGTTGGCGGACTTACCGCCCCATTCGGACCTTGGCGGGGCGGTAAGTCCCCAATCCCCATTTACCCTTCCCCATTCCCATTTTTGCCCCATAGGGCATAATCGGAGTGGGGAAGGCGTTAATTACGCCACCGTAAATTACGGTGGCGTAATTAACTCCATGGTCCCTTAGCGCCATGGATTTTAACACCTGCTAAAAGCAGGTGTTAAATTCGCCATGGCGCTAAGGGACCTCGTACTCAGGCGGTAAGGGTCGGCGCTGTTTACGGCGCCGTAAACCCCTTACCGCCTGGGTCGTGATGAGGCCCTTAGACTAGTCTTTGGTGTATCAAAATGTACCCCAATTTCTGGCCTTCATCGTTCCCTTCATTGGTTAGCAGCGGAGGATGCATTAAGTTTAAAATTGGCTGTCTTATATTTAAGTGTCTGAATGGCCTGGCACCGGGATAACTGTGGGATAAGTTAATACAATATCAACCATGACAAGATGTGTTCTCAGTGGAGATTGTAGTTTTTCATTCTTCTGATCCAGACTGTGAAACAGCCTCCCACTGGAATTACAGAAAGCACAATCTCTGTCAACATTTCGAAAAAAGTTGAAAAGTCATGTTTTTAAATAGACCTCTTAGTAACTGTAGGCTACTGTCGATATGTGATTGGTGATGGTAGTTTCACATGATGTGTGTTATCTGCACAGCATTTAAATTATGTTTGTTGCGTGCGCTATATAAATTCCTCAATCAATCAAGTCTAATCACTGTCACCGAAAAAGAAACAACATGCAATAAATGTTGACAGAGATGGGTAAAGTTATGCAACATCATTGTTCCAAATAGTGTTCCAAACAGTTTTGTCACACAAGTCCCACACGCTGGAGCATAGATCTTATAATCCTTTTTATATATCTGTGGATAAAGATAAGGATATAGAAATTGGAGAAATTCCTGTGTCTATATTTATATTGAATTCCATGTTGCATGTCAATGGATTGAAGAAGAGGACTGAATGCATCAGCTAGTCTGTGAATGTTCCGATGATGGATCCCACATTTGATGTGGAGGAACTTTCCAGTAGAGCTTAAACTCCTTTTTGCAAGTCAGTTGCTTTTCCCAGCAGGGCTTTGTCCAGGTGAACTGCTCTGTTTGATGCATCCACAAACGTTTCTGTGGTGCTGCTCATGGTGATCCGCATGTTCAGGGTGTATACCAGCTTCAATGACAACTGTGGGAACTGTAAAGGCCTCAATTTCACTTCAGGCCCGTTCAATAGCACAGATTCAAACTGCACTAGCAGATGGAGAATTCTTGCACAACATTGTACCACTTCCGAGAAGATGATCAGGCTGGCAACTCCCACAGGCACGCCACAACATGATGAGTTGAACTGCACAATTTAGGAATCATTAGGTTTTGAAAACATAAAAATTGATATGAGGCTGGGAAGCCAAAGGAAACACACCAACACAGGTTACAAAGGACATACAAAGTGCTTTATTTAAAAGCTACAACAGTTACCAAAGTCAATTGACAAACGGATAGCTATTCGGCCCTCAGAGTAACGTAACGAACTTCAACGAGGGTTTGATGCATTAGTAGAGAGACCGTACATTGCAATACTTGGGCTTTTATATCCTTTATCCAGCCCTTGGCCAACCCCCTCGCGGGTTAACCATTCTTGGGACCAGGCCTAGGGTTCCTTGCCAGGTCAATCCTATAATGTATGCATTTTGATCAGTTCCGCTGATACAGTTGTTCATTTACACATAGGTCAGGGATAGGACAAGGTCTCAGTTCGCGACCCCGACAAGTGGCCTGCAGGCATATTAATTATTCATGTGTGCGGAGGTCACAACGGTTAGAATCTCACTCAGAATGTCATTCGGCCTCCATTTTGATGTTCAGGGTGACTTCCATTTTACAAGAGAACCTTAAATGGCGGCTACATCCAAGATGGCAACTTACATAACTTTTCGTTAAGGTCAAAACCTTGCCGCAGAGTCTATTTACATGATATTTTAGACAACTTGGCGTAGGCCAATACACATTCAAATACTGCGATAGGAGGCATAATATCATTTCAATTCCAACAGACCCTCCTTTTGACCTATGCCAAGTGCTAATATCATTTCTAATACTTTTGCAAATAACTCCATGTGTTGTCATCCATACATCCCGAATCATTGTCTGTAATATCTATAGCCATTAGGTCGTTCATCAGAACCTTTCGTAACACAAACTCTTTAGATGCTGTATCTGGGGCATATATTCTATGCCCTATTGTGCTCACTGCTTGGGCACAACATCCCCCTAGCATTCCACATATACTAGGAAGACATTGAAAACAGCAACAAAGGAATAGCAGGATCCCCAAAATAACCAGAATAACAGATAGCACCTTCCAACCCCAAGATCGTAAAGAATCCCAGAACCAATTGCTAAGATTCCAATCTCCTACAGGGATATGTACTTCAGAACTAAGAGTATGCAAGTTCTGTATTGCTTTAAAAATTGTCGGCGAGGAATCTGGAATGAAAACACAGCAAGCGGACCCCACTAATTTGCATACTCCACCTCGTTCTGCCAGAATGACATTTAATGCCATCCGATTTTGGAGTGCTACCAATCTTATTGCTTTTTGTTCTAATGTCATATTGTAGAGTATGTCCGTGGTCCGGTTGATCGTTCTCTCCAGTACCCTTGCTAATCCCCTAATGTTCTCAGAGTTTGTTATTTGTCCCCAAAAGGGCACAACTGATTTTGCTATATCCCCCAACACTTGCCCAGGGGTATCTCCGTTCTTGTTCCGCCGTGGGCGAGCCTTAGAAACCTCCAATATACTAGCTACAAATACCCCGGGTAACAGGATTCCTAAATAACAGGTTCCCTGCCAATCCTTGGGCAACCAGGGAAATGCTAAACTACCACAAACAAAATAAACAGGCCCCCCTACATACAGAGGCCTGTTTTCTCCAGTTAAATTTACAATGTTCATACAACCTTCAAAATCTCCCATTGACCGAGTGTCATTTCTTTGTACACAAAAGGGGACCGAGTCAGGGCTATGATTTATAGAGTAAGAAGGAGGCACAGCGTCCTTATTGCCTATCGGAGCCATTTTAAAGGAAATTAAAGCTTGAAAAGGAAGAGACAGTTTATCAGACGGCCTAATAGAAGCGACATTAGGTTTACTTCTATTCGCAAAAAGCGAGCATCCCAGGGGAGTTAATTCACATTTCTCAAAATCATTCAGATTAGTTTCATCAAAGTTTCCTGAGATGCTATCATTCCAACGGCCAAAGAATAGTGCTCTAAGAGAGGCATAGCAAGCAGTTGTTAAAGGTAAAGGGTGAATATACCATCCCAGTCCCTTGTTCCCATGTTGCGGTAAATGAGTGCAAATCCAACAATTTCTCTTATTAAAAATGGCATGCGTTGCATTCATTACTATCATTAAAGTGTTATTATGATACTTTTGTCTATGTTGGGAGTCTCTAGGGGACAGAGTGTGAAGGTGTACAGAGGGAGTCAACGCAGTTGGTACAATCTCGGTCGGTAGTAAAGGTTTTAGAGGATAGATTTCTTCAAAGTACTAAAGTCCTACAGCAGTAATTGCAAAAATAACAATTATCGTTATCAAAACACAGCAGTACGTTTTCGGGGCCCAGGCACATTGTTCATTGTCCAAGTTGGTCACCCCCTTATTCACAAGTCCAGTGCGGGGAGCAGCAGTGGAGGTGGCAGGCATTGTAGTTCCTCAATCAACGATCCCAATGTTCGTTGCTGGCGACGCTACGGTCGCACGATTTCTTAGTCCTTCCCAACCCTAGCCTGAGGAATCCCTTTTGTTCAACAGAAACTTTCTTATACAAAAGAAAACTTCCAATCACTTCCCTTTTCCAAATGCACGGAAAACTCGTGCCGTAGTTCTATTTTCTTCGTCGAAGGTTGTACCTGGTGGTACCCAAGATTGTTTGGTCCGAAAATGAGGTGTCGTCACTTCCTGAGGGAAGCGACGTGTCGAAGGCGACAGAAGTCGCAGAGCTTGAAACAGTGTTTTACGGAAGTGATTTTTCAAGAGAGTGCGGAGACGAAATGGACTGTTCCCCAAGCTCCACGGGCTCAGAGAAATTCTCCGACGCACTCACAGCGCTGTTTGCTACTCCAAGATCAGAGACTGTAGCATCAGCGTGGGGTTCTGCCTCTTCTGTAACGTGTGGCGTCGGGTGAGGAAGTTTCTTGACATGCGTCGCGTGGATCCAGTGTTTCTTCCCAGCCACCCGCACTGCTGTCCGGGTGACCAACAGCACCTGGTAGGGTCCCTTCCAACAAGGAGCGAGACGGGAAGACCTTTCATAGGCCTTCACTAGGACCAAACTTCCAGGCTGTATATCGTGTCCTGGGCCCGTGAACCGTACAGGTAAAGCTGAGTGCACCTGGTGATAAATGAAATACAGGTTTTTAGTTAACTGGTTACAGTAGTCTACAAGCAATACATTTTCCACCTCTCTCAGGGCTTTAGGTTTTGGGAGACCCCAAATATTAGCAGGTCTCCCCATCACTACCTCAAATGGAGAAAGCCCAGTCTTAGTTTGAGGTGTGGTACGCATAGCCAATAATACAATAGTTAAGGCATCTGGCCATTTCAGTTTGGTATCGGCACATGTTTTTGCAAGCTTATTCTTTAAGATACCATTGTGTCTTTCCACCAACCCAGCACTTTGAGGATGTCTAGCTGAGTGAAATCGTTTCTCAATACGTAAGGCTGTGCATATCTGCAAAATTACTGCTGCAACAAAATGAGGACCATTGCCTGACCAAATTACCCTTGGGAACCCAAATCGAGGAAAGAATTCTTTTACCATAATCTTTGCAGTGGTCATGGTGGTAGCATCTTTAACGGGTAAAGCCTCAACCCATTTACTGAAGGCACAAATAATTACAAGAACATATTTCAGATTTTTACACCGTTCCATCTCAATAAAATCAAAGTGAATGACCTCGAAGGGAACAGAAGGGGGCCCAAAGCTTCCCCTTGGAGTTACTGTCCCCTTACCCACATTGTGCTGTAAGCAGATCATGCAATTTCGGACATGATGTTTGGCAGTCTCCGGAATCTTTTTATTCACCCAAACTTGTTCTAACATTTTCGTGATCTGCTGAGCACACACATGTGTAGGACCGTGTGCCATCGTAACCATTGCCAGTACATATGAATCAGGGAGCAACCATTTTCCTTCAGATGTATCTACCCAACACCCAGCATCATCTAGTTTCCCCATTCCTTCGGCCCACCTTTTAGATTCTTCTACTGTGGCATCAGTTTGAATATCTCGCACAGACCCAATACCTTCATCCATTATATAAGCATCTTTCATTTCCCTCAAAGCATACATGTCCGTGCTAAGGTCTGTGGCCGTTTGCCTGGCTATCAGGTCCGCAAAAGCGTTCCCTTTTCCCACATCATCTATGACCTTACGATGTGCTGCACATTTCATGATCGCTAACTGCCTAGGGAGCGAGAGTGCCGAGAGTAATTGCACTATCAAGGGGCCATGCTGGATCTTGGTCCCATGTGAGGTCAGGAACCCTCTTTCCGACCAGAGCCTCCCAAAGTTGTGAGCCACCCCAAAGGCGTACTGGCTATCAGTATATATATTTACTATAAGCCCTTCGGAGAGTTCACAAGCTCGGGTCAATGCTATAATCTCTGCGGCCTGCGCGGAGTTATGCGAAATTCTCTTCGTTTCAACAACTTTACTCAATGTAGTAACTGCATAAGCAGCTGTAGATGTACCATCTGAAAGTTTGAAGCAGGAGCCATCACAAAACAGCTCCCCTTCTGCATTGTCCAAAG
This sequence comes from Ambystoma mexicanum, assembly GCF_040938575.1. Taxonomy (NCBI): domain Eukaryota; kingdom Metazoa; phylum Chordata; class Amphibia; order Caudata; family Ambystomatidae; genus Ambystoma; species Ambystoma mexicanum. The sequence continues at coordinate 135,067,968 of NC_090935.1, forward strand.
GAGTATCTATAAGGTCTATCCTGCCCTTCGTTTCTTGTTCAGTGGTATACAGGCAATCATGTAATTCTTCGTCACCGCAAACAGTGTTTTGCGGGAAAGGTAAGAGTTCAGCCGGATTAAGAACACAACACCTCTTAATTTGAATGTGAGGGGCAAACAGAATTAATTCATACCTTGTTAACCGCGCAGAGGTGAGGTGTTGCGTTTGGGTTTTGTTCAATAGGATATCTACAGAGTGAGGTACCATCAAAATCAAATCATGGCCTAGGACCATTCCCTCACTCTGTCTTACAGACGCGGCAGCAGCAGCGACAGCTCGCAAACATCTTGGCAAAGCGCATGCGACAGGATCAAGGGCGGAGGAGTAGTAGGCGCACGGCCTATTCTTCCCTCCAGGTTCCTGTGTTAACACAGCCAAAGCACATCCATCACATTCATGCACAAACAATACAAAGGCCTTGTCATAATTTGGAGTACCCAGAACCGGTGCAGAGCATAACGCGGTTTTGAGAAGCTCAAATGATCGTTGATGTTCCGCGTTCCACGGCAATAGCGAAGAAATGCCCTTCTTTGTCAAAGCCAACATCAGTTTGATCACTAGTGAAAAATTTGGGATCCACAACCTACAGTAAGAAGCCATTCCTATCAAGGCTCTAACTTCCTTATGTGTATTTGGGACAGACATGCCAGAAATGTGTTTCATTCTTTCAGTTGTCAATCTCCTCCCCTCCTTTGACAGGAGGTACCCTAAATAGGCGACCTCCTGACAACAATATTGAAATTCTTTGAGCAAAGCTTTATGACCATTTTTGGCTAGATGAACAAGCAACAGTATAGTGCCTTCTTTACAAGCACTTTCAGAATCTGCAGCCAAAAGCAAATCATCAACATATTGAAGCAGTGTACAAGTAGGTGGCAATTCAAGGGTGCTCTTTCAAAGCTCTACTATAAATGCTTGGACTTTCAGTATACCCTTGAGGTGCCCTTGTGAATGTAAATGAGCGTCCCCCCAAGGTGAACGCAAACAAATATCTACTTTCCTTATGTATAGGGATGCTAAAGAAAGCGTTTTTTAAATCCACAACGCTGAAGTGCGTAGCCGTAGCAGGGATCATTGTCAATATCGTCGTCACATCAGGCACGATTGGAAATTGTGGGGCGACAACTCTGTTAATAGCACAAAGATCAATTATGAACCGGTATGGGATTGCATTGTCGCCTTTCTTATATATAGGCAAGATCGGACTGTTACACAAACTACCTGTAATCTCTTCGATCACCCCACGATGCACAAAATCGGAGACAATGCATTTCAAAGCACGCTCGCCCTCAACTGATATTTTATACTGCGGAATGCGTGGTAGTTTCACTCCATGTTTCAAAACTATTTTAACGGGCTCAATCTGTAGTACCCCGACATCATTGTCGTCAACCGCCCATAAACATTCCGGGACAATGCTAAACTCAGGAGGTAAAGGTCGAATCAGGAACTGAGAATTAGGAAGTTGCTGTGGTGAAACCGTCAGCCGTACTCCATCAGAGGAACAATGAATTACTGCATTCAATTTCGTTTAAAAATTCAACCCCAGCAAATTCTCTCCACAGTTCGAAGTGAGAAAAAAAGGGCAATGGTCCGTAAAGGGACCCAAAGAAACAGACACCGGTGAAGAAACCGGACAGACAATTGGTATACCAGAAAACCCTACGGAAACATTTGTTTGCCCTGACAGTGGAATGTTTGGAACCCGGGAATAATCAATGGAGCACTTCTGTGCTCCAGTGTCTATCAAAAACTGGTGTTTCCTATTCCCTACTAATAATTCAACGTAGGGGCCTTTCTGATTAACGGGAATAGGTGAAGGTTCCAAACCCTGTTTCGGGCAGTCCTAATGAAATAGATTATCGTCAGAAGGAAGCTCTTCAGAAAGGTAGGCAGCAGAAGGGTGATCAAATATGTTCCTCGAGTCCACACTCGAGGTCTGATTTTCCCGTAAAAAAGGTTGCTGAGGATCTTGTAAAAACTGACCTCTATCAGGGCCTCCTGCTCCAGGGCGGCCCCTAAGTCGTCTACCCATACTCCCAAACGCACTGTTTGACCTTTGTCGAAGGACGGGGCACGGTGCTCGCCAATGACCTTCCTGGCGGCAATAAGCACATAGATTAATATTCACAGGACCCAAAGGAGCATTTCCTTTTGGGACATACTGACCTCTGGTCTGTGTCGTGCCTCCTCTGGGATTTCTAACAATTTGTTGTAATAATACTTTGGTTTTCAAATCTCCTTTCCTCTTTTCAATTTTGTCCTTCTCATTATTAACACGGTTCTCATAATACTGAGCCATGTGCAAAACCTCAGATTGAGATTTTGCCTGCCAAGCGCTCTCAGAGGACATAATCTGTGACTGGATGTCAGGCAACAATCCACGTACAAATTTGTCCACAAACAACCTTTTCCCAGACTCTGTACCCAAATCCTGTCCACTGAAGTCAGAAAATACCTGCGCGAATCTGTTAAAGAATTCGGTGGCGCCTTCAGTTTTCCCTTGAACACAGGCCGTAAGCTTGTCCCAAATAATTCTTTTCTCTGGAATTATAGTTTTTAATTTTGCGACAATTCTATCAGGCAAAGTAAGTATTACCTGTGGTTGTTTCTCACCTGCTGGTCTTTCCCCATCAATCCTATTCATATTAGCCCACGTATCTCAAAACCCTGGCACATCGTCTATTGTCCGTACCTGCTTCCATACATCTACGGGTAGGAGTACATGAAATAGCAAGTCAATATCAATTAAGGTGAACACAGAGGACTGCAAGATGGACTCTATCTCTTTGTAAAACCCCGTCGGGTTTTTCCTGATATCGGGAACTGATTGTCTAATAGTGTTCACTTCCTGTCGTGAAAACGGGACGTGAACGAATTGTGATACATAATGTGCAGGGATATCCACAGCGGGGGCACCAGTCCCAGCGTTGGCGGGAATCTCAACTTTTGGGACAAAGGTCGGAGGAACCTCTCTCATTGGCAACTGAGATATAGGTACCTCCGGCCGCTTACTAAGCAACAGAGCTAGGTCGAGCGCTAAGGCAGCCGAAGGAGTGTTGGGCGAAAAAGCCCTTCTACAAATCCCCAACAATTCTATGGGGCAACTAACCTTCTTTCTTACACATTCTTCTTGCAGGTACTGTACCATTACCTGAATTACCTTTCTTTGCATTTCTACTGTATACTGACTATACGTGTCATACACTTCATCTGGCGGAATCGATGAATCCGAAATCCATCGAATCGCATCTTTGGTACAAATTCGTACTTCCTCAGATGCCGATCTACGACACGGAAGGAACCGTTTCTGTACATACATACTATCGTCTTCGTCATCCTCATCTCGTGATTTTTCAAAGTCCTTGCTATACTCAAACAATTTTTCAACATGACCATGTACTTTCTGCTCTGTGTCCCTCGAAGGTGCCAAAGGATTTAGATCTCTCACCCCTTGTGGAAGATCCGAATTTTGTAATCTACCCCACATCACACATAAATGGGTCCCCAAACCTTCGATAAAAACATTTTTCTCGGGAAAACTGTTCAAATTAGATAATGTGGAAAAAACATTAACTTGATCACCTTTCTCCATACAGTGCTTAGCCCATGCAAACAATTCCTGTTTCTTATCTGCAGAAACAGTATTATGAGTGACAATCTTTGATCCTGCACCTTGATCAACTTTAGTCAATACGGGACTACTCGGGAGCGGAGGTGCAGGTAAATTTAATAAAGGTACAACTATCGGCGCAGGAGGAAGGGGCGGTGCGATAGGTGGAGGAACAACAACTAGAGGAATAGGAACAATAGGTTGTACAGGGGGAACAGGAATAACAGCAGGAACAACAGCAGGAATGAGCATGGCGCCCAAAATAGGATCATACGGAGGCGGCGCAGAGGCACCAGGCCGGCGTTCGTTTAACAATTTTTCAATAAATTCTTCGGAAACATGGAAATCTTTGGAGGGGTACATTTTCTGGATTCCAAGTGAAAAAGCCATATCCATATTTTTAACTGATTCTGAATCTTTTTCTTTATCATATAACAACGCTTTTTCGGCATTTGTTTTATGACGGCGTGCATGTTTATCCCTACTTTTAAGCTGCTGTAACGCTTATTTTTTCCAATTCTGTAAAACATTAAAGGCTGCAGGTCTAGCCTTATTTTTTAGCAAGACTGATTCTAGATATTCAATACGGGGGATCTCAAAACTGCCGTCGATTGGCCACTGAAATTCGGAGGCATGTATGGTCTGTCTGTGCCAAATATCATTAAAAACTATACTACCAATGCCATACTTACAGTACATAGTACATGCCGGCGACCCCTCCTGTGGTGCCAGGCGGCTAAATTCCAAAGATTGTCGATCGCTGCGGAACAGAGCCCTAAAGCAGCTAGACAATTTCCCAGGCATTTCACAAAATATTAGTGTTACCTGGTCAATAATTGTGTCTGCAGATACAATACGCCAAATTCAAATTGTCAGGGTTAAATTAAGAGCCGGGTCACGACTGCACCTGACCAAACCTAAGGAGGACTGTACGGTTTATCAAAGAACTTACCTAACGAATTTGACCTTGTGTTTGGTGGTTTCGACAAATCTGCCCGCCTCAAAAATGGACCCTCGTCAAGATGCCGTGTCAGACCACACGACTATCGTCCAAGGATCGGATCGTGCAGCGCTGCCGAGGTATCGCGTCTCGTTCGGTCGGGCCCGCAGAATCACACCGTCCGATCCCGGTTCGATAGTCTGCGTCAACCTTCAATGATCCGGCATCAATCTTGAGGGTCCCTATTCGGGCGCCAACTGTGAAAACATAAAAAATTATATGAGGCTGGGAAGCCCAAAGGAAACACACCAACACAGGTTACAAAGGACATACAAAGTGCTTTATTTAAAAGCTACAACAGTTACCAAAGTCAATTGACAAACGGATAGCTATTCGGCTCTCAGAGTAACGTAACGAACTTCAACGAGGGTTCGATGCATTAGTAGAGAGACCGTACATTGGAATACTTGGGCTTTTATATCCTTTATCCAGCCCTTGGCCAACCCCCTCGCGGGTTAACCATTCTTGGGACCAGGCCTAGGGTTCCTTGCCAGGTCAATCCTATAATGTATGCATTTTGATCAGTTTCGCTGATACAGTTGTTCATTTACACATAGTTCAGGGATAGGACAAGGTCTCAGTTCGCGACCCCGACAAGTGGCCTGCAGGCATATTAATTATTCATGTGTGCGGAGGTCACAACGGCCAGAATCTCACTCAGAATGTCATTCGGCCTCCATTTTGATGTTCAGGGTGACTTCCATTTTACAAGAGAACCTAAAATGGCGGCTACATCCAAGATGGCAACTTACATAACTTTTCGTTAAGGTCAAAACCTTGCCGTGGAGTCTATTTACATGATATTTTAGACAACTTGGCGTAGGCCAATACACATTCAAATACTGCGATAGGAGGCATAATATCATTTAAATTCCAACAAGGTAACAGCAAAGCTTTGCTGCTAAAGGTTCCCATTTGCATGTAATGTAATGTACATACGTATAGTTGGTATACTCCTCACATGGTTTTTCATTTGCGATGTCCCCGCATCTTACATGAAGCGTTCCAACACAGTCTTTGTATGCTTAAGGCATACGGGTAAACAGTAAACACACTATGCATCATACACGCATGTGTGTAGGGTACCGTATAACTGGTTTTAACCCAGTGATTATTCACTTGATTTAGGATAATCCAGATCTGCAATGCTTCACACATCACAGTTGGTCTTGTTGCCACTGCAATGTTCAAAAACCTATGGATCGTTCATGACATGAAGTCTTCTTCCCATCCATAGAAAGTCTTTAAGAAGGTACTAAGCAGATTATAGGTTGACTCACAGATGGCTTGTCGCTGAGCCTGTTTGCATAGGTCTATTTCCATCAGTTGCACTGGCCATGTTATGGTAGTCAAATCTGGAACCCCTTTCGACAGTGTGTCGCTGAAGCTTGTTGGACATCTTGTAGGATTTCCAAATCCTTTTGAATGGTATGCACCATGTCCACTATCACATCTCTTAGGCTTTAGATTCCTTGCTCCAGCGCAATTAATTTATTATCAGCAGCATGAAAGCTCTTCTCAACTGAATGATCTACCAAGCGTTGGATTTCCTTTACTGCTTCCTTCCAGGTGTAGGAGGATTCAGCACATATCATTTCTCTTTTGGTCCTAACTTTTCCTAAGTGACATATCCTATCTAGGATTGCCAACCCTAAGTTACCCCATGTATCTAACTCACTAATAGCCACATGTAAATGAGTTTGCTCCATCATTAACTTGCATGCTTTGCCTATGGGAATGGCATAGGTCTGTAAAGTGTTGTGTGCAGCCCAAGCCCTGTAAAGACCTACACCTATAACTTCTCCTACAACACTCAATGATCTGGAGATTCCAGTCCACTGGCATTCCCAATGAATTTTTAATATGTTCACTGTTCACTTTTGCTTAACTGCATTGTTTTATTAAACTTATCGGTTGTTCGTTAAAATGTACCCTTTTTGGCTTTCCCGTCTGGATCAAATGATATATCCCTTGAACTACAGGTAGTTTGGAAATTAGTGTTACATCGTCTAACAAAAATGGGTCCGTAGAAGACAGTCTGAGATCAAGGAAAAACGCTACATTTGCTACTGATAAACAAGCAGATATGCAGAAATTAAACTGCCCAAAAACAGAAAAAACTTTAAGTCTTTACAACTACCAATTTTTCTTGATCCTCGTAAACATCAAACAACAAATAAGCTGAAACTACAGCGAATCAAGGAAGACAAAGACGGACTAATCCTAAAAAAAAACAACCTGCTTTGCCTACTACATGCGAGACCATCACTTCACATGATTGAATCAGTGGACATCAAAGGAGTCGAATTTACACAAGAGAAGAGAACTGATATCATAGAGATTCACTTTAAATCAAGAAAGCTGCAGATAATTTGATGAAACATGCAAATCAATTAAAACAATTAGGCTTCCTATGTACAGCAAAATACTCTAATAGTAACACATTCATCTTATTGGATGATGAAATAGAAGAAGAAGCTGGACATCTGAAAACAAGAAGGATTGTGCAGGAATTAAGTACTACAGTAACTGAGACTGACAAACAACCCCATAGGAATAAAATCTTGCAAAGAAGCAGAATGAGATCTTATAATAGCAGGAAATTATTCGATGATCAAAAATATCAGAAAAAACTAACTAAAGATCCATGGAAACCATATCTATAACAACCACATTCAGAACAGAAGAGAACCTTGAACATATGTTCATGGAATACCAGAGGTTCTGCTAATCTCTTTAGAAATGAAAATTGCCACCTAGCTCAATATGAAATCATCTGTCTACTGGAGACATGGATTGCAAATTAACCTATATGTGATGGGTTTATAACAAGCATGAATCCTGCTATACTTGGACCCAAGAGCCGACCATACACTGGATCACTCACTTTAATCAAACTGAGTGCAAATATACACCTGAAAGAAACATTCAATCCTAATCCATGGTTTCAAATTACAGTGGTGGAATACAAACAGTTTAAAGAGAACTAAAAGACAATAATGTATGATTATAAACTTATGGCAATCATAAATCTTTATTGGAATACTCCCACCATCAGAGATACCACGTTCATTGTTTCAGCGCTAACGAATATAGATGCAGTACAAGCGAAATATAACAACATTGAAATCACAGTATGTGGCGACTTGAATATTCATCTGTTTCATCTGATGGGGAGACAATTCCATTCCATAAAGTATCCACAAAGGCATAAATATGGATGAAAGAAATGATTGAAATACACTTAACTCTAATTAATAAGAAAAACCAACTAAGACCAACGTGGTCAAGAAGTACTTTGAAGGCCTACTTGGATTATATATACACATCCGTAAACATTATGGCCCAAATTGAAGAATTTCTAGTTATTCCGACTAAACAGAGCGACCACAATAAAATAGCAAAATAGTGGACGGCAAACCATGAACTCATGTATAAAATAAAAATGCCTAGCATTGAGATCAACGATAGATATAATACATTGCGGATATCAGAACAACAGCTTGGAATAATGTAGAAACATTCCTCACATCAAACAAGATGGCGAAAGATAACATACATTTACGAATAGATGATAATACCCTTTAAATCCAAAGAGAATGGTAGACATAAACAAAAAAGTGAACATATCCATGCCTACAATTTTCAAATAGCATTGAGGAAAACAACTAAAGAAGAATATAACAGCAACACCAAGCATGGGACATGCAGAAGGAAGAAAGCATCCAAAACTAAGACAACAATATTGTAATTGGACTAAAAACACTAGTGCAATTATTGCACAGAATGATGCTGAAGCAATTCTACAGGCATTAAGGAATAAAAACTGGAGAGAGTTTGGAATTTACTCACTGGAAGACAGCAGCAGCAACATAAGATGATCTCTGATGTGCAAAAGAAAGAGATATATAAAAAAAAGAAGTACTGAGGCCATGGAACTGGAACAGAAAACTGATGAACAAAAGGAAATCTGGTATATCAAGTGGGATTACGAGGAAGTACTCACATACATCAAACGACTTAATAGCTCCAGGGCTTCAGGGCCGGACGGTCTTAGTAATGCCACATTAAAAAATTGCCCAGAAGCATGGGCCGACATATGTATGCAAATATTCACAATTATCTCAGAAATAAACCACATCCCAGAAACATGGAACGCAATACTGATTCCCATCTTTAAACATGATGATAAGAAGCAACCATCCAATTACCGACCACTAGCCCTGTTAGACCCTTTCGGAAAAGTCTTTGCATCGCTACTTTTAAAGAGATTGACTGATTGCGCTAAGGACAAACTGGTTTTACCACGAAAGTAGGTACAAATATTAACCTAATTATTCTCAACCTACTGAAACAGGAAGCTATACGATCTAAAACAGCAACTCATACAGCCTTTATTGATTTACAACTCACTTTTTATATAGCGATACCCCAGCGTAAACTGTCGTACAAATAAAAGAGATGGACTTGTCCCACAGAAATACTTGGACTCATCAAAGCTCTTTATACAGACACAAATGTAAGAGTGAGATTTTCCCAAGACGGAACTGTAACATCACAGATTCTAACTTTCAATGGATTAAAACAAGGCTGCCCCTTGACCGCGACTCTTTTCAATCTCTACCTGTCGGATATAGCAGAAAATTAAACCGACGTTATTGTAATCCTCCCAAACTGAATGCAATACCAATCTCTATTCTAATCTTATAGTTATCCTGGATAAGAGACAAACAGGATTACAAAAGAGGCTGGGAAAGTTAGAAAAATATGTAGAAGTTAACGACCTGAAGATAAACATCCAAATGACCCAAGTCATGACGTTAGCATGCCAACAAAGATCAAAGCCTAACGCATTATCAATCCAGTTAAAAGGAAAACAAAATTGAGCTGGTAAAAACCACGAAACATCTTGTTATTTGGGTAAACCAATCAGAGATAGAAAAAGATTGGATGGAACATCTGAAAAACAAAGCATGGTCACTTGGGCGACAAGGCCTGATTATACACAGAAAACACGGCCAGTATTCAAAGAAACCCATAATCAATTTCTACAGGCATTAAGTAGTTGCTAAATTTGCAGATGGACCAACGCCATGCTTAACATCCCAAAACAGACGTGGAACCAGATTGAAGGAATCTTTTGGCGGAAGATATTGTCCTTACCAACACCAACTGTGTATCCAAAGCCCAGGATTAGATATGAACTGGCTCTATATGAATCGATTGAATCAGTAATAAACTGGAAGTATTTCGATCTTTATAGAAAATCATTAGTGAGGAAAACATCCCCACAATCAAGATATTCGGAGAGAAAGTCAAAACTTCCAATGCTTCAGCCCAAAACATTTGGAAAGACGCTTGCTGCTGAACACTTGGAAATATTGATTTAACATCTGAAGTATTGATAAACAGACCATTAACAGTCAAAAAAAGAATCCAGCAAAACAACCGAATAAAAAACATTTGTGAGAAAACACAATATAATCTGAATATAAACTCGGATATAGAGGCCAGAGCATTAAATGAATTGTCACAATATTTGGCTATCTTTCCTAGTCGGCAAATGAGAGATACTTTCTGCCGCCTACGGATAAATGTACTGCTCACATGTGAATATCTTGGCAAAACAAATCAAATACCAGCTAATGAGGCTTATTGCTGTTTCTGTCAAAAAGAAACCCAGGTAGAAATAAGCTTCCATATATTCATGGATTGTCGAGCACTCTGTGTTCAAAGAGAACTGTTATCAGGAATGCTACCTATTGAAAGATTACGATACGACCCTAAAGAAAGATGGGCACAGATAATAGCAGGTAACAATAACGTCATGATCTACAGAACCATTCAATTCTGAAATTAAATAATGAACAAAAATGAAAGATGTAGGAACAGATGAAGTGAACTGACAAGAAACCAAAGGAATTAAGTAGTATTGACATGAAAAGACTATGATGAATTATCTTGTAAAAGAAAATAGATGGTAGGCTTGCTACTATTGAAATATTGTAATATATCACTAGGAAATATGAGAGTAGATAACAGCAGACGATAACTAAATCATGACACACAGGATCAATCCATTCTGGAATGAAACAATGATTAAGAATAATGCAAATTAGTACACATGAAGCAAATGAATATGAATTGAAGGGAATACCGTAGCATTAGCAGGAAAGACTCTGATGAACTTCTGTTTATTTGTGAAATGTAATGATATGAATAAATGAAAAAGTTTGCATGCAAACTACAACATAAAAAAGAAGATATATCCCTTGAACTACAGGCAGTTTGGAAATGAGTGTTGTTAAGTAAGTACATCAAACGGGGATATTTACACTCTAGTGTGCAGTCCCACGTACCTACCAAGACCCCCACACACCCCATGTCATGTTAAGAGAGACAAATTCCGGCCATGCTGTTTCTGTCATTGTGGCAAATAAGGTCTTATCATATACCACAGTATGTGGACCATAGAAACTGTCCAGTCTCTGGAGGAAGGGGAATGTATACCTACTCTGTACTACAGGCCCACCTCCACCTTTATGACATAAGGACATTGTGCCCTACATTCAGGTGATGAGACTGGAAAAAGAACAGCACAGTGTTCTCAGTGGGGTTTGTTTATCCACTGCACTGCCTCTTGTTTGTAAAAATGTAAGGTGTCAAAATATTTCACAAAATACTTCACATAACAGGCATGCTCTGACATGCCATCAACATTCTCCAAATCATCCACAGGATCTAGCAGTGCTCTTTGAGCAATTGCTTGCATCATAGCCCCAAGGATGTTCCTATTGATGTGTCAGAGGCATGCATTGTATGGGGCACCATGGATTCATCTATCACTGATAGGGTATGTACCTAGAGCTGCATACTAGGCCGACTGTAGGTGTTAGTGGCGGGTCCAGCACTGGCCTATCTCAAGTGGATATATGCTAATTTGTGCTGAGACCCTACCCATATCAGACCACACTTCCCTCTTGTGTAGTGCATGTGCTAAGACTAAGGTTGACACATTCTACTCTCTACTGGTCATAGGGATCTCCACTAGCCTCAACAATGTTCCTGAGGTCAATAAGACAAAAAAGTGAGAAGACTTATCCACAGCAAAATGTAGAACAGAATAACTGCTCCTTGTATTCCTCGGCGCAACCTGAACATTTCAAAACCTTCACAATTGATTGTGCGCTTTGCTTTGTTTCTGACTTTGTTTCTGGCTCTATATGAGGATCATGGGTTGGGAAACAAAAAACTATTTTCGAGGTTGAGGAGTTATCATGGCTAATTGCTGTCATAGGTATTTCTTCTCCTCTTACCTGCTTGTCAGGTTGTTCCAGATAGAGAGTCTCTTCCCTCGGGAACAGTGGAGTAACAATCTGGTGCTGGTTTAAGATGATCGTTTGACACTTGATGAGAACCTTTTCTAGTAGTCAGAGTTTGCACTTTGGGTGTTCTTGGGCCAGTACTTTTCAGAACCTTCACAGAGGTCTGTAGTGCAATCCAAGTGCTTCTTTCGCATGAATGTTCTCCAGCACCCAGTCTCCATGTTTCAAGGTGTTGTGCTACTTGTCTTGGTCTTGCTGCTGTGGTAAGACTTTCTCACCATGGATGGGGTCCCTCAGGAGATGTGTTACTAGCAGCTGGTCTGGCCTAGTGGAAGAACTAGATGGATTGTATAAGTCAGGATTGAGGAATGCCAAACAGTAACTCGCAAAGAGTTTTACCCTCGTTTGAGTAAGGCGATGCCAGTTATTAATGCTATGCTTCGACTAACGGTATATGATTTACACAATTATCTCCAGAAGAGAGGATGTACTTAGTCAAGGCTTGCTTTATTATCCCATTAGCTGTCTCAACCACTTCATTATACTGAGACCTGAACAGGTTTCATAAATTCAGAGTAGAGCCCCAGCTAGACAGGGCTTCACTTAAGGTTTCCCAGAAAAGACTGCCCCATTGTAAGCTTCGGGCAATTTCGGTGCTGTCATAGCTACTAAGGACAACAATCCCGTTATGACCTCTTTACAGTGAGCTTTCTTCTAGACAATCAGCCAGATAAATCTGGTACACAAATCTACCACGACCAACAAATACTTGTACTTGTTGATGGGTGCTAGTTGACCAATGTGATCTATATACATGCAATCAAATGACACTGTTTTCTGCAATGAGCACTGTTGTTTGTAAGCATATGGAGCAATTTGTTATGTACTGCCATACCTCTTTATTAAGCCGTGAATACCAATAGCAGTCCTGCAAGAGCTGTGTTGTAGCTACCACTCCAAAGTGGGTTTTGGACACATTTGCATGCGCTGCAGATACTAGTTTCATCCTGCCCTGCTTTTTTGGCAGCATCCCATTAATAGAATGTCCCTTTGACCTAAGGACAGTAACTACACTATATGTATAAGTAGTGGGGAACCCTTGTGGGTTAGGACTATTTGCACCAAAACGTTATATGCCCTCGTCTATGTATGAGTGCCAACACTACCACCACTTGTTTTGCAGTCTGGTACCGTGCAGACTGATCAGCAAGTGCATTTGTCTGAACGATACACAGAATTCTTTCTGTGCGCATTTGTATGCATAACCCAGATAAAATGGTTTGCCTCCTTGATATCTCAAATCTTTTGCCAATACTGCTTTCACGATATTTGATTACCTTTGAGATCACTGAAAGAGTTTTGTTAGCCACTATTGTAGGTCAAAATTGTAACCTCTCGCAACATAGTCTGAATCAGACACAATTATTGTTCTTACTTGCTGCGGTGCAAGGAGGAGGCTGTGCAACTCAGCAACCTGAGCTGAGGTGCCAACTACATTTTCCATTTGTGTATCCTGGTGCTCAAACTCATTTTTATGGTTGAAATGACGTTGTAGAGCAGCACAGGTTGCAGCATTTTTGAAGAATATTTCAACTGCTGGAACAGCATTCCCATCACTGTATATGGCATTTGCAAGCTTCCAAAGTGGGATGGCTGGAGCTGCTGCCTCTGCTTCTCATTTATTATTATTATTTGTATAGATCGTGGCACGTCGAGAGGCCTCAGTGTGCATGAATAAAAGAAGACAGAACACACAAACATAAAAGCAGGGAGTCAGGGTCACAGATATGTAAGCATCAGATAATCTGGGTTATTCAAAAGATACATGAAAAGGAGTCTAATCTTTGGAGTTAAAAAGAAAGGTCTTAATAGCTTTTTTAAAGCTAAAAAAGCCTTTGATAGTTCTCAATTCTAGTGGAATAGAATTCAAAAGGCTTGGGAAAGAGGTGTCGAAGCTAGTGCCTCCAACGTTCTTAACTTTGTCTCTTGACTGATGTCATTTATCAAGCCGTTTCAGAGAAGATAACGTTTTGTCAGAGACCTCCAAGCCTCTTCATCAGGTATATAGATGCTTTCCCTGCCAGACATTTGTTGGTTAATGTAAGCATTTTGGAAGATATATGATGGTGGACCGGCAACCAATGTAAAGATCTCTGGGCCTAGGTAACAAGGTTAGTTCTTGCCAGTCCAGATATGTAGCATTTAAAAGAGCATTCCAGATCATACATCTCTATAGCTCTGGTTTGTAATGATATCTTATGTCTGGTGATGCTTGAGTGGAAGTCCATTGGACTGACCTTGAATGTAATACTTTTAAGATACTAGAGCATGTAGCTGCTTCTAAGTGCACTAGCGGTGTGTTTTGTGCAAGGTCTTGTTTGCAGCGAGTGCATGTTCCTTCTGTACTGCAGCCAGATTCTTCTCCTATAGAGCAAGTTTCTGCTCAGGAATTGGGAATTGTATAGACATTTGAATGGTATGCTATGGGTTTTGTCTCACCATGATTACATACTACACATGTAAAGGCAATTGGACTGGGAAGAAATGTAACTTTCAAATCAGTTTCTGTGTTTCTGTCCTGAAGAGGACTACTCTGATTCATCAGCTGGTAAATGTGGTGCAAAATGAGAGTGTGTTCTCCTTTCCAGTCTGATGGACGGAATTTGGATTTCATCAAGTCATATAGTTGTAGCTTTCTGACTCTGGGGGCTGGGCAAAAAAGACAAATACAACACAATCTTATACTTAAATCTGCGTATGTTTCTCAAAAGGCCTGAGCTGTGCATGTTCTGAACAGCATCAGTGTGTGTGTTGGCACTGACAATTTTGAATTCAATTACCCGACTATATGAATCATCTTGCTTGGACACTGGAAGAAGTGCTCTGTTGTGTGTGCTTGCTTGTTGTACTAGAACCCCTTAATCTAATAACAAATGCACTATTATCTTTAAATGTGCAGTCACCTGTGATTTGATAGGATACCATCTCTGAAGCATTGTTGTTGCAAACACTTGAATTCTATCTTAAGGGCATTCCATGTCATGTCGCACATGATTTTTGAAAAATTGTGCTGAACCTGGAACAGCCCATGACACTGCATAGGTGTTCACAAAGTGTTCCTCAACCTCTTTTGGAAGGACTGCCTTTATTACCACGTCCCTCCTACGGCTTTCCCTAACATAAAAGACCATCTTGTGTTTTGTGCAACTTAGACTAAAACAGTGTCTCTATTTCGTTTGGGTGCTTTCCTTTAATCTGTATTGTAACCAGGTACTCAACGACTGTACAGGTATGTTTGACTAATTGTAATTCAATCATGTCATCTTGTACAACCTAAATTCCCTCCAACCATACTAACTGTGCCCTCCTGTGGTGTTGTATCCTTAGGTGTCAGTAGTGTGCCGCTTATCTAGATTGAGGGGACAGATAGAGGCTTGCCCTAAGCACATAAAAGGCAACAGATAATAGTAAAAACACTTGTGGGACACTTTGCGCTGTTCCCCATAGTGATGGAGATCATATAGGAAACACAATTAGTTTAGTTTCTCTCTTTCTTTACCTCAAATGCAGTAAATATGTGAACTAAAAGCAAAGCTCAGAAACTGAAAGAGCTGCATGCAGAGCTTTCATATGCAGAAATGTTCATACAAATAAGGGGGAGATCCCTAGATTAATGAGAAACCCCATGAACAAATCCTGCAAGCCACACACAGAACGTTTCCAACTGTGCACAGAAAGACACATCCCTAATGACAAGGTTGCTGGACTATTCATTAGTCTGGTTTTGAAGGGGTCACATCTGTCGAGGGGGCTGAGGTAGAACGTGGGGCTGCATACTGGGGTGCAGACGCTACTTCCTAGCCAGCAGCTTTTGTTTTGTTGCTTACATCAGTGTCAAAAGCCCTGAAGAAAGTGGTTGCACTTGTATATACCACTGAAACCAGTTGGCCTTTGTTTGTTCATGGGGTTTCTCATTAATCTAGGGATCACCCCATCTTTGTATGAACATTTGTGCATATGAAACATGGTTGGAGGGCAATTTAGGTTGTACAAGATGACATGATTGAATTACAACTAGTCAAACATACCTGTGTGGGATGTTTTAACCCACTAGGCTCTGCCCTGCGGCATCACTGTGTGCTGATGGCACCCGAATCAGCGAAATTGCAGCAAAAGCCCTAAGTGCGCCAAACCTATGAAAATTTCATGTTGAAACCAGAAAAGATGGCTGCCAATCTACTTTGCCTGTTGTCAGTGGTGAAAGGAGAAACCTGTCACTGGGCTGCTTACGAAGGAAAAATGGAAACTGCATGAAAGGCAGTGCTTTATTGCAAGAAACCCAGAAATTGCTCTTAAATCCCTTTTTCTTGGCTGCCAAAAATAGAGAATACTGGATCAAAACACCACAAAACACCCAATATCTTTGCTGGGTGTTACCCGCCACTTCATTTATGGAATCAATATGAACCCACAATGTCAGGAAAAGCAGAATCTGTCATGAAAATATCCCCAGTAAAAAGTGTGCTTGCCTGTCAAAATCTGTCAAAATATGGGCGCAGTACCTTCGGCCGCCTGTGACTGTTTCAAAAGCCTGCATTTAAACTACAAAGTTGCACCATTAAGATCTAATGTCTTAAATCTAAGTGACCTGTCAGTAAGAGGAACATAGGTTGTAACTATTTAATCTCCATGATTTAGGGACTGGAATCAGAGTTCTAGCTGCTTGATTAAAAATTGCAAGTTTTATTTTAAATTAAGAAAATGTTATAATTTGACAGTGGATTTAGCTGAACTCTGAGTCATCAAACCAGTTCCCCCCAGCTTTCCCCAACAAAAGGCACATCTCCTGCTTCTCATCAAAGGCCAGGAACTCACATTCAGGTGTTGATTAAGAGGGGAGGAGATTTGGGCTGCTGCTCTTGGAAGAGACAATGAATCTTCCTTTGCTGAAAGGATATGCAGATTGTAAGTGTCAAGAGTGGCCGCTGCCAGAAGAAGAAGGCGGGGATTGCTCTTGAGCCATAAGGAACCTTTGGAGGCGGGGGATAGACATTTTTGTGGATTCTCAATGCACAGAAAGCATATTTCTAAAAAGACTGACAAAGGACTATGCACATTTGAAAAATTGTAAAATTACAGTATTGTTAATGTGATTTTTTTGCTTGGGCACATTTTAAAAGGACCCAGAGCTCTGTGCGATGTTCTGAGAAGGCCTAGTGAAAATTCTGGTTTTGTAGCAATTGTATTCATGTCAGAAGCACAAAACATCATACGATTATGCCCATATACAATGCGCACATATGTATAAAATTGTGGACAAATCAGATGTTGTGTCCCGGATAAAAAGTGTGAAAAATTGTCAAATCCAGACCCAAGACCTCACAGCAATGGGGTTTGGAAGATTATGTGCTCCAACAGATATGTGATATATGTATTTTATTGGTATCAAGACTGTACACATGTAAATATGTATTATATCAAAAATAGATTTTATGTGCAAAAGGCAAAGGGGAGGGGGTTTTGCCTCATAAACCGCATCACCATGATGACACTCTGTTTTCTCCTCCAATCAAGGGAGAAAGCAGGATTTAGCCAATGGACTACCTAGGGGGTGCACCTAGGATAATTCAGCTTACCCACCCCTTTATGAAACACATAAATAGAGACAGCTGAGGACCTAAAAAAAAGAGACTGATCCACCTACCATCTCGAAATTTGGCGAAGCACTCTGAAGGAGATCCATCCATACTCCTTGTTCCAGACTCCAAAAACTTTGCAAGTAGAAAAGCCCATTTCCAGAGCATAGCTGAACCACTTTCCGCTGGGCCTAACTTCCAGAACCCATCCCTAAACTTAAAGGGGAAACCAAAAACAAGCAGCTAGGCTGTGCTGTAACTGCTTGCCTGCCAAAGAATCATTTTCATAACCAGAAGGGCAGATCAAATCCCACTCTGGTGCCGGGGCCGTGCTGTGCAGACCAGAGAGCCATTGCAGATCCAGTCCATTCCTGCCATGCGGTGTCCAGAGGGCCTTGCTGATTGCTGACCTGTCCATTCCGGTGTGCCCAGCAGTCTGTCCCAGAAATCTTTGACCAGAATCCCTGAAGGTTCCATTCAAAACATTGGTAGTGAGTATCCATAGCATAGGATTGTTACTAGCCTATGTACTGTCTATAGTCATCCCTATCCAAATCAAATATATCTTATATCCAGAACTGTATTGTCAGAAATCTTTTTGTCCTGCCTGAACTCTATCTCTTATCCTATAGTCCTTCTGTAATAATAGTGTTAAAATCATGTTTGCGCTGATATATTTTATCTGAAGAAAGGCAAGCGTCTGGGAAAGGCAAAAACCTGATCGGTGACGTCCTGATCTGGTGCTTGTGCTGGCATGTAGTTTGTATCTTCACAGTCCATCCCTAGTGTGAAGAAACCTTGTTTGTATTTTAAAAAGCGCATTCTTGTTTTACATTTTTCCTCTTTCTGAAAAAAACGAACTCCACAAAAACGTTCATAACTTATTCATACTTTATGCTAGAAACAGAATTTAAGTGTCTACTTGAAGCTAACATCCTAAGCTTTCTAAGTAACCCACACCCGTCTTTCTGCAATCGCGATTACTGTGCGCGGAAATGTTTGATGCAGATTTTTCGTTTGGCTCAAATCTATAACGTGTCAAATAGTTTTTCATTGCACCGACCTCAGAATTAAGTTTTCAACTTGCTTCTTCTTCTCATATCATTGCTAGTGTTTGTCTAAACCCATACAAAGTGGCTCCCATTAGTATTTCAACAAACTCAGTGAACTAAAATCATTTTCAGTGTTTTTACCATTCCATTCAAGCCAACTTTAAAACCATTTTTGACAAGTTTGTAATCATTCCTGTTTCTCTCTCTGTGTTTGCTGGGGGAAATTGGGATTGATATATTTTGTTGAATTCTGTATTCCTGAAACCTGTTCTTTCTCCTTCCATCTCTTTATATTGCATATTTGTGGGATTGAGGGTGTACAGGGGAAAAGAGTAATCACATTGCCATTTGATTTGAACATACCCAAAGTATTATTTCCGTGCTGCATTATTTTTCCCATCATTGCTCCGTGTGATTAAAGAGATTGTTTAGTGTGACATCACCCAATTGGTGATCATTGTATACCATTAAAATAGTGTGATATATATATTGTGCAATCCATTAATAAATATTGTTTACTTTGCAAACCAGCCTCATTCCTGATTCAGTGTGACCGGGGAGATTAAAAGAGAGGGGCGTGATGTATGTGGTACATCGTTCAGAAATAAAATAACTTATAGACACAAATAATTAATTAAGGGTTTCAGCTGTGCATCCCACGCTAGGCATTGACTTAGGTGAAGTGCCGGGTTGAAATCACTTACAGTATTGGGGGCTCGATGCCAGGATTTCTGAATTAGACATACTACTTGTGACAGCTTAATACAGCGTGCTAACTAACAGAGTACATAAACCCTGTTGGGCTACCACATTGTGTTACACTGTGAAAAGCACCCTTCAATAGGAACACTCTAAGGAATTTGGTCTGTTTTGCAAAAATAAAATAAACTCCTCTAAATCAGAAAGGAAATTAATATTTCCGGAATGGCGATCTTGGTAGAAATCAATATGGCAAAAGAACACTTACTGCACAAATTATTTGTCATGGGTGAATGGACAGAGCAGGATCAGAATTTGTGGTTGCAGGAAATTAAAGGACAGGCCACTGAAACAGGATTAAATATATGGCAGGATCAGGGTCCATTACATATGGCACTGAGTGAACTGTATATGGCCCCTAAGGTAAAAGAAGAGCAAAGTAAGATTGCCAAAATAGCGGCATATCTGGACCTCCATATTGGAGCAATACAGGACAAATATGCCTGGCAAACAATCAACTACAATCATTAGAAAAAGCCCAAACTGATCTGGACTCTGTAGAGCAAAGGCTACAAAAGAGCCATGAATCAGAAAAATAAACCAGGCAGTACCTGATAAAAATAAAAGAAGATATGGATATCCTGCAGCAGGAGAAGGTAGAGCAGGATACCAAAGTACTGGCGCTGCAGAAAGAGTACCAAGAAAGTTTGGACTCTCTACTACAGAGCCAGAACAAGCTGGAACAGCAAATACATTTTAATAGAGCATGCGCAGAGCAGGTAGTCAACCTGCGAAACCGCCTAGACCAAGAAAAAGAAAAGAATAATACATTAATCTTGAAAGACCATGACACTCAGACAGAATTTGAAGGAGAGCGCCAGAAAGCTGGTGCGCTCCAAAGACAGGGGGACGACCTGGCTGCACAGAGGGGTACTGTCATTCAGGAAAGGGACACCTTAGGCCAGGCGGTCAGTTATTTAAAAGATAAGATGGAAGGAAATCACCTGGCCCTCCAGGGACTGGGTGAGCTCCAAAAAGATTACACAAAACTGTTAGAGCATTCCAGGAGAATGGAAGATGCTCTGGCAAAGAGTGACCAGGCCAGTAAGGACAGGACTCAGGAAGTAACCCTCCTACAGCAAAAATTGGCCCAATATTCAAATGTTACACAGGAAGCACAGAGACACAATGAGGCTCTCTGTGAGAAAAATGATAGGCTCCACAGACAGGTAGCTATGCAGGAACAATTGATAGAGACTAGCAAGGCCTTGATAGAGGAACAGAAAGGTCAGATTCTTGCATGGCAACAGGGAGCAGGGGTTGAGAGAGATGAGGTCCGCTGGGAAAGGGAAACACCTGAGCATAACCTCAGGAACCCTAGTACCAGAGGCCTTCATCTCTTCAACCCCATGGACTCTATCACCCCCATGTCCGCTTGCGCACGTGAGCCCAGGGCCACGATGATGGCAGACTTCAATCTAATGAGGAATATGGGGCTCATAGATCAGCACATCCCAGGAATGGATGGGCGGGCATCTGGGTATGCGTTCCCAAGTACTAAGGCCATATTCTCTGATCAGGGAGACTCCAATGAGGGGAGGGTCAGAGAAATGGATCCTCAAAAATACCATTTACCCAGAGACCAGATGGTAAAATTTAGTAGGGAACTCCATGAGAGTAGGCCCACTAAGGGCATCCTGAAAACCTGTATGGGGGGGGAGGGTGCTCATCAAATCCTGGGAGCAAGGAGGAAGCGGAAGACTCCTCTGAGTGCCACAGGACTCAAGAAACTAGGCCCCCACATTCTGCCAGCCATTCCTAAGTTTGCAGAATCCGGGAGAGCCTAGACCAGACAGGCACCTCTGGTAGCAGTGCCTCTGAGTCAGAGGATGAGTGGATAGGGTCACCTGAACCAAAAAAGCCAACAAGGTCAAGAGGGCCTTGCTCAAGGATTCCCTAAAACAAATAAAGGCCATTAGGAGCGTCATCACGCCCTATCATAAGAATGCGAATATTTGGTTTGGGAGCACATTGAGCGCTTTGAACAAATGATGGAGACTTTCCATTTGAAGGACAGCCAAAGCTGTATTCAATATTTGAAGTGGACCTTCTCTCTCCAGTACTCCAGCTTCTTTGTGGGGCTGGAGGATCAGAATCATTCTAGGTGGTCCACTTATAGGGCGGCCATCTTGAAACACTTTTCTGTTGCACAGGAATCCTCAGGAGGCTCGCAAGGCAGCCTATAACCTGCAATGTGGGGAAGATCAGGCCCCACAAGAATTTGTTCAAGAATTAAAGCGGGCCTTTGCGCAGACCACTAGAAGGGTGCGCACTGACAGCAAAGAGTTTGTAAATACTTTCTTCCACGCTCTCCCTAAGTACATCATGACCCAGCTAGTGAGGGACTTTCACGAGAAAAGATCACTAGACTAGGTCATTGAACAAGCCACATGCACTTATGAGGTGCAAAAGCCAGTGGAAAATAAAAATAATCCAAAAAGCCCCAAAACAACCAACACCCCGGCTGCTGCCAAAGTGGCGGAGGTGCAGGTTGCCCCCATTTTAGATTCAGAGATGGGGGGGCCTAAAAACCTGCTCGCACAGAATCAGAACAACCCCAAACCCAGCTTTGGCCAATCACAAACAGGGAGCCAGGGAGGTCCCCACCAGAAATGGGACCCCTAACTCCCCTGACTGCATAAGCTCACGCTACAAGGGCAATAGACCCATCATGGGTTATGTGTGGACTCCTCCAGTCCAAGGGGGAGGATCCAACAAAACAGAAGCTAGCCTAGGGTACTTCCCTCCTCAAATCCCCCAGGAGGGCAGTAATCCCTCAAATACTGGACATATTTTCCTTCCAAGGTACCTGCAAAACTTCAACCCCAAAACAATCCATCCTTCTTTCCCCAATTTCCTGAGCCCAGACAGCCCAATCCGGGAGCGGAGAGGCCAAGGGTGGAGGGTACCCGAACTTTCCTAACCCGGGGTATTTTGGGAGAAGGGATAGCTACCCTTCCCGGGATCAGCCGAGGGGAGACATGAGGACCCCGTACCAGCCAGAGCGGGTATCCCAACTAGAGCGCCAGGGCCAAAACATGGCACAGGATCTGGGTCGCATGCTGAGGGCTCAACAGAACCCTCAGATGAGCATAGCGGCGCAGAATGCCTCAAACCCAGGACCTGGTACTCCAGAGCAATGACGGGGGAAGAACCTGCGACAACCCACCGGATCCCAGGGAGGAGGCACAAGGAGAAGGGGGGTGTAAAGCCTTGGAGGAAGCTTCCTTCACCACTTGTAGAAAGCCCCTGGAATGCCAGGAATCGGAACCGAAATCTCCTGCCCTGAAAGTCTGCAACCCAAGGAGCAGGGGGGGGGTAGGAGAAATAAAGAGCCCAAAAAGACCTATTTTGAGGAGGAGGTACAAATCTCCCAGTTTGAAGGAGAGGGATCCTCAGAGGATTCTGGGAAAAGGATCATCTCCTTCAGAGATGGGGGAACTCCTTCCAAAGAAAAATGGGTCCCAAAGGATTCAAATCCAAACTGGGTAGATGTGGGGACTGAGTTAGCACCGCCCATCATCATTCCCCAGAATCATCAGCATGAAAATCCCCTGATTCAAACCCATCCTGGGGACTGCCTCCAAAAAGAGGGGGTGGCCCAGAACCAGAGCCAGGGGAACCCAAAACTTACCCCATATCTAGCTGTCAACTTTTTCTTTCAGATTCCCCAGAAACCAAACAGAATACTGCCTGTCTATCAGTTTCCAAAAGAAAGAAACTAACCCACCAGTTGTCCAAAAATGTACATTATCTTTGCCCCCTTGAGGAAAAGGAGGGAAGATTCTATGCCCCGGTCCAAATACAGGGGCAGTGTACAATTTTGGCACTGGTGGCACTGGATCCCAAGCTACCCTTGTGTCAAAAAGGGCCTTTGATCAACTGAATTCGGCAAGGGGGGGAGAAACACCAAATTCCTCTCAACCCTCTTCCTGGACAACTTCAGCACTTTGACAGGAAGGAAATTCCCATCGAGGGGACTGCAGATTTGGATATTAAAATTGGACGACACTTGTTTACTAGGGAATGACATCCTGCGAAGATTGTCACCTCCATAGATTGTGTAAACAGGGTCCTCTGGACCCAGACTAGTCGACCAATCAAATTGAAACATAGTGTCAACCATGTTAGTTTAAACGGCACATGCCACATTATTGAACAAAATTCTGAGCAAATAGAATTTCACATCCAGAACAACCAAATCCCAGACGTGACAGGAATAGCAGTAGGACAACAAACTGGTGATGGTGAGTCTTCTCTATTTCTGAAAATCAACCTTCCTTCCAGTCTAAGGTGGCATTCCACTCTGAAAGGAAACACTCTGAAATTCTTTACCAATTCACAATCCGAAAATCCCACTCCTATTGTCCAGAAAGATGAGAAATCAGCTCAAAACCTGGCTGATATTCAGAAAATTGGAGAGTAGTTGTTCATCCCTATTCAGTTAAATGAAGGGAAGGACTCTGTTCTCGCCCGAGTGTGTGTGAACAACAGTAAGAGCTTCATCAGCGAGGCCATGTTCCGCAAATTCCCAAAAGATCCAGCCATTCCCACATTTAAACTGATAGACAAATGGGAAATGGATCTGGAAACACCCAATTCCAAACATCCCCTGCCTAGCAGGTGTATGCTCAAAATTTCCATAGGCAACAAGGACATAGTCCCTAATTGGTGGGTCGTGCGAGATGTCCCTGACGCATTATACTTAGGCAGTGACATTCTCAATCGCTTTGCCATTAGTTTGGACCAAATAAACTTCAAAGCTTGGTCCCGATTAGCGGGTAATCCCATGGGCTTTGATGACCCACAGAAAGCATTTAGGTCAGCTCAACTGCTGCCTTATGCAGTTGAAATTCATATTGGAGAGGAAGTCAGATTCCGAGAAAGGACCAGACAATTCTCCATGGAAGTGAAAGTTAAAAGAGGACAGAAATTGAAAAACCCCAATGCCTATATTCATCTCAATGCTTATTTCCAAGAGCAAGGGTTGGGAGTAAACCCAACACCACTAGTCAACATAGAACATGACACCGTTCCAATAGAGGTGGATAACAGCGACTTAAAGAGTATCACTCTAGCCGCAGGCACCATTATTGGAATGGCGGTTGATGGCCGTCATTTTTCCATAGATTTAGGTAATGAACTGTTAGGACCAATCCCCAAGGACTGTTTTGACAGTGATAGCGACGATGACACAACACCAGACAGGATCTTCACCCAACATGGAGGGAACTTCCTGGTGCACACTTCCTGCCCTTATGTTAAGGAAGATGTGACCTGTGACTTCAGGAGGGATGAGGTGATTTTCCAGGTCCATGAGTACTGCCTTCCCCACCTGAAGCCACCAGTCCAAATCACTTTCACCAGGGACTTCTCCACCCAGCTGGAGGAGGCCGCTGAGATAGCAAAACCAGAAGTCTTTCAAGGCTTCAGGCAGATGGTTGAAGAGAGAGTCAACCTAGCTGATACCTGTGGGACTCTGGATCAAAAGCAAAAATTGAAACAGGTTTTCTTAGATTTTCAAGATCTCTTTGTGGTGGACTCATATGACTGTGGTCGCACCAACATTCACACAACAACAATTCCCACAGAACCTGGCATGACTCCAGTGTTTGTGAAGCAATATTGCTTGCCTCTCGCATCAATGGAGTACCTAACTGAAATAATTAAGAACCTTGAGACCCGTGGGATAATTTTTCCAGTCCACAGCACCTTAAATAATCCGGTGCTGGGGATTTTGAAGCCAAACGGCCAGTGGAGACTCTGCGCCGATCTAAGGGAGCTCAACAAACGGGTCGATACTTCCTGATGGCCTCTTCCCTACGTTGACCAAGGGCTGGCCCAGATCCAGGGGTCACAGGTGTTCACTGCCATTGACCTGACCAATGGGTACTGGACTGTACCTGTCAGTAGGGAGAACCAATACAAGCTGGCTTTCACCTTCGGGGGGCAGCAGTACACATGGACCTGGACTCCCTTTGGATACATCAATTCCGGAAATGAATTTAACATTTTTCTACACAAGGCCATGCCTGACCTGGGTGAAAAGGGTAACCTGTCCTATGTATGTTTAGTCAAAAGCTCAACTGTGGAGGAACACATAGCGGAGATCCGTTATGTTCTGACACAGTTGAGGGTTGCCGGAGCAAAACTCTCCTTTCAAAAGGCACAGTGGTGTAGAACCCGTGTCAATTTCTTGGGGCATGAGATTACTCCTCAGGGTCTCTGTCCCCAGGAAATGAAAGTGGAAGCGCTCCAGAAATTAAAAGACCCCACAACTCTGCGGGAACTAAGGAGCCTCCTTGGACTAACTAATTACAGCAGAAAGTTCATTGAGGATTACGCAGAGATCACAAGACCCCTGATCCATCTTTTGAAGGGGGGGTCAAGTGGGAGTGGGGTCCAGAACAAGCAGAGGCAGTAAGACGACTCAAAAGAAGCCTCTCACAAGCCCATTGCCTAGCTTACCCTGTCAAAAACAAGGAGTTCTTCTTGGAGACAGGGTTCTCAAATACATGCTTGACTGCAGTATTATATCAAAAGCATGACAAGGTCAATAAGGTAATCTCCTATGCGAATAAAACTTTATCCTCTGTGGAGGAAAAATTCAACGATTGTGAGAAGGCACTCCTGGCAATGGTGTGGGCATTGAAGAATTTCCGCCCGTTTATCCAGGGGGAACACATCATAGTGGAGACTCCAAACCAGCCTCTGCAATATCTCCCAAGTGACAGAATCCAGGCCGGAAATCTGAGTAATTCCCGAATTACTTCCTCGATCCTGTCAATGCAAGGCTTTCCTGTGGAGGTCAGATATGGCCAAAACAAGAAGAGTCCCCTCGCGCTAGTTCTCGCTGATTTGCATGATTGTGCCAGAGAAAACTGTCTCGAGGACAAAAGTCTTAAAATCAAGGACAAAAAGGAGGCATACCTTAATTCCCCACACAAGGTCTTTGACGAAGACAAGTGTGAGGGAATGCCCACTGTCTATGTGGATGGATGCTCCTACCATATTGACAACAACGGGGAAAAAGAACTTGTGGGCGGCATAGGGAACCCTCCGGTGGGTACAAGATTGGTCCCCAAAATAGTCAAGTGGCAGAGTTGATGCCTGTGCATTAAGCCATCCTCACAGCTGTCCAATACCTACTCCAACCAGAGGCATGCTATGTGCTAATAACAAACCATTGAAACATGGAAATATATCCAAAATATTGATGATCTGGTCACCTCGAATGGGATGACCATCTACTGGAAAAAGATCAAGGGTAATTCTAAAGTAGAGGGACCAGACAAAACTGGAAATGACCTAGCTGATCAGCTGGCCAAAACCGGAGCCATCCAAGGGGATCTACTTGATATCGAGTCCCTGTTGGGGGAAATCCAGGTCACTGCTATCACCAGGTTCCTGACAAATGAGGACCCTGAGAACTTTCCCCTGACGGATACCGATTACATTGGTAAAGAGGACCTCAGAGTGTTGAAGAAATGTCCCAAAATTTTCCGAATCCAAGACGGTTTGTTGATGAGGAGATCCCTAGCTGGCCATGATCAGTAGGTGGTCCCCACCTTATTCTGAAGCCTGATGCTAAGTCACACCCATGATGCAGCCACAGCCGGTCATCGGGGGTTTCATACAACACTTGAAATCTTAAGAGAGGTTGCATACTGGACACACATGGGGCAGGACCTCGACCAATACTTGAAGTGTTGTCTTGTGTCTTGTGTGTGCACAATTTCAGCCAACATCCCTCACACACCATGCACCTCTCCAAAAGAGGGGGATGACACTGCCTTGGTCATATTTACAAGTCGACTTTATCGGGCCCGTGATTCGCTCCTCTGGGGGGAACAAGCACATGTTGACCGTGACAAGGCAGAAACAGCAGCTGCCCTGATTATCAACCACATCTTCTCGCATTTTGGACTACTCCAAAGGATCAATCAGACCGAGGAAGCCACTTCACTAGCGAAGTGATGACAAAGATGTGGGAGATACTTGAGGTCAAAAGGAAATTACACATTGCCTACAGGCTAGCCTCTAGTGGTGCAGTGGAGAGATACAACAAGACAATTGTGAGCATATTAAAAAAGTGTGTGGCAGATTCTGGGCCAAGTTGGGACATTAGATTACCTCTTGTCCTGATGGCCATCAGATCTACCTATTCATCTGCAACAAAAATGTCACAGTTTGAGCTGATGACTGGACGCAGGATGGTGCTTCTCCAGCATCTGCTCTACAGAACCCAAGAGCAGACTTTGATAAATGCCTCCACAACTCATGAGTATTTTGAAAATCTGAGAAAACATCTTCAACATGCTTTTGCCTATGCTCAGTGGAACCTAGAAAGATCTGCAGACAGTATGAAGACCCACTATGTCCTAAAGACTACTAAAAAAGAATACCAAGTAGGAGACCAGGTCTACTTATAAAATGTCCAAAGGAACCAGGGCAAACAGCGCACATTTATGCCTCGCTGGAGGGGTCCTTTTAAAATTATAGACAAAATCTCACCAGTCGCCTACAAAATCTGCATCCCCAAAGGCAGTTTGGCAGAGGGGGAAGATAAGTGGGACCACATCAACTGTCTGAAGTGTTGCCATCCTAGGCACACTCTGCAGCAACTAGAGGATTAATATGGAAACCCAGAGTGGGGCCTTCCAGACCCCTAGAATTCCAACTATAAAACTATTCCACTTGTTGAAAATGAGTAATAAATCGCAAATCCAGCACTGATGGGAGAAGCAGATGAAGTTTGCCATTTGGACCATAAAGAAAAAACTGAACATCCCAATCTCGCGACTTCCTCTTGACAGGCGGTCAAGATTCAAATCGCGAGGGCGGGCTTTGTGGGATGGTTTAACCCACTAGGCTCTGCCCTGTTGTGAAAGCAAAAAGAAGATACCGAGGCTGAGTACCCCAAAGGAAATACACCAAACGCGGGTTACAAAGAAAGATACAGAGATCTTTATTCTACAACTGAACATTTTCAAAGGACAAAGCAACAGATAGCTATCAGGCCCT
Source organism: Ambystoma mexicanum (assembly GCF_040938575.1). Classification (NCBI taxonomy): domain Eukaryota; kingdom Metazoa; phylum Chordata; class Amphibia; order Caudata; family Ambystomatidae; genus Ambystoma; species Ambystoma mexicanum. Next base: position 135,096,417 of record NC_090935.1, read on the forward strand.
CCGTACAACACAGAGAATTCCAGCCCTGTTCGGTGTGCTCAGTGAGTGGGACTGTACATTAGAATAGTCGCACCTTTTATAAAGTCCAAAACATGATGTCCAGCCCACCTACAAGTTAATACATCACGGATCTAGGGTGTGTGCCAAGTTCACGCCTTAATTTATGCATCTATATGTTTAGGGGTTATTCCTAGTACATTCACAACAAGTTACAATAGCAACAGTGTGTCTTCGGATTTCATGTTGAGCCTTCACATACATCTTTATACAATGCAGTTAAATAAGTGTTCACATTTCAGTATTTGGCTACATTATGTTTACCATGTGCTCACGGATTAGCCTTGTTGGCACAGGTAATCCTCTATACACATGTCAACGAAGTACAAGGTCTCAGTACATGACCCTAACATTTGGCCTGCAGGCAGTTTATATATTAACTTGTACACAGAGGTCAAGACGACGATGTTACATTCAAAATGACACTGTCCACCATCTTAGAACACAGGGTGACTTGAGAGAGAGAATCTAAAGTGGCGGATATACCTAAAATGGCGGCTATTACTGATCTAAGGTCAGGACCTTGCAAGGTGGATTTCTTCGCAGAGCGACTGGGCTTAGGCCAATTTATACAGTAAAGGTGGCACGATATGATTTTCCGTTCGACAAACCCTCCTTTAGGCCTAAGCTAATCGCTAAACTATTTTTAGTCACTTTACAAGCAACTCCATGTCTTAACGTCCATACACCCTGAATCACTATCGGAGTTATCAATTGCCATTAGATCGGTTTCTAGGATTTCCTTCAACACATATTCATTGGAGTCTGGGGCGTAGACCTTGTGTCCTGATTTACCCATTGCATGTGCACAACATCCTCCTAACATCGAACATATACCAAGAAACAGCAGGATTCCTAAGATAATCAACAAGACCGAGAGTAGCTTCCAACCCCAAGATCGCAAGAAGTTCCAGAACCAGGCGCTAAGATCTCAGTTCCCTTCAGGTACATGCACTTCTGAACTTAAGACATGCAAGTTCTGTATTCCTTTAAATATAGTTGGGGAGGAGTCTGGCACGAAAACACAGCAAGCGGACCCCACTAATTTACATACCCCTCCACGTTCAGCCAGGATGACATCTAATGGCATCCGGTTCTGAAGGGCTGCCAATCTTATTGCTTTCTGTTCTAACGTCATATTATAGAGTATATCAGTGGTCCGGTTGATGGTTCTCTCCAGTTCTCTCGCTAGTCTCCTGATATCTTCAGAGTTCATTATTTGTCCCCAAAATGGCACAAAGGACTTAGCTACATCACCCAGAATTTGCGCTGAGGTGTCACAATCCTCGTCCCGCCGTGGACAAGCCTTTGAAACCTCTACAGTACTAGCTATGAATACCCCGTGTAACAGGATCCCTAAATAACAAGTTCCCTGCCAATTCCTGGGTAACCATGGAAATGCTATATTACCACAAACAAAGTAGAGAGTTTCGCCTACATAAAAAGGTCTGTCTTCCCCAGTCAAATTCGCAACGTTGGCGCAACCTTTAAAATCACCCATGGACTGAGTACCATTCCTCTGTATTCAGAAAGAAACTGAATCGGGGCTATGGTTAACAGTGTATGAAGGAGGCGTGGCATCCCTATTGCCTATAGGAGCCATTTTGAAAGAGATCAAGGATTGAAAAGGGCGAGACAGTCTATCGGAAGGCCTAATAGAAGCAACATAAGGCTTACTCCTATTTGCAAAGAGCGAGCATCCCAAGGGAGTCAGAACACGTTTTTCAAACTGATTCAAATTAGTCCCATCAAAGTTCCCTGGGATGCTATCGTTCCAACGACCAAAGAATAGTGCTCTAAGAGAAGCATAGCATGCAGTTGTCAAAGGTAGAGGATGAATATAGCCCCTTATCCCCATGTTGCGGTAAATGGGAGCAGACCCAACAGTTGGACTTATTAAAGATGGCATGTGTAGCATTCATGATGAGTAATAGCATGTTGTTATGGTATCTCTGTCTATGCTGGGAGTCCCTAGGAGATAGAGTGTGCAGATGCACGAAAGGAGTAGAAACAGTAGGTACATTTTCAGTCAGCAACACATTCTCAAGCGGATGTACTTCTTCTAGATACCAGAAGCCTAAAACAATTACTATTATAAAACCAATTAACATTATCACAAAGCAGCAGTTCGTTTTCGGGGCCCACTAAGTCAAATGTTCATTCCTGTAGCTGGTCACACAGTCTGTTCCATTTTCCATACGGGCGAGAGCAGTTGCAGACATTGTAGTCTTCAAATGAAAAAAACACCAATGTTTTTAGCTGGCGACCTCCAGGCCGAGCGTCTTCTTAGTCCTTCCACAAACCCTAGCCAACAGAATCCCCTTTTCAAACAATTAAGCGGGTCGCCTCTGGAAACAAAATGGTTGAAGAGAGTGGGGATGAAATGGCTGTTTCCCCAGACCTTGCAGCATCAGGGAGAATCCCCGACACTCTCTCGGTGCCAGTTACTGCTTCGGGATTGTTGGTTGCAGTACTGGTGAGGGGTTCTGTGTCTTCTGTAGCGTGAGGCACAGGGTGTGGAATCCATTTGACATGTGATGCATGGATCCAGAGTTTTCGTCCTGCCGCCCGCACCGCCGTCTGTGTGACCAGTAGGACCTGGTGTGGGCCCCTCCAGCGAGGCGTGAGACAAAAGGATCGTTCAGATGCTTTGGTGAGGACCCAGTCCCCTGGACGTATGCTGTGACCTGGGCCCTCGTACCTAACAGGTAAAGCCTCTCGCACCTGGTGATGAATCAGACAAATAATTTTTAGTCAACTGGCTACAGTAATCTGAAAGAAGTACATTTTCAACATTTCTCAAGGAACGACATTTTGGAAGGTTCCAGATATTAGCAGGCCTCCCCATTACCACCTCAAAGGGAGAGAGGCCAGTTTTAGTTCGAGGGGTTGTACGCTTGGATAACAACAAGATCGGTAAGGCGTCAGGCGATTTTAGTTTGGTGCTGGCACACGTCTTAGCAAGCTTGTTTTTGATGATGCTGTTGTGTCTTTCCACTAGTCCGGCACTCTGAGCATGTCTGGCCGAATGGAACCGTTTATTGATCTGTAATCCCGCGCATATCTGCAGAATTACAGCAGTGATAAAATGTGGACCATTGTCTGACCAGATGACTCTAGGTAGCCCGAACCTCGGGAAATATTCCTTTAATATCATTTTTGCAGTAGTCATGGCTGTAGCGTCTTTAACAGGAAAAGCCTCAACCCACTTGCTAAAAGCACAGATGACAACTAATACGTACTTCAGGTTGTTGCATCGTTCCATTTCAATAAAATCAAAGTGTATGACCTCGAAGGGGACAGAAGGTGGACCAAAACTTCCCCTGGGAGTCAATGTGCCATTTCCCACATTATGCTGCAAACAGATCATGCACCCCTGAACAAAACGTTCAGCTACTTTAGAGATTCTATCGTTTACCCATACTTTTTCCAACATCTTTGTGATCTTGCGGGCACATATATGTGTGGGACTATGAGCCATAACAACCATCATCATAATGTACGCGTCGGGAAGTGCCATTTCCCTTCAACTCTGTCCACCCAACACCCATCATCATCGAGTTTCCCCAAGCCCTCACCCCATTTCTTAGACTCTTCTAATGTGGCATCGGCTTGGATATCCCTTACAGAATCAACACCCTCATCCATTGTACAGGCATTTGTGGCCTCCCTCGAAGTGTACATGTCTGAAGAGAGATCAGTGGCAGTCTGTTTAGCTCTCTGATCAGCGAAAGCGTTCCCTTTTCCTACATTATCTACAATCTTTTGATGTGCTGCACATTTTACGACAGCTGAGTAGGGAGTGCAAGCACTGAGAGTAGTCATACTATCAGGGAGCCATGCTGGATCTTTGTACCATGCGAAGTTAAGAACCCTCTTTCTGACCAAAGTCTACCGAAATTGTGAACCACCCCAAAGGCATACTGACTATCGGTGTATATATTCACGGTAAGCCCTTCAGAAAGTTCACAAGCTCCGGTCAATGCTATAATCTCTGCAGCCTGCACGGAGTTATGCATGATTTGCTTGGTTTCCACGACCGTGCTCAATGTAGTGATTGCATAAGCAGCTGTGGATGTACCACCCGGAAGTTTGAAGCAGGAGCCATCACAAAACAGCTCCCCTTGTGGGTTGTTCAAATGAGTTTCTTTTAGATCAATTCTACCCTTTGTCTCTTGTTCGGTAATGTAAAGGCAATTTATGTGACTCTTCGTCACTGCAAGCAGTACCTTGCGGAAAAGGTAAGAGTTCAGCCGGATTAAGAACACAACACCTCTTAATTTGAATATGTGGTGCAAACAAGATCAATTCATATCTCGTCAACCGTGCGGAAGTGAGGTGTTGCATTTGAGTTCTGTTCAGTAGAACATCCACAGAGTGAGGTACCATCAGGGTTAAAGCATGGCATAGGACCATTCCCTCACTCTGTTTTACAGACACAGCAGCAGCAGTGACAGCTCGCAAACATCTTGGCAAAGCGCATGCTACAGGATCAAGGGTGGAAGAAAAGTAACCGCATGGCCTATTCTTCCCTCCATGTTCCTGCGTTGATACAGACAAAGCACATCCGTCACATTCATGCACAAAGAACACGAAGGCCTTTTCATAATTTGGTGTGCCCATAACCGGTGCCAAGCACAATGCAGTCTTGAGCAAATCAAATGCACACTGGTGCTCCATGTTCCACGGCAATGGTGAAGAAATGCCCTTCTTCGTCAGAGCCGACATCGACTTAATCGTTAATGAAAAGTTGGGGATCCACTGCCTACAGTAAGAAGCCATACCTATCAAGGCTCTAACTTCTTTCTGTGTATTTGGGACAGACATGCTAGAAATGAGTTTTATCCGTTCAGGCATCAATCTTCTTCCCTCCTTAGACAGGAGATAGCCTAAATAGGTGATCTCCTTACAATAATATTGCAATTTTTGAAGCGAAGCTTTATGTCCATGTTTAGCCAGGTGAATAAGCAACAACACAGTGCCCTCTTTATAAGCGCTCTCTGAGTCAGCAGCTAAAAGCAAGTCATCAACATATTGAAGCAGTGTACAAGTAGATGGCAACTCAAGGGTGTCGAGCTGTTCTTTCAAAGCCCTACTATAAATGCTAGGACTTTCCGTGTAGCCTTGCGGTGCATGGGTGAAGGTAAACGAACGTCCCCCTAAGGTGAACGCGAACACGTATCTACTGTCCTTGTGTATGGGAATACTAAAGAAAGCATTCTTTAGATCCACAACACTCAAGTAAGTAGCTGAAGCCAGGATCATAGTTAATATCGTTGTCACATCAGGCACAATTGGAAATTGTGGAGCAACAATCTTATTGATGGCACGTAAATCAATTATGTAATGGAAAGGAATTGCATTATCGCCTTTTTTGTACACAGGTAAAATCGGACTATTGCACAAACTACCTGCAATTTCCTCAATCGCCCCTCGATGCACAAAATCAGAGACGATGCATTTCAAAGCTTGCTCACCCTCGACTGAAATCTAATATTGTGGGATATGTGGCAGCTTTACTCCATGTTTCAAGACAATCTTAACAGGCTCAATTTGCAAAACACCGACATCATTGTCGTCAACTGCCCACAAACACTCCGGAAAATCACTAAATTCTGGCGACAAAGGTCTGGTCAAGAATTGAGAGACAGAAGATTGCTGTGGTGAAATCGTCAAACGCACTCCATCAGAAGAACAATTAATTATCATATTTAATTCCTTCAACAAATACAACCTCAGCAAATTCTCTCAACAATTCGAGGTGAAAAGGAATGGACAGTGGTCAGTAAAGGGACCCAAAGAAATAGGTACCGGTGAAGAAACCGGACAGACAACTGGTGTGCCAGAAAACGCTACAGAAATGTTAGTTTGCCCTGACAGTGGAATGTTTGGAACCCGAGAATGATCAATGGAACACTTCTGTGCCCCTGTATCTATCAAGAATAGATGTTTCCTATTTCCCACTATCATTTCAACGTAGGGACCTTTCTGATTAACGGGAATAGGCGTCGGTTCCAAACCCTGTTTCGGGCAATCCTAACGAAACAAAATGTCATCGAAAGGAAGTTCTTCAGAGAGGTAAGCAGCAGAAGGATGATCGAATATGTTTCTAGTATCCACACTTGGTGGCTGATTATCCTGTGAAAAAGGTTGCTGTGAATCCTGTGCAAACTGACCTCTACCAGAGCCCCCTACACCCGGGCAACCTCTGTGTCGTCTACCCCTATTCCCAAATATGTTATTTGACCTTTGTCGAAGGACCAGACATTGTGCATGCCAATGACCCTCTTGCCTACAATAGGCACACTGGTTAATGTTTACAGGACCCAAGGGCACGTTTCCTTGTGGAACATACTGACCTCTAATTTGCAAACTACCCCCTCTAGGGCCTCTAACAATTTGCTGTAATAATACTTTTGTCTTCAAATCGCCTTTTCTCTTTTCAACTCTTTCCTTTTCATTATTGACACGATTCTCATAGTACTGAGCCATGTGCAGTACTTCTGATTGTGACTTTGCTTGCTCTCTCAGAAGAGATAATTTGCGACTGGATGTCAGGCAGCAATCCACACACAAATTTGTCTACGAATAATCTTTTCCCAGACTCTGTACCTAAGTCTTGTCCACTGAAATCCGAGAATACCTGTTCGAACCGATTAAAGAACTCGGTAGCACCCTCAGACTTCCCTTGGACACAGGCTGTAAGCTTGTCCCAGATAATTCTCTTTTCGGGAATTATAGTTTTTAATTTCGCAACGATTCTGTCAGGTAAAGTTAATATCACCTGAGACGGTCTTTTGCCAGCTGGTCTTTCTCCATCGAGTCTAATTATGTTAGCCCATGTATCTCCTAACCCTGCTACATCATCTATAGTCCTAACCTGTTTCCACAAATCTACGGGCAGGAGTACAGGAAATAACAGATCAATATCACTTAAGGTGAATACTGAGGATTGCAAGACAGACTCTATTTCTTTATAGAACCCTGCCGAATAGATTGCCTAATTGTTTTGAGATTAGCCGGAATCTCAACCTTTGGGACAAATGTCGGAGGAACCTCTCTCATAGGCAACTGAGAAGTACGCCTCTCCGAACGCTTACTAAGCAACAGAGCCAAATCGAGCGCTAAAGCAGCTGAAGAAGTGTCAGGTGAAAAAGCTCTCTTATGAATACTCAATAACTCTGCGGGACAACAAATCTTTCTTTTTACACACTCATCCTGTAGGTATTCTACCATTACCTGTATCACTTTCCTCTTCATTTCTGGTGTATACTGACTATACGTGTCATATACTTCAACTGGAGTTATCGACGTGTCTGAGATCCATCTAATCGTATCTTTCGTGCAAATTTGCATTTCCTCAGATATCGATTTACGACAAGGGAGGAATTGCTTCTGCACATACATAATGTCTGAACTATCTTCATCTTCATCCTGTAACCTTTCTAACTCCTTTCTATACTCAAATACCCTCTCAACATGCTCTTGTACTTTCTCCGCAGTGTCTCTAGAGAATGCTAAAGTGTTCAGATCCCTCAACCCTTGCGGGAGGTCTGTATCGTTTAATCTGTCCCACATTACACATAAATGAATACCTAATCCCTCAATAAAAAAATAATTCTCAGGAAAATTGTCCGTATTAGAAAGTGTGGCAAAAACATTAGCTCGATCACCCCCCTCCGTACAATGCTTAGCCCATACAATCAACTCACGTTTCTTCTCTGAAGGTACAGTACTGCGAGTAACAACCCTCGATCCCGCTCCCTGATCTACTACAAGCAGTGCAGGACCACTTGGAAGAGGGAGAGCAGGCAAGGTCAACTGGGGAATTAATACCGGTGCAATGGGAAAAAGTGGGGGAGCAGGTGGAGGAGTAACTACGAAAGGAGGACCAACAGCTGGAGGAAGAGGAACAACAGGAGGAATGATAGGAGCAGCAGGAGGAGCAGGATGTGGAACAACTGCAGGAAGAGTTAAACCAGCAGGAAGAGGAACATACGGAGGTGGCGCAGTGGCACCAGGCCTTCGTTCATTTAACAATTTATCAATAAGTTCATTGGAAACATGAAAGTCTTTAGAAGGATACATTTTATGAATACCAAGTGAGAAAGCCCTATCCATATTCCTAGCTGACTCAGACTGTTTATCTTGGTCATATAACAATGCTTTTTTGGAATTCGTCTTATGACGGCGCGCATGTTTTTCTCTACTCTTAAGCTGCTGTAAAGCTTCTTTTTTCCAATTCTGTAATACATCAAATGCTGCAGGTCTAGCCTTTTTCTTTAATAAAATGGATTCTAAGTATTCAATACGAGGAATTTCAAAACTACCATTGATTGGCCACTGAAGTTCGGAAGCATGTCTAGTTTGTCTGTGCCAAATATCATTAAACACTATACTACCAAGCCATGCTTACAGTACAAAGTACAAGCCGGCGACACCTCCTGTGGTGCTGGACGGCTAAATTCCAAAAATTGTCTATCGCTGCGGAATAACGCCCTGAAGCAGGTAGACAATTTCCCAGGCATATCAGAATACTGGTGTTACCTGGTCAATAATTGTGAGTGCAATGCTCCAAAACGAATTATCAGGATACTTAAGAATCGGGTCACGACTCACCTGATCAAGCCTAAGGAGGTCCTATCGGATTTCAAAGTTTTTTCTAACAAATTTTACCTTGTGTTTGGTGATTTCGGCAAATCTGGCCTCCTCGATAAGTGGACCCTCGTCAAGATGACGACTCGGACCGCGTGCTCACCATCCAGGGATCGGGCCCTGCAGCGCTGCTGAGGTGTCGCGTCTCATTCAGAAAGGGGCCCCTTTTAACACCGTCCGATCCCGGTCCGATAGCCTGCTTCAACCTTCAACGAGCTGGCATCAATCTTGAGGGTGCCTATTCGGGCGCCATCTGTGAAAGCAAAAAGAAGATACCGAGGCTGAGTACCCCAAAGGAAATACACCAAACTCGGGTTACAAAGAAAGATACAGAGATCTTTATTCTACAACTGAACAGTTTCAAAGGACAAAGCAACAGATAGCTATCAGGCCCTCAGTACAACACATCGAATTCCAGCCCTGTTCGGTGCGCTCAGTGCGTGGGACTGTACATTAGAATAGTTGCACCTTTTATACAGTCCAAAACATGATGTCCAGCCCACCTACAAGTTAATACATCACGGATGTAGGGTTTGTGCCGAGTTCACGCCTTAATGTATGCGTCTATAAGTTTAGGGGTTATTCCTAGTACATTCACAACAAGTTATAATAGCAACAGTGTGTCTTCGGATTTCACGTTGAGCCTTCACATACATCTTTATACAATGCAGTTAAATAAGTGTTCACATTTCAGTATTTGGCTACATTATGTTTAACATGTGCTCGCGGATTAGCTTCGTTGGCACAGGTAATCCTCTATACACAGGTCAACGAAGGACAAGGTCTCAGTACATGACCCTAACATTTGGCCTGCAGGCAGTTTATATATTAACTTGTACACAGAGGTCAGGACGACCATGTTACATTCAAAACGACACTGTCCACCATCTTAGAACACAGGGTGACTTGAGAGAGAGAATCTAAAATGGTGGATGAACCTAAAATGGCGGCTATTACTGATCTATGGTCAGGACTTTGCAACGTGGATTTCTTCGCAGAGCGACTGGGCTTAGGCCAATATATACAGTAAAGGTGGCACGATATGATTTCCCGTTCGACACTGTGGCATCACTGTGTGCTGATGGCACCAGAATCAGGGAAATGGCCTCAAAAGCCCTATGCGCACCAAACCTTTGAAAACTGCTCGTTGAAACCAGAAAAGATGGCTGCCAATCTACTTTGCCTGTTGTCAGTGGTGAAAGGAGACCACACTGCTGAAACCTGTCATTGGGCTGCCTACCAAGGAAAAATGGAAACTGCATGAAAGGCAGAGCTTTATTGCAAGAAACCCAGAAATTGCTCTTAAAACCCTTTTTCTTGGCTGCTGAAAATGCAGAATACCAGATCAAAACACCACAAAACACCCAATATCTTTGCAGGGTGGTACCCGCCACTTCATTTAAGGAATCAATATGAACCCACAATGTCAGGAAAAGCAGAATCTGTCATGAAAATATCCCCAGTAAAAAGTGTGCTTGCCTGTCAAAATCTGTCTATGGGTGCAGTACCATCAGCTGCCTGTGACTGTTTCAAAAGCCTGCATTTAAACTACAAAGTTGCATCATTAAGATCTAATGTCTTAAATCTAAGTGACCTGTCAGTAAGAGGAACATAGTTTATAACTATTTAATCTCCATGATTTAGAGACTGGAATCAGAGTTCCAGCAGCTTGATTAAAAAATTGCAAGTTTTATTTTTAATTAAGAAAATGTTATAATTTGACAGTGGATTTAGCTGAACTCTGAGTCATCAAACCAATTCCCGCCAGCTTTCCTCAACAAAAGGCATCTCTCCTGCTTCTCATCAAAGGCCAGGAACTCACATTCAGGTGTTGATTAAGAGCGGAGGAGATTTGGGCTGCTGCTACTAGAAGAGACAATGAACCTTCCTTGGCTGAAAGGATATGCAGATTGTAAGTGTCAAGAGTGGCCACTGCAAGAGGAAGAAGGCAGGGATTGCTCTTGAGACACAAGAAACCTTTGGAGGCGGGGATAGACATTTTTGTGGATTCTCAATGCATATTTCTAAAAAGACTGACAAAGGACTGTGAGAATTTGTAAAAATTGTAAAATTACAGTATTGTTAAAGTGATTTTTTTGGGCACATTTTAAAAGGACCCAGAACTCTGTGCGATGTTCTGAGAAGGCGTAGTGAAAATTCAGGTTTTGTAGCAATTGTTTTTATGTCAAAAGCACAAAACTTCATACGATTATGCCCATATACAATGCTTACATATGTATAAAATTGTGGACAAATCAGATGTTGTGTCCCCTATAAAAAGTGCGAAAAATTGTCAAATCCAGATCCAAGGCCTCACAGCTATGGGGTTTGGAAGAATATGTGCTCCAACAGATATGTGATATATGTATGTTATTGGTATCAAGATTGTACACATGTAAATATGTATTATATCAAAAATAGATTTTATGTGCAAAAGGCAAAGGGGAGGGGGTTTTGCCTCCTAAACTTCATAACCATGATGACACTCTGTTTTCTCCTCCAATCAAGGGGGAGAGCAGGCTTTAGCCAATGGACTACCTAAGGGGTGCGCCTAGGATAATTCAGCTTACCCAGCCCTTTATGAAACACATAAATAGAGACAGCTGAGGACCTAAAAACAAAAAAAGAGACTGATCCACCTACCATCTCGAATTTGGCAAAGCACTCTGAAGGAGATCCATCCATACTCCTTGTTCCAGACTCCAAAAACTTTGCAAACAGAAAGGCCCATTTCCAGAGCATAGCTGAACCACTTTCAGCTGGGCTTAACTTCCAGAACCCATCCCTAAACTTAAAGGGGAAACCAAAAAGAAGCAGCCACGCTGTGCTGTAACTGCTTGCCTGCCAAAGAATCATTTTCATAACCAGAAGGGCAGATTAAATCCCACTCTGGTGCCGGGCCGTGCTGTGCTGTGCAGATCAGACAGCCATTGCAGATCCAGTCCAGTCCTGCCATGCGGTGTCCAGAGGGCCTTGCTGATCGCTGACCCATCCAGTCCGGTGAGCCCAGCAGTCTGTCCCAGAAATCTTTGACCAGAATCCCTGACGGTTCCATTCAAAACATTGTAGTGAGTATCCATAGTATAGGATTGTCACTAGCCTATGTACTGTCTATAGTCATCCCTATCCAAATCAGATCTATATTACTTCCAGAACTGTATTGTTAGAAATCTTTTTGTCCTGCCTGAACTCTATCTCTTATCCTATAGTCCTTCTGTAATAATAGTGTTAAAATCATCTTTGCGCTGATATATTTTATCTGCAGGCAAAAACCTGATTGGTGACGTCCTGACCTGGTGCTTGTGCTGTCGTGTAGTTTGTATCTTCACAGTCCATTCCTAGTGTAAAGAAACCTTGTTTGTATTTTAAAAAGCGCATTCTTGTTTACATTTTTCCTCTTTCTGAAAAAAACGACCTCCACAAAAACGTTAATAACTTCTTCATACTTTATGCTAGAAACGAAATTTAAGTGTCTACTTGAAGCTAACATCCTAAGCTTTTCCCGTCTTTCCGCAATCGCTATTACCGCGCACGGAAAAGATTGCCGCACTTTTTTCAGAAGGCTCAAATCTATAACGTGTGAAATCGTTTTTCATTGCACCCGACCTCAACGTTAAGTTTTCAACTTGCTTCTTACTCTCATATCATTGATAGTGTTTGTCTGAACCCATACAAAGTGGTTCCCATTTGTATTTCAACAATTTCAGTGAATTAATATCATTTTCAGTGTTTTTACCATTCCATTCAAGCCAAACCTGTTCTCTCTCCTTCCATCTCTTTATATTGCATATTGGGGTGATTGAGGGTGTACAGGGGGAAAGAGTAATCACATTGCCATTTGATTTGAACATACCCAAAGTATCATTTCTGTGCTGCATTATTTTTCCCATCATTGCTCCTTGTGATTAAAGAGATTGTTTAGTGTGACATCACCCCATTGGTGATCATTGTATACCATTAAAATAGTGTGATATATATATTGTGCAATCCATTAATACATATTTTTTACTTTGCTAACCAGCCTGATTCCTGGTTCAGTGTGACCGGGGGGTTAAAACAGAGGGGCATGATATAAGTGGTACATCGTTCAGAAATAGAATAACTTATAGACACAAATAATTAATTGAGGGTTTCAGCTGTGCATCCCACGCTAGGCATTGACTTAGGTGAAGCGCCGGGTTGAAATCACTTACACCTGTACAGTCGTTGTGTGATCAAATCAGGGTTCTAGTACAGGTTACTCACCCACCCACAGTCCACTAGTATATTTACCTTGTAACCAGGCACACCTTATTGTCCTCAACCACTTCTCCAGTGGGAGTAGTGACTTCTACTTGTTGATCCATAGGGATGTGATTCAAATGTTCTTGGGGGTCATTACGACCCAGGCGGTATTGGGATAACGGTGCCGTAAAAGGTTGCGGCGACGTTAAACCCTTACCGCCTAATTAAGAGGTCCCTTTGCGGGTCCTGACCTTAACGGCTGTTTTTACCAGCCGTTACGGAAGGAACCCGCAAAGGGACTTTCGAGGTAATTACGGAACCGCAATTTGCGGTACCGTAATTACCGCCTTCCCCAATCCCATTGAGCCCTATGGGGGCAAAAATAGGAATGGGGAAGGGCCAATGGTGAACGGGGAATTACCGCCCCGCCAACCTTGGAATGGGGCGGTAATTCCGCCATTCACCATGGCGCAATCGGTAAAATACCGGCGTCAACCATGTCGCTAATAGCGCCATGGTTAACGCCTGGGTCATAATGACCCCACTTGTGTCTTTCTCTCAAAATGGGGAATTGTGTGTCCAAGTCGAAAAGTACATGTTATATTCAAAGACACACCAAATGATGTTTCTAAGACAGTAGTTTTAAAGAACTGCGTCAAGCAAGACACCTATAACAAGGGAAGAAACAGGGGCCAATAAGGTGGACTCCCCGTTACCACATCATAAAGCCCCTATAACACCAGCTAGCCCTAAGGAAAAGAAACAAAATAACAACAATATAGAGCAGAACAGCTTCCAACAGCAGGTCCTTGGGACTCTCAAAGTCTGCCTGCTGAATACCCGGTCCCTCAGCAGACACTCAGAAAACATACACAACCTCATTATGGAAGAGAAGCTAGATATATTATTCCTTACAGAAACATGGCTTAAAGAGCCTATTGGACCGGTATGCAATAAAGCAGTCCCTGAAGGATACACTTTATACCATCAGAACAGGGATAAAGGGGCAGGAGGGGGGGTAGCCCTTATTGCAAGAGAATCATTTAGCCTTTTTAAAGCCTCAATGTCCTGCACTGGCTGTGAAACCCTCCACCTTAAATACTCCCCAACCCCTAGAGTGTGCATTAATTTTATTGTATTTTAGAGACCCCCATCTCTTGTTTCAGACTTTAGTTGTGAGATTACCCAGCAACTTAATGCACTGAAATCCATTAACTCGTCCTCAATCTTGGTAGGCTATCTAAACAGATGGTATCAAAATCCCTTGGATAAAGAGGGCATTAGCCTTGAAAAGTCCCTAAAAAACAATCAGGCCGATTCATGGAATAATTAGCGCGGCGCAAGTGGGCAAAAACGTGCGAATCGCAGTGGAATAGCGAAAATCGCAGTGCAATTGCGAAAATCGCACGAAAAGCAGCGCACGTCGATTCATGGAAGGCCGTGCGCGAGAAAACCAGCGGATGTGCGATAAAAAAGTGCGCGGCGCACGTTGGCGCACAGGCCATCTAACAGCGTGCGCCAGGTCACAGCGAAAATCGCACAGGCCACAGCGAAATTCGCACATAGCGCGGCGCACGCAACAAAAGTAGGCGGAACACGGGCGTAACACTCGGAATGGGGAACAACTTGCCAAAACGTGGGCGTCACGGGGGAAGTACAGGGCACAAGTGCGCGGAACGCCCACACGCTCGCCTAAAACTCGTATTCATGGAATAGAATAGGGCAAAAAAGCGCACGCTCAAACCAGCGCACAGGCACAAACACGACCGCCACAAGAAAGCAGGCGGTAGCGTCTCTGCGGCTGTAAGAAATGTGCGCCAAAAGGTGCGCCAACAAATAGCACCTATATACTGCCATGATGAATGTCCCATACTGTGGCCCTCCAGGAAAAATGACGTGCAAAGGGGTACCCACAAACACGGACACCCGCTGACAAAAAATACGTGTGCGTGTATACAGGGGTGCGCGGGAAGTCTAACACGCGATTTCAGCAGGGTACGTGCATCACAGGGGTTCGCGTGAAGTTCCTCATGCGATCGGGCCTGGGGGAGCGTGCTACGTGTATTTCAGGGGTTCGCGTGAAGTTTCACACGCGATCGGGCCTGGGGGAGCGGGCTACGTGTATTACAGGGGTTCGCGTGAAGTTCCTCACGCGATCGGGCCTGGGGGAGCGGGCTACGTGTATTACAGGGGTTCGCGTGAAGTTCCTCACGCGATCGGGCCTGGGGGAGCGGGCTACGTGTATTTCAGGGGTTCGCGTGAAGTTTCACACGCGATCGGGCCTGGGGGAGCGGGCTACGTGTAATACAGGGGTTCGCGTGAAGTTCCTCACGCGATCGGGCCTGGGGGAGCGTGCTACGTGTATTTCAGGGGTTCGCGTGAAGTTTCACACGCGATCGGGCCTGGGGGAGCGGGCTACGTGTATTACAGGGGTTCGCGTGAAGTTCCTCAAGCGATCGGGCCTGGGGGAGCGGGCTACGTGTATTTCAGGGGTTCGCATGAAGTTTCACACGCGATCGGGCCTGGGGGAGCGGGCTACGTGTATTACAGGGGTTCGCGTGAAGTTCCTCACGCGATCGGGCCTGGGGGAGCGGGCTACGTGTATTACAGGGGTTCGCGTGAAGTTCCTCACGCGATCGGGCCTGGGGGAGTGGGCTACGTGTATTCCAGGGGTGCGCGTGAAGTTCCACACGCGAATAGCCTGGGGGCGCGTGTATTCCAGGGGTGCGCGTGAAGTTCCACACGCGAATAGCCTGGGCGCGTGTATTTCAGGGGTGCACGGGAAGTTCCACACGCGAATAGCCTGGGCGCGTGTATTTCAGGGGTGCGCGGGAAGTTCCACACGCGAATAGCCTGGGCGCGTGTATTTCAGGGGTGCGTGGGAAGTTCCACACGCGAATAGCCTGGGCGCGTGTATTTCAGGGGTGCGCGGGAAGTTCCACACGCGAATAGCCTGGGGGCGCGTGTATTCCAGGGGTGCGCGGGAAGTTCCACACGCGAATAGCCTGGGCGCGTGTATTTCAGGGGTGCGCGGGAAGTTCCACACGCGAATAGCCTGGGCGCGTGTATTTCAGGGGTGCGCGGGAAGTTCCACACACGAATAGCCTGGGCGCGTGTATTTCAGGGGTGCGCGGGAAGTTCCACACGTGAATAGCCTGGGCGCGTGTATTTCAGGGGTGCGCGGGAAGTTCCACACGCGAATAGCCTGGGCGCGTGTATTTCAGGGGTGCGCGGGAAGTTCCACACGCGAATAGCCTGGGGGCGCGTGTATTTCAGGGGTGCGCGGGAAGTTCCACACGCGAATAGCCTGGGCGCGTGTATTTCAGGGGTGCGCGGGAAGTTCCACACGCGAATAGCCTGGGCGCGTGTATTTCAGGGGTGCGCGGGAAGTTCCACACGCGAATAGCCGGGGCGCGTGTATTTCAGGGGTGCACGGGAAGTTCCACATGTGATTTGACAGTGTGGGTCCTCCCAGGTGTACCCTGTACACCCTCCACGGCCCCTGCAGGCAGCCCACACCACAGGGGACTACCCTGCATCCCTGGTCATGTCCCGCAGGCAGCCCACCCACCATGGGCATGCCCCCCAGCAAAGGCACATGTCTCCTTGAACTAATGAACACCAACTCATGTCCCATTGCACCCCCACCCCCCAGCACTGTGGGGCACCGGCCAGCAGGCCCCCACCCATGTCCAACTCATGTCCCCCACCACCCCCACTCCCCAGCACTGTGGGGCACCTGCCAGCAGGCCCCCACCCATGTCCAACTCATGTCCCCCACCACCCCCACCCCCCAGCCACCAGGGTCACCCTCCACCAGGCCCCCACTCATGTCTCCCACCACCCCCACCCCCCAACCACCAGGGGCAGCCTCCACCAGGCCCCCACCCATGTCTCCCACCACCCCCACACCCCAGCACTGTGGGGCACCTGCCAGCAGGTCCCCACCCATGTCCAACTCATGTCTCCCACCACCCCCACCCCCCAGCCACCAGGGGCACCCTCCACCAGGCCCCCACTCATGTCTCCCACCACCCCCACCCCCCAGCACTGTGGGGCACCTGCCAGCAGGCCCCCACCCATGTCCAATCCATGCCCCCCTGCACCTGGGTCCCAACATTCCCCAATCATGTCCGTAATGCCCATCCTCCCCTGCCAAAAGGCCCAACCAACTATCACACCCACCCACATATCAAAGGCAATTACATGTTATACCCCCAATTTAAATAATGCAATTGAACACATGTCTGTCACACACAATGGTTGCAAGTGAATGACAAAACACCCAACATGACATGCCTGAAAGCAATGAGATGATACGACACATTGAAGAATAAAAAAATAATGTATTGAACAGCAAGTAGAATGGAAATGAAATAAGAAAAAACACAAAGCAAATCAAACAAAACAAGATGAATGTCCAAGAAAATAATCTGAAAAATAAAAATAAGCCAACGAAGAACCATGAAGAAGATCATCCTGGGTCCATGAGCCCAACCAAATTAAACCTAACTATGACTACTAACTAAAAACTGAACTATATACAAAAAAGTGGTGCATTGTCCAATCGCTACCAAAAAAAATCACAAAAACAAAGGAAACCTAAACCTAACTATACAACTATATACAAAGGCAGCGGGCTATTCGGACGGCTCACTGGTTGTTGTCATGGGCCAGGGCATCATCGAACTCCTGGTCAATGGCTTGGAGGCGGGCATGTTCCCTGGCCCCGAGGTCCCGCAGGGTTAACGCAGTGTCAAGCTCAAACTCCCTGCGAAGACCCTCGAGGCACTCAGCCCGCCTCAGCGCCCTCCGCATGGAGTCCTCAGCCCTGACCATCGTGAGCCGTTCCTCCTCTGCCCGCTGCCGCTCCGCACCTATCCGCTGGCACAACCGCTCCCACACGGAAGCCACTCCCATTCCAGGGTTCTCCTGCCCTCCGGCCGATGCCTGCACCCCTGATGTTGATGGCCCCGAGCCATGATGCCTCCCACGTTGAGCCTGCTGCTGCCTCCGATGCAACTGCCTGTGCCAGCACGACGGCATCCAGGCTGATGGAAACCACCGACGCCGTCGTGCACGTGCCTTGCCCGATGATGCCGTCACATCCTCCATCTGCTGGGGTCCAGTTGCTCTGGTGTCCACCCCTGCTGGATCACTGACTCCCGACTGTGGCAGGGATGGGATCCCCACCGAGCTGGCTGCATTGGTCGGGGCAGGTCCACAGGGGGCCCTGGTGGCATCTGGGCTGGAAGACGACAAGGAGAACGACTGGTGGATAGCCTGCACAGAGGAGGAGAGGGCCGCCACATTGGCCAACACATGCAGGAAACCCCCGAACATGGCCGATCCCAATTGGGCCACGTCGGCACGGTGCACTTCGTGATGCCGTGCGTGCTCCTCCCGGGAAGCACGCACGGCATCACGAATCACAGCCGTGCGCATCGCGACCCCAATCAGGACCTTCTCCGCACGGCCAGGGGTTCCCACGTCCGCAGGTGGAGGGGAGTCAGGTGACATGGACATCCCCTCTACCTGCGGACAGGCCTGGGATGGGGCATCCCTGCTGGTGCATGGTGGTGCACTCACAGGGTCAGGGACAGCGACATGCACATGCCCCTCCACGGTGACCTGTGCTGCCTCCTGCCCCTGGCCCTGGACTGCACCACTTGCACCAGCAGGGATGCCCCCACCAGGCCCCATGTGTGCCCCAGTGGCGGCCTCCTCCTCCTCTGTGCAAACCACCAACCTGGATGGCTCCTCACCGTCTCCCACTGTAGCAGGCCCCTGTGGGGGCTCACCCACCCCTTCCGCTGCAGCCGTGGGGGCATCCCCGCCGCCTTGCTCCACAGCGCCGTCTCCGTCCTCCTCTTCACTAGCCGCTGCGTAGAGGGAGACAAAGAACACAAGCATCAGGGCACTGTACAATGGTCCCCTAGACAGGAAGCAATAGCAGATGAGCACCACTGTCAAAGTACACTTCCATCATGTCCCTACACAACACATGGGTCAGTCCAGGCAAAACACACACAGTAACAGGCATGGTGCATGCCATGGACATTTCCATGCATGTCCAATGGACTCTTGGAACATTCAATGATATGTAACTCACATGCATCATGGCTCATGCCTATCACATGCACACACTTCACCTCAGTCACATCCATCTGGCCCCAAACACACCAAACACAGCGGATACAAGGGTAATTTGGCTGCTTTACTGAATCTGTGCATTGTCACACACATGTGTCATGCATCCATGGCATGCACAAGTCACAGACACGCAGGTCAGGCACACAGACATGGCTACCATATATGTACCTGGCATCAGCACCCATCCCTCACCCCCACCCATGTCCAGGTACAGAGACTGGCATGCTCTCATGTTCAAAATCTGCATAGGGCTCCCCATGCGGCATTTCAACACATGTAACAACCATGTGGGTCACACATCACTGGTCGCACATGCATTACCATGATGTCCCTGCACACATACATGCATACATGGCCTATGGCACACATACAGGCAAGTATCATAGAACCAGCACACCGCAACATGCCCTGTCTCCCACAGTAATGCATGGACACTTACC
Source organism: Ambystoma mexicanum (assembly GCF_040938575.1). Classification (NCBI taxonomy): domain Eukaryota; kingdom Metazoa; phylum Chordata; class Amphibia; order Caudata; family Ambystomatidae; genus Ambystoma; species Ambystoma mexicanum. Next base: position 135,115,946 of record NC_090935.1, read on the forward strand.
GCTCAACTCCAGACGGGCCTCCCTCTCAAGGATCTGGGCGTGGAGCGCTGGGCGTACGCGTTCCAGGACCCTCATCTGGATGGAACTCATGCGGCCCCGGCCCCCCTCCACGAGGCGCCGGGCCTTCACAAGGGTCCTGGACCTCAAGTCCTCCCAGCGCTTCTTGATCTTCAGGACGTCGCGGGTTGCCACCCCCTCCGCGTTGATGGCAACCACACAGTCGGCCCAGATCCTCTGCCGTCCTTCCTTGCTGGCGCGGGACGATCCAAAGAGGGCATCATACTGCCCCAGGACATGCTCCACCAGGACACCAACTTCGGTGACAGTGAAGCTGGTGCCCCTCTGCCCCTCTGGCCTGGGGTTGCCACTGGTGCCAGATGTGGAAGTGCCCGACATGGCAACCCCAGAGGCAGGTGTGGGTGGGCAACTGGGTCCTGGGGCTGGGCTGTGGAGCGATGTAATCCCAGTCGGGAGTCTTCAGTTCCAGCAGGGGTGGACACAGCAACTGGACCCCTGCAGATGGCTGATGTGCAGGCACCAAATGGCAGGGCACGGTGGCAGCAGGCAGGCAGGCAGGCAGCAGCAGATGGCACGTGGGAGGCTGCTCGGGGCACGGGGGCAGTAACTCGGCCTTCTGGGCAGGAGCGTGGTCTTTCCGTGTGTTTTCGCGTGGCCAGCTTGATACGGAGTGATTTGGCACGTGAAAATCCTGCACGTCAGCGTGAAATCCGAGGAAAGGCCCTTAGCGCATAAGCGCGTCAGCACGCATACGCGATTCTATTGGACCAGAGTCCCTCAGCGCGTAAGCGCGTCTGTGACGTGACCCGCACGGGTGTTCCCCACTCAGCACGTGATGACGGGGCACACGTGGAGATACTGCACGTCAGAGTGTCATCGCGTGTAATTGGACAAAAGTGCGCGTACACGCGATTGGCCTATGTACGTGTATTTAATGGGTGCGCGGGCACTTACACACGCAAGTACGTCAGCGAACCTGTATCCCGTGGTGCGTGTGAATTTCCACACGCTATTGGACTGGGAACTGGATTCCAGGGGTGCGCGGGTCACACGCTGTATCCCGTGGTGCGTGTGAATTTCCACACGCTATTGGACTGGGAACTGGATTCCAGGGGTGCGCGGGTCACACGCTGTATCCCGTGGTGCGTGTGAATTTCCACACGCTATTGGACTGGGAACTGGATTCCAGGGGTGCGCGGGTCACACGCTGTATCCCGTGGTGCGTGTGAATTTCCACACGCTATTGGACTGGGAACTGGATTCCAGGGGTGCGCGGGTCACACGCTCGCCTAGAACACGCGCAAAGCATAAATTTGCGCACTTTAACAATAACAAGCTCAGACGCCAGGATGAACATACCGTTCCTAGCAGCAGTGGCAGTGGGCTACCAAAGGAGGAGGAGGAGGATAGTCAGGGCCAGAATATTCACACCCAGAACCAGCCTTTTCGGGATGCCTGATGACCAGGTGTATGGGAGGTACAGGTTTCCACCACACATTATACTGGACCTGGTGAGTGAGTGGGAGGATGACCTCACATCACCCACCCTGTGCTCCCAAGCACTCAGCCCCCTGGAGAAGGTCCTCAATGTACTGCACTTCTTAGCCACTGGATCATTTCAGCGAACAAGTGCCATAGTGGGTGGGGTGTCACAGGCCACCCAGTCACGCTGCCTACACCAGGTCTTGAACATCATCACTGCACGGCCATCAGTCCGCAGGCACATATACCTGCCCAGAACACCTGCAGAAAGGCATGCTGCCGCCCTGGATTTTTACGCTGTGGCACGATTCCCCAAAGTGCTAGGTGCCATTGACTGCACCCATGTGGCTCTACGTCCCCCCAGGGCATCTGAGCACATCTATAGGAACCGCAAGCACTGGCATTCCATCAACGTGCAGGTAGCATGTAATGCCAAGGGAATCATCACCTCAGTATATGCCAACTATCCCGGCTCCACCCACGACAGCTTCATTTACCGAATGTCCACCCTAAGCCGGGACCTAGAAGCTGGGCGGCATGGCGATACATGGCTGCTTGGTGAGTATGTATGCCACTGCACATGCATGCATGTTGGATACTGAGCAAGGTCACAACCCCACCAATCACCACCTCCACAGGGGACAGTGCCTACCCTCTCAGCCCCCACATGATGACGCCAATTCGGAACCCCACCACGCCACCCCAGGTAAGATATAACACAGCCCACATTACAACCAGGGGCATAGTGGAGCGCACATTCGGAGTGCTAAAGTCACGCTTTCGCTCCCTTGACCGTTCTGGCGGGCAGCTGTTATACGCTCCCCCAGTAGTGTGCAGGATCATAGTGGCAGCATGTGTCCTGCACAACGTTGCAACACGCTGGGGCCTGGCCGTGGACATGGTGGTGGCCCCACATCCCCAACCACATGCACAGCCACTGCGCATGGGAGGGGAAAGGGCACGGGGGGAGGCAGCCCGTACACAGCTAGTGGCTAATTACTTCACATAGAAATCACACCCCTGTGGAGTGCACACTGCCCTGGCACATTCCATCTGACAATCAATGATGACTCAACCTGACACTGATCCTGAATGTCTGGAGAATGAACCGTCAAAACCATATCAGCCTGAGATTGTTCACCTGGAAGTGTCACAATGTGTGCATCCCTACCCACACAGACACCACCAATGCAGTTTTGTGAAGTTACACATTGAAGCAGCTAAAATGAATACCCACTTGCAAAATGCAACAAGAGGACAGTGCCATGTCAGCCAACCCAACCCCAGCACCGCCACACGACACACCGTGCCATGTCATGCTAATTGCAGGTAAACAAAGTAATCCCCACAACATGACATCAGTCTCACTATGTACAGTGGCACTATTAGAAACCTGCAACACCTGAAATGCTCACAGCAATGCCGGACCAACAACATACTTGAGCACGTAGTACCATTAACATGACATCACAAATGTTACATATTAGTAGTCTCACCACCTGGAAATGCCTGCACTCCCACCACTACCAACTGTGCAGTGTTGTCGCCATGTAGAGTTGTAGGTGCACTGCTGCCGACATGGACCCCATCTCCAGACTAGAGGTCCTTGTGTGGACATGAGGAAGGGACCTGCAAATTGGGAGGTAGACACCAAAGAAGAGTTACACATCAATGCAACATGCAGTGTACAACACAACAGCAATATGCACTAGGAATGTATACACAGTATTGACTACAGACTGCCCACACAGCTCATGGGAGTCCAACGTCACTGTGTAATTCACTGTCACTTGGGCACACCCTTTACAAGCCCATGGAAACGGGAAGCAGGAGGGGTGTGTGTGACTCAAACCCAAGCATCTGAACCAAATACATTACAAGCCTGCATGTGCCCAGCCACAATGCAGCGTATGCCCACAGGAACCACGGAAGCCAACAGATCGTCCCAAAAAAATTGTGAATAAAAGAAATCAAAATAAAAATAAAAATAAGAAACAATCAAAAATGGCCATTGATGGGCCCGGGGGGGTTGGGGAGGCCACCCAGGAGGTCCGAGGACAGGATGCACACCAGAACCCACCTGCGTGGATCCTGGGAAGATAAAACACCTCCATGGGCTCATGGCCCACACGGCTACCCTATTGTGGGAGTATCACTGCTGTCGCTATTATCACCCTGTGCAGCTGCATCCGGAGGTGGTTGCACTATGGGAGGCAGCCCACGCAAGGCCCTAGTCTGCTCCTCCATGGCTGCAAGCATGCGGGTGTGGTAGGTCTGGTTCTGGAGGATGAGTGTGCGGAGGTCCCCATGCAACAACTCACGGGATGCCCGGACCTCCGCCCTCGTTGCCTGCATCTCAGCTGAGAGCGTACGGGTGAGACGCTCCAGCTGCTGTTCTGTCCTTTGGTGTGTTGAAGCCTCAAGCTCAACAAGAGTCGTCCTGAGGTGAAGGAGCTCCTGCCTCAGGGCTTCCCTGTGGCCCTGGGACTCAATGGAGATGGCCTCCTGCAGAGTCGCCAGTGCCGCCCGCCTGTCCCTGTTGGACCCCAACATGTCCTCCCTGTGTGACTGGCAGATGGAGTCGGTTGCCTGCTCTATTCGCTCCATCAGCCTTTCTGGGGGGACAATGGAAGTGGCCACCCTATCCATGGCCTGAGCCATCATCTCGGATGATGCAGCCTGTTGGGTTGCCATACCGTAAATGGATTGCTCCCATGCGGTATTGCCGGGTGGCGTACGGCCACCACGTCGGCGGGCACCACACCTGTCTGGGGCAAGGCGAACTGCGCCTTGCTGTGCCGGCACTGCCTGAGGCTGCAGGACTGCATTCCCCCTCTGATCTGCTGGCCCAGGAACAGGATCAGATGTCACGGAGTGTGACCCTGCATCCGTAACCACCGAAGGCGTAGCTGCCAACACTGACATCCCCATGGAGGGTTCTGACCCTGGTGCAGGTGGGTGAGACAGAACAGAATCCCTCCCTGGAACACTCACCTGCGACGGCACGTAGGTCTCATCCGAATCAACACCTGAGTACAGCTCGGGGGAGGTGCAGCCAGAGACACCCCTTGAGAGCACGACCTGCAGCACTTGTGGGTTCTCCCCCACCACCACACCACGTCCCTCACTGGTGGTTGGTCGGCCCTCGGACCCCTCCTGGGTCTGCACCATCTCCACAACCCCAGCAGTATCAGGTGCGTCTTCCCCTGCAAAGACATGAAAACAAAGAAATGGAAACAGGCATTAGCACCATGGCACACATTGAGGGCTGAGAAGCAAGAGAACCAGTACTTGATTGACACATGTCCCACATGACAAAAACCCTCCCATGCATGCACCCTCACTGCGTATGAAGTCCAGGCAAATGGCACACACTGATGACACCAAGATGGAAGATGAACACATTTTCTGCATGCTGCCTGGCAGTGGCATCACACATTGGCCTGTGATTGGCAGGTGAAACACACATGCCATCACACAGATGGCATGTACCATTGCTATTGAGTGAAGATGGAGAGGAGGGCAGCACCTATTCATTCAGTCCAGTTCCCGCATGTAATAGCTTTTCTATTTCTAACAGGTCAGATTTTTCACCTGGATCTGCCAGTCTGAAATGGTCCAATTGCACAGGGACATGTGTGTACAAATGATATCCAGGTAACAAAGTCACTCCACTTTACCATACCCATGTCAGACATGTGACTAGTGGACAGCGACATGCCTAGTGAAAGTGGTGGAATGCAAACAAACTGACTGAATGAACAGTGAAGAAGAAGCAAATATGTTGTGGCAAGGTGACACTTCAAGGGCAACTGGCGTGCAGTTGGGCTAGATGTCTACTGTTGGCAGAAGGGATACTGCTATGGCCAAATGCAGCTGCGCAGGAAGGATTGCAGCTGTGCAGGAAGGATTGCATGAAGCACATGGCTGACCCATACGACTCAGGCGCACACACTCTCACCTGGCACCCGAACAGAAGCCCTCACACACACACCATGCACATGGATGACACACACATGCATGTGCACTCACCGGACAATGCCTCGTAATCAGCCAGATCTCCCACGCCTTGGATCTGTTCCTCCGTGACGTAGGTCCCAGCGACTGACTCATGTGGAGTGAGTTCCATGTCTACTACTGGAGACCCACCTCCAGTCACTAGAGTTGCGGCATGACTTGAGGCCAGCTTACTCTTTGCCCTGCGCTTTAGGTCATTCCAGCGCTTATAGCAATCATTGGCTGTGCGCCTCACAATTCCAAGGGCACTTACGATGTCCGCAACGGTCTGCCAGTGTGCCTGGCGTTGTGCAGGTGTGGTCTTGGATCCTGCAACAATGACCATTTCGTTGTCATGTCCGGACAAATACTCGACAAGTGCATTCAGTTCGTCATCCGTGAAGCTGGGCTTCCTGGACGGGCCGGACTGTGTAGCCGTGTCTGGGGCATCAGCCTGTGCCGGACGAGCACTCTTCCTCTTCCGCTTGGAAGGTGGTGGTGATCCTGAGTGTCCTGCGCCGCTCTGGACACTAGGGGCAGGAGCCCTGGTGGACTCTGTATCAGGAGTGTGGGATTGCACACTCAGCATGGGAGTTGGTGCAGGCATTAGCTCTAGTGTGATGGTGTCAGGGGGAATGTCAGCAGCATGGACTAGGACCGACACTGTCCTGGATGGGTGTGTGGGGGCTGGGGTGGATGGAGCCGCAGCTGCCCCTGCAGCCTCTCCGCCCTGCCTACTTGGTGCAGCAGATGACCTTGCTGCCCCTGATCCACGTGGCATGATGGCATCAACGTGCACCAGCGCACGTGTCGTAGCCCTGCTGACCTGGAAGTCAGCCATGGAGTCAGCCAGGTCTGGTGCCACAATGGGCTGGTCCAACACGGGCTGAGCATGGATGGTGTCAGCCACATCAGCCTCAATGGGAGGGGGGGGGATTATGGGTGCCCGTGACTGGTCCTCCACACATGGGGGGACAGGCTCACCCTGCAAGTTACGACCACGTCCCCTACCAGATCCACCACGGCCACCACTTGTGGCTCTTCCACCTTTGCCACCCTTACGGAATCCTCGCCTCCCAGCCATGGCACTGATGTTAATGTGCGTATGGGAGTGGATGTAGACTATTGTCCTGGGCAATTGGGGGTCAAAGGGGTTGGGTACCAGATGGTAATTGTACCCTAGTGCTCTAGCAAGGCTGAATGTAACCCCTGGGGAAAGATGACGGGTCACGCAACGCACAGGAGGCCCAAAAAAGGGAGATGACGTGCACGCAACCCCTCCTAGACCACGTGTGCAGAAAGAAAAACCTGCACTACGCTGTGGCACCCAGAAACACAAGAATGAACGTATGCGTGTCACACGCAGCCTAGAATGACCTCTGAAGGGGTAGGCTACACACGGGGCTAGCACAGATGTTAGATACGTGCGTGACTCACCGTCTGCCAGGTAAACGAGCGTGTAAAAGGAGCACGTTTGGTTGGCAACACCCCCCCAAAAGAAGATTTGTCCGCTGTCTGAGGAGACAGGACAACAGTAGAAGGGAACACTGTTTGAGGGAACAGGCCCAGGTAAACCAGTAAAGGAGAAAAAAGAGAAAAAGCTGTCAGAGGTAACAGGGAATACGAACTAGAAACGCCGTGAAGTAAATCGCGTGTGAAACGACAAGAAGTAAAGAATTCACCCACTCGCTCTCCACGAAAAGCACGTACAAGGAAAACGTGTTCTACACGTACCTTTTATACAGGCCCACACGTCCAGCGTCACTTACGCGGCGTGTACGCGCTAGGGCCATTTCCACCAATTACACGCTTTGTCACTTCTGCGTGTAGGGCCATTTCCACCAATCACACGCTTTGTCACTTCTGCGTGTAGGGCCATGTCCACCAATCACACGCGATTACACTCTGACGTGCAGTCTTTCCACGTGTGCTCTGTCATCACGTGCTGTGTGGGAAACACCTGTGTGGGTCACGTCACAGACGCGCTTACGCGCTGAGGGCCTTTCCTCAGTTTTCACGCTGACGTGCAGGATTTTCACGTGCAAAATCACTCCGTACCAAGCTGGCCACGCGCGCGCACACGGAATACCACGCTCCTGCCCGGAAGGCCGAACTACTGCCCCCCGTGCCCCGAGCACGCTCCCACCTGCTGCTGCCCGACTGCCTGCTGCCCCTGCACTGCTGGGGGGTGGGGGTGGTGGGAGACATGAGTGGGGGCCTGGTGGAGGGTGCCCCTGGTGGCTGGGGTGTGGGGGTGGTGGGAGACATGAGTGGGGGCCTGGTGGAGGCTGCCCCTGGTGGCTGGGGTATGGGGGTGCAGGGTGACATGAGTGGGGGCCTGGTGGAGGCTGCCCCTGGTGGCTGGGTGGTGGGGGTGATAGGGGACATGAGTGGGGGCCTGGTGGAGGCTGCCCCTGGTGGCTGGGGGGCGGGGGTGGGGGCCTGGTGGAGGCTGCCCCTGGTGGCTGGGGGGTGGGGGTGCAGGGGGACATGAGCAGGTGTGCAGGGTAGTCCCCTGTTTTGTGGGCTGCCTGCAGGGGCCGTGGAGGGTGTACAGGGAACACCTGTGAGGACCCACCCAGCCTAATTGCGTGTGTAACTTCCCATGCACCCCTGTAATACACGTACCAAGACAAATCGCGTGTGAGAATTCCCGCGCATACCTGAAATACACGTACCCTGCTGAAGTCGCGTGTAAAACTTCCCGCGCACCCCTGAAATGCATGCGACCAGGCTATTCGCGTGTGGAACTTCCCGCGCACCCCTGAAATACACGCGCCCAGGCTATTCGCGAGTGGGACTTCCCGCGCACCCCTGAAATACACGTAGCACGCTGGGAGACATGAGTGGGGGCCTGGTGGAGGGTGCCCCTGCACTGCTGGGGGGTGGGGGTGGTGGTAGACATGGGTGGGGGCCTGGTGGAGGGTGCCCCTGGTGGCAGGGGGGTGGGGGTGATGGGGGACATGAGTGGGGGCCTGGTGGAGGGTGCCCCTGCACTGCTGGGGGGTGGGGGTGGTGGGAGACATGGATGGGGGCCTGGTGGAGGTTGCCCCTGGTGGCTGGGGGGTGGGGGTGATGGGGGACATGAGTGGGGGCCTGGTGGAGGGTGCCCCTGCACTGCTGGGGGGTGGGGGTGGTGGGAGACATGGGTGGGGGCCTGGTGGAGGGTGCCCCTGGTGGCAGGGGGGTGGGGGTGATGGGGGACATGAGTGGGGGCCTGGTGGAGGGTGCCCCTGCACTGCTGGGGGGTGGGGGTGTTGGGAGACATGGATGGGGGCCTGGTGGAGGTTGCCCCTGGTGGCTGGGGGGTGGGGGTGATGGGGGACATGAGTGGGGGCCTGGTGGAGGGTGCCCCTGCACTGCTGGGGGGTGGGGGTGGTGGGAGACATGGATGGGGGCCTGGTGGAGGTTGCCCCTGGTGGCTGGGGGGTGGGGGTGGTGAGAGACATGGGTGGGGGCCTGGTGGAGGGTGCCCCTGGTGGCAGGGGGGTGGGGGTGATAGGGGACATGGGTGGGGGCCTGGTGGAGGGTGCCCCTGCACTGCTGGGGGGTGGGGGTGGTGGGAGACATGGATGGGGGCCTGGTGGAGGGTGCCCCTGGTGGCAGGGGGGTGGGGGTGATAGGGGACATGAGTGGGGGCCTGGTGGACGGTGCCCCTGCACTGCTGGGGGGTGGGGGTGGTGGGAGACATGAGTGGGGGCCTGGTGGAGGGTGCCCCTGGTGGCTGGGGTGTGGGGGTGGTGGGAGACATGAGTGGGGGCCTGGTGGAGGCTGCCCCTGGTGGCTGGGGGGTGGGGGTGATGGGGGACATGGGTGGGGGCCTGGTGGAGGGTGCCCCTGCACTGCTGGGGGGTGGGGGTGGTGGGAGACATGGGTGGGAGCCTGGTGGAGGGTGCCCCGGGATGCTGGGGGGTGGGGGTGGTGGGAGACATGGGTGGCGGCCTGGTGGAGGGTGCCCCTGGATGCTGGGGTGTGGGGGTGGTGGGAGACATGAGTGGGGGCCTGGTGGAGGGTGCCCCTGGTGGCTGGGGGTTGGGGGTGGTGGGAGACATGGGTGGGGGCCTGGTGGAGGGTGCCCCTGGATGCTGGGGGGTGGGGGTGGTTGGAGACATGAGTGGGGGCCTGGTGGAGGGTGCCCCTGCACTGCTGGGGGGTGGGGGTGTTGGGAGACATGGATGGGGGCCTGGTGGAGGGTGCCCCTGGTGGCAGGGGGGTGGGGGTGATGGGGGACATGAGTGGGGGCCTGGTGGAGGGTGCCCCTGCACTGCTGGGGGGTGGGGGTGTTGGGAGACATGGATGGGGGCCTGGTGGAGGTTGCCCCTGGTGGCTGGGGGGTGGGGGTGATGGGGGACATGAGTGGGGGCCTGGTGGAGGGTGCCCCTGCACTGCTGGGGGGTGGGGGTGGTGGGAGACATGGATGGGGGCCTGGTGGAGGTTGCCCCTGGTGGCTGGGGGGTGGGGGTGGTGAGAGACATGGGTGGGGGCCTGGTGGAGGGTGCCCCTGGTGGCAGGGGGGTGGGGGTGATAGGGGACATGGGTGGGGGCCTGGTGGAGGGTGCCCCTGCACTGCTGGGGGGTGGGGGTGGTGGGAGACATGGATGGGGGCCTGGTGGAGGGTGCCCCTGGTGGCAGGGGGGTGGGGGTGATAGGGGACATGAGTGGGGGCCTGGTGGACGGTGCCCCTGCACTGCTGGGGGGTGGGGGTGGTGGGAGACATGAGTGGGGGCCTGGTGGAGGGTGCCCCTGGTGGCTGGGGTGTGGGGGTGGTGGGAGACATGAGTGGGGGCCTGGTGGAGGCTGCCCCTGGTGGCTGGGGGGTGGGGGTGATAGGGGACATGGGTGGGGGCCTGGTGGAGGGTGCCCCTGCACTGCTGGGGGGTGGGGGTGGTGGGAGACATGGGTGGGAGCCTGGTGGAGGGTGCCCCTGGATGCTGGGGGGTGGGGGTGGTGGGAGACATGGGTGGCGGCCTGGTGTAGGGTGCCCCTGGATGCTGGGGTGTGGGGGTGGTGGGAGACATGAGTGGGGGCCTGGTGGAGGGTGCCCCTGGTGGCTGGGGGTTGGGGGTGGTGGGAGACATGGGTGGGGGCCTGGTGGAGGGTGCCCCTGGATGCTGGGGGGTGGGGGTGGTTGGAGACATGAGTGGGGGCCTGGTGGAGGCTGCCCCTGCACTGCTGGGGGGTGGGGGTGTTGGGAGACATGGGTGGGGGCCTGGTGGAGGCTGCCCCTGCACTGCTGGGGGGTGGGGTTGCAGGGGGACATGAGCAGGTGTGCAGGGTAGTCCCCTGTTTTGTGGGCTGCCTGCAGGGGCCGTGGAGGGTGTACAGGGAACACCTGTGAGGACCCACCCAGCCTAATCGCGTGTGATAATTCCCGCACACCCCTGTAATACACGTACCTGGCCAAATCGCATGTGAGAATTCCCGCACACCCCTGTAATACACGTACCCAGCCGAATCGCGTGTAGAACTTCCCGTGTACCCCTGTAATACACGTACCCAGCCAAATCGCATGTGATAATTCCCACGTACCCCTGTAATACACGTACCCTGGCCAATCACATGTAGAACTTCCCACGCACCCCTGTAATACACGTACCAAGCCAAATCGCGTGTGATAATTCCTGCGCACCCCTGTAATACACGTACCAAGCCAAATCGCGTGTGAGAATTCCCGCGCACCCCTGTAATACACGTACCCAGCCGAATCGCGTGTAGAACTTCCCGTGTACCCCTGTAATACACGTACCCAGCCAAATCGCATGTGATAATTCCCACGTACCCCTGTAATACACGTACCCTGGCCAATCGCGTGTAGAACTTCCCACGCACCCCTGTAATACACGTACCAAGCCAAATCGCGTGTGATAATTCCCGCGCACCCCTGTAATACACGTACCTGGCCAAATTGCATGTGAGAATTCCCGCGCACCCCTGTAATACACGTACCCAGCCGAATCGCGTGTAGAACTTCCCGTGTACCCCTGTAATACACGTACCCAGCCAAATCGCGTGTGATAATTCCTGCGTACCCCTGTGATACACGTACCCTGGCTAATCGCGTGTAAAACTTCACGCGTACCCCTGTAATACACGTACCCTGGCCAATCGCGTGTAGAACTTCCCGTACCCCTGTAATACACGTACCCTGGCTAATCGCGTGTATAACTTCACGCGTACCCCTGATATGCACGTTACCCGCTTTGCGTTCCTTGTTTGGCAGCCCTGTAGACTGGTCCAGGGTTAGCGCAGCCCTTTGTGATGATTTAGCGATTTTGATGGCTTTTCCTTGCGCGAGGGCGTTCTTGGGGGCGTTACTGGCGCTGCTGCAGGGTCGCTGCGATACTCTGCGCCACGGCTGGTTTGGGAGCCTGAAATCCATGAATACGCTGTGCGCGGAAATCGGTTTTAGCGCACGTGCCTGGCGCAGACAATCGCACGCGGACACTCTGCGCCAGCCGCTTGCGACACTTTTCTGCGAAATTCTATGAATTACCCTGAATGACTTCCTAGTAAAGAAAAATGAACCTACCACCATGAAGGGCAATCAGTTACACTGGGTTGTAACACACAACCTTACTATTCAGAACATAGTAACCCAGCCATGCATTTGGTCAGATCACTTTAAAGTTATGTTTGAGATCTGTCTACTAGAAGTACCCAGCCACAAACATAGCCCTCATATTAAAACTAAGAGCAGAAACTTTAAAGGTATAGGCCCAGAACACTTAGAACCCTGCCTTCGCCAAATAGGCGAATGCTTTCAAACCGGGGACTCATGCGAGAAACTGCTACAACACTATACAAATCATATATCGGAGATGGTCAGTCAATATGCCCCTCTTAAATCCAGAATAGTCAGAAAAGCTACCAACCATCAAAGCTGGTTTAACAGCACACATCAGGACCTTAAGATAGAGAAACGACAACTATAAAGAATCTGGCAAAAAAATCTCTCACCTGAATCCAAGGAGGAATGGAATCAAGCGAATGTCAAGTATAGAAACTGCATTAAAAATGCCAAAGCTGAACACTACAATAAGCTGATTGAGGCTGCACCTAATGCTGCCAGTAAGCTTTTTGATATCCTTAAATCTTATGAGAAACCGAAATCCATGTCCCTCCCATATCTTCCAACGGAGGAGGACTCTGAAATTGTAAAAAAAGCCCTTTGAAAATAAAACTCAAAAAGCTAGAGAAGCCATCATTCTGGCCAGAAAAACCGTTAAGGATTTTGATCTTCCCAAAGAGGCCAAGTTACAGCCCTATGAACTGGAGAACTTTAACTTTGAACCAATTTCCGAGGCTGAGATGGTGAAGGTGCTAGCCAAGATGAAACCATCCTCTTGCACTGAAAACTTAACCCCCCCCAAAATTATCGTGGACAACAAAGAACTGTTTGCCCCAGTGCTATCCAAGATAATCAACGCATCCTTCCATGATGGTAAGATTCCCACAGCCATAAAAAGGGTGACCATCACACCACTGTTAAAAAAACCAGGCCTGGATCCCAAAGACCCCAATAACATGCGCCCCATCACTAACACCAATTTTGTACTACAAATCATGGACAAAATCGCCACAGGACAATTGCAGGCACACATGGAAGCCAAAAATATCCTGCATGAGCAACAGTCGGGTCTCCGTGCTGCCCATGCAATGTTGGATCTCCAAACACGCATGCTTTCTATAGTAGACAAGGGCAAAACAGGGATCCTAATGCTCTTGGATCTAAGTGCTGCCTTTGACCTTGTTGATCACACCTTGTTACAACAAGTCCTGGAGAAAACAGCAGGATCTTCCAAGGCAGCCTTGGCATGGTTAGCATCCTTCCTTACAGACCGTGTAGCCATCATACACTGGGAAGAGAAGTTCTCATCACCCTTGTCGGCAGCGTTCGACTTGGTGGACCATGCAGTGTTATGCAACCACCTCCAATCTGCCGCCAACTTCACCAAAGATGCTATAGCTTGGGTCCAATCCTTCTTAGCTAACCGGACCATGAGAGTCTTCTCTACTTCAGCCTCTGCCGACCCCATTAAAATAACCTGTGGGGTCCCACAAGGTCCCTGCGTCTCCCCTACTATGTATAATATCTTCACCGAGACTCTGTTTCACAAGTTGGATAGACTGGGTGTCACCTACACTAATTATGCAGATGACACACAGATCCTCATACCCCTTTCGGGCAACTTCGAGACTGACTCAGCCTTGGTTACCAAAATATATACCCTCATTCAGGCATGGATGGCATCCCATGGCCTCTGCCTGAATGACGAAAAAACGGAATTACTAATCTTAGGTTCTGAAGCTAATATCCAAAAACTCAGCCCAAACTACACATCCTTCAACATTGATAACAACCCTATCAAGGTGATGTCTGTAGTTAAAGCTTTAGGATTCTACTTAGACTCCTCTCTCACTCTTAAAAAGCAAGTCAATTCCCTTGCCTCATCCACAACGTACACTTGCAAACTCATGAGAGCTTCCAGACCATACCTCTTGAGAGCAAGTTGCACCACATTAGCCAATGCTCTTATCATGTCAAGATTAGACTACTGTAATGCCCTGTACTCGGGAGCCAACAAATACATTACAGACAAAATCCAAAGACTGCAGAATAACGCCCTGAGGGCAGCATTGAACATCCCTTACAGAGAGCATATTACCGAATTCAGGAAGGAGGTTAACTGGATGAAAATAATGGACAGAATCATCCTCAAAACAGCATCCCTCGCCTGCAAATGCCTGAATAACCTAGCACCCCATACCTTATGGATAAAATTACCAGGAGAACAGCTACCCACCCTACGAGATCTGATAACTCATTTATGTTAGAGATTCCTAGGTTCAAACGCTCGACAGCAGGAGCAACCAGTTTCCTTGTTAAAGCGGCACAATGTTGGAACAAATTACCAGTTGACCTCAGACTAGAACAACCCTACCCTATATTCAGACATAAGATACTCAATTGGCTACACACTAACGACACCTAACTGCCGAACTACACTTCTACCTACCCAGCCCCTACACGACCCTTTGTTCCCTCAAACTACACTGTAGATTGGTTAACTATACACGCATGGTCGTCTGTTCTGTCATATTTGCATGCACCATGGATACACGTTAACGTAGACATGTAAGGTTGTATATATATATATGTATATGTATGTGTGCATATATTGTTACTCACGATAATGCCTCCTTGGCTTACCAAGACCATTGCTTCGTATTTAATGTATCTTGTACCTGTATTTTTGCTCCTACCGCAATCACTGCTCTATGTATTGCTACCTTGTACTGTAACTAGGTTTTAATATTTCTTGTTTCTGTTGCGCCCGTCTACCTAAGGGCTTGGTGTGCATTACCAAACAAATAAATAAACAAACAAACAAACAAACAAACAAACACACCCCTATAAGTGCAAGTGTACCACAGGGCGCTAGTATCTCCCCTCTGCTCTTCAATCTTTTCATGAAATATCTATGTGTACTCTTAGAATCCATCGGTGCTCATTTTACTAATTACGCCGATGATACACAGTTAGTGTTTGAACTTGAGGGAGAATACCAACTAGATAAGGAAAAGATTATAACCATCTACAATCTGATAGACAAATGGATGGGAGATAATTGGATGTGCTTGAACAGTAAAAAAACTGAGCTTATGATTTTCTGCTCTGGTCAAGCAAGGGCTAAGCTTGGGAAAGAATATGAAGAGTTTACCATTAAAGACTCTTGCATTAAGGTGGCCCCCCATGCCAAAACACTTGGGATGATGCTGGAGGCGTCCTTGGGATCATAATCCCAGGCAAACTACCTTCATAAAAACAACGCATACTATTTTAGGCTATTCAGAGCTATATGTCCTTTTCTGACAGAAAATAATGCAGCCACTATAGCCAGGGCCATTATACCGGGACGTTTGGACTATGGTAATTCATTGCTGTTTGGAGCCTGCAAAAAATGCATCAGTAAATGCCAGATAATAGAGAACAATGCAGTCCGGGTCTTAAAAGGGATCAATGGAAGAAGTCATGTGACGGAGGCTAGAAGATCCCTCCACTGGCTTAGAGTTGAGGAGAGAATCCTCTTTAAGTCCATGACTCTAGTGCACAGATGTTTGTACGGAGTGGCTCTATCCTACCTTAGAACCAAATTCACACAATACATCCCTAATAGGGCTCTAAGATCTCAAACATCTGGCAAGCTACAGATACCCCAGGCATCCCGAACTACGGGTGCTGGGAAATCTTTCCCAGTCCGAGCAGCTCAGCAGTGGAACAATCTTCCTGGTATTTTGAGAGCAGAGCCTAACCTGATAGTCTTTAGGAAAAACCTGAAGACTCATCTCTTCAAATAATGTGTCACCCCAGCTTCCACATAACGTTCTGCCTAATTCTAATTTGTCTCTCTGCGCCCTGATGCCTGCGGGCTACCAACGCATTACAAATAAATAAATACATAAAAAATAATGTAAGGCTGTTTACTGGTTACAGAAAACACCACTGATTATCTAAGCAGGTATAATATGTATGTAGTCACAGCCACTGGTCACCCGTCAAGTTACTCGAGCCCAACTGGTCAATTCAGGATAGAGATGCCAACTAAACAATACCACTAACAATTTCCTCCTCTGCATACACCTCTCAAACTCCAAACCAAACACAACCACAAACCTCCAGCACAACAAACCGCACAAACTTCACTACACTGTAACACAAAACAATAAACACACATAGACTCGCACATCAGTACACAATGACTACCGGCCGCATACACCCCAGGCCCAGCCGACGGACCCACTGGGCTGAGGCTGCCAACAACACATCACTGCACTCTTGCACTTTTCCAGCCTCCACCCACTAACTCACCTTCCCTCCTTCTTTCAGAGCCGCTAGAGAGCCAGAGGACAACTCTGGTGGTGATAGTTCACGGTACAAATGTCCTTTAACATTAACATTAACATGTCTTCCCTTTGTAGGTCTCTCTCTCAACAGCTCCGATGAAAACATATCTAGTCAAGACATGGAAGTTTCATAAGTAATCAGCCTGCTTATTCAGGCAAGGAAGTAGAAGATAAAACAGTACTACTTGACAGTCATCTGTGTTGTTAGTCTCTGTTATTATCCTCTGAGTCTGAGTTAGTGTATTTGCCATTGTACTCCATTAAAGCTGCTGTTTGCTTCCTTTCCTCTTTCTTCTCCTCCGTCTTCATAGGCTTATGCTCTCGCTGAACCCTGTTTCTTCTTTTCTGTGAATGAAAAAAAGGATAATCTTTATCTCTGTATCTGTGTGGTTGTCTAAGCTTCACCCTACCCCTAAGGTGATAGGTCACACTCATACCACTCCTGCCCTCATAGGATTTTCTACCCCAGATAGTTTCCTGCCTGGCGCTGGTACTATCCCTCTCTACAAAAGCGGTTTTGCATGAAAAGTCTCACTCACTAACTCTCTTATGTTGTGCTACCTCTCGTATGTTGGGAAGGCTAGAAGCATGTGTCCTTCCTTTTCTCTTGCTGAGAAGGGGTGTCTGCCTGGTTTCTATCTGGTACTTGTAGTGCCAGTAGGTAGTGCCCTTTTAGTCTGCTTACTCTCACTTGACTCCTCCTTTCTCCCCTTCAACGTGGAGCCTACCCACGTTATCTTTACATAGGGACCTATAGATAGCTGTCACATTTTGACCACATTTTCTTTTCATTTTCACTGGACAACATGGCAAGGTTTTGGAAGACTTCTTGTCTCACTTATTTGCCTATAAAGAAAGGTATTTTTACCCTCTCAATAATGGGATAATGCTAGTCCTAGACACATTGCTTGCTTTTAACAGCCTCCGTAATTGGAGCGTCTGAGACTTCACACAGAAATACTGTAGCAATGAGAAGGCGAAGAGAATGAAACTGAGCTAAGACTGAGAGAGCATCATACCAATGCCAACGGAGGGAGGCGCCATGCTGACTGAGGAGGTTTAGGCTATGCAATGCATCTGGCACCACCTATGCCACACAGAATGTTGGCAAAACCAGGATGCAACAGCAACACTAAAAATCATAAGATTATCTCCTGCTCATCAGTTCTCACTAGAAAGCATCATGAATTGAACTGGCTTTCAATACCTCTCTGTTTGTCAATTTGATATAAAACATGGGTAAAACCATATCTCAATCTCACAAAAGTTATAGGTGATGATGGAGTGCTGAGCTCCGAATGCTTATAGCCAGAGGAAGGCTTGTTGGGTTTTGTAAAGACTGGAGGGGGGTATCTGTCCTGCTTACTCTATATAGTAGGGTAAAGGCACAGAATTCCCCAGCCAAGGTTCTCTAGTATGGTAGAATGGACGAGCAACCAAGATTTAGGGTCTCAAGAGTGGTGCAGGCTGTTTTTGTAAGTACAGTGTTTCCCCAAAGGCTCCCCCCCTCCCCCAAAGGAATGCCCACACACTATGTTAGGTTAAAACACAGCTTCTCTATTTAAAATAAGGTTTGGTACACAAACAGATATACATATAAATAATAACACTTTGTACTTTCAATACATATTCAAAGAATGGCAAGTATATAAACTCTATGTGGTACCACACAATACTTAAATTCAGTAACAAATGTACTAACTACAGACAGTTTTAAATAGGCATGATAATTCTTAAGTAGGTGTATCAGAATAGAATAGGGAAGAAAGGCAGGTTAGTTGTAAACAGTTGTGAACAGTGGCAGAATGGTTTCTTTAGACAAGATATACAATTCTGTGTGAAGATTCCCCCACCTGGCAACCTGTAAGGGAAAAGTTAGGGAGTAACTTATCTTGGGCCTCATTAGGACCCTGGCGGAGTGGGTTTCCGCCAGCGCTAATCGCGGCGGACCCGTCCGCCGTACTACGAGTTCCCTTAGCGCCATGGAGGTTTTCTCCGCCTGGTTTTACCGGGCGGAGAAAACCATGGCGCTAAGGGACCTCGTTGTTAATTACGCCGCCGTACTTTACGGCGGCGTAATTAACTCCTTCCCCACTCCCATTATACCCTATGGGGCAAGAATGGGAATGGGGAAGGGTAAAATGGGGATTGGGGATTTACCGCTCCGCCAAGGTCGGCATGGGGTGGTAAATCCGCCAACCCCCATGGCGCTATCGGCGGCTTTCCGCCATGCTCCGCGGTGCATTTAGCACCGCGGATTCCGCCAGGGTCGTAATGAGGGCCCTTGTCTTTTACAGCCCAGTCCAATAATGTTCAATAACCTTCTGCTTTCTTTTAAAAGGTTCTACCACCCCAAAGTACCTGAGACGCAACAGGAGAACAGATCCAACATAAATCTGAGGCCCCTAGATTACTCCTGAGGTTAGAAGATGCTCTTCATCGTCAAAGTACCTTTGGTGCCCTGTCAGGCAAAGTAGCGAGTGTCAACACAAGACGAGTAAAGTATGACTGACATGTCAGATGCAGCAATGGCGAGCAGAGTGCGAGAAATCACCCTGAAACCCCTATCCCCCCTGAGTCTAAGGGAAACCCTCTGGGGAAGAAAACCGTGCTGGTCTGGTCAAGGTTGAACTTTGTCCAATTCCGATGAAAGGTTGGTCCACTTCATCCGGTGTTAGGATTCCGAAGTGGAGAAGGATAATGCTTCAAATGCTAGGAGATGTCGGGGACCTCGCACTGGAGTGCTGTAGCAAGGAACACAGATGAGGATCAAAAGGTGTAGTGGAAGAAGAGAGATTACCTGGATAGAAGTGAAAGGACTAGTGTTGGAAGAGGAAGGATTCTTACCCTGTGTATGGTCCACAGATTGTCTTTGCGAGACTGAGGTCGGGAAAGGCTGGTGTCTCGGTCCTCAATCGGCGGGAATTGAATCTAAAAGAATTTAGGTAGAGGAAACAAGAGCAAGTGAGCATGCAAGGAGATATAATATAGACTTATGAACTTGAGCGAAGAAAAGGGGCAAGTGAACTTACGAGCATCTTATTAGGAAAGTAGCAACGTGACATTGTCCATTGCAACCTCTCTTACATAGCTTTTCCTCACGCTGCACCAATGCTGACAGAGAGACAGTTATGACAGGACACATAGGTGTAAATACAGCTGGACCGACACAGGAAACACCAGGTGCCATGCTGTTTGAGGATGGGGCAACATAATGCATCAAACTCCACCTGTGCCACAAAGAAGTCCGCCGAAAGCGGGATGTAACAGAATTTCTCAGATTCACTTGATGATTCCCTCCGAGGATGGACCCCCTTTGGAAGAACAAGCCAGTTGTATGTTAAACCAAGAAGAAAAATGGAACCAAAGTCTTTCTGAAGTGCAGCAGTTTGACTCTTCCCTGTCCTCTCCTTTGGTCGATGATTTCTCCGACTGCAGAAGTCCTGTGAAGATCAAACTTGCTGTGGGATCCTTAAAGGCTTGGCAGATGAAAGTAAGACCCCTGGGCAATGTTTCTTCTAATTATTGTTCCCTTAGTGAGGAAATGCTTAGCTTTTGTGCGCACCTTATTTTCCATGTGCGCAACTAAATTACAAGGTAAGCTACTTTGTGAGCATGCGTAGTTGGTGAGCTACCATCTCCAAAGAGGTTGGAACAGAATGTCTCCTTCCCAACCACTGCAATTCTTTACAAGTCAGTGTGAAAGGTGCATCTTGAAACACTTTTCCCCAACATATAGGCTTAAGAAAATATATGTATATATATTTAAGTGGTTATAAAGAGAGCTCATGAACCAGTGCAAAACTTTAAGATATGCCATAGTTCCTTACCAAAATTACTCATGTGCAGAGAAACCAAATGTGTATGCACAGAAAAGCTTTGTATGGTCAGGATGAACAATAGATGTAGTTGTAGCAATTCCTTTGTCAACACTGCTTACAGACAATTCATAAAGTTTGTAAAACCATTTGTAAAAAATACTCATGTTTATTACAAAAAGCAAATATTAGTTATCACTGACGTGGCTGTCAAAAAATGCTGACACTAATATTTTTGCAAATAAAATAATTGCAACAAAAAGACATGTGTCAGAAAACATGCAAAAAGGAATTCATGTGCCACTGTAATGAAGTAATTCGAGGTCCAAGAGTACATGCCTCAAAATGTGTGTAAGGACGATAATTGCATTTGAATAACTGCACCACAGAATATGATGATCAGAATTCCTGGGCCTCTGCTTACTATCCACATTACGTGGTCCTGTACGTTGTGACATTTGCTCAAAACAGCCTTACAGCTAAGAGGCATATACACGATCCATTGTTACTCCCTGAAAACAGGAAAATGTGTCCAACAAAAATGGGAAAACATGACCATATAGAAATCTATGGCCCTGCTTCTACCCAGAAAGTTTCACTGATATTTCTTTTGAATCATTGACCTGCAGAGCATTGGCATTGCTAGAAACGCAAATAATACTACTGCCCAATCTCAAGTGGAATTTTAAGGGGAAAGAACATTTTAATAAACATGAAATATCCCTACTGGCAAAGCTAATTACTTTCTTACTCACTGAAAAATCATTTGATTTGGAGTGGGGAGTAACATCATATCAGGCCCTCGTTGTAACACTGACACAGGAAGTGATATGACAGGATACATAATACAGCTTACAGTTTTGCACACCCTTTCTCACCACAGCCTAGACACAATTCCACTGGAGTCTTACTGAGGTTTTGTCTGGAGCACTGTTGAAGAAAATCACATATATTTGCCTTTTAAGTCAATAGCAGCAATGTTCATAGGTACAACATATTGACTGCTTTCTTCTTTTTAACTAGAGACCCCTCTTATGAAATTCGCTGTTATCAGTTGGACAAGATACATGGGGATGCTAGAGGCAATGCACGCAAGCACATTATCATATTAAAAGCCCTCAGCAGGTGAGCAGAGAAAGAAACCGAACGCACAGTTGCTAGACTGTTCCTAGAGTATCCTATCCTTCAGAAAACAAACACGTTTGCTTCACTGTACTGTACTGCCAAACCGTCTGATTTGTTTTCTGAACAATGCTGATTCGCTTTTCAACCCAAAGGAGTTTTCTCTTGTGCCCTTCCATCTGTACCCCATCCCGGCTCCTGTGCAAGCCTCCAATACCAGTTGAGAGGGCTCTGTAAAAAGTGAGGGATTTTAGCAGTAAAATGTGTAGTTTAAGAAAATGCCATGAATCTGTAAGTGCCCAATTACTATGAAGTGTATACAAGATTGTTTGCAACATACCCCACATTTAAATTGCTGGTAGGATTATGAAAATGCTCAGTGAAACTGTTTTTGTATAGCAGTGAGTTTGCATATCATTTGTAACTGTCTATGCCCCATGGAACTTTGAAAACTTGGAAAGGTGGCAGATTGTGTGAAAAGCATCCTAGTAATATCTGTTGTCCTAATACTATATACGAATAATGGCAGGCATAGTCCATGCCCATTGTCCCTTGCAGGCCAGGTAAATGATATTGCAAGCTCTCCGCTTATAAAGTAGACATGACATTTGGCTACTCAAAATCCTTAGAGGGAAAATTCAAATTTTACGTTCTAGAATGCATTAACTGCAAGGGGGGCCGCTTCAAAGTGCTTGTGTGACATATGTACAAAGAATAGGAATCATCGGATGAGATTACAAATTCAAGTAGCCTACTTACTTGCACTCAGGATCTGATATTTGAGCTGACAGTTGGGCTACATAGGTTGGGTGACGCTTTTTCTAAGGCGCCATGAGTAACAGAAATTCTTGTGCTTAAACGTCATTCATATTAGAAACTTAAAACAAGTGGATGTAAATACAAGTCTGGTAACCATTTGCAGAGCCAAGGTATGTAGAGTCAATGTTGTCTGGCAATATATCTGAATGAGGTCTGGGGCGGAAGTTTGAGTCAAAAAGTATAAATGTGATAGTCAAGTATAGGAGTCATAGCTAGGGAGGGGAGATCATTTGGTTAATGTGGGCAGACAGCTCTTAGTTATATCTTCTGTTCATGTAGTAACTTGTTCATATTTGTTTTTAACCTATTTTTGTTATGTATCCTGTTTTTAGGGTTTGGGGATTTATAAGGTCAAGCTTGCCTAATAGGGCAATGTAAATAGGCTAGACCAGAATATCAATAGTAGTTCATAACATTTAGCTTAATTTTGAGAGAAAGCAAATATGTGCCTTGTGCATTATCAAATCTTTTTGAATAGGTGGGAATTGTCTGTGTGCGCTGCTGAAATTCTTCTGAGCGGCACCCAGAAGGAAGTTTGGCAAGCACACATGCACACAGCTTAGACGGAACATTGCCCCATGGGACCATTTGATGACTTCTGGTGTTGACGGGTGCATAGGTCACTTTTGGTGTCAGGTTTCGAAATATCGCAGTTTTCTAACTTTTGGTTCTTCAGTCCTGCAGCCGCAGCATGCACGTCTGGACAGCTTCTGGTGACCTGGACTCGACCACCGGAGTAGACCTCAGACCCTCACCAAGTCTGGACCCACGGGACATCTTTGTTCACTCTGGTGGCGGGAAACCCACTGACAGACCTTCCACTGCACCCAATGATTCTGGACTCTCTCCGGTGGCAAAAGGTGGTTAGTGGTGACAGCAAGGATGTCTATTCAAATGTTGAACAGAGGAGCAGGTCCTCTGCTGCTCTGGTGTCAGCTCTGGAGAGAGTTGCACTTCCTCCACTGAGCCATCCTGAGGGTTGCTATGCAGCAAATCAGGCAAGGGCCCCCTCACTGGATGTCAACACCCTCTTGAGGCACCTCTCTGTAAGCAAACAGCAGGCATGGTAGGAAGAGATTCATTTCCTCCTTAGGGCTCTTCCAAAGCACACAACCTGACCTTGAGAGTCTTATTAAATCGTTCAACCAGACCATTGGTCTGAGGATGGTAGGAGGTGGAGAAAATACACCACATTCCTTTCTCATAGCTTGCATATAACTATACATGAAGTTGGTTCCTCTGTCAGAGATCACTTCTTTAGGACATCCAACTCTGGTAAAGATACCCAGGAGAGCCATGGCAACCACCTTTGCTACTATGGTCCGAAGGGGTATAGCAGCAAAGGCATGATCTGCCAGTACCTGGATGAACCTGTGTCCACCTGATGTGGGAGTTTAAAGGGGACCAACAATGTCAATGCCAACCTTCTCAAATGGCATGCCAACTACTGGAAAAGGCTGCAGTGGGACAATGACACTGCCTCCAGTCTTGCCAGACAACTGACAAGTGGGACAGTTCTTGCAGTGAGCTTCCACTTCTACTCCCATTTTGGGGCAATAAAAGTGGGCTGAGAGCATTTGCTTGGTCTTCTAGGTGCCAAGATGACCAGCTAAGAGTACCTCATGTGCCAACTGCAAAAGGAAAGGCCTGTATATCTGGTGTACAACCAACCTCTTGACTGCACCAGGTTCAGGCTGAGTGGGCTCACTGTAAAGGAGCTCCAACTCGTAGAAAATCTTAAATGACCTATGCACTTCACCTTATGCCTGGGCCAGTTTTCTTAGACCTTCAAGAGAGTGGCACTCTACCCGTACAGAAAATCTGGCCTAGAGGGCCCACCTTCAGCCAGCAGGCATTGAAGGTCAGGGTGATCCTCTGGGTTGAGAAACTCTCCTTGATGAGGGTAATCTGGCTCTTCTCCCTCTAGAGTTGAGTCAAGGGTCCCCACTGGTCCTAGCCCCTCGGGAGCTAGGATCACAGTGGGTGCTGCTGAAACAGGTGGAGGAGAAGGAGCCCCTTTCACAGAGATGGCCTTCTTATTCTTCCGCTTAGCCTTGGGTTTCTGCTTTGGCTTGGGTAACTGACTGTCAGTCAGACCATGATTGACCTGGGGCCTAGTGACTGCAGCAGCAGTCAGGGGTAATCCACCCAAAATTAACCCCATCTTGACTAAATCATTCACCAACAACATGTTGGCAGGTACATTGTCCTGAACCAGGACAGGAAGCTTTACTGTCTTGTCATCAATCTGAATGGTAACTAGGGATACAGGAGATAATGTGGTGCTAGCCTGGTGGTTCTCAGAGCAGTACCTACATAGTCATCTGGTCTGAGCAGGGTCCTGTCCACCACTGTCATGCTAGCCCCAGTGTCTCTCAAACGAGTGGAAGGCTGGCCATTTATGAGGACACTTCTCAAAATTCTTCTAGTGTTCTGTGAGATAGTAGCCAGTACTTCTAAATACTGGTCCTAGGCCCCAAGGGACACTAAGGAAATCTCTACAGGAGCACCAAAGGTGATTCCTGGAGAGCAGGGGAGGACACTGGCTTCCACCTCAGGCATGGAGTAAGGTTAGGTCAGGCTGACTGCCTGGTCACCAAGTGCCTTATCTGTGCATTTGGGATCACTCTTTATGTTGTCCAAGGCCCCACAGTCCCAACAGATGCCAGGAATGTGAGGAACTGAATTGGATCGACTAGGAAGCTGCTTTGTAGCAGGAGCACCACTATTCTTACCCCCACCCCCATGAGACGTATCCCCACTAGATGTTTGGACCTTAGAGGGGGAATGTTTAGGTATATTCCACTGTGGCTGCTTCTTGGACTCCTGGGACTTCTGAGGGTTCCCTTTCTCTTTGTCCTTGTCCTTCCTACTGGGATCCTTAGGGGATACCCCATGGGAACCCCACTTATCAGTCAACTTCGCCAACTTAAAGGGATACAAAATATGTTGGTCAGCAATGTACTGACACAGCTCTGGTGAACAAGCCTCAGAAAAATGTTAAAAAACAGGAGGTGAGACAATTCAGCAAAAGACTTGTAACCATACACCTATCCCATCATATTGATATGTGCAACACTCACCCAATCAACCCAAGACATATTCTCTCATTTTTATAATCACTGAACCTCTTAAGGCATTAGGCAGGTTTCTTGGCAATGAAAGCAGCTTTCATGCACTCATAAAGGCTTCTTTCTTCCATACTCAGTTTCAGGATACGGTCATAACCAGTCTGATGTACTATACTTAACAAACACTTAGCCAACTCTCTCTGGTGAATATCAAGGATACCCCAAGCCATTTCAAATGCTTCTATCCCTTGGAGGATATCATTAGAGAATATCGGAACCCTCCACATACACATCAACCAACTCCTTCATAAACTTGGTTGCAGGAGACCTGACACTCTCAACTGGTTTGACTGAAGTTTCCCCTTAGCCTTCTTTAGCTTGAGACTTTGTCATTCAGTGTCTCTGTTGTTGAGTGAAGATCCCTGTCTTTGAGTTTAAGATCTCTTTCTTTGAGTATAACTTGCTGTTCCAACTCCTCATTCTTCAACTCAGCTTCAGTCCTAACTTTTTGCATTCAAAGGCCAATTTTATCCTTAATAACTCAAGTTCCAGGGCACACACTGAAGAAACATTGCTGGGTTTCGCAATATAAGTGACAGGAGAGGTGACAATCCCAGTGGCAACATCTGTGACTTCACCATGGGTACTGACGCCATCAGAGCCCCCACTTTCATCATGAGTATCACACTCTGCCTGGAAATCCACTAGGGCAGCTATAAACTCTGCCCTAGACTTATCTTCAAAATCTATTTCTCTCACTTCACAAGCACTCTGGCGAGCCTCTAAGTTCATCCTGGACAATTTACCATTGGCAATAGTTTCCATTGTTTGTAGTGTAGTTATCAGTATACACTAATATAACTCTAATTAATACAGAAATGTGAATATTTTGTAGTAGCTAGGTTAAACACAGAGTCTTAAAAACCAGTGATCCCACCGCTGTACCACCAGTGTAAAGACTGGAGGGGGTATCTGTACTTCTACCCTCTGCATGGTATGGTAAAGGCACAGAACACCCCAGCCAAGGTTCTCTATTATGGTACAATGGACAAGTAACCAAGACTTAAGCTCTCAGGAGGTGATGCAGGCTGGTTCTTAAGTACAGTGTTTCTCCAAATCCCCCCCAAAGGAATGTCCACACACTATGTTAGGTGATAACACAGCTTGTTTATATGAAATAAGGTTTGCTACCCAAAATTTTATACATTTAAATAATAACACTTTGTACTTGGAATTCTTACTCAAAGAATAGCAAATATATACACTCTGTGTAGTGCCACACAATACTTAAATTCAGTAAGAAATGCACTAACCTCAGTCAGTTTTCAATAGGCATGTGAATTCCTAAGTGAGGTATGTCAGCATAAAATAGGGAAGAAAGACAAGTTAGTTCCAAAAAGTGGCAGAATGCTTTCTTTAGACTAGATAGACAATTCTGTGTGAAAATCCCCCCCCCCCCCCACCTGGGCAACCTGCAATTGAAAAGCTAGGGAGTAACTTATCTTGTCTTTTACAGCCCAGTCCAATAATGTTCAATAGCTTTATTTTTTCTTTTACAAGGTTCTACCACCACAAAGTACTTGAGAGGCCAGAGGAGGATATGATACAGGACGACTCTGGGACCCCTGGAGGACTCCTGAGTTTCGAAGATGCTGTTCCACGTCACAGTACCTTTGGTGCCTTGGCAGGCAAAGTGGCAGATTTTCTCAGTTTCACTTAACAATTCCCTCCAAGGATCGACCCCCTTAGGGAAAAAGGAGCCACTGGGATGTGAGACCAAGAAAAATGGAGCCAAAGTCTTTCTGAAGTATAGCAGCTTGGCTTTTCGCAGTGATCTCCTTTGGTTGACGATTTCTCCGACTGCAGATCTCCTGTGAAGATGAAACTTGCTGTGGGGTCCTTAAAGATTTGGCAGACCAGAGTAAATTCCATGGGACCCTTCTATGACTACTGGCTATGATGGATGCATAGGTGACTTTTTGTGTCGGGTTTCAGAAAATTGCGGTATTCTGACTTTTGGTTCTTTGGTGCTATAGCCACAGCATGGATGTCTGGATGGATTCTGGTGACCTGGACTCGACTACCTAATTTGACCTCATACCCTCACCAAGTCTGGACCCATCGGGACATCTTTGTTAGCTTGTGGAGGCCAGAAACCCACCAGTGGACCTTCCACTGCACCCAGCGACTCTGGACACTCTCCAGTGGAAAAATGTGGTCAGTGGTGATGGCAACGATGTCCTTTCAAATGTTCTTAGGCAGTTTGGAACTTTCATAGATCTGGGTATCCAGAAGCACTATGCAAGGGTGCCCCATCTTCTGGGTGGTAGACCGCAATGGCTTTCACCGGTCACGAAATGCACCCCCGGATCCTGGGCAACACCAATGGACTTCTTCTACTCGAGATGTCTGGACACTCCTCTTTATGACTTTGAAGACCCCTTCTTCAGACAGCAGGCACACAGGACTGGCTTCCAGGGCTGTTTGGATGAAGAGTCGCAGGTTTGCACAATGGTCCCTTGTAGCTTGGGGAGAGGTCTCCCTTGCAGGTCCTCTCTGGATCAGTCCTTGGGAGACACAACAGCTTTCGGATTGATTGGAGAAATGCAGCAGCAGGCTTCTCTTCCAGCTGGGCTTCAAGGAACAGCTTCTTTTTGCGTCAGCTCCAACTTCAGCTTCTGAACAAATTGGTAAGTGAGAGGTCCCCAGATATATGCATCTGTTACCCATGTACTCTGGCTGAGCCAGGCTCAGGAAGTCAATCACGCAGAAGGGCATTCATGCAGGCAGGCAGCCAATCAGGCTCATAGGCATTCAGGCCATTAACTTCACCAAGGCACCCATAACAACGAATGTGGATTGGGGCAAGTACCAAGCATTTTGGCACACTACACTGCATTCATCTCAGTTTTAGTCAGGGCTTACACACACCGAAACCAGACACCCACTACAGAGAATGAGAGTTGACTCCCAACTACATCCACTCAGGTCCCACCCCTAGGGTATACCCACAACACACAGCTCCTGGAAAGGCTCCAATCAGTCTGACAGGAGTCAGCAACAGAGCCATATATGGTATTTCCACCCAACAGCCAGTCAGGATGAAAGAAACAGAAATATATGGTGTTTCCACCCAACAGCCATTCAGGAAGTAGGGACAAAGTCAGGGCTTCCCAGGACTTTGGGGAAAAAAGGAAAAAGGCACAGTGGCCATCTTGCCTTTCTGTGGGAATCCATTTTTTCCTATGGAAGGGCCTTGGTATCCCAACATCGATGATACTCAGAGCTACTGTCACGTCAGCGTGTAGCTGCCACCAGCCCATACCCTGCTCTGTGGGTAACACA
Source organism: Ambystoma mexicanum (assembly GCF_040938575.1). Classification (NCBI taxonomy): domain Eukaryota; kingdom Metazoa; phylum Chordata; class Amphibia; order Caudata; family Ambystomatidae; genus Ambystoma; species Ambystoma mexicanum. The sequence goes on from NC_090935.1 coordinate 135,144,522, forward strand.
CAGGCGCCAAATGCTGTACCCGCATCCATGGGCGCCATATGGGCATCAGATGGGTGTTGTTCATCTAAACGAAAATATGAATAGCTTCACTGCCAGGGGTCCAGGTTGGACTTCAATTGCAGAAAACATAAGGAAAACCCACAAAAAGAAGTGACAGGACAAACACTAGGAGGCCCCGTCCCCCATAAGGCATTCCCATCCTCACAGGTTTGTACAATCCAAAAATCACAGAATAATCCACACAATATCAAATCCAATGGCAGAATCCACCTACCTATGAATCCCATCATGCTCTCTAACAGCTCTAGAAAAGCCTAGTATCAATTGGAATTGACGATGAGCTAGAGGAAAAAGCCCAATCCGAATAAACCTTATACTGCTCCGTTCAAAATGACTAGTTTTCCCAAACAGAAAATGAAAAGGCTTTCTGTGCTCTTTAAAATAAAAGTAAAAATCAAACAATCCAATTGCAATGCTATAGAATTCATAGCAGAATAAAGTTGTACAAGTGAGCCCCACCTTCCTCCATGAACCGGAATGGGGAAAAGTGTCCAGCTTACTTAGCCCTCCCCTCAGTTATGTCTCAGCTCACCAGTCTGACAGCATCTCCCGATGAATCTGAACAGCGCTCTTGAAAAAAAAACCTCAGATCTTCGCTTTATATCACTTCTGGTTTGTTTATTCAAATCTAGGCCCAGAGAATATCATAACAAACTCTCCTGGTTTGTTTATTCAAACAGCACCTCAGAGAATTTCCTAGCAAAATTCTCCCTGCTCTGTCTTGCCCGGAAGCCAAGTCGCACTCTTATTGTAGTTCATTGTAGTCCATCTGAACATTATTTATAGTGTAATGGTGCATCAGGTACTATTTACCTAAACAAAACAGTCAAATTGCAGCCCAGACTCTTTGTTTACCATATTCTCCCTATGTTCCAACTTTTTTTAAGACTTGGATCACTGACCACACTTCATGCAAGACAGTAACGGACTGTGTAATTACTCACTTGTACAATACAATGTATATGCAAACCTGCCAGATTTTACTAATACTAATATATATAACAGGATTTGATGGATTGTGATCAATGATCAGATCCCTTTCCTATATTGTCCACCTGTTCATCTAGAATATATGGCAAAATGTCTGACAAGCCTAGGGAAATACCAAGTCTACCATACAACAATTGACAACTGACAATTGATTTTGTCCAATTGGGGCCTTTTGTTCACATCAACCCATTCATTAAAATAAACATGAACCTCCTTTAGTGGCCTTTATGGTTAGGCTTCTTGCAGATACCTGTTCAACGGATTTACAATGCAGGATCCCTGAAAATGTTCAATGGTTCTGACAGAGGCGTGTGAGCTCCTACAGAGCAATCTCTGGGACCATATGCAGATCAAACCTGACCTCCATTCATTCAGATTCAAAGTCTTGTTTCAACCCAGAATGTCCATAAACATCTTGGTACATTCATAATGGGGTCAGTGTGGTGGGGTGGTGTGTCACAAATAACCACTCGAATGTCAAGTCCAAGGGTGTATATTTAAAAATCTTTACAGGCAGGGTGGCTGCATCTCCTGGGTAAAGGTATCTGGGAACTAGTGGGGCTTGGGATTTTGGCGCAAAGCCTGTCCCTCTCTATCGTGTTTACCCTGGCTTTGCCCCCCACCTCCCTAGCCCAGGCATCCCTATTGGGTTGTTAGTACAAAGGCCAGGTGACACATACTGTCTATTGTTCTTTCTGGGTCTAAGTTTGGCTTCCTTAAGGAGTTGGATACCTGAACACCCATCTGTCTTCTAACTCTCGTCTCCTAGCTCACTTAGTGTTCTTGCGACTTAGGGATGGTGCCTTCTTCTGCCCGGTGTCACTCTCACGTCCTTCATACCCACTTGTACCTGACCCTTCACTTTACTGGTCTCTTAAAATGTACTCCCTCACCATGTCAATATCACTATAATCTCTCACTCCACCTTTCTTTTCTTCTGTTCTTACTATTAATCTTACCTCCAACTACCCCTCTAAGTCTGTGATCTTCTTATCTCTCCTTCTTCCCACTTTACTACCTTGCTTCTCGTTATTCTTCTTGTAATTCTCTGTCTCTCTCCCTACTCTTACAACTAATGACTCCTATTCTCCCACTCCCTCTACTACTGTTCTTACTCTGTTACTAATAATATCCTTTAACTACCTTTAATTCCTACTACTACTGTCAGTCTATTTATGTTTCTACTCCCTAGTGCACACTATCGCCACTCTACAACCTGTTTCTCTCACTCGCTACTCTGCTACTACTGCTACCTACTTCCTCTACTCCCAACTACTGCATCTACCTCTGCCACTACTACTACCACTCAGTTACTCCTACTCTACTGCTACTACTCACACTCTCCCTTTTCACACAAAAACACTCCACAGAGCCCTCCTTTTAATAGGCTCTGCACTCCTTTTGCTCTTTCCTCCTCTGGTCTCTCTGATGTCTACCACTGCCTCCTGCCCTCACCCAACTAACCCACACTTTCAAGCTCTCATGCACTTGCTTACATACCCCCCACATCCAGGTTAGGCTGCTGACCTCTTCCAACCACTTACCAGTCTTGAGGGGGTGTGACAGCCAGGGATGGGTTTAGGGGCTACAAAAGAGCTTGTAAACCGGGCCCCCTTTTCCCAAGTTGTCTGGGCTCATTATGGGTCACGTAAGGCCCCACAGGAACTGTTGTTCGTGGCCTTCAAAGAGGCTTTTAAATTAATATTTGTAATATCCCTGGTGGGCTAGGGGAGTAAGGCCATGAGAGGACTTTCTTCCTAAAATACAATTTGTCGAGTGGGTTAGGGCTGTAAGGGCCTTTCAGAAGCCTTAGTTTAATAAATAGAAAAGTCCCTGGTGGTTTAGTAGAGGCACCTGTCCACGCAGGCTCCAGCAGACATGGTCTGCCAGAGCCGTGACACTAGTGTAGTGAAACACTTGAAACACTTGTATATAGGTGCGTTATAAATGCCATACCATACCATATCATATCATATCATATCACGGCACCCCCTAGTGCTGTGTGCACCCTTGCGCATCCTGCAGCCTGTTTTACCACATTTACTGCTCCTGTGTTATTGGTCCTGTTGCTACGTCCCACTGCTCCAGCGCTAGGCTGCCGGCATGATGCCGATCTTCCTGGTCCTGTTGCCCTCTAGAAGCAGCTATTTTCACATGTAAGGTGGATTGGGTAGGGGGCCCGCCTGCAATTGGGCATAGAAGTCAGGTTTGGTAGGCCCTCCCTCTGTCTGACTAACAGGGCCACAACGCTGGCCCTGTCACACCAGTCTGTATGTCCTTTTCTCACAACTTCTAGAGACTATGCAAGATAATGATCATCTCCTATCTGGAATGAGGAACTAAGGTCAGATATTTCTCCTGAAGACTGGGGATGCATCCTAGCAGACAATTGGAAATAAGGTTGCGCTGGGATGGGATGGATTTACTGCCTGGCCCGTGTCTGTCAGGCTCGGCTCAGGGGGAGGAGTGTCTCACTGATAGCTCCTGGGCTGGCAGCAGGGGCTCTCAGCATGGTTCATCCATAATCAGATGGAGTACCACGCAGAGAGCCACTGCGCTGGCAGCAGGTCTGTCAGCGTGGTGCTCCCTCTAATCATGGGAGCACCATGACGAGAGCCCTGAAGGTAGTGTCACTGCAAGCATGGGTCTCAGCACCACACGCCCATGATCAGAGGGAGCGCTGCACCAAGAGTCCTGCTGGCAGAGCACTCCCACCTGTGGGAATGGCGTGCATCCCCATATTGGCAATTGGCAAGCTATATGGGATTTCAGATCCAGACCGGCTCGTATGGCCCGTAAATGTGTCAATGGCAGAGTGCCACGTCATGCACCGAGGACCTAATATGGAGAATGCACGTCCCCTGCAGAACACATGTCCCAGACTCTACTGGTTGTCAAGTTGCCTGTAAAAGGTGACATTGAAGGATGGTGATATATGCTAGAAGTATTGGAAACCTGGTGGGGATTACTTGTGTCCTTTCCTTTCTAGTGGTAAGGGCCAGCCAGGCAGGAACTACATTGAAGAAAGAATGAACCCGGGGATTGGCTTCAATGTAAAAATGATAATGCATGTGGTACCATTTAATAAGTTGCACAGGGTACACATCTCACCACCTGTGGAAGTTTTTTTTTAAAGGTATGAGACTCATCTTGTTACACTGGAAGGTCAGTAAGTCTATGAAAGTCAGGATTTATTAGTGTCCATTGATACACTGGTTAATGTAGAAAAAGAAACCCAAAATTCTCAGTATCAGGTAATACTTTCCCCATATATAATTATATAATGTCGCCATACATATAGTCGCCGGGAAAATGCATAGGCAACATTATATATGGGGACAATATATGGGGTAAATGAGAGCTAGGGTTGCGAGTGTGGCCACTGCTACCTTAAAATGTTTAAATTGGGGGTTGCGGAGGTATCCCCCATAGGTTCCCTATGATAATGTTGCTGCAATAAAATAGCCTATTAAAATAACCCTATTCTCAGAGCAAAGACCCTCTTTGCAAACAATCTGGGGAGATTTCTTTAAATTCTATGATGCTGTTGTGTAGTTCCTGGATCTATGGTGGTGTCAGGAGTGACCATTCCAAGTTCGATTGTTTGTTTTGATCACCTTTCTATGTGGAGGTTTTTGGACTGAGGGATGAAACAATAAACACATAGGTGTAGTGAGAATTATGAATTTATGGTCTTGGAATGGGCATTTCTTCTACAAAACTCTAGGTTCTATGTGCTGTCCCTCATAACTGGCTTTTCCAAGGTCTTTTATTCTTGCTTATTCCTTTGTTTGGTAGCATGAACCCGGATTGTGTGGTTGGTGTGCGGCTAATGGATTGTGCAGGTCACTCTCTGAATGTATGGTTATGTCATTCCTGCAAAGATGTGCGCATGAAACAAAAATATAAAATTAAGAAAATGGAAGCAGGGATTGTCTTCCGCCATGCACTCACCTCTATGTGTACAATCTATATGACAAACTACCTCAAAATACCACTCCTTTTCATATTCTGTCTCATGCCATAATGCCCTCACGTCGAAGCACTGCAGTACTCATTCTTCTTGGTTTTTTAACCTTTATTTATTTGGCAATATAAACAGTACAATAGATTACATTCTGCATTCAGCCAGGCGATTTGTTACAAACACAGCAATTCACTTAGGATATGGACCATGAAGCATCTGATGAACACAAAAAACAGTTCACACTGGAAAATCATAACCACATACAGTTCGAGTAGACAGTTGATCAGTAGGGGGACTGTTGGTCAGGAAGGTTTTAAACTTTTAAACTTGTACAATTTCTAAATCTTCCTGCCTCCACTCTATGTGCTCTACAACTCATCCAGAACAGGACTGAGAGAATTGTCCTTGGCCTCAAGCCCAGGGATCATATCTCCCCAGCTCAGAAAACCCTTCACTGGTGCCCAGTGGCTGCAAGAATCAAGGTCAAAGCCCTTTGCATTGTCCACAAGGCTTTCTGGGGCCTGGGGCAACACTACCTCCTACTCTCTCTTCCTAAATATCTGCCTTCTCAAGCTCTCCGCTCTTCCACCTCCAACTCTGAGTATCAACCGCTTTTCCAATCAAAGAGTTGGGGGAGATCTCTATCTTCCGCTGGGGCCTTCTTCTGGAATAGCCTCCCTGCCTCTCTGAAACTTGAGCAGAACCATCTCTGGTTCCGGAAGCAACTCAAGACCTTTCTCTTTGCTTTTGCCTTCTCTCTTCCTCTCCCTTGCTGATCACCTGCCTGTTCTATGCATTGTTAACCTGTTCACCCTCTGAATTCAGGCCCAGTTTCCTGCCTGTCCAGTTGAAAGCCTGCCCAGCCTCTTGGCTCCCTTGTGTTCTGTATCTGTAACCTTACAGTCCCCTCCCATGCACTTATTTTCCACCCGTTGGCTGCACTTACGAGTACCCACACTTGCCACCTGTTGGCTGCACTCTTGTTTTGTTCTCCTTTGTCCTGCACTTCTCCATCTTATCCTACCCTCAGCACTTCCCCCCGACCCCCTTCTCTGCTCTTGCACGATCTGAATCATACAAGGCCTAGTAAGATCGTTGTTTTCTACTCCATTTTTGTTTCCCCCTCCTTGTGTTGTCATGCCTAGTAACACTTGTGTACAGGTGCCTTATAAATGCCATTTCATATCATGTCATACATCGCTAGGCCTTATAAATGCCATATCATATCATATCATAACATATCATACATCGCTAGGACGGGATGTGGGAGGTAATGACGCTATATAAAACTCCTCAGAGTTTTAGGCCCAAGTGAGTTCTACCAACCATACTTTACTATTGGGCGGGTTGCCGCCCTTCCACCTTTGCAATATGTATCTTTTGCCAACATGCAACCTGTATTCACAAATTAAAGAAGTCTTTTATTTGGAAGGCTCTCCCGCACACCAAGCGACATTTCCACGGGGGGAAGCATTCCAAGGGAATAACCACAACCTCCAACAGAGTCTCTAACACAGAGTCCCAGAAAGCCTCCAGATGACTATAGGTCCAGAACACGTGCATATGGTCAGCTTTGGCAGAACGGCATCTAGGATAACAGTGTTCTACATCATGGTACATTCTAATAAGTTTCATGGGGGTATAATACAGTCTGTTCAACAATTTATATTGCATACGTCTAAATCTAAAATTTTGAGTAACATTCTTGGTGTGTACACATATTTGCATCCATTGAGCATCAGATAGATCAATCCCCAGATTATCCGACCAGCTATTCCTTGCCCCTGAGGTTGGGGGAGGTTGTTTATTCAATATCATTGCATACAGTGTCCAAAGTAGTCATCGAATGCCATTGGAGTTAGCAATATATACCACTTCCTCAGTTTCAGTAAACCCCGCCATTGTGCCATCATAGCCGCATGTATCCTATAATGCTGCATAAGTTCCACCCCTGTGCTGACATGTTACTGCTGCCAAGTTAGCGGAGATTTACCTTTTCCATCCAGGAACAGATCAGCCATTGCCCTATAACCCAGGCAACCCCAATGCGCCACCACCACAGTGTTCCAAGTAGGTCGAAGGCCCAAGAACCTCCACAATGGAAGCCACCTATAATATGGATGCACTGTACCATGCACAGCAAAAGCCGAGCACCAGGTTAGCACTATGGAAGTAACCAGGTCGAACAAGCAATCGTCCTTGTACTTGCGGTCCATAATTAGCATCCTGAGGTCAGATCTACCCGCTGCTAAGTGCTCATGTTTGACATGGGGTTGCAGCTTCTCGTCATACCAGTGGGAGGAGAACTGGGCCTGTGCCGCCACCCACTATAGCTCAAGGTGTGGTGCCACAACCCCCCCCCCTATCATAGGAGGGGGTCATGTCAATCCACTTTCTCTGGACCGCTCCAGAGTGCCAAAAAAATGTTGTGCATTGCTCGTGGAGTCTAGTAAAGACAGGCTTGCCAGTCCAAACCAGAACATTAGCAAATATATATAAAAGTTTGGGCACTAACACCATCTTTACCAAGGACACATTACCAGCCATCATGAGTTGGAGAGCCCCCCAACTGTTCAGCCTGCCTGTCACATAGCCCTCCACTGCTAGATAGTTATCTTTTAGAACAGTGGATTTTGCACCAGAGACCATCACACCCAGCTATTTAATCCCATTGGGGGACCATTGGAGAGGATGCATGCCATATCGGTTTTTAGTACCACTGGTCAGCAGGAAAATCTCAGACTTGGTATAGTTTATTGTGACCCAGAAAAGCTGCTTTTCCAGGCTGCTTGTCGCCAGCTGTATTATGTCCCAGAGGATCGGATCTACGTTTGTCTTTGGGACCTTTACGTACAGTAGCACGTCATCCGCATATAGCGAAACAATCCCACCAAACCGCTAAGGTGAACCCCACCATGCCCTTGTCAGGCACGGATAATGTTGGCCATTGGTTCAATGACTAGGGCGAAAAGGATCGGGGAGAGTGGGCAGCCTTGCCGGGTGCCCTTACCCAGTACAAAGGGTTACGAAAAACATAAATTGACCAAAAATGGACAGGTATACAGCAGCTTGAAATAGTGAAGCATTAATGGGCCAATGCCCATCTTTTCAAGCACCACCCGTAGGTATTCCCACAAGACCATGTCAAAGGCCTTTTGAGCACTGATTGTCACAACCACCGCCTCCGTTGCTGGATCTATTCTGGCCATCACATCGTGAAAGTGCCTGATATTGAGCGACGTCGATCTACCCTACCTGGGACAAAGCCTGCCTAATCACTGTGGACAATGTGGAGCATCAAAGGGAAAAGCCTATATACAAGAGCCTTTTCATATATGCTGGTATCCACATTCATGAGTGAGAGGGGCCTGTAGGACCTGCCCTCCCTGCTTGGCTTGTTGATTTTGAGTAGGATGGTTGTAATGGCATCGCATAGGGATGCCGGTAGAGTGCACTCATGAAGCGCCTCCTCCCATACCTCCAAGAGCCGAGGGACCAGCAGGGCAGCATGCTCCTGATAAAATTCTGACGTCACTCAATCGGGGCCAGGGGCCTTACCTCTAGGCAGGTTAGTGACTACTGTAAAGATCTCCTCAATGGATAGGGGGGCTCCAGGCTCTCCCTAGTTTGGATATTAAGATGCAATAAGGGTAACCCCTTGAGAAGGGAATGTATAGCCTGTGCACCATGCAGAGGGCTGGAAGCATATAAAGATCCGTAGAAGTCACGGAACACATTGAGTATCTCCTCGACAGCCCATTGGGGATTCCCACATGCATCAGTGATACAGTCCACTTGGTTTCTCCTCTATCAATGATAGCATCCCCCAGGTTTCTCCCCATCTCCATATTTCCAGGCTGCTTGTGGCCAAGAGAAGTAACAAATCTCCCTCAGGGCATGAGCCTGGAATTGCTCCAATTCGGAGCAAATTTGCAATAGTACATGTGGATCTGGGAGATAGGAATACTCCATTTCTAACGACTTGGGCTTGGTTTGGCACGGTTGTAGGTCACCCCTGATGGCTTTCAAAACCCTGGTTTCTCTGCAGATCAACATAACGCTGATGTAGAACTTGAAGACTTCCAACCTCACCCCGGCGGAGGTCGCACCCGCCGTGTTACATGCGAAGAAGCTCTCTATATCCGACCTAATTTCTGCCTTGAAGACTATGTCCTTGAGTGCTTCAAATTTGAAACGCAATGAGCAGCCGGACCTCAGGGTTCTGTCTTTTTTCACCCTCAGTACTAATGGAGAGTGATTGGAAAGAGTGCGGGGCAAAATTACGATGTCAACTACCATGCCCATCACTGAACCAGAGATCAGACACATATCAATGCATGAAGACATATTGTGCACAGAGGAATACAATGTATACTCTTGCACTCGCGGGTGTATTAGGTGCCAAGTATCCCCCAGTTCCAAGTGTTCCAGGTGGGCCAAGAGCTGTTGAGCCTGTGCCGTCCCGCCTGTATAACGCTACAGAAAGACACGAGAAGAAATAAAGAAAGCATTTCCTGGCCTGATTATATGCACACGTCAGCTGAAACATTGAGACAAGTCCTTGACCTACGTACCTCAACATAGCTGAGTTATCCATCATCCAGGGCTATCATGAAGGCTTGCTCCGAGGATGGAGTGAGTGCAAGATCTGCAACTACGGACCTCACACGGAATCATACCAAATATGAATAACCTGGTCCTAAAGAAGATGGCCGCAATCTGAAGGGCATCAAATCCGATCGACCTTAGATTCATGAGACATCTCATGACCAATTTGATGTTCCCATAAATAAGAGTGAACACATTTTTGAATGAATAGTAGCGCCCTTAGGGCACATCACAATCAACGGGTCACATATGCTATGCATATGTAGGACCTATGTGTTTTTAATAATCCATTATGAGGTCTGTTGATCTAGGAGGTTCCTGCAGAGCTGGTGATTAAAATATAACAGAAATATTCTGACGTGGCTTCACCTCCTCTAGATATAACAAACAAGAGGCATGATCTAATGGAAACAGCCTCCTTCATGGTATTTGTGTTAAATTGGAAGACGATGCATACATGAGGGAAAGACCTCTCACTATCCCTTTTAGATAGGCGTTACACCACTGTTCTCTCTAGGGAAAGCTTGCCCCGACAGGGTCAGGGTGTGCTTCCTATTAGGGACAGTTACTATCTGTTTGCCTTTTAGACATGAGTATGGTAACTTTGTTCTACTACTGATATACACTTGTATACCTGTTCTTTTGTGATAAATCCAAGAGCTGTTGAGCCACCTTTGACTGGGGCCTGGGAGCTACACTCCTCCTGTCCATCATCTGTCTGGTCAAAGATCAAATGCATGTCCCCCCCCATAGGATCGGGACCCCTACATTACCAGTAAGCATTTCTGCCACCCCATCATAGAATTCCAGCGAGTCGACGTTCGAACCATACGTGTTCAACAGTAATAACTCAATCCCTTTCAGGATACAATGAAGGATGACCTATCTCTCTCCAGGATCCAGATACTTCTTCTTTGAGGTGAATTTCACAGATTTATGGGCCAACGTCATGACCCCCCTGAATTGAGTTCAGTACGAAGTGAAGTATCTGTTTACTCACCAGGTTGGTGCAACGCCATGGTACCGCCCTTCTCTAGCATGTATCTTCTGCAGGAGGAGGACATTCACTTTATGCCTACTTGCGTAAGTCATCACCTGCTGTGATTTTGTGAAGTTCTCCAGCCCTCTAATATTCCAGCTCATCACCTTTAACTCCATTACAGTGAATGGTTGATATTGATAAGCACCTCAAAGTTGGCTCGATAATCATTCCACCGATACAACTCAAGCCAATTTCATCCATGTACTCTGCTGCCAACTTATTTTCTCGGTTTTCACCCTACCTCACACAAGGTTCGCAATGGCGCTTAAAAACATGTCGGGATCTGTTATTGGCAGAGATCCCAACTCCCACCCCCCACCATCAATGCCCGCCCCCAACCTACAGTGTGAAGCCCCTCTCCACCTATGCCCCCCACCTGCAGCCCCCCCAAATAGGCCACAAGGACCAGCAGTGGGCCAACATTAACTGAGCATGGGAATAAATGCTGCTGCATCGGCATGCCTCAAACAATAACGCAGGATCATATATCATTATGTATAAGTGGCAGCGGTAATTGCAATTTCGGTGTAATGTACTCATCTGACAGACAGAGGTAATTGACATGCAAATAACGCCAGACCAATCAGCCATGCTGTTGCTCAACCGCATTAACCCCCTCTTAGCCCAGGATCGGTATCTGAGCTTCAACAAAGTTTACCACCTCATTAGGGATTGTAAAAAACACAATTTGCCCTAGAATTTAAATTTCAGATGAGGTGGAAACTGCATTGCGTATTGTATGTTAAGGTCACGCAACATTTTCTTGACCCCGATGAACTAGCATCTCTCCTGCTGTACTTAGAGGGAAAAATCTGGATAGTCTGGCAGCCCAAACGCAATTCCATCTTGTACCTGGGGAGGTCGAGCAGATGGCCTCTGTCCCAACAGCTCAGGATCTTTGCGATGATGGGGCGTGGAAAATCCCCTGGCTTTGGTCTAGGGGTGATGGCTCGGGGGGGCTCACTCAAATGCGAAAAAGGGGACAACATTGGGTCCCTAGTAAATCTTTGAGGAGATTTTCCACTGCCTGTTCCATGCCCCCATCAGTGCATCTTCAGGGACCCCCACAATTCAGTGGGGTATATTTAAGGCCTAAGGCAGAACCCCCTACAACAAAAACTGCATTTCAGCAGTGACCCAAAAATGGCTGAGCTGTGGTCTGCTGAGCACATATGGGGCAGCGTTGAACACAGCCACCCCAAGAATAGCTGCATTTTGTTTTCATTAATGGGAATCCAGAGAAGACAACTCAAATTCAGAATGGCTGTGCATTGCTGTTCTGTCATTTAAACATCCAAGGCTGCACAGTAAAATGTCCTGCATTTAAAACGGCATCGCACTGGTTCCTACTTCATTTCAAACATCACACAGTTTTGTCTAGTAAAACAAAGCCCTGTTTGTGTATTTCATTTTGAACACCATCAAATAAGGCCATCCCTCCCAGAACGGTATTGTTTCATTAGTAAAGTCTAGATAAAGCAAAATAATTCTGCTTCATGTCTGCTCGGCTTGGATTTACTTTTTAAAATAAGCTAACACACGGAAAGTAATTCAAAGAAAAGATGCTCTCTCTTGCGTTTGTATTTGTATTTTTTTATTTATATAGCGCAAACCATGCCCGGAGGCTACCGGGCGCATATCTTAGCAACAGTGGTTACATAATATTACGACATTTCAGGTTACATTTAAATTGACATAGTAATCAAACACATTGGTAGTTTGTACAGAGATAGATATGTAATCAAGTATTCAGAGTGCAGCTTGGACATCAGATGTGACTAGCCAATGTTTGGCTTTGTGTTTGAAAAGATTCAGAGAAGGAAGGTTTCTGGTGGTAGGGGGGACAGTTCCACAATTTGGCTGCCAAAACTGGGAAGCTGGATCCACCGGCTGTTTGGAGCTTGTATCTAGGGATCATTAGGCTCTGGTTGAGGGTAGATCTTAGAGATCGAGATGGGGTATACTGGGTGAACCGTGAGGAGAGGTAGATGGGGGCCAGGTAGTCATGCATTTGTAGGTCAGGGCAAGCGATTTTAGAGAGATCCTTTGGGTGACTGACAGCCAATGAAGGTTCTTCCTGGTTTCCGAGATGTAGGCTGATCTCGGGATATTAAGGGCTGCTCTGATGGCGTTGTTTTGTATGACCTGGAGTTTGTCTAAGTTGTCTTGATTAGTGCCTTGGTACAGTGCATTACAGTAGTCCAGTTTGGACATGACCAAAGTCCTGGCAAGGATAGTACAGTTATGAGTGGAAAGAAAAGGGCGGCATGCTGTGATCAGCTTGCAGGTGTAAGCAGCGGCGGCCGCAACTGCATTCGTTTGTCTGTGGAGGGAGAGAGTGGAATCGAGGTAGATTCCAAGCGTTTTGGTATCTTTGGAAACTTTTCTGGAGTTTCCGTCGATATTAAAGGAGCTGAACAATGGGTTCAGCTTGTTAAGTCTTTGCTGTGTGCCTAGGATGAGGAGCTCTGTCTTGTCGTCATTGAGACAGAGCTCATGTTGAGCCATCCAGGTTCGGATGACGAGGTATATGTCATTTAAGGATTTCGAGTCTACCGTGTAATCGCCCGTGATGGGGATGAGTATCTGGGTGTCATCGGCATAGTTAGTGTAAGTGACACCCAGATAGTCAAGCACATCAAACAGGGGTTTAGTGAAAACATTGTAGAGGGTAGGGGATATGCACGATCCTTGGGGGACCCTGCAAGGGACTGGCGCAGGGTCGGCAGAGGAGAATACCCTCATCTGTCTGTTATCCAGGAAGGATTGAATCCAGTTAGTGGCCTTGTCGGAGAAGTGGGCGGCAGTTTTCAGGTGGTGACAGAGGATTTGGTGGTTGACCAAATCGAAGGCTGCAGATAAGTCTAATAGTAATAGCAGGGCTAGTTTGCCTTTGTCTTTAAAACCCTCAATGTGGGTTTTGAGATCTAAAAGGGCTGTCTCCGTACCGTGCTTAGGTCTGAAGCCGGATTGTCTCGTGCCTAGTAGATTGTTCGTTTCCAGGTAGTTCTGTACCTGAAGATAAGCTGCTCTATCTAAGATTTTTAGCAGAAAAGGGACCGTCGTGATGGGCCTGTAGTTGGTTGGGACCTCCGGATCTAAAGTAGTTTTTTTTAGGAGGGGGATGACCCAGGCATCCTTCAAGTTGTTAGAGACCACTCCCGATTGAAAGGAGGCATTGATAAACGTGGTAATAAAAGGTGCGAGGTCATGAGCCGATTCCTTAATGATCTGGGCTGGACATGCGTCCCCTTGGCAATTGGAGTGTTTTAAGTTGCAGATGATTTTTAAACCCCCAGAGCGGTGAGCGGTGTGAAGCTGAATGGCACCGGGGAGTCTGGTGTTTTTCTTAGGTGGCAGGGTATTGATAGATATAGGAGTATGGAGGGAGCTTTGTTTGGCGTTGATTTTGGATTGCAAAGTGGTTATTTGGTTGAGAAGTGCGTTTTGTATATTATTGCACCAAGTGCTGTCTTTGGTGCACACGTCAGGGGTAGGTGAGGGGGATTCTAATTCTTTGAGAATTTCAAATAATTCTCTTGTGTTGGATTCTGCTTGGGATATGCGTGAATTATAAGTCTCTTTTTTGGCTTGAAGGATGGCTTCCTTATAGTTGAGAGAGGTGATCAGTAAGGAGGCTTTATTAGCTGAACTGGGATGACTTTTCCAGAGGGCTTTGGCCTTACGCTTTTCTTTGCGCAAAGCGTTAAGCTGCGGAGTGAACCAGGAGTTTAGGTGGGACTGTTGTTTGGCTTTGCAAATTTTTAGTGGGGCTATGCTCTCAATGGCTTTGAACATCAGGCTGTTGAAGGTGTCTACTAAAACAGTGGGGTCCTTGTCCTTATGCTGCGAAGCGTAAGTGTTCAAGCAAGGGAGGATGAGAGGAAGCAGTTTCTCCCTGGTGATATCCTTTTTATTTCTGGTGGGTATAGCGGGGGCTATGGTTGGTGTGGGCTGGGGGTTGGTAGCTGGCAGGAGGAAGGTAATAACATGATGGTCAGACCAAGCGCAAACAACGTTGGAGATGACATTGGTATTGCAATTTAGGTCAGCTAACCAGTCGGGCGTTCTGCCCTTGTTATGTGTAGGATCACAAATGCGCTGCTGGAAGACTAGGTTGGAAAGGGTAGCGTCAACTTCAGAGGCCATGTGGTCCTAGGGATCAGAAAGGCCGAGGTTGAAGTTGCCTAATAGAAGTATCTGGGAGTTAGGCTTGGTATAAGCCGACATGGTGGAGGCAACATCATCAATAAACGGGCCAGTGGACCTGGAGGTCTGTATACAAGATGGAGTGTTGCTGTGTTGGAGGGAGAGAGGGGAAGTTTCACTGATAGTGATTCTGCAGAGCTGAATTGTGTGTTGTCGGCAGCTCTCATAGTGATCTTGTCCCTATGTATGAAAGCGACTCCTCCTCCTTTAGACAGGTTGGAGTGACGATAATTTCTAATAATGGTATAGCCCTTGGGTAGGGATAAGGCGAGGAGTGGGCCAGAGGCATCATGTAGCCAGGTTTCGGTAATGGCTAAGAAGTCAAGGTTATGGGCAGTGATGAGGTCTGCGATATCAAGGGCATGGGCCGTGAGGGATCTTGCATTAATAAGGGCTCCCTTTAGCGCTGAGGTAGGTGGGGTGGACGGGGGGGCTGGGTGCTGCGGGTAGGTGGGTTGTGGAGGAGCGTTGTGATTGCGCTGAATACAGGGTGGTCTGGGCAGTCTAGATCTAAGTCTGATATTCCTATGTTGTAGTGTACATGGGAGGTTTGGTGTAGGTTTGGTTGCGAAGTGCTTGAGCCACAGGGCTGGGTCGTTAAGGTAGGGATTCGATGGGGGGTCCGAGCAGTGGAGCATGGTGGAGGGACGAGTGAGTTGGCAGTCGTGGTGTGTCTTAGGGATGCTGGCAGGGTAGCTGCTTGCAGTGAAGGATAGGGATCCTAAGACGACTAGGTGAGGAGGAGGCTGGTAGAGGACAACGACTGCATGTCGTGACTAGTTGGTTCTCAAGTATCTTGAGGTGTGGTGGCAGGTGAGGAGTTGCAATTAATGTGGCAATGTCTCGGTACTTATCAGGCTACAGCAAAACAGGCATAGGCTAGATTTGGATTTGCTACTAAAGTGCAGAAATGGGCATTTTCAATCATGCTACAGCAAAACAGGCATAGGCTAGATTCGGATTTGCTACTAAAGTGCAGAAATGGGCATTTTCAATCAGGCTACAGCAAAACAGGCGTAGGCTAGATTCGGATTTGCTACTAAAGTGCAGAAATGGGCATTTTCAATCAGGCTACAGCAAAACAGGCATAGGCTAGATTGGAATTTGCTAATAAGGTGCAGAAATGGGCACTTTCAATCAGGCTACAGCAAAACAGGCATAGGCTAGATTGGAATTTGCTAATAAGGTGCAGAAATGGGCACTTTCAATCAGGCTACAGCAAAACAGGTAAAAAACATGTTGATAATATGAGGCAAGAGTGGGCTGGATACTTATGCTAGTGCAGTGCGAGAACCTGATGCAATGGATATTAATAAGGGTTGTGCATGGGTAGTGGTTGGTAGGTGGTTAAGTAGATACAGGTTAAGCATTATGTGGCAGTTTGTGAGCACACCGGTGCAAGGGGGACCTCGGACGTGGCAATGTTCGGAGGTGCATGTGCACCAGGTCCGTGATGGCTGGGGAGCAGTTCAAGTCACTGGCTACAGGGTTAGGAAGAGTTGTGAAGGAGGGCATTATGCTTACCCTATAAGATGGAGGGCAGGGATCGTGGCCCTGGGCTTGATGGCGTAGACAGGCTAGAGACAGGCACAGTGCCTTTGTGTGTGCCTTGGTAGTGAGCCGGCTCCAAGCCTGCCGGCTTGTAGTTGGTTCACAAGTAGGGGAGAGGATCCAATCACGATGCTTGCAGTGCTGTGGGGCCGAGTAGAGGGTTGATGAGGTGACGGTCGGCCATCTTGGAATGGTGCAGACCTTGTGGGTCCGGATGGTGGATGAATGCACTCCAAGTGCAAAAAGGGGGCAAATCCTGGGTAAAATAGGGCCACTGGGCAAAGCAGGTGCGGCGCGGATATTAATAAATAATCTGCCACTAGTTGGCTAGAAAAGAACACTCGCGCTGCCGTTTTCCTAAATGCAGCTGAGGGAGGCTTGTGGCATACCTGGAGTCAGGCACGGCTCGGGGGTGTCAAAGCTGGGCTGGCAATTGCTCCAGCAGAAGATGGAGGTAGCTCCTGCTCCTCCAGGCTCTGCAGACGATCAGGTCAATTGCCTCGTGTCAATTACCAAGAAACCATTTTCAAACATATCTCTGTTTCCAGAAACTGACCAGGTTTATAAAAAGCCTTTCAGAAAGTAAATGAATAGGAAGCTGTGTGCGGGAGAAATCGCATTTTGTGAAATTAACATGAGAAAAAGAAATGAACACATGTAATTCTGTTGTTGCAAAGCAGAAAATGACCTTGGGATAGCTAAATGTGAAATAATACTGTAGCTTGCACAGAAACACAATTGTACATTTGGGGAGAGGGGCTGTAAAGATATGTGTATAAGGTTTTTACGCCCCAAAAAGGACTTCAACAGACTGGCTGAAGCCCAGGCATTTCTGTCAAACCAGTTGGCAGCAGGGCTAATTTCGCACCTACCAGTGACTAAGGTTGTAAGGGCATCTGCCCTGTTCTCATGGCACTGAACCCGTGATAATTAGAGGTTCTTCCAGACTGCCAGGCAGAACTGCTCCCAAGGACAAAGGATGGGTGAAGCCCAGTGTTTTTTCTTGTAAGTGTGATTTCCTCTGCATTCATTCCCAGTATCCACTCGAGGTCTTCAAAGGGGAGTCATGGAAACCCTTGTGCAAGCTAACCCAGGGAAGACATTTTTGCTGGGGGGTTGGAAAGACTGCCCACATTTGGGACAAAACCAGCCCATTTGCTTTAAAGACCTTTTCATATAAGACATTTTTCTCCGCAATCTGAATAAGCAGTAATGTGATAGTATGACTGTTTTAATGTGATTTTTGGAGAAGCACAATAAGACTATGTTCATCTATCTGGCACGTGGGGAAATGAAAAGGCAGGGAAAATGCATTTATGGGTGAAGCATAAATGGCACAGATATTAAACTTGGGTAAATATGCCAAATACAGTTATGCTCATGTGTAGCCATTTGCAGAATTTTAGATAATATGTTTCTCCTGAAAACGGCAAAATTGTGCCCAAGGACAAGGCAACATCGCACAGAATTGGTGTTCCAACCGGCATATTCCTTGTAAAATATGGGATCTGCCTATCAGATTTTATGATGCTGACTATTGTAAATACAAAGTTTTGTTCCATAACCCACTTTTGTGAAAAATAGGCTTGTGAGAAAAAGAGAGTCATAAAAACAGACACACATAAACTCATGTCACTCCCTGGAACCAATCTGCCCGCAGGGAGGAGGGGACACCCATAGCCTGGCCTTTCCCATGCAAGGGGTAGGTTCAGAGTACTTCCGCCCATATTGTAAAAGTTCTATGATGTCACTATGCCAATATAAGAGGTAAACATGGAGACAAAGGGAGATTGAACATTCAAAATTCACCCTTCAAGATTCCAAGACTCCATATTCATGCAGAACCACCTATCCAGACCCAGGCATACCCAATAATCCAGGGAGAAAGTAGGTAAGGCTGCATATCCCCTTTAGGAGAATCCAGTGACCTGACCTTTTGCCCAGTTTACCCATCCCGCTGTCCACAGTGACCAGATTTTTCCCTGCTGTTCCCAACCAGGAGAGCCCAGCAGGTCTAGTAACCAGATCTCTTGACCCATGACCAGATCTGTGGCCCACCGTTTAGAGACCCTGCTGTCTGTCCAAATTACGAAAAACCCAAGCTTGCCTTGTAAGTATCCCATTTATAAAGTACCCAAAAAATGGGATATCCCGCTATTTTACCTTGCTTCCTGTTCAAAACCTACTAAAATCACATAAAAACCCTAGTCATTTTGCAAATTGCCAGTATTCTCTGTTCACCCTTTCCCTTAGAAGAATCTGTGTAAGTCCATATTTGTTAGCATATTTCTTTTCTATCTTCTTCAGTTACCTGTGTAAGTCCCTAGTATCATTTGGAATAAATTAATCAATTCCCCATTAAAAATTCATGTTCATTATTGTTGCACTTCGAAAGTAACAATTTTGTCAAGTGTTTTTACTAATTATAGCCTTAAAATATAGTTTCAGTAGAACTAAACATTGAGCTCACAAAACCGATTTTACCCATGTATTTTGCTTTCCTTTAAATGATCCGACTTGCATTTCCCATAATAAAACCCATAACACCATCCCATAACAGTCATCCCTTCCCTTCAGCATCCTATCTGTTCTGTGTCTTTGTTTCCCATTGCAAAAAACGCTTTCCGATTTTGCAAGCTATTCCCATTTTCTTAACTGTTTCCCAATGTAAAGCCTGTGTGAAATTGCAATAATACTGCGTGTGATTTTTTGGAAAAAAATGGCAAACTGAAACGTTGTGCTGCGGTAAAGAAGTCTTTCTTTGTGTAAAGCTTAATTTGTTGAGCATTTTCTTAAGCAATTAATCTTCACAAAGAAGCATGACCTGGCACTGCCATATAAGTGATTTGGAGACACCAGTACAAAATCGCGGAGAACTATATTGAAAAAGAAGCACAATTCACCAGTGCCACAAAAGTGATCTGGGTACACCAGGTACACAGGAATTAGCAGTTACCTGCGTCTGTCAAGATATGAGTAAACACACTTGACTCAGCTTCTCTTGTCCAGATCCTGTTCACTAATCAGTTCCAGCATTTGGTAAGAATTAAGATTGTGGTGACAATTTTTGATGGATTCAAGTTTACCATCAAGGTCAACATTGGATTGATCCTTCTTTACAAGCAATTCACTGCTTGAACATTCAAGCTCCCACTTCCCTTGAGGTCCTGAAGAAGACAGCGAAATCCAACTTCTGCCGAAACGTCCTGCCTATACAAACATGGCACTAAATACAGATCTACGTCTGTGAATGTATTTGGGATGTAGACCTGGGATGTGTTACTAGCTCTTGTTGTAAGAATCACGGGGCTTTGGAATACATTTATTCTGTTTAGCTTAGCTAGATAGGGCCAGTAGGATAGGATTGGAATTGTTTATCCATGGAGTTGATCAACTCGTACCTGTAACCACACCTGTGTGTGTAATATCACACTCCTTACCCATGTACTTTGAACAAGAATTGATCTTGTTGTGATATTCGGTGTTCAGTTAATAAATATGAAATACACTTATGTACAGGTAATGTTTAGTCTGAACTTCAGATTCTGATTGGTGAATTTATGGTGTGTATATGCATTAAATACAAAATAACTTTTGATCTAACTTGTATTTAAAACTGATCAACAGTGTATGCATTTGTTCTTAAGTTTGAAGGGGTAGAACGTATTGGCCTACGAAAGAAATAAAATAAAAATTGTTTTGTTTTATATCTATTTGTGTGCCTCCACATAGATTTGTTCTTTACCAAAAGTAATGGCCATACTTAATATAGGTTGGCCTCCTGAGAATCAATAATTGAAGTGGTTCATTTTGGGGAACCATCAATTTGTGTTTATTGTCGCGTGTGATTTTTGTTGCATTGTTTTCCTGTCAAAATCGATTTTCTCACCTGTGTTCATGTTGCTTTAGTACACTTCAGTAGCCTGTAAACTTTCATGTCTCTTTACTGCAGCCACACTGGGAAAATGGCAAACCTAAAACTAAAAAACAAGCACCACCTACTAAAGGAGCCATTAATGATTTTTTTTCCCATTAATGAACGAGTAAGGAATGCCACAATAAGCATTGATGTAACCGAGCCAGTTATTGTAAGTAATACTATCCTCCACGATATAACTAGTTACAGAGATATTATTGCAGCCACATATAATTCTGTCCTATCTATCCAACCGCAAGTGTAAACTGATCTACACGTAACAATTGCAATCCGAGTGTGCTATTTTTCTAATTTTGAAGGTTTTCATTTTTTGTTTTTGGCCTCCAGTTTTGGGGTGGTGGGTTCAATTTAAGAACTAATTGTTCCCTCTTCTTTCTTACTTCTTGCTACTGCTTTCTATCTGCACAGAAATTAGTTAGCAGATGTTTGGGGGAGTGTTGCAAGGGACTGGATAACATAAGTGCTATCTATGATTGTGAAAAAAAGTGATTTTGTTTCCATTTCTCTTTTAGGTGTATGTAGATGATGTTAGAAAGTTGAATTAACAGTATTATAAGATTGTGCATGTATATTGTCACCACACTGGTGATTGCTCCTCTAAAATTAGTTTTGCTCTGAATTTTTATTTGAATTTTAAAAATAAATAAATATTTCTTTGATACACACCGGCCTGGTTCATGGTCCATTGCAACACGGGCTGTTTGTTAAGGTGGATGTGAGACGGGTTGGGTACCTCTTCAAGAAAGAATCCAGGGTTCAAATAATAAAAAAAAAATAAAAGGCAGTTTATTGTGCACCACCCTCAGTGTCAGTGACAGTAGTCCCTGGCTGGAGTGTGCCATGCCATAAAATAAGTTACAATTCATACATTGTTCATCCTTGAACGTGATTCCAGGTCCTCACACTTATTTTTTACTGCCTTCATTTCCTTCAACGGGGACGCCACTGTGACCTGAAGCCCCTGCACTGTGTCTTCAGTTGCCCCAACCCTTACTTCCACCTCTGTTATACGTACCACCTCCTTTGTCAGTTGTGAGCACATGGATGCCACGTTAGCTGCGATGTCATCCAGCTACACATGTACTGCCATGAAGCCAGTGGCCTTGGCATCCATCATGTGCGCAAGATTCCGTAGGTGGTGCAATAATGGGTTGGCCCCGATCAGGCTCTGACCTAGATGAAGGGCCGGGATCTTCCTGGGAGGCTACCTTGGTAAATGTGTCCATGGCTCCTGTTTTGTTCCCGCTGCCGGTGCCTCTGGTCATGATGACCAGATATTAAAAAACCTGCGCAGTGAGGGGCTCAGATGCGGCATATCAGTGAGGCCACCTCACCAACCGCACTCCTGCCCCCGTGCCTATATTTTAGCTAGGCCCCTACCAGCCTCACCCACAGCACAGGGCCAGGAGCACCTCTTCATTCGCTAAGGCAGATCGCCCCCACAGTCGTACTCCAGCCACTCCAGGCCAAATAGGCACCAGTTTGTACAGTATAATATAAAGCCGTCAAGCAGATCTGAGGCCCCAGCAGTACCCCCGATCTGGGTCAACGTCCCTGTATTGGCACATTCAACTTAGCAGGTCTGTGACTGTACATCCAGCCTTACTGCATTCCAGTTGCCCATGTGTCCGATCTAGGGCGCCATGTGGCTTGAGGGCTATCTAGGACAGTCAAACCATGCCTCTCCACATGGGCCCAGCAGCAGAAAGGAGCGCAGGCTGTCACAGTCTCACACTCGTCTCTGGTGGGCCGCTAACAGGCACCGCTCACCACAAGTTGTCTGCCGCTCGCCACCCGTCACCATTCAGTACTGCCACGCTGTGATGTGTAGGTGTGGCCACTGCCGCTATCCCAATCCAAGGCCCCCAGTTGATGCCGAACTGTAGCTCCCCACACCGGCATCTAGTTAGAGCAGCAGGGTACGGCGCTCAGCTGATGTCCGCTCCCACCAGCGAGGTCAGTATGATAGAAGGCTGCATTCGCCCGCTAGGTCTGTGCAGCACCGGTTCAGCAGATATCTGCAGTCCTGCACTGCTTCTCTGCTGCCGAACTCAGGATGTCACCGCACACACTCGCCTCCTCCCTCACCGTTGCCACTCATACCGAGTGTTCCACACCACTCGGAAGCACCACACACTGGTATACAGCAATGAGGATCAAATAATACCGCCACCACAAGCAATTTTGTCAGCCCGAATTACGGAGCTGATACACTAAGCAGCCATCTTGTCAGCTGCTCAACAGCACCCTGAGTATTCATTATTCTTATTGGCCAATTAATGGTACTCCTTTTATTGACCTCAGAATGAGGCTAATCACTAATGCAACTCCAATCTCGAACAGCTGGTTGTACATAAAGCTCTGAGGGTATGGCTCAACTTGCTGAGTTAGATTCCTTATGAAAACAAGACCAGGATACCACCCTTCTGTGAGCAAATACCATTGTAACTTATTCTTCCCAGCACTTTATCGAAACACCTATTGAGCACACCTGTATACAACACCCGTTGTGTTATCTAACTGCAATATTTGCTGAGTGATTCTATGACACTTGATTCTTCTCAGACCTATATGGATTATTCTGAGTACTTAAACAAATGAACGACTCAACCCAGTGGAGGAGGCAACATGCGTTATCTGCCCATGGGAAAATAACAGGTTGCAGGAGATTCCCCACAGACTGGCTGGCATTGTTAACCACCTGGCTCTCTTAGAAGGGACTCTATTTGCAATTGAATTCGGTTGTAAGTTACAAGGAAGGGCTTGTTCCCAATTCAGTTTCAGAGTCATTGTCAGAACATTGAATTCATGTTGATTGTATATGGAGGAAGCAGCCCGCACAGATAATTGGAAACTATAAAATGCCCTTCATGTATATTCAGTTTATGGATTTAAAATGCATCAAAGAAAAACATCAATAACTATCGTCTCTGAATTAAAATATTTCAGCTCGAGAACATCCTTTCCCGAATGCACAATCGCGACCCTTTTATTGCCCGTTAAAAGGCACTCCTGTTGTATGCTTTCACGGATGAAAATCAAAGCAGAACTATTATGTGATCAACTGAACACACTGTCAGACAATATTTTCAGCTATCTGTACCCAGTGTATCATATGCCGATCTAGTGTTTTCTCTCACCACCCTCTCCCCCGCTCTCTCTCTCGCTCTCTCCCTTTCTCTCTCTCTCTGTTCTCTGGGACTCTGCTCTGTCTCTTTCTATCTATGTGACGGTTTTGTTGTCATATGTGTTTCCTAAAGCCGAGTCAGTCGTTGCTCACAGCCACATTCCTGGAGAAAAAAAACACAGAAGTCATGAAATGTTGATCCTGAAAGGTGCGGATTGCTGTTTTTTTTCTTTTTAAAGAAGTGATTGCAAAAAGTAAACAAATTATTTCGTTTTACTTACACCGCAATGTTAATTTCTAATGATCACTCGCAGTAGATTTTGCAGTCAAACTTGATACTAAGCAAAACACCTTGAATAACCATATGAATAAGGTTTCTGATAGTAGGTTATCATTATAAGATGAACAGCCTGGTACAGATGGTGCACTTTCAAAATATGCCTAAGAGAAATAAAGTGGAAGAAGAAAATAGCACTAATGACGGTTAATGGATGTGCTGCTCAAAAGGAAAGATCATTTTGGGACCATGAGAATGACAACTGATTGGTATATTCTACACGTATCTGTGTAATAAATATGTTCTGGGCTTGATGGCTGTGTGCTCATTTAAATTTTCACAAACCCTATCTAACATTAAAATATTTTCACAAAAGAACTTTATGTACTGATTCAGACAGCCCCAGAAGTGTAATTTGAATCTAAAAAGGCAGCAACATGTCTCACTACAAGGGCTATATCCACACATCATTTTAGAAGAGATGGGGCTGAAATGGAACCGTTGTTGGAGGAAGAGAAAGTGTGTTCACTTGCTAAGTAGCCAGTGTCCATTCATCATAAAAACAGTACATAGATAATTATAGCTCAGTAGCTATGACTTACAGGCATACAATTTCCACTAAGGGTTTCCAAATGACATCTCATAGACAACTATGGGCCTCATTACACGGTAGGCAGTAAGGGATTACCGGCACCGGTAAGGGCACCGGTACCGTTAATCCCTTACCACCCTACTACGAGGTCCCTCAGTGGGTCCCGTCCTTAACGTGTGGTCACACCACATGTTAAGGACGGGACCCGCTGAGGGACTTCAGAGCTAATAACAGTACCGCTAGTAGTGGTACCGTTATTAGCTCCTTCCCCATTCCCATTGAGCCCTATTGGGGCTCAATGGGAATGGGGAATGGTAATTGGCATGGGGACTTATCGGGTCCTCCAGGGTCGGAATGACCTGGTAAGTCCCCATACCGCCTACCCAGACACAGAAGGTGGTAAGGGGGTAGCCATGGCGCTAATAGCACCATGGTTACCTCCTACCGTGTAATGAGGCCCTATGAGTTGCCATGATGTCACTCAGAACACTGAGGTGGAATATGCCCCAGATTTGAAAGCTTATCTATATTCTATATTGTGTATGTCCCCTCCATCTCTTCTCCACTACCTGACAAGGATTGGAGGGTGTGCGGAGGGGAGGAGCATGGAACTACAAACTACATAGAGACATAGTGAGTAAAAGCAGTGGCTGCGAACTCTCAAGTGGTTAATAACCACTGAACAGGTTATCATGTCTGTTCTTGCGAGAGAGGGGCGCCCGCTACCTTTGTAAAATTATACATAGAGACATAATCTAGGACCTCTTTACGAATTTGGTGGCATAAAACTCATTCCACCATCTGTAATCACAGAAAATCGACTAGATGGGAAATGGTGGAATCACAGTGGTGGTCCCATTAATGGTGTCCATAGAACTTCATTAGGGATTGTTGTCATTTACCACAGGCAGTAATTACACCTGGGATCATTTCTCTATTATTTGGTGTTAATGTGGAGGAAAAACGTCTACAAAAGTGCAGGAGGATTTTCTTCCTCCTTACAACCAAAATTCGAATTTGATGGTGCTGTAAATGTTGCTATAATTCCGTTACCACCACTTCTTTTTTTATCATGCCACCAATTTCATAACGATGCTCTAATTGTCATCTTCTCCCTACTCAAGAACCAATACAAAAAAGGAAAAACAAATAATGTCTTGCAGAGAAAATTATGCATCCACCTGCTACGATGTCATAACAGTTGATTATACATTCTGTATGTGTTTAGTCCTAAAATTAACACATATGTTAATTGTGAGCTGCGTATGTTGATGATTCCATGGAGATCCACACCTCTCACAAAGGAGGAGCCACCTATTTTGAGACTAGGGAGGTGAGCCCCTAAACGACAGAGTAAGTGGCATCCCTCTAGAGGTGACCCACCCTTGGGCAATGGGAAAACCCCACAGTTGGCACAAGTCATCATCCCTTCTCCGAGACACTAACATCTTTATGGGCTATGTGGGAGCTAAGGTGTATGTTAACCTCATAAACCTTTTTGTAATGGCTGACTCAGCTTCTGTCTCACACTATCCGCTGTCATCATGGAAGGGAGCTGAGAGGCAATTAGATGGGCCCCTGAGAGGAGCATCATTGAAACGACTACTCAGAAGAGCAGCTCTGCAGAGTTCAATTGAGCAGCAGCACTCAGGAGAGGGGAGCCGACAGAGTGGAGAAAACACCAGATGCTGCCTCTTGGCCGACGGTCTGCACCGAGGGAGTGCAGCAAATATTAACAGGTGAGTAACTGTAAAAGTCCAGCTCGAGGAACCAAGTGAGAAGGACCTACCTCAGAGTGCTGAGATGAAGGTCAGAGGAGAAGCCACAGACGGGTACCTGAGTGAAGCAAGCCCCCAGCTACTGATGCAGTGGACAGTTGTTATGTCTCCCAAGCAGCTATGTACTGGGAGAAGGGCCACGCAGACTCCACAACCCTCCCAAGGAGCACTATTCATCAAAAGCATCAGAAGCAGATTTGTAGTGTCTTCGTGGGACCGGGTGAGGCAGGAAGAGCCAGGAAGAGGGCAAAGGGCCCTGGGGCAGAGAATGTACAGATAAGCCGTGGAGTCAGGAGAGTGGAAGAGACAGTCCCCGTAGCAGGGAGAGATCAGAGAAATCCCAGAGTGGGAAGAGAGGCACAGATCAACACCTGAGCGGGAAGAGAAGAGACAAAGCCCAGAGTAGAGAGAGGGGAATAGACTAATCACGAAGAGGGCGAGAGAGAGAGCGATCCGGAAGTGTTCAGTGAATAGAGTAATCCCAGAAGGGAAAAGTACAAGGAGACAATCACAGAGTTTATTTGTATTTGTATTGTATTGTATTCATATATCGCCTAATGCCTAAGTGCTGTACACAGAAAATCACACAATACGATAATGATGAACATGAAAAATTAGATCACAAAGGTTTAATGCGAAGAAGGAAGAAGAAGAGGTTCCTTGAGCCGAGATTTAAAGATAGGAAAGGAATAAAGCAACTGAAGATACAGAGGGAGAGCATTCACATGTTTTCGTGCTAATACCGAGAAAGAACAGACACGAGAAGAAGCACAGGGGTTTAAGGGACCACTAGAAGAAAGAGCGACTGTGATTGGAGGGAATGCAAAGGGGTATAGAATGAGATGAGAGAAGAGAGATAGGAAGGAACAAGGCTGTGGAGACATTTAAAGACAATACAAACAAAGTTGAAAATAAGATATGCCTAAAAAGAGAGCCAGCAAAGAGGTTGCAAGGATGCAGAGATAGAGTCACAGGAAGAGAGGACGGAAAGAATTTGCATAGAAGCATGGTAGATAGAACGAAGAGTGGCAAGCTGATAGGCCAGAAGGCCAAAGAGGAGACTAGAGCAATAGAACACATGAGAAAAGACTCAAGAAGAGATGGAAACCTAATGGCATCAAAGGTGAGAATGCAAAGGGCCTCGCACATATTAAAGAGCTAGTGGCAACAGCACCTAGAGATAGAAACAATAGGTGTGGTAAAGTAAGGAGAAGAGTTGAAAGTGATGGTCAGATTATGGGCAGAAGCAGAAATCGGAAGAGAGGTAGGAGGAAAAGAAATAGACAAAGGAGGAAGATGAGTGGAATCGTGGAGACAGGAAAGAAGAGTACCACCATTTTAGATGGGTTAAGATGAAGACAGTGGCCCTCATTATGACCCTGGCGGAAATCGAAAAACGATGGCGGAAATGCAATACCGCCATCGAATAGCGCTCGGTGCGATTATGACCCGTCACCGTAAAGTACGATGCCATTAGCGACACCGTAGTGAACGCCAACGCTAACTGAACCAAGTACGCGCACGCGCGCCATGCGAAACCGTAATTACCACCATGGCGCAACGGTACGCGAATTCTGACCCTAGCGGACATTTACCTAACGCCATCAAGCATGGCGGAAAGTATCATTCCGCCATGGTGAGAAGTACGGCAACGCGAACCAACCGTAAATGGCCCTACTGAGTGCCTGTACACCACTCCCTGGCCACATTGCACAACTCCTCGTAGGTGCAATGAAGTCACACAATACAACCAGTGAAATGTACAAGTCACCCATGCATGCCAACGAACAAATGAATGTAGGGGCTCCAAGTGCCTTGTGAGTGGCCATCCATATTTGCCATGTCACCATTGCCGTACTGCTGCAGCACAGGCATGTGAAGGTTCAAGTACAGCAATATGAACTGAAATATGAGACAAAACAACAACAGGCCCCCATCGCTTGACACCAGTGTAAGGCAACATTCAAAGCAGTAACCTGAGGGAGACTGCACCAGCCCTGTACTCTTGCCAGTAAACAAACCAACCATCAGCATAAGCATGTACCACACAAGTTGGCAGAGTGACTGAGCAGCCAGGCCCATCTCAAGAGGGGCCAATGGGAGCTGCAGGGCACAGATGGCACGAATACAGAAGCTATTCCAATGGACATGACCTCAGTCTCCCTCCAAGAAACGCACGCAAACACAGGCACCTGTGACCAGCCATATTCTGATAATCACATCATTCCACCAATCCACCTGGCTGACCGGCATCTGTTACACAAAAGCTAATCCCCCGCCCCTGAGCATGACATCATTAAAACAGTCATAATGGCAGCCCCTATCCCTGACCTCACTGGGCTTCGTAGGCAAACGCGCCAAGTACAGTACCACTCAACTATACTCAGAAGCCGGAACCCAATGCAGATCTTCTCACAATACATCGCTCCACAAATAGGAATATGCTACATTACCTGCAAAGAATAACGCTACACGGTTAATAACATAATAGAAATTTAATGCACAACAAAATCACCAAGCCCATACAGCTATTAGGTCATGAACTCCAAAATATATTTCATTATTGTGGGCTGCATCCGCAATAAATGACCAGCTTCTTCTTGTGTGACGCCCTGTTCCTTCATGGTACACAGGGGCTACATTCACGTTCAAAAAGGCAACATGGAAGCGCATAGAACCGCAGGGCCGTCCCATTAGGTAGGCACTAGTCCAGCTGAAAGGTCGATATGTTGCTCCTAGCCACTAGTACTGCGTAAGGGCATGTGGCCCATTGGCGATCGTCCCATAAGATCGTAATGGTGCTCCACTGATTAACACGAAGCAGCAGGTGTCGGGAGTAAAAGCCATCTGCAGGAGTGGCATACAGATGGCAGCGGCAAAAGGGGAGGAGATACCTGTCACCCAAATGAAATGAAAAAGAATGGTATGGGCATAAGAACTTAATTTGAATTACTCACTTCAATGATCACACTAAATCTACAGCCATATGCATGTTAGCCCACTCAAAAGGATTATTCCCACCCAAAAATCACTTGCGAATCATAACTATATGAATCGAGGTGAAAACACTATTACAAACGAGTCTTTGTGTGCATGCGTCTGTTAAAACAGAATCCATTAGATGGGATTAGTAACGTGCATAGACACAAGTGTTTGAAGGCGCGTCGAGACAGGGAGGGTTCAACAAGGGCAGATAGACGATGGTCCCACTATGGCAGCTCTGCATCACATAGCGCAGGGGAAGTGGATAGATTCCAAAAAGCCATGTACATGGTAAACTCCCAATTAAATCATCTGTCCATGCATCCATACATCATTCCCTCATCCCGGTATGAAAACGCCCGATTATTTACTCACATAACATGTGAAATTTCCATTGAGTCTGTGCGTAATGCAGTCTGCAAAATCCACTGTGCTCCAGGCCGGAATTCTAGTGTTGTGAAGTAACATGTATTTGGGAACGTCCTGCCTTATCGTCCACTACGCTATTGCGCATCCCATACTATTCATATCAATCATTGCATTCTCGCCATGGCCCCTGTCCGAAGGACATTAAACAATAGAACTTTATATCTGCAGTCAGACCTGTGGGCGTCTCCTCGCCGCTAGCTGAAAACCGAAAGCGCTGTCCTTCGAATTCCTCATTTGCAACATCACGTCGAAAAGGCATCTGTGACCGCTTGAAATCACAAATTCATCCATGTAGTGCGGCAGTGTGTGCAAATGGCAACTGCCTTCACTCACAAATGGGACGCCCCGCCCGTCGGTGAACCTCGGTACAGTGCTGCATGAGGGTCCACCGTTAATCGAGTACTACATTCCACTGACCCTTCACAAGTTTGTTCGCGACTGTAAAGATAGTATGTGAAACAATGGGACCATAGCAGAATGAACATATGAACCAATATTCCACTGCCATCGGGATTAAATACATGATTGTAATAGCAAGATGCCATGCGTCGAATTGCAGCGTTGTGTGCGGGACGTGCTCGCCCAAAGGGGATTGCAGCTTGCACAGGTGGAATGAATCACCACAGGTGGAGGCTATACTGCCTGAAAACACATAAATTGCACACCCAACCCCCTCCCACAACCACACCCACTCCAAAATGCTACCAGCAGGACTAGCGATGTTGGCCCTGGGGGACCTGATAGCACTGCAAGTACTCCAACTTCAAGAAGAAGACGAACACCAACTACTACAACAACCGGCCGCACAGAGGAGACGCAGGAGGAGGAGGAGGGCAAGGCAGGGCCAGCAAGGCCCACCAGCACAGCCACTACCACCACGCAGGCAGCCCGCAATCCCACGCCTCCGAGCTCATCCGTTCAACCTCACTGATGAGCAGATCCACACCCTCTACCGTTTGGACCGGGACACCATAACCGCCATTGTGGACATGACACACGCTAACCTTGCCAGCATGATAGATAGCCCAACCGCCATCCCACCCCTACTGAAGGTGGTGTCTGTACTACACTTCCTGGCCACAGGCACCTACCAGCACACAGTCGGACAGTTGCATGGCATTTCACAGCCACTGTTGTCACGGACACTATTGCAAGTGCTCGATGCCCTCCTGAAGCACGCAGACGACTACATCTCTCTACCACGCTCGGAGCAGGAAATTACGAACACAAAAGTGGGATTCCATGCACTTGCCGGCATACCGGGTTGCATTGGTGCCATCGACTGCACCCATGTGGAATTGGTTGTCCCACATGCCATGGAGGCCCAGTACCGCAACCGAAAACAATATCATTCTGTTAATGTACAAATGATGTGTGACTCCAACAGGATCATTACACATTGTTGTGCCCGATTTCCTGGATCAACCCATGATTCTATGGTCTTGAGGAACTCTACAATACCACGCTACATGGAGCGACACGCAGGGAACAGATCCTGGCTACTCGGTGAGTCTCATTTCATGCATGATAATGTGGGGTATGTGATGCGGCAATGACCTGGCAGGAAGGGGGGGGGATGCGTACGTAGCAATGTCATTCCACAAACATCCTTTATTGTCCACATACAGGTGATGCCGGGTATCCACTGAAGAGATGGCTCCTTACACCACTCCGGAACCCATAGAACCAGCATGAGGAGGACTACAACCATGCCCACTCACGTACCCGTGTAGTCATAGAACAGGCATTCGGCCTACTGAAGGCTCGTTTCCGCTGCCTCAGCAGGTCTGGCGGGGCACTCCTGTACCGCCATGAGAAGGTTGCAAAGATGGTCATGGCATGTGTCATGCTACACAACATGTGCATACGTAGAAATGTGCCCATGCCCCCTGACGCAGAACTGCAAGCACCTGAAGATGGTCATGATGAGGGTGGGGATGTGGCAGCACCTCAAGGAGTCCGCGAGGCACAGGAGGGCCGTGAAATTCGTCAGATTATCATAGATTCATGCTTCTAGCACTCACGCCTGGTGGCTGATACATGGACACGGGACTTGTGGCACTGTGTGTGTCTGGAACATGCACAATATGGACTGTACGCCTATAAAGGCCTCGTACACAAAGATCAATGTCCACACATCTCATTGGATGATTGTGAAATGTTTATAGCATATGTGAAATTATGTTACACACCCCATCGACCCGCCACCCAAGAAAGCCCAACACACCCCCTCCACCCTCCTACCTCCCCCCCGAACACCAGTGTCCAAAGATGCTCATTGTCAGTGGGCAGACGCTATTGCAAGCCCCCTCTCCGGGTATCAGGGGCACCCCTGCCTGTGGAGCGCAGGTTCCTCCCAGATCTACGTTGGGGGCTGCCCTGGACGGAACTTGCAACGGATGATGTCTCTGCCTGCTCACGTCCATGCATGTCCCTAAGGGTTTGTGAGAGCTCAGTGAGCACACGGCGCACAGCGGCAAGTTCAGCACATACGTCTTTGGACGTCGCATGCAGTTCCCCCCTCAGGCTCTCGGTGCTTCTCTCCATTTGTGCCCTTAGTGTCTCTGTACTTCTCTCCATTTCTGACCTAAGTGTCTCAGTTGATGTTTCTATGGCTGCCTTAGTACCCCCACATTCATCAGCATGCTCCTTGAGGAGCGTGGCCAGTTGCTGCTGTTGCACGATCACCTGGTCGAGGGACTGTTGCCTCTGCTGGGCCATGCCCATTTGCGGTGGTGTCACAGAGGGGCTGATCACCTCATGTTGCCTTGCCACAGGGCTTGTGGGGGATGGCCAGTCGTCGTCTTGTGGGTGCCCCTGCGTGGTATCCTCATGGTGTACGGGATGAAACAAACAGGGGGATTGAGACAGGTCATGGATGGATCCTACATCGACAGCACCGTTTTCTGTGTCGGAGCATGCTGCCATTAATGCAGTGTCACCTATGGTGCTGCTGCCACCAGAAGCAGTGCCTTCTGTGGCATCCATTGGGGGGACCTGTGGTGCTGCTGTTGTGGGCATGCTGGCTGCTGGGGTGCCTGTTGAAGTCCCCTCCTGTGTGCTGCCACTTGATTTGTGCTGCTGCCGTGTCTTGATCCGTGCAGCTGAGGTGGAGGGTCTTTGGCCGTTGGTCTTGGCCCTCTTTGCAGGTGTGCTGGTAGGGGTGTCCTGAAGCTCGTCGTTTGAATCGGACCCTGTGTTGGAGTAAAGGAGGGCGAGCGTTATTTATGGGTCTGTGGAAATTGGAATGGCAATGTATCACATGCATCGGGGTGGTACCTGAGGGTGATTTGGGTCAGGGCCTTGGAGGTGGTTTCATTTTTGTGTGGATTGAGGATGCAGTTGTTTTGCAGCCTGCAGTTAGGGTGTGCATGCTGCACGTGTAGAGGGTGTTTTTAGGATTTTTAATTATTTATGTATTTAAAGTGACTTTTAAAGTGCGCTATCAGGCCAATGTATGTGGACGTTCTCCTGGACATGTGTTTCTGTTGCACTATGTGGACACATGGTACTTCACATGATTGGACATTGTGGATTTAGCATTGTTTTATTTGGCCCACCTACCTGATTCTTCGGATGTCTGCACTCCTTTCTCCATCCCTCCGACTCCCTCTATACTCTCCATTCCAATGGTGGAGGCACAGATTTCTTCCCAGGGGGTCAACTTGATGGGTGATTCCGATCCTCCCCCGGTAGCTGTGGCAATGTTACGGTTGGCTGATAGTATGCTCCGTACGCGTATCCGCAAGTCGTCCCATCGCTTTCTGCATTGCTGTGGGTTGCGGGGTGCGGTCCCCACCGCACTTACCCGCTGTACCACCAGGGCCCATATGGCCTTCTTGTTCGCAAGTGCCGTCCTGGTCATTTGCGTCGAGAAGACGACGGCAGCATTCTCCTGGAGGGTCTCTGTGAGCACGGTGAGTTCCTCATGGGAGAAGTGGACCTGCCGCTTGCGGTCGCACGCTTTTTTCGCAACTTTTCCCATTTTTATTGTTTTCACTAGGGTGGCTAACGGGTTGGGATGTGTCTCAGGGTAGGATTTTTGATGGTTGTGTTGGGATTCTGATTTTATAGGTGTACGACGTGCTGTTTCCCGTTCCGGGCCCATGTTTTTACTTCCGTTTCCGTATATTTACGGTCACCGTATTTTGCGATTACCGCTCATTACGGTGACCGCTATGATGGGTGGCGGAATTGCACCTAGGGCGCCGTACGACGGCGGTGATGGGCGTTTTGGGGACATTTCCGCCATCGCGGACTTTGCACTTCCGCCATGGCGTAGTGCTCGTGCCCGATGGGTCAGAATTAGCCGCACTTTACTCCGTCGTGCAATGGCGGAAACGCTATTTACACTATGGCGGTCAGGTCAGTTACTTTCCGCCAGGGTCGTAATGAGGGCCAGTGAGATGATATCCAGGCTTGGGTAGAAACCAGACAGTTAGTCAGAGTGGAGTGAATGGAATCAAAAAAGAAAGAAAAAGACAAGAGAATTTGCATTTCACATGCATAGAGGTGATAGGTAAGACCGAAAGAAGTGATAATAGAGTCCAAGGGATTGGCATATAGAGGAAAGAGTAAAATGTCGAAGATGCAGCCTTGAGGTACTCCATGAGAGATGGAAGGACAAAAAAAGAGTGCCCATCCCAGGTGACAGAAGAGATGTAGTTAGAAAGGTAAGAGCGGAACCAATTGTGAACAGTGTCACAAAAGCCGAGCTGAATGAGATTAAAGAAGAATTAATTGGGTGGATGTAATGAAAGCGGACGTTAGGTCAAGGAGAACTAGAAGGGAAGAGAGTTTAGAGTAGTTGTAGGATAGAAGGGATTCAGAGAGAGCGAGAAGAGAAGTTTCTGTAGAGTGATGGGCCTGAAAGCCAGACTAACAAGAAGGAAGAAGCGAGTTTAGAGAAACAAAGTTAGAAACCTTGAGTAGACTGTGCTCTAGCACATTGAAGCATCTTTTGTGTAGATGGAATTACAAATAATGATCTCAGACCAAATACTCAGACAGACTCAAGGAATATGGCAAAGTACTACTTATTCTCATCTAATGAAGCAGGGAAAACTGACAGGCATCGGACTGAGGCATGCACACTTTCAACTAATATTGTTTATGCAAAAGTCATATACCCCAATGTGCATCATCTATGACATCATTCTACATGGCACAATACAAAACCTATCAAAGAAAGGGATTGGTTAAGGGAACATATCTAATAATAGAACGTGTAAG
The DNA here is from genome assembly GCF_040938575.1 of Ambystoma mexicanum. Lineage (NCBI taxonomy): Eukaryota > Metazoa > Chordata > Amphibia > Caudata > Ambystomatidae > Ambystoma > Ambystoma mexicanum. The sequence continues at coordinate 135,179,303 of NC_090935.1, forward strand.
GATTAGTGCATTATTGGTTAACCCTTATCTGTAGGGCATGCCTTGAACTACCTCTAAATACGTCTAGTCCTGATTATAGTGGACAAAACAGCATTGGAATGGTTGTCCCTCAAACCCACTGATTGGTTGGCATGCTAACCCAACCTTGGACTTTCGGCTCTTTAGCAGCACATACGTGAAACGAAACTCAGGTGTTTGATTCCCGTCAGACTACTCCCTGTTTTCCCAAGTAGCCATAATATCTCATCGGTCAGCCATAAGCCAAAGTCTTCCATTTGTAGTTGACCTTGCAACCTGATCACTCTCCTGGAAAATTCAAGGGAGTGTGAGCCTACCACTATCTTCGTCTGAGTGAATAGCCCCTATATTGGGCCTCATTACACGGACGGCGGTAAGGGTTAACGGTCACCGTTAATGGCAACGGTGACCGTTAACCCTTACCGCCGTACTACGAGGTCCCTTTGCGGGTTGGAGGAATCAACGCCTGCTTCTTGCAGGCGTTAAGTACCAACCCGCTAAGGGACCTCGGAGCTAATTACGGCACCGCAATATTGCGGTGCCGTAATTAGCGCCTTCCCCATTCCCATAGAGCCCTATGGGGAAGAAATGGGAATGGGGAAGGGCAATGGCGGAAGGGGGATTTACCGCCCCTCCAACCTTGGAATGGGGCGGTAAATCCCCTTTCCGCCAAGGCGGTGCCGGTAATTTACCGGCATGGTCCAGGGTGCTAATAGCACCCTGGATTACCGCCTTCCGTGTAATGAGGCCCATTGACTTGTGAAGAGACCACAAATCTGTTCATTTCGACCATCAACTTACTGATATTTGATTCAATTATGATGGGTGATGTTGCTCCTCTTGGCCTCTAGAGACTTGCTCACTCTACCTTGCATATACTTTATAATCTTTTAATTGTCCAACACCTTGCATTCTTCTTCAATCTATGAGGAATGTCCCACATTCAGAGATTATCCATGTAACTACCTTTGTTCATACCGTACTTATTCCATAAAATAGCATCCTTAATTCTGGGCCAACCTTAACTCATTGTCGTTCTGCACACAGAACTATTCTTCTGCGTCTCCAGATTCTAAGCCTTGGTCTGTCTCTGAGGTAGCTAGGCTGAATTCGACATGAGCCAACACCCATTTTCCTATCATGGCCATTATATATTCCTCTATAGAATGCCTCTTTATTTTTCCTTTCTACCTTGCATTGCTGCGTATTTACAGTTATTGACCAGTAAGTTGGTTCATCTCCTTTGCTTCCATGATTACGTTAGCCTTAGGTACATGTTTCTATTGGTGCTTCAATTAAATCGTCACAGGTATTTTCATATCATTTCAGCATGGCTTCATATATCTTCTTCATGACATTGCTCTGCCCTCATCAGATTTCACTTAACATTCCATAATGTCCGTAGGTACGCGATGACATCCTTCCATGTGGCATCCTTCAATTGGCTCGACGTGAGGCTAAATTCTGTATGGCTGTCTGAGTGCATAGCGTCTCTCATACACTTGATGAGGTATAGGATCAATGCATGGTTTTCCATTTACTGCTCTTCTCCTGCTGTTCCTGTATGACAGCGGTGAGCGGGTGGCAACTAGTGAGAAAGCATCTACCTGCTCCTCTACATTTCCTCTCTGGTCGAATTTTCGACCATATTTTTTTCTTCCATTCTCTTCATCGCCTCTTCATCATTTATCTGCGTCATCTTTTCATCTTGCTTTTTCTTTGGAATTCAAATCTTTGTCACTCCTCTCTGGTGACCGGGATTGCTTGTATGGTCATCCATACTCCAGCTCAAGTGACAGCACTCTCCAGATGGTGAACAGAATATCCAATGTCCTACATATTTTCTGTGATACTTGGCGTAGTAGACCTTGATTCCCGGAGGTGCAATGGGACCTTTCTCTATATTCTCACAGGTACTTCTCTCACTCTGCATCTACTCAGCAGTTCTGGAGTCTATATCATTCATGATCTTCTTCCTGATAGCTTTTTTGACCGTCTTCTGGCATTGTCCCAAGATGACACTTATGAGACAGAATCCTAGCAAAACAACATTAATTTTTGCTAATTAAAGCTCCTGGGCTGTGGCCAAGGTCATGTGCTTCTTTGTTTCTGGAGTGGCAGGCTTTCTTGTTCAGGATTCTTAAAAAAACAAAGGGTTCCACAAGTGTAACACTTTGAGTAGTGACCCTAAATAAGAAAGAATAGGAATAACAAATACTTTGTCTTTCTTGAATTCTATACAATAATTTCTAGACTCATTAAAGGTTTATTTCAGGCACACTTCAGGGGGTGAGTCACTGATTTAGTCTGTTCTTAAACACCTCAAATTCACAATGCAGACAAATCCTCCACAAAACATTTAAAGTACAATAAGCATCCATTTGAAGTTATAGTATGTTTTTTTCTGCTGATACATATGGTGATCCATTGTTGTATGCAATGTTACAGTGATATTGTAACCATATTTTTCATAGTGTACTTATGAACAATGCTATGTAATGCGACTTCCTGTTTTGTCAACGGGTAAACGGTCATGTTCCATTGCTTCCTGTGATGTCACTTTGGGGTGGGGTTAAATGACATCACTTCCTGTGATGTCAGCAGAGGCCATGGGTCATGTGGTGTCACTTCCGCTACCCCTGGGATTTTGGTGAAATGACGTACCTGGCTGGAATCCACGATAATAAATATGAAAGCCAATTATCTCCTGCTGTCTTCCCAGCTTCATCCTCCATTTTCGTATGCAGGATCGTTAGCATAGTTATTGCCTCTGTCAGGTTTACATTTTCTCCATCGTAAGATAGTATACATTTACAGCAAGAAGCCCGATCTTGTCGCACATGCCTCCTTCCTTTGCTTTAATCAGATCTAGAACATATCTGTTCTGGAGGGTCATCAGCCTAATGACTCTTTAGTCTTCTCTGACTGCATTAAATCCTTTTATTGTTGTATTGATCGTATGCAACAGCTCCCATCTTGTAATCTGCAACCAACTGGTGTTTACTGCAGCTTGAAAAGCTTGAAATCCTGGCAAGAAATAGCTGTCATTATCATTGGCGTCTTGCTGAACAGCTCATCTGGAATAGTTTCATAGGCCTCCATTGATTTTGCTGAGAAATAATTTTCTCTCTCTGCCGATGGAGGTTAGGCGACCTCTTCATCCTCAGGTGCTCATCCATTTTGGGAAATTCATAAATATGCAGGTCACTTTGAGGAATCACCGATGCTGGAACATGTATCATTACCATGAAACATATTCCACCCCAATTCTTAGGAAACTGCATGTAGACTCTGAATCCACAGGCCCAATATTGGTCAATTAACACTGCAGTTCCTCCATTAATTCCTGGGACTTCGATTATCTGTCCACATCTTCTGTTTTCTCCAACCAGGATCAGGCCATCATTCCTGAAGCATGTTATTCCATTCTTTAGTGGAATTATAGATACAGGGCATTCTTCCTTGTTGACCCATGCAAGTAACTTTGAGTACTTGGGCCATGATCCTAGGCATTTGTCACTCACTATCTGCACTATGCTTGCTGATTCTTTCTTCAATAGATGTGCAAAGCAGGTAAATAGTCCTTCTTCCCACCCGGTACTAATGAAAACACATCCATAGTACTCTGAAGTACTCTGAAGTACTGTTTGCTGCAGGCGGGTGCCTGATACTCTGTGCGCTGTTGTTTTTGGCGTTCCATGACTTTCTATCAACTTTGGAAAATCCCTATGCAGTCAGGATGTCTGAGTCTGCAACACCTATTTACCTGGACTTAATTGAGTGACATTACAAAAATAAGGTGTGTTTTCACCACGTGGGCCCGCCCCCTGTTCGTGGGTCCGTCTCTTTGGACAAAACAAATAGCCTGGCCCAGGCGCACCTGCGCCACGCACCGTGAAGTACTCTGAAGTACTGTTTGCTGCGGGCGGGTGCCTGATACTCTGTGCGCTGTTGTTGTTGGCGTTCCGTGACTTTCTTTCAACTTTGGAAAATACGGATGCAGTCAGGACGCCTGAGTCTGCAACACCTATTTGCCTGGACTTAATTGAGTGACATTACAAAAATAAGGTGACTTTCTACATACGTACGCTTATTCAAGCACACTTTTTTCTAACCTTGTCTGGTGCCATGCGCACGGGTTGGCTTCACGTTGTGCCCAAGTGTTATCTTCATAGCCCTAGGTCACATGTTATGTTCTTGTTGTGCCCACATGTTGTTATTATAACCTAAAATGCAAAATGTTGCTTTCACGTTGTGCTGACTGGTTCTATTGAAAGTGCAATCTGAATGGTGCCGTTATAGTTGTTATTTATATTTTTATTGTTGTTATTATATTTATATTGTCAGCCATCCTTTCTTTCTTTCTACTTTTAAGGTGTGTTTTTGCCACGTGAGCCCGCCCCCTGTGCGTGGGTCTGCCTCTTTGGATGAAACAAATAGCCTGGCCCAGGCGCACCCGCGCCGCGCACCGTGAAGTACTCTGAAGTACTGTTTGCTGTTTGCGGTGCACGGCGTGGATCGCAGGGTTTGGCTGGCAGTTAAAGCATCTATTGGCGGTATTCCGTGTGCAATAATCTTGTGAGTCAACGTGTATGAAATTATTTTTCGTTAGATAGGAATCTTTTGGGGTGAAAATTGTGTACTGTATCTGTTTATTGTAAAGCATTCTTGGCCCTCTCCTTTCCTCATATCTATTGTGTTACGGAGTTGGTCTTGAGAAATGGTAAGAAGCGGAAGGAGTGTCCGTCTAAAACACTTCCCACAATAGAATTCCCAAAAAAAGTTAATAAAAAGAAAAAATAGTCCCTTAGCCTCAGTAAATGGGTCTTTCTTCATTCTTATCTATCTCAATTCAGTCTGAGGAAATGAAGTCCAATACTGAGAAGAGTCTCACACCAGAAAGTCAAATAGCATTAGTGGGTCCAAAAGAAATATGCTCTTTAAAAAAAGCAAATGATGACATCACAAACGATCCATTTTCTGTAGAGGATCACACACTTAACATACACAAAATAATTGTTGATATTCATGATAATAAATACCTTCCCATTTCTGTCATTTTCATGCTCGCCCCCGTAATTATGTCTGACCTGGACAAAAGAGTATGATTATCTCTTGGTCCATCAACACCAGTTTCCAGACAGGGAAACGCGCATGGAGCATGTACATTTTCACAAATCAAGTGTCAAAGAGTCATGTTATCCGTGCGCTGACCCGGAAAAAAAAAGAGAGAAATTCTGTCCAAATTCCTTCGACTAGTTCGCCTACGACAAAATATGCTTCTAGTTTAAACACACAGAATCCAGCCTCTGAACAGAGGAATTTGAATACATTGATTCCTGTGTTTAACTTCTCTAACGTGCCTGAACTGCCTCTATCACAAGAAAATCTTGAAGAGGATCTGCTTGACCATAAGATCAACGACCTGCCGATATTCACAAGAATTTTAAACTTGTTAGATCGTGGGCATGAATATTCGCACCTTCTACTGCAGGAGATAAAAAGGGACCTGGTGACAAACAAAACGCAAATAGCAAAAATTGAAGTTTACATCATGGCCAACGAACCTTGGCAGGTGTATCATGTGGACTGTCTAGTAAGAGCACCAGCAACTACAAAAAAGGACTTGTTACTCTCTGATGCCGAAGTTGAAAAAAAACATGTGGGATCGCAAACCTTGGATGAGCCGTTGCTTTTACACAGAGTCCCATTGACGTTTGCACAAATACTTCAGCGTAAAGATGAGTGGGGATTTGATAAAATGATCCCTTCAGATGGGGACAACATTGATTGTCTAGAAGTTGCAAAATTGCAACATGACAGACTTTGACAAGTTGAAAAAATCTTGGTTCAGATGAACTCTAAGGACAAAATTTTGGAAACACTCACTGTGGATCAAGTATCCAATTTCAGTACAAGTGTGGCAGAAATTCCTTCTGATAGTCCTTCACTTTTGCTTAATCTCATAGAAAAGGATCAACCCAATGAAGTACAACAAGATTGCGCAGCCGCAAAGGAGGCTTTCTATTTTACTTCAAGAAGAGCTAAGAAAAACCACCTAAAAGCTCTAAAAAGAAGACACAAAAACAAAGGAATCTCGGTGCGCGGAGAGAAAAAAATGTGGGAACTATCTAGTGAACTGTCTAGCGAAAACACAGTACAAACAAGACCTAATAAAGGAGAAATTCTCGCGGTCCCCTCTGAACAAAACTTAAACTTAAGCGAGCTGAATGAGGAGAGAAAAAATTCACTGCAACTGAAGTCCTCAACGACTCAAGTATCTGTTCCGAAACAATCGGTCTCTCTGAAGAAAAAACATAAGCTGAACTTGAGTTCTTCCAGTGTTAAGCGAGTTGAAAATGCAGGGAAAGTTCGAATGGAAACAGAACCTAATTTTCACAATGACTCCATGGTTCAACCCTATTTAACCTTGTTCTTCACAAATATTTCAACAAAAAAAACTGATGGTTTTAATAAAAATGAAAAATTTAAACGCAATGAAGGAATTGCAGGTGATACATTGAGTCCTTTGAGGCAAGAGGAAAAACGACCAAAGGCTGAGCCTTCTAAGGAAATGATTGAAAAAATAGCTTTATTATTGGAATCAATCCCGAAAGATAAAGGGGCCTGTATAGACATCCACATTAAGCAAGGTCAATTGATCGAAAATAAACAGAGTACGTATGAACATGCTCAAATTTTGAAATCTAAAATATCCTCAGCCTTGGTTGTGGATAACAGACCAGTTGAGAATGCACAAAAGGTAAATTACAATCAAGAAAAGGGTGATCTATCAAAAATTCAACATCAATTATGTGGAAGTGTATTAGAAGTAAAGAAAGAGGTCGCAGAAGATGAAAATCAACTAGAGTTCCCTTCTGAAGATGTATCTAGTCGAACTTTCCTGCAGTTTCAAAATATACCTAGCGAAATGAAAAACACCATTGGATGGAAGAGCGACGCCAAGGTCAACGAGACGGTACATATTAATCGATCGTTCCTAATGAATGCTCTATATAAGATTCCATCATTAAGAAGTTTGGTAACAAACGACATTGAGTGGATCAGACGGCCAAATGAGAACAATAACAGGATGCTGTCCAAAATGCTATCGCCTATAATTTCTAAATTGATCTGGAACCATCAGAGCGATCTCTTGATCCTTGGTCTGGAAATGGTTGGTTTTTCTCAAATAAAAACAGCAATGGACTTTCTGGAATTTCAACCTCTCCCACTGAAATTGAGCATTGATTCTACAGATTCTACACTTGGTCAAAATAGTTCCAACAAAAATATGATGGAACAACTCTCTGCCCTTACAAATGCTCTAAATGGGCTTAAATGGCTCGAACCATTGATTAAAACGGATGTTAAAACTAACACGCCCACACCCACGTCATAAATTCATGACCTTACCATTGTGTCATGGAATTGTTGTAGCCTCCTGAATTTGATGAAATGGAGAGAAATGGTATAAACAGAGTCTATCCCCAACATTTTATTGTCACAGGAGACTATGGCTGTAAAGAGTGTAGAAATTGATGGCTATGTTGTGTGTTCACATCACGCAAATAAGGGGTTAGAAGGTAGACCCACTGGTGGTCTAGCAATTTTGATTGATACAGGCTAAACTTTACTATCAATAATAATAATTTGTATTAATCTGACCTGTTTATTTTGCTGGACATTTCTTTTAATGTGAGAGAGAATGAAAACCTTTTTTTGATCTCATTACATTGGATCCCTGTCCAATATCATATTGAAAAAAGCTTGTGAAATCTTGGGCGAAGCTCTTAATGAGGCTTTTAATAAAGCACCAGATGCTGAAATCCTTATTGGAGGAGACTTCAATGCTTCCTTTGGGTCCAATGTCAAAACATGGGATCTAATCCTCCTTATTTCCAATCCTCTTTATAAAAAGGAAATGTATGAAGTACGTTTCTCAAAGCCTGGAATATTCATCTATTAGCTCAAGCTGATACTCATAGTAAGTTTACATGGAAACGTGGTATTGCAAATTCATGGATTTATCACATATTTTCCTCGAAGAGGCTCTTTGGTAGACTTACTAAAGTCAACACCCTCAAGATTAGCTTGGGGGATCATGTTATGATCACAGCGTCTATTCTGAATTACTTTACAATGTGTCCTCCTGCATCCCAGCTATCGTTAATTCAATGCAATAGACCACGTTGTTTGATCAAGTGGTTGTCCGCTACATGCAGGAAATTCACAACTCTAGTAAATAGAGATTTCTGGAAATGTAAAGTGGGAAATCACAGTGACAACGCAATAATATTAAATTGGAATTGCAAGATGATTGCCTCACATTTGGCGAATATTTCACTGCTCAAGGTTGGGCAAGATTCCATTAAAAATGCTGGAGGAGAATATTGTTTCACGGCGGCGGCACTAAAAAGAAAGAAAAATGTTGATCATCGTGTAGCAAGTCCATGTTGCGTATCAAGTTTGAATATATTTTACTAAAAAAAAAGATTTTATGCAACTATAAAAGAGCATTAAAGCAGATTCGTGTTGCAAATAAATTACATCAAAATCAAAAATTGGTGAACTTATTATGTAACCGTAAGACATATGGAACATGATAAGATCCATAGACAAAGTATCTTTACGTGAATTTGACTCGGGTATTGATAGTACAACCTGGACTTCTTTCTTTCTTTCCAAATATGCACTTCCCGAAGATTTTAGATCTTTTGAACAACCACCTGAGTGCCAACTAATTCCTAATGTTTGTCCATGGGGAAAGAATGATATTCTTGAGGCAATTCAGAAATTAAAGGGTTCTAAATGTGCTGGTCCCGGTGGGCTTCCCCTGTGTCTAATCAAGGACGATCCATTATTCTGGTCTTCTATGTTTCATATCACGTTTCAAGAAATATTTCGGTCTAAAAGGATCCCTGATTCATGGCTTACATCAATCATCATTCCAATTCATAAAAAAGGGTCAATTGAAGATCCTAACAACTATAGACATGTAAGCGATTATTGATGTCGCAGCAAAAATATTTGCCTCTTGGATTCTACAAGAGCTTGAAAATTTCTACCGTATCAATGACTCTTTATGCCCTTCGCAAGGTGGGTTTCGCAAATGGATGCGGACTCCTCTTAATGTGTTTCTTCTGGCACACATCATTGCACATTCCACCTGCCCTACCAACAGTCCTATTTTTGTAGCATCCCTTGATTTGAAAGCAGCCTTTGATGGTGTAATAAGAGGTGAATTATGGGTTCTAATTGCGTAAAGCTAAGTTTCCTCAATATCCTATCACGCTCATAGAACATTGCATTTCAAAACAAATTTCAAAGTAAGAATCAATCGGGAAGGTTCCCTAACACAGGCCATTCCATCCTTCACAGGGTAAAACAAGGCTGCAATTTGGCAGCCATTCTTTTCAATCTTTATTTAGCCGATATTGAAGAGTTATGGAATATGGATAGATCTTTTTCAATTCGTAGAGGCTTCTCCTTGTCCTGGCTAGCGTACGCAGATGATATTCTTTTCTTCAATCGTACGCAGTCAGGTCTTCAAACAAAACTTGAAAGCTTTATGCAATATTGTAAGATTAATAATCTTTCTGTGAACCCACAAAAATCCAATATTATCATTTTTGCTAACAAGAAAAAAGATTGGCACTTCATATGGAAATTTGATTCCTCTCCCATCGCAATCTCCCTGAATGTACCTTATTTAGGGCTCATTCTAACTAAGAATACGTCTTACAAAAGAATGAAGGAACTAGTAACAGTGAAAACAATGTCCTTAAAATGTCAAATGAAGATTTTGCTACAGAAACTTTGCACATTTTCTTTAGCTCCTCTCTTAGAATTTTATCTGAAAAAAGATGAAGCTATTTTGCTGTATGGAGTTGAGCTTTTCTTACACAATTTGGGTCCCTTATTGGATCAACTACAAAGTCAGATCTGGAAATACACATTAGGTTTACCACCATCTTTGCCTAATGCTGTTGTCAGACATGAACTGGGCCTTAATTTGCTCTCCTCTAGATATAATTGGAGCTTACTATTGAATTTTGCAAAAATGATGTTTCCTCTCAAAAACTTGTTATACATTGGGCTAAATAAAATGTTAATAAATAATAATCCTCCTTCTATGGTTCATTTTAAAGAACGAATGTTGTTATTGTTGGAAAAGATTAACCTCCCTGTTGAAGATTTGGAGCTTTTTCAAGAAAATATTAAGAAAAAAACTATTGCAATGTGATTGGGATGAAACTTGCTTGAAGATGGAAAGTTATTCCTCATTTGCTGAATATTGCAAATTTACTCATAAGCAGGTACCTCGTATGTCCTATTTAACTCTTTGTCCTTGCTCTAATGTTCGTTGAACTTTTATGCTTTTCCGACTTGATCTATTCCATACACGAATTAGAAAAAAACATTGACACAAAAATGCATTGGACCATAATAATGAATAATGAATTATGTCGATTTTGCAATTATGCACAGGAGACTTTAAAACATCTGCATTTATTTTGAAAACGTGTGTTGTACAGTTATGAACTCTTTTGCACAAGCAAACACGATTTCAGCTAGAGAATGGATTTGGACAAAATGGACAAAATGTATGTGGGGCTCTACTAATACTTCTATAATCAAAACAACTAAGCTGGCAAAGATAATTGAGAATGAAATTGAAAGAGTTTTCTAACTATATATATGTATGGGTACAGTTACATACGGGTGCATTTTCTTTTCTGAGAAATGTATCTTGTGGTTAAGTTATTTTATGTCATAATACGTTGTGTTGGTTATTGTATTTATTTATTTATTGAATTATGAAATATTTGTTAAGTTTTATAATTAAAAAAAAACATGTCCATATATCACTAGCTGAGGTCTCTCTCTGCATCTTGGCTCTGCTGGTTTTTCAGTGATGTCTACGTTGTGTTGGTTATTGTATTTATTTATGTATTGAATTATGAAATATTTGTTAAGTTTTATAATTTAAAAAAAAACACGTCCATATATCACTAGCTGAGGTCTCTCTCTGCATCTTGGCTCTGCTGGTTTTTCAGTGATGTCTGAGCAATTCAGCTTCTTCTTCTGGATAACCTTTATTTGTTCTCCAATATGAGATGGATACGTACATTTCTCGCTTGTCCACCCTAGTCCATGTTCCATCCTTCTCTTGTTCACATAGGTATCTTCATATGGGAATGCTACTTTTAATCTCGACATAATATAGGCCATTTTGCCTCAAATTGTCCTCTGGTTCTGAATGCTGCTAGATGACCGAGGCACTTTAAATCATATGTAGACATTACTTTTGCAATAAATGTTCTTGCTGCATTCATGACATACAGTATTAGGGAACAAACATAACAGCTTTCGTCTGACTTTCTTTCTCCCACCTCTTTCATGTGCTGGTACAATAGATTCTTTTTAAATTAATCAAATTTTCAGGATACATATGTATATCTTCATTGTTCTCCTCAACATCCTTTTTTAAATCAAAATAGACCCTTAATTATATTGTAAAACAGGCTCTCTGTACCTTTAGTGGGGACAATAATAGATGTTTCATTGACACTCTCCATATCTGTATCACTGTTTATAACATGTTGAAATGCAATACTATTAAGGAGAAAAACACAAGTCATAATACCAAATGATATCACCATCAATATTTCATGAAAACCTATTGACTTTCTGGATGTTAGTGAATTTGTTATTGCCTTTTGAATCTCATTTATATCATAAACTGTAATATAATTGCGATCCTCACTCTCCAAACAGTATAATTAATCTTAGGATCTCTGAAATAAATAATAATATTTACTCCTCTTTGTATTAGGGCTGGATAAGACTAATATGTAAGTAAAAATAGCATACATGATTCTGTGTATTTTCACTATAATAGGATGCATAAACGATGGCTGTTACTCTTCTTCTTTTTAAACTCCAGATTTTCTTCACATTGTCTCTTTTATCCTATCTAAATAAGTTCCAGGATAGCTACAAGTCTATTTTCGCCTTATCTAATTTGGAAAACCTGAATCCCTAATCTAAAGAAATGATATGCTAATCTTTCTCTTTATCCTTGCTTCTGGTCATTGAGCGAGCCAGCATGCATGGAACTACTTCTCTTGCTTCAATGTTTCATGCAGGTGTAGTCACACTCTCCATCCCCTTAATTTCACAGCTATGAGGCTAACTTCTTCCACTTCATATAGCTCCTCAAAGTGGGGCGTAATCCAGGTGCATACGAATGTGCGCACCAACACCTGGTCACCTGGATACAGAACTGGGTGTTTTAACAATTCTTCTGTTTCAAGAGACTGATTATCTTTATCATTTCTTTTTGACACCTCACTTCTGTTCTTGATCTGCTGAGACATAAAAGAAATACTTGCAATCATTGTTGTTAGGTAATCGTGCATCTCATCACCTAATGCCTTCGCTCACTGTGGGCATCAGTTCTTACCCTAAATGGAGGAGCAAGTGGGGCATACAGCGTCCAGTCACCAACTCATAAGTAGTTAGATGGTGAAATGAGCCAGGTTGATTTCTCAGGGCATATATGGCAAGGCTCAGGCAATGTAGCCACCACTTTTTTAAATCATTCCAAGCTTTGCTATTTGTTACTTTAATAATCCATTTAATCTCTCACAGACGCCATTTATCTGTGGGTGATACGAAAATATGGGTTTGATACCGAATAGGATAACTGCTCAAAAAACTCATTTACGAAATGTGTTCCATTGTCAGACTGCAAAACCTTGCACGCCCCCACCTGGGGAAAACCTCACATACCAGGAACTGGGTGACATACAGGGCATCAGAGTGCGTGCAGGGACCAGCCTTATTCCCCCTAGAAAAAGGACATACTATGACCAGCATATATCTGTAGCCGTTGCATGTTTGCAGCATATTCACATAATCTAAATGCGGATGCTGAAATGGGCCATTGGGTATAGGAATTGCTCCACTTACTGTTCACAATGTGTGCCCTGCAGTACATTTCTGGCACACCACACAATGCAATTTTTAATGAACTGTGCTACATGCTCAAATAGATTGGGTGAGAGCCATTCTTTTGCAATTGTAGCAGTAAGACTCTCTCGAATCATGTGTGCTGTGTAGTAAGGCTGCTGCAGCGCTACTTTCAATAATTCTAGAACATAACCGGCTCTCCAGTGCTATTCTGTCTCCAAATTGCCTCACTGGGGGCTAAAGAATACCCTTGCTTTCTCCATAAATCCTGTACTTCTTGTGTGGCTCGACCTTGTATCTCAATAACTGGAAAATAGACAGCATGTTAAAGCCCTCCTTTACCAACATGCATCACCCTGTCATTTTTTAACATCTTTTTCTTCAAGACAAGATATAAGTGGATAATAGGCTGGTGTTTAGCCTCTAAATCTGTTGCTTCATTTTGACAGTAAATTAAATCTGTCCTTTTGGAATGTGCTGCACATTTTACGACTGTTAGGGTCAATGGGAGACTTAATGCTTCTATAACCCTATACAATAGTGCTGCATGTTGCACTGGAGTGCCATCTGAATTTTGGAAGCCATTCCCTTTTCTGCATGACTAACCTGCGTGTATGTACAGTTGAAGTCACATAGGTGGAGTCAGAGTACAGCGTCACTTCCTCATCCCCAAATCTCTGCAGAGGTTCAATGAGCTCCACTAATTCTGCAGCCTATAGTGCTGAATAATTAGAAGATAATCTCATACACTCGCTACCTCAAATTCACCTTCTCGATTCAGCTTTATTATTGCTAATCCAGTATGAATTTGTCCAGTTATGATATGATATGATACAAGAGAAGACAAGACAACAATCTTGCTAGGCATTGTGTCTTTCAGATTGAGGAAGTGTGACAATGCAAAGTGCAGGGGGAAGGGCAGGGGGGAAGTGTGGGGGAGAGGTTAGGGGGAAGTGTGATCAGGGCAGCAAGCTCTGAGTATGTGCGGCCAGGGCAGCGTGACTCTGGGTAAGTGCTAGGAGGCATGGGGCTGTGCACTTCAGATACAGCCCCTAAGTGTGGTCGGCCCACAGGCAGTGCAAGGGGGGCTGGTCATGGAGGAGCCTGGTACCCAGTGAGGGTACCAAGAAACCAGTCAGTCCAGCAGACAGGAAGGTTGCAGGGAAGCAAGCAAAAGAAGGCAGAGGAGAAAAGGAAGGTCATGTTCTTCTTCCTAAACGTCAGGTCTGGCTCAAGCCTAAGAGTAGCAGAAAGGCCATTCCAGAGGAAGGCACCTGCAGAGGAGAGCTATCCACCCCCACTCTCTGCCTGGGGAAGGGTCTGACCCTCAGAGAGTTGGAGGTAGCAGAGTGAAGGGCTCTAGAAGGACGGTGTTTCGGAAGAGAGAGTTGGATGTAAAGCGGGCTATGGCATCAGAAAGCCTTGTGGATGATGAAGAGGGTCTTGAACTTGATCCTTGCAGTAACCGGGAGCCATTGGAGGGACTTCAGTTCTGGAGAGACACAGTCCCTGGGCTTGAGGCCAAGGAAAAGTCTTGCATTCCTGTTCTGGACTAGTTGCATAGGGTGCAGAGTAAAGACAGGCAGATTGAGAAATAGGCTGTTGCAATAGTCCAGCCTAGAGACAACCAGGGCTCTGGAGACAGTGAGATTCTGGGGGAAGGAGAGAAAAGGTAGAATACCTCTTAGGAGTGGCAGCTGGTATTTGGATGTCTTGGTGAGGTCTGTGATGGAGTCGAAAATGATAGCAAGGTATTTTGCCTTGCAGGAAGGTGAAGGAAAAGGGCCCCAGGAGGGCAACATTAGTGAGAGAGGGAAAGTGGGAGCAGGGGTCCCAATGTGAAGGATCTCTTTCTTACTGGCATTAAGGCAGAGCTCATTAGAGGTGCACCAATCCTGAATCGTGCAAAGACAGTCAGGAATGAGCAAGGGAGGTGAGGAGGCTGAGGGGAGCCTGAAGGAAAGCTGAGTGACATCTGCATAAAATTGAAAGTTAGAAGAAAAGGTGGAGATTAATTGGGCCAAAGGGGCCAGATAGATATTGAAGAGCCAGGGTGAGAGGATAGAACCCTGGGCGACACCGTATGTGGAGAGAGAGGTGGTAGAGAGAAACAACCCAAGTTGGGCATGGGAGGGTCGGTCCAGGAGGAAGGAGGTCAGCCACACCTGAGCCTGATCCATGATGGCCAGGTTCTCACATAGTCAATTGATGAGGGTAGCATGATTGACCTTGTCAAAAGCAGAGGAACTATCAAGGAGGACAGGGACAGAGGGAGAGCTAGGGTCAAGATTAGAGAACAAATCTTCATGGGTGTTCAGAAGAGCAGTTTCCATGCCTCTGGGTGCTCTGAAGCCAGACTAATGGTCATGGAGACAACCAAAAGATTCAGTGTGCAGTGTAAATTGGTAGATATCCAGCAATAGTTTGCTAGACAGGCAGGATCGGCTGAAGGCTTTTTTAAGAGGGGGTGCACAATGGAGTGCTTGAAGAGAGAGGGGCCCTCATTAGGACCCTGGCGGAATCCGCGGTGCTAAATGCACCGCGGAGCATGGCGGAAAGCCGCCGATAGCGCCATGGGGGTTGGCGGATTTACCACCCCATGCCGACCTTGGCGGAGCGGTAAATCCCCAATCCCCATTTTACCCTTCCCCATTCCCATTCTTGCCCCATAGGGTATAATGGGAGTGGGGAAGGAGTTAATTACGCCGCCGAAAAGTACGGCGGCGTAATTAACAACGAGGTCCCTTAGCGCCATGGTTTTCTCCGCCCGGTAAAACCAGGCGGAGAAAACCTCCATGGCGCTAAGGGAACTCGTAGTACGGCGGACGGGTCCGCCGCGATTAGCGCTGGCGGAAACCCACTCCGCCAGGGTCCTAATGAGGGCCAGGGTAATGATCCAGTTGTGAAAGAGCGGTTGCAGAAATCAGCCAAAGTCAATCGGCCAAAGCCAAGGATGTCTGGTTAATTCTTGAAGAACCATTAATAAAAACAACTTCCCCCTGTATCTGTGAAATTATTTCCTCCCATCACACTTCGCAATTTGAGTGTGGGTGCTTGTTGAGCTCCTGTGGTCATGTTCTATTGTTGTAACATAGCCTGCTGTATCTATACTTGCTGCTGTAGTACTTGTTGTGATTGAATGCCTACTTGCTGTGCTTGCCCTTGTGGTACTTCCATTTGCACTGTTGGGTTGCATTTGTTGGGGTTGTGGAGCATAGGTATGAGCATATGTGTGATCCTGGGCATAAGTTTCCTGTGGTTCTGTATTATATTGCAGAGCATAACCCATATCCTATCTTGTAGCTTGCCTATTCTGTTGCATGCCTCCTCTGCTTCTGCATGTCCTAGCTATGTGTCCTATTCTTCTGCAATTCCAGCATTATTGCGGCTGTCTGCCATTAATGCCTCCTCTTCCCTGAAGTTTTTGAAATCCTCTTCATCCTACTCCTCAAGGCCAATTCTCTATTCCCCTTGGCCATAAGGTGTTACCACTCTACCATTTCATCCCAAAGATCACAAGTCTCGTGACGCCATCTATCTTGAATTTCTTGAATATAAGTAACAGATCTTCATCCTCTCCCATTTTCCTACTCATAATCATACTCATGTCTGATGTATCAGAACATTGCTTGTCAACTTCAGGTCCCATAAGCTTTGTAAGTTCTTGCGCTGTTTTTATTTGCATAGCAGACGTGAGATTGCCGGCGCGAGAACTCCAAGCAGACTATGGCGGTCATTGAAGAGCAGTGAATGAGGTACGTTATTTTATATCCCGTTCCATGAATTATATAGCAAATATACGGGTATTTTAGAGGTCCCGGAAGCCATCAATGCTGCTAGAGCCAGGTTGGAAATCAATAGCCACCTATCTGTGTTTGGAGGTAGGACTAGAACACTGAACCCACGAAGAGCTGACTTAGCCCCATCTGGATCTGTTATGGTCAGCGCCATCTCCAACAACGTGTGTACCCTGTCACCACTGATGCCACCTAACTCAGACTCCTCTTACGAAGTTGCTTTTAAGGCCCATAATGAGTGTGAGTTGGTAGCTCGGGAAGGTGAGACCCGGGAGTCACTGGAGAGGCATTCCTCCATAGGAGTGCTTAGCCATATTTTCACACATCAATCAATCCCCTATATCAACAACGGAACCATAAACGTTGCTCTAGGGGTGAAGTCCAGTCTGGTGATTCCTAGAAACAACATCAGGGGGAAAGTTAATCAATTCTGATGTACCCTAAAAGTCATGTTGCCAAATACTAGGTCACTCATCAAGCATGCTCTAGATGTAGCTACACACATTCAGGAATGTAATATAGACATCTGAGCACTCACAGAAAGGTGGAGCCATGAAGCAGCTGGCTTTTCCTTCCTTAGGACTGGCTATTCCTGATGGGTATAGTATTTTGCGACAGGACAAAAGGGATTCTAGGGGGGGAGGGAGTACGCTGATCTTTAAAACAGACGTAAAGATCTGGGAGGCCAAGGTCGAAGACATACCAGGCTCTGAATCAATGGTGGTGAAAATTGGCATTAGTCCTGAAGTGACCCTCAACCTATTATTGATATACAGAACACCTATTGCAGCACCCCGGCTTTCCAGATCAGCTGAGCAATCGTCTATTACTGCTGCTTAAACCTATCATGAAACTATTAATTCTGGGTGATTTTAACCTCTGGCTGGGTAGTGATTCAGACACCACAACGGGCGCATTGGAGGTTGTGTTGGGCAGCCTTGGGTTTTGCCAATCGGTTGGAGTCCTCACACATGTAAAGGGACGCACTTTGGATTGGGTTACTTCCCGTAATGTGAACATCTCAGATCACAACGTCTTGCCATGACCCTGGTGAGATCATTCATGAATCTATTTCCAGATCAAAAACAAATGTTTCCTAAGAAAAATAGGTTATGGTAAGGTCCCAAAGTTAGTCAGAAATTACAAGAAACTAACTTCAGAGATACTAAAACCATGGGTTACCAACCTGACCTCAGAGATAAGAGAATCAGAGACATTACAAAATATGACTAGTTACTTTCTCAATTCCTTTGATGCAATCTCTGAGACTTTGACACCATTAAAGCAAAAATATTGCTCTGAGGTACTTAAGCAGAAACACTGGTTTAATGCAGATCTTCAAGAGCTTAAAGCAAAAAAATGAAAACAGTTGGGACATCCCAAGCCGAGAATTGTATAAAAAAGTGGTTAGGATTTTAAAAAAATTGCAATTTTGCTAGGCAAAAAAGAAATGTTTAGTGACAGAATTGTAAATTCGAATTCAGATAGCAATGAACTATTCAAAATTCGAAGAGAACAGGAAGTTCCCAACAGACCGAGCAAGGAACCTTTGCTGAAAGATGAGGCATGGTGTGCTTCAATCCAGAATGCTATGATGAGCAAATTAGAGAAAATTAAAAAGGCATTGAGCAGAAAATCTCATCTTAAATAAGCAACTTGACATAGACCACGTAGATACCCTAGACAAGTCTGGCACTCAGAAGGTTTTCATTTCTCGCCTATCACAGAAGATGAGCTGTCTAAGGCCGTCCTGCAGCTTAATACCACTCGTTGCAAGGGGAGCCACGTTATATATTCCTCTATAGCAAGCCTCTATATGTTTCCTTTCTACATTGCATTGCTGATGTTTATGTTATTGGCCAGTAAGTTACTTTATCTCCTTTGTTTCCATGATTACTTCAACCTTAGGTACATGTTTCTCTTGGTGCTTCAGTTGCATTGTCTCTCTTAAATATTTTCATTTTGTTTCAGTGTGGCTTTATATATATTCTGTATGACATCACTCTGCCCTTGTCAGATTTCACTTAACGTTCCATGATGTCCATAGGTGCCTGCTGGCATCGTTCCATGGCTCAACGAGAGGGTACATTCTGTATGGCTGTCTGAGTGCATAAGGACACTCATACACTCAACGCGGTATAGGAACAATACATGGTGTCCCATTTACAGCTCTTCTCTATGACGGCGGTGAGGGGGCAGGAACTACTGAGAAAGTGTATACCTGCTCCTCTACAAGACTATCCTGCCAAGTAGTTTAGAGATAAAGAAAAGCATTGAAATGGAGTGGTAATTAGGGAGATGAGAAGGATGAAGAGTAGGTTTCCTAAGAATGCAGAGAATAAAGCATGTTAAAAATGGGGGACAGTGGAAGAACAAAGAGGGGCATTATTAAGAGTGGTAAGATAGTGTAGAAGTGAAGAATAGACTAAAGGGATAAGAGATGAAGGACAAGGATTGCTAGGAGTAGCAGTGGGATGGGCTTCGCATAAAACATATCATGCATCAGATTCAGAGAATGGTCAGAAGGAGGTCATAAGAGACAGAGGACAGAAGGAAGTCGGGGAGGAGAGAAAGATGAAGAAAGGATGGAGGAAAGAAGAGGCATTTTTGAAGAGAAATAGTTAGCAAGAGGCATAGAGAGAGGAAGGAGAGAAATGCAGCATTGGATGGAGTATGTGCTAGAATGTGATTGAGATTCTGGAGTAGCCACTAAGGGTGAGAGGAGAGAGAGGCAAATATGTTTTTAAAATAACTTTGTTTGGCAGAGAGAAGCACCTAGAAACACTTGTGTACAGGCACATTATAAATTACTTATCATATCATATATCACAGGGTCATAAATAAAATGAAATGAAGACAGGAGATGTAGATCGTAGATTGCCTTGGATTTATGCCACTGCTGCTCAGTCCTACACAAAGCGCAACGTGTGGAGCGAAGAGGCAGGGTCATCCAAGGCAGAGAAGATTTACAGAAGGGAACAAAGGGTGTGATGAGAAATAAGAACTCCGGAAGGGGGGAGTGAGGAGGAGTAGAGCCCCAGAGTGTGGAAAAATGGAAAGAACTCCAGAGTGGGGACTAAGAAGGAGCAGAACCCCAGAGTTCGATTGGGGAAGGAAGAGACTGGCAGAATCCCAGACTGGAGGGGGGGATCATGAAAGACGTCAGTCCCCTCGAAGGGAGAAAGACTGTGAGACGTATAATTGAAAGAGAGGCATTATAGGACTTGGCTGGAGCTCCAGTACTACAAGAACGATATGAACTGGTACTGTTAACATAGGGAGGGCATATGGGAAAGAGACAAAGGGATGGGAATCAGAAGATCAGAAGTCATCAACCATCCCTTTCATTGGACAATTTCACAGAAAATATCTTGGTTATTGTGTGATATTCTTTTCAAACAAAGGGAACGAACTAGGTTAGAGTACTATTCTGGACAGATGTCTTAATTTATGTTTAAACATTCTGAAATCCTGACAAACACCCGTTTTAGTATATTTTTTTATTTATTTGTATATGGTTTACAAGAAAAGAAACCTTAACAAAATGATTTATGAAAAATTAAAAAATAAAGTAATCAATAAACAGTCAACATAATTCAAGAAAAAACATTTGATCCATGATTGCATCAATACATCCTCAAATAACATAGCGTACTGTTTGTGAAGTAACCTATACAGCCTAGTATTTATTTATTTATTTATTCACATTTGTTAAGCGCACAGCAGCCCGTGGGCATTGTGGCACTGGTTACAGTAGATATACAAGTCTTAGTTACATAGGTCGTGTGAACACATACAAGCATGGAGCACGCAGCAGCCCATGGGAATTATGGCGCTGGTTACAGTATCTGTTCATATCTCAGTTACAGTAGTCGTGTAAATACATACAACACGAGGTAGCATTGGGGCTAGGGCAGTAGGTGCGTGGGCAGCTGTGTGAAGTACCTGCAGTGTACTAGTGGCTAATTGAAGAGTGTTGTTTTTAGCTTTTTTGCGAAAGGCATGGAGAGAAGTTTCAGCTCTGAGAGCTGTGGGTAAGGTGTTCCAAAGCTTGGGTGCCAGGTAGGGGAATCGGATTCCTCCTGCCTGGGCCCTGGTAATTCGTGGTACTGTGAGTTGGTTGGTGTACTCTAGTCGAGTGGGTCTAGTGGATTGTGTTCTGATTAGTGTGTCTGATAAGTAGGAGGGTGCGGTTAGGTTGATGCATTTGTGTGCGGTGGATAGAATCTTGAAAGTGATTCGGTCTTTAACTGGTAGCCAGTGAGCGTTTTTTCTTGCTTCAGAAATGTGTTCCCTTTTAGGTATGCTGAGAGCTGCTCTGAGAGAGTTGTTTTGAGTGGTTTGGAGTATGGTTAGATTTGTTTTTGTTGTGCCCGCTAAGAGGGAATTGCAATAGACCAATTTAGCCCCTATGGTAGCTCTTGCAATGGAGAGGCAGTTATCTTTTGTTAGAAACGGCTTTATTGAATTGACCAGTTTGGTACTTCGAGCGGAGGCCGATACAATGGCGCTAACTTGTTTATCCGTAGATAGTGTAGCATCAATGTGGACTCCGAGCATTTTAACTGAAGATAGGACTGGGATGACGCAGTTGTTTATGCAGAAGCTTTGATAAATCAGGCCCAATTTGGCTAGCGTGGGTTTTTGGCCGAGGATGAGGATTTCAGTTTTATCACCGTTGAGGCATAAGCCATTGGAGGCCATCCATGCTTGGATTGTGGAGTAAGTTTGTTGAAGGGTAGAGACGTCTTGGAGATAGTTCCCAGTGAGTTGAAGGAGCACTTGGGTATCATCAGCATAGTTTGTGTATGTGATCCCAAGAGCATCCAGTTTATCAAAAGGGGCTTTGTAAATAGATTGTACAGCGTTGGTGCCGTACAAGATCGCTGGGGAACACCACAGTGTATTACAGTGGGTTCAGCATTTGCTGTATTGGAGAACACCTTCATGACTCTGCCTTCTAGGAAGGAGGTGATCCATGTTGCAGCGTGCTTGGAGAAGTGCGCTGCATTCGTGAGGTGGTTGGTGAGGGTGTTATGGTCCACAAGATCAAACGCTGCTGAGAGATCTAGGAGCAGGAGTAAGGCAGGCTTACCCATGTCGAGGATGGAGGTGATTTGTTTTTTCAAATCTAGCAAGGCGGTTTCCGTTCCGTGTCCTTTGCGGAACCCTGATTGTCTCTTTCCAAGGATAGAGTTGGTTTCAATGTACAGTTGGTTTTGCCTATGGGCGACCTTATCTAATATTTTAAGAAGAAATGCGACGATTGTAATAGGTCTGTAGTTATTAGGTTGAGAGGGGTCTAAAGTAGGTTTTTATAGGAGTGGACGTACCCATGCCTCTTTGAGGCACTTGGGAACTATACCTGCGTTTATGAATGCTGTAATTAGAGGAGTGAGTTGCTCTGCGCATTCTTTAATGATTTTGGGGGGGCATACATCGCCCTTGCATAGTGATGGTTTGAGATGTTTTAGGATGTCTCGGACCTCTACCTCAGTTATTTCCGTGAAGGAGAATTTAGGAGGGTTGTTATCTGAACGGTTGTGGTGGGTTTGCTTCTGGTGCTTCTGTTTAGGTAAGGCTTTGTAATGGTCAGCGATTTTGTTTTGGAGGAGGTTTATTTTTTTTTAGCATGGCAGCTTGTATGCTGGAGCACCAGGCTTCATCTTTAACGATTTCGTCAGTGCAGGTGGGGGGGGGGTATTGTTAGTTCTTTAAAGATGGTAAAGAGTTCCTTAGATTGTGAGTTGGCCGAGGATATTCTGTTGTTGTATGATTTTATTTAGCTTTGAATATGGAATCTTTGTATTTTTTTGCGATGGTTCGAAAGATGTCTTTAGTGGTGTCACAGGGGTTGGCCTGCCAAGTTTTTAGCGCCTGACATTTGGAGTTGCGCAGATTTAGGAGCTCTTCTGTGAACCATGAATTGGAATGGAATGATTTTTTTTCTTTTTGGTTTTCTAATGGGGTGACTGTGTTGACGGCACTGGTCAATGTGTCTTTGAATAATTCCGCTAGCGTGACGGGGTCAGGTGAGAATGGTGGTGCTAGGCATGGGAGGTTGAGATAGGCACTGATGTTTTCTGCAGTGAGTTTTTTAGCGCTTCTGGCTGCTGTCGCCGGTGCTGGTGTAGTGGGCTTGGCGCATGGGGATATGGGGATGGTAAATTGCAGACAGTTGTGGTCTGTCCATGGGAGGGCTGTATTGGAAACCATGTTTGTGTCACAGTTGTGGTCTATAATCCAATCTAGGATGCAACCTTTTGTGTGTGTGTGTGAGGTGACTTTCTGTGAGAAGCCAAGGTCATTAAGGTCCTTTGTGAAGGATGTGGCAGTTTTGTCGTTGGCGTCATTGAAGCCTAGATTGATGTCACCTAAGAGTAACATTTTAGTAGATTTTTTGAGGTTATTTCCTAGAAGGTGGGTAACTTGTTCTATGAAGTCTGATGGAGTTCCTGGTGGGCGGTAGACCACATGTAAATTTACAGTACTTTTTGGTGATAGGGCTATTTTGGCGGATAGAATGTCTACCTTTCCTTCACCCTGGTGGGGTATAAGTCTGATCGATATGCTTTCTTTGAATATTAGGGCAACTCCTCCTCCTGTTTTTGCTATCCTGTCCGGTCTGAGGATAAAGTAACCTTGGGGAGTGCGATAGTGATGGCTGGGCTGGAGGCCTCGTGAAGCCATGTTTCAGTGATGGCAATTATGTCTAAGTCTTGGTTTGTGATGAGATCATTTACCTCTAGCGCATGGGCATTAAGTGAGCGGGCATTGAGTAGGGAGCATTTGTAGAGCAGGGATTGGTTGTTCCTTTTAGTAGGCTTAGTGGTTTCTGATTTAAGAGACGTTGAAGATTGTTTGGTGTTCTTATGGGTGGGAGCCAGGTGGCTCACCTTCGTGCTGCTAATGTTAATGTTAGTTTGGCAGAGGTGACAGGAGTTGGCACTAGGGATGGTCCTAGAACCTAAGTGCTTGTTTCTGAGTGAGATGGATGATGGTATGGAGGCAAGGTTCATGGGGTGAGTGCGGTTTCTGAGTCTCTGTAGTCTAGAGTGCAGCATAGTGGGATTCATGGCTGCTAGCGTGGTGATTGGACTAGGCATGTAGTCCAAGGTGTAAGAGTTACGTCTGTTGTATGCGTGGCTGTCTGGACCTGGCCTGCGTATGTGTGAGGTGCCTAACATGCATATGAGTAGGGGCAAGGTGTACATGTTGAATGGGAGTGGAAATCTGGACTGCACAGTCTAACTGGCATTAATGCCCTAGGCCAGTAATAACCTGAGGATGCTGATAGTGCAGTATACGGTATCTGAGTACAGTTCCAACAGTGAGGGATCACCTAGATTCAACTTTCACAAAATGACCTAGGAATGCATATTGACTAGTATAGATTCAGTATTACAGTATAGGCTTAAAAGCAGCATACAGGTATCAGAATATGGCTGCAACACTGAGGGATCACCTAGATTCAACTTTCACAGAACGACCTAGAAATGCATATTGACTAGTATAGATTCAGTATCACAGTATAGGCTTAAAAGCAGCATACAGGTATCAGAATACGGCTGCAACACTGAGGGATCACCTAGATTCAATTTGCACAGAAAAACTAAGAGTGCGGTAGTGGGTCGTGTACATTAAATTGACACAATGTGAGCTACGGACGCACAAGCAAATGGCTGAATTTATTACCGGCTTTTCATAGCTAGGCCGTTTTTCATGGTAGTACACAAATGTGTATGAGTATACTAGTACGCATACTGAAGGCATTGAGTCTACTGATGAATACACGAAGATCTGCCTGGAGGCGGCGTAGGCTACGGCACAAGTCTCGAGTGAGTCGGCAGGTTAGGTTTGGGCGTAGCGCTGATGGGAGGTTGGGGATAGCAGGGACGCCGTTACATGCTGCTTTGGTTTGAAGTGATATTATAAAATGCTCACTTACTTACAAGGTGGGGGGTAGTTGGAACCGCGTGTCTGGCCGACATTCTGTACAGCTCAGGACAGGCTGGGACAGGCGGTGGCCTTGCATTCGCGGGCCTTTCGGGAGGAGGGCCGGATCTCGCCTCCGGTGCGTGGTTGGCTGCTTTAGGAACAGCTGCAGCCAATCACGAGCGATGTGGCCTCTCTAGGCCATTTTCGAAGTCGAGTGGGTGCAGGGCGGCCATCTTTGAGCGGGGGGCTTCCTCGTGTCCGGGGATGGCGGTCAGATTAAAAAGCACTTATATAGTATAACCTCAGAGTTTTCTTGGAATCAGGTAATGTTCAATTTCTTATTCAATTCCATCCAATTCATGGGTTCAGTTAGACCACAGACCACAGATAAAAACCTGACAATAGCCAACTTTAAAGATAGATATTGAATTCCCATGAAACATATTCCACCATACAACCTCCGTAGTAACTCTTGTTGGGTCATGAACAAATTTACTAAATGCAGCCATACATTGTAATTTAAGCGCTGTGCATTCAAGCAAAAGATGTTTTAATGTTTCAACGATTTTAGTGCATTGACAAAAGCGGCATGGAATATGAGTTAATGGATCATGAGCACGAATCTGCAGGATTTCGCCCATTGGTAAGACATTAAAGCGAAATCTTACATAAATGGCCCGCCAATTTGGATCAGTGAATTTAATAAAATAAGGCTCTGGATTACCCAATCTCTTCCCATATGGGACCAACTGATGATAAAGTCTAGATGCTCGAACCATGTCCATTGTTTTCTCCCAGTCAGTCTGATATAATTGTCGCTTCACACTGTCTGGATTGGATAAAAGGGTGTCATACGTTGTGCCCATACATTCCAAGATTTTTAAACAATTAATCTGAAGAGTTAGTAACCATTTGGATTTTGAAACATCAGATCGTAAATTATAACCCAATGAGGAAAGGAGGATGTTTCCTTGACCCGTATAAAGATTTCTGTACAGAGCCAATTTTCTCCAAAGGACCATACATTCTAATGGTAGGTTACCCAACTCAAAATGTATACCACTGTTAGGAACTCCTTTAGGGAGATAGTAGATGATCATACGCCATATTCTAGATTCAAGTTTGTATAGAAGTTGTTGAGTGTCAAAGGGCAAGATTTTCATAACATATATAAGTTTAGGTACGACCTTTAATTTAAAGAACTTTAAGAGAGGAATGATGGAATATTTGCAATATTTAATTGTCACATTTTTCATCTGAGAGATAAGTTTGTCTGCTCTATCAAGATAAAAATTGCAGTACATATAATTAGTTGGTCTGCTGAAAACAGGAAAGCCTAACTTACACATTGATCTTACTGTGGTCAATGATTGTGAATTTAATTTAAGGTCCAGCATAAAAAAAAGGATTTTTTTTCTTGATGGTTAAACAGATTATGACAGATTTCCTTTCATTTATGGTCAAGCCATTGGCTTTGACATAAAGGGACATGGCATTGAGCTTACATTGGAGACCAATGGGGGTACCATCCCAAAGATGGAAATCATTGGCATAGGCACAACAAGTCACTTTACAACCCTCCACAGTAGGGGAAATCAAAAGAGCCGATTGAAGTGATGGTCCTGCGTCAGAGACATATAGCTTAAAAAGAGTAGGGGTGAAAAGACACCCCTGTCTCAGTCCATTGGATGTTTTTATGGGACGAGATAGGTTGCCTTCCAAATTAAGCCTAATTTGAATTAAAAACCCCTCATGTAGATGGATAAGAGCGGCTAAAATACCCAAGGGCATCCCCAGAGATGCCAGCTTTGCCCAGAGACAAATCCTATCTACCTTATCAAAAGCAAGGGATAGTTCAATGGATGCCAAATAAATAGGAGTTGCTAATTTCTTGCAGGCTTTTTCTTGCAATAGGGTAAAGAGCAAACCCCCAACATTTGTTCCCGTACCCTTTCGGAAGCCAAACTGCTGTTTTGACAGAATATGTTTCTCTTCTGACCACTATCTGTTTTAGAAGGAGGGCCGCAAACATTTTGGAGTCCGTGTCCATAACAGCTATAGGTCGGTATTTAATGGAGACCGCCTATCCGATTTTTTAAAAATCAGAATAATATATGATACTCTCCAAGAGTTCGGAAGAGTGCGCGTTATTTTGATGTCCGAAAATAGAATAAAGAGGGCTTTCGCCCATACTTCTGGGTTGTTTTTAAAGGTGACATTTGTTAGGCCATTTGGCCCAGCTGCTCTAGAGGAACTGGAAGCAGTAATCTGTTGCTCAGTGAGTGAGGTACAGTCCCACGGGCAGTTTCTAATGGCATCCAGCTCATTCGTCATCGCAAATTTCCCTTTATAAAGATTATTAAAATGGAAGAGCCATGAGTCTTCAAGGACACATGACGATTGCAAAGAGACCTGAGTTGTCTCCAAGGAGTTAATTAGCGACCAGAACTGGCGCCCTGAAGAATCTTTAAGGGTTGTTAACATTGAGAGGTTATCTCTCTGCAACATCAAAAGTTTGTGATTTTTTAGCCAGTTCTTCTTAAACTGTTTAATTGCTCAAATTAGTTTTTCCTTGATTTCCTGATTCAAAGTAGACCCATTTATCCTTCTAATACAGTGGTTAGACCAATTTTATTTTTTTTCTCACCAACGGATTATAAACATGCATTCTTTCAGAGGAACCTAAGTTATAAATATTATTTTTTACAGAGAATTGATCATTGTTTTGACCAAATCAGTAAATATAGGAACAGAGAATAACTCAAGTCTTTCAGGCCAAGTATGGCACTGTCGTCCATGAATAAAGGTGGCATTCAATTTAGATATGTTGCCTGCATTCCATTTAATACGATTTCCAGCTATTGTTACTCTGAGACTCTCTTGTATTTTGCCAGATTCTATCTTCTGGAGAGACCAGTTACTTTTAACTCTAAATAACGATGGTTACTAAAAAGAGAGTCTGAGACAGAAAAATGTACACATACATCAAAGAGTCCACTAGACCAAAAGACATGAACAATACAAGATTTGTTTTGGCCATTCGACCATGTAAACTCTTCAGAGGAAGAACCAAGTGAAGTATTCACATGTATTAAGCCCCAGGATTCAAACAGACATCACCAAATGTGGCCTTTAATAATTTAGCAAGAGGAGCCAATACCATTATTTTGAATGCTGAGTATAGACATTGATCCCATCTTTTTAGTTAGGCCAAGGCCATATTTAAGTTCAGAGTTAAGATCGCCCACAACCAATATATTCAGACCTCTATATTTGAGTAGCATATTCGAAAGGCACACGTTTACCTTTAATATTACCGCCCCTAAAGAAGGTGAAGGAGTCCAGTAAATATTAAGAACTAAGATATGGATGGGAAGGTGGCCCTGAATTACTTCTAACGCCAGAGCCAGGACACCTAAGGTTACGTCCATAGTTTTGAGAATTCGTGTCCCTACAGCATTTTTGATTGCTATTAGAACTCCCCCTGAAGGTCTACTGTGGGACCCCATTCTTGCAAGTTGATGTGTAGAGTTAAAACCATCTAGTTGGAAAGGGAAAGTCATCCAGTTTTCCGGGATGCAAATCAGATCGTAGGTAGTCAGTTTTTCACATAGAACTTTGGAGCCTAGAAAATTGGAACAACCTCTGGAGTTCCATGAAAGTATGTTCCACGATTCATGTTCATGATAATCCTACGGTTTCTGATGTAGAGATTTGATTTGTGTTATAGAATCCCTCAATGAGAGTGCCAGCCATCTCCAAACTTGCTGATCGCCCCCCAAAGTTGATGTTTCAAAATAACCCTGTTCCCGCATTGCGGGGACGTTAACATTCACTTCGGGTCTATTCACAAATTCTGCCCTTTCCCTTTCCTGTGAGCAACCATTACCAAAAACAAGTACGTCATAGCCCATTTTATTGACTTGTTCGTTCTCTTGAATAATCGCGTCGAATACCCTGTGTGAGCTGGGTACCATGCGGACATGGTCGAATCTTGTAGGATGTATGAAGTCCACAAGTCTAAGATCCACTGAAGAAATCAGCCTTAGCCCCGGGATTTCATTAAACAATGACAGGATTCGAGATCTAAATAAGGAAGATGGTCCCCCCATGTCGCAAAGATTGTACACAAGAATACTCAGCATATCAGCATATCAGTGCAACAGGATGCCAGTTAATGTTCCACAGGTCACTGTCATTTACATGCATAGGGTTTGAAAATGCATTAACCGTGGGATCCCGGGCAGGCCTTAGCTCTGTGGGAAGGTCTGGTAATTTATTATGTGAGGCAAAGGTGGTCAATGGCTCTTTGTCTTGTTCAAGCCCCGGGCCAATGTTAATTGATTTTACTGGGATTATTTGCGTCCTATTTGGCTCTCCCGTCCAGTTCCTAATCTGTGAGTTGGAACTTAATGGTTAAAGAGATTTTAAGTTGGAAAAAGAGCAAGCTGAGAAATCTAGAAGTAACTCCCTCATCGTTGTTTTAATGACTTTTATCAAATCTAACTTTTCAACATCCACAGACTGATCCTCAGGGATATTTGAGGGAGAGTTAGATGAGGACCCCTCATTTTGTATGAGGTCTAACTTATTGTCCACAGGAATTGGCCTCAACTGGTCAATAGAATTGTTCTTTGTTTTATCCTGATGTTTTAGAACATCGAAATTGGACTCCATTTTTCCATTCACCGGTTTTGAAGTATATCGCATTTTATTTGATTGGTCTGATGTTGTTAGGAAAACTGACATCGGCCCTGGTATTGCAAATGGAGCAGAGTGTCTCGATGTCGATTTCTCAATTACTCGATAGAATGTGGACAGCTGAGATTGCGTTATTTCCTTATTCTCCCCCATCTCCGGATTCACTGATGTGTCTGCTTGATTTGCATCGGCATCCATCGCCGTCCGGGGAAGAGATCATTTCACCCCCTTGCATTTTATTTGGGGAATTATTTAACTTTTTGTTTTTTTGTTTTTTTTTGTATTGGGTTTTTTTGTTCATCCGCATTACACTGCTAGAATTTGTGTTCTGAAGCCTCAAAGCCACACGGCTTTCTTAATTTAGCTGGCTCAGATCAGAAAGAGCAACTTCATTTAACAGGGGATTTTCATCTTTATTTTTCTTTTGAAATTTTTTTTTTTTCTTTTGGTTTTTCGCAGAAGCCTATTTTTAGCCTTTAGAGCCATATGTTATTGGTACCTTCATAGAGAATATCCCTCTGCAGACCCATAATATTCATCTATGGACTCTGGCATTAGTGTTTCTATTCCCTTGTTCTCATTTTCCAAGATAACTGTCAAAGCCGAGGGACTATCTGGAGAGTCGGAAAGACAAATTCCCTTGTCATGGTCATACATGGTTAGCCCTGAGAGTATCATAGATGGCATGTTAGCAATGAAGCTTGCAAAACCCTTTTCTAGGGTAGATATTTTCAGAGCTAGTCCCTCAATGGCTTGTTGTATTTTTTCTGAGTCCTTCTCTGACCTTAAAGATTTGTTCCTTAGCCCTGTATCCACAGAGGAAGATTTGAATGCTTGACTTGAATCTTTCGGTCTCAAACAGTCTAAAGGTTTCTCAGCAGTTTGGGAACTTTGAGATCTTAATTTCAGATTAAAGTGAGTAGGGCCCTAAATTCTTGGGAGTCTAGTCCACCCATCCTGCCCAGCAGGAAGCCTTCCATCCTGTTGACTTTAGATTGTGAGTCAACAGAAATGCACTTAAGCTCTCCTACTTCAAGGTGAGTGAGCTCATGGCCCTTATCTAGAAGATTTAGTATTCTGGTAATATGTTATGTCACGCGGGAGACGGGGGTCTGCCGCTCTCTTCCCCTCCTGGCGAGTCTATCCGCGCATCTGCTTCCGGGGGCTCGCCGGGAGGGGAGTGGCGGGCTACAGGGCTGGCGGCCTTCGGCGCATGCGCGGAAGGCCTCTCTCTCGGCTCCGCGCATGCGCCGTGGGCCGAACTCATCTCCCTAGCGGGGCTTGCTTCTCAAGCCTCGTTATGGGTCCGCCGGCATCCGGAAACGGAACGGCTTGCGTCCCAGGCCTTTCGGGCGCCGGCGGCCCATAAAAGAGGCCGCAATTCACAGCGAGTCGCGTCTCAACGCGGTTCGCTTCGCTCGCCTCGTTGTTCCTGCCTCTTACTTACCTGCGGCCTGTCCTGGGCCAGCTTGCCTCCTGCACTTACCTGTGGCCTGTTCTGGGCCAGCTGCCTCCTGCACTTACCTGTGGCCTGTCCTGGACCAGCTCTCTTCCAGCCTTACCTGTGGCCTGTCCTGGGTCAGCTTACCTCCATTCCTTACCCGTGGCCTGTCCTGGGTCAGCTTACCTTCAGTCCTTACCTGTGGCCTGTCCTGGGTCAGCCTACCACCTGCCTTTACTTGTGGCCTGTCCTGGGTCAGCCCATCTCCAGCCCTTACCTGTAGCCTGTCCTGGGTCAGCCAGTCTCCAGCCCATTCCTGTGGCTTGTCTTGAGCCAGCCTGCCTCCAGCCTTACCTGTGGCCTGTCCTGGGTCAGCCAGTCTCCAGCCCATACCTGTGGCTTGTCTTGAGCCAGCCTGCCTCCAGCCTTACCTGTGGCCAGTCCTGGGTCAGCCTACCTCCAGCACTTTCCTGTGGCCTGTCTTGAGCCAACCTACCTCCAGCCTTACCTGGGGCCTGTCCTGAGCCTGCCTGCCTCCAGCCCTGACTTGTTGTCGGCACTGGGTCTGCCCATCTTCAGACTTACCCGGACTTGCCCAGTACCAGCTAGCCTCCAGCTGTTCTCTCTCTTCCTGTTTTGCCTACCTCCGAACCTAATCCTGCAAACCTCTGGAACTATCAGCACAAACCGGACTTTTCTATCAACTGTAATACCTCACTGTTACATTGGTTCCGGAAGATTCATGATATCTACAATCGGCTCTACCTGAACTACAGTGTCACCAACCTGAGCCATCAATCCTCGAGTCACGCTCATCTGGCGAGTACTTATCGTGACATTGGGGGTCGGTCCAACCTTCACCCAGTTCCTCTTTTGGGTGGTGGAGGGGCTGATTCCTCGTGCCGCTAATTCATCAGTTCCTGGACTCCAGACTGGCGACCTCAGCAAGACCAACCACCAAGATTACAGGTACGCGGTCCTCTCGGGCCGATCAGCTTAACATAATAACAGGGAGAGACTTGTCCAAATCTTCATTATCTGAAATCGGTGAACTAGTCAAGGAAACAATTGGAATGAATTCCTTTTGAGCCGTAGAAGGATGGACAGATTTGTCAGATTTTCCAGGGAAATTCACAGGTTCTGGAAACATAGGATCTCTATTTAAATCAAACAGTGGTACCGTTTTTGATTGTGTGAACATAGAGACCGATGGTAAGGGAAATTGAACATTAGGACCGAAAGCTCTATGGGCGTAAGGAACAGTTGAGGAGGCGAAAGCGTTAAAGAGATGAGCATATCAATACCATTCCTAGAGTCATTCACTGGAGTAGATGGTCTGAGAGAGAGTCTTGTACGCTTACCTAATTCCAGCTTAACAGCCGGTGCCAGCATTGACACATCAGGGTTTACAAAGATATAGTCATAGCAGTTAGTTGGATTAGGGTCCTCACGTACACTAAGGAGACTAGTTTGTACAGACACTAGTCTGTCAGGAGAAGGTTTAGAAGAAGCTGGTAGACAGACATCCTCGTCTAAATCTTGATCCGTTATTTTAGAGTGAATTTGGCAGTGCTTATTGCGATAGTTCCACTGCCTGAATGATTTCTGATTTATGCGAGCCTGTTATACCTGTGCAGGCTCCCTCAGAGTCCATATCTACTAAAGAGTGTGAGACAATCTCATTAACATAAGGTTCTCTGTGTCTTGTTTAGGAAGGCAGGCAGGCAGGAATCTCAGAAGGAGCAACCTCCAACTGTGAATGGGTCTTCACTACCTTCTGGCAATCTTTACCATTTCTCAAAAGCATTGATATTATGCTTAAGTATGACTCCTAGAGTAGAAAAGAAGGCAAGTCTTGTTTTGGGACAAGAGGAGTAAAACTTGCAAAGAGTACCAAGTCTAGTAATATTCCACTTTCAGTGGCAAGCAACCACCCTAAGAATGGCTAGGAGAACACCTCTACACATTCACTCTTTATATGTGGCCATGAAATCAACCAACATAAACATCATAAATATTTCCAGTCTCTAAGAATGTACAAGGCAGCAAGAGAAATCAACCTGATCAAGGGTATCAAGGGTACCGGCCAGGACTTGCCCCGACCCTCCCACCTTCACAACCTAACAGCCCAACAGCACTTCCAGGCACTTCCGGGGTGCATGCGCGGGTGTGCTAACCCGTGCCGTAATGTAGGCTGTCCAGGAGGAGGGCGGGGAGGAGGGGAAGGGAGTTCCCAGTCCATGGAGGCAGTCCCTAGAGTAGACATTCCCTAGAGTAGGCAAAAGAGAAAAGAGACACCCCAGTATTCTTTCTGTGTTAGTAACACAGTTACGTAGTAACGCCAGAAGAAAAGGCATAATGCCCGAAAAGAAAAGAAAAGTAAGGTCCCAAAGGTCGGCAACAGGATCAGCAAACGAGTCCAGGGACATACCCGAAGTGAAACACTAAAAGGAATTACTTGAGGTGAATGAATCAAGTCCTCTGTGTTGCGGCAGCCGGAGCAGCAGGAGGCTTCCTCTCACAGACGGCAAGCTCACTGTGAAAACCCAAGCAAGTCCTTTAATGCAGCACAAGAGTCCGAACACAGCCACAGCCAAACAGCACTTTCAGGCACTTCCGAGGTGCGCGCGCGGGTGCGCTAACCCGTGCCTTAATGTAGGCTGTCCAAGAGGAGGGCGGGGAGAAGCGGGAGGGAGTTCCCAGTCCGTGGAGGCAGTCCCTAGAGTAGGCAGTCCTTGAGGTGAATTAATCAAGTCCTCTGTGTTGCGGCAGCCGGAGCAGAAGGAGGCTTCCTCTCACAGATGGTGAGTTCACACCTTGGCTCCCTAGTTCAGTCTCGGGGGCCCGACATCTTGTTCAGGTCAACAGCTCGCCCTTAATAATGATCGGTCACAATTTTTACCCAGTTTTCGCCCTCTAAGTTCCCTAGTTTATTTCTGTTTAGGATAGGACATAGAGTCATAGGTTTAGGGAAAGAGTAGGCTTTTTTTCGGCAACAGAAAGAAACAAAGACTTTAAATCATGAGTTCTTGTCCGTCTACTGATTGTGATCTAGCACAATATGTAGGCTTTTGTATCACTGAACCCAGATGTGAATACATGTAGCACAGTACAAGTATAGTGTAAAGTAATGATTTACAATAATATTGAGAGAATTAGCAGGCTCGACTATTCAGGAGAGTGGAGATATTCAGGGTTGCAGGCAAGGAATACAAGTTAGGGAGGAAAAGACAGACCTAGTTTTGATGCATTAGTTGTTAGATCCGCAGTGGTGCCATCTTTGAAGAAATTATTCTGGGAGTTTCACATGCTCAAACCTCCCTAACTGCACTAATTCAAGTTCCTACGTGTGCATCAGTGATTCATAGAAATCCTTCTCATATAACAAAAAGCTGTCAGTTCAATCTCAGCTAATTCCATTACAAAATATATTTCAAGAAATGTATTCTAATCATTGAAAATATTTTCTATAACAAGCAATATTTTTCATAGTACAAATATGATATTCCTAATTTAGACAGTCTTGTTCTTTTAGCGACAAAATCAAGCCATTGAACCAATTTGAGCATTGCTTTAGAATCTTTACTCCATGACTGCATTTCAGATACCTTTTTTTCATATAGAATTGAGACATGGCTCCAAAATAGAGTTTATTTCTGACACAATTGTTCTTCCTGCTCGTAGCATTATCCCCTTGTATATATTTGGAGGTAGGTTTTGGTCCATTTAACTTTGTTTGATATCTCATTTTGTAATCAGCACATTATAAATTGCCCATCATCAGCACATTCTCAATCATGGGTGTTGATCAAAAGTGATGTCTAATTTGCAAACATTGTCTGTTGGGGTAGGAGACGGCCACCGGCATGCTGGCAAGAATCTAGGGATGGATGTTCTCCTGGCAGGTGAACAGTGCAGAATTTCTGTTTTAGAGGCATTTTAGAGTGTTATTGGATAACCAGTGTTGCATGGTGACCAGGCATGTTGCCATGTTCTAGACAGGCAGTGGTGTATCAGCTATGGAGATTCTTATTTATTAGGATAGACAAGTAGTAGATTAGCAAGCACATAGGTTGGATGTAGATGTTAATTTTCCAGGGGGAGAGGGACGATATTTGAGGGAACCTGCAACATTGGGTTGAGTTTGTGGAGGTTAATTTACCTATTTTTACTTGAGATAACTGGTCTTTCTATCTGGAAAAGTAAAGTTATGGATTACAGTTTAGAGACTAACCTTAATCAGCTGGCCTCCAAATGCAATAGTGGACCCTATGTTCAATACAGAATGCAGTGTGTAATCAAACCCTCTTATATAACAGCCTACCCCGATAGTGGCAATGTGTGACAATACCTGCTTTTAAAGTTCAATATCAGAGGTTTTAGAGATTAGAGGTGCACGCATGTGGACAGTGTCGTTTGTGTGGTAATACCACTATTGAAATACTTGAACACATTCTAGTCCACTTTGAAGGCCTTGCCTACATTACTCTTTTATGTTAAATCATTTCGAAATGACAGTAGACTGAGTGACCTGGCTGATATGTGGAGTAAATTTATGGATTGGAATGATATTCATTTTATGTTCTGTATGACCACATTTTATTGGAATTGTAGGAATATTCTGAGTGAACTATTGAGTGGTATATATTGAATAGTTTTTATATTGTTGTTTTTAAAGTTGTTATTGTATTAAGATTGATTAATTTGTTTAGGACTGATGAATTAGATTGTAACAATGATATTAGATGTATGTATTGTATTTGGGAAATGTATTGTATTGTATGTCTATCTGTGTTTGTATGTGCAAAGCCAACTTCTGGCTATGCATATATTAAACACACATTTTTTTTTAAACGGGTCTTTCAGGAACAGGGATAACCACTTCAAGTTTGTTTCGTTTATTCCAATCTGTTGAATCTGGTCAACAGGGATATTTTCGTCCACTGTGCTGTTGGCTGCATAAAAATACAAGAATATGCTTTCTGCTGATTTCAAGGAGTATGGTCACTTGTCAGGGAAGGTGAAGTCACTTTTTGTCCACCTAAATGGCTGCCAAAGGGGGACAGGCCATAGATTTGACGATGCACTTGCCTAGAAGGAAGATGTGATCTTCAGCTCAAGTGGTCTGACCAATATAAGGGAGGGAAACAGAGGAATTCATGATGGGTACATCCATTGAGAAAATGCCATCGATGTGTCCATGTATGTATTGGGCCATGTACCCTTTGCCTGAAACCTAGGCGAGATATTTTCGAGTGGCTCTAAGGCAGGTTATTTTGTTTGGGCCCTAGA
Source organism: Ambystoma mexicanum (assembly GCF_040938575.1). Lineage (NCBI taxonomy): Eukaryota > Metazoa > Chordata > Amphibia > Caudata > Ambystomatidae > Ambystoma > Ambystoma mexicanum. Next base: position 135,215,468 of record NC_090935.1, read on the forward strand.
TATTTAAGTCTCCAAGCACCATGACCTTTTTGGTCCTAATACTTCTGATTTTAATTAGTTCCCTCAACTCAGTAATACAGTTAGTATCTGATTTGGCTGGACAGCATCTGAAAACCACCGTGCTGTAGATATTTTCATTGATTTTACATTTAACGCACAAGTGCTCCAACAATTTGTAAATGTCACTGCCTAACTTGGTGCAGCAGAAGATTATTCTTTTCATTATGTTTCCCACTAGAAGGAACTAGGGTTGGCAATTTATCACTCTAAGATCCTCTCAGAGGGTGAGTATTGTGTATGCATTTAGCATTTAGCACGGCCCCTTGTACATAGATTGAATCCAAGATGTAGACATTGGTGTTTGTACTGCTAACCCATTTTCTCGTCCCCCACACTACACCGTCACATCTTAGTGGAAGGCACAGGCTCATTCCACACACACAGAACACACATATAACACAAAAACTATTGCAGAACGCCACTGCCATAAGAATAAAGCTAGATTTAATGACAAAAATTCGAATTGAAGCCTCCCTCATAACTCTCTATCTCCTAAAGACAATCCACCCCTCGTTAGTGCATAGTATACCTCTGCTGCACCCATTCACACACCTTTCAGACATGGGTGACTAGCAGGGTCGTGGCCACCCTCACATAGCTGTAGCGGCTGAAATGCACACAAATGTAATAGCACCACCCACTTTTCCTAATTTCTGGACTCCAGTCCCTCGGAGGGCGTTCAATCAAAAGCGTGTTGGGGCCATAATTATGGTGAAAGGCGCTATACAAATGTCAAAATTAATTAATGAATAAATTAATTAATGATTTTTATTGCTCTGGAAAAATGGTGTCTCGATTGGTAGTGTCATTAGAATGGATCCTTTATATATGTGATCAGTGTTTTTGGTAAAATATGTCAATAAGAGCTTCAAAAGAATATATTGTGGTTCAACATGAAGCAGAGTTGAGACACTGGGGTGTGCTGAGACAAGGGTATATGCACGCAGCCAGGAGCAGTATGTAAGTACTCCAGAAAACTGAGACAAACAGAAGCTGGCCAACAGGACATCGGAAAGTATGGGAAGCAAGAGCACCACGCAATAGGTGAGAGAAGAGAGAATTGGCCAGCAAGAGAGGAGTTCAAAAGCAGAAATTACAGATGGGAGGGCAACATTTAACAGCCTTTTGAATGTCCATAGGTAAGCTGCAAAGTCAGATAATGAAAGAACTCGTTTTATGGACCCAGAACACTGAGTGAGTCCACCAGAATATGTTGTCAAGCAGCCATCTTTCCATTGTAATAGGTTTTAATGATAGTTCCAACCTGGAAATATTGCTCGTCTTTTTCACAAAAGAAGCCATCTTGGACTGGTGCTTTACTTCACACTATCCCTCATCTGCAGATGAAGATTCGGCTCACTGAATTACTTCCCTATTTCCATCTAGATTAGTCTCTTTAATGGCAATGTGCACCCTCCCCCTTGTTTAGCCCTGTTTCCTCCCTTGAATCCTAGGAGTGAATCCTTAGAGAATGTGCAAGTGCATCATTTTATATTCCGCAATAATGAGTGGGCTGAGGCATTTCCGGTGTTCTGAAATGAGGTTTGTTTTATAGTGATTTGGGCAGGCACATTTCTGTACTATGAGTCTCTGCCTGAAGAGTAGGCTTAGCGATGAGGCGAGAGTTCTGAATCTCAGTGTGTTGTGAGTTGTGTTAAGAGGTCTAGCCAGTTGCTAAGAAGAGTTACTGTGTAGTGAGTTTGAGAGGAATGGCCAGTGATCCGGAAGAGCCAGAGAACATTACAGAAATGTTCCTTGAGGAATTCGGAGTTAGCTTGGATCATGATCTGATTATCTGCTAGTGTATCTGGGAGGGATTTCATAGGCTTGCTTGGCTCTGATTTCAGTTCCACTGTTGATCGATGTTCCTGAATGATGTGCAATATGTTCAGCAGGTTACGCCAGGCTTGGACACCATAGGAGAGAAAAGCAGCAGGCCTGGTATAATGTTTTGAATAAGTTAACGGGTTAAGTGCCCTCTTTTTTGTTTTCGGGGGGCCTGTCGCATGAGGGACAAATCTATTAGAGTTTAAGGCAAAAAGACATAGGCTACCCCTCCCTTAGATACTGGTCAATAATGAATGTAGTGCACCTAGATATACAGATATAACAAATAGTCTGTTGGTCAGGTACTTGTTTCAAACTCATAAAAACATACATTTATTAGAAATCAATCAAGTAGGGTGGCACTGTGGAGCAGCCCAAGATGGCTGCCTAGCCTTTAAGCTCTGTGCGGCCTCGGCATTCATCTGCTCCCATCTGCAGTTCCCGATATTGTGAAGGACTATCGGCTGGCCGAGCTGTTTCTGCCACTGCACTGGACATTTTGTGCGATTTTGGTCTCGATCGGCCCACCTGGGACCTGACTGATGGCCCTGTCGGATTTGGGCCTAGTACTCCACCCGGCCCCGGCGGTTGCCTAACTTCCGACCCTCCCGCCTGGCCTGCCTGACTCCCAGTCCCATCCCCGCTCCCACTTCCCGCCGCTCTGTGAAATCGCGGCGGGTGCCTGGGGGTCCTGCTGCGGACGCCGCCACACTGTGGATGCCACCTGCTGCGTCAATGATCATCTCGACCTCCCCAGCGCCGACAACACGGAGGATCTTATCGCCCCGCTGCCGCGGCGGACCAGGTGAGCGGGGGCTGGAGCGGTGGGCATCGAGACCTCTGCCCGCTGTCTGCGATATTACTGGCCTGTACGGTCATAAGGAAGCGGCCCTCACCATACTGTCTGCCCACCTTCCCGCTGACAGTGTCGCCGCCTCTGCCCGCGCCCTCCTAAGATAGATCCCGTTGGCACCCCCATGCAACCTGTACACATAAGGAGGCAGCGATCGCTCGCCATCACAGCCTTGCCGCTCCACCGCTGACTCTCTGCTATCCACGGTGGTCCCCCACCTGCCCTCAACCGCCTACCACCACCGAAGGCCACTGCGTTTGAGCCTGCTGGCCCCGGCCCGTTTCAGCTCTCCATCACTGCAACCGGGCCCACCACAACGACAATGCCTAGCAGAAATAAGGCAGGGGCCCAAGGAGGTACAATGGACAAGTACACTAAAGCGGTCCCTCGAGATGAGTCAGCCAGCACATCATCACCACAGGACGAGCCAGACTTAACCCTGCACCGAGCGGTCGAGGCCCCTGACCTCACCCTACTAATGGAATCCATGGCTAAAAACTTTGCCTCCTTCCATGAAAAATTAGACGACATCAATGCTAATGTCGCCTCGCTTAAGGCTCGAGTGGACCAAGCGGGATCGAGGATCACTGAGGCTGAAAATAGGATCTCGGAGAACGAAGATGGCATCACCGCGCTCCAGGACACTATGGCCTCCCTAACACGTGACATGAAAGGTGTCAAGGCGAAGTGTGACGATCTGGAGTCGCGCTCCCGTTGGAACCACTTGCGCATCATCGGGGTCCCTGAAAATGCCCTCAAGGGGCGGATGGAGGACGCATTGGAAAAACTCCTCAAGGACCTACTGGACGACCCTGCCCTTTCTCCGTATTTCATGGTCGAGCGGGCTCATCGGGCCCTGTCTCCGCGCCCTAGACCTGGCGACATCCCCAGACCCATTATCGCCAAGATTCTCAACTACCGCGACAGAGATCTCATCCTCCGCCTGTCGCGGGAAAAGGGAGACCTGCGATTTGAAGCCCATACGGTTAGAATCTGCCCGGACTTCTCGCTGGCGGTGCAGCAGGAAAGGTGCCAGTTCTTAGGCGTCAAAAAGCTGCTCAGGGAGTGCAACGTCCCTATGCCATCCTGTTCCCAGCACGACTAAAGATTACCCATGATGGTAAGACCTTCTTTTTCACTGTCCCTGACGAAGCGGTGAAGTTCATTGAATTACATATACCTCTTCCCGGGCTGCGAGCCGACCACACGCCATAGACTACACAGCCTATGATGTTATAAAAATGCCCACGGATCCATGACTTTTGATGTGTTGATGGCAACCCCACGTGTCCACTCAATAACTGCGGCCTCTTGCCATGTGTATGCGGGCCACAGGCTAGCTCCTAAACTGCTTCTTTGCCTTCTCTCCCAATTGGCCCCTGGAGCTATCCCTGTGCCCTGCTCCCTCTTGCGATGTCATCTTGCCAGAGGGTCCTCTCTGGTCTCGGAGGCTGTCTGTGATACCTGTTTTACCACAACAACACACTCGGGACAGCATCTGCTGCCCCACATCAAGCCACAAATGCTGGCCGCACGGCACCAGCGCCCCCGTTGCAGTTGCAATGTTTGCTTTCGCTTTTATTTTGTTCTTTCTATTGACTGGCCCCTGTTGGGCTAGGATGTGGCCCTATCCACGTTGGATCTGGTCCTTTGACCTTTGGTTTTCGGTCGGAGTAGGCCCAAGGGGCTTCGGGTGTGTTTTGGGGTGGGTGATCTGCACTGCATGTTGGGGTTGGGCAGTGAGGGTGGGGGGTGGCGTAATTGGGGTTGTGTTAACAGTTACAAACATGGCTGAGAGACGCATGACTTCAACTCAACACTACTGTGCACACGGCAAGTGCATAAGGAAAAATCCTAACTAATACTACTACTGGGATGTTTCATAATATATTGCTATGGCTCTGAACATTGTCACATGCAATATTCGTGGCCTAAGCAATTTCACTAAGGCCCGCAGTATAACTGCTTACGCCCAGCGACATGGCGCCAAAATCCTCTTTCTCCAAGAAACCCACGCTCTCGGGCGCCTGGGGCAACAACAGATTCTATACGAAGTACTCCACCCAATCCAGGGGGGTCCTAACTCTAATCCATAAGTCAGTCCAGTTTTCCCTGCGCTCCAGCTATATTGACCCTGAGGGTAGATACGTGATCCTCCATTGCTCACTCGCTAATATGGAATGCCTCCTAGTGAACACATATGCCCCGAACTTTGATGCCCCTGAGTTCTTTGATGCCATCACCACCACGCTTCTGAAATATATTGGGATTCCCATCATTTGGGGCGGGGACATGAATTTGATCCTAGACAAAGACCTGGATTGGTCCGGGACGGCCCGCAGAGCCCCATCACGCGCAGCCCATAGGTTACACGCCCATATTGACACACTAGATCTCAGAGATGCATGGAGAGTTCTCAACCCACAGGTTAGAGAGTACACTTTTTACTCATCGGTACACGACAGCCTCTCCAGGATCGACCTTTTCCTCATATCGAGCTGCATGATGGGCAGGGTCATAGAGACCAAGATATTACCGCGCACACTATCGGACCATTCACCTGTAACACTCCAGATAACACTGGGACACGACCAGCCCCCGCGCTCCTCTTGGAGATTTAAGTCGGAGGCCCTGCTAGACATAGGGCCTCATTACACGGTAGGCGGTGAACTATGGCGCTATTAGCTATTAGCGCCATGGTTCATGCCGGTAAAATACCAGCACCGCCTTGGTGGAAAGGGGAATTACCGCCCTATTCCAAGGTTGGCGGGGCAGTAATTCCCCCTTCCACCATTGCCCTTCCCCATTCCCATTTTTGCCCCATAGGGCGTAATGGGAATGGGGAAGGTGCTAATTACGGTACCGCAGATTTGCGGTGCCGTAATTAGCACCGAGGTCCCTTTGTGGGTTGGTTTTTAACGCCTGCAAAAAGCAGGCGTTAAAGTATCTACCCACAAAGGGACCTCGTAATAAGGCGGTAAGGGTTAACGGTCACCGGTACCATTACCGGTGACTGTTAACCCTTACTGCCTTCCGTGTAATGAGGCCCATAGTCTTTAAAGCCAATATCTTAGCTGACATCAACACCTTCTTCGAATGCAACAACAGGCATGACACCTACGATGGAGTGCGCTGGGAGGCATTCAAGGTCTTCATCAGAGGGATGTGCATATCTAGAGAGGCTGGGGTCCTCAAGGCCATAAAAAATAGCTTGCAACAGTCAGAAGCCAAATTGAAAGAGCTTGAGAGGGCATATGCCACCTCCCCTTCCCCGACCGCACTGGCACAGATTACAGCGGAATTAGAAACGTTCGAGTCTCACCCCTTAAGAGAAGTTCAGTACTTTGCCCTCCCTGTGGCGGCCAGGAAGTATGGTGAGGGGGATAGGCTGGGTAGGACACTGTCCAGACTAGTCCGAACTGAAGGGGGCAGGAACCGCATTGATTGAGTCAAGGACACAAGAGGCATCATGTGCTGGTCCGACCAGGATATCCTTGGGACATTCACCACATTCTATACGACCCTGTATGGCCCCCAGCAAGAACACAGCCTGCAAGACACCGACGCCCTGTTAGATCAGATCCCCATGACCCTCCTCTCCTGCGCGAACAGCGACCTCCTTGAGGCCCCTATCACCCTCGATGAGATAACCACAGTCATCTCGAACTGCCCTAGGGGCAAAGCGCCAGGCCCGGGCGGCCTCACCTCGGAGTTTTATCGGGAGCATGTAGCCATTCTGGCACCCAGACTCCTGGAGGTGTGGAACGAATCCCTAGAGTCAAACATCCTACCCCAATCCATCCCGCATAATGGGCCGTCCCCATTATGCCCCACTTAGTCCACCCCGACCAGAGTGGCTTTGTGCCCGGAAGATCCACCTCCCTTAATATCCGTCGCCTGTTCAATGTTCTGGCTAGAATTGATCCCAACGCACAGGCCGTGGATGGTCACCCTCGATGCCCAGAAGGTATTTGATATGGTGTCCTGGCAATACATGTGGGTGGTGCTCCACAAAATGGGAATTGGCCCACGCATGAGGTCGTACATCAAACTCCTCTACACAAGCCCCGCAGCCAGAGTCCTGGTCAACTCCAGGGCCTCGGCCCCCTTTGCTCTCCACAGAGGTACCCGTCAGGGCTGCCCGTTTTCTCCGATACTCGTTGCACTCGCCATAGAGCCCCTGGCTGATAACGTAAGGGACAAACATAGCGTAAAGGTATACGTCTCCGTGATACTCCCGAGATCATTTCTCTATATGCCGACGACGTGCTCCTATATATTAGAGACCCGGCTGCCCACCTAGACCCGATATTGAGAGACAACCAAAATTGGCACTTTCTTGGGCTTCACCATAAATTATTCCAAATCTGAAATCTTCCCGCTCACCCCGTCCACTACATAACCGTCCTGCAAATTCCCCCTCCGATGTTCACCGAGAGGCATCAGGTACCTTGGATTGCAGGTGTCCCTCATTAAAGATTCACTGTTGGCTGACAACTATGCGGCTGTGGCGCAGCTTGCTGAAGCTCAAATGTTGAAATGGCGCAGTCTCCCACTCTCTTTGTTTGGTAGACTATCTCTAATCAAAATGATCATGGTCCCTCAATTCCTCTATGTCTTCACAAATGTGCCGGTCTGGCCCGGAAAGTGATATTTCAGGAACTTACACGCTGCGTGTGCCCAAATTCTGTGGCACTCGGGCGCGGTTCGTAAGAAATGGCAACACATGACTCTTCCCTATGGTAACGGGGGTTTCACCGCCCCCGATTTTGTCAAATATTGGACAGCTGCGCAGACCCAACACGCCACATACTGGTACACGTTCTCCGACCCCCCCCGCATGTGAAGCTCAAGAAACTAGCGAGCGAGAGCGTTTACACCCCATCCCTCATTCTCCATCACACATATCACGCCGACGCCCCGGCAGACCCTGTAGCGGCCACTGTCAGGGCCTGGAAATATATCTTGCAGATACAACCCAACCACCACCCGTACTACAAATGGCTGCCCATTTTGCAGTTCCCGGGCCTCAGCCCTACACATGATAAGCTTTTAATGAAACACTGGCATGATCTGGGCTATCGGGCCCTGACCGACTTTTACCCTGACGGGAAGTTTATCACTCTGCAGACGTGGCGCCCCGGACACCTAGGTACGGCATTGTAACTGCTACAATACTACAGGCTCAGGGCGGCGGTCCGCGCCTGGTGGCCCTCATACCCAGATGAGCCCCCAGACTCACCTGAGATCCAGTATATATCCAACTCGGCTGGTGCTAGGGGGATAGTGTCCGCGCTGTACAAATTGTTGATGGCCGACCCCACAGACGTGCCAGTCAAGGCATGAGATACGTGGAGTGAGGAGTTGGGCCTCCCCATCACGGACGCAATGTGGGCGAAAATGTGCACACACACTCGAATCACCTTTCTGAATGCCAGGCCTAGGTGCATGCAATACAAGTTCCTTAACAGACTATATTACACACCTCAAAGACTGGACAGGTTTGCACACACCCAGGCCTGCACCTGCCCTAAGTGCGGTTCTCCTGCTACAGATCATACTCATATGTTCTGGTCCTGTGACCCGCTGGGCCCATACTGGAAGGCCATAATTGAAGCTCTCTCAGACATCACAGCATCCCGTTTCCCTGCAGAACCCCTAGCTGTACTGTTCGGCCTGTGGGATAGCCCGGAGTTGAGGAAAATGTCTAGGTTTCTCAATGTTGCCACCATAATAGCCAAAAAATGCATATTACAATGTTGGAACCGCCGACCGCCCCCCTCGTTTGAGATGTGGATGAGGGCCCTCACCTGGACTCAAACATGCGAGGAGGACTACATCAATACCCTCCCGCTGGCCTCCTGTCCCAGGAATGTGTGGACGGAATTTTGTACATATTTAAATAACAAAGACGACTTAGAACTATTGTCCTCCCCTCCTCCTGGTGATGTAAACTAATCCACTGCTGTGCCACTTGGATCTGGGTAATGGGCCAACCGGTACCTGCCTAACATTCCCATGTATTGCCCTACTATGTATGTATCTGTTACTCTTGCTATGCTGTACAGTGTGTTGATTGTCTGTTCTCTCACCATGCCAATAAAGAAAAGTAAAAAAAAAAAAAGAAATCAATCAAGTAAAAAGAAATAAGTAACATTATTTTTGATGTCTTCAACTCATACAATTATTTCAGGGTTGGTTCATACATCAGTTGTGTGAGGTTAGTAGCATTTGACTACAGTGCATTGTTTTACTCCAGTACACTTTTGAAAGTTGACAAAGCTAGTGTTTCCAGCATGGGAGTGGTCTATTGACATGCTTTCTTCAGGACTTGTGAAAAAAGGAAAAAGCTCTTAGGGTCAGCCGTCGGTTTCAAGAAGGTGACCTCCACTGGTGGTATATCTATTAAAAACAAGATTAAAAAATATTGTCAACAAATCTACCTGAAAAGTGTTCAAAAAACAAAAAGAAGCGCTTGTCCAGGGTGCACCACGTACCTGGTGGTTGCTTGAAGTGTCTTGCGGATGTTTCTTATTTTTTAAGGCTGTCTTGGATATAGCATTTCAGGTACTTGCTAACTGCTTTTGATCTGTTTAGAAATTAACAAAGAACCCATGTGTCCTTTAATATTCAATTGGATCTAACTAATTTACAGAAACAGTGTAGAGTACGAGATGCCTACCTGTATTGGCCAGGAGGTGGCATATTTTATGAAATGGCTGGCGTATTGCTTCTAGGTGCCGGTTGCGGATGATTCTGAGGATTCAACAAGGTGTCTATCAGAAATCGTATATTGCACGTATCATGCACCAACAAATGTTATGCTGTATGCTGGGATTTAACCCCAGGCTGTCTATTCTGATATTAATAGCCGTATCGGTTGACTTAAGTGAGAACGCTATTATTAAGTCTCCGCGGTTTCTAGGACACATTTTTGTATTAACTCTGACTATATGCGTATCTATAGCCAATCAGCTAAACATTTTCGTTTTTGTTGGGGCCCGAAGTATGGCGAAAACGCAGTAGCGTTTGAGCACCTCCTCTTGGTTGTCTAATGGCGGCCCTATAAAAGCTCATTGTGTAATACACGAGAGCTCTGATTCACAAACAATTAGTTTTAACGTACTTGTTTGCAGCATAGAACTGCTTGTGTGTAAGCCTTCATTCTGCCTGTGGCTGCAAGCGCCTTCGTAGTCTGACTGCGGGGCTCGTCTTGTATAACGTTATGTTATCACAATCAAACCAGCTGATAAAGGCTTTTTGATACTGATCACAATGAAAAGGAAGTCCTAATACAATTAAACAATAAGGATTTCTCTCTCCAACTTCCGGAGGAGAGTGTGTCTGAAGGGTGGAGCAGTAAAAGTGAACAGGCATTCCTGAATAATTCTGATCTGATTATTTCTGCCTTCCCTTTTTACGAAAATGAATAAAAGTATTGCTTATACAACCAGGAGACAGAATTAATCTAGTATATCATTGGTTCCCAAATTATTGTCCATATTTATAGACTTCTTAATTACGCCTTTTGTTATTTATAGATTTGATTACTAAATTGGAGGACACCCATAAGACTTGATATCAAAATTATTGATACAGAACAAAACTATTTCACAAGAAGGGGAACTGAAATCATTTGGCACACATTAGAGTTGTATTCTGTTCCACATGCTGTCACTAGCCAATTCCTTTTTCTATTTTTATATGTGCACGCTTGTTAATTATCAATTACTAAAATCACTCTATCGTTGAAGAATGGTCATATGAGAATATAAATGGACATGCATCAAAAGGCTCCAAGTTTGCCACTAGGGAGGCTAATCTGTGCATCACCCACCTTTAGGAAGAGTTTAGCAATACCTCTACCGATCAATTTTAGATGAGCATCTACCAATACATTGTAGATGAACATTAACTGCTGATATGGTTATATATTGGCAATTCATTCTTTCTCTGGCAAGGAGACACACATCCACACATTTTCTCGCCTAGATACAATCTTTCTAGCTACATTTGAAAACCATTATCATGCATATCAAATTGTCTTTCTGGATTCATGGATTTGTTACACAATGAGACATCTTGTTAGCGTTTTACATACTTCTTCCCTGATAACTGCACTTAGGGCCCACTCAAATTTATGGAACTGTTAGTCCAAAACCCATATCTTGGTACTCTGCAATGTTTTATACTGCATGCATCCACTTTTCTGTGGGTTTCTCCCATCCGCTCCCCTCTCAATCTTCATGTCATCATCCAAACTATAAACTTTTTTCTCCTTCCACTATTCAATAAACACCTGCACGCTGAAGCATCACAGGCACTGTTCGGAGAGTAATCGTAAGTATATATTTATTTTTTTCAATTTATTTATTTGCATTTTTAAAGCGTTCACACAGCCAGGGGGCATTGAGCGCTGTTACAGAATTTTTTGTTGTTGTCTTAGTTGCAGATTTATAACGCGCTTAAATACCCAGAGGTTTCTAAGCGTGGACCCGGGGAACGCACCTGTGTTGTTTCGTGCCGTCTTGCTTCCAAGTTCCAAGGCGAGCACGTTGCCACTAAGCTATCCTCCCGGTTTGGTTAGGTGATATGGATATTTAATAGCTCTTGTCACAGTTTATTACACAGCACACTCCAGCCAAGGACTCCTTCCCTGACAATGAATGTGACACACATGAAGTGCTTTTTATTTTTAATAAACCACAGATTCTTTTTTTGAGTAGGGCTCCAACCAGTCTCGCACTCAACCTCCACCAACACCCCGTCTCACAATAGACTAGGAACCAGGCCGGTGTGTCTCAATAAGATATTTATTAATTTGTTATTTAATGAAAACAAAGAAAATAATCAATATGCAGCAGCCACCAAGATGGAGGCAACAGAAATGCAATATCCTATCTAGAGCGACTAAGTGGAAATGGGCTGTTACACTCACTTTTGTTATAATGACAAACAGGGAAATACAATCAGGTTGAAATATACTGTTACACTGGAAACGGTTTAGCACTCCCCCCAGCCACACTCACCCCCAAACATCAATTAAACTTGATGCCTTTGAATGGAAGGCAGTGGCAAGGAGTAGGACTAGAGAGAGGAAATCGGATTTGGGGTGAAGCTCACCAACCACATATGGGAAGCCAGCAAAGAAAGTGAAAACCTGTTTTTGGAGCTTAATGGCAGAATGGGATTTTGATTCTTATGCACAACTGCTAGGGGACAGAATAAAAGGAAATTTGAATTGCTTACACTTGAGGAGATAGGGAAAGTTTGGAGAATACTAATCAGCACACCAGGGCAAAGTCGAAAAGAAGTGGGAAAATCGGTTTTGGGAGGAAGCAAATGCAAAAGGGAAAAATACTGGGTTAACAATGACAGACAGCTCAGCAAAGGGATTTAGCTTCCAATAGGAAAATTGTTTTCAATGATAAGGACAGAGTCACATTACAGGTAGACTTCTAGGCATAAGTATGTAAATATGTGTTCTCTAAAGCGCTTTGAATTAAGGCGCTATTTAAATAACACATCATTATCATCATTATCATTAATAGGACAGATGCAAATGGGAGTTTGTTTGTTAAGGCACACAATACACTGACACATTCAGTTTTCAGTTACAAAGAGACTAAGGGCCTCATCACGAGTTTGGCGGTAACCCTTAAATCCGGCAGTAGCGCTGTTACTGCCTGATTTAAGGATCCGCCAAATCAGGAGCTGGGGGGAAATCCGCCGAAATTTCGTGCTATTACCGCCGGCGGAAAAACGCCGGTGGTAAGAGCGCGAAAATTCCCCATTGAGCCCAATGGGGAATGGGGAATTCCCAAATGGGCTCAGTGGGGAATGGGCAATACCTGTTCCGCCAAACCCGTGATCCCGCGCTATTAGCGCCGGGGGGGTTGGCGGTAGGGCTATTAACGCCAGGGCTAATAGCACCGGCGTTACCGCCCAACTCGTGATGAGGCCCTAATTCTTATGAGGCAACGCTTTAATTACTATAATAATTAAATACAACACCAGAGACAAGATGGTTGGTTTCAAATGTCAGCAATCTTTTACTGTAAATTTCAACAGGGGACTTAATTTATTCACTTAAAAAAATACTAAGGATTTGCACAGAGAACTGAGATTTTTTTTTAAGGAGATCTACTAACATACACAGGCTAATAATAGATTCTTCTATGGGAAGGTGACGGAATTACACTGGCCATTTTTGGGATTTTCAATAGGGCTTTCAATGGGGTTTTTAATGGGGTTTTCAATGGGAGAAATAGTGGATGCAATGCTACAAAAATGAAGGGCTTATGCAATTTAGGGCAGGGGCTATATGCTACTTACAAAGCATGCCTTGGTTTGGGATTCAGGAAAGCCAGCTGGATCTCAGGACACTCTGGACAGCTATGACAAGGGGTCTGGTCACTGCACTCTCAAGGATGGTAAGGTAAGGTTCAGCCGCCTTCTCTCTGTCCGCCTTCTGCCGTCTCCCCGGATTTTGGTGTGTCTGTCTCTCTAACCTAGTACAGCCCCCCTTATATCGCATGAATGACATCACTAACTTTACAATCTAGGTGGGCAACCCTGTAATTATCCCTGCTGCTCAGATAGGACAGTTTACCATTCCTCTCTCTGCCTCCTGATATGATTGGTAGAAGGAAGAGAGCACCATCTGTCTGTTTGCACTTATTACACTGCTTTGTTCTCAGCTCAACTTTTTGGCAAAAAATTGTTATGTAGCATAACTTCATACCTATAATAGCCACTACCATATGAAACAGATATGCGGTTTTAGCTGGTCATAAGGAATTAGGTGAGCCGATCGCCAACTTCATACGATGTAGCATGGTGATTTGACGTATTTTTGTCATTTTCATAAAATGTACAATAGTTATGACTTTGCAAATGATCAAGCATGTTCCTAATTTCATTTTCCATCGTTTCACCAACTGTCAACATTTGTTCCATGTTTAGATCAGCCATAATCTAGTCTTAAATGGCCCTTTCAGTCCCCAGGAAAATGCAATTAATGCCTTTAAAACCGCCTAGAAAATTACATGAAAAATATCATAAAACTAAATTAATTCTCATTGTGAGTGCTGCGGAAAATGCCTAAAATTAAAACAGCTTTTAATGTCAATTGAAAGTGTTGGTCCCCCCTCTGGGAGGGCCGCTTCATCCCCCACATCCATCTGTCATCCTCTGGGCACAGCTGGTGACCAGAGATTTTATTAGTCCCTTTGAACTTTGCAGTTTGCTCTTTAAGGTGTGTGCAGGAAGGGCTCACACCTTCTGGTCATGTTTTAGTCTCTTTTTGCTTCCTTTGAAATCTCTGGGGCCCTGCCTTCATGTCTGACAGAGCAGCGAATTATGACGCCCTCAGCATCATCAAATTTTATTGCGGGATGGTTCTCTGGTAGGTGTGACTTCCAGCTAGGAGCTAGGCTTTAAAATGGTGAAGTTTCTTGCCTTAACACAAACTGGTTTTCCCTTTAGTACGTGTCTCATTAAAGGTGACTGGAATCTTGTGGGTTGGGACATAATATACATTTGCTTGGGCCAACTGCCCCCCCTATTAGATTTCCCTGACAATTTCTGCGTGAGCAGTGCTATCTGCCCACTGTGACTTTTTAAACCCGTTTTTCTTTTCACACGTGTGCAGGCTATTTGCTTCTAATGTTTAAAATCCTATCTTGCAGGTCACAGGATTCTTTGATTTCTGCTTTTTGAGCAAGTTTGCATTTGCTGTTAGTCCATTGATAATGAGGGATAGCCCCCCTTCCACATGGTTCTTTAATTTGCAGTGAACAAAAGAAAAGCCAAGCCATTATTCGTTTGCAGTGTGTAAAGGGCTGCTGTTCATGTGCAAGGGAGAGCAAAAGCCGTTTTTGGTTGTAGTGTTGAAATTCTTGCCCCTCATGTGATATAAAAGTAAAGCAAGGCTGTTTTTGATTGCAGTGCATAACTTCTTGTCATTCAGGTGGAACGAAAGTAAAGTAGGCCTGTTTTGTTCATAGTGTTCCAATGCTTGCCACTCATGTTAAATAAAAGCAAAGCAGGCCATTTTTGGTGGCAGTGTTTAAATGCAGATTTCCATGTGAAAGGGATTTCTGTTTGGGGCCTTTAAAGGCACCCCACACTCTTATCCAAGCCCAAAGTTGAGTTTTTCCATTGCAGCCAGCAGTTGGATTGGCTGCACACTTGTATTCCTTCGCACCTTCTTCTTGGCTGCCCATCCTGACAGTATTTTCCCACATTGATCTCATGAAACACTCCAGTAACACCAATTACACAGATTTTGGCAGCTCTTATGACAAAAATGACTGTGGCTGTTCCTGCTATTAACACCATAATCAATCAGTTGCAGGCTAATCAACGCCTCTTGCCGGATGAGACCCGAGAGTTGCAGGCAGCCAAACCTGCTGCACTTTGTTCCAATCCAGCAGTACCGAAAGCTGCAGCAGCAGACCAACCAGTCCTCTCAGCACCACCAATGCAAAGCCATTGTTGGAATTCAGTGACCCAGTTTGATATGATGCTGATGCCTTGACAGCTGCTTTGGAACTAGTGTTTGATACGCACAGACAGTAGCTCCTGATTTGGAACTCGTCTTAACTCAAGGTAATTGGACAATACTTATGTACATCACAACATCAATCAATTGATGTCTCGTGCAGCCTGGCCAGACCATGTAAAGACTACATTGTTTTTCCACATTCTAAATGGCATACTCAAAGTAGAATTCAGAGTGGTTTCATTGTTTTCCTACAACCTGCACTGCTTTCTTGGATTACATTCTCCAGGGAGATCAACATAGGAACATGCATCTGAGAAAGGAGGAGGCCATGGCATCATCATTGGCTGCCTGCTGTGCAGCTGTGAAAATCTTCCACTAACCTTTTTAAAAACAATCTATTGATCAGTGTAACATAATTCCCACTTTAAGACCAAACATGGGGTCACTGACCAAGTAAGCATAGCAATTTTGAGCAGCCGAAGAGTGTTACTCCATTGTCATTTGAAGCACATTTTTCTCAAGCTCATGAACAAATAACTCACATTGCAAACATGGTCATTAGATTAGTTTTTTTTTAATAGATTAAACTCATCAGGGAGAATGTGAAATATTTTCAAGCAAGAGACCTGCAATAATTGCCACTCAAACAGATTTTAAATGATATTTTGCAGGTACCCAATCCAGCGCCGTCCTCAGACGTGGCTCCATTCTCAAAGGCACATTAGCACCATAATCAGCGTTCACACCTGCAACCATTGACTTCATAGAAACAATCCAATACTAGCCCCATTCTGCCCACATGCAGATCCCCAGTCTCCATATATGAAACAAACATCAAAACACCCTCTGGTCACAGCCCACATTCACATTCCCACCACGCCCCCCCCCTCATGCAATCCACCATGCACCCCTTTAGAAGCACATGCCCATCATCAAATCTGCATACAAGCACCCACTTCCAGCCATACCCCACAGGCACCTGTGCACCTTCCCTCCAAACAACCCAGCAGGATCTAGGGGGGCAGGAAATGAAGAGCATAGAGGAAAGGTGCTAGATACAAGTAGTGAGGGAGGTAAGAAAGTAGAGGGAAAAGAGAGGAGAGGATGGGACATGGAGGCGAGGAAGGGCTAGTGAATACATTGGCAACTTTCCAAGCAGAAGGTGAAGGCTCGTATCCTGACTTCTACACTTAACAAAAAGTGGACAAATCCCTTTGTGTTTACTTATCTATCAAATGTGCTTAGAAACAAAATGAACACCAATACAAATCACTTAATCAAACCAAAAAAACTGCCAAAGAGAGAAAAAGTGTAGTGTAGCGGTTAAACTGCAGATTGTGGAAGAAGATTTAATGAATTATTTTTCTGGTTGTCCCACTTGCCAAACACTGCGGCATTGGAGTCATCACTTTATGTCTTCTTTTTTTTTTTAACATTCTTTATTGAAATTCTAACATGAACAAAATAACAGTACATCACAACCATTAATAAGCAGAAAAGGAACTGTGTAAGGAAAACTAATAACACCCACATTCTTTAACTGTACTTACAATAAAAAAGAAAAAAAAAAGAAAAAAGGAGGGGGCTATAATGAATAAGGAAACAAGGGAGGAACGGGATAAGGGCAGTAATAGGGAACTTGAGAAACATCACCCATATAAGTCATTAAACATATTTCAGACTGCATGGTAGTCATTCATTCTCATCATTTGTTGATAACGTGTTTTCTCTCTGCGTGATAGGGTAGTCAGATCTTTTAACCAGCCATCAATTGTTGGTTTTGTGTCACTTTTCCAACACTTTAAAACATGCTTTTTTGCTATCAATAACGCTCTGTAAGCTCAGTAAATTTGATCACTTTATTTCTATGAACAACTGTTTCCTTAACTGCCAATCACAAGTGCTTGAAAACAATGTGAACCCCGATATAACAAGCTAAATTAAATCTCAAAGTTTGGAGTAGTGGCAGAAGGGCGGTTAGCACAGCTTAGAAGCAAATGTCCAAATCAGAAACCAGAATATGAGGTTCTACTAATGGTCTCAATGTTTTGATTCTGGAGAAATCACTTTTCTTCACTGCTCTTTCATTACCCGTGCAATTCGAGAGTACTTTAAAATGAACACCAGTCTGCAGAGTAAAACTACTGCAAAAAGAAAAAGGCGAATAAAGGCTTCATTCAGTGGTAACAGTGCACACTTTCTATTCAGAAGGTATGAGCTATAATCATTGGCACCATGTTTGGATAATGGCGTATTTTCCTACCGTGCCCACCGTGGACTTCTTTGTAACCATGGGATGTAACCTATTCAACTACCAGTATGTAGAAAGTCATTATGCATGTGTTAATTACTATTGCTTAATCGTGGTAATGTGTTGTTTATATGTTGTACAATAGTGTTACCATCCAAATACAGCATTTAACTAATTCATATGTTGCCTTTCGGGTTCGTTAATGGGGTGCTTAGGCCCATCCTTTACCCCTGTTTATTAGCATACTGTAGCCTCACCTTTCCAATAAATATTGGAAATAAATGATACACTGGCCCATCATCAGAGTCAAACTTTTTATTGTGGTCACATAGATGAGTAAATGGCGGTGTGATCTCCTCTGTTCAACCCTACGATGTTGGTACGGTAATGGCACTGGTTCACATCCCTGTTCATCAAATTGTCTGAAATTGATCATGGAGTATTCCAACAATTATTCTAAACTCCTGTATAACGTATACACAAAACGATTGTGAAGAACAGAAAAGGGAGGAGAGGTGGGGAAGGGAGTGACCCATTTCTGACTTTGGAGCAAGAATGTTTGAATACTATCATTGCCTTCTCCGCTTGACCAAAATGGTTTGATCTTGCGCAAATGATTGATGATTACTTTGTGCTTCTGTCCTTGCAGATGTTGACATGTCGTCAGTGCAGTTTAATAGCAGCCCTCCATCTTTTCCCAGCATTTAGAATGAGATAGCCCTTATTTCTTATCTATCGCTATGCTGCAGCAGGCTGTGCACAGGCACAGCATAGTCAATTCAACTGCTGCTGGCAAGTTTGTCTGCATGTCGTTAGTATACTTGAATTCTGTGATGTGTGATTTTGGTCATGCCTCATAGGGGCTTTGTTGAACCCTGTAAAGAAGGAGATGATCAGCATTAAATGTGTCCCACAGTGAGTGAAATCTACCACAAACCGTGTTTCCTTATTGGGGCCTACTCTGCACTCCTGCTTCCATCGTCGGAATGATCAGAGTTCCCGAAGCCTAATTCACCAGAATCATTGCCAGATTCCACCCACATTAGGGGAATTGAGCAACCATAGGCAGCTGCAGAACAGGAATAATGCTGTTCCTCTGGGATTTGCTTATACTGCAGAAAGGTGATGCATTGTCTTTTGTATTTCAGTCCATCGAAGTCGGCAGGAAATGTTACCACTCCTCCCATAGTTGAGTGATCCCCCGAATGGTTCACAACATCTGGCTAATGCAGTACAGCCTGCTGCGCCACATATGAACTTATGTATCACTTTAAACTAGGGAGGAGCACTGCTGCCATAGATCTGCAAGCCATCGGCAATTCTACAGAAATATCCTACGTCCTAACTGCCATAAGAAAGAACCTGATCCCATCCAGATGATACATTGAGCTCTTGGCAGAAAACACGGTGCATGTGGAAGATCATTCTGTACACTTGATTTGATAGATGTACCCCAATTTGGAGTTTATTAGCATATGTCTTGGTATTTAGCTCATAACCCATTGATCAATTGGATTCTTCATACAGTCCTCTTACAGATTGGTGCAAGTACGAGTCATATGACTCGGACTCAGAAACTAACTTCTCTGTAAGTGGTGGTGTATAGAGCTACTAAATTTGTGTTGAAGAAGCTGTTGCTGTCACATTGCATCACCTGCACCACATCAATATATAAATATTTGTTGGTTCTTCACTAGCACTGTTTTGACTCATTTAACACCACTCTTATCCCTCCCCCCCATCGCAATAGGGAAGCCAAGAATGAGGATGGAGTGCAGAAAGAATATATATTTATTATTTACTAGACAAAATCAATATCACACAATAATGATCACTAGACAGGCCACCTCACTATGTGGCCCAAGCGCTTTTCTTGCCTGACAATTCACCTTTCACACAAATTGAAAAAAACTGTTGGTTTAGGATAACAAAAGATCACAGACTCTTTAACCCAACAACATATTCAGTTTTCCTGCTTGGTTTCTTGTCTTCTCCACCGTGGTTAATTAGAAGAGCAACACAGCTCTATAGAATACTTCATATACGTGTCCCACTCACAAAATACTCTTAATATCAAGTTAATTTAGGTAGCGCCGAGAACATGACATGACAGCATTGCTTTAGAATTGGGTTTGTAACTGTTCTCACTTTAAATTAAATGTAATGCTTTTCTATTTGGCATCAGAATAGACATGCGCAGGTCTGTTTATTTGGGGCCTTCTGTGCACTGTTCAGTTCTAGCAAGATTCTGGCACAGCATCAGTCAGCAACTTCTATTCACAATATAAAATTAACCCTTTTCCTTTACCCTGAGGAATTGAAACATCTCTCATTCACTTTGGAGTCTCTCTCTCTCACTAACATTAGAGAGTGCATGTTTAAATCAATTGTTTCACTTTGTTTAACCTAGAAAATACTTTCCTGAAGAGCACAGACTCAGATATTCAATTGGTACTTGGCAACGTGTCTACTTTAAGGCAAGGCACAGGAAGTGTTTGTTAAGACGGATTTCTGAACTCTGTCCTGGCGGCGCAGAAGTTCAGAAGGCCAACCTAATTACTTGGAACAGGGTAACCTCTGGACAAGCCAAACCAATCAGGGTAGCGATCGCGGCGGTCAAGACTAGGTCTCAAGAGGGGTGAGGGTGACTGAAAGCCCGCAATGAGCACACAAAGCAAGGACACTAACAAACTACTCCAAACAGGTGTTGTATTAAAAATATTGTATTGAACACAGGTTGAGAGTTTTTCACTCTGAATATCAGAGTTTCGGATTCCAGGCGACCCTTTTTTTGGTGATACGATGCCCAAACTACCGTGATCTTGTGGGTTACTTCTGGTCTGGCTCGTACACCACATAATTACAGGATACGTAATGTGTGCGTTGTTGGTGTATTCTACATATCTCTTTCTTGTCCATATACAATCCATCTGACTCTGCTGGACCATAACACCCCTGAAGAATTTCTGTTTACTAGATGTGATACAGAAAGAAACATGTCGGGTTGGGGATGTTTTGTTATTCATGAACAAAATTAGAAGTCAAGTCTACCCGAGCCAGGAAAGTTCATAATTACATAGAACAGGCTCTTAGGTGTTATATTGACGGTCCTCATTAATGATGGATCAGATTTTGTATTATGATGTTTTAGATTGTTGGATGTTTTATTGAAGAAAAATTGTTTTACCATTGTTTGTATTATGAATGATTTTTTGATGGGCTTGTGTATGTATGTGGTATGGTTGTAGTGTGGTTGGATGTGTTTTATGGATAAGAGTGATGTATCAGATCAATCCGACAATGAATTGGAGGGATTGATCCACATGAATTATTGTTGATATTATTATTGATACCAATGTTATTGTATGTTTTTTATTAAAATATGACTTTTTCTAGAGATTCATTTAATAAATGTTAATAAATAATAAATACTAAATTATTTGAGTGTCTAGAGGGCTCAATTTAATTGTTTCTCCTCATAGAATGCTCATATGATGAGAGATGTAGATGCTGTATGGCTGTTGGGAGCATTCCATATTTAGCATGAGTATGTAGGTTTTGTTACTACACCAACAACAGCCACCTGAACACTTCATTACTCTGACCTTTGATGTTATTTTTGTGCATGTTCTATCCAGGCCAGGTCACAGTAGTTGGATATTCCTGGTATCCCCTGTTACTCTTGTTCTTTTGTATTAAAAATATATACACATTTATTCCAAGGCCTGTGCAACAATGACCGTAGCGAGAAATCACAATAAAACTCCAGTAAACCAACACATACCAAACCAATACAATATATATACAAATACAAACGAGTCTAAAGCGTTAGATGCACGAAATGTGTAGTCCACCTAGAAGGGGAGGAAAACAGGCAGTGCGAAATAATGATTAGACCCAGTCCGCCTTCAGAGGCACCTAACTAAAAGGAAGTCCAAGCCCTACGAAGAGTGGAGCCTTGTGCTCAAAAGTACCTGCACACGCTGGTGCCAACGGGCAAAAAGGGGAGTCTCTTCGAGGGAATCAGGCAGTTCAGTTTGGTGCACAAATGAAGGAGAACAGAGTTCCGCGACTCAAGCGCAGCCTCCACTGTGGGCAGAAGCCGAACGCGAGTATGGAAAGGCGTGCTGTTTTGACACAGCGGGGAAAAGTTATGGGCTCCTGCAGGAGGGCGACCAGTTCCTAGCTATGCTACTCACCGGTCCCCGATGCAAGCAGACTCAGGCTTCTCCATGTCAGTTTCAGTGCTGGCAGGTTCAGGGGAGCAGGGGACGTCTCGTTGTCGTGTAGATTCTGCAGCAGCAGAGTTGAGTTAAAGATGTCCCAAACGAAGTGAACCCGCACAGTTTGTTACCACAGCAGGGCAACGGAGCGGCCGTGTGTATCTCAGCCAAATGTACACTACTCACTTCAGACCTGGGAATGCCAAGTGTACGAATCGTGTGAGAGTGACAAGGACTCGAAATACAACACAACCTGGCGGCGGTTACAGAGCAAGACTCCTGGGTAGGCTGGTCAGTCTGCTGGATGGCCCAGAGACACTTCCGAAGGCTTACGTGCAGGAGATGGTGAAGATGCCAAGAATAGCTGTCCCCGCTATTCCAAGGGTCGAAGTACCAGTACAGGCCTTCTGGTTCGATCAGAGGTAGAAAGGGTTTCACAAGGCGACAGCAGTGCAGAGGAGCAGTCCTTCAGCGGGTCACCAGCGATTCCTCGGTTCAGCCTCGTGGTTGCAGGATACTTGGCTCCTGTATTCCTTTGTTCGTGAGAACTCAGGAGATCGACATGGTAGTGGCGTTTCCAGCCCCCTCTAATCCACGGTTCCCTTCGCGCCAAAACGGAGGGGACCCAATGGGAGATCCGCTCATCAAACACTCACACCATACGTGGACCTATCACGGAACACGGTGGTCCCAGGCATTCACACCACCCTAGACTCTCTGGCTACCAGGATGTGTATTGGGACCAGACATCCCAGCCCACATCCTGGAGGCACACACAAGGCCTGTAGAAGCCCACGAAAGCATCTGTGTTTCGTGGGAAAGTACATGCCCAAATAAGGAAGGCCCGGGTCTGCTCGACCTGGGGAAGGTGAAGGGAGCAAAACGGTCAGCACACAGGACAAAGGAGCCTCGTGGTCTGGCCATTTTGGGAGCCAGGCCACCATTTTGGGCTTAGCGCGAGAAACGCGCTTAAAACGCCAAAAGGAGCTCAAAACACAAGAAACGATCGCTGCCACCACTCCCGTCCGTGATTCACTTGCACCGATCAGTTACAATCCAAAAAGAGTATCTAGGGCCTGTAGAAGGCTAGAGACCCAAGAGAGCAGTAACTTATCTTACAGTGCCCTCTTTTGTCATGTTGCACGAAAGCCGCAACATGATAAAGAAACTACGGAAAACAGCATTTCCTGGTACTAACTGTCTTAACGGCATGTCAGTTTCCCTGTAAGAATGGAGCGAAAGCCCAGAGGAGTGGGGCAGGAGGCTGCACTTCTCTGGCAAAGTCTAGATCATGGTGAAAGCAACAGCAAAAAGTTTAGGGGTTGCCACGTGGAAGGAAAATTACCCACAATTAAGAAATCTTTCCTAACAGTGTTCAACAGTTTGAAATTCAGTTTTTGCATCACCCTAGTCATCTTAGGGGAAGCATAGGGATCTGGTAAGACTGCCCCTTTAGACTCAGTTATAGATAGCCTCCAGCATCATTCCCTCTGTCCTGGTTCCCTCAAAATTATAGTCGTTCTCCACCCACCTCCTTCTGTGTCCCTTCCAATAGTTTAATAGAGCTCCAATCAGCGTAGACAGTTCTGATAATTTCAGACTGCTCTCTTCTTTTTGGTCAACTCTTCATTCTGGATAAGCAATCTTCATTTTCGCATTAGATCCCCCTTTCCCATTGTGTGTCTCCTTCTAAACCCAAAGCAAACACCTAAATATCTAAATTATAAGGTGGCAGTGTATTGCTCCTGATGTGGATTCAACATCTATTGTTCACCCCCTTTGCTCTGATTGGCTCATTTAGTTACTAGGCACCGTCTCTGGGAGTAAGAGCTCCACCCATTTGCATAAGCCTTTCAGAACACTCCAGTTATGAACAACATGACAACTTTTTCCAATTTACAAATAATACTCACAAACTATATATTTTCGATTTGGTCTGATCATGCTGGACATAATGCACTGTGTCTCACGTCGGCATGCGGGTTCAAGTGTGAATGACAGATAGCTGGGATTTATTAAAAAATAATTAAATTTAGTATCACAAGATGGTATAGAAAGGTATCTAATTTAATAACCGCCCATCTTCCCAACTCTACACTCCATGATTTTTTCTGAGAAGATATGATCCCATTTTCGCTTATACCTCGGGTTTCCATAGTCGAAATATTAAGGCAACTGTATTATCAGATGGGGATTTTCAAAGGATTTTCAGACATATTTGAACTGTTTTTTTAAGTGCCATGGTTCTCAAGTTAATGGACAAAATAATGATTTTACCATACCATTCTATGAGAATTCTAATTACATGAACAATATGAGTTCAATACACAGTACATTTCTTTTTTGTTCTTGATACTTAGGTGTAGGTCTGGGCCATCTGCTTCTTTGTTAGTTTGGCCTGCAATCAAGTAATTAATCATTCTTCCTCTCAGGGTTTATTGCCCATTGCATTTTTATCTTTCTGGAGCAGAGGGGGCAGCTCCACTCCTTGGCAATCTCCTGTAACATGTCAATTGTCATTGTGCTTTGGGGAGACATCACAAAATGAATTTCAATTAGACTATTTTCCAGAGTTCACATCCATTAGCAGCAGTTTTTGTTGGATCAGTAGTCATCTGTTCACCCCAATAAACTTTGATGAGGCACAATCTCTGTCCCCTTTCTAGCCCTTCGAACGTCCAGGGAATTCCCAGATGTCCTGTAGTTGTAAGGGGAAGGAAGACAGTTCTTGGCCTTTGAATCTCATGAGTAAAGGTCTGTTGTGCTAAGTCTAGCATAACTCAAATCCTAGTAAAAGCAAAATACATGATGCTTTTACAGTCTGTATTTTTATAAATTGAATCTGCTTTACATCTCACAATAAATACAAGAAATGTCTCTTCATTTTTCCTTGTGCTGCTTCTGTCAGTGTGTTTCCCCTAGGTTAAAAAGTCAACACCTTCATTAAAGTGGGCCCTCAAATTACTTGCACAAAACACTCTTAGTCATAGGCAAAATTTTCAGTGCTCCTGCATCAAAAGCACAGCTTGCCTGTAATCCCCCATCACATGTTTGTCTTATTTCCGACTTCTCATTGAACCGCTGTTTATTTTCCTCATTTTCATCCTTTCGCATCACCTCTTTGCCTCTACTTCCACGCTCAATATGATTCGTCCCACATCCCGTTGGCTTCTCCGCCTCCGCATCCAGATCCCTGATGCACTTTTCAGTGAGCTCAACCATTTTCACCAATTCAATAGCCTTCTCCAGGCAAACATCGCCTTCCTGCCATTTTACCACAGGTTCCCCTGATACAGGTAAGAATAAAGACAGACCTGGAATGTTCGCCATTTATCTAACTTATGCTAGGCAGAACCTGATACTCTGGGATTATAGCTCACACAATGTGATGAAGAAGAGCAACACATAGTTATCATTCTTGCCTGTCTTCAAAATGGGACCAAGACTGATTTGAATATGGTTTTTCCCCATTTTTAATGGCTTGGCAGGCGAAGAACGATGGTCTGGAGTGTTGCCCAGAGCAATGCCACACGTTAAGATTAATTCTAAACCTTCCGGCTGGCACCTCTTTTGTTTTTCAGCACAGGAACGGGGAAGAGTACTTGGTTGTTATGCGCACAGTCATTAACAGTCATTAACAAGCATGATCACAAAATGGCTCAGTTCCCAAAGGATTTGCTGGTTCTGTTGGGACTGTATAGGGCTGCACTCCACTCCCAAGCTTTCAACAGCAGTCGTCTGCAGCAGTGCTCATCCACCTCAAAGCAATCAAAGCAATCTCCAGGGCATCACAAGGCAAGGCTGGGGCTGATCGCAATAAATCTCATCGCCAGTATTATGTAGTCCATTAACAGGAAAACACGTTGCAACCAAAGTCAGCTTCCCTACCCCCAGTCTCCCTTCCTTTCAAAGCCAAACATTGTAAGCCTCTCCAGTTGGTGCCTAAACATTCCACAAATTCTAACATTTCAACATTCTATCAAGTGCAGATCCCATCTACTAAACCACTACCTAAATCTTGTAATGACAAGAGATACTACAATAATAAAAGTTCATATATATATATATACATTATCACATCATGAGTACATGTGCATTATCCGTAACATCCTAAGCTCCAATATAACACAAAGCACTGAGCATCTCAAGTGCATTGTCTATGCAACGGAGAAGGTCAAAGTACTGAGAACCACACATGCATAGGAAAAGGTCAAGCACTCAGAACCTCATATTAATATTGCACTAGTAGGATAAGGCCACCACACTAAGAACCAATGTGTGCTTTAAAGGTATAGGAGAAGATCCAGAAACTGAGATCTCCACATGCAATTACTAAGGGGAAGACAAAGCCAAAGTATTGAAACTCCACAGGAAATGTACTATGCGTAGGAAAGTACAAACACACTGAGAACCTTGTGTGTATTTTGAAGGGATACGAGAAGGCCAAAGCACTGAGTACCCCATTAGCATTTTCTAGACATAGAGAGAAAGCCAAAGCATTTTGAACCCCACATACATTGACTTGGCGGAGCACGCCAAAGCACTGTGAACCCACCATTCATTTTGTAAGTGGGTGAGAATGCCAAAACGCCAAGCAACTCATGTGAATATTTCAGGAACAGCAGAAATCTATAGCACTGAGACACACGTGCATTTTAGAGGCAGAGGAGATGTTTAAAGCACTGATAGCGCTGCATGCTTTTTGCAGAGAGAGAAGAAGCCAAAACCACTGAAAATCCCATGCATGTTTTAAAGGTGGAGGAAAAGACAAAATCACTAAGAACCCCATCTTCATTTTTTAGAGATAGGAGAAGGCCAAAGAAATGAGATCACAATGTGCACTTACTAGGCAGAGAACCCAAAGCACAGTGAATCCCACGTGCATTTTATAGGTGGATGAGATGGCCAAAAAAACCGAGAACCCTTTTTTCATTCAATGAGTGGAAGTGGAATTAAATTAGCATGTCTAAATCTATTGCAGGACCAAAGCATGGTTGGGATGGGGTGAGGATCGGGAAGGGAATGTACCCCTTTTGGGGATTTCTCACTGGTTACAACAGAGGTTTTTCCATGAATCCCCCTTAGTACTTTGGCTGGTGCACTGGTGCCAAAACTCTCTTCCTCTACAAAGAACAGGGGAATCTGTCGGAAAGGACTCTGGTGCATTGGGAAGAAATGTAATTCTGCTTGCAACATCTTTGCATATGCATCAGGTGACAGAAGATGGAGTACAGGAGGATGTTGCGGTAGATTGATTATTTGTAAATACAGTGAAATATTTGCAATATGTGCACCATATTAACATGAAGAATGGATGCAATATTGTTATAATGTTGCAGTTTTGTAGGCAGGCACCCACGAGCACAACTCGTCGGATGCACCGGCACCATTCATGAATGGTGCTGATGCATCCGACCTCCCCATTCGCATTGAGCCCTATAGGGCTGAATGGGAATGGAGAGTAATGAATACTGGCACCCGGCAATGGGGACGGACCGGGTCCGCCTGGGTCAGAATGCCCCTGTATGTCCCCATTGCCGGGTGCTGGTAATTTCACGAGTTTGGCGGCAGCCGTGCCGGTTTTATCAGCACGGCTGCCTCCAAACTCGTAATGAGCCCCATGGAGCAACATACAAATCGTATGAATATGATGTGGATACACATTGTGCAACATAACCTGATAAGATTTAAAACATACAAGTTATCACATGCGCAAGTCTTGAATATATGAGGTTGGCAGAGTGACTGCTGAAACCACATGGGTATGGCTATTTGGGGCCCAGAGAAGGCCCAGTGTCTTTGAAACTGTTAAGCAGTGGCCACGAAGTTTTGGCCACCTGGTATTATCAATCTGGGTGAAGTGGCTAAATTTGTAGCAGGGTGACTGGGAAAAGAAATGACTGCAGGCCCATGAGAAGGTTGACAAGATTATGATGGGAACACAAGTCACATGGAGTAAATTTAAATGGTCATGCACAATGGAAGGGCAAGAGATACGCCAAGAATAATTATCGAGAGTGTCTAAGTGTGTGGACGAATTAGTTAGTGCCCAGTTAAAGGAAACTTTTGTTAAAGTTTCTAGCCTCATAATAAAGTGTACATACATAAACCATGCTTGTTCAATTTAGCATTGCAGGTCTGTGTCCAAATAGAAAGCTGATCTAAAAATGCATCCTCTACATCCTGCTGGGTCTATAGAAATCATATAAAGTGTTGGGAAGACCAAGATATTCATGTTATGCTTTGGCTCCAATTTAACTTTTCGGATCAGGGTCTGTAGACAGGGATAAACAGACTGACTTTGCCAGATCCAACCTGTGATAGCCACCCCCGCCCCGTAGCAAGGTTGGTCTTTTGATGTCATCCTCTTCTCACAATCCTCCCCACATCCCTCCTACACTGCCAAATAGGTGATTTAGTTTATGATGTAAGCTGTCTAAATCTTCTCACCCACTTCTCACTCCCTCCCTTATTGAAAGCTATGAGCCTTCAGTGAGGTTGCAATACTATACCCAAAACCAGCCTTTTGTGTGATATCTATATTAATAAAACTGAACAGTTATGGGTTTATTTGTGGCTTGTGAAGTGTTTTCCTTATACAATTACAGTCCATTTCAGACATATGCACCACATTTTGCATGGTTGCCTGTTAGGAGCCTGCGTACAACACTGGCTACATGACATTTGGACACCCCACCCCATTACCTGGATTTCGGCAAAAGTTTGTCTATGGGTTTCTGGCTTGGTGAAGCGTTGTTCCTTATAGAATTCCACAACGTTTCATCAATCTGAACCTAATGTTGCATAGTTATTTGTTAATACCTTCCGGACATTACTGGTTACATGACATTTACGCACCCCACCTCTTTCCCTGGATTTTAGAAAAACTCTCCATTTGTTTGTGGGTTTGTGGTCATAGAAGGACCAGTCCTCAACCCTCGTGTCCACACACAAAAAATAACTTATCCTTCTTCGAATGATTGTTCTCATGTGATGCTTACTGGATCTATGACGAAAAACATTCATCACATATAGCAAACTCCTTCCCAAGTTCTAGCATGCCAGATATATATGGCGATACATAAGAATGATACGATAATGAGTGCATTAGCTGCCATATATACCTCTAGATACTGGGCCTCATTATGACCCTGCCGGTCCGGTAACAACGGTGCTGGAAGGCTTACCGGCACTGTTGTTACTGGACCACCAGAGTACAAGTTTGCATGCCGGGGGCCAACGGCACCCGCTCACAAACTTTGGATGGTGCTGGTGCTACCGTCCTCCCCACGGGACTCAATGGGAATGGGGAGTTACATTTACAAACGCCTTGCTTCACAGATTGCTGTGGCTGTAATGCTCTGGTGATTCCCTAAAGTCAGGTGCCGGAAAAAAACACTGGCTACCGCTGGAGTTATAATGAGGCCCACTGTCTACTCAGCCCTGCTGTTTTCTCCGAAACTTGCTTTTAGAAGTCATCCGCTCAAGCACCTATAAATAAGCTATCATCTTATTGAGCAGAACATTGATAACTAAGACATCTGCAAACCCATAGCACATTCCTAGGTTTAACTAAGAAACCAAAAGTGCAAGCTACGGCTTTGCCTACACAGACTCCTGTGCCAGTCTCAGCCTCCATCTGTCCAACATTATGTATGACTTGATACTGAGAGTAACTACTAATGCTTCATGGAATAAGTGGGAGTACAGGCAAGTTCATACTGTTGCCAAAAAAGTGGTGGGTGGAAACTTTTGAATAAATCGTAACCACTGTAAATGCTCTGGGCAACCCTCCACACCACCATCTTTTAGCCCGCCTGTGCCATTGCAAGAGGGTACGAGTCAAAGGCAAATCAGCCTGGTGCAGACCCAATGGCAGAAGTCCCGCCTGTAAATTCTGTGCACAGACTTTTCACTATAACAGGCAATTTGGAGTCAAATGTGTTTTCAGTGTGTTCAAAAGTAATGTCAGTGCCAAGCAGGGTAATTGTTAGGAAAATCTCTTTCTACTCAATAATTCATGCTTAATAAAATTGTTTTCCTCTCAATAGCTTCTCTTCAGAGCTGGTCATAATATCAGAGGTACTTCATATTCAGCTGCTCTGCTGGTTCCAGTGATCCAACAATTCCATTTTCACTTCATGGGTGGAAAAGTTCGGAACGTTTGTACACCCAAGAAAATATTAGGGAGTTAATGTGTCTAGTCTGCCTCTTTTCCGTAGCGCTGGTTATGAGTAAGTGCTGTCAGTCCTCTGCTCTTAGGCAATGTAAGGTTGATGGCATGCGATGGCACACATATTCTAATTAATTATGTGTCGTGCCGCAATGTTGATGCAATTTGCCTGATACAAATGCGGGGACGTCATTTAACCAAATTGCCTAGGGTAGCGGAAGTGGCATCACACGACTCATGACCCCCTGATGACATCACAGGAATTGTTGTCATTTGACCCTAACCCAAAGTGACATCACGGGAAGTGATGGAACACGACCTTTCACCCCTAGGTAACACAGGAAATGGCATCACATAGCATT
The DNA here is from genome assembly GCF_040938575.1 of Ambystoma mexicanum. Taxonomy (NCBI): domain Eukaryota; kingdom Metazoa; phylum Chordata; class Amphibia; order Caudata; family Ambystomatidae; genus Ambystoma; species Ambystoma mexicanum. Next base: position 135,245,725 of record NC_090935.1, read on the forward strand.
GTTTCTAAGTACACTACGAAAAATATGTTTACGATATCACTGTAAACTGATAAACATTTATACAAGAATGGATCCCCATATGTATCATTAATATCAGCGCATATAGGCCCATATTACCAAATTACTGTGAATGCAAGCAGACGTCCATGACCACATTATAATGATGTATTATTATATAGCGCTTACGCTTAAGCGCTTCATGTAGAAGAAATATACATACAATATTACCCAACCTGTGTTGGTACTCATTTATCAACCTCAGTAGGATGAAAGGCTAAGTTGACATTGCCGGGAGTCGAACCTGCAACTGGCAGATCACACACACATTGCAAAAGCAAGTGCTCAACCCATTGAGCTATCTTACTGGATATAGCTATCAGAAAATCAGCCACTCCAGAAACGAAGAGTCACATGCTGCTGGCCACAGACCAGGAGCCTCATACCTCATTCGTAAAGGGACCCCGAAATGACGTCCCTTTACGAATGAGGTATGTTCTCCTGACCCCTAATTTCTTAATGACATGCTTACTGGCAGATTTCTTTGTTTGACATTGTTCCATCTGTTAAATAATGCGTCATGTCTGCATTTATTTTGCATTTATTTTGCAAGCCACATGAGTTAAGGTAAGCAATAATGCTTCTTTGCATGAGCGGTTTTAATTCCAGTGACATGTTCTGCGTTGTCTCTAAGCAATGTTTGCCACTCAATGAAATTAATAACCAACTGGAAGCCCATTCATCATACAGCGCCTTCTTCTGGAACACACTTATTTTTCTGTCTGCAGAGTAGCACTTTAACTAGGTATTATAGCAAAACTTAAACGTCTTGGCCTGGTTTATGAGCTCCGAGCACCACAAATAAAACAACCGTATTTGGAGCAAGTGCCGAAAGATACACATGTGTAAAGTATTGTGTTGGGTGTGTAATGGGACCTCCCCTTCCACACTTCCTTCCCAGCCGATGGGTCACCAGCTATGCATGCCCTTGAAGTGGCTTACTTCCTCTGTGGGTTGTGCACCAGAAAACAATGTGCACACAAAAGCAGACCATGTCCGCACTGAACGAAATGTAGTTAGAGGGAATACTGCTTACTTTAGATATAGGATATGTTGTACCCCAGGTGCAGAGCCCATAATATTTCAATCCTACCCAAATAAATGCTATTTATTTAAGGAGCGTCAAAATCTACATCATGATTGCTTGACATGCGTCTGACTCCTATACAGTCCTTCTAGCCTTTCTGGGGTCATTGACCTGCTGCCATGGACACACTCTTATTAAATAAATAACCCCAGTAGTCCGCATGGAAGCAAGCTCAGCAAGATGAAACTTCATGCACCGCTAATGACTGACTCTCACCCAGCTCTGGAGACTTTTCAAAGGTCCATGTCTGTTATGAATCCCTACATTCTAGTATTATAAACTTGAATGATAGTCATTAGGTGGACCCCTGAATGATGAAAAGCAGACCCATGCATGCCTGACATGAGACTGGCTCTGCTGGTCTAAAAGGCAATCTTACAATTCCTCACTTAAACTTTAATAATGTGATCAGCTTCAGAGGATGAAAGGCTGAGTTCTTTCTCAGATTCAAACATTGTACCTGCTGATTACACATAGCTCTGTGCAGTAGTTGCATTCATCTACAGAGGTATCTTACTGAAGACTTTAATATGCCGCCCAACTTGGAAAACATACACAAGCTTCATTTCCTCTTGCTTACTAATCTGACTCCTGAATTTGTTCTATCCTTTTTCTTCCTGAAGACTTTTTAATTATGTTGTGCATGTTTTATTCCCCCCAAATCATCACACAACTTTCAGAACGTCTCCTGAATTTCCCTGAAGATGTATCATAATTAAAAGAGATTCAGGCAGATTTGGGCACCAAAAAAGTCCACAAGAACTTGCAACCCTCCCTGAATCAACGAAGAGGGCACCCATAGAAAGACTGAGAATCAGCAATGCAAGAATTGATGACCCATGACATGCATATGTGAGTAATTGGGCCTCATTACGACCCAGGCGGTAAGGGGTTAACGGCACCATAAAAGGTGGCAGCTCCGTTCACCTACGAGGTCCCTTTGCGGGCCCGTTCCTTAACGGCTGTCATCACCCCGTGGCTAACGAAGGCTGTGATTGGAAGACAGAGACTTGCAACAGCAGCACAGCTTAGAGATGGCACACAGTGACCTCTGGATATGCAGAGCAGGCTGCCAACATCGCCTGGGGTCGCTGCGAGACTGAAGGAACAGATGTTCAGCATCCATCTTCCTTAAAAGAGATAAACACTGCATTTGAGCACTGCCCGGAGTATAAACGAGATCGTTCTATTAATAAAAAAAATAAAGAATTTACAATTTTGCTTCCAGTCGCGCGCATGGAAAAAGATAGTTTGCATAAAAGATTAAAGAACTGTCACACTCCAGAAAAATCGGTTCATCCCAAAGGTATAAACATGTAGTGTAATGAATTCTCTTAGAGACTGCGTGCTGTATCTTAATTACGTTGGGAAAAAACAGCTCATTTGGCTGCTGAACCCCTGATTTCAGCTCTCGCTGTGTCTTTTCACACTTCCCTCCACATGCTTCTCCCTCTGCAGCCTTCCTTTTTCGCTCACCACTCCCTTGTATTTTAGGTACGTTTGTACTACCTATTTGATAGTATTATTGGTTAGATATATGACACTTCATAACAGACTCCTGCATCTTTAAAACACTTGACTAGGGATCGCACCTGGCCTAGTAAGATCGCTGTCTCTGTGTTCCCTCCGTTCCCCCTCCCTTGCCTCGTCGCGTCTCGAAACACTTTTGTATAGGCGCGTTATAAATACCATATCATATCATATTTGTTTGCATTTGTATAGCGCACTTACAGCCCGGGGCATCGAGGCAGATTCTGTTGCCTTTGACGTTTCCTCCCGGTTTATCCACTACACAGACAAACACACACGTGTGTGCATTTATGAACCGTTATGGGAATAATGTGAGTGATTAATTCCGTCTACAGTGATAAAGTCACCTGGAAAATGGCCGCCAGGGGCCGACATTTCACAAAAAATACACCCTTATTAAAATCAAACATTTTCCCCAAATATACTACGATTGGAGTTTATAATATAAAATAATATCCCCTCCTAGAATATTTGGGGAAAGTATTTCCAGGGTCAGGAAAAAAAAAGTATCTACCGGTGACTTTATCACATGCAGCCAGATATTCTTGATTTGTCTGATGATAATGGAAATGGCTGCATTGGGTCTGTCAATGCATGTTGGGAATTGTCCTGGTCAAGATTGCCTCTGTCTTATGTTTACTGCTTTATTTATTTCGGGATGTTGTGGGGCACTACATGCTGTGATGCAGCCTCATGAGAGGACATAGTGCAAGGGAAGCCCCTAATGTGATCCAGAATGCTGTCCCTAGCAAGGAGGTTGGATCATTTCACAGGGAGTTATTATTCCTAAGCACAGCCTGGACATATGTTGGATCATATACAGGTGTGCTGGATGCCATGTGCAAGGGTGAACAAGCCTGAGATGATTGATTTTTAATCATAAAATTATGCAGTTAATTCTATTTCGCGAAAAAGAGATCCGCTAATCAGACCAGACTTTCATAAGACGCCATGCAACCAAGCATTATACAACAATACATCATTATACAACCACTACTAGTAGCGACACTGTAAAGTGAAGATGGGTGCAAATGGGCAGTATGTCAAAGGCCCAGGTTGCAATGTCAGAGCATTTAATGGCCCCAGCCAATGCCCACTGGCAATGGTTGAGTTTAGCTGGAGCGTAGAAACCTCCATACACTGTGTAGCAGTAAAACACTCCATTCCAGTGCATTGTCTGTTAGGGGACAGGGACAACATTTGGGGGTCGCTCCCTGTTTGCAACCCCTGGAGACTCCCTTGCGACCCCAATTATAAAAAAAATCCCAGAAAGAACAGGAGCCTTCACACTGATTGGGAGGTCTGGGAGGTCCCCTGCCCAGTTTTCACCCATAAATGTGAAGACTGGGCCGGGGAGGCACTCGGTAGGGGTTGGCTCTTTCCCACAGGCTCCTCCTACACTTGTCAGCGGGTGAAAAGAAAATTAAGTGTACACATTTGAGCTGCTGAGATGACAATGAGCAGTGCCCTTTCACATCAGATGATGGAACCCATGATCACAGCTTGCGCTATGGTATCCCTTGTATATTTTTGTTAGCAAAGTATATGGCAGTGTGCTAAAAGCTATGCAACACAATGGCCATTTACAGGGAGCACAACAGTGTAACGTGACATTTCTGAAAATAGGGACCATGGCTTAATCCCTACCAGACTACTCTCAAAGACACCCAATTTGCGGCTTGGACAATCAATGTACTCTCCTTTTTAAGGATATATTGATCAGGTTTCAACTGTGTCTCTCTACAAACATTCACACACTATAATCCTGGAAATGGGAAAGTGCAATTTCAAAAAGTATCTACAGGGTGGAGGAGCTTCATCAGACGTATACAGGTTACAAGCTTGGCTAGTACAACCTGCAAAGTTAGACACATCTTGCCCTGCAATTTGAATTCAGTTACGAGGTAAACCTTTACCAAGGGGCTAAGTGTGCTACAGCCGATGATGATATTCCCATGACAGCATGTCCCCACTGAAAAGCCTGTAGTGAAGAGTTTTCATACAGCGTTCTTCCACTTGTATAAAGACTGGTCTTTCGAAGCACTGCAAACAGGTTTTCTACTATTACCTAATTTAATGGTGAATAGTCTATATCCACCTCAGGAAGATGAAAGGCAGAGTCACCCGGCTGGGAATTGAGTCTGTGATCTGTGCCAACACACACCTCAGATGCAAGTCCTTAACTCATTGAGCTATCTGGCCAGGTAGCTTGCAATTGAATGTAGTAGAAGCAGATGTCCCTGCGCTGCCTGCGGCTTAATGGTTGTATGGGTCATGCTTGCAATCTCACTTCTCTACTCTCCCACCTCTAAGGGTCTGGATAAAGCTTAAAGAAAAAGAAAGATTTAGAGAAGAAATGTGATCCACTAAGGAAGCTGGAAGTAGAATTTATATGTTTCACCAAAAATGATATCCACATGTTAAGTACAATAATCAAGTGCATTAGAATCGGCTAGTAACATTCTACTTACCTTGAAACAGGTTTGAATCAAAGGTTTTAAGGGAAATCTACAATACAGAGTTAATGATATATAACACAACTGAGGAAACATAAAACCCAGGTTTTTTAGGGTTACACACAAGTACACTTCAGATCATAATGGAAGATGTTGAGAAACCAATGCTAAATCTCACAAGCCTGAACCAACATTATAATGACACATATTAAACCAAGGATTTTTATTTGTTTATTTGTTTATGGTTTTATAGAAAACACCTTTACAAATGATTTTTAATAAAAGGATAAATCAGAACAAATCCATTTCAGTTAGTGAACAACAAACTAACATTATACCATACAAAATCACAGTTACATATACACTCATTTTTAACGAGACATGATTCCCATGTAGCGTATTTAACCATAAACATTCCAGTGAACAAACTGAAGGTTAGAATCATATTTCCCAAAAATCCATAGTCTCTGAGATTTCAATACAGGGCAGTAAATCAGCAGGTGTCACAAAGATGCAATAAATTGGTTATTTTGGCAAAACGTACAGAAGGCCAACTCATGCATGTTATTTAAGTGCCTAATATTTTAAATTTCATTAGTTGGAAGAACATTAAAACATATATGTATACAATTATTTCTAACGTGCTTCCCAGGAAATTGGATCAGATATGATTCTAATTTACCAATTTCCTTTTTGTAGGAAATTATGTGGCTATATAGCTTAGAGCTAATAGTTACGTCTATCGTTTTAGACCGGTCATGAAGCCGATTTTTCCTTTTTACAAAGTTGCGATTAGTTAATAAGATGGTCTGTGAAGTCCCAATCTTTTCAGGATTGAGAGACACTTCGTACATAATTCCTGAAAGAAGCCATTATTACCACGCCCCTCTCTACCATTACTAGCAAGGAGTCCATAAAGATTAGTTACCGGTTCTATCCACAGTTTCCTCTTAAGCAGCAGCTGATTCCACTCCACGAAACTGGTAAGTGACTGCAGGCCCAGCTCATATCTTAGAGCCTCAAAAATAATACAGTGGGGTAGATGGAATAAACCATTGTCCATATTAAATCCTCATACTGATCAAGTTCTAAGAACCAAGATGTTTACAAAGCAAACACTTGGATGACAAGTGTTTCACAGTATGGCCAGTGATGATGACCTCTTGTGTGCCCTTTCAAGGTCTACATGATTATAATATATTAATGCAACAACATAATAACTTAATAAAGAGGTAATTAAAGGGACAAGAGAACAAAAAGAAAGGCTTTAGAAACTAAGAAGTACAGATTGAATACATAAGTGGTGATGATAGGGCAGGCACTACTATAATCTGTCTTATCCAATGCTTTGAGGTGAGTGTCTAATAGAGAAATCCCAGCCTAATCAGGATATATCGGTATTTGAATTGGTAAATAGGCCATTACCATCTCATACAGTGAGGTATATGGAAAAAAAGAAAGGGCCGTGTCTACACAGTCTAGGACATAGTAAATGTACTAATCAAGGCTGGAATATTGGGGTTAAGTCTAATGTCTAATAGGTTTGAGGGTAACCTTCAGTGAGGCACTCTGATTGCTAGTTAGAGTGGGTGATTGGTTTTGTCGGAGTAGGTGGTCAAGGTACTGATCCCCTGCCACTCAGGCAGTGTTTCCTGTGCCTCAATCATTTATACAAGAGAGTGAGAAAGGGGAGTACACAGAGAATAAAGCGCCTCCAGTAATATCAGGTTAAGTAGAGATGTGCACCGGACACTTTTTCAGTCCTTTTTTTTTCTATCAAGTGTTGGACAATGAGTCTTCCTAATGGCTCAGCCAGACATTTTCAAACATATAGATGCAAGGACAAATCTTGTATTACACACATCAGACGATTACTTCCACAGAACGCAGTGCAGTTTCAATCGTGAGATGTCAGTGGGAGGAGATGCTTGTTTTGTTGGCCCCGGAAAGCAGAGTGAGGGCAGTGCATCGTCCCAAGGCTGAACGGTGCTACCCCAGCACTGGTGAACTCTGGAGTGTGGTCAGGCCCCTGCCCCGGAACTAGCTCTTCATTACCCTGCCTCGCATGGATTTGTGGTGCAGGGTTTAACACAGCAATGCACCTGCAGCAGATAGTGGCTGTAAGGTTAACATAGCCACAGTCAGCATGGTGTAGGTCTAGAAATGGATTCCTTCGAATGTGTGTCGTAAACCTAGACAGTCACTTACAGTGATGACCATTATTCTGAGTTGATCAGGTATCCAAATGCAATACAATACAGTGATCCTGGACACATCATCTTATATCATGACCCATGTGCTGGTTGCACTGACTGATTTGACAATTACTAGACCTTTCTTTATAAGTAGACCATTCGAGTGAACGGGATTCTAGACAAAAGAGAGTGGACCAGATATCATAGGCCTCTGACAGGTATTGTTAAGGTCTGCCTATTTCACACAAAAACGATTTTCTTTTTTGTACAGTTCAGAGGTTCTTCTGCATATCATAAATAATCCACAAGTCCATGTTCTGGGTGTATTTAAAACTTTTAAGATCACATCAATTAGAATGCGGGTCTGTATATGCTTCCCTTGAACACAGAGACAATGAAGCTAGAATCATTCCCATTTTGCATAACATGCTTCCATAACGTTTTGGTTTTTTAACAATTGTCATGTCGTGTTATGTGATCTGTGTACTTTCCAAGTCAGTTCTATAAAATGGGATTCTGTCAGTTCATGGTAGGCACTGGAAAGGAACGTGGTAAAGTGCATACATTGCAGATTGGGTGCAAATACCAGGTTCACATTTTAACCCATGTGTGATCCTAGGCGTCTAATGTAATCTTGCATTTCCAAGCGTGTCAGTTCCTAAACCTTTGAAAAATGGTCAACCCTTCAGAGTGCTTTCGTTCTTAGGGCATGATCTTCATAAAAGCGTGATTCTTGTTCATCAATGGCTATTGTGTTGGTTCATCTATTATAATAGTGAGCATTGATATAGTACACGCCACAGCCACTTTGTGGCAGCTAATCTGAGTCCTCTGTCTATCCTGGATTATGTGCACAGTTTCTATACAACTCTGTGTCCTGCATTTATACTACAGCCGGTATACTTTCCTTGTGGCTGCTTTTCATAAAAAGTGGCTTGTACCTATGTCAGAACAGAAGTGCCCTCATCATGGACTGCTGATGTTGATGTAAATGCTACTTGTTTACTACTGGGATTATTGAAAGAATGAGGGGGTAAGGAGACTGAAAGCATGTACTCAATCTTATTTTGATCGCTGCGAGGCTGAATATCAAGATATGGGTTTTCATCACGAGGAGAGGGGCACAACCAAATATTTCTTTGGTTTGGTGGATGGGGGTCACAAAGTTGTCCATGCACCAGGCCCCAAAAGTGCTTAATGTGGTCCTGGCTGAAACATGCAAGACAGAAACCAAAGTTGCTGATGACAGTGGTCAGAGATTCCGATTTTTCTTTTTAGAGGCTGCACACATTACCTCCAGGGGTGGCAGCAAAATTATTCCAGGGCACCAGGTGGTGGTTGAATAAGATGTCAGATGTATGACAGCCAGTACAGTTGATGTTGAACGATGCTGAACAAATGTTTCTGGATGAGGCCAAGGTGCACAACATGTAGGACTCTTTGCTGGTGGCAAAAGGTGGAAGACACAGGCTGCAAAGAAAAGTCCGGACTTTGTGTTGCATGATGACAAGTAGGTAGACTTTTCTAGAATGCCTGTCATTTTGAGAAATGCAATTGACACTGATAGCTACTAGACAGGTGAGGCTCAAATGAGTACGTAACAGGTGTTTCAGGGCTGCCAAAGACTTCTAGTTAAGCTCAGGTGGAAAAGCACAGCTGAAATACAGAACATTAAGGATTGGATTCCGATGTTTGAGTTGTCTTGTGGCACTAAAAACCTGCCTTTTAGGCTTATGCAGACTTCTCTGTGGTTCAGGCAGACAGGGAAAGGGTACGAGATATCACATGCGTCTGTTTGTTTGTTTGTTTGTTTATTCATTTGTTAAGCGCACCAGACTCGTAAGTAAAAGGGCGCAATGACAAGGAAATGCAAGGCTTACATGATTACACAGGTTACAGACAGGATATATACAATATGAACAATAGGACTGTGGCTAGTTTGCATGAATGCGGGAAATATACAATATGAACAATAGGGCTGTGGCAGTATAGTATGATTACAGGATATATACAATATGAACAATAGGGCTGGATCAAAGGTGCGTGCACTAGGATATAAAACTTATATGAGTACACATGCATGGGCAGCAGTATTTACATAAAGAGAGAGTATAGCAAGGTATACTGTTTCTTGATTGCAGGATAGTGTCCTCAGGGAAGGGTGAAGGGTAACTAAGGATTGGTGGCAGTGATATGCTTTATTAAGTTTTTCCTGAAGAGTGGATATGGTTGGTCAGCTCTTAACTCCTGGGGCAGTGAGTTCCAGCTTCTGGCTGCCTTAACAGTGAAGCTGTTGCCCCCGATGGTAGTCAGTTTGTATTTGGGGATATTTAGGCAGTTAGTGTTCCCCATTCTAGTGGGTCTGAGAGAAGTTCTTCTCTGAAGTTTGTCTATGAGGTAACTGGGGGCCGCGTTGTTCAAAGCTTTGTGTGTCAGAGAGAGTGTTTTTAGAAGTATTTTATTGGATGTGGAGAGCCATTTGTGTTGATGTCTCAAGGCAGAGATGTGGGTTTTCTTATTTATGCCAAGGGCTGCTCTTAAGGCATTATTCTGTAGCGTTTGGAGTTTATTAGTGGTGGATTTGTTAGCCCCAATGTAAAGGGCATTGCAATAGTCGATTCTAGAGAGTATAAGAGCTCTAGCCAGGATCAGACAGCTATAGTCAGAGAGGAATGGTTTACCAGCTCTAAGAAGTTTGCATGTGTAAGCCGTAGACGAGGTAAGGGATTTGACCTGTTTGTCAAAGGATAGTGTGGAGTCCAAGTAGAATCCCAGGGTTTTTACTTCCTTGGAGACTTTAATGGTGTTGCCGTCAATATTGAAGGAAGAGTAATCTTGACCTAGTTTTTTAATATTGGCCTGCGAACCCAATATTATTAGTTCAGTCTTATCATCGTTCAAGCATAGGCCGTGTGTGGCCATCCATGCTTGGATGATAAGGTAAATTTTGTTCACTAGGCCCGTGTCCGCACTGTAATCCCCAGAAAGTGGTAGGAGAATCTGAGTATCATCTGCATAGTTAGTGTAGGTGACACCCAGCTGGTCCAGATCGTCGAACAATGGCTTAGTGAAGATGTTATATAGGGTGGGCGAGACGCAGGATCCTTGCGGAACGCCGCATAGGATGGGTGTAGGCTCGGCAGATGCTGAGGAGGAGAAGACTCTCATGGTCCTCTCACTCAGGAAGGACTCGATCCACTTGATAGCGTCCGTGGAGAAGTGAGCTGCAGAGTCAAGGTGCCGACATAAGACCTTGTGGTTGACCAGGTCGAAAGCAGCGGAAAGGTCGAGTAGGAGCAGGAGTACCGTCCTTCCTTTGTCTCTCAGTTCGTCTATCTGGGACTTAAGGTCGATTAAGGCAGTCTCAGTTCCGTGCATTGGACGGAAGCCGGATTGTCTGTTGCCCAGGAGTTTGTGCAGTTCTAAATGCTTCTGTATTTGAGTGTAGGCGGCTTTATCCAGTATTTTTAGTAAAAATGGGACCGTGGTAATAGGTCGATAGTTAGTGGGAATGAGGGGATCAAGTGTCTGTTTCTTGAGGAGTGGTAGCACCCAGGATTGCTTGAGGTTGGCAGGTATAGTACCTGTAGCAAAAGAGGCATTTATCAGTTTGGTTATAAATGGGGAGAGTTCTCTAGCAGCGTCTTTTATTAGCTGTGCAGGGCAGATGTCCCCTTTACAGTTTGAGGGTTTTAAAGATAGGATGATTTTTTCTACCTCTAGGATGGACATTTTTGAGAAGTGGAATGTGGCATTGTGTGCCGGTGGTGGCTCATTGGGCTGGAGAATGTTAGGCAGGTGCTGTAAGTTTAGAGCCTTCTTTTTTAATTGGATTTTGTTCTGAAGTGTATCGATTTTATGCTCTAAGGCTTGTTGTATGTCAGTACACCAGGATTTGTCCTTGGTGCAGACGTCCGGGGTAGCAATAGGGGACTCTAGTTCTTTGAGTATGCAGAAGAGTTCCTTCATGCTTGAGTTTGAGCTAGCAATGCGTTGGTCATATGAGTTACGTTTTGCTTGGCAGATTTCCTTTTTGTAGAGTGAGGAGAGTACAGTTAATTTGGCTTTATTCTCGCTAGATGGGCATCGTCTCCAGTTTGTTTCACTTTTGTTCTTTAGGGTGCGAAGGTCTTTGAGTTGTGGGGTGAACCATTTGTTTAGGTGGGCTATGGGTTTGCTCGGTCTGAGTTTGATAGGAGCAATTTTATCCAGAGTGGTAAGCATAATATTGTTGAATTCCTGAACTAGGCCGCTGGGGTCGAGATTATCAGACAGTGTATTGAGAGTAGGCAGTATGGCGGGGATGATTTTTTCTACCGTAATACTTTTATTACTTCTGGTTAGGCATGGTGGCGCTCGTGGTCGGACCAGTGGAGTGGGTCTGACAGTGGATAAGAGAAAGGAGATCAAAGAATGATCTGTCCATGCTAAAGGCAGGATGGATGTGATAGTGGCAGAGCAGTTGAGGTCGGCTACCCAGTCCAGTATTCTCCCTTTTATGTGGGTGGGTGTAGAGACTTTTTGAGTAAGGCCTAGTGCTTTGATCGTATTGGCTATTTCTGTGGCATTTTTGTCTGTTTGGTCGTTGAATCCTAAGTTGAAATCGCCTAATATAAGTAGTTGGGTGGAGGGTTTCAGGTTGTTCATGATTATATTATGCAAGTCTTCCTCGAAGGTACCAAGAGGGCCAGGTGGTCTGTATATGAGGTGTATGGTAATGGATTGTGACTCATTAATCTGCATTTTGGCGGTGAGGGATTCGCATGATTGTAGAGATTGGGTGGGGGCTAGTCTGAGACCAAGAGCCGTTTTAGAGATGATAGCGATGATAGCGTCACCCCGACCCATATGATGCTGTTGGTCCTGAAGCCAGTCTATTGACTGTGAGGATTCCAGAAAGAAACCCTGACAGAACCATTGCTCTGTAAAGGTAGGACAGTGGCCCGAGTGAAACATGATTTACAAGACCACGTCAACAGGTGCCAGACACCTTGCAACATGATTAGATGTTTCATTGTTGGAGGCGACAGCTATTAAAAGGCCAGCTGCAGAAGGGCCTTGGAAAACATCCCACCTCAATTTTGTGGGCTTCTACGCAAAGCAATAAATATGTGCTTGTCACGAATAATTCTACCAGTGGGGGTGAGGGGACATTAGTGCTTACCAGCAATTGTAGCCCACTCAACATGAGTGTCTTATGAAAGGTAGGTTTCCCAGGTTTGGGTCCCCAAATTGATGTCCATGGAAAATGGGCCACATTTTACAGGATAGGTGACCAGAAATCACTCTTTCATGGTAGAAAATCGACAAGTTTTTTCCATTTAGACCTCAATCGACAGGCAAATTCGAAGGCTTTAACGATGAGATCAAGAAAATTGCCTTGTAAAGGGAGTTGATGCACATGGTGGTCAGTGGGATACACGTCTTCCTCTTATATTTTTGCAGCTGAGAAGCCAGAATTAGCCTGCTACGTGTGGCAACCCTTCCAGGGCATGAGATGCCTGGACAGGCTCATTAGCAAATGTTGTTTTATTTGGGCTTGCCAAAGGCAGAACAGGATTTGCCACATATGTGTAGTGCTGAAAAAGGGAAAGCTATCAATGTATGTACACGAGTCAATGCATATGTAGACCAGATAGAAATGCGAAATGAAGTGCGGTGGTCTATGCATGATTAAGTGCAATGATTTGCATCTGTGCCGTATGGTGTGCACACCGCGGTTGATAAAGTATTACCATGGTGTACCAGCTTTGCATACCCCAGCTCAAGTACTAGTAGTGGGTTCATGCAGCTGGAAAACTAAGCCAGTACACTGACATAATAAAGATCTTAACAATGTCAAATTGATGTTAAGTTGGCAGATGCTTTGCGTTGACAGATTGACACAAAAAAACCTGTTGTGTCCCAGCAGATGCTAGTAGAGATTGGGGCCCAAAATCACTCTTATCCAAGCAGGTGCTGGAAGAGTTGTGGAACACAAAACCTTTCTATCCCAGGAGATATTTTCCAAAGACAAAATGTGCCCCAAGAGCAGCTCTGTGATGTATCTTCTAGTGGTATCAACTACAAGCAGGTCACACAGGAACCACCAGGGAGCCAGGGTTATAAAAGGTAAATGCTTCTTTATTGGTTACAGCTTCAGTAAGAAAGGTGAGATCAGGAGATCAATAGTATGCTGCCTTCTTCCTTGTTTCTCTCCGTGCTAGTCCTCAACGTCCTTCCTGGTACCCTCTCACTCCCCACCTTCCATGCCTCACACCAACATTTCAAGCTCCACTCAAAGACCCACAGCTCTCATACCAGATGTAAACCATACAGACATACTAGGATACAGCACCATCCCCCTCCTTGCAAGCTCCACTCACAGACCCACAGCTCTCATACCAGATGTAAACCATACAGAGTTACTCGGATAAAACACTCTGTCCAAGCTGATTCTTGCAAAAATGTGAACATTTTTGAAAATTTTGGAAAAAAAACGAAACCAAGGCCCATGGGCCATCGCTAGAGCAGAATCCACAATTAGCACTTGTAGGTGGGACCAGACTGATCTGCAAGTGCGTATTTCTCCTCTGTGAAAGGTAGAGTAAGTAAAAGTGTGGTTGTCGGCGTTCCTTAGTGGGAACCATCCAAGATAACAGGTTGGTTTGTAATAGAGGGGCTCCAACAATTTTGTAAATTTGGAATGCATCGGGTGTTACTGGTTATGAGGGCCATTTTGGCACGGGTGCTTGCTCTCTGCACCCTAGAGAGGCACACCTTCATCTCAGAGATGATGGCCAGCAAGGCTGAAACATGTGCCTGGGTTTGCTGCTGCTTTTCTTGTTCAGATGAGAATTGTCTAGCATTTCGGTGCTGGACTGCCCTTGTGGTTGGGGGGGACACTGATATGTAAATGGTTACTTTGCCTCAATGGAAGGTTTAGTGAGCTAAAACGTGGCCGTAGACCCTCCTGAGTGGGAACCATCCAACATAGCAGGTAACTTGGCTGTGTTATTCTAAGTAGAGAGGCTCCCAAAATGTTAAAAATATATGACTTCAATTATGCTAAGGTGGTCACCCATAAGTGGTCAGTCTTTTTGTGAATCAGAATTAACCAGCTCTGCGGCACCCTAAAGTCATTGACTCTTTCTGGTCTTGATGTGACAGTAATATGCCACCTTTGTGAATCAGTTTTTTGTGTCACCAGCCAATGTTCCCTCTCAATATTTTTTCCTAGGTGTGGAAATGCTTAGCTTTCATGCGCACCTTATTTTACATGTGCACAACTGAATATCGAGGTAAGCTACTTTGAGAGCATGCGTAGTTAGTGAACTACTATCTCCAAAGAGTTTAGAACGGAATGTCCCCTTCCCAACCACTACATTTCTTTGTAAGTCAGTGTAAAAGGTGCATCTTGGAACATTTTTTCCAAACATATAGGCTTAAAAAAACAAATATTTTATATGTGGTTAACAGGAGAGCTCATCAACCAGTCCAAGACTTCAAGATATGTCATAGTTCCTTACCAGAATTACTCATGTGCAGAGAAAAAGATGTGTATGCACAGAAAAAGATGTGTATGGTCGGGATAAACAATAGGTTCAGTTGTGGCTATTCATTTGTCTACACTGCTTAAAGACAATGTAGAAAGTGTGTACAACCATTTGGAAAAAAATACCCATGTTTATTATTAAAACAAGCAAAAAACACTTATCACTGAAGTGGCTGTCAAAACAGTCAGACAAGATAACATGTTTGCTAATTACATAATGGCAACTAAAAGGGATGTGTCAGAAAACATGCAAATAGGAATTCATGTGTCACTTTAATGAAGCAATTCAAGGGCCAGGAGAACATGCCTCATCATTTTGATGATAGATGCATTTGAATAACTGCACCGCAACATATGATGATCAGAATTCCTGGGCGTCTGCATGTCATCCACATTACGTGTCCCTGTGAGTTGTGGCATTTGCTCAAAACCAGCCTTACAGCTAAGAGGCATATATACGATCCAATGTTACTCCATAAAAACAGAAAAATATGTCCAACAAAAACAGGAAACTACTAAGATATAGCAACCTACCCCCTGCTTCTACCCATAAAGTTCCACTGATATTCTTTTGAATTAGTGACCCACAGAGCAGTGTCATTGGAAGGAATTCAAATAATACTTCTGCTCAGTCTCAAGAGGAATTATAAGGGGAAAGAACATATGTCAATAAAAATGAAAAATCTCTACTGGCAAAGCTAATTACTTTTTTACTTCCTGAACAATCATTTAATTCGTAGTAGGGATCAAAATCATATCAGAGCCTCCCTTGTAACCCTGACATTGGAAGTGGAATGATAAGATAAATAATGCAGCTAAAAGTTTTGCCCACCCTTTCTCACCACAGCCTAGACACAATTCCACTAGAGTCTTACTGAGGTTTCATCTGGAGCACTGTTATAGTAAATCACATATATTTGCCTTTTAAGTCAATAGCAGCCATGTTCATAGGTACAACAGATTGAGTGTGTTCTACTTTAACTAGGGAACACTCTTATTAAGTTTCATGTTATCAATTGGACAAGATACATGCCAGAGGCAATAACTGCAAGCACATTATTATATTGTAAAGCCCTCAGCAGCTGAACAGAGAAAGAAATCAAAGGCATAGTTTCCTAGACTGTAGGGTAATGTAAGTAGACTTAGACCACAATATCAATGCTAGTTCATATTGTGTAGCTTCATTGTGAGAGAAAGCAAATGTAAGGTAGCTGCTGTGCCGTGTGCATTATTCAATCTTTTTGAATAGGTGAGAATTGTCTCTGCCCGATGCTGAAATTATTCTGAGCGACACCAAGAAAGTAGTTGGGCAAGCGCACATGCGCACAACTTAGAGGGAATATTGTTCCAAACTAGCCACTATGGCAGTCTGCATCCAAGACGCCCACCTGCCCTGTTACTGGTTTGTGTGCAATATCCAGTAGACTGTTCATACAAGCGGCTGCTGCTGTCTGGTTCTTAGTGTTTGCCTTTAACTTCCTATTCTGGGACACTGAAGTAGTTGATTTGACAACTCTCCAGATTGTATGTGTTTCCTCTGTAGTGTTTTCATTGACATACTCATTACATGCTTGTGGTTTTTTCATGTTCTAATTTAACTGTGTTTTGCAGAAAGGACAACTCTACCACAAATAATGCCAATTTGACAACAAGTGGCGGGACTGATTCCATAAGAAGATAACCTTATTGAGCAACAAAATAATCAAACTTAAACTAATGAATGTTTAAATCAGTAATGCATGCTAATATAATACTTCAACTACTGCTTTGCTTGAAATTTAAAGTTATTGAGTGTTCACATCTCCTGATGGGTGTGATCTATCCTCATCTTTGCAGACTGCAATCACACACAATTAAAGCTCAGTGTACTTGGAAACTACTGCAGATATCTAATAGTGAAAGTACAGATTAATATTCTTATGCCAAAATGTGTCATTCCACAGAACATAAAAGCATTTGAAGCTGCATGGTATTGTATTGGAACGTTTGAACACTCTTTCTCTACCCTACTTTACCCTAAGGAAGGGGTCTGCTATCTTTGGCTCTCCAGATGTTTTTCACTACAAATACCATCAGCCCTATCCAGCATAGCCATTGGTGAATTGTTGTGGCAGTTGTAGTCCAAAACATCTGGAGAGCCTCAGATTGCAGATCCCTAGTCTATGGGCCATGAAGTGAATGCAAAATGGGATCTAGAGGTAAGAAGGGGATCCTCCCTATACTACTCCAGACTGAACATGCACTGGTTTCTAGAGGCACCGGGCCTCCTAAGTCACCGTCCTGGAGTTCCCCCAGAATCAGGCAGTCCCACCTGCTACATATATATTTGCCTTTTTATCCTCTGCAATAGCAGATCGAGAAGTTAATTAACCTACACTGTGTTGGCTGCGGTGAAGTGGTGTGCCTGGACTTCTTCACCAATGATAATCTATGTGAACATATCAGTCTCTGAGGAACGTGTTGCATGTCTATATCAGGCAGTCTCTGCAAGGCCTCAGACCACAGAGCTGGGTAAAACCTCTTGTTGGGTATCAAAGCCCATCCTGGTACATGCCTAGGAGTTTCTTGATCAACATATCTTCCAGAGGGCAACTTTGCCAAAGACATTCCGTGGAGAATGATACAGATGGAAATACTTGTCCTGTGAGTCACCTGATGTATGTCGACTGTGGTTGGGTGCACCTGTGCTGCACTCTTGTAACCCAAGCCGTAGAGGCAGTATTCTGCAGGGAAGCAGGCTCCTTCATGTTTTGCTCAAAGGTGTATTCTGATACCACCATGGCATAGTATTTTGATGCTGAGGAGGACACAGGCTGGGCTAGGATGATATGCCGTTATTCTAGTTAGCAGTGATACTTGCAGATTGCATACCAAAGTGCACCATGTTTGTGTTCTAATTAAGGCTAGCAGATTGTGTCTGATGGAAGAGCCCTGTCAGCCTCAGAGGTATTGGATTGCAATGCCAAATAGGGTCTTGGGACAGGTCCTTATAGCAATCCCCAACTGGGCATTGGATCACGCTTTGGGAGACTTAATTCTGATAGGGGACATAGTAGAACCTCCGTAATAAGGCTGACAAAGCACATCTGAACGAGTTCAGGAGTGGCTATTGGATAGAAAGCCTAACTGCTCAACCTATCACCCATGCTACTTCCAGGCACCTATGCTCATCTTCTTATTCAGACCACCCAACCGAGGACTCATCCATATCCTGTTTAGAACCATTGCACAGAACGCTGTTGGCATTTAAGAGGCACCGACACGCTAACAGGCACTCTTTCACAATTAAAAGTACAAAGTCCCAAAGTTCAGCAAAAGTGCTTGTGGTCTCCAAGGTGGGAAGAATTAAACACTCAAATAAAACATCTCCTTAACACTGTGCAACATCCTTTCTGGTCTGTAAGAGTAACCAACTTGTTGGGAAGTACCCAAATTTGCCTGAAGCCCAACCCAATTCTTTATGCAAGATTTAAGATTTGCTCAGTTTTTTGTGGTACCTGCTCTTGGAACTGTGTACTCTGGGGTTGAAGGTTTAACTTACGTTTTATCATTCTATAGTTTTAAAGTTTCAGTTGCCAATAATAATAAACCATTTATCATTTGAAATACTACCATTTACTTTCACACCAAAGAACAACTTGAAAGTCACTAATGAATGCTTTCCATAATAATACTTATAATAATAATAATAATAATGATAATAATAATAATAATAATAATAATAATAATAAAATAATAATACAATAATAATAATAATAATATGATTGATTTTATTATTATTATTAGTATCATGATTTGTTTTTAAAAAGTAAGGTCACCATCTTTAAAAATGTAAGTCTTCAAACATTGGTAATTCCAATGTTAAGATGTACATATACAAATAAAACCATCCTACCAACCTTAAAACCAACATTGCTAAAACCTTAACTTGCCCTCTTGTTTTTGATTGCTGTTAATATGTTAGTAGTATATTGTGTTTTACTTTGTATACATATGTGTTATGCACAGTTTTACTTTGTTTGTTGAATGTTAGATGTGTGATGCATATGTGTTTTTAAGATGTTAAAAGAATATATTTTATTGTGAGCTAGACATTTTAGTATTTCCGGTTGTATGTTTTCAGTTTAACATAATGTGTGATTGTGGGTGTACGTTTTGAGGCCATTTCATATAAGGTGTATGATATTTCCATGTTATTAAATGTTTTAAATGTGTTTTTAGAATGTATTGTATGTTTTCTCTGCATGACTTGTCCATGGTGTACACTTTAATGTTGTACCTATGGCCAGAGGTTAGATATTTATTTGGCATTTGTGAGGATGAGATACGTTTCAGTGTTGCTTTTAAGGTTGATTTTATTTGGTGCTAAATAGTACATCATAGTAGTAAATAATAAAATAAACCTCAACATTTCCAGCTTTTTAGAGGTAGCAATCTAAACATTTTTTGTGACTTATTTCTTTTTTTAAGTATTGTATACTTTGTATGTCAGTAACATAGACAGATATGTGTAGGCTCTACTGGATCATGTTTTGTGTTTTGTTGAATATTTTTAAGTTCACAATATGTTTTTCCTTTTGTAGTGTCCCTCCAAATGTATTCTGCATGTACGGAAACCATACTGTGTGTATGGTGTGACAGATCATTTTCATTTCTCTGTAGATTTTTTATTTTATTTTTCCCCTCCAACCCTTTTGAACATGACTGTAGAGAAACCCCTCTACGCTCACATCAGAAGAAATACAACCCACTAGGGAAAAGGACCCAGCATACATCGTTGTGCAAGGAGTACAATACAATGTTTAATCTTACAAAAATACAAGTACATGCCAACAAAGAACTCTACTGCCATGGAGCACTCTGATGAAAACAGCATGAGCAGTAGCTTTTAAGGATACACTGCGCCATGATGATGTACATTACATAGGTTACAAATCCAGGTAGCTGGTTGGGTTGACCCTAAACACATATAGCCTGCTCCATATGGGATGCCAGGTGATTGGTCCCAACATCTTCTGCTCACCTTCGTCCACAAGGGAATCTTCTTCCTTCATCATCCAGCATGAAAACAGTAATTGCCAATTAGTTACGCAAAGCATTAGTACATGACCCTACAGTGCACCTGGTATGAATGACAGAGCGAGGAGGCTACTTTTGAGGTTGCCATAACTTCTCAGAACTGCATGTATCCCCGCTCCGTTCCCAGACACGCCAGTGCCTCCACGTCTTTCCCACCCATGACATACATTTGTTACCTTCTCCCTTGCCACCTCAAAGTACAAATCACATGGCCTAATGGTGTGGGAAGTCTGCCCCTGATCTCTGACCTTTCTGATTGATTTGTTACTTTACGGTTTTATAACCAGGGGTCCTGGGTTGGTTAGTGTACTCAAATGTTTATGTTGTTGGCTTGGGGGTCTCGGGCCACCATAACTTAACAATCTTGACTTGTGAAAGCCTAATGCCCTTGTCACCTTCTCATAGGAAAGCCTCTTCAATGATCCATTCCAGCCCTCTCTTAGCCTTGCAGGACACATTTCTTCTGGGTTGATAAGATACAATAAAGAACTGGGTGTTCAAGAAATGGACCTTCTGCAAAGCTGCCAAGGCTGTGAGTGAAAGACGCACACACACCCTTCTAACCCTCTGGACTAACTATAATCCTACTAGCATAGCCATGGAATGAGGCCTCAATTTCAAAATGGTGTCTACCTTCTAAAATGGAGTTTCATTACATACATGATTCTAATGTTACAATCCGCTCCGCTTCCCTTACAACCCAGCTTCTGTAAGTGTACCCCTCCCACCATCCATTCTCCTGGCTCCCCTAAAGCATCTCCTTCTACAATTGCCTTGTCCTAATTGTCTGTGGGGCCTAGGACTTTAGACCCTGCTTCCCAACATGACCAAGTAGGGGAGTGTGTGTGTGTGTTTTCATGTGTGTGTGTTGTGTGTGTGTGTGTGTGTGTGTGTGTGTGTTTGTGTGCGCACGCGCGTGCATTAGTGGCCCTAGATATAGTTTTTATTTCATGAAATAATTTTCCTTTACGTTTGACCATTAGTCCGATCAAAGTGTGCAGGAAAAAATAGGGGTGTGGGTATGAGTATTGGGAGCATCAATATTTGTATGCATTTTGCAGTATATTTTTTATTTTGATGTATATTTCTCATTGTGATTTGTCCCACCAATCAAACTGTACATGTACAAGGCCCTTCTGCATGGCTGAATGTAAGATCATAATGTGCGTTTTGTGGAGCATAGTTCATTTAACTTCCTTAAACCCTACTGTGCACAACTGAATCAGAGTATTTTCAATGTGGGATGGGGCTGCAGACATTTTTATGCAGATTGCAGTATATTTCAAATTCTTTTTTCCCTTCCATAACTAATGTGCATGTATAGAAATACTAATACATGTGTGAGACCGTCAAAGATTCATATCTCGAATTCAGAAGCTTTGATTATTGAAATTTTGTTAGCATGTCCTACATCCCACTCAGCCCCAGCAGTTTGTCAAAAGCCTAAAAAATGAAAGCCGACCATAATGAAAGATCGTGGGATGAAAAGTGTGTTATGTAAAGCTTGATATAACCTTAACTATTCTGCCACTAATTCTGCATAGTAATGATAATAATAAGGTAGTGGCTGCTTAGTTTGGATGACAAAATGACACTTTCTTGTTTGATGATATTAAAATATAATCTTTCACAGATTTCATACTATGTATATAAATTTACATTGATGTCTGTGCATTGGCAATTATGCGTTCAGCTATCCTTGCCCTGAGACATGTCTTCCTCCTTCAGCCCCACTTAAATTTCCACAAAGGGCGAATTAAACATATCCAGAATGGTAACAGGTTTACACAGGTTTCCAGTCAATTGGTCGAAAACATTTGGTCGACAGGACAACTGGTCGACACCATTTGGTCGAATGCCAAATGGTCGAATTTTTTTTTTTTTTTTTTTTTTTACCCTTTTTTGTTTTTTTTTGGGGGGGTCCCCCCCCCCCCTCAACCCCCTTTTTTTTTCTTTTTTTTTTCCCCACACGAAAACCCACAAAACACATAAATAAAAACAATTTTAAAAAAATTCGACCATTTGGCATTCGACCAAATGGTGTCGACCAAATTGCAGTCGACCAGTTTGCTGTCGACCAATTAACTGGACACCGTTTACACAGCCATTTCCCATGACATCCAAGCACTGAGCCTGGCTGAATCAGTATATATGGTTCATGGTAGCAATCATGTTATTACTGGGGCGAGCGGTGTGAAAACTGAAATGAGTACTGTGATAAATTGACGTTGGCTCTGCAGGAGTACAATGATGAGCAGAGGCTAAAGCTACACCTCAGCACTCACACGTTTACAAACCACGTTTACAAACCAAGAGCCAATACAAACATAATGGCCCTCAAGAGGGGTGTGAACGTGTTTCAGTAGCAAACCAAACAGCGACGTATAACCGTCCAAAATAAAGGAATGTCCAATCAAGGTTCTATAAAAATATATACTTTATCCAAACAAACTATATACAATAAAAACAAACTAAAAAACGCTGTAAAAACCCACCTGTTTAGAAAGAACACAGAATATGCAAAGATAGAATAGATGCAGCACTCAGGGTAATGAGGCAGGGGGAGAAAAGGGAATAAGAGACCACAATGTTCAAAGAGTATGATCTTGAGGATGCAAAAGGGATTTAAATGGCCTCACCAGTCTCTAGGGACCAAAGATGGACCAGGCCAGGAGATAACAGTCAATAATAACTTTGCAAAGATCTTGGTGGTTCAGCTGCATCAGACCTGTCTTCTCAATGTCGATCGTGGGTTCTCTTCGGTCCAAAGATGCCGGAGTGGAGGTGGTCCAGCGGAAAGCTGGGACCGAGTCAGGATCAGATGGAAGGCAGCTGTGTTCTAGAATCACTTACTTGAGCTGTATGGATCAGGAGGGCACCAGGTCAGTTCGATGGTCAAACTCGACGGTGGTCAAGCTGAGCCAGGAGGCACAGGTGAGACAATTCTAGGCAAGACTCAGAGATTGCAGTTCGGGAGGCACCAAGGTTGGGTCATGCGGTGTACAGGAGCGGTAATGATGAGGCTGGTGCTTCAGACAGAGACTGAAGCAATGTAAAGCGGCAGTGCCAACCCGGCTTCCAGGTTCTGTGAGTCCCCCTCCATGGTCACAAGGGCCAAAGTTAGTCACATGCTCCCAAACATGCAGGAGGCTGGCACTTTGAAGTACGACACCTGTGTATAAGCACTGTATAAATAATTACAATTACAATTACATATGTCTAGGGGTCATACAACATGGTGACGTACCAGCCAACATGGTGGTTGGCAGAGATGCAGTGTTGGTCTAGCAGCAGAGGTCCCCTCCAATGGTCCCTGGGGATGATTAGGGGACAGAGCTCGCCTCTGCCTTGGAACACCTGCCTTTACCTCACAACTGGATGATTCTGGAAAGGGCTTCTCTCCCAGCAGGGCCCAACCACATTTTCTTTTAGGATTGGGGTTCAAATGATGTTTCCAAGAATTAGTGTGAGACCCTTTCTGTCAAAGGCAAAGGTCCCCAGGTGATTGAACTAAAAGTAGCCTGCTTTTGGTGTCCAATCCCTGCTCTTGAAATGAGTGGACTTTGCCCTTCTGATAACACACCCAAAGTGTTTTGTGCTACAGGAAAGAGAAATGCAGTCAGAGAGAAACAAGATGGCGCTGAAGTGCATTCAGCCAGACATGAGACCAATGCCTTGCAGAGAGAACTAATAGTGGCCGAAGAACGCACTGATGATCTAAGTAGACAACTCCTACAAACGCAGGCCAGACAAGCCCCATTGCCTGGGACCATTCCATCGATGCCAGCACCACCGAGTAATCCGGTGCAGATCACCCTTCCTGGAGCAGTTCCTTTAGCCCCACCGGAACGTTTCACAGGGGACCCTAGGAAGTACGCAACCTTTATGAATCAGTGTCACCTCCATTTTCTTTGCAGACCCGGGGCATTTCATAATGAACAGTCACGAGTGGTCTTTGTGCTGTCTTAACTGAGTGGTAGTGCTGCAGATTGGTCTGTACTTTTTGTTAGCCGGGATGACCCACTGCTACGCAATTTTGGGGGCCTCCAGCAGGAGATGGAAAAGCTCTTTGCATGTCTTTCTCATGGACAGACCTTAGACAATGAACTCTTGTCCTTCCGTCAGGGAAACCAAGACCTATTTACATACATAGTGACCTTCAACAGGCTTGTGGTCGAAGCAGAGTGGCCAGAGGACAAAAGGACCACACTATTCCACCAGGGCTTAAGGGGGGAGCTAAAGGATGTTCTTCCTCAAGTAGTGGATCCACCCAAAGACTGTGCCAAGTTTATCAACCTGGTATTTCAACTTGATCATAGGTTGCAAGATCGAAAAACGGATCGAAGCAGACCAGACGCACGCCCCATGTTCGTGCGCTACAAGGACCATGTTCAACGAGGGACATAGAGTTCTATGGAACCAATGCAGCTAGGAGGGGTAGGACCCGCTTTAACCAAAGCTGAAAGGGACAAGAGGAGGGAACAGCAGTTATGCTTATACTCCATTTGTCAAGCGAAGAAAGTCAACTACAGACCTCCCATTTTGCGTTGCCTGTGATCCTAATCAACCACCAGCAGCCGTCAAGGATGCATTCGGTAGAAGCATACATCGACAGCAGAGCCGTGGGGAATTACATGGACCAGGATCTTGCAGCAAAAATTGGGCTCCCACTCTGCCCTAAGTCAACCACCGAGACTGTAACCACCGTAGACGGTACCGAAATCGCCTCCGGCCCAGTATCTGAATGTACCACTGTTCTAACCCTCTTGTGTCAGGACGGCCACCGAGAATCAATCGCTTTTGATCTCATAAAGGCACCATGCCATCCTGCTCAACCATCTCTGTGATAACCTGGGTATCACTGGTCAGGCTCTGGCGTGGCTGACTTCTTTCCTTTCCAATCGACCCTCCCAGGTCCAACTTGGGTCCTTCCTCTCTGACGTCTTCTTCTCCACCTGTGGTGTTCCCCAGGGATCTAATCTCTCTCCCTGGCTTTTCAACCAGTACCTGTCACTTCTTGCTCACTGCATCGCCGCCCTCTGCCCCAACTTTCAGTGCTTTGCGGACGATACCCAGCTCTTTTTCAGGCTACCCTCGGCCTCCTCCTCTCCTTCCCTCATCTCTGATTGTCTGTCTGCTATGCAGGTATGGTGTGCCGCCAACGACCTCTGCCTTAATGCCAGTAAGACTGAGATTCTACTCATTGGCACACCCACTCCCTCCTTCCCTGCATCTCTCTGGCCGGCCTCTCTTGGCCCTCTTCCTGCTCCTACCTGCAAGGCTAAAAATCTCAGGGTCATCTTCGACTCTACACTCTCCTTCTCTCCTCACATATCTGACATCTCTAAGAAGTCACACTACCAGCTGCACCTCCTCAGAGGTATTCTTCCCTTCCTCTCCTTCCCCCAGAAGCTCACTGTCTCCCGAGCCCTGGTTCTCTCGAAGCTGGACTACTGTAACAGCCTCTATCTTAATCTGCCTGCCTCCACTCTCCGCCCTCTGCAACTCACCCAGAACAGAACTTCAAGACTTGCCCTTGGCCTCGAGACAAGGGACCGTATCTCTCCAGGACTGAAATCTCTACACTGGCTCCCAGTGGCTGCAAGGATTACGTTCAAAACCCTCTGCATTATCCACAAGGCCTTCTGGGGCCTGGGGCCAAAATACCTTCAACTCTCTCTCCCTAAATATCTTCCTTCCCGAGCCCTTCGCTCATCCGTCTCCAACTCCCTCAGGGTCAGCCGCTTCTCAAAGCAACGAGCTGGGGGTAAATCTCTCTCCGCGGCAGGGGCCTCCCTCTGGAATAGCCTTCCTGCCTCCCTGAAACTTGAGGAGAACCATCTCCGGTTCTGGAAGCACCTCAAAACCTTCCTCTTTGCCGCTGCCTTCTCTGTCCCTCTCCCCTGCTAAATTCTACACTGAAATTGCACTGAATCTGCAACTGGGCTACTCTCACCGACCTCGGTCCTGGGCCCAGCCACTCTCCACTTGCACTGCCTCCCTGGCATCGCATCCCCTGCACTGCGGGACTGTCTCTGTATCCCTACAGCCCCCCCTTCCCAGCACTTGCCTGCAACTACCTTGAACTTGCCACCAGCTGGCCCTATTTATTTATTTATTTTTATTCTACTTACTTGTACTGCACTTCCCCCTCCCTTTCCCCTTGCACTTTTTCCCTTCCTCTACCCCTGCACTTGCGTGGTCTGAATGATACCTGGCCTAGTAGGATCATTGTCTGTCTTCCCCTTGTTCCCCCCCCGCCTCGCCGCGCCTTGAAACACTTGTGTATAGGCGCGTTACAAATGCCATATCATATCATATCATACCTCAGTTCCAGTTGATCCTAGGGATGCCTTGGCTGGTCGCACACAATCCATTCCATGAATCGACTGGCGTACAAGAGAATTGACTTTTTCCGAAGGCTGTACATGTACTTGCTATTATAATGGAAGGAAGTCAACGAACACAGGCTCATCTGTCCAGGTAGGGGTGGCAAGTGCCTTAGGTGTGGTTGGTACCCTGCCAAGCCAATATCAGGACTTCCAAGACGTGTTCCAAAATGAACAAGCTAACACCTTGCCACCCCACAGTCCCTATGATTGCCAAATCGACCAGGTACCTGGTGAACAAATCCCTTGTGGTCGAATCTATGCACTTACAGAAACAGAGAATCAACATTTGAAGTCCTACTTAGAACAATACCTGGCCAACAGTTTCATCCGCCCCTCAAAGTCACCTGCAGCGTCTCCCCTATTCTTCGTGCCAAAGAAGGAAGGAGATTTGAGGACTTGCATTGACTATCGCGCACTTAACCAAGTTACCGTTAAAAATCGTTACCGCTTACCCCGTATCCCCGAATTGTTAGACCAAGTCAAAGATGCCCAAATCTACACGAAATTGGACCTTAGAGGGGCATACCATCTTCCTCGAATTAAAAAGGGGGACGAATGGAAAGCCGCTTTGCCAACATCACCTTTATGCCAAACTTGAAAAATGTTAATTTCACGTTGCTGAGGTAGAGTTCCTTGGGTTCATCCTCACTCCAAAGGGAATCCGAATGGATGTGCACAAGGTTGACGCCATTCTAAATTAGCCAGCCCCAAGTTCATTGAAAGGGGTCCAGAGCATGTTGGGCTTTGCCAATGTTTACCGTCCATTCATCCCGGGATTCTCTCAAATAGTACATCCAATCACGTCTTTATTGAGGAAGTGCAATAAGAAGTTCCAGTGGACAGAAGAGGCTGAAAAGGCTTTTCAGGAACTCAAGGTGAGATTCACTTCCGTTCCAATCTTACGACACCCTCGCCCAGATCTTCCTTATGTGGTAGAAACGGATGCCTCCAGTATGGCCATGGATGCTGTTCTATCGCAAAGGGACCCACACACTGCCAGTTACATCCAGTAACCTTCTGGTTGCGTATGTTTTCACCACCTGAACTCAATTATGCCATCAGGGACAAGGAGCTTCTGGCCATAAAATCAGCCTTAAAGGCCTGGCAACATTATCTGCTAGGGGCCAGGCACACTATCACTGTGATAACTGACCATCGAAATCTACAGTACTTAAAGAGTGCGAAGGCTATATCCTCACGGCAACTACACTGGGCCCTTTTCTTTGCAGAGTATGACTACGTAATCACGTTTCGACCAGGGTTCAGAAATGGCAAAGCTGATGCCCTTTCGCGCATGGATACAGATGAACTGGTATACACAATCCCTGATCCTGTGGCCATTATCCCGAGGGACAAACTCCTAGGCATTACAACCACCATGACTCAAGATGACTTGCTTCAAGGAATCTGACATGCAATGACTCCTGAATTATTACAAGAATGGGATTTATGGGGAGAACACTATGGAGTCAAGAACCAACTACCATACTTCAGGAACCGTCTATTTCTGCCCAAGAAATAGCTTCAGGAACAGATCATCTCGTGATATCATGACTCCCTCATGGAAGGCCACCCTGGAATTTCCAAAACTTTGGCCAAGCTGAAACGGAGCTACTGGTGGCCCACGTGGCACAAGGACGTTATTCAATTCATCATCTCTTGCGGTATTGGTGCACAGAATAAGTCATTAAAACAGAAACCAGCTGGGCTCCTCAAACCATTAGGCATTCAGACGGCTCCATGGCACACTCTATCTCTTGACTTTATCACCGACATACCCTTTAGACAAGGATACAATACCATCCTAGTGGTCGTAGACTTGTTCTTTATAATGGCCCAATTCTTGCCATTTAAAGGTCCCCCAAATGCATCCAGCCTGGCAAAGACATTCATGGAACACATAGTACGGCTCCATGGGTTCCTGTCTGTACTGATCTCGGATCGTGGTACCCATTTTGTATCAAACATCTGGAGAAAGTGTTATTCTATGGCCCAAATCGACATTAGGCTATCCACTAGCCACCATTCTCAAACGGATGGCCAAACGGGAAGAACGAACCAAACACTTGAACAGTACTTGCGCTGTATGCTGCATCAAGTGGAAGGGGATTGGAAAGACTTGTTGTGGATTGCCGAGTATGCCTATAATAATTCCCAACACAGCAGTACTGGACAGACTCCATTTTATACTATATACGGCAGACACCCATGCACGTCCGAACTGGACGTCCCTACGACTCTGGAAATGCCGGCCATCAAAATCTTATACGCTATCATTTCCCAGGCCTTCACAAGAGCCATTGAGCATTTATGTCAAGCCAAGTTTTGCCAAAAGAAATACACAGACCTGCATCGTAAAAGGGCCCCCAACTACCAGGTAGGATACAGAGTTTGGCTAGCATCTAAGCATGTACCTCTAAAAGGGACCCGGACATTCCGCCCATGATACCTAGGACCTTTTGTCATTGAATCCATCATAAACCCAGCTGCAGTTAAACTGGCCCTGCCGACCAACATGCATATTCACCCTGTGTTCCATGTATCTCTCTTAAAACCAGTTCAGCCTGGAATGCGGGTAACCACACCACCCAAACCTGTATTGGTCAATGGAGAACCGGAATTTGAAGTCAAAGACGTCCTGCACTCAAAGTGCGTCAGCACAAAATTATACTACCTAGTAGAATGGAAGGGATATGGTCCACGGGGCAGAACATGGGAACCTAGCGATTACATACATGCACCACGTTTGATATGACGTTTCCATCATGATTACCACACCAAGCCAGGACCAGACAGAAAACCCACCCAGAGAGGGGCCTTCGGGGGAGTGCTGTCATGACCATTGTCCCTGGTCCTGGCACTCGGGGCCTCTGGGCCGCATCATGGTGTCCCTAAATGGGCCCAAGGGCCCAATCATGCCCCCCAAGTCTCACTTGGAGTCAGTCCTGGCGCCTTTGGTGCCAGGCACATATGGCAGAAGGGGGGCCCTGGTGCTTTCAATGGCAATAGCACAACATGGATGCCCCCACATGGTTCAGTTCCAGAACTGAACCATGCGGTCTAGCATTTAGGGTGTGGTCAGGCCTGAAGGCACCTTGGATACCTGCAGACTATTTAAGCCACGCCCGAGCTGCAGAACACGCTTCGTGTTGCTCTGCACCCGCAGCGTGACGTTCACCATGGTCTGTCCTCTGCATTCCAGGCCTGCACCTGCAAGAAGAAGAACATCATTAGCCATCCTTACCTGCTAACTATTCCAGCTCCTGTCATTCGCTCCAGTGTCCCGAACCTCCAGCATCTCGGCAGACGCTCGCTCTCTCCTTGAAGCCGCAACCTGTGGAAGGAAATATAAAGACAGCATTAGTAAGCGTTTGCATCTCTCATTTAAACAACATTCGGAAGCACAATTACCTGAGCGTAACTCGCTGCTGGAGTATTCCCGTTGCGGCCTTCCATCAACCTGCAAGAAACGGCAAGGCTGATTAACACGCATACTTACTCGACGGCGATTTGGACAACATCTACTCAACACTCTGCATCCTCCCGGCAGCTTACCATCCAGAACATCACGGTGGCCTGCAAGAGAAGGATAACACAATTTAGCACACTGCAAAAGCGCACATAGCGCTGTGCTCCGTGCATTCACTTACCATCTGGAGCACAGCCCCTGTCAGCTCGGCGTCTCATCATTCCTCCCGCACCTAAGAGAGAAGGAAAGACATTAACAGGGGCAATTACAAGTACGAACAAACTATCAAAACCATAAACTTACCTGAAGAACTGAGTCGCAGCAGGTCTGGACTCACGGGCCCGCGCCAGTGAAGCAAACTCGGCAGAGAAACGCCCATCCACGACGCATCCCTGCACAGAACTGCAGGACGGAGAGTGCACCATATCGAAATCCAAGGTGAGGAAAGCTCCAAGGAGGTTGTTGGGTTCACAAGGGAGGTGGGCCCAGAGAGGAAGAGATTGTGGTCTAAATCAAAACCCTGTATTCCAGATTAGATCCTTGACAGAACGAGAACCCGGGGGGGGGGGATCCAGTTCGGAAGCAGTCCAGCCAGATCGGGTGGCGTCCCTTTGGATACCAGGTGAGCGTTACAGGGGTGGTCCATTATGGGAGAATCACCTGGGTGGAAACAAGGCCCAGGGAGGTGGTGTGATTTCGATGTGGTGCAATACTCTTGTTAATGGGTTAAAGGAGGAATTGGCTTATTGTCAATTTAAAATATGTCAACCTCCTGCAAAAGATAGAAAGATAACCTCCCAGGGTATAACCCAACAAAGTACTGTATTCGAAGTACAAGTCTTTTGCCCCACTAAAAATATATATCTGCCCCAATGCCAAAGGTAAACCAAAAGGGATGATGGATTCCGTGTGATCTTGCCTGTCCCATCTATCTCCAAAAAGGGTAAGCCCTATGATTCATATTCTAAAAATATTTGGGAAAATGAAAGTACTGTCAAAAGTAGTAAGCAAATAAGAAAGTCCAAATTCTTAAACATAACTACATGTCCCGGAATCCCTCAGGCACTGTGGCAAAGAAGAGAGCTGAGGAGGCATGTAGAGGTAAAGAACAGTCAGTCAGGCCAAACAGTCTTTGGCAGGGTCAGGCAAGTAATATAAAGGGCTTGCACCTGAAGCCAATTAACCCACCTGAGGGGCATAAAAGGCTGCAGCAGGAAAGCGCAGCAGAAATAAGCAGGAGCTGGAAGGTCGGCAGCAGTAGCAGAAGAAGTAGCAGAGCCCAAGGCAGCCAGTTCACAAGGAAATGTGACCAGAGCGAAGGAAGAGCAATTTTCACCTGCAGGCTCTGAGTTGGTCCTGTGCGCACAAACCCTGGTTGTGGCAGCATTGGAAGAGCCTGGAAAAAACTGGCAGTCTTCCAATGTACGCCTAATTGCTGTGAATTCAATGCTGAAGCCGTGCATTTACCTGAGGCACATGTGCAGAAACAAGCCAAGGGAAGCTGGTGACTTATCGAGGCAGGATCAGAGACACCAGTGCTGTGTAGCGATGTGGGTCCCAAGAGAGCCTGAGCAGCAGTAGAAGAAGTCAGAATGTCATGGGAAGCCCTGTTTAACAAAGGGAATTGTAGAGCAAGCTTGTTCAGACTTAAGCAAAGTGCTTGACTAAGAAGAAATCTTTCCTTTTCCCACTGTTGCATGACAAGCACTACCGGAGAGGTTGCGTGTCTCCTATTAAATTGAAGAAAGTTATCGGTAATGATTTAAGAAGCAGTAGTCGATTTCTCAAAGTGTTACAAGAACATTCAACATTGATGAAAGGTCACGCATGAGATATTGTGTTTCCCCATAGATGTTAAAGCAGGATACTACCTCAATCAAAAGGGAAGGCAAGTTTATAAAATTAAGTACTTCATCAAAAGGAGATCGCGTATACTTAAATCTGTTTCTGAATGAAAACCTGAATCATTTAACACTCAGAACAAACTTGTTAATAATTGCAGAAGTAGTTGAAGTCATGGAAAGAGCAAGCATTAACCAAGCCAGTAGACAGAACCTTCCTAAGGTGTAACCAGTGCATTTAAGAACTGAATATAGTGTTTCTGTAGTTGTTGAAGTTGTTTTAAATCCAGGGTTCCCTCATACAAGAGTGACACAGTTATCCAGGCTGGAAGAGTGGCAGTACAGCTTTGGGGTAACTACTGGAAACAGAGAGGTGTATCCAAAGCTGAGGAAGGGAGCTGGGTGCTTGTTCAAAGAACTAATCAAGAATCTGTGAAGTTGAGACTGGTGAAGCAGAGAGAGAGAGAAGCAGTCCAAGAACTGTTTGGCAGATGCAAGACTGAAAGGAAAGGCAAAGAGGCTAATATGATATATTATGATATAATATGATATGGCATTTATAACGCATCTATACATAAGTGTTTCAAGGCGCTGCAACAAAGGGAGAAGAGTGCCTTGTCAACCTGTAGAGGTCAAAAAGTCATGTATAATGTTGCCTAATATACTTTTAAATCAAGTGGCAACAAAAGCAGCAGAACTCTGGTTGTCTATAGTTTTGTCAGAACATTTTCAGTTGAAAGTAGTCGAAGTAGTAGTAGACTGCGAAGCAAAGAAGCCTGCTTTCACAATGTCATTTGTAGAAGGGAGTTGCTCAGGAAAAGGAAACCCTTTAGAAGAAGCATCCAGACACATTTTATTGACAACGCTGCAGAGGGTACACACGAATTTGTGTCATTCAAGTTGAAGTGGAACTTTTGTTTTGACTTCTATCCATTCTATTCTGCAAGGAGGCTATGCAGGATTTCCATTGGTACAATGTTCTTTGGGGAAATTGTAAAGGGGATATTTTCAGCAACCGAAGAAGGAATTTTTACCAGTGGATTTTTGTTTGGGTGAACTTTTGGTTCTTAGGAACTTTGCATGAACTGATTTAGATTTTTATTTTTCCTTGGAATAAATTGACTTTGGACATTCCTGGGGGAACAAGATCTACCCAGGATAAGTAGATGTCGTCCTGGACACTGGTTATTTGGTCATCTTTTATTTATATTGTTCATGCTTTGTTTTGATTGTTCTGTTGTTTAGAGTCAGGGCCAGTTGTGTGTATACCAAGAGATGTTCCATTCTATCTTTGAATAGTAACAATATTCCCTGGTAGAGTAGGCTTAGTTAGGTTTTATTTGCACATTTTCTTTGAAATAAAATGTGAAATACTGAGAAAACTACACGCAGTTGTCTGCCTCACATTACTGACCCCTCACATGTGAGAGATGCTGGCCCCCAAACCCAAACTCAGGAATGGTTTATATTTACAGTTTACTGTGCCAACAGGCCAGGATCCCTAGAGTTAAGCAGTTTTTGTAACAGGGGTGCATATCTTAAATGCAGCCCCTGTGCAGAACTTTGGTTCTCACCGCAGCTGTTAAGACGGTACCTTTGACCTCTGAACCTTCTCTGTACCACTGCTAGAACAGGCGATGAAAATCGGGATACTGATTCAGCAGGACACAAGTATACACTACGCTTTTGGCTTGGAAATGATGAAAGGGGAATCTAGTCAGCAGAGAAATACTTGCATCATTTTATTACCTAATAAAAATCAAAAAAGCCAGGGCTTTCACACTGTTGCAGATGTCAATTCATCACAAGCACCAAGCCAAGTGTTCTTTGTCCACCTAATAACTGAAACATGAAACCTTTTCATCACTGACATAACTGTGCAATATAAACTTCTGTGGTTGTTCTAATATTCCCACAATGCTCGTTGATTTTACGCAAAGCAGCCAGTAAAGCTAATTTGTATTAATATCCCCTTTTCCCTAATCATAGGAGTATTTCTAAGTAATGCAACATGAGTGCCCAGACTCTCAATTTTTTAATGCAAAACTGGTATCAGAACAATTTTGAACCGTTATTCTTGGTTTTGATAATGTGTTTAACTCTGTAAGCTCTTTGCTCAGTAAGTCTAATGTTTTTATTATGTGTTTATTTATTTTATTTTATTTGTTGATAGTGCTCAGAGGTATCACAGCGCTAGATTATGAATACTAGATGGACCGGAGGTGATCATCAAAAAGGAACATTATAACATTTAAATAGAGGCACTTTACTAAATTACTACACATAAATAATGTCATTTTTTATAAAGTTTTTATTTATTGTGCATTTAGTTCTATTTAACATATTAAAAATGATCACAGATAAAAAAATATGCACAATAATCAATTAGTACACACTATATCCTAAATGAATAATAGTACTTTCATACTTGTAACATTTCAATTGTTTCTATCTTATATTCTAATGAATTATAGTCTTTATACTACATTAGGTCAGGTGACATGCATCCACCATAAACTCACTAAATTCTCATTCGTACTTTTGACCTTGGTCAATATTTCCTTCTATATATCATATGCTGCTGTTCCAACAACCACAGATGTTGCTCCATACAAGCTAGACCAAAATTGGTCACCTGCTAAATCTTTTACATTTGTGCTAAAATTTGAGTATCCACGTGTATAAAGGAGTTCCAAGGACATACAACTTGCGAGAATGTGACGGCAGGTTTCATCCTCAATATCACATAGATGACAGAGTCTTTCCATATGTGGGATTTTAGACCAGGAAACAATAAACTCAATGGTTAGCAACTCATTCAGATGCATACACAAAATGAAGCGTTTAAGTTCGATAGTACAGTGCATAGTTAAGTAGGTCACAGGCAGATGACTACTAAAGCCTTGTCGAGACAGATCGTAATAATGCGATTTTCCATGAAGTTTATCCTAGTTATTTGATAAATCCCAGTTTCTTGCTTTCTTTTTTATTTTGACCTCATAATTAGGGTTTAGTACTAAAATGTCCGGCCAGATTTAGCTGTTCTATAAAGGATTCTGCAGACCTTTTAAGTTCAACCATGAATCTGCTTTTCTCCAGATTACCTGTACTTTTTCTCATCAACAGGAGCAGGTAGTTGTACTCCTGGTTACTGCTCATACACTTTGCGTAAAGTAACGTTCTTTGAACATACCACAATGTAATTATCAATGTAACACAATACTCCAAATGCAATGCCTCTATTGGTACTGCTTTGGGTACATTTACGGCCAATCTAAGTATTTTGCCTTCAAGTTGTTCTAACCACGTGATTTCTTCATATTTTAAGAACACCATCCCGTAAAGTATTGTGGGCTGTGTGCTCACTCTATATACCTCGAGTAACCCTTCAATGTTCTAACCCCCCGGATACACAGTACAATGTTGTAAGGCCAACCACTTTCTCCAAACTTTATCATTGACCTTTTCCTGGTAAAATCTCCCACTGGGGTTTGCTGTAATTGAGAAACCCAAATAGTTGTATCCTGTTACCCTAACTAGTGCAATATCCTCCATACGCCATACAACATTTTCCCTACCAATGTCTTTTTTTTACTCAAACGCAGTATTTTTGTTTTGGCTTTATTAATGACCATTGTATTTGCCTTCGCGTATTTAACCATAGAATTTATAGATCTTTGCAGGCTACTTTGCGTGCGATCAAACATTATAATGTCATCGGCATAGGATAACCATGTTATCTGTACACCTTTAATCCTAGGTGAGAAATGTTACATCCACTGTAAACAGGTTGTACAAAAATGGCCCTAGCACACTTTCTTGCTTTAGGCCACTCTTTATGTCTTGACATTTTGTACAGTGTCCTGCTAAATTCAACTGGATGGTGATTGATGTGTTGGTATATAACAACTGTAGGTAATACAGCAAGTTCTTTTCTATGCCCCACATAATACGTTTTTCCCAAAGGGGTGCCCAGGTAATGAGATCAAAGCTTTAGTGAATACATACAACAACTGTAAAGGTACAGTCTGTTTGTGTTCTCAGTTTCCACCGTCAAGTATTGTACCACACATATATTCGTAATTGTATTATATGTTTT
Source organism: Ambystoma mexicanum (assembly GCF_040938575.1). Lineage (NCBI taxonomy): Eukaryota > Metazoa > Chordata > Amphibia > Caudata > Ambystomatidae > Ambystoma > Ambystoma mexicanum. The sequence goes on from NC_090935.1 coordinate 135,281,464, forward strand.
TCTAAACCCTGTCTGATGAAGGAAAAATAGTTCCTATTTGTTTGTAAGTTTCCTCAAGAGTATGCCTGAAAATATCTATTGGCTCGTATTCATCATAGATAGCAACCTAGAATTTGGTGGATCTATTCTATCCTCTTTCTTAAAAATAGGGACCAAGATAGCTTTGCTCCAGCTATGCAGTATAGTGCCTGTTTTCTCTACGTGGTTATAAAGCAAGACCAATACCGGGCCAATAGTTATGGTTGGGGATTTTTTAATAATAGCTTACACTGCAAAAGAAACACTCTCCTCACCCTTCCAATATGAATTTTTTATTTTTCTCTAATCGCACAACTGTTAGCAATGGCAACACACCTGAGAACATGACACTCACACATGCACAGAGATAGACACAGAGGGATAGAGGAATAGACAGTTAGACAGAGACAGAGAAAGAAAGAGTGTACAAAGAGAGAGAGAGAGAGAGAGAGAGAGAGAGAGAGAGAGTGGGGAAGAGCAAGATCGGTGTATGATATGAAGTTTTGGTAGTACAGATATCATTTTGAAAAAAGATCTCAGTATGGATGCAACCGCATACCAGAACAAGAGACAAAAGAGTGAAACATTGTTCAATTAAACATAGAAACATGGCCATGTTCTTTAAATGTTCATTCACCTCTTGTTTGATGGAGAAGAATCAACAAGTTCTTAATATGAAAACAGAATGTGACGTTTGCAGCAATCCAGCATGAACTGTTTGACATGTTCCTTGTTTACAGCCCTGTCTGTTTGCTGAGGGCACTTAAGTCAGAAAAGCAGAACAATTATTTCGAAGATTCTTCCTGCTGTTCTCTACTGGGACAAAGAAGTGTGCCTTTAGCATTTATATCCCAGTATCTACTGAGGCAGTAGAAACTTCGGAATGCAAAACAATCATCTTTATGTGAGAATCACATCCTGAGCGTTGTGTTCTACTTTACGACTAAAGTAAGGTAACATTATAATCACAACCACATTACACATCACTGACCTGTTTTAATTAGAAAATAATTCAGTTCTCACCGAAATTGCTACTCAATGTGAAGTGATTCTTATGGAGAATTCACGATACGTAAGTAATATATTCCAAAATGAATTTGCAGATATATAATAGATTGACAGGACGATGACATTGAAAGAGACTTCACAACGGAATAAATGGCTGACAAGTTATTTGCAGGAAAAGTGGCTTTCCTGTGGATTGGGGAGGTGTGACTTGTATGTTTTACAGCAAGTACAGCTTGTCAATTGTATTAATATAGCTTAACGTTTTATAAAGCACCGTTTTGCAATGCAACTGCTTCAAAACACAGAGCCAAGGGTAGCTTATTAAAGCGTTTAGAGCGAAACACCGTGGAGGAGCAGCCTCCCTGTCTATTGCTGCGGAAATCGGGAGTGCAAAGTTTTGGGTTGCTAATATTAACTACCTGATTCGTGGAATAATCTGCTTGTTAAAAGGTGTACTTGCGCGTGAAAACGCAAGCAAGCGCACGTTTACCGATTCATGGAACACATTGCGTGTGGCTTACCTGAGATGCACGCGGAATCGGCGCAGGCTCAACACGTCACAGCGACACCGCGAACGCCTTGCGTGAGACGCCCAGCGAAGGCGCACAACGCCTAGCGCAGTCACCTGAAAAGGGGGCAGCACATGTGGAATGGGGAACAACAAGCGTAAATGTGGGCGTTTTTGGGAAGTACCACAATAAAATACTTGCAACGCCCACATACGCACTTACAACACATATTCATGGAATCAAACAGGGCTCACCAGCGCGCAGGAAATGACAGGCTAATCCAGAAACACGTCCACCAACCGAAAGCTGCCATAAGCGTCACTGCGTACAAATACAATGTATAAATAGACACGCAAAACACAAACATGCGTATACAGCTACGATGAATGTGCCATTTCTTGCAGCAGTGATCGTGGGACACCGCAGGAGGAAGATAGCCTGGGCCCACATTTTCTTACCCAGGACAAGCCTTTTTGGTATGCCTGATGACTAGGTCTATGGCAGGTATAAGTTTCCACCTCATATCATTCTAGATCTGGTCAGGGAGTGGGAAGATGACCTCACATCACCCACCCTGTGTTCCCAAGAAATGGGACCCTTGGAAAAGGTGCTAAATGTACTGCATTTCTGGGCCACTGGGTCATTTCAGCGGAAAACTGCCATTGACGCCCCTCAGTCCGCAGGCACATATACATACCCAGAACACACGCAGAAAGGCAAACCATGGTCCAGGACTTTTTCGGGGTGGCATGCTTCCCTAAAGTGCTTGGTGCAATCGATTGCACACATGTGACCCTACATCCACCTAGGGCCACTGAGCACATCTATCGGAATCTCAAGCACTGGCATTCCATCAAGATGTATGTGATGCCAAGGGAATCATCACTTCTGTATATTCTAACTATCCAGGGTCCACCCACGATAGTTACATATACAGAATGTCACCCCTACACCGGGCCCTGGAAGCTGGGAAGAATGGCAACACATGGCTCATTGGTGAGTACAAATGGCAAATGCATGCATGTCTCACATATAGTAAAACACACCACTGACAAACCATCTCACTTCGACAGGGGTCATTGCCTAACCACTGAGCACCTACATGATGACGCCAATACGGAACCCCACCACACCACCCAGGTAAGATACAATGCAGCCCATATTGCAACTAGGGGCATAGTGGAGCGCACATTCCGAGTGCTAAAGTCACTCTTCCACTCAGAGCTACTATATGCACCAACAGTAGTGTGCAGGATCATTGTGGCAGCATGTGTCCTGCACAACGGGGTACAACGGGGCAACACAGCGGGGTGTACCGGTGGACATGATGGTGCCCCCACATCCCTAACCACATACATGGCCGCCGGGCATAGGAGGGGAAAGGGCACGTGGCGAGGCTGCCCGTACCCAACTTGCGTCACAATTTTTCACCTAAAATCCAACACCTGCTGAGTGCATAGAGGCCTGGCATATTACAGGTGGCAATCGATGATGACAAAGGGACAATCATCTGCCAAAACCTTACCACCCTGAGAACCTGTCCTTGGAAGTGCTACATAGTGTGCATCCCTTACAACTAAAACAAAACCAATCTTGTCTGCACAAAAGGTGGATGCAGTATGCCACCAACCCCATGGAAATATACACATGCAAATGACGGTATGCCTCCCAAACTTCATGCCACCTGGTTTTTTGATTGATTGATATTTTATTTCTATCGTGCTCATACACCAGTGTTTCAGAGCGCAACCAGGCAGGGAAAGGGAACAGGGGAGACAAAAACAACAATCTTACTAGGCCCAGTGACATTGAGAAAGTGCAGGGTAGAGGGAGAAGGGGGAGAAGTGCATGGAAGGGGGAACAAAAGGAGAGTGCGGAGCGAAAAGGAAAAAAAAATAATAATAATAAAATAATAAATAAAAAGGCAAAAAACAATGGGAGTGCAGCCAGCAAGTGGCACGCCATGCCAAGCAACGTCAATAGTGACACATAGATGGCCAACGAATAACAGTACTTTCAAAAAGCGCTGAACGATAAAGTGAACCAGTTCTGAAATAACTCACTCTCGCACATCAAAACAATCATGTACACAGGAACATCAATTGGCCAGTATGACATACCACAAACACAGGACACGACTGTGAATATGACTGACAGTCAACAATCAGAATACCGCAAGTGCCTCCCTAACTAACACATGGCACCCTTCAATTAGTAGTGTTGGCCTGCCAAATAAAGGTGGCAAGGAAGTGCATACATCAGGAAGTCCAACAACAATAGAGATGGACAAGCAAATACATGAAGAAGCAACATGAACAAAGGATGTATCTCAATGTCAAAACAAAAATGCATGCCAACCATGCACTGGACAAACAATCATTAATCCCACTAGGGGTGTATACATAGGTCGGACTTCAGACTGTCCACAGATGAAACAGAACCCCAATGCCTCTGTGTAAGTTACTTTCACATGCTGCACTCCTTGCAAGCCCATGGAAAGGGGAAGCAGGAGTCTCATATGTGGCTGGACCCTAAGGCACAATCAAGGAGTCTAGCAACACGAGACAAGCCTGTATGAGGCCAGCTGGAACCTACAGTGGATGCCCTTGGATGCCGCACAAAGCAACACACTGGCAGATAAATGCGCAATAGACATAAAATATAAAAATAAATCAAAAATGCCCATGGTGGCCCGGGGGGTGGCAGGGGACCACCCAGTAGGGTGGTAGGACTGGGTGCACCTCAAGACACACATGTGTTGATGTTGAAAACAAAAAATACTCCATGGGTTTGTGGTCCACATGGCCATCATGGATTGGGAGAGCTGTTGCTGCTGTCGCCATCCTCTGGTGTAGCTATAGAAGGTGGCTGTGGTAAGGGAGGCATACCACGTGTAGCCCTGGCCTGGTCCTCCATGGCAGTGGCATGAGATGAGATGTGTGCATCTGTAACATGATGGCACGGAACCTGACGGGTTGCTTGCATTTCCTCAGAGATGGAGCGTATCAACTGTTGCATGTGCTCTTCTGCACATCTACTGTGTGCTGCCTCGAGTGCAGTCAGTGTAAGTTGCAGTGACCTAACCTTATCCGACAGGGCAGCCCTGTGGCCCAACACTCTATAGCCATGGTTGAGTGCAGAGACCACATTTCTGCCTGTCGGCACCTGTTGCTGGCCTCCATGTGTAGCCTGTGTGGGTGGCATTGGGACCGCAATTCCTGCAGCTGGCGCTCAATCTGTATTTCAGGTGGGAAAATGGAATTAGCCACCCTATCCATGCCCTGAGCCAACAGCCAACATCTCATATGCAGCCCCTCGCTGTTTTGCAAAAGAATACATGGACTGCTCCTACACATTATCGCCTGTTGGCACACAGCCACCATGTTGGCGGACCCCACGCATGCTTCCTGGCCCTTGATGTGCTGGCGCTTTCCGTGGCTGCAGGACTGCATCCCTCCCTTGGGCAGCTGTCCCAGGAACAGGAGCCAATACTGTGGAGCGTGGCCTTGCACCTGTAACCACCACAGACCGATGTTCCAGCACTGACTGGGCTTGTGAGGGTTCTTCCCCCACTACAGATATTTGGGATAGGCCAGCACCCACAGTTGAATCACTCACCTACGACTGTTCCAAGGAATCCATGTCTGATTCACCACCAGAGCCATAGGCTTCCTCAGAGGCATTGTCAGAGTAAGTAATGCCCAGGATGGACTGTAGCACCAGTGGATCTTCCTGGGCTACCACACCACGTCATAAACTGGTGCTTGGATGTGGGCCACTCTCCTCCACCTCCTCCACCTCCTCCTCTGCATACAGTGCCTCATCATCTGCAGAAGTACAGAAAAATACATGAAGGCACCTTTAAAAAGCATATCCCACACACATAGGTATCACAATATAGTCATGCAACACAACAACCTGCCATATCAGTGAGGTCACAAACTCTGGCACACACGCAGTGTCATTGGAAGGCAAGGGTATCATGAAAGCAGAGATGGATTTGTGTAAAAGGGCACAGCACCACATGTAGTGCATGGTGCATGTCACCTGCTTCACACACAAGCACCAGACTGGCATAGTTGAGTCACCAGCATCACTGATGACTACACACAGATGCCACTAGCATGGCCATGAATGAACCGTCAAACAGCAGGACATGGAAACACCAATTAGCAAAAACACAAGTGTCACACAGTGCTACAATGCTAGGGTGGTGGAACAGAGTGAAGGCGGGCAAACCGAATCCATGTGTCCAGCTCTAATTGACTTAACGCAAGTGAATAGGCATGTAGAAGGGGAGACCTGGGTTTGGACGTGTGAGGGGGCACTGCAGTACATGTGAACATGCCCAAAGTACAATATAACTACATAACCGGAAAAAGCAAAATTGCGGGATGACGGAAGTGGAAGGGCAAGTGCATGAATCCGGTGTGCATCGTTGTCAGTGGGTTGTACGGATATTGTAAATACACCCCAAGTGCGGGTGGTGTCTTGGAGCCAGTGCCATCATCACAGTCCTAGGGTGATACCTGGCCCCAAAACAAAAGGACCATTCACACATTCCAGTCCTGGGTGAGTTGCAGAGCGAAGAGAGTAGAAGCACAGACATGTATGTATAGTCTTTCACAGTAGGCCAGCATATGAATGACCAGTCCCAGGGAGACAGTGAGCACTGGGGGAAGGAGATGAAAGGTAGGATACCTCTGAGGAGGTACAGCTGGCAGGGTGACCTCTCACAGATGTCAAGAGATGAGACGAGACTATGCTAGTGTGCATAGGAAGATCATCACAGGCAATACGCCATAACAGGTTGTAGCAGGAAGAGGGGCAAGTGAGGCTGGACAGAGAGTGACATGGAATGAGTGAGCAGAAGTGGTGCTGAGCATTGACCCGGTGTGCAGCACATTTTTCGTATGCAGTCTGCATGACAACAAGCACATATCAGTCCACCATGACACTGTCAACACATGGCAGTCATGTAAACCTAGGCATAACTGCAAAACAATCATGACACTTCATCAAAGCAACATAGACATGTCCCAGACACACACGCCTCACCACTCACTGGACAATCCCTCATAAATTGCCAGGTTTCCCACAGCTTGGATATGGCCCTCATCAATGGGATCACTGACAATCTCTTCAGTGGAGTGAGTTCCTCTTCCTATGGCTGTGTCCCACCTCCGTCACCACAGTAGAGGCGTAGTTGGCACACATCTTATCCTGGGCTCTGCGTTTGTGGTCATTCCAACGCTTGATCACCTCCTGAGTTGTGCGCCTCTCATGACCCATGGAATTTATACGATACGTGAGCCAGTGTGCCATACAGAGAGCATGCGTATCTGTGCTCCCTGCACGCACAAGCATGTCACGTCATAGTCCATGAGGGTGTTGAGTTCCTCATTACAGAAGCTCTTCTTCCTTGACATTGCAGGTATCCATACTAGGGTGCTGGTGCCAGTAGAATTCTCCGCATGTCCCTTGCCCTTAGAGACAGGAATGGGAACATCTGCACCTGGTCACTCTGGGCCTGGGCTGGGACCACCACAGTCTGGGCTGGGTGACCCTGAGCCTGGTAGGTGGTAGCCGCAGCTGCCCCTGCAGCTTCATCACCCTGGCAGCTCTGGACAGCAGATGACACTGCTAGTCCGGGACCCTGTGTGCTGGACACGTGAGCATTAGCTGCATCTCCCTGACCCTGTTGGGTGGGAGGCATAGCCCTCTCTGCATGGGCCTTGACACCTCGGACACCTTACCTTCTCGTCCACCTCGCCCACCTTGGCCACCTTGGCCACCTCGGTCACCTCGCCCACCATGGCCATCTCTGCCAGGATGCCCACCTTTGCCTCCCTTCCCACTTGTTACCCTCCCAGTCATGGCAGTGATGGACTTGCGCAATGGGAGGTGCAGCTAACAAATGTCCTGGGCAATTGGACTGAGGGGGCAGGGTACATGATGGAAAACATACCACAGTGCTACAGCAAGGCTCTATGTAAACCCTGGTCAAAAAATAATGGGTTGCGTAACGCTCAGACACCCCCAAAAACAAAAATGAACATGTACGCGACCCCTCGGTAGCCCACGTGTGAAGAAAAAAGTCACGCAGTATGCTGTGGCACCCAGCAACACAAAAAATGCATACACAAGGAAGACGTAGGGTACTATGACTTCGGAAATGGGGTACGCGACACACAGGGGCAACCACAGTATGAAAAAAGCGTGCACGACTCACCGTCTGCCTCATAGAAAGAAAAGAAATTATACGCACAACTCTGCCACCAAATGTACAAACAATTCACGTGGAACCCCAAAGTACTCCAAAGTCCATGCGTCCGCCCACAACGAAATGCACATACATTGTAATATTGTCCTACGCACACCTATAACCCGATACTGGACGGCAGCACCAAACGTTCAGCATGTGTCAAATAACTTACACACTCAGGGCCTTTCCTCTGATTACACGCTAACACACTGTTTCCGCACGTGTGGAGTCACTCTGTTTCTGGCAGGCCACGCGAAGAACTTGGAAGACACACGCTCCTGCCTACCAGCCAATTTCCCTGCCTCCAACTGCCCCAAGCTGCCTCCTACGAGTCATCTGCTGCTGCCAGCCCATTCTGTGTGCCTGCTGCCCACGTGCCCTGCGTTTCTGTGCCTACTGATCAACCATTGGCAGTAATCCTGTCGTCATGATAACCTCTGCTGATCCTGAAGACTCCCGACTGCCATACGACTGCTCCACAGCCCAGCCCCAGCACCACCTTGCCCACCCACACCTGCCTCGGGGTCGCCATGTTTGACCCAACACCATCTGAGGCAAGTGGCAACCCCTCGGAAGAGAGGCAGAGGACTGTCAGCTTTTCACCCAGGGAAGTTGGCATCCTGGTGGAGCAAGTCCTTAGGGCATCATGATGCACTCTTCCCCGGACCATCGCAAGTTGGCAATGAAGGACAGAAGAAGATCTGGACGGACACCGTGGGTACCATCAACATGGAGGGGGTGGCACCCCATGACTACCAACATGTCCATAAGCGCTGGGAAGACTACAAGTCCAGGACCCTCAACAAGGCCTGGAGCCTCATCAAGCCTGGTGATGACCAAAGGGGGCGCAGGGGCTGGTTGACCACCGACAAGATGCGGGTCCTGGAGCACATCAACCCAGCGCTGCACGCCCAGGTCTTATAGTTGGTGGTCCGTCTGGATTCGACTGGTAAGTGTACATGTGTTCTTGTCCACCATAGTGCAAGTGCATGTTGACGTGTGGTTGGAGTGTGAACATTGGCCTTATGTCTGGCATGCCTCCTGTACAGATGTCTGTGTGCATGTCCAAGTCACAGCTGCACGTGAGTCCATTGAAACATGTGCAACATCAATACTGTCTGTGTTGCAATGTGTGATGTGTGCCAGTGTGTAATGACGTACACATGTTTGCATCCCTGAGTCTGGACTGGGGCATGCCAGAGGTGTGACACATGGGTGCTTTGTGCGACATCATGGACATGCATGGTGGTCATATACATGTGCATTTGTCTGAGTAGAGAGTGTGTGACACTCTGTGGTGTATGTTACTAGGGCTTTGTATTGTGTGATTGCCTCATGCTGCCAATTTGATCTCGGATGCACTCTGACATGATAGCTCCATGGCCTGCCTCATGACTGTCAGGTGGTGTGTGTAAATGAGATGTGTATTTCCCATGATGCATGTGAGCTGAATGCACAATATTGATTAGCTGGCAGTGCCTTGTCCAAGGATGTGAATGTCCGTTGTGAATGACAGACATGATTGTGCATGTGTGTGAATGGCACTTCCCTGTATGTTGTGGACGGTGATGATGGTTGTGACCTTTGACAGTGCCACTGATATACATTTGCATTGTGACATACACACATATGTCCAGTATCCTGATGTATGTGTTCTATGTTTCCCTATCTACAGCGACGATGGAAGAAGAGGGAAGAGAAGGCACTGTGGAGCACGGCAGCAGGGATGCCTCCACCAGGCGTAGACGCAAGGCCCAGTCATCTTCCAGGAGCGACGAGACTGGTGCTGTGTCAGAGTCAATGGCTGCAGCTGCTGATGGTAGGACAGGTCAGCCCGCACAGGGGCAAGACACTGCAGAAGAAAGTGGGGAGGCATCCAGGTTGACAGGGGAGGGAGAGGAGGAGGAGGCCACATCAGCCCAGCCCATGGGGCTGGGGTGGGGGGTGATGACGTAGGTGTGACTGCTGCAGTCCAGTGTCAGGGCCGGAGCCAGTGAAGGTCGCCGTGTGGGGCCTGTGCCTAATCCTATCCCTGGTACTGCAACTGCAGTAGTATGCACCTGCGGGCATGCCCCAGGCCGGACGCATTCAAAGGTGGCGGTCATTTCCACCCAGACGGAAAGACCAATGCCTGTGGATGTCGCCATTCAGTACAGGGTGGATCCCGCGCTTGCCAGTATCATGGGGTGGGTAGACTCTGTTTGTGATGATGTGCAGTCTTCCAATCAGGCGCTTGCACGTCATCACGAGGAGGTTGGCATTCTCTTGATTTGGCTGGCACATTTCCTTGTATTGCAATGGGTGCAGGGGCTGGCCTGGCCACTTATGTGACCCCCTCCTCGTCTGCCTCCTTTGTGTGCCAGTCATCCTCCCTGCTGTCTTCTGGCCCAGATACCACCAGGACCCCCTGTGCACCTGTCCTAACCCCTGCGGCCAGTCTGGTGGAGACCACATCCCTACCAGGATCTGGAGTCGACAGAGGGTCACCACAGAGTTCCATCCAGCGACAGGACATTTGGAAATGGTCGATGAGCAGGCAACAAGCAGCGGGGAACATGCACTACAGCCCCAGGGGTTATCATCCCGGAGGTGCAGGAAAGGGGTTTTCAGAGGCGGCCGGCTGGCATAGGAGGCGACAGGACTCGGGCCTCCAGTGGAGGTGAGGCAGGTATCGGCCATCTGGAAGGAGGCACACGTGGACCTTTCTGCAAGGACGTCTTCCGTGTTGGAACGACTTGGCCAGCAGATCGGAGCAGAGCGGCAGTGGGCACAGGGGGCACAACTCATCATCTCCAGGACAGAGAATACCGTGCGTCGGGCAGAGAGGTGGGCAGAGTTCCTCGAGGAGACTTGCAGGGAGTTTGAGAGGAGCAGGTTGGAGTCCCTGCAAGCCCTCGAGGGGAGAGCACAGGTCCGCCTATGGGAAATCGATGCAGAGTTCGATGTTGCCATGGTCCAGACTTTGGGGGGAAATGGACAGGACATAATTTTGGACAATGGACCCTGGATTTGTGTAACTAGTTCTCTTTTTGACATATATTTTTCATTTCAGCATGGAGTAATGGTTTGATTTTTATTTGTGATTTCATTTTGAGTTACTTCATGGACATGGACCACATCTTTGATTTCATCTTCATTTGTTTGACTTGGAATTATATTTTCTTTTTGACTTTTATTTATTTGCTCATTTGATGATGATTTACTTATTTTGTTTCATATGAGTATGTCTTGAATACTGTTATTATTATTTTTTTTTTATTCATAATCAAAGTGGTGTCTGCTCTCGATGGTTTAGGGCAAATTTCACTCTTGCTTACTCTGTTCTATGTTCATGATGCCGGCCTATGTTGTTCATGTGTGTGCACACATGCATTCATGTGTCAGGTTTCACTTCCAATGGCATGTGGCATGTTGTGCTGTGCATGAACAATGGATGGGTGTTTAAGGTGCACTTGGAGTGTGCAGTGTGTGGTGGCATTTCATTTCACATCTGCAGAATTAATGTCTATCAGTCCACAGTGTGTTGGGGGTTGGAGTTTTCACATGAGTCGGGGCCCGCCTGCAGCTTGCCGTCACTGGTGGGGGACATGAGGTGGAGCCTGCATGCAGGTTGTCGTCACTGGTGGTGGTGGGGGACATGAGGCGGGGCCTGCATGCAGGTTGCCGTCACTGGTGGTGGTGGGGGACATGAGACGGGGCCTGCATGCAGTTTGCCATCACAGGTGGGGGGTGAGGACATGAGGTGGGGCATGCCTGCGGGGTATGGTCACAGGTGATGGGGGTCCCATGTGGTGTGAGCCTCTTGTGGGGTATGGTCACAGGTGATGGGGGGTCCCATGAGGTGTAGGCTGCCTGCGGGGTATGTTCATGGGTGATGGGGGATGCCTTGTTGTGTGGGCTGCCTGTGGGGTATGGTCACGGGTGATGGGGGTCCCATGTGGTGTGGGCTGCCTGCGGAGTATGGTCCACTGCTGGGGTCCTGTCCTGTGAGGAGGCTTCCAGGGGAGTTGTGCGTTTATCACGGGAAACGCAGAGGCCTTTCCACGTGATTTGGCTGTTGTGAGCGGGGTACACCATTTTGCTGGGGTTTGGATGCGGTACGCGCAGGCCTTGACACGTGATTTGGTTGGTTTGAGCGGGGTACGCGATTTCGCTGGGGTGCAGGTGGCGTACGTGCCGGCCTTTCCACGCATTTTGGCTGGTGCGAGCGGGGTACATGATTTCACTGGGGTACACAATGATTTTTCATGCAATTACGATGGGGGGCTGTGTGCTGTTCCATGGATGGCGCAGGGCCTTGCGCCGTAGTGGCCATTTCAATGGCTTTTTCCAGCGCACAGGGGCATGTTGGGGGCATTACTGGCACTGCTTTATGTGCATTGCGCCATGGCTACTGATGCCTCAGAAAATCCATGAATAAGCGTGCCTGCAATTGCTGGTTGATGCCACGATTGGCGCATGCATGGCGCATGCTACTTCTCGACGTGCGGTGCTTGCTTCTGCACTCTATTCTATGAATTGGGCCCTAAATTACTTCTGGGGCAGTGGCTTCAGATGCTAGAGGTGAGAAACTTAAATGGGAGGGGAAGATCATTTTCTGTTCCACAGGGAGTAATTTCATTGCATTCAGTGAGGATGAGATGGGGCTCCAAGGATCCATAGAGAAAGGGTGTCTGGTTGCTTTGTTGTTGAGGAGTTGTAACTGTCAGACAGAGTCCTCGCCCCAAGTAGACAGTAATAAAGTCATCTAACCATGAGATAACGAAGGCTTCAGCAACAGCAATTGTATGAAGCTGAAAGATTTTTTTTTTTATTGTCAAAATGGTCTGAGGGATGAAAGAAAATACTGTCCTGCTGTCAAAGAGTAGGCATAGAATTCTTGCCGCAAAGGCCAGTTTAAAGTGAGGGATGGCTATGGAGGGAAAGCAGGTGATTTCTGTTTTTGAAGAGTTAAGACAAAATGTATTTTCAACAGTTAAGTCATTCATTTTTGGGAGGGAGATAGGGGTCAGATCACAGTCAGTAGGTCATTAAAACATGATGAGCATCTGGAAATGAGGTATCAAAGCATGTGTCATACAAGGTCCCTCGAACTACAACGGGGGGCAAATAAGGGCACACTTTTGCCAATATAATTGGTGAAAATCAATCATTTCAATCATAGAGTTTTCATTTTTTATATAAAAGGAACGTTTCTAAACAAATAGGTATTTTGAACAATTAAATATACAAACAAGTGTGTTATTTCAGTTCACAATATGATAAATGGTCATACACAGTAATTATTCATCATTACAGTACTTCCCATCTCATGATCTGTGTTTTCAAATTGTGCACAGTGTAACTATTTGCACTGAATCAACACAATGCTCTTAGGGCATATATCACATTACAATAATGCTGTCAACATTGTATTAAAATGTTTTGGGTGAATCCAGATATCTTGATAGGAACTAATTATGGACGCTAAGATCGTGTCGAAAATTCTCAAGTTAGCAACCCCTATACATCACTACGCGTTTCAGGCTTCATCATGCCCTTGTTCAGGTGAAGATATCAAGGCTTTATACTTTCTTCTCTAGAAATAAACATATAAATTCTGTTTAGACATATTTACCAGTGTTCATACTCTGTTTTGCCATTTTTACTAAACCACAATTTAAATTGATTCTTTGAACTCAAGATCACTATCCTTCAAATCAGGGCAGAGCTAGATTGAACTGCTATTTTTTTCTGTCAGAAAGATATTTTTCTCACGTTTCTGAATTGTGGGTAACAATACGTTATTATTATATCGACCCAAATGTATATTGTGTTTCAACCACAGAACTCCAGTGACAGTTGGAGAGACACTTCAGAAAAAAAACAATTCTGGCTGGATGCAAAAACTTCACAATGAAAAGCCCCACCACAGCTGGATGTCACACCTGCCAGCTAAAAAACCCCACAATAAATTAGATACTGCTCAAGGCGTGAAAATTCCCTATTCTGCGGACTGGCTGGCAGGAAAGCACAGATTTCAAAGAAAGCCATCCGTGTCAGTAGCATGACAAAAAGGTGTGTGCCCCTGTTGCACCACTTCAAAAGAGCCCACACTGACTTCAAAGATTCTCATAAACAACTCTGGTCACAGGAGAGCCCAGGGAAACAGATGTCTGTGGGGTATGAAGCAGCCTCCCATTTGTTGAACAGGCGACATGCCCAATTAATTTAAAAGACTATTTTCCTTTTAGGCATTTTGCACAGCAATCAGACTGAGGATTAATTTCATTTTTATGCCATATTTCATGTAATTTCCAAGCAGTTTAATGGGTATAAAATGCATCGCCCTGGGACTCTGGGTACTGTAATGGCCAGTTAAATTAGGTTTCTGGCTGATCTGGATATGTGACAATTATGAGAGTTGATGGAACGGTGCGAAATGAAATTAGGAACATGCTTGATAACTTACATATTCAGAACTGTTGTACATTTTATGAAAATGGCAAAAATGTGACACATGGCAATGCTACATCGTACTGATTTGGTGGTCGTCTTATCTAATTCCCCATGATCAGCTCAAACAGAATATATGTTTTATATGGCAGTGGCTAGTACAATTATGTAGTTATGATACATAACTAGTTTTTGCTAAAATGTTGTCAGGTGAACAAAGGATGACAAATGGAAAAAGACAGGTGGTGCTCTACTCCCCTGAACCAATCCTGACTGGGGGCGGAGAGAGGGATGGTAAATGCCCAACCCTAGCGGCAGGGATTATGGCAGGGTACTTCCCCCAGATTGTAAAAGCAGTGATGTCATGTCTGCAATATAAGGGGTACGGTACTAGAACAGAGGACAAACAACAACCGGGGAAGAAAGAAAAGGGATGACGGAGAGAAGGCTGCTGAAACCTACCATCTTGGAGAATGCAGTGACCTTGCCCTTTCTTTCCAGAGTGTCCTGAGATCCAGCTGGCGTTCCTGAATCTTAAACAAAGGCTTGCTATCTAGGTAGCAATAACCCCAGCCCTAAATTGCATAAGCCCTTCATTTTTTTAGCAGTGCATCCTATATTTCCCCCATTGAAAACCCCTAATTGCCTGTGTAGTTCAGTCATCTCCACATAGAAGACGCTCTTGTTTGCCTGTGTATGTAAGCATATTCCCATTTAACAACCCCTCATTTGTCTGTGTAAAGCCTTAGTATTTTTGTAAGTAATCAATTAATTCTCACATTGAATTGAAATTTCGAAACCAACAATCTCTTTCCCAGTGTTTTTGTAAATGGATATAGTCATTAAAGTGTTGCCCCAAAAGAAGTAATCCCCTTGTGAGCCGAATGAAAAAAAAAGTGCACCTGTGTTTAAATTATGCCCTGCTATGCAAATTTTCAGTTGCCAATGTCATTCCTTTTTGCATCAGTCATCCTGAATCAAAACCAATTTTATTTTGTGTGCTAAATCCCTTACCCAGAAGTCTAGCTGTTATGTGATTCTGTCCTTGTAACTGAAAACCGAGTTTCCTCTTGTAAGCCTACCCCTTTCCCAGTCCTTGTCTGTCGCTGTAAGCCTCAGTGAAAACAAATTTCCATTTGCCACTTTATTTTCCCTTTGCATTTGCTTTCTCCCAAAAAACGATTTTTCTACTTCATTCCTATTTTCCCTGGTGTGCTGATTAGTATTCTCTAAAAATGTTGCCTATCTCCTAAGTGCAAGCAGTATGAATGTTCTTCTATTCTGTTCCCTAGCAGTTGTTAGAAATAGTAAAAAAAACATTCTTCCATTGTGCTCCAAAAATGGTTTTTCTCTTTCTTTGCTAGCTTCCCCCTAAAACCGATTTTCCCTTTATATTCCTACTCCTTGCCACTGCCTTCCATTCAAAGGAATCACATCCAAATTGAGGTTTGGGGTGAGTGTTGCAGGGGTGAGTGCTTAACCGTAGCGCTATCATTGTGGTAAATTGTCCTTTTTCTGTTCTGCCATTCAAAATACAGAATTAACTCTAATAGTTCATCTTAACCTGGTTGATTTGTAGAGATTATTGCATTTTGTGTTGCCACAACATTAGTGGCTGTGTAACTGGTTGGTTTTCCTTTTTCATTAAATAATAAATTAATAATTATCTTATTGATACACAATGGTCTGGTTCCTAGTCCATTCTGACACGGGGTGATTTGGAGGTTGGATGTGAGACAGGTTGGACATATTAAAAATAAAAAGCCTTTTATTGTGCGCCACATTCAGTGTAGGGGAAGGAGTTCCCTGGCTGTCATGTGCCTTGTAATAAACCATGACATACCCTCTGAGCTATCTTCACCACTTGTTTAAATGTTCTGCATGCTTCTTTACCACCTGTTGGCCCTGCCCTCAAAGACGGATCATCCATGCATCAAATAACCTAAGACATCCATGGATCTACACCTGTGACCTGGAAAGCTTATAATAAATTCCTCTCCTGACCCTCGATACTGCCACTGACTCCACCAAATCCTCTTACTTTACTGACCTTATGGCATATCTTTGCTTGCACCTGTACAAACTTTCCATGAACGTCAAGAATATACACTCCACCCTAAAAAACACTGCCTGTATTCTTCTCTCGCAGCTGACAACTTTGCTACTTACTTACCCCCTAAAATCACAGATATTGCCGTAATGTGACAACTATCCCCTCTCTCCCACTCCCTCACTCATTTCTCAACCCCACAAACCTCCATTCTCTTCTTACTCTTCTACTTCTCCCCCAACTCAAATACTGAACCCTTACCTAGCCTTAGCTCAGCATACCCATACTGCAATCGTGGGAACCTGTTGGCACCTCAGACTATTAAAGAACTCGAACCAGCTACCATGTCCCTCTCCTCACCATTCAATCTCTCTTCTTCTCTCTTCATAGGGATGTTTCTTGAAACCAACGTCTGACCCTAGCAATCCTCCTTCTAGAGCCATGCCTCCCCGTTGGCCCAACACTCCAAAGTCGTTGATTGTGTTCTCTTAAACCATTGTGCCCGCTACCTCGAGTACCAATCACTATGCAACCCCATCCAATCAGGATTCCGGAGCAAATATTCTGCTGAAACATCGCTTAGATACGTCTATAACTTTTGAACCACTGTTCATCAATCTTGCCTTGCCTCATTCTTCTCTTACTCAATTTCTGCAGCCCTCATCTTCTTCTCCTTTCGCTCCTACAGCATTGTTATTTCACAGGCTTTATTGCCTCGCCTCCATTCTTCTCTTACTCAATTTCTACAGCCCTCATCTTCTTCTCCTTTCCCTCCTACAGCCTTGTTATGTCTCAGGCTTTATTGCAATATGAAATACTGCAATGTTTTCATAAACCGTGAAACGCTCAGGTTTGTAATGCGCGTGCAATGGGGTTTGTGGGGAGGAGGGACAGGCCAGCAGGGAGAATACTTCCACTACTTCTTTTCGTACACTAATAGCATTCTCATTTTTGGTTTTCCATATCATAGCGCTAGCAAAATACCTGTACCGTGTTGGGGGTTAACATCGCTTTATTTTGCTAGCAGACCATATGAACGGACAGTAAAGTAAAAGCGTACCTTTCTTTCAGAGGTGTGTTGTGGGATGTTTTTACCCATGCATCCAAGCCCTACCATACAACTGTGTGTTACTGGCATTGAAAACGTCATGATGGCCAGAACTCCTCAGAGAGTGCACAGGGAAAACATGAAGAATAGGCTGCCACCCATTTTTGCCTATGTTGTGAGAACAGGAGGGCACAGCCTAAAACTACCATTGGGCTACACACACAGTAGCCTGAAACCATTGGGAATGGCAATGCTGATTTCCAAAAGCAACCCAGAACTGTGGGGAATTCATTTTCTTAATGTCAAAAATGGATGCAATACCGGTGCTCACCACTATCAGAAAGCCGGCATTTTAAAACCACCAGACCTTGGTGTAAAACTGAACAAATGAACCCAAACCAGGCCAAGGAAAGACTTGCTAAGAGGTGGATACAATGTAAAACTATATTCTGAAATGACTTGAAGGAAGTAATTATTTAATGTATATATAAAAAATAGCTGCATGTAAGTTGGATTTGAATGTAGAAAACTGGGAACTAAAGTGACATTTAGCTGAATTCTGCCTGACAACTACCCCCAACGGCTCAGCCACTCTTCCCAGGCCTAGCTGCATCCTGCTGCCCCTGCCAAAAGGAGATGACACCTCTCTGATTGGGTTAGGGGAGGAGCACCTGGGGACTGCAGGAAGTTGAAGAAAGCCCTGCCCTGGACTCAGGCAAATGTTATATTGGGGGGTCATAAAATGGCTTCCTCTTGGGAGAAACTGGGGGGCAGTGCCTCTGCTAGCAAGCTGAGCTTGGGGGAAGTGGACAAACCAGAAACT
The DNA here is from genome assembly GCF_040938575.1 of Ambystoma mexicanum. Lineage (NCBI taxonomy): Eukaryota > Metazoa > Chordata > Amphibia > Caudata > Ambystomatidae > Ambystoma > Ambystoma mexicanum. Next base: position 135,299,620 of record NC_090935.1, read on the forward strand.
CCACCATGTGCTTGGGGGAAACCACACCCCTTTGGGCCAGAGCATAATTTTAAAAAAAGATGGATAATTCATAGTACGGACTTGTCAGAATTATATAAGTAATATCATTATTCTTGTGATTTTTCTGTGCACGTTTTAAAAGGTGTTAGGACCCTGTGGTGTATTCTGGGGGGCTGCTAGTGGAAAATAGGGTCTTACTCCAAATGTCTGCATGTTAAAAATCTGACACTTCATCAATTAATGTCCAAACTCCTTGCGCACATTTGTGTAATTTTTGGTAAATGTCTGATATTGGTAAACTGACCAAAAAGCGCAAAATGTTGTCATTTCTGAATCCCAGCTCGCAGGAACATGGGGCTTGAACAGAGACTAAGAGCAAGTTTTAACTGTCATCTTAAAGCTAAGATTCGAGGCTTTCCAATGAACCTAGAACCGACTTCCTACTCCTTATAGTGTCTCCGTAATTACGCTCGACACACGCGATTAAATTTGCCGCGATTTGACATTTTGCACAATTTCAGCCACGTGTAAAAATCAGCAGCTCCTTGCTTTCCTTTGCTAAAATTCGTTTTAACCTGCTAGTTACTCATAGAGCATTGCTAAAGTGAGCCTGAACTAATATAAACTAGATATCACCCACCCTGAACCCCCTATAGGGAATTAAAAGCCTTTTTAGCATATTTTTCACTTAATTGCAACCACATCAAAGTATCTTGCCTGCGTTAAAACTCATACCTGTTTTCCTCTAAGCTTGCTAGGAGGGAACTGAATTATATTTGATTGCCTTCCTGAGAACTGTGTGTCTTCTTTCCATCTCCTTATATTGCATAAAGGGGGGAGTGAATTGTCAAGGAAAAGTGTTTACATTGTCTTTTGTTGAAGCCATATCAAGTTATTTTCTGTACTGCATTTCATTCATCATTGCGTTTCCTTGAACCATATAAAGCATTCTTTCCCACCTCATTCTTCTGTTCCTATTCATAAGTAACCAAGAACTGTGCTACTGTAGGATTACCTCTTGCTGATTACTGCTCATATTCACAAGTGTACTATCCAATTTATTTACAGAAGTGTGATATATATATATTGTTTAATTTTTCAAATAAACCTTTTAAATTTGCAAAACAAGCCTACTTCTTGGCTCAGTGGGGTCAAGGGGGATTCTAAGAGAGGGGTGTTATACAAGGGTTCATCATCCAGATTATAACTTGCCATAAAAATATATAAATAAGGGCTTCCCTTGGGCATCCCAGACAAGGCACTGACTTAGTGGGATTGCTTGATTGGAGTCACTTACAGAGTGGGGGCTCGTAGCCGGGATATTCTGGATTAGATTTACCACTTGTGCAGCTTAATACAGTTTGACAACTGACCGGATACACATATCCGGTTAGATCACAACGCTGTTTTACACTGTGAAAGCCCCCCTCAAAGGAATGCTCTAAGGAAACGGTCTGTTTCGCAAAACTAAAATACAAACTTCTGTAAGTCAGGAAGGAACTCAAATTCCAGAATGACGACACTGGTAGACATCAAAATAGCCAGAGAGCACTTCTTACATAAGCTATTTGTGAGAGGTGAATGGACTAGGTAGGGCCAGGATGCGTGGTTGCAGGCAATCACACGACAGGTCACTGCAACCGGGTTAGATAACTGGAGAGATCAGGGTCCCTTACATGTGGCCCTGAGTGAACTATACATGGCTCCTAAAGCTAAAGATGAACACGACAAGATGGTTAGGATAGCGGCATATTTGTATCTATATATGAGAGCCATGCAGGACAAATTTGCTGAAGCCCAAGATCTGGCAAATAGGCAACAGATCGCGTTAGAGAAGGCCCAATCTGACCTGGTCTCTTCTGAGCAGAGGATGCACAGAAGCCAGGAGTCAGAAAATGAGAGCAGACAGTATCTCATTAAAATCAAAGAGGACATGTGTATCCTGCAACAGGAAATGTCTGACCAGGATACCAGATTTCTGGCCTTACAGAAGGAGTACCAAGAAGGTTTGGACTCCCTACTGCAGAGCCATAAAAAGCTGGAGCAACAATTAGATTTCAATAGGGCATGTGCTGGGCAGGTAGTCACCCTGCAAAGCCACCTAGATAAGGAAAAGGCAGAGAGCAATAAACTGATCCTGAAAGACCTGGATACCCAGGCAGCGTTTGATCAGGAGCGCCAGAAAGCTGGTGCCCTTCAAAGGCAAAGGGACGACCTGGTGGCACAGATGCAGACTCTTAGTCAGGAAAGGGACACCTTAGGCCAGGAAGTCTGCCATTTAAAAAGAAAAACTGAAGAAAATCACCTGGCCCTCCAGGGGCTGGGTGACCTCCAAAAAGAGCACCAGAACCTGTTAGAGCACACCAGGAGGGTGGAAGAGGCTCTGGCAAGAAAGGAGCAGGCCAGTAGGGATGGGAAGCAGGAGGTAACCCTCCTGCAGCAAAGACTGGCCCAGTACTCCAGGATCAATCAGGAGGCACAGAGAGAGAATGAGGCTCTCTGCCAGCACAATGATAGGCTCCAGCAACAGGTAGCCATGCAGGAGAGATTGATAGAGTCAAGTAAGGCCTTGGTTGAGGAGCTGAAAGCCCAGGCTCTTGCATTGCAAAAGGGAGCAGGGGCTGATAGAGATGAAGTTCGCTGGGAAAGGGAAACGCCTGAGCATAACCTCAGGAGCCCTAATACTAGGGGCCTTCATCGCCATGATGCCTTTGGGCGAACGCGCGATTTACAAATGTTAATAACATAACATCTCTACCAGTCCCTGGACTCTGCCACCCCCATGTTCCCTGGCGCACATGAGCATGGGGCCACAGGGATGGCAGATTACTATCCAGCTAAGAGTATGGGGCTCATAGGCCAGTACCACCCAGGAATGGAGGGGCGGGCATCCGGCTATGGGCACCCAAGCACAGTGAAATTTAGTGGGGAACCCCAGGAGAGTAGACCCACTAAGGGCATCCTGAAAAACTCTGCCCAGTTAGGTCAGTGGGGGGTACCCATCAAATCCTGGCAGCAAGGAGGTATCCGAAGACTCCTCTGAGCGTTACAGGACACAGGAGACCAGGTCCCCACATTCTGCCAGCCATTCCCAGGCTCGCAGAATCCGAAAACAACCTGGAAGATCAGACGGGCACCTCTGGGAGCAGTGCTTCTGAGTCGGAGGATGAATGGACCAGGGTTACCCGAACCAAAAAGCCAATAAGGCAAAAAAGGGCCTTGCTTAAGGACCCATTGAAACAAATAAAGGCAATAAGGAGTGTCATCACGCCTTATCATAAGAATGCCAAGTATTCTGTTTGGGAACACTTGGAGCTCTATGAGCAAATGATGGAGACTTTCCATTTGAAGGACAGCAGTAGCTGCATCCAGTACGTCAAATGGACATTCTCCCCAGAATACTCTAGTTTCTTTGCAGGGCTGGAGGACCAAAACCATTCAAGATGGTCCGCATATAGGGCGGCCATCTTGGAAATGTTTCTGTTCATAGAAATCCCCAAGAGGCTCACAAGGCAGCCTACAATTTGCAATGTGGGGAGGATCAGGCCCCACAAGAATTTGTGCAAGAATTGAAGCGTGCCTTTGCGCAGACCACCAAAAGGGAGCGCAGCGCACAGACAGCAAAGAGTTTGTCAATACTTTTTTCCATGCCTTGCCCAAATACATCATGACCCAGCTATTGAGAGATTTTCACGAGAAGAGGTCACTAGACTGGGTCATTGAACAGGCTACCCGGATCTATGAGGTGCAGAAGCCCATAGAAAATAAAAATAATGCGTAGAAAAACCCCAAAACCAACAGCACCCCTGCTGCTGCCCAGATGGCAGAGGTAAAGGTTGCCCCCGTTTTAGATTTGGAGATGGGGAGGCCTAAAAACCTGGCTGCAGCAAATAACTCTAACACCAGAAGGCCCTCGGGCCAGTCACAGACAGGGAGTCAAGGAGGTAGTCCCACAAATGGGGTCCCTCGCTCCCCTGATTATGTAAGTCCCTGCTACAAGGGAATCCGACCCATCCTGGGTTATGTGTGGACTCCTCCAGCCCAAGGGGGGGGATCCGGCCAAGCACCTAACCCAGGGAATTTCCCTCCTAACTTCCCCCAGGAGGACAGAAATTCACCAAACCCTGGGCAGAATTTTTTCCCCAGGTATCCACCCAACTTCCAGCCCCAAAATCATCCATCCTTCTTTCCCCAATTCCCTGAGCCCAGACAACCTAATCCGGGAGAGGGGAGGCCAAGGGTGGAGGGGTACCCAAATCTTCCCAACCCGGGGTATTACCAGAGAAGGGATATCTACCCTTCCCGGGATCAGCCCAGGGGGGAAAACAGAACCCTGTATCAGTCTGAGCGGGTATCACAACTTGAGCGCCAGGTCCAAAACATGGCACGGGATCTGGGTCACATGCTGAGGGCGCAACAGAACCCTCAGATGGGCATGCCGGCACAGAACGCCCCAAACTCTGGACCTGGAGCTCCAGAACAATGACGGGGGCAGCACCCCGATAACCCACCAATTCCCAGGGAGGAGGCACAAATGGAAGGGGGCTCTAAAGCCTTGGAGGAAGCTTCCTTCCTCACTTGTAAACAGCCCCTGGAAACCCAGGAACCACAAACGAAATCTCCTGCCCCTGAAAGTCTGCCTCCAAAGGAGCAGAGGGGGTTAGGAGAAACAAAGTACCCAAACAGGCCCAGCTTGTGGAGGAGGTACATATCTTCCAATTTGAGGGAGAGGGATCCTCAGAGGATCCTGGGAAAAGGATCTTCTCCTTTAGAGATGGGGGAACTCCTCCCAAAGAAAAATGGGTCCCAAGGGATTCCAATCCAGACTGGGGAGATATGGAGACTGAGCTACCGCCGCCCATCATCTCATCCCAGAACCCACAATACCGAAATCCCCTGGTTCAAACCCATCCTGGTGACTGCCTCCAAAAAGGGGGGGCCGGCCCAGAACCGTAACCAGGGGAACCCACAATGGCTCTGATCTCCAGTTGCCAACTTTTTCTTTTAGATTCCCAAGGCTCTCCACAGAATTCTGCCCAAATCTCTTCTCTTGCAATGTCCAAAACCAGCTGTCCAAAAATGTGCATTATCTGTGCCCCCTTGAGGAGAAGGAGGGAAGATAGTATGCCCCGGTACAAGTACAGGGGCAAGGTACAATTTCAGCGCTGGTGGACACTGTCCAGAAGGGCCTTTGATGAACTGAATTTAGGAAGGGGAGAGAATTATCGCATTCCTCTCACCTCTCTTCCTGGACAACTCCAGAACTTTGACGGGAAGGAAATTCCCATCGAGGGGACGGCAGATATGGACATTAAAATCGGGCGTCACAGGTTGAAACACCCGGGCATAGTAATGATTCCAGAGGGCACCCCTTGTTTACTAGGGAACAACCTCCTGAGAAGGTTGTCACCCCTAATAGATTGTGTAAACAAGGTCCTCTGGACCCAGACTAGCCGACCAATAAAATTAAAACAGAGTGTCAACCATGTTAATTTAAATGGCACCTGCCACATGGTTGAACAAAAATCTGACCAAGTAGAATTTCACTTCTAGAACAACCAAATTCCAGATGTGACAGTAATAGCAGTAGGACAACAGACTGGTGATGGGGGGTTCTCTCTATTTCTGAGAATCAACTTTCCTTCCAGTTTAAGGTGGCATTCCATACTGGAAGGAAACACTCTGAAATACTTTACCAATCCACAATCAGACACTCCCAATCCTATAGTGCAGAACGATGTGAAATCAGCTCGGAGCCTGGCTGATATTCAGCAAATTGGAGAGCAGTTGTTCATCCCTGTTCAGGTAAATGATGGGAAAGACTCTGTTCTCGCTCAAGTGTGTGTGAACAACGGTAAGAGCTTCATCATCGAAGCCATGTTCCGCCAACTCCCAAAAGATCCAGCCATTCCCACATTCAAAATGATAGATAAATGGGAAATGGACCTGGAAGCAACCAATTCCAAACATCTCCTGCCAAGCAGGTGTATGCTCAAATTCTCCATTGGCAACAAGAGCATAGTCCGTAATTGTTGGGTCGTGCGAGACGTCACTGCCGCCTTTTACTTAGGCAGTGACATTCTCAATCGCTTTGCCATTAGTTTGGACCTAATAAACTTCAAAGGTTGGTCCCGATTAGCGGATAATCCCATGGGCTTTGATGATTCAGAAAAAGCATTTAGGTCAGCTCAATTGCTACCTTATGCAGTTGAAATTCAGATTAAAGAGGAAGTCACCATCCCAGAAAGGACCCGACAATTCTCGCTGGAAGTGAAAGTTAAAAGAGGACAAAAATGAAAAACCCTGATGCTTATATTCATCTAAATGCTTCTCTCCAACAGCAAGGGTTAGGGGTAAACCCAACACCATTAGTCAACATAGAACATGACACCATTCCAATAGAGGTGGATAACAGCGACTTACAGAGTGTTACTCTAGCCGCAGGCACCATCATTGGAATGGCGGTTGATGACCGACATTTCTCCATTGATTTAGGAAATGAACTGTTAGGACCAATCCCCAAGGACTGTTTTGACAGTGACAGTGAGGACAATACAACACCAGACAGGATTTTCACCTGGCATGGGGGGGAACTTCCTGGTGTACACTTCTTGCCCTTATGGTAAGGAAGATGTGACTTGTGACTTCAGAGGGGATGAGGTGATTTTCCAGGTCCATTAGGGCTGCCTTTCCCACCTGAAGCCTCTGGTCCAAATCAGCACTCTGACTAGGGACTTCTCCACCCAGCTGGAGGAGGCCGCTGAGATAGCCAAACCAGAAGTCTTTCCAGGTTTCAGGCAGATGGTGGAAGAGAGAGTCAACCTAGCTGATGCCTGTGTGACTCTGGAACAGAAGCAAAAGTTGAAACAAGTTTTCTTGGATTTCCAAGATCTCTTTGTTGTAGACTCATATGACTGTGGTCGCACCGACATCCACACAACAACAATTCCCACGGACCCTGGCATGACTCCAGTGTTTGTGAAGCAATACCGCTTGCCTCTCGCATACATGGAGTCCCTTACTGAAATACCTTGAGTCCCGGAGAATAATCCGTCCAGTCCACAGCACTTTCAATAATCCGGTGCTGGGAATATTGAAGCCAAACGGCCAGTGGAGACTCTGCGCCGACCTTAGGGAGCTCAACAAACGGGTCCATACTTACCGATGGCCTCTGCCCTACATTGACCAAGGGCTGGCCCAGAGCCAGGGGTCACAGGTATTCACTGCAATAGACCTGACCAATGGATACTGGACCGTGCCTGTCAGTAGGGAGGACCAATACAAACTGGCTTTTACCTTTGGGGGCCAGCAGTACACATGGACCCGGACTCCCTTCGGATACCTCGACTCCGGCAATGAATTCAACATTTTCCTACACACGGCCATGCCCGACCTGGGTGCGAGGGGTAACCTGGCTTATGTAGATGATGTCCTCAGAAAAAGTTCATCTGTGAAAGAACACATAGCGGAGATCCGTTATGTTCTGACACAGTTGAGGGCCGCCGGAGCAAAACTTTCCTTTCAGAAAGCACAGTGGTGTAGAACCCGTGTTAATTTCTTGGGGCATGAGATTACTCCTCAGGGTCTCTGTCCCCAAGAAAAGAAAGTGGAAGCACTCCAGAAACTGAAGGATCCCACAACTCTGTGGGAACTAAGGAGCCTCCTTGGACTGACTAATTATAGCAGAAAGTTCATTGAGGGCTACGCAGAGATCACCAGACCCCTGATTCATCTCTTGAAGGGGGGGTGAAGTGGGAATGGGGTCCAGAACAACCGAGGCAGTAAGACAACTCAAGATAAGCCTCTCACAAGCGCCTTGCCTAGCTTACGCTGTCAGAAACAAGGAGTTCTTCCTGGAGACAATGTTTTCTAATACGTGCTTGACGGCAGTATTATACCAAAATCATGACAAGGTCAATAAAGTAATCTCCTATGCGAGCAAAACTTTATCCTCTGTGGAGGAAAAATTCAACGATTGTGAGAAGGCACTCCTGGCAATGGTGTGGGCATTGAAGAATTACCGGCCGTTTATCTAGGGGGAACACATCATAGTGGAGACTCCACACCAGCCTCTGCAATATCTCCAAAGTGACAGAATCCGGGACGGAAATGTGAGTAATTCCCAAATTACTTCCTGGATTCTGTCATTGCAAGGCTTTCCTGTGGAGGTCAGATATGGTCAAAACAAGAGGAGTCCCCTCGTACAAGGTCTGGGTGACTTGCATGATTGTGCCAGAGAGAACTGTCTCGAGGACGAAAGTCTAAAAATCAAGGACAACATGGAGGCATACCTTAATTCCCACACAAAGTCTTTGAAGAAGACAAGTGTGAGGGAATTCCCACTGTCTATGTGGATGGATGCTCTTACCATGTTGACAACAACGGGGAAAAAGAACTTGTGGCCGGCGTAGGGAACGCATGGGTGAATGAGTCCCCAGAACCCTCCGCTGGATACAAAATTGGCCCACGAAGTAGTCAGGTGGCAGAGTTGATGGCTGTGCATCATGCCATCCTCACTGCTGTCCAACATCAACTCCACTAACTGGTCATAATCACAGATTCAGATTATGTACGGAACGGGTTCGTGGAGCACCTGGTTGATTGGAAAACCAGAGGCATGTTATGTGCTAATAACAAACCCCTGAAACATGGGAAGTTAATCCAAAATATTGATGATCTGGTCACATCGAATGGGATGACCATCTACTGGAAAAAGATCAAGGGTCATTCCAAAGTAGAGGGACCAGACAAAACTGGAAATGACTTAGCTGATCAGCTGGCCAAAACCGGGGCCATCCAAGGGGATCCAATAGAAATAGAGTCCCTGTTGGGGGAAATCCAGGTCACTGCTATCACTAGGTCCCAAACAAATGCTCACAATGATCTTTCAACTGCACAATGGAGTAAGGAGACCCCTGATGCTGATTTGATTACATCTCAGAAAAGGGATCCAATAATTGGTAAATTTAACCAACACATTGAGGACCCTGAGAACTTTCCCCTGATGGATACCGATTACATTGGGAAAGAGGACCTAAGAGTGTTGATGAAATGTCCAAAAAGGTTCCGAATCCAAGACGGTTTGTTGGTAAGGAAATCCCAAGCTGGCCATGATCAGTGGGTGGTTCCTACCTCATTCCGAAGCCTGATGTTAAGTCACGCCCATGATGCGGCCACCGTCGGTCATAGGGGGTTTCACACAACACTTGAGATCTTAAGAGAGATTGCATACCGGCCACACATGGGGCAGGACCTCAACCAATACTTGAAGGGGTGTCTGGTGTGTGCACAATTTCAGCCATCATCCCTCACACACCGTGCGCCTCTCCAAAAGAGGGGGATGACACTGCCATGGTCAGATTTGCAAACCGACTTTGTAGGCCCTGTAATTCGCTCGTCTAGAGGAAACAAGTACATGTTGACCGTTACATGCTTGTTTACCAAGTGGGTGGAATGTCTCCCGGCACCAAACTGCAAGGCAGAAACAGCAGCTGCCCTGATGATTAACCACATCTTTTCCCGTTTTGGTCTACCTCAAAGGATTAAACCAGACAAAGGTAGCCACTTCACCAGTGAAGTAATGACAAAGATGTGGGAGATACTGGGGTTAAAAGGAAGCTACACATTGCTTACAGGCCAGCTTCTTCTGGAGCAGTGGAGAGATACAACCAAACCATTGTGAGCATATTAAAAAAGTTTGTGGCAGATTATGGGCCAAGTTGGGATATCTGATTACCTCTGGTCCTGATGGCCGTCAGATCTATCCCTTCATCTGCAACTAAAATGTCACCATTTGAGTTGATGACCGGACGCAAGATGGTGCTTCCCCAGCATTTGCTCTACAGGACCCAAGAGCAGACGTTGATAAATGCCTCCACAACTCATGAGTATGTGGAGAATATAAGGAAACACCTTCAACTTGTTTTTGCCTATGCTCAGCGGAATCTAGAAAGATCAGATGATAGCATGAAAACCCACTACGACCTGAAAACCACCAGGAAAGTATACGAGGTGGGGGACCGGGTCTATCTATACAATTTTCAAAGAAACCAGGCCAAACAGCGAACATTTTTGCCTACGTGGAAGGGACCGTTTGAAATTATAGACAAAATCTCCCCTGTAGCCTATAAGATCCGCATCCCCAAAGGTAGTCTGGCGGAAGGGGAAGACAAGTGGGTCAATATTAATCAGCTAAAGTGTTGCCATCCCAGGCACACTCTGCAACAACTGGAGGAATCCTGGAATCCCAGAGGGGGCCGCCCCAGAGTAATTCAGTTCCCATCCTAAAATATCCCACATATAGTCTCTAAAATGTTATGATTTGAAAAAAAAATGTTTCATTATGATATCTTGTTTTTCAAAATAAGAATGCTATGATCTATTCTCGTAATTTATAAAATGTATATGTTGCCCCACTATATCAATAGTGGTGGAAAAATGTCTATGAATAGTTATTTCCGCTTTTGCTTTGTCGTCCTAGGAGAAAGAAAACCTGGAGACTGGCCAAGGAGGACGACCGGGGACCGGGAGCAAATATCCGAGGGGCCCGGGGTACCGCCCAATCCTCCCATCAGGACCAGCAAGGAGAACTGATTGATCAACTGGAGGGAGGAAAAGATGCTGAACTGTGCCATCTACGGAATTGGAAGAAGATGAGGCGAACATCCCAGATCTTGTGAGTTCCATCAGTGAAAGATCAGAATGGCCATCACAAGATGGGGGGCTTGTGGGATGTTTTTACCCATGCAACCAAGCCCTACCATAAAACTGTGCGTTACTGGCATTGAAAACATCATGATGGCCAGAACTCCCCAGAGAGTGCACAGGGAAAACATGAAGAATAGGCTGCCACCCATTTTTGCCTATGTTGTGAGTACAGGAGGGCACTGCCTAAAACCACCATTGGGCTACACACACAGTAGCCTGAAACCATTGGGAATGGCAATGCTGATTGCCAAAAGCAACCCAGAACTGTGAGGAATTAATTTTCTTAATGTCAAAAATGGATGCAATACCGGTGCTCACCACTATCAGAAAGCCGGTGTTTTAAAACCACCAGACTTTGGTGTAAAACTGAACAAATGAACCCAAACCAGGCCAAGGAAAGACTTGCTAAGAGGTGTATACAATGTAAAACTATATTCTGAAATGACTTGAAGGAAGTAATTATTTAATGTATATATAAAAAATAGCTGCATGTAAGTTGGATTTGAATGTAGAAAACTGGGAACTAAAGTGACATTTAGCTGAATTCTGCCTGACAACTACCCCCGACAGGAGAAACTGGCTCAGCCACTCTTCCCAGGCCTAGCTGCATCCTGCTGCCCCTGCCAAAAGGAGATGACACCTCTCTGATTGGGTTAGGGGAGGAGCACCTGGGGACTGCAGGAAGTTGAACAAAGCCCTGTCCTGGACTCAGGCAAATGTTATATTAGGAGTTCGTAAAATGGCTTCCTCTTGGAAGAAACTGGGAAGGGCAGTGCCTCTGCTAGCAAGCTGAGCTTGGGGGAAGTGGACAAACCAGAAACTCCACCATGTGCTTGGGGGAAACCACACCCCTTTGGGCCAGAGCATAATTTTTAAAAAATATGGATAATTCATAGTACGTATAATAAACAAAAATAATCAGGATGGGGAGATCCAAAACAGAGACACAGAGGTGCTAGGCGTGTGTGTTTATTCTATAATCACACAGGAAGAGGTAAGTATCTGTACAATTTATTTTACATTACTTCCGATAAGCACGAAAGGTGGTATAGAGAAGACGGACAGGGTTGGTTATGCAGTGGTGACACAGGTGGGTGCAAACCTCTGGAGTGTAGAGGTCAGCATTACATTGAGATGCATATTGCCTCGTATATCGAGGGGGTATAAGGACCCGCTGTTGAACATAAACACAAAAAGCACATAATAATCTTGAAAGTGAACAGGTACAAGTAGTGATGCTGTTGTGATGAGTAGTTCGACACAGGGAGTGACACAGGGTGTGTTTCGGCCAAAGAAAGTGGCTTTGGAAGTAGCCGTCTTTATGCTGGCCTTTGTCAGGAAAAGGGCACCAGTAGTGGTGCTGTCCGTGGTGTCTGCCGCCGGAGGGGAGCAGGTGGGTGCTGTTGGGTGAGCCGCGAAGAGTGCAGGCGGACCGGTGCTGGGTGTGGCACCAGGTGGAGGGCTGTGATTGCCTACGAGCCTACGTGGTCATGAGTATCACGAAGCAGGAGTGGGGCATAACTCGACCCAAGTTGTAGTCTGGGTGGTACGCTGCCGTGCTGGACGTAGACTGGTGGGAGCCGGATGAGTCGGACACCAGTCTACGTCCAGCACGGCAGCGTACCACCCAGACTACAACTTGGGTCGAGTTATGCCCCACTCCTGCTTCGTGATACTCATGACCACGTAGGCTCGTAGGCAATCACAGCCCTCCACCTGGTGCCACACCCAGCACCGGTCCGCCTGCACTCTTCGCGGCTCACCCGACAGCACCCACCTGCTCCCCTCCGGCGGCAGACACCACGGACAGCACCACTACTGGTGCCCTTTTCCTGATGAAGGCCAGCATAAAGACGGCTACTTCCAAAGCCACTTTCTTTGGCCGAAACACACCCTGTGTCACTCCCTGTGTCGAACTACTCATCACAACAGCATCACTACTTGTACCTGTTCACTTTCAAGATTATTGTGTGCTTTTTGTGTTTATGTTCAACAGCGGGTCCTTATACCCCCTCGATATACGAGGCAATATGCATCTCAATGTAATGCTGACCTCTACACTCCAGAGGTTTGCACCCACCTGTGTCACCACTGCATAACCAACCTTGTCCGTCTTCTCTATACCACCTTTCGTGCTTATCGGAAGTAATGTAAAATAAATTGTACAGATACTTACCTCTTCCTGTGTGATTATAGAATAAACACACACGCCTAGCACCTCTGTGTCTCTGTTTTGGATCTCCCCATCCTGATTATTTTTGTTTATTATACGTATACCCACCTGGGTAAATCGGGACCTAGCCAGGTGCCCTTAAGATTTAAATATAATTCATAGTACGGACTTTTCAGAATTATATAAGTAATATCATTATTCTTGTGATTTTTCTGAGCACGTTTTAAGAGGTGTTAGGACCCTGTGGTGTATTCTGGGGGGTTGCTAGCGGAAAATAGGGTCTTACTCCAAATGTGTGCATGTTAAAAATCTGACACTTCATCAATTAATGTCCATACTCCTTGCGCACATTTGTGTAATTTTTGGTAAATGTCCGATATTGGTAAACCGACCAAAAAGCGCAAAATGTTGTCATTTCTGAATCCTAGCTCGCAGGAACACGGGGCTTGAACAGAGACCTGTCTTAATTCATCTGTAATATGTACATGTAATGTCAACCACTTGTGTACCTGGGAAATATGTATTTGAATCAAATATAGATTTGTGGGCAAATTGACCAGGGGAGGATCCTCTGACCCATAAACAGACCTCATCATAATGACAATCCATTTCCTTCCCCCAATCATGGGAGAGGGGAGAATTGGGCCAATGACAAGTAGAGAGGGGCAGGCTCAGTTATGCCACGCACACACCTACTTTCTAAACACATAAAAGCAGACAGTGCAGGACAGGTAGGGACATTCACTTTCCATTTTCTTGCGGGAATGCTTTGCCGGGAGATTCCAGACTTCAAATCCATCAACCTCCAGAGACCAGAGATTCAGAGAGACCAGAGATCCAGAGAGACCAGAGATCCAGAGAGACCAGAACTGTGCAGTGCTGAGAGCAGAACCAGAGACCAGACTGCTGTGAAGAACTGCTAGCAGAAGTCCAGCCACTCCTGACCCGATCGGTGACGAAGCCATTCCTGTCCAAAAGATAGTGTGATTACTCTAGGACTGGGCCAAAACCAATCTCTTAGTTTAAAATAATCTAATCCAAACTATTTTAGCCTATTAGAACTGCCTCCTAGAATCATGTCATTCTGTCATCTTTAAAACTGAAAACTGTCATCTGTCATTCTGAGCTTTAAAATTTTAAATCCAAAAAACTACCTTGACTAAATCGGCCGTATCTCCGGAACCGTTTGTTAAGATTCTAGGCTTTCCAACGAACCTAGAACCGACTTCCTACTCCTTATAGTGCCTCCGTAATTACGCTCGACGCACGCGAATAAATTTGCTGCGATTTGACATTTTGCACAATTTCAGCCACGTGTAAAAATCAGCAGCTTCTTGCTTTCCTTTGCTAAAATTCGTTTTAACCTGCTAGTTACTCATAGAGCATTGTTAAAGTGAGCCTGAACTAATATAAACTAGACATCACCCACCCTGAACCCACTATAGGGAATTAAAAGCCTTTTTAGCATATTTTTCACTTACTTGCAACCACATCAAAGTATCTTGCCTGTGTTAAAACTCATACCTGTTTTCCTCTAAGCTTGCTAGGGGGAACTGAATTATATTTGATTGCATTCCTGAGAACTGTGTGTCTTCTTTCCATCTCCTTATATTGCATAAAGGGGGGGAGTGAATTGTCAAGGAAAAGTGATTACATTGTCTTTTGCTGAAGCCATATCAAGTTATTTTCTGTACTGCATTTCATTCATCATTGCGTTTCCTTGAACCATATAAAGCATTCTTTCCCACCTCATTCTTCTGTTCCCATTCATAAGTAACCAAGAACTGTGCTACTGTAGGATTACCTCTTGCTGATTACTGCTCATATTCACAAGTGTACTATCCATTATCAATGTATTTATAGAAGTGTGGTATACATATATATTGTTTAATTTTTCAAATAAACCTTTTAAATTTCCAAAACAAGCCTACTTCTTGGCTCAGTGGGGTCAAGGGGGATTCTAAGAGAGGGGTGTTATACAAGGGTTCATCATCCAGATTATAACTTGCCATAAACATATATAAATAAGGGCTTCCCTTGGGCATCCCAGACAAGGCACTGACTTAGTGGGTTTGCTTGATTGGAGTCACTTACAGTGTGATACACCTTGCCATGATTTATATCATTCCAGAACCCAGAGATTGCTTGTATGTAGCCAAGTCGTGTTACAAAATATGCTCTTACTGTAGGACTACAGAGACGAACTTGTTCATGGATTCTTATAAACACGACAGTCATAGCTTTACACCAGTAATAGCTATGTTGATGCACACATTCTGGCTCCAAATGTGTACTTCCTGCACTTCATTGTTCCACTGCCCTTGCTTTGCTGGTCCTCCTCCCCAGGCCTATGCACACATTACACATCATATTAACATATATGCCTGTACACACTGCACTCATTCACATAACACACAAAATGACATGTGCAAACATGCACATGCATGCACTACAAGACACACACAACCTCTCCTCTCAAATGAATGTACAGACATGTATAAATACATACTTAAATATATGCATGCACACAATTACCTGCTTCTCTCTATCTCAGCTCACAATGCCACTGCCACACACTGATCAGGGTGGCTTGCTGCACAGGTCAGGATTTATCCAGTAGCTCTGCCTCTATCCAGCACCAGAGGTTTCTGAGCTCATGCGTGGTTGCTTCGGTCAGGTAACAAGGGAGTAAGGGGAGGTTTTGTGAGGGATGGGGTGGACTAATCTCTGTGACACATTGATGTTGAGGGGCCTGCATGATGATGCCTCTTGTTCACCCATGATTGGTGGTGCATAGATGACAACTAAGGATGGCGCACACTGGATCAATACTATCCCTGTGTGAGCTGACCAGTAAAGAAAGCATCACTGCACAGCCCCACAAATGAAGGTACATGATTTGGAATGGAACTCCTGATTGGAATAAGTATTTTAAATACACACGCTTATTAGCTCAAATGGTGCAAAGCCACAATAATTAGCAAATGGTGCTTCATCCAATACATGTGAAATGATTGCCAGTTGCCTTGCCAACCAGATTTTCTGCTTTCCAACACTCCTTTTCTATTTCCTTTCCCACTGCACTACCAAAAGTGCCAACGCTTAAAAGGGGAGAGGTTCTGTAGTTATATTTGTGTCATGTGTGTATGTAATAACTGTGTTGAAATACTAAGAGATTCAGACTAACCGCCACCAATCTTGATGTAGTTGAACTAAGTAGAATATTGTTAATACCATTTTAATAGAATTAAGCCCTGATAGAGTTGTAAGAGCTTGGCTGCATATCAATGCTCAGCACATTTCTAGAGAGTATAGAAAGTGTTAAAAATATGTTAGCCCCACCTTTTCTTTTTAGTCATAGATTTAACAACGGGGTGAATGTGTCAGGTGAGAGAAAGGGGGCCACTGAATACAGTGTAACACTTCAGATAGAAAAGGCATACAGCCTCATTCTAAATCTTCCTGCCTCTACCCTCTGCCCTTTACAACTCATCCAGAACAGGACTATGAGACTTGGCCATGTCCTCAAGCCCAGGGATCGTATCTCTCCAGGACTGAAATCTGCACTGGCTCCCAGTGGCGGCAAGGATTATGTTCAAAACCCTCTGCATCTTCCGCAGGGCTTTCTGAGGCCTGGGGCCTCAATACCTTCAACTTTCTCTTCCTAAATATCTTCCTTCTCAAGCTCCTCGCTCATCGTCCTCCAACTCCCTCAGGGTCAGTCGCTTCTCCAAGCAACAAGTTGGTGGCAGATCTCTTTCCTCGACTTGTGCATCCCTCTGGAACCTTAAACTTGAGGAGAACCATCTCCGGTTCCAGAAGCTCCTCAAAACCTTTATCTTTGCTTCTGTTTTTTCTCCTCTGCTCCTCTACTGACCTCCTAGTTGTAACTGGAACTACACTGGCTACCTGGACACCCTCTGATCTCGGGACCAGGTCTTCCCCCGCCAGTGTTTCACACCTGCACTGTCCACCTGGCAACCCCCGCACTTGGTGACTGTCTCTGTATCCCTACAGTGCCCCTCCCAGCCCTTGACACCTGATGTCTGCACTTACCCATGCACTTGCCACATGCTGGCCGCTACTTACTTATTGTTTCATCTTGCCATGTACTGCACTGTCCCTGCCCGCTTCCCCACTCACTTGCGCGATCTGAATGACACCAGGCCTATTAAGATCGCTGTCCGTCCTCCGTTTGTTCCCCTCCCTTGCCTTGTCACGCCTTGAAACACTTGTGTATAAGCGCGTTATAAATGTCATATCATATCATACAAGAATACTGGTGGTTGACATGACGATGTAGGGAAGACTGCAGGAAATACAAAAGAAAGGCAAGACTTTGCTCCGCAGGGTTGATAGGCGATGCAAGGAGAACCATTGTGGCATAACGATGTTAATGGTGATAGATATCAGCAGAAAGGGCACCAACAGAGTTTGCAGAAGAAAGCGGGTATTTTGTTCTTGTCAACTGCTTAGATTTTTATGTTTCTTATTGGGGTTTCTTTGGTGGGTGTGGCTAAAACAGAAATGGGAAGACTGAACATGAGGCTTGAGGCGTGTTATCGATTTGAGTGCTCACTCATACCCACTCACTCACTCATGCCCCACACACAGTGATTCTTCCATCCCTCCAACACAATACTAGCAGGTGAAGCCTTGGTGCTCTATATTAATTAGAGCTATTATGTTGACAGGGATATAAGAACATCCACATCCCTTGACTTGTCTCCCAAATGGAAAAGAATTCATCAACAGATAGATACTCCAACAGGGGAAGATACTCGGATATGGGTTTAATTTTACGTGGACAGATCAATAGAAATATCTGATGATTATATTCATGTAAAATGGCACTCACTGAATTAGATGAAAGAGATAATAGTACATTATCCTGGCATGGCAGGAGTTGGCATGTATAGTAGATTTACCAGACGATCCAACTACCCACAACATCGATACCTGTGAAACGATTCATTGTATCCGCCATTTGGCGTTACGTGATCTGATCACCTTTCCAGATGCATGATGTTGCAATATTCCATGTTCCATTCACCATCGTCCTTTCATGGATCACTGTACGTGAGCAATCTAAACTGTTTTCTAACGTAGGGCAGACCGACCTGGTGCTGAAGATAAAAGGTTGGATCACATCGAGGAAGATCTGGGATGGTGTGTGGATCACTGCAAATAAGGGAGCAGCAATTTCTAAGTGTGCCAGTTCAGCCAAGCTTAGCAACAGAATAAACACTTGACATAAAGCAGGGCATGGATAGGCATTTACTGGATAACTACCTCTTACAAGACCAGGGAAACCTTGTTTTGAATGTATTCAAAGAACACACCCAGACATTTTGCAGATTGGCTTGCTTGTTTGTTTGTTTATTTATTTGTAGGGCGCACCGAACCCGGAGGTAACTGGGCGCAACGAATACAAGAATATTTTAAGCTTAGGATCCTTTGGTTGAATACTTAATAGTATATATGGTATCCTTCTTGAGGACAGCACGTACATGTATAGGTGACTTGATTCTCTGTAAGCGGTTCATCACATGGGGAGCCTAAAGTGGCAAATAGGCTGTAAGGAGCCTGGGGAGGACAGATGACAAACTGTTTGACACCAAAGTCTTGGAAGTATGGCTACAAGTTGGTGCAATACCAATGACAAGTGAGCACGTGGTCCTTGCCCAGTTGGTGATGCTACCAACAGTTGTCTTGCAAGCTTGCCATTTCTTATCAGCAGTGATTTCCATGTCATTGTTGGCATGTTAACGTGATCATGATGTCATGGTGCGTTATTTAAAAACATGGGTGTGTAATACATGTTCATTCTGATGCCATCACCCTACAATGATTTGAGTTAGCAGCATAACTAGTACAGCAGTAACAGATATTCAGTCTCTTTGTGTACATTTGGTTTAACATTAGACCTCGACTGGTAGGATAATCATGTCTTTCTAGTCAAACACAGTTAGCCCCATATTCTAAAATGGCAGAGGGGCGCTGTGTGAACATCAACAGCAGGTACAGGGACACACTGAAGCTGGGCAACATGACTTTCAATTTCCCTGCAAGTGGGCACTGTGCAGTGGTAGAAGTGTACTGAAAATAGTAGTGGAACTGTGGTCTCGGCAGGGGAGAGGGAAGGTGGAAGCATAGTGCAACATGTGATAAGGTGTTGTAGCCAGAGTTTTGCAATAGTCTAAGTGACTAGTAACTAAGGTTCCTATTACAACTTTACACTTGCACAGTGACATGGATAGACAAATCCGCTACATAGAATGGTGAATATAGTCATAAAAAAGAATGGCAAACAGAAAAAAAATAAAGGTAGTCGAAAACCGCTCCTGACCGTTCCCGCTCACTTCGATCACTGGCACTGTGTTCATTTGGTGCTTGGTCAGGTTTAGAAAATAGCACAAGATCAAATCTTAGAAATTCAGAAACAAATAAAAACTCTAGTCGGGTATAGGACATCCCATCTTTGGATGAAACAATTGTTGACAAAAACATCACAGCTTCTCAGTAGAGAGATGCTCTGGCTCACACATTTGAACTGTATGAGAAGGTTGTCAATGATGCAAACGTGCATTGGGGGGTCCACAGCTTTCAAAGTTGCTAACGTTTGTTTTTCTGTGTTCTAGATAGTGTGGCTAGTGGTAGGAATCATAGCTACAGTCATGGCGAGACAGTTGTTTGCCTCTCTCTTTGCTAGAATCCTCCAAATTTCCTCCAAAATCGAAATTCAGTGGTGCAGTAAAATAACCATCACTTTTTTACCAGGCTGCCAAATTCGTAAAAAAAAAACACTCTCCTTTATGAGATAAGCCATGTTAAGTGTGAAGTGTCAGAATCCTGACAGCCCGCATGGGGCAAATCTGGCATGTTCTGGCAGGGTCACATGCTTGCTGGAGATACTAAACGGGAAAGGACGCAGTTCACATGTGAGGCAGGAAAAATGTACATTGGGAATCTGAAGAAAATACAAGCGCTGCTGACGAAATGGGGCTGAACATTGGCAAATTGACTGCGCTGATAGAGGCAGTAGGGTGGGGGCTTCAGAAAAGATAAGGCGAAAGACCAGACCAACATACCACAACCCTACATTTAAAGAGATAGGAGTTCAAATAGTGCGCACTGCACCAATCGCCTATGCTCCTCCACGCAACTATCAGCCCCAGCTGACTTACCCAAGCAGTCCAGTGCTTCTCTAACATCACTAATATAAAATGGACACAACGTTGGAGTTGGCATCTTGCACACAGTTAGATTTGCTGCACACTGCATACTCGCTTCTGGTTCCCTGGAGGCAGCTCCAGCCGAACTACTTATGCTTGATAACCAGGACATGGTTTTGGCTCCTGGTCAACAAATCCCAATTTTGATCCATGCAGTAACTCTTTGTTTTGTAGCCTCTGGATATTTGTTGTTTGAGAAACGTCACTAATGTCTATGAATTGGTTGATGATTTTGAAGTTTAATATGACTTAATTCGTTTTTTTTTATTATTCAGATCAAAGCTATCTTTTTTTTTAAACAACTACTTCAGATCAAAGCTATCTTACTTTGTCACTCCTTTGTAAAGTTGCGCTTTCGAAAAGGAAAGCGTTCTTATTTGCTTTTGATGAAATATATTTCAGAGGAAAACAGTGATTAACGGGGGCATGCATTCTAAGAACATAGTTCATGAAGCCCATTTAAAACCGCGCCTCCCACAAGGGTTCCAAAAGGTCATCGAGACAAAGCGGAAGTAGCCGTTTTAAAGTCCGCCAAGCCGACACCTGATCCTACCAGAACATCCCTTATGCGAACCCAACGAAGTCAAACAGGTCATGCTGCGTGGTTCCTAGGCCACCCACCGGAAGTGCCCGGGCAAAGAAGTCCCGTCGTGCGCTCACGCACGCATTCCCTTCTCCTTGGTACCACGCCACATGCTACAGCGGCAAGAATAACAACCTCTTGACATGCCGCAGTTAGGCGCCTCTTAGCTTCTTTTCGGCGGCCTTAAGAAGTGGAGTAACAGTTGAATGACCCCGGATGCTCCTTGGACCTCATTAATGCAGCCGCAGCATCCGTTTGACGCATGTAATGTAGCAGCCGGCTTTCACACCGGTGCCTCGCTACAGGTCCTTTGTCTGCACAGTCTGCCTTCCCCTTCCCCTTGGCCTTCGCTTTCCCTGGGGTCTCTTGTATTTAACAGTAGCTGCATTCCATGAGGCCCAAATGGAGTCTAGTGTTTCGGCCGCCGCCTGCTCCAGTGACCCAAGGAAAGGAGAATTTAGTATGTGCTTGAGTGCTTAAAATGCCATAGGTTGCTTTCTTTGCATTTTTTTTTATATAGGCACACTTTTTCTTTTTTGACAAAAAGAGAACTACAGGATTTATTTATTTGCATTTTTAAAGCGCTCACACAACTCAGGGGCACGGAGGCGCTGTTACAGGAATATGTCTCTTAGTTGTGCATTTATAACACACTTAATACCCAGAGGTTTGTATGCGCTGACCTGGGATCGAACCTGTGGTGCTTCGTTTTGTCTTGTTTCCAAGGCGAGCAGTTGCCACTTAACTAAACTCCCGGGACTGAAGATAAGAAATACATTAGAATACTAGGCCTTTCTTAAATGATGATGACAAGCAAAGAGAACTGGGTTAGTGCAAAGCAATAGAGCCCACGGTAGCACAGCACAACATCCATACAACTTCCTTGTGCCCATGTTCTAAATCAGAAACAACAAATACAATTAAAAAGTGAGCGTGGGTGGCTCTTTGCATCCAGCATCTGTAAGTCCCCATGCCACCTCTGAATATTGTTGTACCACTGCTACTACTATTGCCTTCTCTCCTGTTTGCCCTTTTGACTGTTAGTCATCTCCCCCTGCTCAGTTCTCAGTATCCATGTATTCTTTTCAGTGTGAACACAGTATAGTGGGGACCTATGTACTTGTGCAGAACTCCAGCATATCAATTTCCCACCCACCCATCAACACCTGGCACCCCACCCACCCCAATGATCCCCCTCAGGGAGGGCTCGCCTGGAGGTTCTGTCCCACTAAATTGTCCGCCTTTGGCTATGCCTCGTAGGGCATCCAATCCTATTCACCCTTTCTAAATTTGGATGCAGCCCCCTCTCTTAACCTCGACCACCCTCTTCGCAATCAATACAAGCCCCCGCCCCCGCAAAGCTACAGATACACACAACTCCATCCCGGCCTCCCCACGTCCCCAAGAACGTCCACTTACATGCCTTGCACCCCGGCACCACATGTTCCCCCGACACCGCTTCCTCCTGCTTCTCCACATGAAACCACTCCTTCGCTGGAACCAGCAAAACAAACGATGGGCTCTGGCAACTCTCCCATCTAACAGCCCAGCTCTCAGAGAGTGCCATAAGAGGCACTCAGTGAGTCAGGGCTCAGGAAAGGGGTTAAAACCATGGTCTGTATCATTTAAATAGCCCCTGTGCTGGGCAATTTTGCACCAACATCTGTACCATTAATTGGTCCAAATAACATGATAGCAAAAGTTGCTTTTTACACGTGTTGGTGTACAGGCTCAGACTGGTCTATAGGGCAATGCCCAAACCAAAAATGCTAAATGCTGGTGTGGGCTAGTAATTTTGGTCAAAGTGGGACACCTTTTTATTGGGCAATGTGGGCCAGTTTGATGAATTACTTCATCATGTGGCTAGTAGTTTTGACCATTGCTACTGAATAAATATTCTTTAAAATGCACAATTTGCATCACATTTTATCCATAAACTCTCACTTGGGTACTACTCATACACTCTGTTACAAAAGGAATGAATTGCCAATTTTTGTAACTCTGGCCCACTCTTTATTTGATGCCCGAGACAATGGCCTCATTACGAGTTTGGAGGTTGCCATGCCGTTTTTAGCGGCATGGCTACCCCCAAACTCGGGTCCGAGTTCCAAAAATGGGAATTAACAGGCCATTCCGACCTTTGCGGGCCCGGTAATTTCCATTTGCAGGACCCGGAACCGGTACGTCCCCATTCCCATTTGAGACCCCATAGGATGCTAACAACGGTCCTGTTAATGACGGTTTGACCAGGCGTACAGGGCAACCCCACGAGCAGAACTCGTGATGAGGCGGTGAGGCAACAACGGCAACGCTAGCACTACCGGCGATGTTGTTGCCTTGCCGACAGGGTCGTAATTACGCTCAATGTTGTGCCGTAGTCCGAACCCTGTTGCTGTAAAACTGCCCAGCACGCATCATTAGTGCGACGTGTGTCAAACAAAACCGCAACACCATTGCTATAGATGGGAGCATAGCTCTACCCTGTAGTTGTTTGCCACTCCCACCCCCCTTCTCTCTGCCGCAATTTAACATTTCCATGTGCATACTTTAATATACTCTAAATGAAATAAAATTAAAACAAAGTAAATAATGACATCTATTGGGGACGTTTCCCAAAAGGTTTTTGACACAATGGAAGGGTTGCCGTGGTGTATCCCCTTCACTTACACCAAAAAAGATGTGCCCTGTTTACAAAGGGCACTGCAATATGTGCCTCTGTGATGCCCACATACTGCTGCTATGTTTATCCGTTTATGCAAATAATAGGTTGGGGGGGGCGTCTTTTTACACATTTGAAGACTCTAATGAAATTAAAACAGGTGGCAACATTTGAAATAGGTGAAAAAGGGAATCTTCCCCTGGGGTGGGCAGCGAACGCAGGATTTCAGCATTTCTTTGAAACTTTTTTTTCTCTATTTTTAGCATGACACCATTACACTTTAAGCAGGGCTCATTATAATGAAATGTCTCTTCACTGAAGTTGCCCACTGTTGTGAGCCCTTCCCGAGCGACTGATGATGTCAGAGTGCTGAGGTCATGAGACTCCATCTTAGAATGTAATGGGTTGTTTGAGTTTCCACATTCCATTGGCTGAGGGAGTGACTGAGAGAGGATAGCCTGGGTGGTGTTGCCAGTTACCATATACAAGAACAGTTGTAACCTGGACCAATAAACTGGACTTGCCTTGAATCCTTATGTGCCCATCATTCAACCCACACCATTGGCGATAAGTGGAGAAGAACCTGTGCCTCCATTCGTCTGTGGGGGTTTCAGAGGGCGGTAACTGCTACTACTGAAAACCACCACCAGGTTTGTACAGCTGTCCGTGCTGTACTTTGCACCAGCGCTTTGAGAGAGACCCAAGGTACTGCAGCTATTGGTGCTGCATTGCAGGTTGGCCTAGCACCTGTCATCAAAAGGAACAGGAGCAGACCAAGGTGAGTAATCTCACTTACAGCAAGTGACATTTTGGGAACAAGGCCTGTGCCCAGGTGTCCTTCTGAAGAGATGGCAGTTCATTTACATGCGAGGAGACATAAAGAGAAAGCAGGCCTTCCCTACACACCGGCATGGTGCCACGAACGTAGCGAGAATGCAGCGAGTGTGTAGGAGGGTCCCCATGTGTAACAAGACTTTGGTCATCAGGGCAATATATCCCCAAGGTACTGTGCAAGGAACATTTTTACATTCAGCAAGTTGAAGTGGAACTTGCCCTGCGGTATTACCCAAATTGATCGTTTACAAACGATTGTATGGTAAATATGGCCGAATTCGGCCAGTTCCATTCGATCGTTTGGGTAATCACTACCAAACATGGGGAGCGGGGTTTGCACCCACTCCCGATGTTTAGTAGTGATAGCTTTTGTGGCTAGCAGGGGTGTCCCCCGCCTCCAGAGGTTTGGAGGTGAAGGATGGGAAGACAAAAAACGGACCTTGCGCGGTCCAAACTGACCCACGTAGAAGGGACGGATCCGACACTGCAGGGTTACAAGATGAGCGGACGACTAAAAGGTAAGTAGGGGGTGGGTGGGGAGTACATGGTGGTGGACAGAGGGTTTTAGTTTGGACGGATTTGGCCGCAGGAAAATTGGCTTTGCGCCCGAATTGACCATGGTCAATTCTGCAGCGAACAATTGTGCCATGGCCAAACGTATACATCCTGCCGTACTGCAGAGGCGAGCAGTATATCCATTTTGGACCTCTAGCTGACAATCAATAAGTGATTTGTTTAAAGGTTTATTTTACATTTTGGGTGTGTTTCGCAGTATGAAAAGTGATAATACTTTTCTGTTTTATAGCAGAACGTTAGGGGAATGTAAACTGCCAATGTTACCTGCTGATATCTAGTGCGGTTGTTCTACAATAGGTGCGCTGCGTATAACACGCAGCAAGTGTGGGCCCTAGAACTGGCCTGTGAACACTGGGTACATTTGAAATGTCAGGAGTATTGTGCACAGTGAGAGACCTACATATAGCCCTGTAATAAGAGAGTTATGTGTGCATGTGTGAGTGCTAGTGTAGCACTATTGAGCATGAAGGGCTATGGAAAATGTGGTGCTTAAGCTATACTACTGCCTTGTTAATGTATGTTTAGTGTTTAACATTTTACAGGTTTTCAGGATAAGAGCTGCTACATGCAGCAAGGACTTTTTGGGATACTAAAGATATATTTTATGCTTGAGTTGGGTTGATTATGAGAAAATGTAATTGCTCATAAAGTCCAGCTTATGATGTCATAAATGATTTTGGGAAAAAGAGTAAACAAGATTAAATCGTTACCAATACATTGAGAGAGTTATTGTGCACGCTTATGCATGTGTCGGTGCCATACAAGCATCTACTTTTCCAATGTCAGTTTGGAAGGTTGCCACAAGGGCATCTGAACATCCAACACTGCTGTGCACTTTGAAACACTTGTGTATAAGCGCATTAAAAAAAAAAAAAACAATCAATCAATATGTGTGCTGGCCATAGGGGCACCAATACTCATGTGGAAAGATACCACAGGAGCAACTACACTTCCAACACCTTGTGCAGGTTATGCTTGCTGGGGGAAGGGGGGGGTGCTCGGGGGTGTGTTCTATCTGTGTGTGGGTGTGTGCGGGTGTTCCAGTTTCTAAAGAACAGTGAGTCTCCTCTTGTTTGTTTTGGGACTTTAGTGATATTACAATGTTGTCAGTGTGGCATCAATGAGATTCACATAAGAAATGTTAGTGTGTTTTGAAGCTTCGGTTCGAGTGACTCCTTTTTGAGGGTTCTAATGGAAATGCTGTGGCATTATCTTCTGTCAGAAGTTACCTTTGGATGTGAGAAACTAGTTTGATGAATTGCCTATTTTAGACTTTGTCTTCCATTGTGGATAGGGACGCCAGATTCAGACTGTGTGGAGCATCATCAGGTCTCTTTCTGTGGGCCTCATTACGATTTTGGCGTTAGCCATGCCGCTATTGGTGGCATGGCAGCCACGAAAATCGGGTCTGGGTTCCCAGAATGGGGAATTACCGGGCCATTCGGAGTTCGGGTGGCCCAGTAATTCCTCCCTCCAGGAATCCGGGCCTGGACCTTCCCCATTCCCATTTCAGCCCCCATAGGGCTGAATGGGGGAGGGAGCTAACAACGGGCCGATTACGACCGGCCCATTGTTAGCTCCCTCTTCCCCTCGCGGGACCAGCTCTGCACGTCTGGTGAAACCAGACGTGCAGAGCGGGTCCCGCGAGGGGACCTCGTAATGTGGTGGAATGGTGTTAACGGGTCTGCATTCTTTTGCGGCACCCGTTAACCCATTCCGCCACTCTTGTAATGAGGCCCTATGATTTCCAGAGGAGCAATGCAGTGCCATAGAGCAGAGGTCTTCAAACTGTGGGACACGCCCCCCCCCCCAGGTGTGCACTGCCGGATCCCCGGTGGGACGCGGGAGCCCTGCATGAAATGTAAAAAAATAATCATTTTATTTAGTGTGTTTTTTTTAGATTGGAGGACATGGGCAGGGGCGGTTCACATGGTCGGACTGGAGAATACAACTGTCTCCGGCACCAATGAAAAAGTGGCCCACAGTTGCAAATGGATATTCGTTCCTTTAGTCACAGACTGTTTGAATAGCACCCATGCAGGTGTTTATTTGTTAAAATGTAAGCAAATTGTGATATTTAAATGATATTTATTCAGCAACAATGGTCAAAAGTACTAGCTGCATATTGAAGTAACTCATCCAACTGGCCCATATTGGCCAAAAAAGTGGCCCATTTTGATTAACCCACACTAGCATTTTGAATTTCTGGTACAGGCATTGCCCTATTGCTTTATAGGCCAGTCTGAGCCTGGCGGCTCATCCATAATGGTCGAGGGTGTGTCCACCCAGTGACCCCTTCACTCATTATGGAGGAGCCGAGGAGCCAGCCCAGAGAAACACTGAGCACTCTCTCATCTGCTTTTCCAGCTGAGGCAGTGTCCCTGGGCTGGCTGAACAGTCAAAGGGAAACACTGTTTCACTTTGACAGTTCAGTTCCCCAGCCGCACCTGCTCACTGAGCCATGCAAGGTTGGGGGTGTTTTGCTTCGCAAGCCTTGCATAGCTCATTGGGAATTCTGGCTGGGGCACTGCATGTCTGTATGTGCGAGGGGGAGCTCCTACGCCTCCTCCACGTACGGACCAAGCGGCCTGGAGCTGTGCATTTCAGCACCCTTGCAGGCCCATGCAGAAGGTACATTTATGTTAATTTGTTTTTTATTTATGTGTATAGATGCGTGTATCCTCGTGTTATGAGTGAGTCTATGGTGATGGGTGCTCGTGTATGTTTGTTTTGGTCCATTGAGCTGATTTTGGCCAGTGGGGAGCGGAGGGGGAAGAAGGGTTGTACAAGAAAGGCATTTTCAAAAATGCCTTTGTTGCACAATCACCCTACCCACCTGCCAAAATCGGCTCTCCTTCTGAGGCGCTGTGGAGCCCAGGTGGACAGGGATGGTATTTTTCTACTATATATTTATCATAGAAAATACTATGATTTCCCCGTTTCCCTCCAGCACCCTGCATACACACACAATCATGTTGATTGTGCTAGGCACTGTGGGACCCAGGGGACAGTGATGGTATCTTTTTAATGGGCATCTATCATAGATGTCCAGTAAAACATGTCATACCTGCCCTCTGGGCCCCCAGAACCAATTGCAAACTGTTTGGCTTTTTACCCATTTGTTTTAAAAGTATGCTCTAAAATGCAACATTTTAACTGATTATTAAAAAAAATGAATGGGCGAAACCTCCGCCCCCCCCGTTGAGCCCCTCCTTGATTAGATTGGATGCACTCGCTGTGCTCAGTCGCTATGGCATATCAGGTGGAAATGTTTATGCCCCTCCACTTAAAAAATTCACCAGCCACCACTGACCCTGGGACTGTGCTGGGAGCAGGGTGGGGGAGCCCAGGGACTGTGGTGGGAGAAAGATGGGTGGGGGCCATGGGATAGTGGTAGGAGCAGGGTTTAAAGAGCCCAGGGTCTGTGGTGTGGTGGGGAGGGGCAGGAGCACAGGGACTGGGCTAGGAGTGGGATGAGGGAGTCCAGAGGCTGTGATGGGAGCAGGTGGGAGAGCCCATGGACAATACTGGGAGTAGGGTGCGGTGACAGCGGGCGATAGTTCATAACCATTTGGACATGCTGCCCAACTGACATTTTTTGGGGGGGGGCACCTGTCCACATTTTGCTTGGGGGGGGCAAGCCTAAAAGGTTTGAAGACCGCTGCCATTTAGAGTTGATAGGAGTAGAAGAGCTGAACTATTGGGTATTTCATCTGTTTTCTTGTGAACTCAGTTGTGATAGCACTGAGGCCACAGGATGGCAGTCTGTGGTGGAAGGGGTTTTGGTGGAATGTTTGCACTCCATTCTTGGAGGGACTGTGCTTGGCTGCGACAGAATCAAGGTTTGTGGGTAGCAGCCTCAAGTAGAAGGCGCATAGTTACCTTATTGAGTTGAGATTGTTACCTTATGGTGTGCTTAGGCTGTGGCCTGGTAGTGCTTCCTAGACCGCTGTTGAGGAAGTATGTATTTATTTGCCTAATGAATCCTGCCTTTCGGTATGATGTCCAGGCACCACGCCACTGTGTTATGGTATGAGTTTTGCTCATAAGAGTTGTTCAGGGTTTCATGGTGAGTGAGCTGTGGATGTTGAGTGGTTTTGCTCATACATCCACTTTTTGTATTTCCTGTAGTGTGCTGTGACCTCCTGTTGTCCCTCTTGGCTCTTGTTCTTTCCCATGTTTTTTCTAACGTATTGTTTCAAGAAGTCACGAACTGTAAGGCGGGGGACCCACAGTTTTGACGGGACTTGTTTTTGTTGTGTCTACATCTGCCATCTGTGACTAAGCATTGGGCCCTTAGTTTGGGGGATCATAGCAATTCTTTTGACAATGTGCATGCAAAGGTTTCAGTTGTTCCTGAAGTGAGGTTGTACAGTGTAGGATGGTGTACAGTGAATTGAATGTTCAATAGGACACGTGGTGTCTTTCTGTTAGCTGTTAGTTTTAGGATTGGCAAAATTGTTCTGGCTCATGGAATATATTTATAGTTAAGATACATAGGTTAAGTTAATATTTCCAGCGGATGGAATCTTCATCCTTTTCTCTTTGTTACAATTGTTGCTGCATGTGTCTTTGCTCAGCTGAGTGCATTATTGAGATCTGTGCAGGAATGTATTTTTAGTTCTGCTATGTGCATTTTACTCATTTTACTCCTCATTATTGTATTATTAGTGGGGAAGATGTGTAATAGGCACTTCCTGAGTTAGTGGTGATGTCAGGGTGCTGACGTCATGAGACTCCATGTTAGAACGTAATGGGTTGCTTGAGTGTCGACATTCCATTGAATCAGTTGGCTAAGAGAGGAAAGTGTGGGTGGTGGTGCCGGTTACTATATATAAGAACTGCCTACTTGGAAACTAAACCAATAAACGGACTTACCTTGAATCCTTATGTCCTCGTGTCCATCAATCAACCCTTTCTTTCTTTCTTTCTTTCTTTCTTTCTTTCTTTCTTTCTTTCTTTCTTTCTTTCTTTCTTTCTTTCTTTCTTTCTTTCTTTCTTTCTTTCTTTCTTTCTCTCTCTGTTGCTTCTTTTTCTCTTTTCCTTTCTTTCTCTCTTTTTCATTCTCTTTACCTTATTCTGTCTTTCTCTCTTCACTTTCTTTCTTTCTTTGTTTCTTTCTTTCTCTCTGTCTTTTACCTTCTTTCTCTCTTAGATCTTTCTTTCTGCTTTGTTTCTTATTCTCTCTTCTTTCTTTCTTTCTTTCTTTCTTTCTTTCTTTCTTTCTTTCTTTCTTTCTTTCTTTCTTTCTTTCTTTCTTTCTTTCTTTCTTTCTTTCTTTCTTTCTTTCTTTCGTTCTGCTTTTGTTTCTTTTTCTCTCTCTGTTGCTTCTTATTCTCTTTTCCTTTCTTTCTCTCTTTTTCATTCTCTTTACCTTATTCTGTCTTTCTCTCTTCACTTTCATTCTTTCTTTGTTTCTTTCTCTCTGTCTTTTACATTCTTTCTCTCTTAGATCTTTCTTTCTGCTTTGTTTCTTATTCTTTCTTTCTTTCTTTCTTTCTTTCTTTCTTTCTTTCTTTCTTTCTTTCTTTCTTTCTTTCTTTCTTTCTTTCTTTCTTTCTTTCTTTCTTTCTTCCTTTCTTTCTTGGCCCCACTTTATTCCACTGTTGTTAACCAGACTTCTCCAGGCAGCCTACCGGGCTCTGAATACATATGGACAGACAGTGTTTGAAAACCTGGAGAATATGAGGAGATGGAAAATTCTACCAGCAATCCCTGTGGGAGATATGACAGAAGCCAGAAGCGGGCCCAGGACAAATAAGCTATCAAATCTGGTTCATAATGGATAAATGCCTGGGGACGAAGTATGTCATGGAAGCCAAGGAAGAACCTATCTTGTAACATGTTTCCCACTCCCTGGCAACCCCTTTGCCGAATCTGGAGAACAGCAGCTGAATTGCAGATGTCCCAGAAATGGAAGACCACTGGAGATGAAGGGACCAGCTACAGGAACTCAACACCAGTAGCTAAAAGAGAACGTATTGCATCTCCCAGGGATCCAGCATCATGGAAAGAGAAACCAGAGACCTTAAAAGAGTCAGGAGATCCATCCCACACCCTCAGATATCCACTATTCTGACCCAAACTATCCCACTGGAGATAAGGAAAATGGAAAACAGCCTGACGGAGGTTCTGATCATATACTGCTAAGCCTGCAGGAAACTAGGGCACGCAGCCAATAGCTGCCGACTTTCCCAAAGTCTGAACCCATGGACACCAACTATTGTCACCCCTATAAAAGTAGAGGACGAGGAACCATCATGGTGGTTGGACCCAGAAGAACAGGCACAAGAGGCCATACAAATTCTGGCCCATATGAGCACAAGGCAGACCTAGTACACACCCATTAAGATCAGGTTAACAGTTCAGTTGGTTCTACTCCGCGCTCAGGAGATCAATATTTCACAATCAGTGCAGTACCTGTGTACCTGAAAGAAATTAATACTAAAAAACTTGGACCCATGGGGATCAGGACATCTATACAAAAGCATCAGTGCTCTTCAACGCTCCTAATGGTGACCATGCGGCAGGCTGTTGCCTGGCCTGCCAGAACAATTAATGAACCAGGAGGTTCAGAAGATACAGTCCTCACTGGCCAGTTTAGAGTCTCAATCTTGGTATGTCCCTGAGATTATTTCAAAGGACAGGAGGATCCACAACCATGTCTATAGAGTAAACACCAAACTAACAGCAATAACACACGGCCACACCATAGGTGCCCAGGCAATTATAGATAACTTATAATCAGGGTCGTTGATGGAACCCTATGAATGCCCCAAATGCCAACATCCAGTGAAAGTAACACCTGTCGTAAAATGTTGGAGTTGAACAGGTTTCCATCTGCTCCAGCAACAGGTTTCCCCAACCACCAAGGAGTGGGACATGCAAGGAAAGGGGAGAGATATGTGACAAAGTCATCTGCCAAATCTTGGGGATTGACAGTTTGATCCTGGATGCTGGACTTCCTGATTATCCAAACTGGGTGCCTTCACCAAGACAGTGGCCAAACACAACAACACTCGCTCCCCTGCAAACCCCCAAATCATCAATGACCATCAGAGGAAAAGTGGGACATCAAAGCCCCGTACAGATGACCCTTATCAAAAGGTTGGAATGCTTAGAGAGCTATTCCAGCTCCTTAGCCAGACTCAAGTATTGGCAATATAGCTTGGCCCCCTAAAAACGAAGTTATAACTCTTTAAAGTCTGCGGCGAGCAGGGAATCACATTTTTTCTTCAGCACCAGTGTAGAAGGAAATGTTTTGATCAATATTAACATTCACACATACCATGTAAGTGCTATGAATAGGAAGTTGCACACAGAAAATCTGAAATTGACTCATGTTTTATGCAAGAATAAGGAAACAAACCAATTTCTCGTGCTCCTGTTAGCACCACAGGTGTTAAAAGTTGCATTTTATTTTATATTTTTATTTTTTATTTGTATATGGTTTAAACACAAACCTTTACAAACAACTTTAAGTAATCAAATATTCATACATTTTTTTGAAACAATTAATGCATATCGAAGTCCATAAGTGGAACAAGTACACAAATTCACATATTTAAAAGTTCCACACTTTGGTTTGTGCAACATACGCAAAAGTGAAAAAATAGACAATATGCATACAGACATAGAACATAAAAACCACACGAATTGGACCTAATTTAAAACAAACAAAGAATTGAAAGGAATGACTATACACTCTATCAAGTTATAGGATATTGACCCTATCTAAGTCAGAAGTAGAAATTCATATTAAGTGATAAAATGCTGTTAAAATGTCAAGTTTCAAGGCTGATATTAGTAAAATCATGGTTGGTTCAAACATTGATACATAAGAGCGGATTTGGCTGTCCAGCTAGTATATTGGTCACTAACACTTTATAGGATTTAACCCATCATCAGATATCATACCTCTTGCCGTTTATATGCCTGAACACTTTATCGAGAGTTGTTAAGTAAATTCACTATCATCAGTTCATTATTGATTCTACTCAAAAGAAGTGTGATAGAGAGGATCAAAGAGATGTTATCACCCCACATGCATCAAAGGAATGAGGATGGCTTTGAGAGCTTGTTATCATCTGTGAAATATTTCCCAAACCAAAGCATTATGTCAGGTAATAAATGAGAACAAACCGTAACCAGATGTTTCCAAGTTTCATCCAGATCATTACAGAGACAAAATCCACAACCATCAAATGAATCTTCACCCATGGCAGCGTCTTTGATTGCCCAATATTTCATTCTGTCGTTGGTAGTAATTGGTTTAGCCTGAATCTTAAGTACAGACCAGGGGATTTTGCACACTGAAACACCTCAAATAAGCAGCATAAGTTTTAAATTATTCTGAATAAAATAGTTCCAGTTGGACTAAAAGCTTCCAATGCTTACCACATCATTTTATGTCTTCTGATTTACACACTTGGAAACCAGAGAGGCCAGGTCGAAGCAGGCAAGGGAAATCTCAGTTCAGTAGGGGAGAAAGGAGACCTCACCCTTGTCTAAGACAATTCTGGGATCCAAGATAGCAGCAGGGCTTAAAGTATACTTAGGGAAAACCAAATACCGACACACATGACCACAATCAGAGAAGGTTCTGTTGACATTACACAGGTCCAGTCCATGATCCTAATCACCATTCCATGGGATGAGATATCAAACTATAAAAAGTGGCAGTTTAGTGTGGTAGAATCGAGTATTTGAAGAAAAGCAAGGTTTGGAGGAGAGAGGCAAGATATAGTTTTATTGAGCACTCGCTTGGAAGAGAGACTTGAAGTTTGAAGCGAGATGGATGAGTTTGTACAGATATTGGGTGCCATCTGGGGGTAAGAGTTTGTTGTTGGAGAGAGAACATCACAGTGGTTGGATGTAGAGAGGTACTTGAAGTAGGGGGGGTTATCATCTGGAGGAAGGGAATTGACTTGCGGAGGAGGAAGTTCACCACCTGAGCAAGAGTTGTTTGAGTTGAGTGAGAATGGTATTCATCATCTGAGGAGAGAGGCTTCCTGTGAGGATGTGAAAGGGTAATAGCCATATGGGAGACAATGTTTGAAGGTCCAAGAGTTGATATGCAAATCCCATTTATATTGGTGCTGGATTTGAGACAGGTCATTACACCTTTACACCTTGAGTTTGTTTCCAAAAGAAAGATCGCTGGTACCGCGTATTCTGCTCATCTGAGCCATTTGGCCCGCAAGTGGATAATTAGCCTCCCTATTGAATGACCATTATTAAACCCACTCTGTGACTTTTCAGGCTCCTTAATCAGGGACAACCATATATATCTTATCCTGTGGCTAACTAGCCTCCCTACTGAAGCACCCATTATTAAAACCACTCCTTAATCAAGGACAACCATATATCTCTTATCCTGCCTTAATAAAGACTTTGGTCGAAACACATGTTGGCTTTTTTCACATGTGACCAGCACGAAATGTACCAAGTTAACCACTAGCACTCACATGCTCAATAAATCAAGACTTTGAAACAAACTCAAGGTGTACGACGTGCCTCAAATCAATCTATACTAACAAGAAGTGAATGAAATCCAGCACCAAAACAAACAGGATTTGCAAATCAACTCTTGTACCTACACTATTTGGGAATTTGGGAGCTTTTCCCAAGCAACTCCTGTACTCAGCAGCAAGATCAAACCTACCCTTTAACTAGACAAAGCATAACATAGGGGCCTGCCTTTCCTCTTATTCCAGTATAAAGGTTGAAGATCCTTAGTGAGGGATACCATCTGCAGAAAATATTTTTTGAGAAGGTTGAAGAAGGATAAATCAACTATATTCTGTGGTAAAGGACAAGGGAATGCTAGAGGAGGCGGGAGGAGAACAGATACCCCTACTAGAGAGGCCAGGTTACTTCCAGTGGAACAAGTCCATCCATGGCAGAATTCATAAGAAGCACAAGTGCAAGAGTGTGCTATCTTACTGGGGATTGGGCCATTTACGTCAGAACACAATGGCGAGTGGAGTGTCACCATGACCTTAGAGCAAGGAGGCTTTCAGGTGATAGCAGCGTCCCCACTCTCCTCCCCAAGACACTCAGAAAGTGGACCAATGTTGAGCAAGATTCACCACTGCTTTGACCTTTTAGAGGAGAATGTGGCTCCCATGCCTGCTGTGGGGGGCAGACATGGCCTTTAATGGCCCACCAGCACTCGCCAAGGTAGCCTTGAGAAAAGTGAGGGCTTCTACGAGGGCTGTGGGCTGTTAAAGGCCATTTCCATCCTCCACAGCAGGCATGAATGCCATTCGCAAACGGGGGTTTGAATGGGATTTTTTTTCCTCAGGAGATTTGCGCTGCTTGAACATCCAATCTCCCGAGGAAAAAGAAAAAAAAAAAAAAGATGTCCACCGCCATATGGAAAAAGGACTAAGTCCCTTTTGCATGTCCATGGTGGCAGCCAGATGGTATGAGCGCCAGCACTAGGGCACAAAGCTCCGGTCCCCATAAAAAGCGGGGGGTGGGAAGGGGGTTGGATTGTTTTTGGGGGTGGAGGATTGGGGAGGCTCACTGTTGTCTCCCCACATAAAAAAATAAGAAATTGTGTCCCCTGGGGAAGGGCCTCGGGTGGCTGGAACAGCAGGCATGGATTGAGTATTCTCTGCCGCTATTACAGCCACCTGATTGGTTGGCTCTCACACCCCGTGTGCAAACTATGAATATTTCCAAGTCCTTGATATGTTTACCTTGAAAGACTGGTGCACCAGCTTCAGTAGGAGAGGATTTTGGAAACCCAACAACCTACAACCCGAAGACAAAGGCAAGGTGGAATTACTTTAATCTATGATAGTTTTCAGGATTTGTTTTACAGAGAAATATCCCTTCATATAACAACCCCACCACAACAATCCTACAATAAAATGTTGGGAGATCAAATAGGCTTTTTCTATGTAAATATTATATTATATTTTAAATAATGAATCAAAATTAAAGGTGGTCTCCTAACTTTAAGTGCTGGAGCAGTCACCCACCATATTCTATGCAAATACAGGTAGCGCCTCTACAGAAAAGAAATACAACCTGCCTGCTAATATCTCGGTCATATTTTATACTCACAATTCTCACAAAAATCAATTTATAAAATAACAAGTCAAAATGACAATGTATATAAAAAAAAAAAAATTATAATGTGAACATTCAAATTATCACTGTTCGGTAGAATCACTTTTGGGTTGGGTGAGGAGAGTTGAGTCTGCTGGAGTCTCTCTCCCCTGTCTACTACAGCGTGTGGGAGGGCTTAAAAACCCTGCACCCAGAGCGGAGCGGTGAGCGGAGTTGGGTGAGGAGAGTTGAGTCTGCTGGAGTCTCTCTCCCCTGTCTACTACAGCGTGTGGGAGGGCTTAAAAACCCTGCACCCAGAGCGGAGCGGCGAGCGGAGTTGGGTGAGGAGAGTTGAGTCTGCTGGAGTCTCTCTCCCCTGTCTACTACAGCGTGTGGGAAGGCTTAAAAGCCCTGCACCCAGAGTGGAGCGGTGAGCGGAGTTGGGTGAGGAGAGTTGAGTCTGCTGGAGTCCGCGGGAGCCCACGGGGACAGAGGCAGATGCAATATGGACGCAGCCCAGAAATCTGAGAGACCACCGTTACATCAAGGGCGAAAAAATAGCAGAAATGAAAAATCGGACGAGGTGGTAGCAGAGTCAGATACTGACAACAGCAAACGGCGTCTAAGGAGTGTGAAATCACAAGCCAGGCGGCTGAAATCCAGGACGCCTCTCAGTGAAGAAACTGCCCACGAGGGAAAAAAGGAGCTACATACTCCGAGGACTCGTAATAACAGCATGAACAACGAGCTCAGAGAGGCTTGCACGACGGCAGCTTTGAGCGTCTTCGAACCAGGGGCGGAAGACGTACAAGTAACAACAGAGCCACAAGTCCCGCAAACAAACCTAAGCGGTGAAAGAAAACAAGACCTACCAGGATCCGAGGTGAGCAGTGCCCTGCACACTGCCGTTAAGGCGAGTGGGTTTCCGGAAACGGCAGCCGGAGGGCAGCCGCTGACGGACCCTCAGCAGGAGCACCACGACGCCAAGGACCGGAGGGAGAAGAAATCATCGGAACAGCCAGCAAACCGCGGAACAGGACAGACAGGCTTGCCTGACCCAGGGCGGGCCGGGAGGAGCCCGACGCGGAGCCCTACGCGGATGGGGAACACGGAGGGGAGTGGCCTAGAGAAACGCCGTGAGAAAGTCCGAGGTCAAACAGATAGCCCCAACAAGCATACCAAAGGGATGCAGATAGCGCAATTGGCAAAGAGCCAGGCTAATAGTCTGACTGCCACGCAAGAAAGGGAAAGTGTGGATGTGGACAATCTACCACAAGAGAATGAGGAAGGAAGTAGGCCTGACTGGCCACAAGAGAAGAAGTCAAAAACAGTCATACAAGCAAGCGTACACAGGAATCCAAGGTCTGCTGACATTGTTGAGGAAATAGGCAAAAGTGAGAACGCCATAGGAGAAGAGACAAAACAAAGGGAGGAAAATCGGAAGCAAGTGCCACTCAATGAATCCATCAGGCACGAAGGGAAAGAAAGCAGCACAGAAGAAAGTTGGAGAGAAAGTGAAACGGGGACATCAGACTCAGATTCGGAAACGGAACTGGAGAAAAAAGCCCTAGAAGCAAAACAGAAAAAAAGGATAACTACCAATAAATCAACAACGCAAAGAAAAAATCAAGAAAAGACGAATATAATGAAAACAACAAAGAACACCCAAGAAAGAGGGTGCGCTCAGCTAGGAAAAATGAAAACGACAGGAGAAAATATAAAAAAGAAACCTCAAAAAAAAATGAGGGAATGCAAAAAGGACCATTGCCAGTATCCGTATCAGGAACATTGAAAGCATTTTTCTTTAACCAACAGAAATGAAAATTAGATCCGGAAAACGATCTATCGGACGCAGAACTGCTGGAAGCGGTCGAGGTAAATTCTGGAGGAGATAACCAACAGACCCCCGGAGTCACCATGGGGTTATAAGGATCACCAGCTATAGGTTTGTTGCAGCTATTTCAGGAAAAAAGGAATGCGGCGAAAGCAATTTGGCGGCAAAAAGAAGAGAGAGAAGAAAGACGGAAGCTAAGCACCTCAAAAGAACATCAGGAGGTGCCCTCTGAAGAAGGGGGGAATACCTTAAGAACTGAAGATGACAACCAAAGACAGGCCTTGGCCCGGGAGAGGGTGTTCCAACGAAAAGACCAACGTCAAAACGCGGCTTTCCCAGATTGGGTAAATGCACACCTAAATTTAGACCAGATACTTCGTACCCCGGAGAAAGCAAGAGATCTACATGGAGTGAACCAGCAAAGAGAAGCACAGAAAGAACAACCTAAGTGCGCAGGGATGGAGGAAAAATCACACAGAACCAGGTTAAGCGACAGCCTATTTATGGAAGCAATGGCAACACCAGGGAAAATAGTCAGCACACCGAAATCGCCGAAAAACAGACGGATAAGTGAAATAGGCACGCCGATACAAAAGGAGTCCCCAAGTAAAAAATAGGATCTACTAACAATCATGTCTGCAATAACCATCACACTGGCCCCATATTGCAAACTGTACGAAACAATAAAAGAAGGAATACAAGATAATACATCAATTCTGGCCTCTATGTCCACAAAAATCACGCATATAGAAGGATACATCACAGCTGTAGAAGAAAGAAATGACGCCTACAAGAAAGGGTGGGAAAAAGAACTGGAGGACTTAAAGAAATAAATTGAGAACTTAAAAAAGGGGACGGAGGAGGAGGATCAGAAAACTAAAAATCGGAGTCGGAAAGTAAGAAGGCTGCAACCATAGATAGTCACAAAGGAGACCAGGAGATAAAGGAAGCGATGGAGGAAAGGTCCAAACCCCCACAAATATACCCAATCAAATCGGGACTCCGAAATTATCCTCAGAGAAAAGCTCCAGTGATATTGAAACTAAAGAATAATGACAAGGTAGAGAAAGCTCCACCGAAAGAGAAGGCGGAGCAGCAGGAATCAGAAAATTCAAAAGAAAAAAAAAAGAAGGAAATACAGAGGAAAGTCCAGAAAACAGGCCGAGAGAAGGGAAAAAAGACAAAACGAGAAGCTCTCCCCTTTCGGTTGAAGATTTTATGAGTGATACTAACTTGATGAACTTGTCCCAGCATTGGGATATCACCTCCAACAACTCAGTGATCGAGGTGAACACAGATCAGCAAATACAAAAACAAAAAGAATCAGAGAAAGAAATAGAAATCAGACAAAACATGAAAGCCCAAACACCAAAAAGAAGCCAAGAGGCAAGTGAGTCCCAAAAGAGGACAGCATTGGAGATACAAAAAAAGGACAGAGAAGAAGAATGAAAGCCCTCAAAAGAGCAAAGAATAAGTGAGCGGTCACCAACACACCGACAACAGGCGATAAAAAGCTCAGAGGACAATAGAAGAACTGGTACGCTGAAAGCTGGAAAACAGGAACGTATATTCAAACTTGAGCAACTAGACCCAAAAAGAGGATATATGATCCTGAATAGGAAGGAGATTTTGAAATTAATGAGCAAAATGAACGCGCTGAAAATGATAAAAACAGAAGACATCACGTTAGTAGAGCCTTACCATAGAGGAAAGATCGCAAAGGCATACATCCACGTGAAAGAACCAATCCGGCAAGACACGGAGGCAAACGCAGCTATTAAAATGGGACAAAATGGGTTTGGGTTGACAGAAATAAAAAGAGAAATACAAAAAGAAAAGAAAGAGCATCAGTACGATCAAAAAGAAAAAAGGCCACACCATTTTGCTTCACGGACAGAAGAGCGGTATGGATTTATTAGAATAGGAAAACATAGAGAAGAAAAGGGTACCGACTCGGAATTGGAGTATGGACGAACAGAAGACAGAAAAGATAACCGAAGATACCATAAGGACGAAAAACAACAACATAACACGCAGTCAAGGAAGGAGCACCAGGACACGGGCTCAGAATACCATAACCTACACCGGAGAGCGGAACCAAGACGCTTTCAGAGACATTTTAGCCCAGTAGGAACGAGAGAGCAAAGAAATCACCCCCGAGACAAACAAAGGAGACGTCAACGGAAACGGGCCCGCTAGCATGGCTAAAAGCAGCCTTAATGCGCAAAACAGAGAACTAGCAATTAACGCGGTCACGGGCATCTACGTGGGAGGAACAAAGCAGTGAAGACCAAAAAGAAAGCAAGAAATGTTTCATCCTGGGGTCATGGAACACAAGAGGATAGACTCATTTAACCAGACCGGGGGACGTGGACTTAGGTGCACTAGACATCATATGTCTACAAGAAACCTGGTTACAGGAAAAACCCGGCCTAGACGGCTATGTAGTGGAAATAGCACCTGCAAGCAAGGGCTTGTTAGGCCGACCATCCTCAGGTCTGTTGACAGCAACGAAAATGGGAGTGGGCCGTGCAACACCGATAAAACTGCATGAATCATATGAGATGCTAGTAATACTGACCACATGGACCAACAAAGGAAAATCAAAGAACAAGGCGATTTGCAACCAAGTCATCATAATAAACACGTATTGGAACCCCCAAAAGATGACAAACAAAATGCACTGCGCAAAAATGGCGGAGATGATAGACGAAATCAAAACAGAACACGTGAATGCGGACATCATCGTATGTGGAGACTTAAACGCCGATTGTAGGGAGGGGAATGAAGAAACAAAGTTGGGAAAGTGTCAAGGCCCGACCCGAGAGAGAGGCATCAAATGGGAGACCTTGATTAAACCAAGAAATCTTCATAACATTGCAGCTCTATTTCCGAAGCAAAAGAACATTCCAACTTGGGAGAGCCTGAATGCAAAAGCTACCCTAGATTACATCTTTGTGTCTACAGAATTCCTACCCAGAATTGAGAAATACAAAGTTCAAAGAAGCACACACAGTGATCATAATTTACTGACATGTAAATGGACAGGATCACAAACAGAAAATCATGTGTACAAACACAATCTCGAAATAAACAACCAGCAATCAAGAGTCCGTCTAACAGAAGAAGATGTAAAAACGATAACAGCAAGATATAGACTTCCAGATGAAGCCCAAGGACAAGTATAAGAAATTCGACCGAACTACCTACCATTGCTAATACCATACAAAAAACCAGCGAGGAGTCAACAGAAGAAAACGTCAAATGCATTGCACACATATGATAAACTGCTGGTTGAAAGAAGAAAAGTGGTGAGGAGGTTAAGAAAAATTGCAACAAAAAGAGACCAGCAGGAAGACTGGGAAAAATGGCAGATGGAGGCTAAGAAATATAATCAGTGTCTAAAGCAACATAGATTACGGATGTACCAACAAGACGCGGAAAGTATGTTGAAAAGTCGTGGCTCAAAGAAAACAAGTGATTTCTGGAGAATAATCAAAGCAGCAAATCCCTCGAAGCCACCGGAACTGACAAATGAAGTCCCTGAGTCAAGTTGGAAAGCATATCTAACAGCACAATTTGAGCGACCGACAACACAAACAACTAAAGGATTATCGGACACGACAGCCACTTGGGTGAACGTGGCAAACGCTACAGATATTGAAAGGACTATCAAAACTTAAAAACATCAAGGGCCCCCGGACCCGACAAGGTGACAAATGTCGACCTAAAGCAATCAGCGAATGCTTGGGCAGTGATAATAAGCAAAATCTTCTCACATTGTGCCCAGACAAAAATGGTCCCGGAAACATGGCTAAAGGCCATAATTGTGCCAGTGTATAAAAAAGGCGAAAGAGAAGACCCGGAAAGCTACAGGCCCATCGCGCTGTTAGACATTGTGGGCAAAATCTATGCAACCCAGCTGTTGATCCATTTCAGAACATGGGCAAATACTGCACCCTGCTTCGACACTTTTCAGACAGGATTTCAGAAGAAGGGAGGCATGACAATAAATATACTGATCCTACAGATCCTCAAAGCGAAAGTAAAAGAGGGAGCCCCAAGAATCTACCTAGCGTTTGTAGATCTATCAAAAGCTTTTGATAAAATCGACCGAGAAAAGCTATGGCTAAAACTGAGCAAGTGGAAATGCCCAACGTCCATCATGGCCCCAATAAAAGCGCTTCATGAAAATACAAAAATTAGCGTAAAATTGAGTAAACAAGGCAACCTGTCGGAAGTGATCGCAATCCAGCGAGGTGTCAAACAGGGCTGCCCACTAGCTCCAGCCCTGTTCATTGCTTTTTTGGGTGACTATCAGATCGAAGAGGAAAAAATACGAGCTTTCCCACCAAAAATTGGAAATGAAATCATCCCACGACTATTGTACGCAGATGATGCCATCATTAGCGACCAAACTCCAATTGGGCTGCAACGAAAATTGAACAATCTGGCAAATTATATGTCAACAAATAATCTGGAAATCAACACAACAAAAACTAAAGTGATGGTCTTCGAAAAAAACGCAAACAAAAATACAAAGCAGCTGAATTGGCATTTGGAGAACGCCAAATTGGAAGTAGTCGACAAGTTCAAATACCTAGGGGTAACCTTAGATGGATCAGCAGGCGACAAAGCAATACAAGATCAGTTATGGGACAAAGTTAAAAGACTTACAGCACAAACTAGACTGGTTGAC
Organism: Ambystoma mexicanum; assembly: GCF_040938575.1. NCBI lineage: Eukaryota > Metazoa > Chordata > Amphibia > Caudata > Ambystomatidae > Ambystoma > Ambystoma mexicanum. The sequence goes on from NC_090935.1 coordinate 135,341,981, forward strand.
AAAAAATTTGGGAAATTTTCCATTGTTCCAGCGATAAAATTTTACAAGGCAAAGGTTGTGCCTTCTATCATTTATGGCATGGAAGTCGCCTTCAACCTACCGAACTCAATATGGCAAAAACTGGAAGGCCACGTGTGGAAGGCAGTGTTAGGCCTACCCAAATCAACCTCCATGCCCGCAATTAGAAGGGAATTGGGCCTGGTCTCTTTGGCCTCATCAGTGGAACAAAGCAAGCTGAGACTATATAGAAAAATCATAATGGCCGATTCCTTGCCAATATTTGCAGTGATATCAGAAGAATTGAAAATGGGCACCTGTAAAGCGCTCAACAAGTGGGCAGCAACAATACAAGAAACGCTAAATGAAATATCATGCACAGAAGAAGATCTCAAAACAACCCCAGACCGAGTAAAGATAAAAATTGAACTCATGGATTGGATCCGGACTGTAGACACAGCGAGAGTAAATAAGCTACTCACCCACCTTCCACCGATTTTTAATAGGGTGAAAGAGCCACTGAATTACTGCAAAAAATTTCCGAATAAAAAGATGAGGAGCACATTTTTGAAGGCAAGATTAAACCTGCTGATGACCCATTAAATTATAGCCATTAGATCATCGAAAATGGATAGCAGCTGCCGCCTATGCAAAAACAAAGAGGAAGTGGAAACATTGCAACATCTAGTCCTAAGATGCCCAAAAACCAGTACAAACAGAGACAGATATTTACAATTATGTCTGCAAGGGGCGACAACGCTAGATGAAGAGGCGGTCTGGAATATGCTAATCTCAGGAGAAACAACGAGATGGACCATAGCGGCAGTAAAATTGATAGATCTAGCTTTCGAAATGATTTCCAACACACAGGCACATATGAAAACAGCAGAGGTGGCCGGGCCAGTGAAATCGCCTATTGTAATCTAAATACAATGAACAATTAAAAGACAGGGTAATCCTGAGAGAGAAGGCACAAAATGACTATGACCTGAGAATTGTCATCACAAAAACAATCATGATAAACGCCTTGGCGTATCCGAAGAAGAAGAAAGATTCTTGTAAAAATCGTTAAAATCTTTTCGATTAAAAGCAAGTAAAAAAAAAAAATCACTTTTTAAATAAAGCACAAAACCTTTTTATAATTTGCAATATATAATCCACTTAATTTTCTGACACCATCAACAAGTTTTGGCATTTCAGAAAAAGATTGGATTCACATCTAACGTTTTTATTCTAAGGCTGATTCTAGTCTAAATTTTGCAATTTCTTTTTTCTGCTTTAGACGTGGAGACAAGAATACTGGGGAGGGTAGATTTTACTACTTTGGGCCTGATTTGCCAAGCCTTTTTAAAGGGGATTTTCCCATTCAAAAGTGCTTTTGTAAATCAGGCCCTCTGGCTACAGACTTGAGCTATTGGTAAAAGCTTTTAGTTTGGAGAAAACAGGTCTTGATTAATTTAAAGGACGACACACGTATTTGAGCTGAAATGTGAGATAGAAAAGAAAACAGCAATTTATTTTAATTAGCATCAGTAGTCCACTTAAGGCACAGTCACCTTTTCTACACAATGTTATTTAGAAAAATGACATTGATTATTTAAATTGGAATAATTTTCTTGAAAAAAGGGGATACAATGACCCCCTTCATATCCTACTTTAAGTGGTATAAAACTTTATTCAAGATTTCCTTCTTAAGTAAACTATGTTGTTCACAGGTTAAGAAGTCTATTTATTCCAGCATATCTGTGAATCACGGTGTACACCATGTCACAAATCAAGATATACATTGCCACTGCGAAAACATGGAGATTCATACATTTTTGGGCAGTGGCAAAGACTAATATGCAATGCGCAAGGAAGCATTATAGGGCATTCTATTTTAATATACTTACACAAAGATTCCTGTAAAGGCCCTGTTCCCATTTAGTGTCATACCTTGTAAAGGATGCCACCGAAAGACTTTCAATTGCAATCAGGGGTTTAATTCATTGTTGTGACACAAATCGAAAAGCACAGGGTTAGTGTGCTCATATTTGGCTTGTCTGTCTTAAGACCAAGGATAGGTAAAAAAGGCCTTTGTAAGGGGTATTTTCATCTGCTACGTCCAGGTGAAACCCAAATCACCACTTCTCCTGTTGGACAAGCTCCCTTCTTCCACAGATTTCACAAGGACCCTCTCAAGTTCCTGTCTCTTTGGCCTTAAATACTTGATAAACTCCACACAATGCAGCATCATTTGATACAGCACTTTCCGAATAGATGACCATGCGTGGGGTTTTATTGAAATACTGACACTCCAAACTATCCTCTCCTTTACTGTGATTTATCCAGTGTGTTTTTCTATTCCCCTCCTTCCTTCTAAAATGGTGATCAAATTGGAATGAAATATAGTTTATCTTTGTATAGGTCTCCACCATTATTGAAGACTATATATTTGGAATCACATGAACATTCTAAATTCAAGGATGTTCTTCATGTTCTGGTAGCTAGTACTATGAGAAATCTATTGAAATATGCTAATCTTTTAGTAATTCAAACATGTGATCTTTTGTGGCTGAAAATACAGAGCACTTTGCTGAAGTTTATCTCTTTCTTCACTCACGGCTGAAAGATGATCTTTGTCCTGAAATGTGGGCACAACCTGAAGCACAAGTGCACACAGAAATATACCTTTACCCCAGACTATTGAACGAATAACTGGTCTTTGCACCATCCAACTTACAAGACACTTTCTGTGTGGACACAGTTCCACATGCTAGTTCACTGTCAAAACCACTACGTTTACTCATATCAACACTCAATGGCACTGCGAACACCTGACCAGCTGCCAGTCTAAAAGCGTAATTTATATTATCACATAATCACTACAATTCTTGTACATCACTCTAGAGTCAGAACTTTAAACCTACAAGTCCCTCTTTTTTTACTCAATTTAATTTTGTATTCCATTTTTCAAAAGAAGAAACCATGAACAAAAATATCAGGCATCTAAAAATAAATATGGTAGTAGTCTTAAATTAAGAAGCAGAAAAAAAAGACATTAAACAATACAATAATACTAATAATAATATTGATACTAATACAAAAGTGCATTATAGTTTCTCCTTTGTCAGTTGTGGTTCAACGTAGTCCGCAATGCCCCCTTATTTGGGCAGAGCTACCATACTCGATGCAAATAATAGTAGTGTGCAGGTGTTTAGTTAGTACGCATCATGCTTTGATACATAGCCACTTCCCAGTACCTTGACTTAATCATTCACTCTATATATTATCCTTACCATTTCCTGGATCCAATATTTTATCTAGAGAAAGATAACTTGATTCTACAGTCAGAGCAACACATCTTTGCTGTCATTCATGCTGCAATGATCCAATGAAATTCAGGAAGACTGAGGGGGCAGACCTTTGAGAAATCGTGCAGTAAAATCCACTTTTCCATGTTTGGGTATCTCCATTTTGATGATTCTTGTGATCCTGGTCTGTACTCTTGACGAGAATCTTTGAATTTTGGGCAGATAAGAAGTATGTGCCTCCGATCTCCAGAAGGTGAGCCACATCTCCAGCATGTATTGCCCCAGAAAGTTGCAGGCTATATAATTTGCTCAGAGTCCAATACCATTCATGTAGGATTTTGAACAGTATTGGCTTTAGCCTAGCCTCTCTGTTACCATTTTTATGCGAATTTAGTGCTTTGTTCCAGTCGTCATCCTATAGGGTATGTTGCAGTAAGTTTTCCCATTTGACCCGGAGTTCTAGTTGATGGTGGATCGGGAGGCAGTTTTTGATTAAGAAGGAGTAAAGAACTGATATTTTGACTGGTTTATTTGTGTATTGTTTGAAGATAACTGCTAGCGGTGATAATGAAAGAAAGCTCTGTAGCCGTGAACTAGCCTTGCTTAGACTACTACCTAGCTGCAATTGTTTCCATATGTGGTGTGGAGAAGGAAGGTTCCAAGAGATAGTTGGTCAAAGCTCTATATAATTTACAATTTTAATCCATCCGATGACTCCAATGCTTTATGCCCAGTTCTGCTCAATTCCCCCCCATATTGGAAACCGTATTATTGTTACTATCTCATTGTGCCATATGTTGACTTCCTGGTGCACATAGAGATGTGTCTTCATTAATCTTTGCATTTCTTACCAGGTGTAGGCATTCCTTTTTAATATAGTGAGTTCAATTTTGTATGGTGTTGTGAGATTGATGCTCTGGATGTGTTGGTTCAGATTTATTTGCTCTTTTTCCGTTGCAGCCCAGCCAGGTATCTGCAACGTAGTGTGGAGTATCAGTAACTGGCTGAGTTGCACCACACAGAAGCAGAATTCCAGGTTAAGCGACCACAGCTCACCCAAGGAGTTGGTTTGTAAATTTGCTCTACTGATTCTGGGGATTGCCCCCTTTATATGACCATATATATGACCTCATTAAATATTGCCCACCAAGATTGTGCATTTACTAAAGGTAACATGAGGAAAATGGATAAGAATATGGGCGCAATCATGATTTTCACACTTTGAATATGCCCCCATATTGATATGTTAAGTATATTCCCTTCATGTAGGGAGGACTTTACCGGTATACAGACTATTCACCAAAATCATTTTCATCAAGTACTTTTTCACCTAAAAAAGTTTAGTGAAAGATGTTTTCATTGAAAGAATCTTTTTCTGAATTTTATTATATCGAATGTTAACTGTCTTTTTAATGTTACATTGTTATTAAATATAACAATGTGGCATTAAACATGTTTAAGGTATAATGCTTTTTTGGGTACGTTAAAGGGTTAAATTTGTTTAGGAATGTTGGGGTGTTTTTAAGGGTAACAAAACAAGGGATTAGGGGTACCCCCAATAAAAGAAAATGTATTTGATTATACAGGTTAACGGGAGTTTGGGGGGCACCACACCAATAACAATTAAAAAATGAATTCAGTAAACAGGTTTTAGGTGAAAGAATTTCGATGATAAATACTTTAGGTGAAAAAAAGTGTAGAAAAGACATGTAGTGTTAATTTGTATCTCCGGGTACTTTAGAACCCTTTTCTTCCCATTTAAAATGGAAATGTGTAATCTGCAATTTGTAAGAGTAGTCAGACAGGGGTAAGGCCTTGCATGTATGCCAATTAATGGTGTACCCTGAGAACACATAATTCATCAATTAGTTTAATACGACTTTGGACTTTGGATCAAAGTTTCAGTGTGTTTGATCTTATGTGGTATATCATCTGTGTGCCTTTGTTTCTCCTACCACCGTTGAAATTCCCACAATGTCTTTGTGTTGTATGACGGCTGCTGCAATGAGTTCCAGGGCTAATAAGAATTGCATTGGCAATAACGGGCAACCTGTCTTGTGACCCTCGATATTGAAAAAGCGTCTAAGATGAATCCTTTGCTAGCTAGACGCGCAGAGGGATTTCATTATAGGTGTTAGACTTCACATATGAAATCAGAACCCAGCCCACATTTTTCTATTGACTGCAAAAAGGTAATGCCATTGCTCCCTGTCAAATGTTTCTTAAGCGTCCAGGCATATGATGAATTCAGGCTCATTCTTATGTCTTGCCTGCCAGCAATAGTGTTCTTAAATTGTTCTTTGCCAATCTAATCAGGACAAAGCCAGTCTGGGAATCCTTAATCAGAGTGGAATTCACCTTCTGAGTCTACAGGCCCATATCGTGACCAGAAGTTTGATGTCAGTGTTAGTGTGGGAGACGAGTCTGTAATTTTCACATTGTGTCAGCTCTCCACCTAGTTTTGTGATAATAGTAATGAGGGCTGGTTGAATTCAGGAAGGATAGCCTGCCCTTTATCACCTTTTTTCAACAATTTGGAGATTATTGCAGCTGCAATCAGTTTATAACGCTAAGAAAACTTGGTGGAAGACAGGCTATTCCTGGGATTCTGATTGCTGGCAGTCACCTAAATCTCTTACTAATTTCATCTTCTGATACATCTTGGCCCAGCCATTCCCTTTTTTCTTTTGAGATGGTGGGAAAATGTGGCCTCTCTTGAAAGTTGGTTGTTGTTTTCTTCACGGTCTGTGGACTCTCAGAGGTGTATAATAGCAGATAGAATTTTCTAAATGCTTCATTTATAAATAGTTGGTTTGGTATTGTGATGTCATCATTATTTTTTAACAGAGACATCTTCATGTTCATGTTGTTCCCCCTTTATTTGAACTGGGCTGGCAGTAGTCTGACTGCTTTTTCTGATCTTTCTTAATGCCTTTGCCGCCCTCGCAACAGAATGTGTGTGTATGTCATTAAGTTCTAGATTGATCCTGTTTAATTTATCAAGGTTATTATGAGAAATGGTTTTCACGTATGCTTGAGTTAGATGCTTGTCCTCCCGTTCCAGTTGTTTGAGGGTTTCTTTTTCTTTAGATGTGTCATATATTAGTTTGCCTCTTATGTATGCATTCACTGTGACCCAGAGGGTTTCAGTGGTTCACATAGAGCCTAGATATAAGTCTAGGAAATGCTATATAAAATATCTTATAAGCTTCCCCTCGGGGCACTTGGGAAGAGACTGACATTCATCCTCAATCTATTTGAGGGAGGTCTAATGATATCTAGGTCTATATCTTTATTGGGGCTCTGTCTGATAATTCCATTGCAAGGACTTCATTGATCGTGACTAGTGACTGTAGGGAGTGGGAGATAATAAAGTTCTCTATTCATGAAAAGGAACCACGTATGCAAGAATTGAAGCTACATTCCCTCTGCCAAGAGTCCCCAAAACCATGATCAGTTAGTATATCCCTTAGGATTCCCCTTCCTCTGTTGTTATAAAATAACTATTACAATCTTATTCACATGTATATCTAATTATATTATTCTACATTTATTGCTAAAAATTATTTCATCTTGTTCTTTATGGAGGAATCTGGGTCAACATAGCGACTGTTGCTTTTATTTCTTTTTTAATAATGTACCAGCTGGTATATAGTTCTATTTTGAGTGCTATATATCTGGCAGAAATACTAAATTCCCAGAATGAATTAGTTGTTATTGCATTAATGTTCCACACAAATGTATTGAAGTGATTACAATTTAGAGTCTGGAATTTGTTACATTGTGTTAATAAAGGCTGTGCAGTCTCCACCTTATATGTGTTGCAACCACCTTTACATGTTCACTTCTTAGACAGAATTGCTCTCTGAGGGCCTACTATGATAGGGCCCATGAGAAGGTTGAATGTTAGTTGTATGAGGAATCCACACATTTTGTCAAAATGTCGAGTTCCATCAAAATGTCGAGTATACATACAGTAATGCTGTCAAATAGTGGGTGAGAGACATAGCATATTTCCTATACAGCTTTTGTTGTATATGTGTGTTCAAAGTTCCTATTAGAATCCCATAACCTCACTTTTTTTAACAGGGCTCTTTTTAATGAAAACAGATCTTTTGACCAACTGGGGGTCCATTCTATAGCCTCCTGGAATCTTTACCAAGTTTCGGATGGGAGAAAATGGGGAGACCCGTTATATTGAAGCATAGCACCTCGGTGTCCCTTCAGTGTGTCAGGTAGTTGTAATCTCATTCTGATGAACTCCATGGTCCTCCTTATCTTAACTTCTGTTGCCAAGGCTGTAAGGCCCAATCTAGATGAATTGCATTGATTGAAACGCATTGGAGAAGTCCAAGAATTCCCTTCCATGTTCTAGGCCATATATTACCTCTGGCATTACACTAGATTGGTACACATTTCTGAACCCGCCAAAGAGAATCCAGAATATTTTGTAAAAATCTTATAAAAGTAATTTGTGCTACTATTTTAGAGGTGATAAAAGACTGCATTCTGCTTTGTGTGTTGTTACTGGTATAAATCATACTCAGATATTTGATTTCATTCACCACCATAATTGGCGCATTTCCCATCTTTCATTCTCCCGGCACTGTGAATGGAAACAGACACCTTCTTCATAAAAATGATGACTATTGGCTCACATTCACAGAAACTATATCACTCAACTGTTGGGTTCAGTCTCAACCTTAAAAGAGGCAGGATCATCTACAACAGTAGCAAGTATAGCTGAATGGAACGCGGTAGTACAGATGAAAGAAAGATTAATAACTGGTCCATCATGATGGAATATTTAAGACACAACACTCTCCCCCCTATTGTCTGGAATGAGCCACATCTATTTCTGGATAACATGAAATTATGACGCTATTAGTCTACAGAATTAAATTAGTAATTGCACAATAAAAAAGTGAGTGTGTAAGGAAGGGATCATGTCCACTGATAAATGTTGTTATGTATTATTCACAGGCTATGCCTTCTGAACACACCACAGACTCCAGCAAGTCGCATTGGTTGATATCATTAATGGGCGTTATTAATGATCATACCACTGAAGAATGTTCTCAATGAGAAGAACTGAAACATGTTGGGATATTTATAGAGCAGTTTAACTTTAACATTAGATGTTAGATATACTGCCTTTGGTGGTGGATACCCCGCCCCATGCAACTGATTTGTTGTCAATGTATGTTTTATTATGATACCTAGCTGTCCCCGGACACGCGTTGCTGTGGCTCAGTCTGGTTAAATGGAACAGAAAGAAAAGAGAAAGCGCAAAACAGCCTCCCTCCTCTCCCCCCATAATCCAGGAGCCAAGTATATAGTCTTTCCCCCTCTCAATGGTGCCAGTGGCGGAGGCAGAGAGTGCAGTTCCATTCCCTCCTTGCTTGTAGTCTGGGTTGTGTGCCCCCGCTCATCCCTCTTCATGGGTTAGAGTTTGCATTGTGCTACCTTGCCTGCTGGATGATACACAAAGCATGGAATGATACTTAGCTCAGTTAGTGTTCCTCAGACCTCTGCCATGAGGATTATAGCACTTGGCAGTTGTTGCACCCATCAGCCAAATTAATACTTTCTTAAATGAGATGCGCACGATCGGTGTGCTCACAACTGTGCATCCTCAAGTCTGGCTGCACGTCACTCTGCTGCTTCCCCGGCACGTATTTGAGCCATTCTAAATGGGAAACATTGAAATGGAATCGTAAAATATTTAGTATAGTGTGTGTTGCTTTTACGTTAAACAGATGGCACTGTTTTTCCCCAAAAACATGTTTTTACCTGTCACAGGTCTGACATCTATGTATAGTAGGTATATAAAAACAAACGCCTATTTGAATGCAATGTTGTGTCAAAATTTCAAAGCAATTGGTGAAGAACTGTGGTGTCGGGTACTCATTTTTTCATATCAATTTCATGAATTATATGGCTATCAGTATAGCTGTATTTGTTAAAGTAATTCTCTATTTTGTACGATGGATCAATAACGTATATTTTAATATGTTCCTACAAAATAGGTAATTTATATGTAGTAGTAAAGTGATACATTCTGCCTTCCTTTGCCCACACCCTACATTGAAGGGATCTGTTGTATTTATATGTTGTATTGCCCGCACATGTCCCCCACAGACGAGTCCCTTTCTTTGGGTTTTAGGAAGCTTAGCATATTTAGTCAGGGCCAGCATTGATCACTTTAAGCCCACATGGGTTTGATCCACCATGATGACATTGTCAGCATTTGCCTTGACATTGATCTTCCTGGACCCCATCTTAGGTGTGAAGTCATTAATTGAGGTTATATGCACTTCCAGGTCCAAGAAATATAAATTAAAAAGAATTGGGGCATGAATGTAGCCTTGTTTATTTGACCACGCTTGTGTATATTTTTTCTGAAAATTCACCTTGTTCATTTCGACGGACCCTCACAGAAGTGTTTGAGTACAGTTGTTGTATATAATATAATAAATGGGGGGATGCCTAATTTTTATAATTTATTCCACAGGAAATTCCTATTTATTGTATCATAGGCGTCTTTGAAGTCTACAAAAAATTTATAGAGGAGGTGCATCTCTAGTTTTTGCTTGTTGGGTGAGGTACTGTAGCGTAATTAGATTATCTGTGGTAGACAAATCAGATCTAAATCATGTCTTGTAGACTGACAGAATTGTATTTGTTTTTACCCAAACTGCCACTTCCCACACTTTTTATTGCCACTTAGAAGCAAATATAGATTTTTACTATTAACTTTCACAGTCCACCAGATCGATCTTCAGAGTTCGCTTTTTTACCTGCTACTTAAGCATCATATATTCGTTTATTCAGATTTAGCTGTGTGCATGTTGCTGTTATTTTACATCTCCCACATTTTCCTGGCAATACCATCATCCATTCTGACATTTCTGTTGTAGATAGGGATTTTGAATGCTCTCTATTCTTGCTTTTACATATGCTAAGTTCATCATTCAATTTATTTATGTTCTTTTCCATCCACATAATATGATTCTTCTGTAGATTAACTTCATGGTTTCCATAGTTTTAATTTACCTTAAAGGGTCTTTCAAGGTCCATATTCAAGGACAGATAGTCATGACCACAATTTTTAGTTGTTTGTATATTGACAAAATATTTGGCGATTTTATGTTATTTGAGAGGTCTGGTTTACTGGTTTTGTCTAAGAAGGTGTTCATGACTAATCTCCGCCTACTATGATTAGTGTTTGTCAGATTTCTGTGGATATTCAGTTGATGTGGGATCATAATGCCATCGTGTCTCCAAACGCATCGCAAGTGTCCTATCTTTTAGTCTGAGCTTAATGAAGATGACCCTTCCCTCAACATCTGCCCATTTTTTTAGGACATGGCAATAAAGGTACTTCCTAACTAGTATGGCAACCCCACGTCTTTTCCATTTCTTTTCGTGAGCTATGGTAAAGTTCATATACCCAGTCTCTTTTTAATGTATTGGCTTGTTCAGGAGTTAAGTGTGTTTCTTGGAGGAGGGAGATTTGCTAGATAATGTGTTTTAAGGTAATTCAGTATTTTCTTCTGCTAGTCTTGGGCTATAGCTTGGAAGCAAGACGACTCAGAGCAACACGGGTTCGATCCCCGGTTATATGCTTACAAACCTCTAGTTATTAAGCGGGTTAAAAATAACCAATTACAATTTTCCAATTACAATGTAATGGTTAAGCATGTTAGCATTTCACAAGATCACCTTTAGGTCTGTTATGGTGTCAGTCATTGTTGTGGTCTTATTCTCCTTGGGTTCATTGTATGTGCTTCCTCCATGGGCCTTAAGTCGTTAATACCCCCTTTTTTGCGGCTTGGAGGATTTTGCAAGTAGGTGTATGTCCTATCTTTTAGTCTGAGCTTAATGAAGATGACCCTTCCCTCAACATCTGCCCATTTTCTTAGGACATGGCAATAAAGGTACTTCCTAACTTGTATGGCAACCCCACGTCTTTTCCATTTCTTTTAGTGAGCTATGGTAAAGTTCATATACCCAGTCTCTTTTTAATGTATTGGCTTGTTCAGGAGTTAAGTGTGTTTCTTGGAGGAGGGAGATTTGCTAGATAATGTGTTTTAAGGTAATTCAGTATTTTCTTCTGCTAGTCTTGGGATATAGCTTGGAAGCAAGACGACTCAGAGCAACACGGGTTCAATCCCCGGTTATATGCTTACAAACCTCTAGTTATTAAGCGGGTTAAAAATAACCAATAACAATTTTCCAATTACAATGTAATGGTTAAGCATGTTAGCATTTCACAAGATCACCTTTAGGTCTGTTATGGTGTCAGTCATTGTTGTGGTCTTATTCTCCTTGGGTTCATTATATGTGCTTGCTCCATGGGCCTTAAGTCGTTAATACCCCCTTTTTTGCGGCTTGGAGGATTTTGCAAGTAGGTGTATGTAGTTTTCTATGTAGTGTATGCCTGTTGGTGGCAGTGGGTGCTTTAGTATACTGCATGTTATAATAACAGGTGCATTCCTGTAACAATCAACATAAACTAGAAAGGACTGCCCCCAACAGGGGCTCCAACCTTTTTTGTTAATGTCATCCAAGGAGAGCAAAAACATGCTGTTTTGTCCATCAGCTTCTTCAGTGAAGGCATTTCATGCACCTACGACCATCATTGTACTCTGCGGATGAGGGTGAAGCTTAGACTCCAGTGGCCCAACTCATTTTCTAGTGTCTGACGTGCCATTGTTTTCACCAACATAGTGAGATTTAGATTGTAATGGTGGGTGGCGTATACCTTTTGGTGAGGAAACAATACTGGGATTCTCAGGTTTCTCCAAGACTGTCTCTCCCCTGAACTTGATTTGTTTGTATGTTGATTTCTGGGCATGCAACAATTTGGCTGTAACTGACAGAGGCAGTTTTGTGGTATCTGAATCATGACAATATATCTTCTTTTGCCGCAGGAATTATCCTGGTGAGGGAAGCAGGTTGACCGAACATATCCTGCTGCTAATACTGGGCTGCAGCTCGATCAGAGGTGTCTATTTCAGGAATTCAATGTGTCTATGAGACAGGAACACAATCAGTGGATGAGTTCAAAGTCAAACCTACCCTCATCTGCCACACACATCAGTGATACTAACTAGTTCACCCGACATGTTTAATTTCACCAGATACGTGCTTTGGCGATGATACCCGCCACACCTTCAACTTGGCAAACCTTACCCCTGAGACCCATAGTCTCCCTATGGTTGTCCAAATGACGGCATACTCGAGGTAAGACCCCCCTGCCTTGAGTTTTTAACACCTTCACACAAACATATTGTTATTTCTATGCCTTCATTGCAGGATGGTACTAACTCTTTTAACTTATATTCCTTTTCAGAAAGACCAGCTATGTGATACACTAACAATATTAACCACCCTAATTTGACTTTGAGAATCAAATCTCAAATTCCCCCACCTCAAGACGACAATGAGTGCCCCTCAATTTACTGATGAGAGTTTTTCAGTATGCAGGATAATCTTAGGCCACCATACATATCTCAAACTATCATTTTTGTATGTCTTTTTAGGATAGAAAATCTGACACCCATACAACAAGCCCGAATATCTTTTTGTTAACATTCTTATTAATGCCTTAGGGACGGCAGGCATTTCTATCAAGCGCAGCGTGTGCTGCACTTGCACGACAGTCTCTTACCTGACAGCCTAATCGCGTGCCGTAGATTCTCCTGAGGGGCTAGGATCCATTTCCATGACAACACAAACACAATAATGAGGGATTAGGCACCGGTCGCTGCCCCCTCAGGAGAATCTACGGCACGCGATTAGACGCGAGAATAAGGCTGTCAGGTAAGAGACCGTCCTGCAAGTGCAACATACACTGCACTTGATAGAAATGCCTGCCGTCCCTTCGGGACTAAGTTATAAACGCTCGGCAGCACTACTATTGTCTTGCCGTGCGCGGTGCTATCGCGCGCACAGGTTCTACTATCAGAGCATTTATAAAAGCCAGAATACATAGTCAGTTAGGAATGATTTGTAAACCTTAACTAATACTTCTATGGAAGGAATAAGATATGGAAAGGCAATGAAAGGGCATTATTTTCTCGAAAATGTATGTATGAAATTGATGGATAACGCACAGGATTCGCAATATTCTAACGCTTAAGAGCTAAAAGAAACACATTTACCTTGGGGAGTTACAGAATTACTATCTTGCAATATTAGGTGATAACTATGGTGAGCCAGCACACACAATTGTCTCTAACCCAAGACTCGAAGAGAGACTACTATTTGCTTTAACCCATAAGGGGCAGTAGATGAAAATAAGGTAAAAGAGACAACTTGAATCCAACTTTCCTTGATTTTTGATGTGACACTACATGTAGCATTGACTAGCAAAAATGTGGTTTTGTCTACCTCTTGACCCCTGACATTCCTCCCTATTCCCCACTCCAATTTTTGTCTGGCATTTTGGTTTACTTTGATTTAATAACTGTTGTTATTTATTATGGTTTGCTTTAACCCATCAAATACTGTAATAATTGGTTAAACATGTGAATGAACACTTCTATTATTTTTTATTTTTTTATTTGGCTTTCATATTATTTTATAAATATCTATATAATTTTGTGACCTTCTCTTTTGATTGATATATAAAATTAGCCCTGATTTGAGAAAGGTCCAAGAGGGACCGAAACACGTGTCATCACAAAGGGCATCAATATAATAAAACACTTGTTGAAAATACTGGGCGCAGTCTCAACTTGGGATATTTTCTCTTTACTTCTCTAAAAAGTGGACAGCATAGAGAAAACCAGAGACTCGAGCAACTTCATTAAAAAAGGAAGCAGGGAGATCGGATGATAGTTAGCCAACACCGTAAAATCAAGAGTTTTTTTTTGTAAGGGAAACACCAGGGCATGCTTAAGTGAGGTAGGGATAAAGCCAGTTTTAAAATGAGTCTTTTTTTAAAAAAAAAGTTTTTTTATTAATATGGTGGTACAAAAAATCAACCTTTCAATAAGTAACAAATACATTTTCGTAATTCATCATTTCATCACTCGCCCTCTGAAACAATTGTGTATAGGTGCCCTATAAATAAAATATCATATCAGATTATTCATATTACAAACTCTAATACTAAAAAGGAGAGCTGGAACTTCATAAATTGCATTCACATTTCACACAGACAATAGATATCTCTAAAATTAGACAATGAAACAATAAAATATAAATTGCAATAATTTAGTTTAGATTAAGAGAATTAAAAAAATGTATGATAGCAATTCTGATGGATGTTTGCTTGCAATTACAAAGTCTGGCCCACAAGGATTCACATGTTAAAATAAGGTAATCACAAAAAAGTGCTGATAGTACAATTTCTGTTCCATACGTAGAGCAGTACAACAGGCTATCACATGTTATGTTATGTTATGTTACGTAGCATTTATATAGCGCCTTATGTATCATTGGTATGATCTCAAAGCGCTGGTAGGTTGAATGCCCTCAGAAGTCAGTAGAAAGGGAAAGGGTCATAAGGTGTGTGTGTGCCCTGGCTATGTGTTCAGCCGATGTGGCAGTTGCGTGTTGGCTGCTTCTTAGTGGTAGGTGTACCGGTTGGGAGGTCAGGCAAATGTGTTCATTCTGGGGGGATGACGCCCAGACTGTATTGTGGCTGTGTTAGGCCTGAGGAAACGCTTAAACTGGCGGTGTGCTCAGCTGATGCTTAGTCAGGATGATGGCGAGTATGCGGCGGTTATTAGTATGAGAACTGCTATACCAAATGTGTCATAGTATCGCTGTGTTCTAGATGTGTGTTGATGAGTAGGAGAGAGTAAGCATGGTGGTGTTATATGGCGGTTATCTGTTATGCGTTTGAGGTCGGGCACTCCAACTGTACCATCCACCCCATCCGTTCCATCCACTCCATTCGTTTCATCACCTCCATTCGTTTCACTCTACCTGTTCCATCACTCTACCTGATTTCATTCACTGTATTTGTCCCATCCCCTCTACCTGTTCCATCCATTCCATTCCATTCATTCCATCCACTCCATCTTTTCACTCTATTCCATCTGTTCCATCCACACCATCCGTTCCATTAATTCCATCCATTCCATCCACTCCATCCATTCCATGCACTCTATCCGTTCCAACACTCCATCCGTTCCATCCACTCATCTGTTTAGTAGCCTCCATATGTTTCATCCATTCTTCCTGTTTAATCACTCTACCTGATTTCAACCGCTCTACTTGTTCCATGCACTCTACGTTTTCCATCCATTCCCTTCGTTCTATCCACTCCATTTGTTCCATCCACTCCATTTGTCCCATCCACTCTACCTGTTCCAGCCATTCCATTCGTTCTATCCACTCCATTTGTTCAATTCACTCCATTTGTTCCATACATTCCATATGTTACATCCACTTCATTTGTTACATCCACTCTGTTTGTTACGTCCACTCCATTTGTTCCGTCCATTCCATCTGATCCATCCACTCCATCAGATCCATCCACTCCATCTGCTCCATCCACTCCATCTGCTCCATCCACTCCATCAGATCCACCCACTCCATCGGATCCATCCACTCCATCGGATCCATCCACTCCATCTGTTTCATCCACTCCATCTGATCCATCCACTCCATCTGTTTCATCCACTCCATCTGTTTCATCCACTCCATCTGTTTCATCCACTCCATCTGATCCATCCACTCCATCTGTTTCATTCACTCCGTATGTTCGATCCACTCCATCTGTTCCATCCACTCCATCTTTTTCATCACTCTATCTGATTTCATTTGCCCGCTCTACTTGTCCCATCCACTCTGCCTGTTCCATCCATTCCATATGTCCATCCGTTCCATCTGTTCATCCACTCCACCTGTTCTGTCCACTCCATCTGTTTCATCCACTCCATCTGTTTCATTCACTCCATATGTTCTACCCACTCCATGTGTTCTACCCACTCCATATGTTCTATCCACTCCATCTGTTTCATCCATTCCATCTGTTCCATCCACTCCATCTGATCCATCCACTCCATCTGATCCATCCACTCCATTTGATCCATCCACACTATCTGTTTCATTCACTCCATCTGTCTCATCCACTCTATATGTTCTATCTACTCCATCTGTTCCATCGACACCATCTGTTCCATCCACTCCATCCTTTCCATCCCTCTACCTGATTTCATCCACCCGCTCTACTTGTCCCATCTACTCTGCCTGTTCCATCCAATCCATCTGTTCGTCCTTTCCATCTGTTCATCCACTCCACCTGTTCCGTCCACTACATCTGTTTCATCCACTCCATCTGTTCCATCCAATTTGATCTGATCCATCCACTCCATTTGTTTCATTCACTCCATATGTTTCATCCACTCCATCTGTTCCATCCATTCCAAATGTTCCATCTACTCCATCTGTTTCATCACTCCATCCGTTCCATTCGTTTCATTGTCTCCATTTGTTTCAACGCTTTCATATGTTTCATTCACTCTACCTGTTCCATCCATTCTACCAGTTCCATCACTCTACATGATTCCATCCGCTCTACTCGTCCCAGCCATTGTACCTGTTCTAACTACCCTGTCTGTTCCATCAACTCCATCTGTTCAATTATCTCCATCTGTTCCATTCACTCCATGTGTTCCAATCGTTCCATCTATTCCATCCACACCATCCGTTCCATCCACTCCATCCACTCTATCCGTTCCATCCACTCCATCTGTTCTATCCCCTCCATACGTTCCATCCACCCCATACGTTCCATCCACTCCATCCCGATTCCATCCGCTCTACTTTTCATATCCACTCTACCTGTTACATGCGTTCCATTTGTTCCATCCACTCCACCTGTTTTGTCTATTCCTTCTGTTCCATCCACTCCACCCATTCCATCCACTCCATGCGTTCCATCCACTCCATGTGTTCCATCCACTCCATCCGTTTAGTAGCCTCCATATTTTTCTTCCACTCTACCTGTTCCATCACTCTATCTGATTCCATCTGCTGTACTTGTCCCATCCCTTCTACCTGTTCCATCCATTCTACCTGTTCCATCCATTCTACCTGTTCTATCCATTCCATTTCTTCCATCCGCTCCATTTTGTTCCATCCATTCAATCTGTTCTATCCATTCCATCTGTTCCATCCATTCCATATGTTCCATCCACTCCACCTGTTCTGTCTACTCCACCTGATCCGTCTACTCCACTTGATCTGTCTACTCCATCTGATCCATCCACTCCATTTGTTTCATCCACTCCATCTCTTTCATTCACTGCATGTTTCATCCACTCCATATGTTCTATCCACTCCATCTGTTCCATCCACTCCATCTGTTTCATCCACTTCATCTATTCCATCCATTCCATTTATTCCATCACTCCATCTGTTTCATTATTCCGTTTGTTCTGTTCACTCTGTCTGTTCCGTTCACTCCGTCTTTTCTATTCACTCCGTCTGTATCATCTACTCCATCCGCTCCATCCATTCCATCCTCTCCATCCATTCCATCCACTCTATCCATTCCATTCACTCCGTCTGTTCCATCTTTTCAGTGTGTTTGATCTTCCTTTCGTTCCATCAAATTTATCCGTTCCAATCCGTTTCATCCGTTTCACCCCATCATCCGTTTCACCCCATCATCCGTTTCATCCCCATCATCTGTTCCATCCCCTTCATCTGTTCCATCCCCTTCAATCGTTCCATCCCTTTCATCCGTTCCATCCCCTTCACCTGCTTTATACGTTCCATCCCTTCATCTGTACCATCCCCTTCATCCGTACCATCCCTTTCATCCGTACCATCCCCTTAATCCGTGCCATCCCTTCATCCGTACCATCCCCTTCATCCGTTCCATCCCCTTCATCTGTTCCATCCCCTTCATCCGTTCCATCCCCTTCATCCTTTCCATCCCCTTTATCCACTTTGTCCGTTCTATCCGTTCCATCTGCTCCATCCACTTCCTCCATTCCATCCACTTCATTCGATGTGTCTGTGTCATCTATTTCATTCGCTTCATCCATGTCATCCACTTCATACATTTCATCCACTTCATACGTTCCATCCACTTCCTACGTTTCATCCGTTTCATCCATTCTATTGAATTTGTCGGTTTTTATTAAATTAGGCAATTTAGTTTTCAATTTGTTCTATCTTTTATGGGAAGAGCCAAGTTTTCAATAATTTGCGGAAAGACAGGAGGTCTTCGGTGAGTCGTATGTGCGGCGGAAGTGAGTTCCACAGAGTGGGGGCCAAGGCTGAGAATGATGATCCACCTAACTTGAGTGAGTTGGTGTTTGGTATCAACAGGAGGCGGGCCGAGGTTGATCTCAGAGTGTGCGATGGATGGTAGGGTTTTAGTTTGTCCTGAAGGTATTGGGGTCCTGTTTTATGCATTGCTCAGTGTGAGATGCATAAGGTTTTGAAGGTCACCCTTCATCCGACAGGGAGCCAGTGGAGAGTTTTGAGAGCTGGGGTGGTGTGATCACTTGGGCCAAGTGCTAGTAGTAGTTTGGCTGAAGCATTTTTTGCTCTTTGTAGTTTAGTCAGGTGGTATGCTTGGATTCTGAGGTAGAGGGGGTTAGCATAGTCCAGTCTTGACATTACAATTGATTGAACCGCGGCAAGTCTGTTGGGAAAGGAGAGGTATGGAAAGATGCGCCTAAGTATTTTGAGGTGGTAATGGCAGGACTTAGAGACATTGTTGACTTGGTGGGAGAATGTTAGGTCTGAGTTGAGAGTGCATTCAAGGATTTTTACTGAAGTAGAGGTTGTCGGGGGATTGCACATGGCTGATGGTCTGGGTAGGGGGTGAGGAAAAAGTTTGGCGTTGCCACACACCATGATTTCGGTTTTGGTGGGGTTTAAAGGGGGTTTAAAAGGAGGTGGTTTGTAGACATCCAATGTCAAGTAGGCAGGCAGTGAGGTCGGGTTGGCAGTTGGTTTTTGAGTTAAGGAGTTTTAGGATTCGTTGGGTGTCGTCGGCATAATTGTAGCACAGGATATTGGGAGAATGGATTATTTGTGGGAGGGTTGACATGTAGAGGTTGAACAGGAGGGCTGATAGGCACGCTCCTTTTGGAACTCCAGTATTGACTGGTCGGGTGTCGGAGACAAAGGAGGGTTATTTTTTCCTATTGTTAAGGAAGGATGCTATTCACTTGAGAGCGTGTCCACAGATTCCTAGGGAGTGGAGGCGGTCAAGGAGGATTGAGTGGTTGATTGTGTCAAAGGCGGTGGATAGGTCAAGAAGGATCAGTGCAGCGCATCCCGCTGCGTCTGCAGTGTTTTTAAGGTCATCCCAGATTGAGCTCAGGGTGGTTTCGGTTCCATCTCGGGATCTGAAACCTGATTGAGCGGGGTCCTAGGAGATTGTTGGCTTCGACAAAGGCGTTTAGTTGGGAGTAAGCAGTTTGATTGATGAGTTTAGCAAGGAACCTGGTGTTTGAGATGGGGCAGTAGTTTTTGGGGTCAAGAGGGTCGAGGCCCGGTTCTTTTAGGAGGAGTTTGACATGAGCAGTTTTGAACGCGTCGGGAAAACTTCTGCTAGGAGAGGGACTTGTTTATGATGGATCTCACATATTCTCCATCGCAGGTGGATGTGAATATTTCTTTAAGTGTTGAGGCTGGGCAGGGGTCTAGCGGGGAGCCAGATGGTTTCCGGGCGAAGAAAGGTTTGGTAAATTGGTCAGTTGATATTGCTGTGAATGCGTTGAAGGTCGTGTGGGTGGATTTTGCGGTGGGTGCAGGAGGGCCAGTTTGTTGATTAGGGAGTTTGTTCTTTCGAGAGCAGTGGAGTAGAAGTGGAGAGAGAGTGAGTTGCAGATTGCTTGAGAAGGGGTTGTTTGGGTTGTGGTACACAATGGTTTGGTGAATTCAGAGATGATTTTGTGGAGTTCTTTGATGGGGTTTCCACAATTGAGGATTCAAGAGTTGTAATGGGCTTTTTTTGCTTTCCGGATTTCTGCTTTATAGTGGCGACGGTGCCGGGCCAAGGTGGATCTGCTCAGGTTGTTTTTTTATTTCCGCCATTTGTGTTCTAGGGATTTATAAAGTTGTTTTGCAGTTTTCAGTTCCGGTGTAAACCATCTTGGAAAAGGGCCATGGCGTGTGGTTGATTGGCAAGTGGGCGTGAGCGGGATTAATGAGGTGTTCAGCCATGTGTCAAGGGCATCGGGGGTTAGGCATAGATTGCATGTGCAGGTAGGGTGGGAGACGGAGAGAGCGCGTCAGCTAGGTCGGGAAGGATTTTCAGTTTCTTCCAGCATTTTCGTTGCGTTGGAGGTTCTGGTTTCGGTACTTGTAGGGGGCGGGTGAGCGAATGCTGAAAGGGATAATGAAGTGATCAGACCAGATGACCGGAGTGAGTGGGTTTAAATGTATCAGGTCATGGGAGCTGAAGTGGGCATCGCAGGTGTGTCCTTTATAATGAGATGGCCCGTTTATTTGGGTACGTAGGTTAATCGCGTCTAGGGAGTCGACCAGAGAGTGGGTAATAGGGTTGGTTGGGATGTCAAGCCAGATGTTGAAATCTCCTAGAAGGGTGAGGGTGGGATGGTTTAATTGGATGGTGGCTATCGAATCACAGAGGTTGCTTGAGAATTGTCTGTCGTAGCCAGCAGGTATATCGATGAGTAGGAAGCAGTGGGAGAATGATGGGGGGAGGGATAGTTTGACGAGAAGCGATTCGCAGGAAGGGATGGTTGGCTGGCTGTCGATAATTTTGGCGGAGTAGTGTGACTTGAAGGCGATTGCTATTCCTCCTCCTCTAGAGGGATGGTTAAGTGGGATGAGGGAGTAGTCTGGAGGGAAGGCTTCCTTGGTAATAGGGGCAAAGTCGTCAGAGAGCCAGGTTTCTGTGATAAAGACTAGGTCAGGTTTGTCTGAGGTGAGGAGGTCAAAGATGCTGTGCCTGTTTCTTGCTACAGATCGGGCATTAAAGAGGATGCATCTTACTTCGGGACCAGAGGATGATTGGGGGGTGTGGTGGTGGAGGTCGGAATGGGTGGGAGGGTGGTTGGGTGGATGGAGGTTGGGGGGGAGTGAGAACTGGGGGATTGCGGAGGGGGGATGGACCACGGTTGATGGGAAGAGTAGGCGGGGGGTCAAGGAGGTGGATGTGGGAGGGTTTAGGTTGTATGGGTGTGTGAGGTTGGTTGGATTTGGGTCGAGTGAGTCGATGGTGGGTTGTAGGGGGATGGGGGTTCCAGTCGTGTTTTGAGAGAATTCAAGGGGGAGGGGATTAAGGCAGGGTGAGGAAAGGCGGAGGGTGGAGGGGATCGAGAGTGGAAGGTTGAGGTGGTGGGACGAGACAGGAGTGGCGAGGAGTAATGAGAGAAGTTTCCAGTTGGTTGGAGTTATGGCAAAATCTACATATATTCCTACCTTTGGAGATATTTTTTTGTTTTGATACAATATCATTAATTGGCCACAGGTTAAGAAGGAATCTTAGAAATAAATCTCTGTATTTTGCTGACGTAAATTTGATCAAATAGGATTCTAAATGATGGAAACACTTAGGTAGAAACTGCTCTGCCTGGAAATGATGGTAAGTCACGCATGATTCTCTTGTGCAGATCCAGTCGTACTGCCACAGGTTTTGTTTCACACTAGTGGGATTTGTCATCAAAAGGTCATCAGATATGACTGCCCTATTCATGAGATTTAGTAAATTCTGTCTCCAGGTGAACATCACTGTATGCTCAGTGGATTTAACATATGTAGATAGTACTTTCTTCAGTGAGCCTGGATCCGAGGGTAACAAGCACTCTCTGTATTGGGAGCATAGTTTCCATAGATATGAGCTATTCAGGGATAAAAGGCCTAGCTTATGTCTTACAATGCATATCGGCTGACTCTGGGGCAGCAACAAGACACGTTTCCAGAAATAGCCTTGAAGACGTAGCCAAAAGGTTGTAGGTCACCACTCTCTTGATTTAGTACCATATGTAATGATCGGAACAGTTTTTTGATTATAGATGTTAAGAGAGGAAAATTTTCCATATTTTGCATGTAAGATATAGCCTTGGGCCACAGCCATCCAAATGTTCCTATCTAATTCAAATAGGTAAGGGTGATCCGATACGTGGTTGTTTGTATTCAGACCTAAGTAGCGGGACTCATCAACTGTTTGCAAGGGTTTATTTGGTAAAAGCCAAGTGAAAGAAGGTTTGTTAATATAGTATCTGGTTGCACATGTTAATATCTTGGATTTGGCAAGATTCACCGTAAGGATGTTCAAGTCGACATATTTGACCAATTGAGTTATAAGTTTCTGCAAGCCCCTGGGAGTTTTTACTAACAAGACAAGATTGTCAGCCCAAAACAACCAGGGCATTGCCTGTTGACTCAACTTGGGCAAGTCAGAATTGACCTTCACAAAATGATGTCTCATGTCTGAGATAAAAAAAGTTGAATAGCACAGAGGCTAATATGCAGCCTTGTTTAAGGCCTCTGTAAGTAGAAATGGGGGCTGAAGGCCTGCCATCCAGGGTCAAAAATATCTGAATAGTAGTATTAGAATGGAATTGCAAGATCCAGGCTGGATGTACGTCGGAAAGCCAGCTTTTTTCAGCTTGATTTCTAGTAGCTCTCTTAGATACAGAATCAAGGATATTTTAAGGTCTATTAAAGCCATATAGACGGGCTGCCTCATCTGGAGCTCATACGTTTTGATTGCATTCATAGTTTTCAAGTTAATCGTTGTACCCAAGCTAGGAACAAACCGCATCTGGAATGGATCATGCAGATTCATGGACCGTATCCACAGGTTAAAGTCTCAGAGGACTAAGCGGAGAAACAACTTGTCTAGAAAATCAAGTAAGGCAATTGATCTGTAATTTGCTGACAAGTGAAGATTTCCTTTCTTGTAAATGGGTACAATAATTGACTTGCAACATGAAGGAGGTAAAAGTTTAGCCCAGGCTTGCGGATTAGACTTCGGCATGCCATTGCTGAGACTATCCAGTCCAGGCGCTCTAGATGAACTAAGTTTGGAAATGTAAAACATGATGTCTTCAAGATTGAAGCTGATGTTAACACTATCATGAGTTATAATTCTTCCGTTGTGGTCAGTTAGAGAGGCAGAGGTATATAAAGAGCGGTAATAGATATTCCAGACTTTTCTGGAACTGCATTTATCTCTGTCAGAGTTTGGATGATATCATTGGCCCTATTTAATAGACCCCATATTAAGGCTGACTTTTTTTAAGCTAGTGCTTCCAACATTGTCTGGGCATCATGGTGCATAATCAGAGTTTTCCTTGAATTAATCCAGTTTTTATATTTAGTTTTAAGGTGCCTCCGCTTAGCGGATCTAGCTGCTGAGGGAAGGTGTACAAGTTGTCTTATGGATGGCCGATAAGTAGTTTTCATGTTACATAGTTCATGATCATGTACATGTTGGTGCTTGAATTGGGGTTTGGATAAGGATGGAGTCACTAGTCTGTAAGCCTGCAATGCAGCAACATATTAGCCATCAGAGTATACTAACGCAGGGTTTAACTTATAAGGTGGATACTCAAGTTGTACGTTTAATTTGCTTAATAGGTGAGGGGTCTATCTGAAATGGTTTCTTCTGGCTGAGATGGTCAAGGCTAGAGTGTAACATAGGCAGTCGGGACGGAGGACCGGTTGGGACCAGAACCATGATAAGGACAGGAGGTCATTATCAATATATTTTTTGTGATTCAACTTGGAAATCATTGATTTTAGCAAACAGATGTCGATCAGTGTAGACATTATCAATGAGCGCTTGTTGGTTATATTTTATCCAGGTGTTGCGAGGGGGGCTGTCATTTAAAGTGGCCTAATTTACCATAGTAAGCTGTCTTTCCTCCATAAGTGATGTCCAATGACATAGCACCTCGGAATGTCGATTAGAAGATTTGTACATGCAATTCATGTTGAGATCCCCAGCTAAGATCGTATAGTCTATTGTCTGGTCACTTGAAATTAAGTCTAATATGAGCTCCAAGGCATGCAAAAAGATATCATCTTGTATGATAAGATGATTCCAATCAATATTTATGAGAGCCAGGGTGTGGCACAAAGGCTTTATTTTAACTAGCTGCAAAATGTTAGGGGTGGCCCAAGAGTGTAGTTGGAGACCCGAAAAAACTTTCACAGCCATAAGGAGACCGGACATCGGTCTACCTCTGAGTGGAGCCTTAGCTGGAAGCAGGGGGAGACTGTAATTTTCCCATACGGGAGGGTCCAGCAACCAGACCTCCTGTAGGGCAACCATATTACACACATTTTGGGATTGAAAATTATAGATGAGAGATGAGGAGTTAGTGACGCCAGATCCTGCTTGGATGGAGCAGGTGAGCGATATGTGAATTCATGGGAGGTGTATGTGGGTTGTGTGTAGAGGGTGTAGTTTCATCTTCTGCAGTGTTTGGAAACGTATTTAGGATAGATGCTACACCAGTCCAAGTTAATTTCATTAATATTTCTATTTGCGTGTTCATTTTGATGTCAGGATTTTTATATAATTTAGTTAGGGAAAAAAGGGCTGTATTCATTGCATGTAGGGTCAGTTCTATCAGAGATATGGGTAAAGAAGGGCGACAGACAGAAGCTTTCATTGGTGTAGAATTTACAAACGAAAGTGACAGCACAGAAGAGTCATGTATAGAGTTTGCAAACATGATTGGAGACTGGGAAAGGCTCATTGTAATCAGAACAGCGGACGTTGTTAATGGCGATAACGAGACCGTATTGTCATGAAAAACAGGAGATTTCCGCAGCTGTTGGTCGATGGATTCAAAATTCCCAACATTCGCAAGGCTGCCCTCTAAATCACTAGTGTTATGGCTCTGAGTGAGAACAGGTGATTTGGGGGTGTCAAGAGGGATCAAAGGGCAATTGTGTATCAGAGCCATAACAACCAACTCACTAGGACAGACCAAAGCAGCAGAATCACTCGTAGGGGGTTCCGGTGGTAAAGCAAAGCCTACTGCTAAGATCGAATCTGGAGGAGTGCATAGGTCAACCGTCAAGGGATTAGTATTGTTACATTCCATAGGGAAAAGAGAGGCAATTTCAGGAGCATTGTTTGTCCAAGCAAGTGTAGATGTCGGATGAAAGGGTGACTCCGACACACAGTAACCACGCATGTCTGTAGTCGAAGACTGAGATTGCAAATGAGTCGAAGAACTGCCACCCCGAGTCAGGTTCATAATGTCGGTAATGCGTTTAGGAGAGCAGTTGGATTTTTCTAGCAGCTTTGAAATTCCCTTTGCTGGTGGCATTGTTGAAGTCAGCATATAGATGCCAGGCATGGAAGTTGAAACTGACGTTGTAGCCGGGATCTATGTTAGTTTGTTTAGGGTTCTGACAATAGAGGGATAGAAACCAAACAGTTCTAAGTGTAAAACACATGTGAGATCTCACCAGCAAAGCAGCCAAACAGAGAAAAAGCACTTTGCAAATGCACTTTACCAAATGCGCGCCTGCCTGATTAATATAGGGTTTCTGGGACAGATGGGAGGAGTCAAGGTTTCCACAATAGCAGTGTTTGGAAAAGCCCAAATATCACAATTCTTCTTTTAGAGTGATTAGAGCTCGGGAGAAGTCAAGCATCGAAACAGCACTTTGCAAATGCACTTTCCCAAATGAGTTATTAACAGCTCTAGTTACCAGCGGGACAATTTGACCTATCACATCCTTCATGACCCATAATGGGGCCACATCTGTTGGGGAGACAGATTTCATTCTACCCATGGCCAACAAAATATCCTCTGACAAGAAGGATGGGAACACATCCCACCAAGAACTGAGAAGGGGCTCAGGAGTCACAGAGACACTGCAGAGAGAAGCAGATTGAGAGGTTCGAATATAATCACGAATATCAGAGATTTTCTTCAGGCAAAAAGAGGAAAGAGAGTCACACAATGCTAGGGTTGGGATGTGGAATCCCCTTATGCAACCACTGGGGCCAACACCATTTAGTGGGTGGCAATCCCCCACCGGAGGGTCTCACATGACCCATCCTTTAGCATCTTTGAAGTGACATTGTCACACCAGTAACAGAAGGCATGTTCCCACAGAAGACATGTTCCTACAGCTGTCGCTAGCATTGTGTAAACTTAAAAGCTTTTCACACTACAAAAGGCAAAACTATTGACATTGACATTCTCAATGTATGCTTAAAGTCCAGTTGCCAGGACAGGGATTGTTCAAATTCCCGGCAATCTGCTTACAAATGATATAATTGGTGGATTGTCTGGCACTAAATACTGTCCACTAACCACTTACACCAGGGCACCTTCTGTGTCAGCACTCCTATGTCGTCCATAGTAAAATGAAGATTTCTTTTGCCTGACACCATCGACGACCTTGCTCAGTGTTAGTGGGTGTTCTTGTGTCTGGAAGAAATGTTACCGACAAAATCCTCCAGTAGTACTAGATATGCTCTCACAGGTCCTGCATACACTTATATTGTGTATATGTATATTGTGGGGCCATCTCACCAATTAATATGTTTGTGTGAGTGTTGTATTTATTATCTATCTATCTTTCTAGAAATACTTGTGTACTTGCGCATTATAAATGGCTCATCATATCATATCATATCTTTATCTTTTCAAAATCTAAACCTAATGTGATTACTGTTTAATATTGGCATGTCATGTATTGGTGATCATTTGTATGGTTTCTACAAACTAAATAACTTGATACCTTGAAACCACTGAATGCCTATCCACCATCTACTGTAGAGAAATTAATACCAAAGAAAAGTATGCAAACGGTGGAAAAAAAGTGAACGTTCTCAAATTATACATGTGACCTTCATTCTGTGCCCAGCATCTGAAAAGACAAGTGCAAGACAAGGAAATGTGCAATGTTTACAGCTCATCTATACTCTGAATGTATTTCCCAAGTAACCAAAAAGGCCAGGGATAAATACTTTCAAGTACCAGAAAACATCCTGCACCTTTCATTGAAGTGGAATACAGGCCAATCAGAGATGAAAAGCATTGCATGTTAAAATCAGTATTCGGCCTGCCTTCTTCTGATGGTTTCTGTTTTGTTTTTTCCTTTCATGACTGGGAATCAACTATATAGAAAGAACCATGCAGAAATATAAAAATGTGGATCTTTGGCAGAAATTTGATTGCAAAGAAAATGTTATAATGATTTTCTGTTTTAAAGTGACAATTGCAACATTGAGAATTAAAGGACATTTCAGGGTTGCATGGGGAAATAGCAGGTTTAAGACTCAAAAGCAAAGTTATATTTTTCTGACATCGCCCAACAAGCCACATCACATGGGGCTTGCTTTCCATTGAAAAGAGTGTGAAAAGTAGCTTTAGAAGCTCACCAGAAAAATGTATGACTGCTTAAATCTTGGTTCATAGAGATATGCTTAAGTGATAAAAACCAAGGCCGCTCGTTTCCAACTTTCATGTGCCATAATTTAATTGCATAAATACCTTAAATATACAATAAACAGTCTCTCTGATTCTGCCCCCTCTCCTGTCATCTCCCTGCCCCTCCAGAAGGAAATACCGGACAAGTGACTGAAAGTCTTCTTTAAGTGAGAGGAAATGACTGGAGTCATTCAAGGAGGTGGGACTAACACTACCAGGCTAACCATCAAAGAACATTTTCCATGGTGACTAAGCATTCACAGGAGTCATATATGCCTCCAGCTTTGAAACTACAGTATAGAAAACCAGATGTTCAGGTACTCGGCAGATTTACTAGAGATGCCATGTGATATTTTGTAAATAAGAAAAAAATGCCTCATTAAAATTACATTGGGAATCATATTTTTCTTGTAAATTCTGAATGGAAGGCCCTAGATTTTTTTTTTAAATGTTATTCTTGAAAAGCCATGTCAGCCGAATACATTTTTTAAACATATTATGTTAATTATGAAAGAAACAGTCATTGTTGTTGATTCATATATCCTAGTGCCGGTACAAATAGGTCTGGTCGTTTGAGATGGATTTATTTTTTGCATAGAATTAGTAGTGGGTACAAATATTATGGCTTACATGTGAGAAATCTGATGAAGCCATTAGTAATATGATCACATGTGTAGAACATGCTCTTTTTCGAAAGTTACAAATGTTTAATGTCAAAATCTCTAAAATGACATCACATTAAATGGGAGGGAAACTGGTTTTGGAAGTTACTCCCATTAGACTGCCCTCCTCACCTTTAAGGGGTGTGGTTTCTGCTCAATAAAAGTTCAAAACCATAGATTCTGGGGACATGCACACACTTGCTCACTCATCGACTCATGGAGAGGAAGAAGGAGAAAAAGGAGGATTGATAATAACAGAAAGGATGTCGAATAGATTGTTTTTCCTTTGGACCCATGGATTACTATGGGGGAGAATATAAATATTGATTGTATATCCTGAGAAATTTGAGAATATTTCAGAAGTGTATGTGCTTTTGGGATTACATATATTTGATAGAATAGGTCATACGGTTTGTATACAAGGAGATCCCCTGACTCCTTCTCCCTGAAGGCACCTACCTCAGAAGTAGTGTTTGGCAGTCAAAAGGATATCTCACTTTGTTCATACCTATAACAGTAATGTAATTGAAATCATTCCTTGGGTGCACCAGCAAGAATAATCCTGTAATTAGGGCTGAACCGCTCAAGAAAAAGGAAAAGGGTTATTATTGGATACCCATTTTCCCACCTTCAGTTGACCAATGAAAAAGCGAAATGTACACTTTTACACATCAATTGAATAGAACCACCACTGAAGGGAGTTTAGCAAATATATGCTTTCATTTTGTAAGTGTTTTGTATGTGGAAATGTTAAGGTGCTTGTCATTTCAAATGAGTTTTCTAGAATGCTGTTTGCCAATTGAGTAAAGCGGGAGTATCTATTTCAATAAAAGGGTGGTAGGGAGAGTTAGATAGGCAGGGCTGTTCTGATTTAATTTGGTTTTTAACACATGAAAGCCTTATCCTCGACATTCATGCATTTTTCAATCCATAGTGCATGTCTGTCCAGGGTAAACCAAATGTATATATGGTGATGTGTGTTTACAAAGGTCTATTCAAGTGATTTAGCATATACAGTTGATGCCACCAGTGTATTGATCATTCTTCATTGTAGTACCATTTCACATTGGAAGTTCATAGATGCATAATTGTTTATTTTATTTCTTTTTAATTAATTCATAGACCTTCTGGGTATCCATGTGTGTTTCCAATCCAAAAAAAGGGGCAGGTGATGCGGGAATCAATATTATTAAATTGAGAATCCTCATAAAAAGGACTTTGTTCAATAAATACAAATTGTGCAGGCCTGTGTAGGGGTGGTTAGAGAAATCCCCAGAATTGTATGTCACTCCATTAAAACATACAACACTAGCTCTGATGATATTATGTCCATTCTATTTTGAATCATGCCGCTCTGTTCTTGATTATGCCACCTTGAATGCTTTTGCCACTGATTGGCTTTGTTTTGTGTTAGGTTATGCAGCTTGGATTTATACTGCACTCCACTGCTATTGACATTGTTTGCAGGCTCTCCAGTCGATCTGATAGAGAGGTAGATATGTTTGGTATGTGGTGAGGGAGGGAAAATGAAAGATAGATTTTCTGTTATGCTAATGCGTTCAGACTAGAAGTTCCATCAGTTCCGCACACCATCAGTCAGTTTCTAGGTCTTCTGTGTCGAGACCATCAGTGTTTGAAAAGATGCTTTGTCTGCCCATGGTACTCTGTTGGTAGTCAGCTGCTGCTATCAAATTCTAACATGGCATAGCTGGGCATGAAAAAGATAAAGCGACACATGAAAAAGACCTAACAAGGAAAAACAACACTTGTCTCCTTCAGGCACTCCCATCACTGGCCTCTGTCGATAGCTTCTATTTCACCTTGTCATCTTGACACTGTCAATCTCTTTCTCTCTCTCTCCCTATCTCTCCCTATCTCTTTCCTTCTCCCCCTCGCGCTCTCTCTCTCTCTCTCTCTCTCTCTCTCTCTCTCTCTCTTACTCTCTTCCTCTCTCTCTCTCTCATGCTCACTCTCTCTCACAACCATTGTACGGTGTGTGTGCAACAATAATCTGGGAACTGATTATTGCGGGACTCCAGTCATCATTCATTATTGGTTTGTTTTAAGAGATAAGGCTTGTGTGCAGTCATTAACCCTTGGTTCAGTGAAAGAGCTGCCTGAGATATGAAGACCCAAGGTGGACAGTTCACCTTCCCTTTTTTGTTGTTTTGCAGACCAAGAGCTTGCTCAAATCTCACTCAAATTGGCTGAGGTCAACGGCCAGCTGGGACTTTTGCCCATTAGTGAAACACATGTTGTGACAATGAAGAGCATTTGTCAGGTGGTGATATCAGGAGCCAGAATCCATGTTTGCATCGCCCATAACTCTACCGCTGTAACTCCCTTCCATTGCAAAACGATGGTAAAACCCAAGAGGTGGTTATTCACAACTCGGGTAGCAGCAGGAAAAATAAATGGAGGAGCGTGGAGTCACCGTTGTGCTTCACAAAGCTTGGTGCACAATCCTTGAATTAAATGGGGTACCATGGCTGTGTGGTTCCATGGCTGCAAGAAAGCCGGGGAGAAACATGCTGATAGTGACAGAAAGGGGGTCAGGCAGAGATGAAATTATTGCCAGTCCAAGAACACTGTAGTCCTGAATTTTCAGTGCTCACAGCCCCGTACTGGGTACTGTCCTGTGCCCGAGCTCAGCACATTAACATTCAGTAATATTTCAAAAGCAGATACACAGTAGT
This sequence comes from Ambystoma mexicanum, assembly GCF_040938575.1. Classification (NCBI taxonomy): domain Eukaryota; kingdom Metazoa; phylum Chordata; class Amphibia; order Caudata; family Ambystomatidae; genus Ambystoma; species Ambystoma mexicanum. Next base: position 135,372,997 of record NC_090935.1, read on the forward strand.
ATTCTAGTCTTAGGAGTGCTCCTTCCCTAATGTAGAGTGGGGCTATGATAACTTAGTATATGCACAAGAACAATTCCCTCCTTGTTCTCCTGGAAGGAGAACTAAAATGGCTGTCCCATCAACAGCTATTTAAACTATAAATTGTGGTGTAAGGCAGAGAGGGGTTGTCTATCTGGAGTGAGGTGGGGCTGACTGATTTGAAACCTAATACATACACTTTTACACGATATGTTCGTATTTCTGGGTACAGTGACAAAAAATTAGTTCTCATAGTTTTGAAGCTTGATCCGGAGCTTATGAAAAGTCACATATTTTGGCGATGTGGGTTCCTTATGCATTCTGTGTTATTATCTGTCTTTCTCTGGCACGCCAGCCCTAGCTGGTCTCCAGATTTTCCCTTGCCTCTTTGTTACTATTCTCCTTTTTGTCTGCACATGTTCTGCCTTGTTGAGACATATTAGATCTTCAGGGTCTCCAGAATGTGCAATCAATTTAGAGGACTGCTCTCATCTTTAAAGCCAGGTGATGCAAGATGTGCACTTTTGGGGACAGTTCTGCAATCTCACAACAGGGCTTATATGGCACTCTCTCATGTATTTTATCTGTGACTTTGGAGTCTGACAAACTCCATAGGCATCATCCTTTCATTGTGACACACAGCACCTTCAGGGAAGTCTCTTACATTTCCCAAAGGACACACTATCTTACAATAGGGTGGCGGAGGGGTTACTTAGTTTCCCATGTGTCTAGTTTCTCATGTAACCTTTTTATGTTACCCTTTCTACAATTAATGGCTGGTGGCAGTGGTTTACCTTTTCCTTCTATTGTGTGTTTCTACCGCGGGCCGCAATTTCAGCTGCAGTAAAACACCCATGGGTGCCAATTTTGTCAAAAGTACCCCAGTCTTCTTTTTTCAGCATTTCATGTTGGAAAGGTCCTTCTTGAGATTTACTCTGTGTGTCAAACCAGATTTGGTCCCTTTGTTCATTTTCTCTTTGGCGCAAATCACTGGTGAAGCCTGACTCTCGCTCCAGCGGATCTGGCAGGGCAGGAAGTGAGGGAGGTGCCCGAAACTCCCTGTGCTTAGTCTCCTTGGTTACATGAATGCACCTGAAGTTGATTTGCCATCTGGCTGGCCTTCGAGGACAGCAATCCGAAGAAGAACTTGGAAGAGACGCTTAATGCATCTCGTGGACCATTGGTATGTCCTGTGAAGCCCTGCTGCATTGCTGAAGCCCCGAATTCGCCTCGACTAGAGAAGCCCTGCAACTGACAACGTCTCCCCTTGGGTTGGTGGGACCAATCAATCCCAAAACTAACTCATCTGGACATCCTCTAGAGCTGGCTGTACCTCCATTGCTGCTGCGGGAACCGATTGCCGGGGAGTAGAAGACCAGAATTGAGTGTCTTGTTTTTAAGTCGGACCCGAGCTCCACACAGATCCTCTGGACTCCCATGAAGCAGGACTGACCAAGCCTGAGCCACCTCAACAGCGGCCTGGACCCCAGATGAGAGGAAAGTCCATAAAGGTATCCGAGAACCGCGGTTGTGCTGTTTGCGAGAGCCACGAGGATCTGAAACCGCAAAGTGGCACTGATCTGAAGTTTGCCCATTGCTGCTGCCGACCTTCAATTCGTAGTGCAAGAGTCCTCAGACATCCTCCCTCTTGTCTCCACGACTGAGGCCCAGGAACACGTGGATCTGCAGATATACACAGGAACAGAAGCCAGCTGGAGCCAATTTCTACAAACCAAAGGTACTGTAACACTAAGGGGACTTTTCTCTTGTTGTGTAGTGTTTCTATCTCTCAGTTGAGACTTGTCTTGGTTGCCTTTGCAGAGTTTCTTGCCTGCCCCTCACAAGCCTGCCAGCTTGTGGCCCTACAGTGATTTCATTTTCTACAAAGACTTCCGAAGCTTTGGGCAAGACTTTTACTTACTTACCAGAAGTGTTTCAGTTCACCTAGACTTTTGCTCAATTAACATTGGCTGTCCTGGCTCCCTGAAAGACTCTACTCACCTCTGGCGTTGTGCTTTAACTATTCCCCTGAAAAGTACTTTGCTTTGGAGGGTTCAATAAGTACTTGCCTGTTAAAGAATATTTGTTAACCATTGTTTTATTCCCTCTTCTTTTCCTTTTGACACTAAACTCGGTATTGCTCTAAATGTACAAGTGGTATATCAATGTCCACAGTGGCCTAGGTATTGAAGACACCTCAGAATGTAGGAAGTTTCTGTGTGCCATCCCAAATGGGTATCTACTGATTTATTCAAACTGAGAGTGTGCAATTTTTACGTATATTTTGGTGTTACATATGTTTGTTCCCTTCTAAAAAAAGGCTTATTCAACTGACTGCTAAATAAATAATTGTTTAATCATGAAACCTCGAGAGTAAGTGTTTACGTGGATATTTGTCACTGTGAATCTCTGTGTAATAACCCTGCAGCTCGCATTGACCCCTCTTGAGGTAAGCCTGGCTGTTCAGTCACTCTACCAACTTGTGTAGTACATGCTTATACCAAAGGTTGGGTTAATTATTGCCAAGAGGACAAGGCTGGTGCAGTCTCCCACAGGGTACTGCATACAATCTTGCTAGCATATCCCATGCTCCACAGCCATGTGCAGGGTCTCCGGGCACTCTGGCAGATCCAAAAGAGTGGGGATGGGTAACGTTAGTGGAGAGCGGTAAAATGTGCATGTAATATTTCTAGGCCTAGCGCACTTTATCACATTAAGCACAGTTTACTATAATGGCAGGAAATTGCTGGTTCAATGACCTTATACACTCTACTTATCCTTATTTCCCTAGTCCAGTGTTAAGAGCACAGGCACATCACTATTTCAGTCATGTTGTCAGGGTATGCTGTAAGGCCAGGACTTCAAGGACATCACCAACAGGGGGAAAGAACTGCCCCTACAAAGTTTGAATCTGGCCACATTGCAAGTGGAACGGACATGGCGGGTGGCCTAATTCTACTTAAATACTTTTATTGGGCCAAAGTCCTTTCTTTGGCAAAAAGTTCTCCTAATGTTGTGGGTTGGAAGGACTGAAATGTCAGCTTCTTTTTGAAAAAAAATGTTGATCAGGCGAAGCATTGCTGTAAATTCTAAAACCGCTCCACTGTATAATGAAGATGTGCTCTTTCCTGTAAAGGGCACGGCCAATTACCCTGCCATCCGCGCTAACTCCCACACTCCCCTTCCCTGTTCATTACAAACATGCATTTTAATGATATCCAAATGAACAGGGCGACAGGTAGGTGGTGGGTGCAGATATAATAGATCCCTGATGTCAGCGCGGGATTTAGAGTGCCGGAGAATATCGGTTCTGTTTATCTCTTCTAAATTGCCACATTTGACATTCATTTGCCCGGATCGAACTCCAGGGGAAGGCCTCCCTGAGAATGCCAAGGAAGCAGCGTGGCGCCTGTTAGAATGACATTCAGCGCAAAGCATCATTTTGCATCTAATTTAAACGGGTGGAAAAAAAAAATGTCTGCTAGTGAGGGGGGGCGATGTCAGAGTGATGGATTACCTTAATCCAGCTGTAATGGACCACAGTGTGATCGCCGCTTTCATGCCCAGCCAGTTTTATAGCCAAAGCACTGATCGGCAATGTAAATAGTGGGGTGCTGTAATATGTGTCACCAGACAGCCCGAAGTACATTTTCAGACAGATTCGGCTGGTGATACTTTTGTTTTTTTTTCCTGCATTTTGTATTTTTTGATTTCTTTAATGGCTATCCCAAAAGGCGACCGAGGTCAAGTTTGGTGCGCTACACATGCTATACATCAAGGTCAAGCACTGGTTTAGAAACTTGAATGAGGTTGCAACTTTTAAATATCACTGATACATTTTCATTCCTAAAATGATGTACTGGCCCACCTAGGCACTAGCCCCTAGACATTGCCAGTGTCCGAGCCCTCATTTTACCTCGTGCCCTTAGCTTCAGGATACTGGTTGCTTCTAACCAGCAGAATCTCATGTCCCCTCCAGTGTCCACAGTGCCATTACATGACCTCTCCTTATCAGCTTCCGCTATATCTTATAGTCCCAGTGTTCAACAATGCTAGAGTCTGCAGTTCTTCAAGAGAGTTCTTCAAGAGATGCCAGCACCCATCACTGCTTGTTAGTGTGATGTTCTAATGCAGGAGTGTACAACCTTTGTCTCTCCAGATGGTTTGGTCTATAACTTCCATGATCCTTCTCTATTGACTATGCTGGATAGGGCTGATGGGGGTTGTAGTCCAAAACCTCTGGAGATCTAGTATTTGCTGACCCCTGATCTAAAGGGAGCATTCAATTTAGGGTCTCAGCATCACTCATCACTGACGCCCTTTATTCATTAATGTATTTAAAATGGTTTTGCCCAACATATTAGAGTATGCATTGCTACTACTTAAATAAATTATTCTGTGTTAATCCTATGAAGAGATTACGTGTTTCATAAAGAAGTTACCATCAGTAACTCTTGACCGACAAAAACTGCCTCCCAAAACAACACACTAACTGAGCAACTCCAACTCCGCCACTCTCTAACACTTACTCACCACCTCCACACCAGAGACTAAGCAGGCCCCCTCAGTACAGAATCCAACTGACCAACCATGGCATTCTCTTTGGGCAATTCCCACCTAGACTCACTCCGGCACGCACGTCTCTGGTACTTATAATAAGAATGATATTGTCTTATTTAGTATCCCTCGCACTCAGTCCCATTTCAGTACATTCATTATAGAATGTTATGTTTTACCATCATTATTACCGACACATTTGGTGCTCAATCTATCAACCTGGAGGGTTTGGGAGTTAAGGAGCTAAGCCAATCAAACTGACATATCAAACTCATGATGCACAGGCAAGCACTTACGGATTGCAAGCATTGACATCACAGGATTCTCTTCATCCACTCACTCTACTCTATTAACGACCCCCACCCACATTTTTTTCTGGAGCCCCATTCAGTAAGGCCACCAAAATGGAAGAAGTCTGATTTACAAACTAACTTTGCATTGTAACTTTATTTCTCTTTACAGGAGTGAGTCAGGAGTAAGTCAGAATCATCACTCCTGGTACATTATTATCATTAATACAATTATACAGTGATTCCAGCTCAGGAAGGGCTTCTCCTTTTTGTCCGTTGTGAGGTCAGGTAACACCTCTCCCCAGCAGGACAGCCTCCCAGCAGACGCTGGCCTGAGAAACAGGAATTAAAGTGCACACCAATCCCAAAAAGGATTAGCTTCACGCTAGGGTGTTACATACTGTAAGGCAAGACCACCAGACAATAGAAAACACTCCTTTAAGGAAAAAGGCTAGGTGCGCCTAATTTCAAGAAAATCAAGATTTATTTTGCATGCCAAAAGGAAAAAGGAGACATTGGGCCTCATTACGAATCAGGCGTTAAGGGGTTAACGGCGCCGTAAACGGCGCCGACCCTTAACGCCTGATTCCGAGGTCCCTTTGCGCCATGGTGAGTTTAACGCCTGCTTTTTGCAGGCGTTAAAATCTATGGCGCTAAGGCACCATGGTGCTAATTACGCTACCGTAATTTACGGTGGCGTAATTAGCATCTTCCCCACTCCCATTATGCCCTATGGGGCAAAAATAGGAATGGGGAAGGGTAAAATGGGAAATCAGGATTTACCGCCCCACTCACTTTGGAATGGGGCGGTAAATCCGCATGACACAAACAATACACAGTATGAATCCCCAACCTCAGTGGCTACCACCTATTTACATATCACCAGTCCCCTATAGTCCCTTAAACGATTGGCCACATCCTAATATGCTCCTACCCCCTAACATGTGGTTCCCACTGCTGGATTGTCGAGTTACCTGGAATGTTACCTGCCCCACCTGCCTAGTCACATGGCGTGCACCTGGTTTTAAGCATGAGCTCAGTGGGCAATTCCAAGGTCAAATTGGCACTTTGAAATAATAGTGCGCTGTTCTTGATACTAGACACGCAGACGCCTCAGCCATGTCGCAGGACCAGATTTGATGGCATCCCCTCTTGCTCCTTGTATCACAAACCATGAGATATTCTGTTCCTCGACCGCCCCTTATCAGTTGCCAAACCATGGTACACCTCCTTGTACTCTCAAAGACGCAATTAATTGGCCTAATTCTGAAGGATTTAGGTACACTATTTTCCAGCTGTCTGTCAGTTCAAATATGATGGCCATTATTCTGGGGGGTGCTGGTACCCTAATTATAGATCGAGCATTTTGCCAGCTCAATACCTCTAACCTGGCTCCCATGGGTTTGTCCTTTGGGACTGTCACAGCCCTACCCCTGCTCTGCAGACCTAGTGCTTGATACAATTAAACCATTATCTGTTCAGCGTGAATGTCACTATTCTCAGCTTCTCTACTGGGCCTTGGGAAAGGGAAACTGATTCAAACTCTTCAAGACGATGCCGCTACACCTCCAACAGCAAATACAAACTGCTAGGCCTCTCTTCCAATTAGACGATACCGCACCCACACCCTGTGTCTATATGCTCATCGATACACATTATATTTCACTACTGCTGCACAATATCACCCATGCCCCATACCTGGGCATACCTTTGCTTCTATGAATACTATAAAACAAATGTGATCTCCACCCCTTATAGCCACCCATGTTCACTTTCTCGTGCGCTAATGGACTTTTCTAAACGTACATACTTTGGATGGGCATGGGAGCTGTACGTGCATCCCAGAAATACCAAAACGACATTTAATGCTACTGACAAGTGAAGGGGGTAACGTTATTGCAGAGAGGGAGCATTGCTAAGTGGCAGGAATATTCAACCATCTTGTTTCTCTCTATCTCTATCCATCTTTCCTGTCCCCTCCACATCCTGTAGCACAAAGCAATTTTGGGTGAGATGTCAGAAGGTAAAGAACACTTGTCTCAACCACAGGGATTTGACCCGTTAAAATAGGCTTACTTTAGTCCAATCATCTGTGAATTTTGCCTTTAAAAGGAAGAGGTACCCCACTCCTTCACTGATTCATTTTGGAACAAGCATCTAGGGAAGAATTAATTGGACCTCTACTGCGATAGTTGACTATTGAAAGCCTTTGCCAGAGGTGAAGGCAGTGGGTCTCATTACAAGTTTGGTGGTATTTCATAGGTAAATCCTCTGAGGTACCACCAAATGGATTTACAGTTACCACCTCTTGGTCTAGTGGTTTTAGCACAGAATTGCAAGTGGTGGTAGGTGGTGTAAATCCCCATATACCTCCAGCATGATGTTGGAGGTAAATCTTCCACTTTTCCTCTGAAAATTGTTGTAATTACCACTCAGTAATTCCACCAGTGGTAATGCTGCCAAAATGTTTAATTTGGTGGAGTGGGGTAAAATAGAAGTAATGGATTTTCCTTCACTTCTTTCCCGCACAGCCAAGCTCGTAATCAGTGTCTAAGGCAGAGGCCTCCTGTGCTCCCTATCCATCCTCAGGACACATTGGGTGTCACCTTCTCCTGGAGTAAGACCAGCCTCTCCCCTAGCCACACTGGTACCCAGGATCTCTCTGCGTGAAAGTACCCCTGCAGGTGTGTTCCAGCATACCTTGTGTTGTAGCTGAGAACAAGGAGTATTCTTACACTTGAGTTGCTGGATCGGGCATCACAGCAATTTGAGAGATTTAACCGCCAGAATCCATGTGTTTTTGCTATCAAACCACTGCAAGCTGAGATTTGAGTCGCTCAACCTCATTTGAACCAACAAGATCACCCGGAGCTGTCTTTGGTACTTAACTGATGTTTGAGCTTCTGTCTTATGCACTCAAACCAGTTCACCACTGTACTGTCTGTCTAACCGACTCTGGCGGCCCTCACAACCTGCACTTCACTGAATGCTTCTTCAAAACACTCTTTGAAGCACCAGCATCTTTGCTGTTGATCTTCATCACTTGTGGCCGAACCGCTATCCTCAAAGGCTGCATCGAGCTGACCAATCACTCACCAGCATGTTCGTTATCTAACTAACTGTCAAATTGACTCTGGTGGCCATCACGATCTGCACCTCTTAAACTGCAATGAACTTCAGCTCCAATCTAGCTCGGCATATGCACCCCATCTGGAACAATGAGACCGTTGCATGTGAGCCTCATTAGAAAAGCATGAACAGTACTGAGAAGCCGTGTTCCAAGCTGTCGACCGATAAGAATAGCAAAAGGTATTAATGACTGAAAATGCCCCTGTGGTCCTTCTTTGGACCATAGACATGTAATCCCTTTTACACACATGAGCATATCCTTCTAAAGAACATTGTAGTTTTTATCTGACTTTCACCACTGGTTCATTACCCAGAGTGCTACACTAAACCAATCCCTGAGAAAAGAACAACTATCTTTGCATAGTTGTTCTTTTCTCAGGGGTTGGTTTAGTGTAGTGTTTTTCTATTTATGTATTATTTCACATGGTATGCTGAATTAATTATAGTAAATATTGTAATGGAACTTGATTGGACATTCTTTTTTTATTGTGAACTGTTATATATTGATGTTTGGGATGCTACTGGTTCACATTCATATGGCTATTGAGAGTATAGCCTTCCCTTTGCCCACCTTATCACAAAAGACGAAGGAGATCTATCTTTTAACAGCACCATTTTTACCTTTATGATTGGTATAACTTTTATTTGTAGAAGTGTGAGGGATGTGTAAGTGATTTAGCCTTTATTTACCCTTAGCAGAAATAAGTCCTCTTAACACACAGGTAAGGTAAGTGAGAGTTAATACTGCTAACATCTTTGTGCAGCAGTACTTTGGAGTCAACAAGTACTTCATTCAACATTCAAATACCAGGCATATCTCCGTTGCTCAGCAAGGAACCATTAGCTTCTAACACCAAACCTAACAGAGGTATCACTGCATAAAAAATGAAATGTTTTGTTTGAAATATACATTCCAAATTCTTAACAATGTCAAAGCAACACATGTTGAAGCATGCGGTTAGCACAAGTAAATAAGTAATACGACTAGAAAGAGTAAATAAACATTAAACACAATTCAGATAATCCTATTCACAAATAATGATAGTTGTAAAAATAAAATAACAATCAATGGGATATGCACAAACTCCTAATATTTTCCATACGGGCATATATGTATTATATACTTAAAAGATCTGCCCCAAAGTCATCATGAAGCAGAAAAGATCTTACAACTCCACACATTATGTTATGTTATGTTATTTGGCATTTATATAGTGTTCTATATATCATGGTATTACCTCAAAGCGCTGGTAGGTTGAACGACCTCATTAACCTCCAAAACAGTTGATTCCGTATATGCAGTACAATTGCACCTTATGATTTCTTTTTCAAACTGTGGACATGCTTTGCCATGATTCATGCTAAGGAGGAGATCGTAAGGGTATGGAAATCATCCAAAAGACAGACCCATGTGGGAGGATTGGATGAATGGAATGTGACAGCTGTCTGCTACTGAAACGTTCTGCAATACTAAGAGGGGTCCACAAGATGTTTGCGAGGAGGCAGGGGCCTCGTATAATGATGTGTATATAGAATTTTTCTCATCATCTCCCATCCTCCCTTCCTCTTGTTTTCTCCTTCTTATTTTCCTCTACTCCCAGCATTTACCTCCCCTACTTCTCCTTTGTGCTGAGTCTTTTTGTCTGAACTCTTACTATCCAAAAGGTGGTACGGCTCGTTTTCTGTCCGTCCTCTCTCACTTGGTCCCTCAATTTCTCACTAAATACTGATGTTGTTTCCCCTAGAGGTTTCTAGACTGGGCTGAGTTTACAGATTCTTTATGCTGTGTTTGTACAGTGGATAGATTTACTGGTCTATGCCCTGTGTTATGGCCATTATCGGGGGTGGATTGTTTGTATACATCTTATATTGTATCCATTGATGGGACAAGGTAAGGGTGTTGGCACCAGGTGTTTAAATGAGTTACATGTGTGTAAATGTCTGTGCAAGCACTTGGCTATGTGTTCAATATTTATTTTTAGGAGGTGTTTCTGAAAGCGGAAGGTTGCAGACTCATACAGTTACAAACTAGGTTAGGTTATGATGCAACATGGGTGTCCGCAATGTGTCGCCTTCTCCGGAGTGAATTATCTGGTGCTCCTATCAGTGGGATGCTTAAGTCTGTCTCTTAATGTTTTGCACTACAAAATGGTTGGTTGAAGATCAGGATCAGGCTGTTGTGAGCAGAGTACAATTTGAAAACAGATGTTGCCACACACGGAGTCTTATCCTCATTAGACCTTTGAAAATGGTTTGTATCAGAGTTGCACATGTTGGGGTCGTAAGGAGGGTTCCCCATTATAACAAAGGGTTCATGTTGCGCGCACCACATTAATGATCGGGGGTGCAGCCAACTGAGTGCAATGTTGCAATTTCATATGCATCGAGTGCAGTTAATTGTGGATAAGATATGTTACTTTTAGTGTTACCTTTTGTTCAGAACTGGTACATATTAGTATGCAGGCACACAGAAGGATAACGATTTTGCACTACAAAATGGTTGGGTGAAGATCAGGATCATGCTGTTGTGAGCAGATTACAATTTGAAAACAGATGTTGCCACACAAGGAGTCTTCTCCTCATTAGACCTTTGAAAACGGTTTGTATCAGTTAATTGTGGTTAAAATATGTTACTTTTAGTGCTACTTTTTGTTCAGAACTGATACATATTAGCATGCAGGCGCGCTGAAGGATAAAGTATTAAATCTGCCAAATGTAAAAACATGTACGCACATTAATATAAATACATGTGGAATTCATGAATCTCAATATAAGTGGCCATTTCAAAATGAATCAGAACTCTGTCCTTAGGGCTGCCTTGCAAAATGCACTTTTCACTTCTAAAAAGGCTTTCAAATGGCAGAAAGCAGATGAATGAGCGACTTCGGCCTTCGTGTCAGCGGCTGCAGAAATAGAAATGAGTTGTTATATTTCTGATAAGTCTCATAGGTAGTATATATAATCTCCTGTTGTTTGAGAGCATAACCAAGGGAGTTTTGTTATTTATTTTGGCCAGTAGTAAAACACAGGGAAGTTGGTGCCAAAAGCTATTTAGGAGATTCAATTGTGCGATGAAGTGGAAACGCTGTAGATTGGAAAGTTTCAATGGAACAATGACCTGGGAAATGAGATAGCATAGAGTTTAAAAAGCTTAGGCAAGTCATTATTAGTAATGAATTATGTTTTCAATACCAATGTTTAACCATGTGTTGTTGTCAGGACCTACTACGGACGAAACATAATAAGAGATGTGTTATGAATATAATATGAAGATAATTATTGAGACTAACCTGGCCAATGAAAATGTAGGAACTGGGAAAAGATGGGATTTCTTTGAAGATGGTTGTGTCCAATCATGTTTGTGGGGTGAATTCCAATAATGTATTTTGGGAGTGTTTTAACTGTTGCCCCAACAAGAAAAAAACAGAGCCAATTTAGACTCACCCACACCCAAATAAAGAAAGATCTTAGGTAATTTCTAGGACTAATTGGATATTACCGTAGATTAATACCCAACTGTGATGCTGGAAATGCATTGGAGGGACAGGGCCTCCCTTTCCTTGTCCTGTAGTCCTTTTTCATTTGTGTTCTGTATTGTTTTCTGCCCAGGAGTCCATGTGGGACTCCTGGCAGTGCAGCTCTTCCTGTTTTTGAGTTGGTGTACAGACCCATGGGATACCCTTATGGAACCCATGGGTGGGGTGCAACCATGTGCCCCTAGTGTATGTTTTCGGGCACCTGTGTCTGGCCCTCAGAGCAGGCTATAGGCTGGTGGCAGCTCCATGCTGAATTTGACAGGTACTCTGAGTGTCCTCCATTTTGGGATACCCAGGCCCTGCCATTGGAATCAGTGGCCTCTTGCTTTCTATTGCCTGTTACCTTGTTTTCCCAAAGTCCTGGGAAGCCCTGACTCTGTCCCTTCCCCCTGACTAGCTGTTGGGTGGAAGTTCCATATATGGTGTTGTTTTGAAGCCCAGGCCAGACTGGCTGGAGCCTTCCCAGTGACTGTATGTTGTGGGTACATCCTGTGGGTGGGACCTGGGTGAATGGAGTATGTGACCACTATGCACTTCTTGTTGTGGATGTCTGGTTTCTGGTATGAGAGAGGAACGGGAGCGCCCCCCAAAAGGCAGTTAAAGTCAACAGTGAGAAAAACTAGCTACTATGTACAATGTAGGTGCGGCGATCCACGATTGGCGGAGAGCATTGTGGAGTGCTTGGGTCAGCTGGGCTCATCGGGTGGAGTATCAGGTCACGAGCTGTCCATGTGGGTACATTGCTGCTGCACTAACAATTTGCCCTTGTGGCCACGCATACACATTCATCACTAAATTCTATGTCAATTTAACATATAAATCCTACAACTCATTTGATCTAATGCCATAAAAGAGACAGAAAGAAACAGTATACAACTCTGAGCTTTCTTAATACATCATCATAAAACCGCTGTTAACAGAGGACCCAGTGTCATGAGTCCGGGTGTCATACCAGGGGGCACGCGTTAGGGTACCTTTATCCTAATACTTTGATAGATGTAGTGAGAGACAGCTTTACGGCATGTTAGTACAAGAGTGAATAACTACCTCCATGGTCAGTTGAGTTTAGAGTGAACTGAAATACCATTGGGTCAGAGGGGCAAATAGCTGGCACCTCAAGAGGCGGCGGACAGTGGGCCTGCATTGCTCATAATTCTTCTAGACCAGGGCATGGCGGTACACAGTGGTTTTATGGTGGCATCAGGTATCAGGGGGCATGGGAGAAGGTGAATACTTGGTGTGAGCTCAACAGGAATGCAGGGAGGCGTATCTGTATTATTCTAACGTCAGTAAACCAGGGACCTTCAGGCCCTAGCTGGGCCTTGCAGGGAGGAGGGTGGGAGGTGAATCTGCAGCTCGCTAGGAATGGGAGATGGTCTTGTAGTTTTTTCACAGGTCTACATTTATCGAGTAACATGCACACCATTATAAAGACGGAAAACTGAGACATGCCAGCACAATTGTGTGTCTACATCTATGCATGCATCTATAGCTCTACCAATGATTGTGTGTGCTTATGAGCATTATTTCAATTATACTTCTTCATAGTTCATGAGTACTGAATACAAAAAAAAGCTTTTGTTAACATTACATCATTCATGGTTTTTCATTGTGTTGCAGGGGCACATGGGGAAAGCTAGCATAAAACATGAGGTAGAACCAAGTTGGTGTATACATCAACATCAGAACAGGTTACAATGTTATACTTATGATCAGACTGATGTACATGCTCAAGAATAAAAAACAATGACTTCAACCGCAATCCATTTGACAACAGGTGGAGCTTATTACTTTAAATGGCTCGTATATGTTACAACACTTTAAAATCATATCATGCATGGGAATTTTATACATTGCTTTTTAAACAGTGCACAGTAGCAATTAACGTTGGTGAGTAATGACAGATTCAAATACACATATACTTGACAACTTTACATGTAGGTCTTCTGGGATGGGCAAGGGTCATTCCAATCTAATATGAACATCCATTTTAATGTGAATAATCAACATTATTGGTTTTGAGCCTCCTCTCGAATGGCTTAGCAGCATGGACAGAACTGGGTGGAACACGGGTTTAACATTCATGTCTGACACTTCAAACGAGGAACAGGGTGGGGGGTTATGCATAACATATATCATTGGTGTGGGGGTCTGCAGGAGGTCAAGGTATGTTTGATAGGGACAGCTTTGTTTTTTCCCAGACCTCAACTTAAGGTCCGGTCACCGCCAGAGCAGTGATGTACTGCGGAAGGTAAATGATACAGTGTTTGTTCTGTTTCTTGTTTGTGCCTAGTTGCTCATGAGAACAGGCCTTTAGTGGAGCCGCCGTGGGGAGGAGGCTGGGGGATGTGCGGGTCAAGTGGGGGAGAGCTGCAGCTCTGCAGGCCGCTTGTTCCACGGAGGCCTGAGTTGGTGTACTCAAAATGGAGTCTAAGTGTATTACAAAATGAAGTCTCTACCCTGCTACAAGGTGAGCCGTGCAGCCTCATGTGTCAGTCCGCAGCCATCCTGCATCCCAGGCCCAGCTGCATGGGTGGCTGCGGACAAGTCATAAGCCTCAGGTAGGAAAGGAGTGTAGGGGGAGGTGGATCCTAAAGAACTTTCCTCCCATACATTTCCCATCTTTCCTTACTTAAGTAACGAATATTTTAACTCACCCAACCTCCTTCGTTCCGTTTCATCAGCTACTGCTTCATCCCACGCTGGCGTCCCTTCTATTGGTATCCAGACCCTACATACTCCCCGGAGACTCTGTCCTGCTCTAGCATATTCGTCCGGGGTGCAGGACATGTATATACATCCCCCATCCCCCTCCAAATCTATCCATACCTTCTTATACCATGCTTGTTCCAGGGGCTCCCTTATTGTCGTGTGATACAATCCGTCCACTATATCCTAGTCATAGTACAGTGCCACCATTCTATACTTGGGTTCAGGGTCCTCACCTGTTTGTACCTGCGCCTCCTGTGTAATCTGCGCTGCTCCTGTAGCATTGCCCATTGTCACCATCATCATTGTAGCATTAGGAACCGCGTTTGCGCAGCACCGAGTACCTAGCTGGTACACACAAAAAATCAGGAGCTAAAATACGATGATGGGTATCAACATTTTAACAGTCATTCCGAGCCAGGAAGGTACCCATGTCATCATACCAACAGCTTGATTCCACACCTCCTTCCTTCTTCATCCGCTCGCCCAGGTTGTGCACTGCAGTGATAACGTGAGACAGTGTTCTGTTGTCCACGTCCGCAGAAGGAATGAACGTGCAAAATGCACTCCCGTTTTTTCGGCAAACACCTCCATCCATCGCCGTTAACAGGCCTAAGACATACCTGTTCTGCATTGTCATTAGCCGATGTGCACTTAGCTCTGCCTTGATCATGCTGAACCCCTCTTCAGTGTCGTTGGCCAGTTGAATCAGCTCCCAACGCGTGATTTGAAGCCACTTTGCGTTGGCTTGCGCTTGGATACTGGGGATGAGGGGGGCGAAGAATGTTTCAGCGGAGTTAAATAGCTGTAACATGTCTGAGATTTGCGCTAAAAGTTCCGTAGATGCTTTGGATATGTAGTTGGATGACCTCTGTTTTCTTGATATTGGGCTTTGTACGTTGTCCGTGGATAGGGCATACATTGGCGTCTCTTCTGTTGGTTGTGTGTGTTCTGGAACTTGGAGGGCTTGCAGTCCCTTTCCCCCTTCGATATGACTCTCCGGAACCACCATCAGGGTGAAGTGCAGCGTTGCCAAAGAACACGTACCCCTCCGGGATTGTGGAAGGTGCAAGTATGCCTGTTTACCGCAGACCCAGTAAGTGTCCATCAGGGAATATGTCCCTTTCTTCATATCTGGAATGATGAGTGTTTTGTTACAGTTCTTGTTTGTGCCCATGTTGTTTTTCCCTTCACCGAGGAAGCATAGTTCATATGGAATTTCTTTTTGCAGTTTGAAGGGTTTTCCAGGGCTGTGACCCAAGTGAGCTTTGTGATATGCTTGGCCCATACTGGTGCGCATGTTTTCTCGACCTATTGCAGTTTTTCTACCGCCAACCCTCGTAGTGCTTCTGCTTTGCATGTCACTTGCTCTTCTTTCCACTTGTTTTCCATAAAAATTGTTCCTTTAATCACCAAAAATGGTTCCTTAAAGCATATCACTCCCTTAGGACTTGAGTCGCATGTTTTTCATTCTGTAGCATTTCAAAAGAGACTGTGTGTGCCTGGAAGGTGTTCTTTATTCTACATAGGTGAGATGAAGGAGACACTGGGCATCTGCATGAGGCAGTTCTTGGTGCAGGAGTACCTTAGGGGTACCTGAGGCATTGGGTATTAGAGAGCATACGTAACAGCTCTCATTGGTGGTTTGTTTGGCAGTGAGACTCATGTCTGTATACCATTTATTTGACTGGTTCGGGTGCCTGGGGTCTTCTATCATATCTAGCCCCAGCCCGGAGTAACCGTCATAGTTTCTCCTCCCAACCTCCCTCCTTCTCCGATTGCTTCTGGGGTGTACTCTCGCATGCTCTAATGCATGTGGTATTGGAGTAGCCTCTCCCGCCCCCCCTTTTCCCACTCATCATACAGGGCAAGAAATCATTCAGTCATTTCAGCATTATCTTCCTTTATACCTGTGGGGGATTTATACTTTATAGATGTTTCAAATGTTGGTGTGACAGCGGGGGTGGTGGCATCATACAACCAGGATAAAGCAGAAATATTTCGATCATTTAACTCGTAAACACTATATGCAGAGGCATTGTGTGGGGACATAGGATGTGGGGTTACTCGCTTGTTGTCTGTATCATTTAAGTGTTGTGTACCATCATGGTGGGTGTCATGCCCCCATATGAGCTGGAAGCCGTCCCATATAAGAAAAGTGCCTTGTTTGGTCATACTGGTTCCGTTCCCTCCCTGCTCATTTATATCGATAGATATAAATGTAACTGCCCAGTATAAAACTAGGCCAAACATCAGTCTGAAAAATATTACAGCACATACAAACAGGCCACACTCATACGAATATCTGCACAAGTCAATATTTATGTTTCCATTTCTATCTGCACTAACAACGTTCGTAGTTGCAATGGCTTCTCCTACATGGGGAAACATACAAGTGCATTAAGCATCCCAAAACATCCAGATATATTTACTTTAACACATTCATTTGTCAATCTGAGAGAAAGAAGTGGTAAAATAACCATAATGAAGTGATAGGGAGAGTGAAAAGGAGAGAATAACATTTCTGTAGTTCATTATCAACATTATGTACATCACAGTATCAATTCATTTAATATATATGTGTCACCTGGGTACTGATAAAGAGACACATTTCTTCCCTTTAATTATCACATCTGTGTTTCCTCCTCATCTACTCTCCCTTCTCTTTCTGGTGTGACACTATCGTAAGCTTTCCGCACATCTGTCAAATGTATCCAGTATCTCAGGCCTTTCACTTTGACTGTAGTTGGTGTGCAATACACTATCTCATATGGGCCATGAAATCTTGGAGCATTCCACGTACAAACGGAACTCTTCATGGGCACTATCTCCCCTGGCATCACCTGGCCTGTTGGGCTGTCTACTGCAGGTGTTGTTGTTTCACTAGATTCCTCGCGTGTAAATGGGGTGCTAGTTGCTTTGCTATCATAGGGGCTGCTTTTGTGAGCTTTGTCAAGTATTCATTGAATTCTTCTCCTAGCACTGTAGCACTTCTGTGGGCGTCTGAATGTCTGCGGAGTGGAGAATTTGCAGTATGCATGCTCCTTCCTGTCACTGTTTCATGGGGGGACAAGTGGTGGTCCTTGCTGGGTTGATTTCTCAACTCAAACAAGGCCAGAGGCAAACAATACACCCAATTTCTCTTGAGTGTAAAACACAACTTTGACAACCTCCCCTTAAGGAGGCCGTCGATCTCCTCAACCACGCCATTACTTTGTGAGTGATAAATAGTACACAGTTTATGTTTTATTCCTAGTAGGGCAGTAACCTCCTTAAACAGATCATTGACAAAATGTGTGTCGTTATCAGAGCGAATTATGTCACAAATTCCCCAGCGTGGAAATACTTCCCGCACTAAAAACTTTGCAGAACACCAGGCATCCGGGTGGGCGCACAGTCCTCCCTTCACCGATCTTGAAAATGGACAAACCACTACTATAATGTAGCGCGACCCATTGCACCTTTCTCCCATGTCTGCATAATCAATATGCAGCTCCCTAAAGGGGCCTGTTGGTTTGGGCAATGTTCCCCGCAATGTCCTCAATGTCATTCCTGAATTATATATTTGACAAGTTGTATATTACATTACAAGTTTTGATAGTTGTTCCTGCAAACCTGGGATAAATCAATGTTCTTGTATTTCTGCGGCAATGTGCTGTTTTGCATTGTGAGCTGGGAAGTGAAGCTGATGGAATGCTATATCTAGTAGCTTGCAGGGCATTACTACTTTACCTGTGTTGTTCTGGCACCACAGGAGGTCTGTAGACGACTGGCTGCACCCCCTTTTTTCCCATAGCTCCTTTTCCTCAGGTGACACCCCGTTTTGTAGTTCTAATATTTGAGATATGTGCATTGAGTTATAACCATCTGGGCGATCCTCTTCCATGTTTTTCTGTATCAAGTACTCACCTGTTCTCTGTTTTGTTAAGTATGATGCTTTGTTCGCGGCAGCGTCTGCTGCCGCGTTTCCCAAAGAGATGACGTCAGTATTGTTTGTATGGGTCTGGCACTGTACTATGGCTACAATTGTAGGTCCTTTTAGTGCTTCTTTCAGCTCTTTAAGTAGTTCTGCGTGTTGCACAGGAGACCCATCTGCTCTGTGAAATCCTCTTCTCCCCTATCTAGCCAATCCCCTGTGTACTGTAGTAGTCATATAGGCAGAGTCTGTATAGATTGTGACAGCACACCCCTTGGCTGTATGTAAAGCTTCAATGAGTGCTACTAGCTCTGCTGGTTGTGCTGAATAATGGGCTGGTAATCGTTGCTGGACGAGTACTTCATATTCATCTTCCTCTAATCTCACGACAGCTATTCCCACATGTTTTTCTCATGTTTCTGAGTTTATTGATGCTGACCCGTCTATGAAGTATAGTTCTCCTTCAGCCAGCGCATTTTCATTTACTGTGGGCGTATCCCCATCCTCTCCTCTGTATATTGCACAATCATGTGTTTGCATGTCTTCCATTGTGCATGCTTCTGTGATAAATGATGCAGGGTTGACTGTTTTGCATCTTACTACGTGTATGTTGGCGCTGGCCAGAATAACTTCATATGCTATGGCTCTCTGAGTTGATAAGGTGTTTTTTGATCTTTCTAATATGGCGAATAGTGAATGTTCCATGTTTTTTGTGTTAGGACCGCTGTCATGAGCATCCCGTTGCAATGTGAAAATAAGTAAAACTTGTGTTCGTAGTCTGGGTTTGCGAGTACTTGTGCCATTGAAATTAGCTCCTAAAGTGTTGTGAAGGCCTCATCTATCTCTGCTGTCCATTGTATTTCTGTGTTTTCTCTTTGCGCTTCCTTGAGTCCC
This sequence comes from Ambystoma mexicanum, assembly GCF_040938575.1. NCBI lineage: Eukaryota > Metazoa > Chordata > Amphibia > Caudata > Ambystomatidae > Ambystoma > Ambystoma mexicanum. The sequence goes on from NC_090935.1 coordinate 135,392,046, forward strand.
TGCAGTAAAGGCTTTGTATATCCTGCATATTCTGATATCCAGGCCCGGCAGTAGTTACACATGCTGAGGAATTTCTGCATTTCTTTCACTGTTTTTGGTTTGCTTACTGCTTTGATGGCAGCCACCCTGTCTGGTATGATTCGTTTACCATCCTTTGAGATCAGTAGTCCCAAATACAACACTTCTTGTTGACACTATTGTAATTTTTCTTTGTCTACTTTGTAACCTTTGTGGGCCAACAATGTCAAAAGGGTAAAAGAATCCTTTTCCCACAAGTCAGTAAATCATCCACGTACTGGATAATTGTGTTTTCTGTGACAACATTTCCTATATCTTCGTGTAAGATCCTGTTGAATATACTTGGGCTTTCACAGTACCCCTGGGGTAACCTACAATGTTCGTATCTCATTCCTCCCAATGTAAATGCTGTCTTCATCTAGTGGTACTGAGAAGAATGCGTTCTTCAAGTCAACCACTGTGAAACAAGATGCATCTTTTGGTATACTGCACAGAATTGATGCAGGGTTGGGGACCGATGGGAATTCTTTCTGTATGACGTAATTGAGTGGGCGTAAGTCTTGGATCATCCTCAAAGCCCCACCTTTTGCTTTCTTGATGGGGTAAATGCAGGTACTGCATGGTGAATTTGATGGCACAATTATTCCCTGTGCTAACAATGCAGTGATCGTTTCTTTTATCCCTTCCTCTGCTTCCCGGGACACGGGGTACTGTTTTACTCTGGGCAGTAATACTCCTTGTTTGAGTTTTATCTTAACTGGTGTTACTTCATGCAACAGTCCCACATCATGTGGGCCAGTTGTCCACAGGTCAACCGGTCTGATTGCATGTCACTGTCAAAAAATGAAGGTGGCGCTCCTACCATTGCCATCAGCTGCACTGGAACCTGTCTTGTCTCTATCATGATGTCACAGGGGATTGCTATCTCCATTATTATTTCCCCATCACTGTCTGAATCTGTGAAGAGGTCTTCGTCAGATAAATCTTGCAGCGAAATGTTTGCATTAATGCACAATACTGTGTGCCACTGGCAGCCGTGTATGTCCATTCCAATAACTGCAATCCTCTGCACTGATACCTGTACTGCATGCAATTCTAATGACATCACTCTTCCTGGCACTATCTCTGGACGTACTACAGGGCAGAAAACAAATTCTGCAGGCACCCTCTACTCCTGGCGCTTCAATTCTGGGACCACTCATGCTAGTGTTTTCAGCCCCTGAATAAACATGTCTGGGTCCACTGGTATGCCGCGTACTTCTGGCGCTGTTGTACGTGTGTGTATTACCAACAAGACTCGTAACGGGTAGATCCCGGGTGTCGAGCAAACTATCCCCCTCTTGGTAAAAGAAATAGTCATGTTGAGCTTGCTGAGGAGGTCCCTCCCCAGCAAGTTGATCGGAGATTGTTCATAATACAACAGGGGAGCTCGTACTGTTTTACCCTCCCCCCATTGTTATATCCAAATCTTCTGTATAAGGAACTTCGACCACCGCCCCGGAGAACCCCTGCGTCTCCAATTTACGATTAGATAGCAGAAACCTGCCTTCTCGTAGGCATGACTTTTCAGCTCCCGAATCTACCATACAAATGAATTGTTTGTTCCCTATCTCCGCCCCTATCAATGGTTCCTCTGATGCATCGATGGTCGTCGATAGTACTGGACACGCAAGTGTTATCTGTGGGCTGTCCTATGCCGGGTGTCTCGTTGTGCCCCCTTGGCTGAAAACATTTCCTGATACCATGGCCACCCCTCCAAAGGGTGCAGGTGCACCATTTGCTGTTGTGGCGAAAGGGTTACCCTGTGTGTATGGCATGTGCTAACGGCATTGTGGGTGTTGCTGGACACTATACATTTGTTCCCAGTGTTCCTATGGGCCCCTCTGATCTTGCTGTCCTCGTCCCCCTCCAACGCCCATCGGTACCCCGTATGGGCTCCCCGGGTGGGGGTGGCCATACTGCTGTTCATTTTGGTAATTATTGGCCTGCTCCTGCACTCCTGTGAGAAATGCCCCCACCTCCCACAATTCCAACAATTTCCTTGCCCCCCCCTTGGGCCCGGTCCTCCATACCTGCCATTCCCTCCATACCCCGGACGACTACCTCTGTGCTCTCTGTACCCACCTCTTCCTCCCTGTGCGCTCCACACTTGCCACTGCGGTCCTCCGTACTGTTCCTGTCTGTTCCACTGTGATTGCCCATTTCCCGCCCAATTGGCTTCCATTCTCCCTTGGATTGCTATTGACCCCTTCTCCTCCTCTGCTTCTCTATCTGTGGGAGTGCAGCTACAGCTGCTGCAACCTTCACCAGTTTCATTTGTATTAATTTTGCCTCGTCTGCCATCCTTTTCTGTGCTATCTCCTGCTCCCTTCCTTGATTCTTTTGCAGTGGTGTACTATTATGCTTTGTATTGTGGCCAGCCTTTTGCTTCTATTCCTGCAATTTTGTCGAGTGCTCTCTGAACCTCTTTTGGCAGCCCTCTCTTTCTTATTTAGTAAAACAAAGATGTTGATTTATCCCAGGCTGTACCCGTTTCCGCTCTCCATATCTCCTGCACCTGTGAAATGAAATCCATGGCTGTCTCTCAAGGCATCCCAGATCCTCGCACGTTCTGTATTGAAAGAGGCACCATCAACGCGGTCAAAATCTAAAGTTATCCCTGGGAATCAGCCTTTGCCCAAACCCTGTCAGCTTGATCACCCACTGCAGATACCAACAAACTTTTAACATCACCAACAGCTAGTGGAACCCCTGCTGTGTGTTTTTCAAATGCATATATCCATTTACTTGCTCCTTCCAACAGCGGGGGCCATAATTTCAACAAGTTGGCCTTATCCATCTGAGCTAAGGGTATGTAGTTTGGCCTCCCTCCTCCTCTGTGTATCAAGGGCAGCTGAAGCCTATCCTTTATTCTGTTCCCAATACTCACCTTCGATCCTTTCCTTCCTAAGGCTGCCATTATTCCTATTCTGCTGCTTAACCTCCCACTCCATTCTTCCTCCATAGCCCTCTCTAGGGGTGTTTCATCTAACCTCACTGGCGCCCCTCCTGCCACGATCCCTATTCCCCTTCCTTCCAACTCGTCTTCTTCTATGTCACACCACAGCTCCTCCATAGCTCCAGTGGCCATTCCTTCATCCCCTGTGTTCCCCTTGGGCGTCTGTTGTTCTAGCTCTATTATTCTGGTTGGCTCTTTTTGTATCCAAAATAGTATCTCCCCCTTTTTCCACCCTTCTTCTATGGACCTGTCGGCGTCTGCAACCTCTGTGTCTGCTGTATCCTAGACATACATGGTCCACCCTGGTCACATGCATTTAATAGTCTAGACAATTCATTTCGAGCTAGTGATAATCTGGAATCTAAATCTTCTGTGAATTTCTCAATGTCTATTGTCGTAGTACTCACCTGTCCGCTTGTTCTAGGGCAATCATATGGTGGGAGTGCATTGGGTTGGGGTGCAATTACGGGAGTAGGTGTAGACACGTACACTGGGTCACTGTATCATGCGGGCACTGGTTTATTCAAAAGGGGATACAATTGTGTTACCTTTACCAGCCCTTCCTTTCCTTCACCCTTCTTCTCACTCTCTTCTGTTGCCAGGGGAGTGGCACTCTGTTCTTGTGCTATTTCTTTTCTTTTGATCTGGTGTACTTCTTCGAATAGCCTCCATAAGTCTAATACTTCCCTTCTATTGTGCAATTGTTTACCGGTGTACTTTATAAACAGGCATGTGGCCACCATGTCCAACACGCTTTTGTCAAATGACCCTCCTTGTGGCCATACCTGGGGTAGCCCTTCCCTCTTTAATTCCGTGACCCATTGGTCATGGCGTTTTGTTATGCGCTCCGCATAGCCTGGTAAATTTTGGCAAATATGTGCCAGGGGTGTTTCAGCCCATATGCTGTTCCCCTGTCTTTCACTCACTTGTGTCACCCTGCGTCAATCTTGGTACCTTATGTGCACACTTACAATGATGGCAGCTCTTAAATACTTTTATATCCCTGATACAACCTGGGTATTTAATTTCAAAAGGTCACACTTAACATGACAACTTTTCACCGATCCTGATACAACCAATTCATCAATTTGTCACCACATTGTAGTTAAAAAAGAAACATAACATATTCAATACATGACGTCACTTTGATGAACATTTTACTTACAATGCATATACCTCCCTTTCCTTCCTTCACTGTTTTTATTCAAAGGATGCTCTTTACCTTGACCCGTTTCACCCTCTGACCCATGAAATGTCGGAATTTCCCCTTATAGCTTAGAAAAGATGAGAAAGAAAAATGCGTTTTCTAATTTATACACCAAGTCTTCTACTCCTCAGAGACGCTTACTTATATTTTCCCTTTTTTCACTTATTCCCTGTACTAGTCAAGATAGCACTATGCGGTGCCGCCTTCTACCCCCTTGCAGAGCTAGGTTCCCGTCTTCCTTTTTCACCCTATAATCTCCTTAACTTATCCTAATGGCGATATGCAACAGAGAGAGATTTGAAAGCAGCAATTAGTTTACCCTTAAAACAAGGCCCTTTTTAACTTAGCCTGACTTCGTACACCCTTATTTATGTCCGACTCCTTTTAATGTCGCTCGCACTCAATACTCGCGTGCCCGTTTTGATCCGAGCCCCTCCAGAACCAGTCTGCCCAGGCAGCGCTGCCCCACGCTCAATGGCCACCCCCCGGCTCCGGCAGGCGGTACTAAGGGTTTTTTGAAGTGGGACCCGTACCCTCTTGCCCTACTGTGTGCGCACGTCTAAGTGTACCAGTCGCCGTTGGCGGGCAGGTCTCTTGAGGGGGCGTGCCGTGCGTCTCTGTTGTGGCCGGGGACGTCTCGTGCCAAAAGGAACAAAAACACAAATTACATGTAAGGGGTCACCACTTGAAGGTGAGCGTCCCCCAAAAAGGCATTTAAAACTCCACAATAAGAATCAATAATGGACACACCCCAGCAGGGAGTGAGACCAAGACCAAGTGCGGGTGAGATATAAAAGGCTTTATCTAAATCAATATAGGGCATGCAAAGGACTCTGCAAGCTCTGCGAGCGCTCTGTCTGACAATAGCAAAGACAGTCATATTTATTACAGAAATACGTCATGGATTAGGTAAGCAATAGGGGGCACATAAGCATGGGGATTGGGTGGTGAAGACTAGCTACTATGTACAATGTAGGTACAGCGATCCATGATTGGTGGAGATCCATGTGGTGGCATCTTTGGGTGCTTGGGTCAGCTGGCCTCATCGGGGTGGAGTATCAGGTCACGAGATTTCCATGTGGATACATTGCTGATGCACTAACATTTTGCCCTTGTGGCCACACACTCGCACTCATCACTACTTTCTGTGTCAGTTTAGCCTATAAATCCTACAAGTCATTAATTTAATACCATAAAAGAGACAGAGAGAAACAATATATAACTCTGGGCATCCTCAATGCATCATCATAAAATTGCTGGTATAAAGGACCCAGTATCATGAGTCCAGGAGTCTTATAAGGGGGCACGGGTTAGGGTGCATTCATCACTTTGGTTTGTTAGATGTAGTGAGAGACAGCTTTACAATATGTTAGTACAAGGGTGAATGACTACCTCCGTGGTCAGTCGAGGGTGGGGTGAACCGAAGTACCATTGGGTCAGAGGGGCACATGGCTGGCACCTCAAAAGGCGGTGGGCTGCAGGGCTGTGTTGTTCCAGGGCATGGCGGTACAGGGTGATTTTATGGTGGCATCAGGTGTAAGGGGGGTGTGGGGGAAGGGAAGTACTTGGTATGGACTAAACAGGAATGCGGGGAGGTGTAGCTGTATTATTCTAACATCAGTGAACCAGGGGCCATCAAGCCTCAGCCGGGCCTTGGAGGTAGGAAGGTGGGAGTTGAATGTGCGGCTTGCTAGCAAGAGTGGGAGACGGCCTTGTAATTTCTCACAGGTCTACATTTATCACGTAGCAGGCGCATCATTATAGAGACCGAGAACTGAGGCATGGCAGTACAATTGCATGTTTACATATATGCATTCATCTATGGATATATCGTGGACACTATTCATCTTACACTTCTTCGTTGTTCATAAGTACTGTGTTTACAGAATCAATAGAAGAGCTTTTGTTAACATCACATCATTCGCAGTTCTTTATTTCGTTGCAGGGACACATGGGGAAAGCTAGCATAGGGCGTGGGGCAGAACGAGATTGGTGTGTATGTACAAATTACAATGTTATCTTTATAATAGGACTAATGTACATTCTTGAGGATAAAAAACAATTACTACAAACGACATCTCATTTGCCAACGGGTGGGGTGTGTTACTTTAAATGGCTGGTATATGTTACAACACTTAAGATCATATCATACATAGGGATTTTGTGCATTGCCTTGTGAATATCGTGCAGTAGCAATAACCTTTGGTCGGTGACACTAGGTTCAAACAGGCATATGTTGGACAACTTTGCATGTAGGTGTCTGGGGTGGGCAAGGGTCGTCCCTTTTAATGGTAACACCCATTTTAATACGAGTTCAACATTCAGGTTTTAACACTTAAAAAAACGGGGAGCAGGGTAGGGGATTAGGCACAACATATATCATGAGTGTGGGGGTCTGCAAGGGGTCAAGGCATGTTTGATAGGGACAGCTTTGTTTTTTCCCAGACCTCAACTTGGGCTCCGGTCACCGTCAGGGCAATGATGTACTGCAGAAGGTAAATGATACAGTGTTTGTTCTGTTACTTGTTTGCGCCTAGTTGCTCGTGAGAACAGGCCTTCAGTGGAGCTGCCATGGGGAGGAGGCTGGGGGGGAGTGTGGGCACGCTGTGCACGATCAAATGGGGACGGCTGCAGTTCTGCAGGCTGTTTATTCCGCAAAGTCCTGAGTTAGTGTATTCAAAAATGGAGTCTAAGTGTGTCACAAAATGCAGTCTATATCATGCTACAAGGTGAGCAGTCTCATGCATCGGCCAGTAGCCATCCTGCATCCGGGGCCCAGGTGCAAGGGTGGCTGTCGACGAGTCATAGGCCTCACGTAGTAGAGGGATGTAGGGAAGGGGGGTCTAAAAGACCTTTCCTCCCATTCATAACCCTTGCACTTTCGTCTGTATCTGTAACCCTACAGTCCTCTCCCTTTTTCTACACATATCATGCACCTCCTGTCTGCACCTTAAACCAGGCACTTGCCACTTGCTTGCCACTTTGTTGTTATTACTTTCTTTGCTTAGCACTTTATACTTTTCCCCCTCCCTCCTGCACTTTCCCCCTGACCTCTCTCCCGTACTTGCACATTCTCAATCTCACTGGGCCTAGTAAGATCATTGTTTTTGTTCCACCTTGTTCCCCTCCCCTACCTTGTCGCGCTCTGAAACACTTGTGTATGAGCGCGATACAAATAAAATATCAATATCGATATCAATATCAGGAAGGGTGGCATGTTCTCATAGAAAACCTTCAATTCCTTTAAAGGATAGATTCCTGGTTAATCCTCCACTCTGCTGCAATTTTCGGGAGGAGTAAGAGGAGCTGAGGGCGTCACATCCTCCACTTTATGCTGATTAAGCATCCACTACTTTTCGGATGGGTGTTCGTTCTCATTTTGATACATTTTCCATAACTCTAAAACGCTAACCTTTTTTTGTCAATTCTTCCCCGTGTATGTAGCATACAAAAAAGTTGTCATGTGGCGTAATACTGTTTTTGACAATGAGCCTTCTTGAGGCCACGGCATAAGTGTTTTATTAGTCGTTCCCTTCACCCACTCTGTGTGATACTGTCTACTCTTAGGCGTATACCTGGGTAATGTCCTGCATAGATGTAAAAGAGGCGTGTCCAAGTTGATGGCAAGTCAATCTTGGCTGCCAATACTTAACGGATTATGAAAAAAATACTCACAACACAAACATCGATTTGGGTGACCTCTGTCAATCGCTGCCTTTTACCTGGAAAAATCAATATTTTAACCGATTTTAAAATCTCTATGATATTATTTCTCTTAAATTCTTCGTTTTTAGTTCTATCGATTCTTGCCGGCCTATTATTCAATTATTACTGCTATACAAACCTTTATTTAACTTTTAGTATTTTTTTCTCAACTTGTAACAGTCTCTAATTGACTTCAATCACTTGATTTTAAGGCCTAATATTCAACTGATGTTATTACTATCATTGTATATTTCATTTCTTAGTTTATACACTATAAAAGTCTTACATTGACCTATTTATAACCCCAAATAAACTTTCCCTTTTTCTTTTTCCTGTGATCACCGTCCTTTACTGTCCCTTAGTAAATGTATCTCATCTCAGTATTTACTCCATTTTCTGAGTGTAATACGCATTCTTCTTAATTGGCACTTGCCTCAGGAATCCCCATCATATACTCAGTTTGAGTGTTTCGAGTTTAATGTGTATTCTTGAACCTGAAATCGAGGTATTTATTTCTTTAAACACAAATCCTGTTATCATATATTTACACTTATACTATAGCCCATCCCTTTTATTTGCCACTTTCAATGCTTTTCTTAGGTCTGTGGCTCAACTAGAGGCTCTCGGCATCTACTCTTTCCCAATCAACCAGGCTGCCTTCCATCCATGGGGCACTTGCAGGGACCAGACAGGTATTTTGTTAAAGGGGCACCCGTCGACCACTTCTTTCAAGACGTGTGTTAGCGCCGCTCTCCACAGGAAGCTCCATGATATTCTGGCTAATGTCAGAAGACGTTGAGCATCCGAGAGTGTAGATCTGGGCCCAGGTTGACTGGACTTTGAACTATCCACACTGCTACCAAAATGTGCAGTAGTACCTTGCAGCGTATCTCATGCGCAGAATGGAACTGCTATAATAAATTACCTCGGACCCAAATAACCAGACGGACTCAAAGAATATGGAAAAGTATGACTTTATTGTCAGCTCAAATACAGTAGGGCAATCTGGCAAGCATAACAAGTTGCAGCTCACACACTCTTGGTTCCTTTTCTCTTACACAAAGATTTTATACTTCGATGTATGTCAGCTGTGACCTCATCCTACGTGGCAAACACCAAAACCTATCAATGGGAGGGATTGGTTAGGGGAACATGCATACTTATATTATGTGTAAGTCTCAATAACATCATTGGCTGCCCCTTATCTGGAGTCCACGCCTCAAACTACCTCTAAAATACATATAACACTGATTATAACAAAAATACTAACAGCGGATTAACTTCTGCAACATTGTATAGAATGATGCTTCATAGCTGCTCATAATTGGTTGCCATACTCTCCCTACCTTGTAATTTCGGCATGTTAGCAGCATGTAAACAAAATGAAACCCAGGTTCAGAGAAGACATCAGAACACTATTCACTTTGGTCAATTAGCCAACCATCTCTCATCTGTTAGGCCACAAACCAGGGCTTCTCCATTTTAATTGACTGTTTTCTTCTCTGAGACCTTTAAGGGAGTCAGGTACACTGTTATCTTTATCTGAGGCTCAATGAATTGGCCTTGTTTTCAAGTTATAAATCACGTATTAGTAGACCACAAATTTGTCCATTACATCCTTCTATTTACTGCTATTTAATTTAATTGTGCTGGTTATTTCTTGGCCTCTGGAGTCTTGGTCGTTCTATCTTACATATGGCTTTTGCATCCTTGATTGTCCAATAATTGGCACTTGCAGATGTTTTCGCTTGTGCTTAATCTAAAAGAAATATCCCATTCTTGTATTGCTTTCCTGGTGAACTCCCTGTGTACTTTCCAATTATACCTTGCTGCATCTTCCTAGTCTTACCAAACAGATATTATGTGTTCCTTGCATGAAGGTGTTTCTGCTGGATCTCCCAGCTCTGCAACCTTGAGTTGTCTCTGAGGTAGTTTCAAGACGAGCCGACTTCTATACTTTCATCACGGCCGCTCTAGTTATGTTAAAGTTTCAACTGCAAAAAGCTTCTATGTAACTCATCTACCTTGCGTTTCTGCATATGTACATTCGCTGAGCTTCACCTCACTTGTCTTTTCAACATAAATGATTTCTCCATCTCTTTACACTTGATTACTCTGTTACTTCAATGACACCTTCATTCTTTAAATATCTGCATATCGGTCCTGTACGTGCTCGTATCTTCCCTTTACAACAGCACTTTCCTTGTGTCAACTTGCACTTACAATTGTTCTATGTAAATGTTGTATGTCGACATCCTTCCACCACTTTAGTATCAGGGTACATCCAACATGGTTGTCTGAGTGCATAATGTCTCTCGTACACTCAATATGCGTTATTGGGACAATACCTGGTGTCACACATAGGGCTCTTGTACTTTTGTTCTTCCGGTATGACAGATGTGAGGGTGTGGTCACTAGGGATGACGTCACCTGCTCCTTTACAGTACTGATGTGAGCAGGTCTGGCTTCATAGGAACGGGTACACATGGTTGGCTGGCCGGCTGGTGGTTGTATGCTTGCTGTTTTTACATGTCAATCAGCGGGGTACTGGTCGCAGGGATATTGTTTTGAGGGGCATCTAACACTGTAAGGCATTTTTTTTATGGTGTCATGAGGGTGGCTCATCTGGCTGCATGGGTGTTGGGACACATGGTGATGGGAGTCTAGTGTGTGAATGCTTGCAGTTTATGCATGTGTTTTGCCTGCTGCACAGCTTGCCATTCACTCACCTGATCATGTCATGTCTAAACAGGCTGGCAGTCCACTCTTTTGGCGCTTCTGCCTCTTCTGGGGGTGGTGCCGGGAGACAAACTCACACTCATCACAGCATTCCAGGCCATTTGGGATGCCATGTTCACCACAAAAATAAGGCACATGCCATTGGCCTGGTGTTGTTTGGCATGGGGACTTGTTCCATGCATGGCACACTTGCAGATATTTTGTACCATGTTGATTGATGCTCAGGGCATCTAAATGCTCCCTTTAGTTACCAGCACATTGGAACCCATTCAGTCCTGTCCCTGTGCACTCTGCCTTGCCTTCCTCTTGCCTGTTCCCTACTCCCTTTGTGTGGCAGTCTAATTGGCCTCCTTTACTCATGACTTGCCCTTGTCTGCTTTTCTCTTTTGTGCCAGTTGACTCTGTGTTTGTGCCCTAACTTCCTGTATGACTGCTGCCTCTATGACCAGCTGTCTTGTGCCAGATCCTGTATTCTCTGCAATCAATTAGATGTTTGCATTCTGCCATCTTGGTCTTTCCATCATAGGCTACCCTGCTAGTTTATACTGCACTGTCCTAATGCCACGTTAATCAGGGGATGCCATTTTGCGGCATTGGAAATGCTTCCAAGGGGATCCTGGGTTTCCAATCTCTCAGTGATCTCTATTTGGGAGTCCTCTCAGTCTCAATCTGACTCAGGCCGGATCAGTGTGTTAACAATGTCCCCTCACCAAGACAAGAGGTAAGTGGTACCTGCTACTTCACTGCATGGCACTCTGGGGGGCAGGCAGTGTATGTGCTGTGGGTGGGGAAAGTGTCACTGTGTGGGGTAATTATATTGCATTTGCTGAAGGTGTGTGGATCTGACTGCATGGGTGTGAGGACCCTTGGTGATGGGTGGCTGGGGATTTTTTATTTGTATTTGTTGCATGGCACTCTGTGGGGAACAAGTTACAGTGGACGGGGAATGTGTTGCTTGTGTTGTGGGCTTTGTTGTGGACAATGTAGGGTAACCTCACAAGAAACTGAAATTGAAATGACAGCCCACTAGGGAAAAGGGCTTGGTGCCCCCTTTTTCGGGAAGTACATGTGCTTTGTTTTGTATAGGAAATGGGGTAATGGCAACAGGGCATTGTTCGTTCACTGCCACAGAGCTCTCTGTCTTTATCTTAGCAAGCAGCACATTATGACCATGTAGTTCATCATGTATGACGCATTTCATGTACAGTGTTCATCCACCACCCTCATTGTTCACTGTCTATTTAAATGCTTATATTCATATAATGTCCAGTCTCACATTGGCCATCTCAACTTTTCCTCCAGCTTATTCGCACATGGATGATGGCCTATTCACCTTGTGTAACTGTGGAAGGATCTTACTTATTCCACCCTATCTTGGATTCTAACCGTGTGATGTGCACATGGCCATCAACATGAGCTCAGTAGACTACTTCGGGGTTAGCCTGTTCCTTGCAAACGAGGAGACTGTTTTCTCATCCCATACACACAGCCGCACACACGAGGCTTCCCCAAAGCAATACAATTGGCATTGGAATTGCCCCTAGCTCTCCCTGGTACAAATGATGGACCTTGGTGTTCTCTGTTGCACTCTTTGTCTGCACTCTATGCGCTCGACTGCACATAGAGACATGCTGGACATGGACAGAGTCCATGGAGGGTCCGGAAAAGTCCTGCAAAGTCGATTACATGAATCGACAGGGATTCAATGTCCTGCAAAGTCCCTATTTTTCCCACAAAGTATTCCATGAATATGGCCCTGTTTGTTTTTAGCCAGGTATGATGTCAGTTTTTCCTGGCCATAACTATAGTAGCCTTATCCTTTAGGGTCAGGGAGGGATTGCCACACATTTTGCCAATATCACGTCTCATCGATCTTTTATTGTGTGTGATAACTGTATCTTAAGAAACCTGCCTTCTTTTCCAGACAAGGCTTGGAGGATTTGTGAGGTGGCCAAAGTAACGAGTAAGATCATACAGCCATACTGCGAATGCATCCACAGTGCAGTTGGTTAGTATTTGTAGTGTATCATAGTTTGGTTAGTTGATGTAATGGTTCATTCTCTCAGGGATCTGTCTCACCCATCCAATTGTATTGACTTTCACATTGGTATCCAATCCAGTTATGTTCCCTTTTATTTGAGATTTCATGTCCATAGCCATGATCAAGGAGGTTAAGGCATTATATTATATTCTAAATTGTTTGGCCATATGGAATCTTTCTAGCTGATGTAGTATTAGTCCATAAACGAGGTATGTCCCCGGGAGTATGACAATTTAAAATGCATATGTTGTTTTTGGCCATATGGTATAACCATGTTTTCTCTTGCCCGTTAATGTCCTTACTGTAAGAATTGGCCAATGGGATCAAAGCAGTGGGTGGTCCCAAGGCTAGTCCTTTGCAACAACAAGCATTTAAATCACTTGCCACAATTAAGATGGCATTTGCTGTAGCCTGAAAAATGCCGCTAATCATCTTTTCCAAGGCATTCAGAATGGTACAGGGTTAGAAATTGAGGGGAGCTGGGAGCTATTTAGCAGCTGCTTGCAGACAAGAAGAGCCTGGTTAGCTTGACACCAACAGCAGCCAGGAGCTATTTTGGCTCCCCAGGCCAACTGATGCTGAACAAACACATCCATTTGAATTGAACTCATTTGGGATAATCTATAAATAAACATTGGGAACACAACTCTAAGACATTTAAAACGGAAGTGCAAATGAGCTCACCTGCTACAGGAATAGCACTTTCATCACCATCCCTACAGTGAGGACCATCATGCCCATGAAGACCTGCTTGAGGTAAGCTGTTGCTGGGCTCTATCTTGCATTTTCGTAGCGTTTTGCTCTTAACATCATGGCTGCTGTGGCGTCCTCTAGACTCCAGAGACCTTCACCATCTGAAAGCCTGCCTCTGCAGACGGCAGATTGGCTGAGGCTTTTGTTATCTGTTTCCTAAATGGCCTCCTTTAAAGGCCCTACTCAACCCCTGTCTGTGCCTGTGCATCACCATGCCTGCACTGACAAACATCATGCCCACAAAGCCCTGCTTGAGGTAAGCTCTTGCTGGGCTCTATCTTGCATTTTTGTGGCGTTTTGCTCTTTGCATCTGAAAGCCTGCCTCCGCAGGCAGCAGATTATCTGAGGCTTTTAATGTCTGTTTCCTGCTCATGGAGCCAGCAGGCGAAGCTGGCCCCCCTCAAAGGGCCCCTTTAAGGGTCCTACTCAACACCTATCTGGGTCTGTCCGGGAGCTTATGGCGCCTCGGAACAAAATCCACATCTGCATACAATTGATTATTATGAATGCACCTTTCATCAACATGAGGACTCTACCTGATGCCACGCCTTACGCCATACCAACCACTGCAATTGAAGGTAAGGAGATCAATCCCACCAACTTCCTTGCCTGCAACTTTCTTTCCTGCTCATTCCCGCTATCTGACTTTATCCCTTATAAGTCCTGGCTCATATTGCAAAATGCTGCTTGTTTGTTTAGCCCCGTAGGCAGTGAAATGCATAGGGCACACCTACCACTAGTACTGATGCTGCCTAATCCTTTCAGGTTGCATCCACCGCCTCCCGCGGTAGGCACCGGATGTGCTACTGCTACAAATGCGCCTCATTATTGCTTCCTTACATCTGCTAAACCTACAGACACTAAACCACAGCCAAAACTATCCTACCATAATGACTATCTATACCTAAAACCCTAGTGCTTACCGATGTTTTCACTCATCGGTATGTTCCAGGTAACTTGCTACCAGCATCACTACTGTAGCACTATACTTCACTGTATCTTGCTGCTAACGTATGGCGCAGAGGATGTAGCCCGGGCCTCGCGTGGTGAGGCTTTTCTGGTTTGTGTGGGACGAACCATTGTTTTTCGGTTCCTCTTGTGGATGGATTAATTTGGACACCACAAGCGGGGTATGTCACTAAATTCGTTCACCTGCAGACTTAGGGCCTCATTACACGGAATGCGGTAAACCATGGTGCTATTAGCACCATGGTTGCCGCTGGTACCATACCGGTACCACCATGAAGGAAAGGGGAATTACCACCCCATTCCAAGGTTGGCGGGGCGGTAATTCTGCCTTTCTACATGGCCGTTCCCCATTCCCATTTTTGCCCCATAGGGCTCAATGGGAATGGGGAAGGGGCTAATTACGGTACCGCAAATTGCGGTACCGTAATTAGCAACAAGGTCCCTTTGCGGGTCCCAACTTTAACGGCTGGTGTACACCAGCCGTTAAGGTCGGGTCCCGCAAAGGGACCTCGTAGTAAGGCGGTAAGGGTTTACCAGTACCGGTGCCCTTACTGGTACTGGTAATCCCTTACCACCTTCTGTGTAATGAGGCCCTAGACATTCACTCTCTCTATATTGTCTTGGATTTACATTCCTTTGTTACTGTCTCTGAACAATGCAACTTGTTAACCTGTAACTGCGTAGCAACTACTCAGATTCCCTTACCGTGTGGTGAGGCTTGAACTAATTGCACACCTACAGACACGTTGTCTGTCATTCTTATATGTACACCTGAATTAGCCCCCTTACCATGGGGTGATGCTTTGCCAGATTGAGTATGCACAAAAATTTTGTCTGTCATGCTTGTTTGCACACTTGAAGTACCCCACCGCACCATGAGGTGATGCTTTGCCAGATTGTGTAGGCACACTAATTGCGTCTCTCATGCTTGTTTGCACACTTGAAGTAGCCCCTTGTACCTTGAGGCGAGGCTTTCCCAGAATGTGATCCACCACCTACCATTATGCTGTAACCCTTCTGCCTGTTCTTGCACTTTATGGACTGCACTTTACACTTACTGTAACTAGCGCCTAGATGCCTCAGGGCGTTGTGCGATGATATAAATGTATACATAACTGCATTATTAGTAAGCTTCAGTACGGGACAGCGCACAAGAAACCACTTTTTGGTGAGGACGTAATAAAGGCCACAGGTGTAAAATCACAATGTAGAGTGCAAGGGACTACAACAGCTTTGTGATCTGAAGTTCGCTACATGCTTATCTCATGCTACAATTCATTCTGAATACTGTTAACTGGTCGGTGGAAAAAATAAATTAGCAATCCATCTATTTTTTGCAGGGTAGTTTGTTGGGCTTTTTGGATCCTGCAGATGTCTTTGCACGTTTTTATGAAGCAATGCATTGCCACTTGTATTTGTTTGAGCTGTCCCATAGCATTGTGCATGTTAGGCAGAAACCTGTGCAGTTCCCTTTGGGAACACTGCAAAAGATTTAGGACTACAGGTGTTAGCAGTAAACCCACTTGGTAGCAGTCTGCACCACTCAGATTTACCTGGTAGCTGTAGCTGAACAGTCAGACTTCCCTCAAGAAGAGTTAGGCAGTATGCAAAGTATACACAATAGGCACTCAGATACAATAGCACAAGCAAACACTGACCAGAGCTTTGGTATCAAAGTATATAATTATTTATTTAAACACACACTGTTTGAAACACTCCAGCACTCTTATTTGTAAAACACTCTAAACACAGTTACTATTATGATATATACAACCCTTATTCCTTATCAGACAAGTCTTAGTTAACACCACTTATTTCCAGACAGAGGTGAGCACTTAACTATAGATGGCACTCCAATAAGTTCATGAAAAAGGGAGGGAAAAAGGCAGAATATGTGAAGATACACCACTCGAAGATTTAGGAATACTTTTAGCAAGGCAGAAGAGCAAAAGTCACTAGTGGGCCCAAGTCCATAGGCTGGGCCCACTCTTAGAGAGAGCAGAGCACAAATGCGCCCAAGATCAAACAGTTACACTAGGCCTTGAAAGTCTTGCAGAGAATTCGAAAAGAGTTTAGAGAGGCTCAGAAAAGTTTAGCCAGGGTGTCCCAGGCTAACTCAGGTTCGAAAGCCGGGGGCTAAATCTACCCCGTACAGTCGGTGGCAAGGCGGAACATGGTACCTTAAGTGGGAAGGATCCTCCAGCGGTGGCGTTGTTCCTGGCAGCGGGTGCAAGTCTCAGCGTCGTCCAGAGCAAGAGAAGATCTCGACTTGGAGGAAAGATGAAGGTCGTTGCACTGCCAGGGAAGAAACCAGCCGCAGAGTTTTCCGGTTAAAGGTGTTACCCTTTATTTCGCGGTCGTGGTAAAATGTGGTATTCGGTTGCCGGGGTGCTTGGCACAGGCAAGGCGGCCACGAGATGCGTCGGGAAGGCGAAAAGATGGTGAAACTGGTTATCCCCACCAGTCAAAGGAAGAAGACTCTCCGGCAGGAGATCTCCTCTGTCGTTGGGAAAAGTGGTGAAACGGTTCAGCAGGGCTCCACCGGTGGTGTCATCGTAGAAGGTCGGCTCAGCTTCTCCCTCATTGGATTCTTAGGTCCTGTGGCGACTTCTGAAGTTCCAGTCCCCAAAGCCCTGCTTTTATGCAGAAAACCCCCATTCACTCAGCCTAGCTGTCACTCAAACATGCTAAGTGGTGAGCCGGCTCACCACTTGGGCCAATCAGGACGGAGTGCGACTTGAGTTGCCTAGGCAACTCAGTCCAGGGTGCCTAAATCCCCCTCCACACCTCCTAAGTACCCCAGACAGATTGGCACCACTTTGGAGGGCTTCTGTGGAGGAGCTCGCCAAAAAGTGGAACAAAGGGCTTGACTTGGGTTGGAGTCACAGAAGAGAACACAAACGCCATTTTAGAACCGAGTTTTGGCAAAAAATACCAACCGGAGAATTAATAATAAATAAATAAACCGGCGGTATGTTCGAGGCTATCGTAATTAAACAAATAAAGATAGTAGCCTCGAACAATGGGAAAATCCCATAGAGAAATATTTGCGGTTGAATATAAAAAGTAGTATCCACTGCCACCAGCCAAAACTCGATCAGGGGGGACGGAGACGTGCCCCCTCGACTAACAGACCCCGGGGCAATCAAATTGCCCCAGCCAGTACGTCCACAATATGATGGTTTGTACTGGTTCTGTTCAGAATTCAAGACTAGTAAAGTCAATGGTGACTTTACATGCCCTGGGAGTCATTTTGTGGGCCTAAGTCCTGGATCATCCTCCAAGCCCCAAAAAAGTCAAAAAATAATTGAAACCTGAACACAATCTTAACAGCGAGCTCTTTAATGTTGGCTATAAGTCCTGTAAACTGGTGTGTCTGTGGTTGCAAGGTAATAATACCATTGAGGTTTCCCAATGGATGCAAAGGTATGAAAAGAGAGAAAGTATATTTTACCTAAGGCGCCATCAGACTCAAAATGGTCAAAGGGTATATATAACAAACAAAAGCATGAGAGTTCATTAAATATTGTATTTATTGGTAATCCAATCAACAAGAAATAATGTGATTTTGTTATAAAGTAACAGCTTAGTCATGAGCCCTAATGTTAATTAACAGAAGGGACAACATCTCAAAGCGAAGATTTGAAAGTGTAGTTGCCCTTAATGTTATTTGCACAGTAAGGGTGTTGTTTGGATCCTTGAGGTCCTTATTGTTTGCTTGTGGTGGGTTTTTGCCACTTAGTTAGTGATATTTTTTCCTTAATTTTGATTTGCCTTAGTGTTATTTGCACAGTAAGGGCTTTGTCTTTCTTTACAGTCCTTGAGGTCCTGAATGTAGAGTTCCGTAGTTTCCTCAGTTTGGAATCCTTGGGTATTGTATATTGTCTTGGAATCCGTGATTAATAGTTCATAATGAGCTACGTGGTGTACACAATTGCCTCATGTACACTTTCCCTCGACACGTGTTTCTCCAATTTGTTAATATTGGATACTCAGGAGGGTTGTTTGTTTGATAGAACTATGTAGTAACGTCAGGGTTCATATTCCTGTTGGTTCGAGTTCCTCATTGCTTCCCGTCATTTAGGTATTGATTTCGGTGAAGAAAGGGGCTCCTTTAGGAGCAAATTACTGGAAAGTGTCCAATTTTGACGCAGTGTGATAGCCGAGCGCTTGTTAGTATCGGGGATCACCATCCTCCAAGCCTCGCCCTTTGCTTTCTTGATGGGGTAACTGCAGGTACTGGAGGGTGAATTTGATGGTACAATTATTCCCTGTGCTAACAATGCGGTGATTGTTTCTTTTATACCTTCCTCTGCCTCCTGGGACAGGGGGTATTGTTTCACTCTGGGCAGTCATGCTCCTTGCTTGAGTTTTATCTTAACTGGTGTTACCTTTTGCAACAGACCCACATCATGTGGGCCGGTGGTCCACAGGTCAACCGGTACTGATTGAATGTCATTGTCAAAAAATGAAGGTGGCGCTCCTACCACTGCAATCAGCTGCACTGGTACCTGTCTTTTCTGTATCATGATGTCACAGGGGATTGCTATCTCCATTATTATTTCCCCACTACCTATCGCTGGATGTACTACAGGGTGAAAAACAAACTCTGCAGGCACCCTCTATTCCTGGCGCTTCAACTCTGGGACCACTCGTGCATGTGTTTTCAACCCCTGAATAAACATGTCTGGGTCCACTGGTATGCTGCGTATTTCTGGCGCTGTTGCTCGTGTGCGTACTACCGACATGACTCGCAATGGGCAGATCCCAGTTGTCCAGCAAACTATTCCCCTTTTGGTGAAAGAAAGTCATGTTGAGCTTGCTGAGGAATTACACGGTACCATACCGGTACCACCATGAAGGAAAGGGGAATTACCACCCCATTCCAAGGTTGGCGGGGCGGTAATTCTGCCTTTCTACATGGCCGTTCCCCATTCCCATTTTTGCCCCATAGGGCTCAATGGGAATGGGGAAGGGGCTAATTACGGTACCGCAAATTGCCACACCAGCAAGTTGATTGGAGATTGTTCATAATACAACAGGGGAGCTCGTACTGGTTTACCCCCCACTGTTACATCCAAATCTTCTGCATAAGGAACTTCGACCACCGCCCAAGAGAACCCCTGTGTCTCCAATTTACGATTAGATAGCGGAAACCTGCATTCTCGTAGGCATGACCTTTAAGCTCCCGAATCTACCATAAAAATGAATTGTTTGTTCCCTATCTCTGCCCCCACCAATGGTTCCTCTGATGCATCGTGTGTGTTTGATAGTATTGGACAAGCAAGTGCTCTCTGTGGGCTATCCTATGCTGGGTGTCTCGTGGTTCCCCCTTGGTTGAAAACATTTCCTGACACTGAAAACATTTTCCTTGACACTGTCAACCACACCATCCTGATTAACCATCTCTGTGTTAACCTGGGTATCACTGGTCAGGCTCAGGCGTGGCTGACCTCCTTCCTCTCCAATTGACCCTCCCAGGTCCAACTGGGTTCCTTCCTCTCTGACATCTTTTTCTCTTCCTGTGGTGTCCCCCAGGGATCTAACCTCTCCCCCTGGCTGTTCAACCAGTATCTGGCACTTCTTGCTCACCGCATCGCCGCTCTCTGTTCCAACTTTCAGTGCTACGCGGATGATACCCAGTTCATTTTCAGGCTACCCTCAGCCTCCTCTTCCCCTTCCCTCATCTCTGACTGTCTCTCTGCTATCCAGGAATGGTGTGCCGCCAATGACCTCTGCCTTAATGCCAGTAAGACTGAGATTCTACTTATCGGCACACCCACTCCCTCCTTCCCTGCAGCTCTCTGGCCGGCCTCCCTTGGCCCTCTTTCTGCGCCTACCTGCAAAGCAAAACACCTTGGAGTCATCTTCGACTCCACACTCTCTTTCTCTCCTCACATATCTGACGTCTCTAAGAAGTCACACTACCAGCTACACCTCCTCAGAGGTATCCTTCCCTTCCTCTCCTTCCCCCAGAAGCTCACTGCTCCAGAGCCCTGGTTCTCTCAAGGCTGGACTACTGTAATAGCCTCTATCTAAATCTTCCTGTCTCTACTCTCCGCCCTTTGCAACTTATCCAGAACAGGACTGCGAGACTTGTCCTTGGCCTCAAGCCCAAGGACCGTATCTCTCCAGGACTGAAATCACTACACTGGCTCCCAGTGGCTGCGGGGATTAAGTTCAAAACCCTCTGCATTGTCCACAAGGCCTTCTGGGGCCTTGGGTTAAAATACCTTCAACTCTCTCTTCCGAAATATCTTTCTTCTCGAGCTCTTCGCTCATCCACCTCCAACTACCTCAGGGTCAGCCGCTTCTCCAAGCAACGAGCTGGGGGTAGATCTCTCTCTGCAGCAGGTGCCTCCCTCTGGAACAGCCTTCCTGCCTCCCTGAAACTTGAGGAGAACCATCTCCGGTTCATGAAGCACCTCAAAACCTTCCTCTTTGCCTCCGCTTTCTCTCCCTCTCTCCCCTGCTAAAAACACTGAACCTGGACTGAATCTGCTACCGGGACACTCTCCTATCTCTGTCTTTGGACCAGCCACTCTTCCCTCAACTGCCTACCTGCACTACGGGACTGTCTCTGTATCCTACAGCCCCTTCTCCCGGCACTTACCTTGCACTTGCCACCAGCTGGCCCTATTATTTATCTTGTATTCTACTAACCATGTCCTGCACTTTTCCTCGCACTTGCCACAAGCTGGCCCGATTATTTATCTTGTATTCTACTAACCATGTACAGCACTTTCCCCCTCTCCCTTCCCCTTGCACTTTTTCCCAGTCCCGTCTACCCTTGCACTTGCGCGATCTGAATGACACCTGGCCTAGTAGGATCATTGTCTGTCTCCGCTTGTCCCCCCCTGCCTCGTCACACCTTGAAACACTTGTGTATAGGCACATTACAAATGCCATATCATATCATATCATAGCATGGCCACCCCTCCAAAGGGTGCAGGTGCACCATTTGCGGTTGTGGCGAAAGGGTTGCCCTGTGTGTATGTCATGTGCTCGCGGCATTGTGGGTGTTGCTGGGCATTATGCGTTTGCGCCCTATATTCCTCTGGGCACCTCTGATCTTGCTGTCCTTGTCCCCCTCCACCGCCCATTGGTAGCCTGTATGGGCTCCCTTGGTGGGGTTGGCCAAACTGCTGTTAATTTTGATAATTATTCATTGGCCTGCTCCTACAGTCCCGTGAGAAATCCCCCCACCTCCTGCAATTCCAACATTTTCCTTGCCCCCCCATCATTCATTGTACATTGCATTACTGTCTGCAAATGTGGTGTGTCTGAGAAGGTGTCTCTCAAGGCATCCCATATTCTCACGCGTACTGTAGTGAAAGAGGCACCATCATGGCGGTCACAATCTAAAGTTATTCCTGGGAATCCGGCCTTTGCCCAAACCCTGTCGGCTTGATCACCCACTGCAGATACCAACAAACATTTAACATCACCAACAGCTAGTGGAACCCCTGCTGTGTGTTTCTCAAATGCATATATCCATTTACTTGCTCCTCTTGACAGCGGGGGCAATAAGTTCAACAAGTTGGCCTTATCCATCTGAGCCCTGGGTATGTAGTTTGGCCTCCCTCCTCCTCTGTGTATCAAGGGCAGCTGTAGCCTATTCTTTGTTCCTTTCCCAATACTCACCTTTGAGCCTTACCTTCCTAAGACTACCATTCTTCCCACTCTGCTCCTTAACCTGCCTAGGGATGTTTCATCTAACCTCACTGGCGTACCTCCTTCCGCAAACCCTATTATCCTTCCTTCTAACTCATCTTCCTCTATGTCACACCCCAACTCTTCCATACCTCCAGTGGCCATTCCTTCGTCCCCTGTGTCCCCTTTGGGTGTATGTTGTTCTAGCTCTATTATTCTGGTCGGCTCATCCTGTATCCGGAATAGTCTCTCCCCCTTTTTCCACCCTTCTTCTATGTACCTGTCAGGCATATGCACCCTCTGTGTTTGCTCGATCCTAGAAGTGCTCGATCCACTCTGGACACATGCACCCCAAATCTATACAAAATACCCTACATATTTATGGTGCGTTGGTGGTATAGTGCTGAGCATAGCTGCCTTCCAAGCAGTTGACCCGGGCTCGTTTCCCGGCCAACGCACCATAAATATGTAGGGTATTTTGTATAGATTTGGGGCATAGCGGTATTTTCTTACCGCCAAAATGAAAATAATTCAGTAATAATCACTCTTTGCATTCAGATTAGATTTGGTATATAGTACTACAGTATACATACATTATTTCAGCACACTGATACATTAGGTGGTATACATTATGTTGGTATGCGTTATTGGTATGCGTGGTTGGTGGTATTTTTGGTGAGCATAATTCCTTTGTTTTATTTGTGGCCCCAATATGCAGAACCCCTTATTTTTGTTTAGATTGTTTGTGTGATCACTAGAGAGACCTCAGGCCTACATTTCAGAAATACCACATTTTCATTTTTAGTGTGCCACCATGGGCAATTTCTCACTGAATTATTTACAACAGCGAGCTAACATGTGGTACAACACTCACTATTTTATATACAACAGTGAACTATGTCCCGGGTCTCTATTTCTGCTGACTCATTTACCTTCAGCAGGCTATAACACACACATTTATTTATAATTGCTCATACTGAATGAAATCGTGCACACAGCTGCAGCCAAGTCTTATTTTTAGCTACCTTAAAAATGACAATTGCACTGTCTAAACATCTCCCCACATCATCAGCACTGTAATGGTAAATGCACAAAGGAAAGAGAAAATAAAACACACTACCCGTCTGCTTTCAGATATTTTTGTGTATTATAAAAATTGCATTTAACACAATCTTACTCTTTTTACAGAGATAAATGAAATAGCACAGTCAACATTATCTGTAACAAAATGAGAAGAGGGCGACGAGAACAGTCGCAACATTAAACATGTTGATAAAACACTGGAATTCTTTCTTCTACACTGACTGAATAGTTTCGCACTCATGCACACTGCCCCCGTACTTTGCAATGTATAATTACCTAATCTGTTCAGCATGTGAAATTCTTCGGCTGGGTGCCTTCTGGATGTGGCAATTCCCTCTTCAAGCACCCCCAGTGAGAACAGGCATCTGCCGTTACTCAAACCAGGGATTATTGTCTGGAATTCCCAGTCTCTGCAGCAGTGCAGCTGGGATCTGCTTTTTCAATCAGGAACTCCACAGCCACCAGTCAGGTCTTTCTCCGAGCTGTGTCAAATGTATTCTGCCTTCTTTTTCCCGCAGATTCTACAGGAAAACTTGGTTACAGCCTCTTACATGATGCTTGTCCAATAAGAATCCCCTATGTCCTATCCTTCTCCTGCACACAATAGAAATCTTTTACAGTAAGCAACTGTAACAAAACTGATTTCCTGCTTATTCGAATCTTTGCTTCCTGCAAATACTGTGGACAGACAGCACAGAGAAAAAAAAATAAAAAAATCTGGATGCGCATTTAAAATGACTTTCAGAGTCTGCCTCATTTTGCAGTGGAGAACACATTATATTATTAAGAAGTTAAGATCAGGTTAGTTTTGTTAATGAGGTTAGTTTATTAATTCTCAAATGTGTCTCTTGCAACAGAAGAATTTCGAGTGATAAAATGGTGTGCATTTTGAATGTGAAAATATGTGTGCTTTTAAAATGAGAAAATGGTTTGTTTTTTACCTGTGTAGCCTGTCTTCATTTACATGTCCATAGGTTGCACTGGCAACACATAGCTTGAAACAATTGCATCATAGCAATGCACCAGACCCATGCAGTGGTGCTGTGCTTTGTGCTCCCAAAACACGCCAATTAATCTTACAGGGGGCATTTCATGTACTCCTTCCTAGAGGCAGATTGCACTAGCCATCTGCCCCCAGGGAGGGCTACAAGAGATGCCCCCATCCATTTGGATTGGGGGGGAGGACCATCCCCCTTTCCACTAAAAACATCCATGGAGGTTTAGTGGCCCCCCTCCCGACCCAAAACAAGTTTTTTTGTTGTTTTGTTTTTTTATTGTTTTGCCCCTTTCCTAGGGGCAGATGGGCACTGGCTTGGGGGGGGGGGGAGGTCTCCGACAATATTTATGGTGGCCTCTCCCTTCCACCCCAAATGGATGGGTGCCATCTTATGTACCCCTTCCTAGGGGCAGAAATCTAGCCCCAGGGAGGGCTACATGAGGTGCCCGCCATCCACTTAGGGTGGGGGGAAGAGGGACCCCCCCTTTCATTGTCAAAAAATACCTGGTGGTCTAGTGGCCCCCCGCCCCACCCAAATATACATTTATTATTATTTTTGTTTTGCTTTATTTCTTTTGGTCCCTTCCCTAGGGGCAGATGATCAGCTACCTGCCCCCAGGGGGGTCAATACATGCAGCCCCATGCTTGGGAGAGCCTGCACCAAGATTTCTGGTGGCCCTTTCCCCCAACCCCAAATGGATGGGGGCATCTCATGCAGTCCTCCCTGGGGGCAGATAGGGGCAGAAATCAGCCCCCAGGGAGGGCTACATGAGGTTCCCCCTATCCACTAGAGTGGGGGGGGACCCCCCTTTCAATATAGAAAAACCCTTGTGGTCTAGTGGGCGCCTACCCCATCCCTATCTTATTTTATGTTCATTATTTATCTCCCCCCCACGTCACAAACAGATCCCTGGTGGTCTAGTGACATTGCTGGGTGCAGATCGAGTGCTCTGCGCTCAATCCGCACCCTGCAATGCTTGCTTCAAAAAGGGTGTCTCCCCTTTCCAACAACACATCCCTCGATCAGAATGCCATAATAGTGCCACAGATCGAGGGGGAGAAAGGTGGAGACTCACATTTCATTTTCACTGCAGCTGAAAATTACATTCAGTTTCAGGTTGGCATGCATTACGCACGCAGATGTGAAACTGAAAGAAATCCAACCACCGGGCCATGAGGAGGAACCTCGTCTTCACATAGCCTGGGGGTTGGATTTCGTTTTGTGAGATCCCTGCTTTGCAGGGATCGCATAAAACAAAGTGCCAAAAAGGACGAGCTATATCATCCTTGGCAACCCAAACATAATGTCAAGGACGAGATAGCTCGTCCTTGGTACTTTTTTTTTTTTTTAAAAGTATTTATTGGTTTTAACAGAATAACAAAAACAAGTATACATCACTTGAATATCAGACAAATAATCAAAAAGTAACGTAACCCTCCCACCCCCACCCCCCCAACTCAAGACCAAGTAAACATTATTGTCCCATTACGATAGGCCAGATTGATGGCTAGGGAAGTCCGATCCATCCGAGGCATCGTCGGAGTTATTAGGATGCAGAAGTGGCTCAGTCAAGGCCACCCAGCGTTGTAGTTCTCCGCTGGAGTCTAGCCTTTGTTCAAGGATTGCCGTTTCCCACGCGCCAGTCTCCGCCGTTATCCATTTAGTCAGGTCCCCCCACCACAATGCCTCATGCGGGGCCCTAGGGCTCTTCCATCCCATGGCTATGCGCCTCTTCGCAGTTATGTAGATCAAGTCTTTGAGCTTGTTCAGAGGTTTGTTTTTGTGGTTGCGTTTGCATCTGCCCAGGATGCATACTGCGGGGCAGTTCACCTCTAGCTCGATGTCTGCGTCCGCCACCCTCCCCTGAACCCGTGTCCAGAAGTGGCGTATCTCCGGGCAGCCCCAGAACATATGCGTCATACCCGCCTTCGGCTCCCTACATTTGGGGCATAGCTGGACCTCGGCTCCCCTGAAATTAGATATAGCCTCTGGAGTTAGGTAGGCTCTGTTAGTGATGTACAGTTGAATGAGCTGCAATCGGGCATTCCTGGAGACTTTTTTATGGTAGTGGGTTATTTTCTCCCATACGGCATCCGTGAAGTCTAAGCCGAATTCGATTTCCCATTTTGCTCTACATTTAAGCTCGGTGTTAGTCGTGCCCTGGAGCAGGGTTTCGTACAATCGCGAGGTTTCATGGCCGCCCTCGGCTGTATTCAATAATGCTTCTATGACCGTATTTTCCGTCATGGGGGTGGTAGCCTCCGGCCATCTGACCCTAATGGCGTGTGTCACTGCCCCGTGGAGCAAAAATTGGCCAGCGGGTAATCCCGTAGTTTCAGCAAGATCAGGAAAGGGCATGATCTCTTCATCCCGCATTAAATCTCCCAGGGTGGCCACTCCGTGAGGCTCCCATTGGGTGCGTGATTCGTGAAAGCCCCATGGCTGATGAGCCATAATTGCTGCTATAGGGATTTGAGGTGAGAAAGGATCAGCTGGCCCCACAGTTTTGCACGCTCTGTTCCAGAGCTTTATTCCAAGTCTAATTAAGTATGGAAGGGGCTGCGTGAATCTGCCCTGTGCCCACAATAGGTCCCTCAGGAGGAGGTTGGGTAATGCAGGTTGGAGGAGCCTAGTGTCCGAGGTGGTCTCATCGGCCATCCATCGCATCACATGCCTCAGCTGGCTCGCCAGGTAGTACAATTCGAAATTAGGGACCTTAACTCCTCCCCTCTCGTAAGGTCTCTGGAGTGTGTCCAGCGCCACCCTGTGTCTGCCCTCCTGCCAAAGGAACCGTCTGCATAGTTTGTTTATGTTTTTAAAGAAGGAGGGGGGGATATTGTAGGGAACGTTTGTAAAGTTATACAGTAGGCGGGGGAGAGCAACCATTTTAAGTAGACCGGCCCTACCGGCCATCGAAAGCGGAAGCTTACCCCAGAATTCCATAGATTTTTCTAGAGCGTCTTTGGCTCTCACCGTATTAAGTGTATGTTCCGTGAATGGGTCCCGGTGTATGGTGATTCCCAGGTATTTAAAGGAGGTCGCTTGCCACTCCAGATCTAGGGAGGGGAGGGAAGGGCCATTTTTATATAGGGCGGCAAGAGGGTAGAGGCAGGACTTCTCTTTGTTAATATGAATACCCGTGTATCTACTGAATCCGTCCAGTGTTTCTAGGATGTAGGGCAGGAGGTGTTCGGGGTTATGTAAGAACAATAGCGTATCATCCGCATACATAGAGACGAGGTGGGTCTCTCCGTCAATTACAATACCCCCATCTCCGTATTCCTGCCTGAGCTCGTCCTTGGTACTTAAGAGGTTAATGGGACAGTTTATGGGAAAAGTAAAACTGAAAAACCCCAGAAATTCACCAGTTATGGTAATCTAAGCAACCATAACTCGCACCCTCACCATGCACTGCTAGGACTAACACCCAGGACATGACAGAAGACATCACACATGTATGACATCATTGATGACATCACATATTAAATTAATTGTAATAAACAGTCCCTACAAGGGGTTGAGTTTTCAATGTTGGAAACAAGATGTTTGGGGGGATTGGGATAACTATAATGAACTACTTAATGTATTAAAGAATGTTCTCTTGTAAACAAATCATTATATTCTAGTTTTGTTGTTAGCAGAGGAACATAATCATTCATACATATAGGCAATGGTTGCAGTAAGCACCATAGAAGTTAAATATTTTTAATCTGGTAATTTCCTATAGTAGAATAATTAATGCGACTTTATGAGAGTTTTGAGTACTGTTAGACATGGAATAAATAGGTAACAACTGAAAACATACCACACACTTGTGTTAGTAGAATATATATATATATATATATATACGCACAATGCATACAAATTAGAGGCACATGCAGGTAAATTAAAGTAAGAAAGAAAGAAACAAAAACATGTTAGGGAGAATTCTCATAAAATTGCTAATTCCCTTCACCTTAGAGACCCACAGCAACTTTGCTGGATTTTGAGGACTTGATTCTTTTTACCTGGAGAGAGTTAGAGCCTTTTTTCCCACTCTCTCATGTATGTTGATGTGCGTTTTACTCTTGTGTTCTTTTATTATGGTGTTTTAAGACAACTCCATAGGCATCATCTTTTCATGTGTGTTACACAACACCCTCAGTGCAATGACACAGGGAAGCCTTTCTAGGCTGTCAAAGGGTTTAAATACCTTCTCTGGGATAAACTACTGTTACCAGAGAAAGTAAAGTTAAATTGACTTGACTAGTCTTTTTATATTCCTAGACCCAGCACACACTATCTTACAATAGAGTTCTGAAGAGGTTACTTAGTATCTCCTATGTCTAGAAACTCATGTAGCAGTCAAATGCTACCCTTTCCTATCAAAATGGTTTGGTGGCAGTGGTTTTACAACAAATTACCATGATTTTACCCGACCTCGAACACCGGTAGCTAAAAATCATGGGAGCCATGTTTTTTAAGATGGTGCCTAAGCCCCCTTTGTTTAAACAGGTCCTGGTCTTCTTTTTTCACCATTTCTTTTTGGAAAGGTCCTTCTAGAGTTGTGGTCTGCGCAGCAAACCAGGTTTGGTTCCTTTGTTCATTCGCCTTTGGCGGGCTTCAGGACTGAAGACCGCCTCTGTCGCATGAGTGTCTGGGGTGGGCAGAAAGTGAGGGAGGTGCCTGAAACTCCCTGTGCTTAGTCTCCTAGGAGACCCAAATGCACTCTGGTGTGATTGGGTGGCTGAATGTCCGGCAAGGACAGCCACCCTGCTGGGTAAGTGGCAGCTAGGCTGGAATGAATGGGAGAAAACTGTTTAAAAGGTGAGTCTCTTGGACTGAAAGGCAGAGTCGACCACTGGAACGAAAGAACCGAAGACGAGCTGAAAGAGGGCGGTTGCTGCAACTACTGGACCGTTGGATTGCCCGGTGGAGCCCTGCTGCAGGTCCGAATTGCCAAGTTCACCCAGACAGAGAAGCCCCTTCAAGGACGACTTCTTCCTTTGAGTTGGTAGGACCAATCCACTGCTTTTTAAATGATTGTGTAATAAATTAATAATTGTTTTACCAAGAAACCTTGAGTGGAAGTGTCTATCTGAATACTTGTCATTGTAGAGCTTTGTGTAGACCTTACAAGCTCACATTCCCTATTGAGATACGCCTGGCTGCTCAGCTCGCTACCAAAAACTATGTGGTACAGACTTATACCAAAGGTTGGTTTTGCTTACACCTCTAATCCTACTTGTGGGTAGTGGTCCCAGAGGGTACTGCATCCAAACTCTGCCTAACACAGCACTATGAGCTCAGATTAAACGGTAAGCAATGGACTTTAAGAACATATACATATTTAATGTGTTGAGATTTTAGCACATTTTGAATTTTGGAAATTCTCATTGTCAGTAACAACAAAACACTAGCTTAATCATGCCAGTAAACAAAACATATGTGATGTCATAAGTGATGTCATCAATAACATTTTTGATGTCATCTTTCAGGTCCTGGGTGTTAGTCCTAGCCGTGCACAGTGGTGACGCAAGTTATGGTTGCTTAGCTTGCCATAACTGATGAATTTCTGGTGTTTTTTGTTTTTTATTGTAACCATAATGTCCTTTTAACAACGTTTTGTTCAGTGAATATATATATACAATACACGTGCAATACCAAACTTTAAACATTGAAATAAATTAGGCAACTTTGTATAGCATATCAATATGTTCATATCTATCGTATCACAAGGAGGTATGCCTATCACCACAGACCATTCATTCATTCACACCAACTCAGAATCACATTACAAGGTGCAAAGAAAAACATGGAAATTCTTACAATGTCACACAGAGGACCAGAGAAAAATGAAGCCAAGTGATAGCAAAGAATGTCTGTGGTTATTTAGAAGGGCCCAAGGGGCTAGGTGCAGAGGAGTACAGGGAGTCAGGGGAGATCCTGGGTGTTTGGGAAGAATTCAAGTAGTTTGAAAAAGCGATGGGCACGCCAGGTACCATTCTTAAACACTAGCTTTGAAACTGTGGCTACAGAGGGCTGTTCTATTTGCCATACCACATTCATATGTATACCTTTCACTATACTGTCACTACTGTGGATGGTGTCACAGATTATGGACAACGTGCGATGAGCTTTTTCAGTTTGGTGAATCAGGGAAGAGCAATGCAAAGAGAGATTGCATAATGTGCAGTGCTCTGGACCCAGACATGCTGGTTTATTAGACACTAAGTTGCACAAAACATTCTCATCATAATGTACATACAAAACACGTGCAATACCAAACTTTACATTTGTTTTCTCGTTGTCCCTGCGATTCATGCAGAAGGGGTAGAAGAGGAAGCAGCAAATGTCATAGGAGAGTCACCGGTGGTAGCCGCTACTCATGGCGAACCCCAAATAACTCCCATGCATAGAGTAAACAGTGCGAGACGACTCCTCAAGCTTGGAACTGTCAAACATGTTTATTGTTATTATAAAAGTATCTCCTGAAAAACAGCTTCTGGTCTGTTGATGATGTTTGCATTACTGCTTTCAGGGAGTTGCAAGCTCTAGCATCAGGTACATGATCTTATTAGCCTTAGCTGATGAGAGGGTAAAGTCCCTCCCTGCTTCATTACAATTTGGTGTTTCTGCCCTCTGTTAATAACCAAAGAGTACATAATATGCTGTAGCACACATTAACTAATTCCATAAGTGGGTCAATTTGTGATCCCTAAGCTTGCAAATGTGTGTTTCTTGTGACATGGCAGTGCAAGATTGCCTCTAGCTCATTCTGAGTGTTCCCTGTGCAAAGAGCAGGCTCCACCCACAGAGGTTTGTGGTATCACAAAGGCATCAATGAGTACACTTTTCACTTCCTAGATTCTCAGAGAACACTCTGCTGCTGTACATTTAGCCAAATTATAATGGTTCACTCAAAGACGAATGAGTCATGACATGGCAGAAGGCATGATATGATATGATTGGTTATTTATAAGGCGCTTAATACCCAGAGGTTTCTAAGTGTGGACCCGGGGATCAAACCTGTGGTGCTCCGTGTCATCTTGCTTCCAAGGCGAGCATGTTACCGCTGAGCTATCCTCCCGGGACAAATTGTAAGGCCTCTTGGTTACTAGGAGGTATTTAGATTTACCAAGTATATTAGGCCAGTTTGGGTGCTGGGGAATGGGGGTCAGTGTGGCAGTGGTCTACCGTCATTCCTTTTTTTCCATCTGGGGATGTTGGGACAAGAGTGACAGTGATGGGCCACATAGCACTTCTGATGTTTTGTGTTGTCTCTTGTGCTGCCTTTAACCATGTTCAAGGTTCTGCAATATCAACGTTTTAGAGGATTTTCCCAATACATTTATGTTTACCTTGTGTTGACACCCATAGACGGATTCCACTGTACTATATACTTTTTGGACTCTCCGTTAAGAGTAAGGCTGCAGTTGCTCAGTACCCTCTTCTTGCCATTTACCAGTGCTTAGTAGTTAAGCCACAGGTGATGAGGAGCAATACCCCAACTCTAGTGTCTTCTTATTGATGCTGTTCTCCCAATGTATGCTTATGCTCCTCCATTGTGGCCATTACGCACTCCATACCTTTGCTTCTTTTTGTAAACTATTCCCCGAGAATCCTCAGTCTAAACTAGGGTGCCTATAATGGTCGACAGTGCAACTCCAAGGATGTGCCTTTCATGATGCCGTAAGACCACTGAGGTGGTGATGGGCACAGTCAAAATACTGAATAACACAACATTTCAATAGCAATCTTGGAAGCAGGCAGTAAGCTGGAGGTTCCAGCTCCACAAAGAGCAATTCTCATAGAAATATGCAAATATGTCCCCTTCACAGGTCATGCCTGATTGCACAGGTCGCTAATATGGTGTCATGGGTAATAGTCAGGCCCCGTTGTAAGTAAAAAGAGCAAAGCTGGAATGTGTTCATGGGCAGTCCTTGCTTCTAACCCGCCCACAAACAGTGAATGATTCTTTCCAAATGTGGGTTTCATATCGACTACATCCAACATTCAAAAGGAAATTCATCATTTACTTAATCTCGAGGATATAGGCCAATTGGTGGTCACCTTTCGATTTCTGGGTGCCTGGTTATTTGGATTCAAAGTACACCAAGATCAGTTACAGAAATGCCAGAAATGGCAAGAAAATCATTTTCTAAAAATCATGAGAGATGCAGGGCCAATGTGTCTAAAGACTATGTTGAAGATTAGTATATATTTCCATACCAAACTTCAGAAGCATATGCATCTGTGATTGTCCCACTTGTGAGGACTTAATGTTATTACTTGAAGAACCTACTGAGCAAATGGAGTGAATAATGATAGGGCCCCAAATGTCAGTGCATACTTAGCTATGCTGGGGAAAATCACTCCGAAGAACAATGGTAGATAACGTATAGCTTTCCAGGTGAAGCGTCTTCACTTGCACTTCCTCTCACTCTGACTTGTTTTCAAAGCCGAATCAAGTCATAAAATTGGCTTCTAGTTGGACTCTGAGTTGGTATCCTGTGGCAGTCAAACTTGCATGCAGAGAGCCTGGTACCCTGTCTCTATAACGGCTTTTTTCTTATGGAACTTGGGTAATACATTAAAACCTTACATTAACTGGAGTCAGATGAGCCCTCTTAAAGGTTTCCCAATGTAAGGGCCCATATTGTCCCCTAAATGTCACTTTTTCTACTACAAGGAGAATTGAGTCAAATCTTTCTTCCGTATTTTCCTGCAGCTGGATCAGCTATATTAATGTTAATGTTAAAGGACATTTGTACCGCGCACTATCACCACCAGAGTGGTCCCCTGGCGCACTGGCGGCTCTGAAAGAGGAGGGGAAGTTGAGTTAGTGGGAGGAAGCAGGAAAAGTGCAAGAGAGCAGTGATGTGCTGTTGGCAGCCTCAGCCCGGTGGGTCCGTTGGCTGGGCCTGGGGTGTTTGCTGCCGGTAGTCGTCGTGTACTGTTGTGCAAGACTATGTGTGTTATTGTTTTGTTGTTGCGATGTAGTGAAGTTTGTGCGGTTTGTTGTGCTGTAGGTTTTGGTTTTGTTTGGTTTGGAGTTTGAGAGGTGTATGCAGAGGGGGAAATTGTTAGTAGGGTTGGTTAGTTTGCGTCTCTATCCTGAGTTGAGGCGCTCGGCTTGCGTGGTCTCCCCTGATGCGGCTCTGTTCTGATCTGGGTCCGACTGGGATATAGGTTCCTTACTCCTCTGGCCCCCATCTCTACCATGCTCTCTCATGGGTCCCATTATCCTCCCTTCATTCTCTTGCGGCCATTGCACCTGCCAATGGCAATCTCTCAGGTAGTGTGTGGTGATTGTCGATATCTCGACAATTCCACATCACTGTGGTGCCTGGTGGTAACTAAGGGGCGGACGAAAGCATTGGTGCAATTGTCTGGGGTATTTGACTCAGTTTCCATGCGTGCCGCCTGTGTTCCAGTCTATCCGGTGTCACCCGTCCAGTTGCCGTGGAGGTTGCCCTCTCGGGTCGGGAAGGTCTGTGTCCTTTCCGATTTAGTCATCCTTTTTCCGGTTTTTGTTTTCCAGGTTTAATCTGTGGTCTTGAAGAGCCAGGTTTTTAGTGATTTCCTGAATTTTAGGTGATCTTCAGTGTTTCTTATTTCTTTTGGGATGTTGTTCCAGGTTTTTTGCGGCTAAGTGGTAGAAGGAGGTGCCTCCAAGTTTTTTCTTAAGGTATGGTTTGAGTTCCAGACGGATTTCGCTGCTTGATCGGAGGGGTCTTGTTGGTTTGTAGACTGTTATTTTCTTTTGTAGGAATTCTGCTCCTTGTCTGCTGATTACTCTGTGCTTTATGCACATTGTTTTGAAGGTGATGCAGTGTTTTACTGGGAGCCAGTGTAGTGTGTTGTCCTGTTTAGTAAAGGGTATGTTTCTGGCCATAGTGATGAAGAAAATCAATCCTTTTTGCAAATCCATTCAATATCAGATGACAAGCATTGCAGTTAAGGCAAGATTATATTTAAAGATTCCAAAAAAGGCAGGGATTGGAAAGCATAGAGGGACATGTAGAAAACACAATAATAAAAGCCAAAGCACCATACAGCCCTTGGAAAAGCAGAATACATTCTTTTAGCACAGATTGGACATCATGATAAAAGTTAATAGGGAAATGGATTTCAAGATCTTCTGGCTGTTCATATCTTAAGGCATGGGGATCTTCAGAACCCCATAAAAGAGCACTTCACATCAATGTTTAATGCTGACACAATCTGCGAAGCCTTAGGTGTCAAGTACTACCGGAACAGGAGGCCAGGTCCGATGCCATTGTTCACCCGCCCTCCCTTATTTCCCTCCTTTCAGCTCCCTACACCCCCTCACATGTCTCTGGGTCATCGCTTGACCTGATTTTCTCCTCTCTTCCACTCGACCTTACAGTGTCTGTAAGCCCGATTTACTCCTCTGATCACTCTTTGCGTTCCTTCTCTGTCTCGCTCCCATCCACTCCTACTACCCCTTCATCCCAGTCCACCTTACTCTGTCGTGATCTTCGCTCTTTTTCTTCTGTCGCCTTTCTTTCTTCCACTTTCTGAAACTCTCCCCTCTCTCTCTCTGACTTTTCCACATTTCCTATGGACCCTGCCTCTGCTATTCTTCACAATTTGCTTAGTCTAATCCGGACCAACGCTACCTTTCAAGACCCTTTTCTACCTCTGGCAAGTCCCCTCATCCATGGCTGACTCCTGCTCTTCGCTCTCTCCACTCCGCCTTACAGAAGGCGAAACGTTTGTTCTCCCTCTGATCCCTCTATTCTTTCGGTCCTTCACTTATCTTAAGATGCTTCTCTCCTAAAAAACATTACTTGTCTTCCAGCACCTACTCTCTCTTCTGCGCTCGCCATCACCGGCTGCTATTTATGAAAGGATGCTCTGCTCCTTGGCTTCTAACCTTTCTATTTTTGTTTGCTGTCTTCTTCTGACTTTTCTGAGTTCTTAGTCTTCAAAGTCATTACTTTATGCTCCCCCTTATCTATGCCTATGCATCATTCTCCCCCTTCTCCCCCTGTGTTGTTTACCTCTATTAATGGTCCTGACACTGACCCTTTTCTTACCAGGATACACCATGATGTTGGTGTATTTTGAATCAAAATAACCAGGCACCCAGATATGATATGATATTTTATTTATAGCACACCCTTACACAAGTGTTTCAAGTCAAGGGAGAGGAACAAGGAACGACAATAAAATGATCTTAAAAGGCCCAGTGACATTGAGATTGCGCAAAAGCAGGGGAGATGGAAGGGGGAGAGCGCAAGGGGCATGGGAGGAATAGGAACTGCTGAACATGGGATCAGAACAACAACAGGTAGTGCAGTCAGCAGGTGGCAAGTGCAAGAGTTAAGCACAGACAGCGGTTGTCTAATAAGTGCAGGTAAGGAGACTGTAGGGTTGCATATACAGACCCAAGTGCAGGGGTTGCCAGGAGGCAGTGCGGGTGTGCAACAGGGTGGGCAGGGACCTCGGGCCGAATTCAGAGGGTAGGCAGGTGCCCAGTGCAGTAACAGAGATCAGCAAGGGAGAGGAAGAGAGAAGGCAGAAGGAAAGAGGAAGGTCTTGAGGTGCTTCCAGAACTGAAGATGGTTCTCCTCGAGTTTCAGGGAAGCAGGGAGGCTGTTCCAGGGGGAGGCCACAGCCAAAGAAAGAGATCGACCACAAACTTGTTGGTTGGAGAAGCAACTGACCCTGAGGGAGTTGGAGGGAGAGGAGCAAAGAGCTTGAGTAGGGAGGTATTTCCAAAAGGAGAGTTGAAGGTATTGCGGACCCATTCCCCAGAAGGCATTGTTGACAATGCAGATGGTCTTGAACTTAATCATTGCAGCCACTGGGATCCAATGCAGAGATTTCAGGCCTGGAGAGATACGATCCCTGTGTAGATTTAGAAAGAGGATGTTGCAGTAGTCCAACCTAGAGAGAACCAGAGTTCTAGAGATAGTGAGCTTCTGGGGGAAGGTAAGAAAGGGAAGAGTTCCTTTAACTGAGAAATTGCCAGTCTCTATAGGAGAATGTGACATGTCTGTTCCATTGTTGTTTTCGTAACAGACACCAGTTAATATTCTGGTTAGAGATTTGATGATGAAGCTAAATGTGAGAAACCCTCACTGATTAACGCATAGTTTGTTCAATGCCAGGAATATATTATTTAAACGTGGGCAAATTTATCATGGCATTTACAGGTCAAATAGCTATGTAGGGGTCCCACTAGAGCCAGAAGTATTTCACTAATGGCTCATGGCTACCCGGTTTAATGGGCGAGGTTGTGAGAATACCTGATGAATTCTTGTTCAGGCCACACATTTCCATGGACGAAGAGGGGGGACAGATGTTTCCCTTAGAGTTACAGGCAGCTGTAGTGTGAGGGGAATTGGCCATGCTCGAAGGGTTTGATGATGATGGCGGACCATGGAAAACAGTGATTGCTATTGGGGAAGGATACCAATTGACTGACGTCACTAAGAAGGATATGTTTAGAGACGACCCGTCAGATGACGAAGTAGTGTTTGAAATGAGCATTACATATTGGATCAGGACAGAGAGACGAGAGTTCCCACAGAAAATGATGATTGTGCAGCAGCGTCCTGCATTTTTTGATGAGGATATGGAGTAAGTGTAAGAAAGAAAGAGTTACAATTAGGAACCCTCCGTCCCCTGCACACTGTTTAATGGCCAAAGCCTAAAGGTTATTAGTACAGTACGGGCTGATGTCTAATCCCCTAAAAGTGGGATTTAATTAGACTGTCATGTGAATGTTGGAGGATTCAGATAGTTTTCATTCATTGATTTAACTTTTTTCACATAGTAACCATTCATATAGTGACATGTAATCCATTTCTTAGAATGACAAATTCTTCCATTTGACAAGTTAGAGTATTTAAAATACAAATGTTGATTTTAATATACAAATAAGGCCCAACAAGTTTTGAACAGAGCACTCTTCATCAGGGGAAAACAATTCTGTTCAATCAATTTCTACAAAGAAAAAACATTATTTAAAGAGAGTTTTAGTATTTATGTATATAAATTAAACATTAAGTGAAGAATTTCTAGTACTCTCAATTATTAATCAAAACATACAATTTGCTAGAGAATTCCTTGTTTGGAGCAAAAAAGATTTTTTTTCAGTAACAGTAAATCTTCAAACATAAGGTCTATCCAAGAATCAAGATGGGGTTGCATCCGACTATTTATTCCACAATTCTACAGGAGATTGAAGTGTGTGGAATCCATGTTCCAAATATCCTAAGATTCCCATTCGATAACATGAGTTTGTAAATTGGATCATATCATGGTAATTGCTGAAATGGTAGAAATATAAGGTCACCTATGTTAAGAGTGCCTGCCTCTTACCTTACACTTGTTATTGGTCTAATCGCTCTTCAAATCACTTTTTTATCGTCTCTGTGCTTCGTGTACTAGTGTGAAACTGGGCATTGTGCCCATAGAGGCCGGTTGAATGTATTCCTGGTTTGGTATATTCTGTGAACAAAAGAGCAGAATCTCTGTCATCTCCCAAGTAGAGTGATTGTTCAAATTATGTCTAATTAGTACATTGAAATGCATACCTATTCAGGTAATAGCCGTGTTTCTTCAATGTAATTTGATAAGAGCTGGTAAGTCTCAAAGAATCCTGTGGAGAAAAAGGTAAATACGTCTAAATATGGGAAGTGTGGTGTCTCTTAAACGTATTGATTAGACAGCAACACCCTGCTCACTATACTGTGTGGTACAGTGAGCGGGGTGTTGCGGGGGACAACCCCGCAGCACACCCAAAAAAAAAAAAAAAAAAACAGGGGCTGCGCATGTGTCCCCCGCAACTGTGGGCTGTTTTTACCCATGCATTCAAGCTCTGCTACAAATGGCAATGCTGATTGCCAAAAGCAACCCAGAACTGTGGGGAATTCATTTTCTTAATGTCAAAAATGGATGCAATACCGGTGCTCACCACTATCAGAAAGCCGGCGTTTTAAAACCACCAGACCTTTGTGTAAAACTGAACAAATGAACTGAAACCAGGCCAAGGAAAGACTTGCTAAGAGGTGGATACAATGTAAAACTATATTCTGAAATGACTTAAAGGAAGTAATTATTTAATGTGTATATAAAAAATAGCTGCATGTAAGTTGGATTTGAATGTAGAAAACTGGGAACTAAAGTGACATTTAGCTGAATTCTGCCTGACAACTATCCCCGACAGGAGAAACTGGCTCAACAACTCTTTCCAGGCCTGGCTGCATCCTGCTGCCCCCACCAAAAGGAGATCACACCTCCCTGATTGAATTAAGGAAGGGGTACCTGCAGACTGCAGGAGGTTGAACAAAGCCATGTCCTGGGCTCAGGCAAATGTTATATTGGGGAGGTCGTAAAGTGGCTTCCTCTTGGGAGAAACTGGGAGGGGCAGTGCCTCTGCTAGCAAGCTGAGCTTGGGGGAAGTGGATAAACCAGTTATTCCACCATGTGTTGTGGGAAGCCACACCCCTTTTTGACCAGGGCATAATTTTAAAAAGATAGATAACTCATAGTGTGGACTGGTCAAAATTATATAAATAATATCATTATTCTTGGGATTTTTCTGTGCACATTTTAAGAGGTGTTAGGACCCTGTGGGATGTTCGTGGGGATAGTAGCGGAGAAAAGGTTGTTACCCCAAATGTATGCATGTTAAAAATCTGACACTTTATCATCTGTAACCCATATCCCTGGTGCACATTTGTGTAAAATTTGGAAAGGTTTAGAGGTTGTTATATGGATGAAAAGGGGAGAATTCTGTCATCAGTGGACACGACATTGTACAAAGACAGGGATCGGATGGTTTGGTGCTACAGAAAATATGTTAACTGGACCTATAATATTAGAAAAATGGTACATAGATAAATATGTGTTTGGGCCAGAAATAGATTTGTGTGCAATCTGACAAGGGGAGGTTCCTCTGACCATAAAACCTACAGCATCACTCTGACTCACATTTCCTTCCCCCAATCAAGGGAGAGAGGAGGAATTGGCCAATGACAAGTAGAGAGGGGCAGGCTCAGTTATGCCACGCACACACCCACTTCCAAAACACATAAAAAGAGACTACTGGGACAGGTAGAGACATTCATTTTCCATTTCTGCAGAGCATTTTGACGGCTGACATCCCATCCAGACAGAGACCAGAACCAGAGATCCGGATCGCTGTGAGCGGAACCGGTGCCTGATTGACCCGCCGAGCAGAGAGATCCGCCGCTGGACGTGTTGACCAGATCCGTGACGAGGCCTATTTCAAATTTATATTGTGAGTACCTAGCAGAACTGTGCAGAACCAATCTCTTAGTTAAAATAATCTAATTCAAGCTATTTTAACCTATTTAGAACTACCTCATAGGAATCGTGTGTGTCATTCTGTCCTTTTTAAAGCTGAAAACTGTCACCTGTCATTTTGAACTTTTAAATTTCAAATCCGAAAAACTACCTTCACGAAATCGGCCGTATCTCCGGAACTGTTTGTGCTAGGGGCGATATTTATTTTTTATCTTAAAGCTAAGTTTCTAAGCTTTCCAACAAGCCTAGAACTGACTTCCTACTCCTTATAGTGCCTCCATAATGCGCTCGACGCACGCGACTAAATTTGCCGCAATTTGACATTTTGCTCAATTTCAGCCATGTGTAAAAATATTTGTCCTTGCTTTGCTTGCTGAAATTCGTGTGCAACCTGACAATCATTCATAGAGCATTGCTAAAGTGAGCCTGAACCAATATAAACTAGATATCACCCACCCTGAATCTCTAGAGGGAATTAAAAGCATTTTAGCACATTTCTCACTTCATTGTCATCACATTCAAAGCATTTTGGGCCTGTGTTTCAAAGTTCTACCTGTTTTCCTCTAAGCTTGCTGGGGGGGAACTGAATTTCGTATTGTATTTGATTGCATTCCTGAGAACTGTGTGCTCCTCTTTCCATCTCCTTATATTACAAAAAGGGGGGGATGAATTGCCAGAGAAAAAGTGATTATCTTATCTTTTGCTAAAATCATATCAAGTTATTTCTGTACTGCATTTTATTCCTCATTGCTTTTCCCTTGAAACCATAAAAGTATTTTTGCTACCTTATCCATCCTATACTAACTCCTCATTGATTGTAAAGAAGTGTGCTAGTGCCAGATTACCCATTGTTGATCAACATTATATCCATAAGTGTGATATCAATTATTAATTTATTATAAAAGTGTGATATATATCTTGTTAATTTTTCAAATAAA
Source organism: Ambystoma mexicanum (assembly GCF_040938575.1). Classification (NCBI taxonomy): domain Eukaryota; kingdom Metazoa; phylum Chordata; class Amphibia; order Caudata; family Ambystomatidae; genus Ambystoma; species Ambystoma mexicanum. Next base: position 135,432,436 of record NC_090935.1, read on the forward strand.
CCTTTTAATTTGCCAAACAAACCTACTTCTTGGCTCAGTGGGGTCAGGGGGATTCTAAGAGGGGGGTGTTGTACAAGGGTTGTCATCCAGAGTACTGAACTGGACATAAAAATACATCAATAAGGGTTTTCCTCAGCATCCCAGACTAGGCATTGACTTAGCTGTAGTGTTGATTGAATATCGCTTACACAACACCCCATCATTATACGTTATAGTATTGTGAGTGGGAGTTGCGGGGGAAACCCCTGCAGCCCCCTTAAAAAAAAAAGAAGAAAAGAAAATGACCCTGCGGCACCGGTTACCGATCACGGAAGTGAAAGGAAACTGGTACTTCAGGGACTCAGCGTGAAGAAAAAGGTAATTAGGGTATGTTTATGTTGGGGTTGTGGGTGGGGGTGTGTTGAGGGTATGGGTGGTGGGTGTGTCGTGGGTGTGTTGTGGGTGTGGCTGTGGGGTATGGGTATGTAGGGGTTGTGTATGTGTGTTCGCATGGGAAATGTGCGAACCTTTAGTGGTTCACACATTTCTCATGCAAATTTTCTAGCCGCGGGAAATCAGCCGCGGTCGGATCACGTAGATCCATTGAAATAAATGTTCAAACAGCTAATTGCCTTACTCACCTTGGACTCTGCCTTACAAAAGGTAATTTCCAGGGCAGAACAGCGTCTTTTATGTGGGTAACAGAATGGTCAGCACCTGATGAAGATGACTATGTGCAAGACATAAAAACAAGAGCGAAAGCACACACCAGAAATCATGTGATAAGATACGAACACCCTGAATTAAATGGGAAATCAACAGAAGACTTAATTGTCAAGAGGTTTGAAGATGCAAAGAAAGAGGACAGATGCAGATCTGAGGAACAGTGCTTTCTCCAGATGGATGGAAAGAAGGTGTGATTAAATGCAAAGCACATGCAACACAGGGAGCATACAAATGAACTGTAGAAAATGCAGAACGACTATGCAAACCTTTATGGCCAAAACTTCTGACATGGGTCGGAGATAGAGAAGGTCCATTGCACAGAGTGCCTTTGGCTAGTGCAGAACTATGCTTTAGAAACAATGGCACAAGAAAAGTTGCAATGTTGACGAATCTTTGATGTGCCAGGAATGAAGGAAGGGACAGCAGTGATAATGGATCACTACTGGGTCTGTCGATCCAGAGCTTACAGGAAGCTGCCCAGAGATTGGGGAGGTCTATGTTCTATAGTGATTGTTCATTTTCCAGCATTAGTGATCCCGAAGAGTGACTTGAACATTGGTGAATTTACCAAAGCAGATGCTCACCTGAGGAAGCGGTGATCTGTTGAGCTCATGAATTGGATGAAGTGGGAATATTATTTCTCAGTCAAGTCAATAGAAGCCTTTGATTCCATCCCCCATGAAAACAGATTGCTTAGTAAGACTTCATCAATATTATCGATAATGATAATCTTCATGCCCAGGATCCAGACTGATGCAAATACTAAATGGTTACAAATAATCAGATGGGAATTTTTGCAGGTGATCAACACCAGCATAAAAGGATTCAATGCCATCAATGAGGAGATGAGAGCCATAAGATTGATGACTCCTCAGACCAGATATGACCTGGACATGATCACAGCTATGGATGAATGTGTTTGTGTCAAAATCGGAGAATCATGTAGCACGTTCATACCTTCTCATGATGACAAGAATGACACCTTGACAGAGGCCATAACAATGCTGACAAACCTTCACGTCAAGATGGAAGGCAAAGTGGAAGACATTGGTGATGACAGCTGGTTTGGATTGATTTTCTTGTGGATTTCACAATGGATGGCGAACATTGTCAAGTTACTTGTAGCCCTGCTGGTGATGATCATGTTTGAATTCTGTGTGACCAGGATAGTAATCGCACAATGCAAGAAGACTGCAAAGAAGACAGTAGGAATGAAGATTGTGATTGAAGTCGAATCAGGATTGGAACCTAAGGAGCTGACAAATTAAGAAATTAGAGACTATGTAAAGGCCAGCATCCACGCACCTGAGGGAACAAAGTTCCTGTACCATAAGAAGCACAACAAGTAGGTAGGGTGATGGATCTACTGCAGCCCAAATGGACAATTAATGCTTATGACCTGTGTTGAGTAGCATGTGAAATCAGCAGGAGGCCTGAAAGGAGTCATAAAGATATGGGTCCCAAAGAAGCATTTCTTCAGACGAGGGTGTCTTGATTTGAAGAATGATGAGAGAGTGGTTGATGAATGGCCCAGAGGGTGGAGTGTAGAGGAGGAGTCAAGTACCCCCACCAAAAGCTCCGCCCCCATGCTGCCATATGTTGGGAGCAGGAAATTGTAACACGTGCAGTGCCAGTAAGGATGCCTGTACCACAGAGAATCATGGAAACAAGGTATCCATTAAGAAAACCCTACATACATGCACGAAGACATAGTGCTCTTTTGGATAACGTGCCTGAGGAAGTGTGCTTCTGAACAAGAAAGGAGACTGGTGATGTCATGCGGAGCAGAAAATGACGCACATTGAAACGATGCACAAGGCAGAAGAATATAGACATTCTATAAACTCTGACGAGAAGATGGCAAAGATGAGCAACATTTTGGGCTCAAGATGAAGATTCTCATGCTACAGAAATGCTGAAGAATGCGTAAATCTGTTTACACTTGAACAGATGCAGTAACACAAGTAGACAAAGTAATCTTAATGCTGACTATGTAGTGACTAGTTTTTGAGGCGATGCGCCAATGTATAATACATATGAATGTATAGAACCTGGATATTCCACAGTGCACTTTAAGCAAGGCTGAAACCGTGATTGGAAAGAGTTTTCAGTGTGGTGTAGTTGCAAAATAACTGATGGCGAGAGAGAAATTCAAGAAAGGCTTGGCTGGCCCAGCTCCAAGAAGACAAGGCCACTGTGAGCCTGGGTGTCCATCAGTAGTTACAGTGAACGTGAAAAAGTAACACACTTCTGTTTGAAATGGAATGGAAAAACACTGAAGGCGTCAAGAGTTCATCATTTAACAGAATTAAATGCTGCAAAAGGCTTGAAAATGTGGTCTCCCAGTCACATGGTCAGATCAAAATAGACATTGGGTCGACCTACACCAAAGCCAAGAAAATACTCTACAAGGCTAGGTTCAAAGCCTAATTGACTGGCAGACTGCAAGAGTGATGATAGATGTGGGGCTAATTGGTAGGAGAGGCATGATCACACCAACCTACCATGCCCCTGGGATGGTAGCCTGCATGCTGTTAGCATGTGTAATCTTCCATAAGGGTACACAGGTGCCAAACAAATGGCAGGGGTCCCATATCAGAGAGCCCTATAGTTTTTGTATAACCAATGTAGTGTCGAGTATTAGTATGACACGAAAGATGATTTGCACTTGGGATGGGCTTAGTTGCCCACCTGACAGTAGAGACCCAATCACAACCCCTGTCAGTATGGCACATATACCTAGATGTTCTCTGTAATCCTATCACATCCCCAAGTAGGTTTTTGTAGTTTGTCACATAGTGTGACGTCACTTATGATGAGTTTTGACTATAAAAGTTGTGTTTTTTATGAAATGCTCTTAGGGAAATCGGGCAAACGTCCGTGATGTCTGTTGTAACTCCCTGTTTTTGACAATTGAAAAAAAACAGATCAACTTTGCCAAGTTCCTGAGTCGGTTTGATTATTGATGTTTGAGTTACTTCTGCATCCCCATTCATCTCAAAGTATTGCAACCTCGTCTTAAAGGGCCCTCGTCTTAAAAGGCCCTTGGTCACTGGGTTTACCAACATGGCATCTGAAGGGGTCTCTTCATTTTATCATGTTTCTGTTAAAGCGAGGAGGTCAGGGGAGGTCTCTATCCAAATATCTTTAATTTCCATACTGTGCCATAGTAGGGAACATGTGTTGAGTAAGGAGAAGTGCAGAGGCGCACTCGATGGTGTGGGCTGCATGAGATATCGGTACTATAAGGGGTGAGGCAGGTGTGGCATTTAGCTTGATTTCAGGAGCAGTAAAAGGGGACCCATTAGTATCATGGGCACAGATGCCTCGGTCTGATGCCTAGGTCTGAATCAGACCAATGCCAGGCTTCTGGAGTGTTGCATTTGTGTCACCTGCCTTTGTTTTGGAGGTAAGGGAGAAACTCTGAACTAAATTATTCAACTCGTCCACAGAAGAGTACCTTATTATCATTTACTTCTGCCGTTCAGTGAATTATCAGAGAGGTGAATCAGCATTGTCTTGTGATCCCAGTCCTTTTCCTATAGACATTGCAAGTGAAGTCCCTGCACCAACAAAGGATGTGCCAACAATGAAGGTGTCCTAGTGTTCCATATACTCTTCACTGATGACACACTTTCTTTGCAAGGACTTCAATGTCATAACACTCAGTGCTGGGTCACTAGAGCAAGGTGCTGGGTCACTAGAGCAAGGTGGTGGGTCACTAGAGCAACCGGGACAAGCTCAGTATCATTTCTGTGGAACCTGTCAAATGATAAATCTCTAGATTATGCCTGCTTGATGGAATGTCTTTTCAACAGGTGTGGGAATACCCCTATCTTGGGGTGAACAGTCCATGGCAACAACAAAAAAAAGTGTAGGCTGCAGGAAAGGATCTAAAATAAACCTGTTCCTGAAATTATAGGGCTTCCTGGTGGCAGTGTCTCTCCTTTGGGCACTTTGGCTGTCTTTTGGGCATAGAAGGTGGGGATATTTGGTATGTAGGTGGAAGGAAAGCTGCTTCCATCTGAGATTCATTGCACTTAGGAAGTGCATTATCATTAATGGAATTAACCACAGTCTCTTGTGTACACAGGGTAAACGGCGACTCAGCTCCCAGTGCATCTTGATGACTGAGCAACAGGGGTTGCTCTCCAGCTCCTGCCCTCCACTCATCTTAGGAATGAGCAGTCTATCCCTGCTTCCTGGTTCCTTTATGCATGGGGCACGTTAGCAGCAGCAACCGAGGAGCTGAGGTCCGCGCGCTCCGGCGCACGCGTTATGAAAGTAGCACGAAGTAGCTGTTTGGCTGGGAGCTCTCTGCAACCTCAACCTGGAGAGGCCACGCCCCTATTTTTGAAAACTAAAAAGGCTGAAGTCCGCGCACTAAGGCGCGCACGCTACGGAAGTAGCACGAAGTAGCTGTTTGGCTGGGAGCTCTCTGCAACCTCAACCTGGAGAGGCCACGCCCCCTTTTTTGAAAACTACAAAGGCTGAGGTCCGTGCGCTACAGCGCACACGCTACGGAAGTAGCACAAAGTAGCTGTTTGGTTGGGAGCTCTCTGCAACCTCAACCTGGAGAGGCCACGCCCCCTTTTTTTGAAAACTACAAAGGCTGAGGTCCGCGCGCTACGGCGCGCGTGCTACGGAAGTAGCATGAAGTAGCTGTTTGGCTGTTCGGCTGCTCGCAGCCGAGTTTGCTGGCCCACAGCTCTAATTGTTTCCCCTTCTTTCCCCTTCTGTCTTCTCCATCTGCTTTTTAGGTCCTTTATCTCGAGTGTCTCATAGTTGGAACGCCAGAGTCACAGGCATTACAGGAGCTTTTAGGACGCCGGTCTGCTGCACATATGGTAGCTTGATCGCTAATGTGCGTCTAACCCAGCGCCAACATTCTTAATGCACAAATAATTCTTTAATTCCCCTCTGTCATATTCCTTCTCTCGACTTGTTGCTCGTCTGCATGCCCCTTGCATGCCCCCTGTGAGACACACAAGAGTCGACTGACGGACATAGCATTCTATATCCATCTGATGCAACAAGTAAGTTATTAGAGTTTTAGAGTCTTCCTGCTTTTTATTTGATTATTGATTCTTATTGTGCACGTCATTTTGGATTTGTCATGTGTTGCTGAGTGTTGCTGAGTCGTTTAACTTTTAAGGCTCGAAGACCATAGGATCATAGGGTCATAGCGTCGCACATAGAGTCATACAAATATTCACGAACATTGTGGCTCCCTTACACACACTAGTGTTGGTGGTGAACATCGCATGATCACATATAGAAAAAACTGAATAGCCGCAAATTTGTTCCATGTCGATATACACGCTTTTACAGTGTTTTCATCCCCTCTAATTGGGAAAACCTGCATGGTGCTCACAATTGCATTGCAGCAGAGCAGTTGCCTGCTGACCAGCTGCAAGCTTGTTCAAATTGATTTTTCACTTCCTATTAATCTGATAGCTGTTCAGTGTTTATAGTGGTTACCTTCTGCCTTGGAAGCAGCTGTGTTCCTAAACTCCACGTAGCTTGCTTTTCAAATTGTATTGACTCATATTCTCTTGAATACGGCTGTACTGCTTAGAAATCGTATTTGATCTTTTTTGCTTCTTAGGATCATATATACGATTTTGTTATTCAGTTTCTTGCTCTATGGCCAACCATGCTCACGAACTAGAATTGCATAAAACATTGAGGAATAGACGAATATGTATTCCTAAGGTTATTTCAAGAGTACCAGTTCAGGATAATCATATAACTGCCTATTTTGCAAGAAATGTCTTAAAGCTGACTGATGAACAAACTGTTGAACCTTCACAACTGTTAATACCTGTGTCTGACAAGTTTTGTTCTGACATTGCTGATGAACTGATAAATGAAATATCTGGCAACCTTGGGTGTGTTAGTTTGAAACTTCTAAATGACATATTGGGCGGATCTGTTCATAATCCCATGTATCTGAATTATTAGAAGTCACACTTCCGAAAATATACAAAGAGCCAAATTTTAACCCCGCCTTGTCTATCATCAGTGTAAATCCCACTCCTGAGGTTAATCAGGAGCTGAAGACCGAAGTTGATCTCATAGCGTCTTCTGCTCCTCCTCCATCAGGTACTATAGATCTATCTGATTCAAAACTTGAAGAAATGGAATTGGAATATTTAGGCCATTAACTGGAATTGCCAATTGGAGAACCCTTAACTACCCCTGCATTCTTTACGCCCCCTTCCAAACCCTCTACTACTCCTGTTCTACTCAAACATGCCCCTCCTATCCTATATACCGCTACAATATAGAATCATACTTCTATCGACCCTGCATTGAAAAACTTGTCATTATTCAAGTTTAATTCGGCTGGCACGACATCCAAACTTACTGACGATCCCTTCATAAAAAGTGTGACCACTGAGTGTGGCCCTGATAGTAATGATATTGAGCATGATTCTAGCATGAATTCTGACGAAAAATTTGAAGCGCTTGAAAATCTTCTCACTAGTCTATTGGATAAATGTAATTTATTAGAAGCTAAAATTGACATCCAATCTCTGCTCATTCATACGAGCCTGAGAAGAACTTGTGTCACTCGACCCATGGCAAAGCCACTGGTAACACCGCAAAATCATAGTGTTCCTATAAGAACGACTACGCCATGCAAATTATTGCCTCGGCGCAACCATAGAAAATCTAATCGTGTCTTTCAGGCATTTATGTATAGAAATAAAATCTCATACAATGCGCAAAAGTGTAAATTGAACGCCACTCGTTCAGGAAAGGCTACGATCATACTGTCCCTGCACACTAAAAAACACCAAAACACTAGCTATGTTGACCCAATTGTTTCGATTGTCAATCCTTTTCAGCCCAAAAAAGTTCCTTACGTAGTTGAGAAAAAAGGGAAATCAAAGAAACCTAATAGAAAGAAAATGTTATCATCTGTAGCAGAGCCCACTGTTGTGGAACGGCAAAAAACCTTACCAAAAGAGTGGGTCGTAGACACTACTGGAAAGAAAGGGAAAGAAAGAAATCTCTGTCCAAACATCCAACTGAAATCAAGGTCTTTCCAAGCATCCTATATTTATGGCTGCTCTTCAACTCACTCAAACTGCTGCAGTCCAATCATATGTCCCTTTGAATAGAACCGCAATCTTGAAATCATTTCATGAATTTGTTCCACTTCGCGTAATTACATCCAATGATATCTATCTTGTCAACCAAATTGAATTAGAAAACCATTATGCATCTAATGTGTTCTTCAAAAAAGATGCCACTCTAATTTAAGTACTTGGGTTTGAGGAAGATCTCCTTAAACTTGGCTATATTGCCCAATCGGTTGGTCAAGCGACCAATTAGTAAAATGTGCTCTGATGTAAAACTTCCATCTAAGCAACATAAACCAGTTTCTGTGAACGCACCAAGAGGACCAAAACCTAATTGTCCAAGCATAATTCAAAAATCAGCAAATTTAAATTCAATTACCAAGGATCCCTGTCCCCCGGAACTGTCCCTGAGGGCTATTGGCAATGGTTGCCATTGTCCTTCAGGGACCACTTCACTGGGACTAGAGAATGACATATATCTTTTGCATTCCTCTGCTCTTGGAATACTCGAGGATACACTCACATGTTTGGTATTGATGGATTTATAAGCAATATTGGCATGTTCCAAATAGTCGCTCTTCAAGAGACATGGCTGACTGGTGAGATCCAACCATTGCACTATTCATGAACTGGCAACCAAAGGTCCTTTGGGGCGCCGAAAGGTGGGCTGCTTACATCCGTATCGAGTCCCAGGACTATAGAAAAACTATGTACCTCAACCCCAAATATTTTACTAGCTATGATTAAAAATGAGGACACCACTTTCATCATCATTAATATTTATGACCCACCCAAAATGTCCCTGATATCAAAAAACATGAAGGTTATTGAGGCTGTGTTAAAACAATACTCTCGCGACTTTCCCATTTGGATTCTGGGGGACTTCAATGCAAAACTTGGTGTAATTACCCCAGTCGTTCAAATAGTCGATGGTGCCCAGAAGTCTAATCCTATAAGACAAGATTCCAACATTCAAGGAAAAAAGTGGCATAGACTATTTCAAACTTACAATATAACTCGCTTGAATGGTTCCATCATGAGTGATCCTCATATGGCTCCAACACGCATAGAAGGCTCTTCTGCTAGCACAATCGATTATATTTTTTCGAATACTTTAGGACTACCTTACATTCGAGATATGGGAGTGGTGTGTCACGATGAGAGTGATCATCTGCCTCTATGTCTGCTACTAGATGTCAAGCAAACAAATCACACATTGCCATCTATTGATAAGAATGGTCAGATCCTTTTGAATGAAGGACAGAATCGTATTTTAAAGAAATGCCATAACGTAGCTCAAGCGAATATAATGGCTCAAATATTGCTACCTCCTTTTATCCACGTATATTCTTCTCGATTGGACCTGCATGCCAAACTAATTGTGGACTACTCGGAAACCATGACCAATATTCAAAACTCCACATTAGAGCAACGTTCGTATAAATCAGTCATGGAGAGAGTTAATTTTGTGCGACTGTACATAATAATAACGGCAAGGCCATTCAATTAGCAAAAAGGCAACTACGGACCAATATTAAAATGGTAGTTCATCCTAATACTCAGATGCTAAATGAGCTATCCATTACTGAACAAATCCACAAGCTATGAAAATGCTATAAACGATGGTTAAAATGTCACAAAAAAGACCTTGAGATAAAACTCTGGCAAAAGATTGCGAGACTATCCCTATTAGGCGATGGCTATGCGATATGGCACCTTCTTGCCAAAAACAAGCAAAGAGATCTGACAATAAATTGTATTAATGAAGAATCTTGGGCTGACCATATAGCTATGACCCTAGCCAGCACCGAGACTGTCGCTACGGCCCTTGCTATCCAGAACTCTATCTGGGAATGCAAGGCCTCTATATTAGACATTATCACCATTATTGAAAACCTAAAATCTTCTCGTGCTGCTGGCCTCGATGGGATATCTAATCTAGTATTAAAAAGTGATCCCCCATTATGGGGTGCTGCTTTGCATTTACTTTTTAACCACATTGGTATTTACGGAACTCTCCCAAAATCTTGGAAAGCTAGCAATATATTAACGGTTCACAAGAAGGGAGCATGGGATATTCCAGCCAACTTTAAAATGCTAGCAATGTTGGACTAAACATCCGAAGTTTTTACCGAAGTGTTACTCCACGAACTAAACGCTTTGATCGATAAATATAAGATCCTACCTCCCAACCAGATTGGTTTTAGATCCAAATCCAGCACCCTACACAATTTGCTTATATTAACATCAGCAATTGAACTCTCTTGGGTGCGGCGGAAGTTGGATGTTTATTGTGCCTTCATATATTTCTCTGCAGCGTTTGACACGGTATGTAGGAATCATCTATGGCGCAAATTGGATGAATGAGGGATCCCAAGTGGATTGCTTCACATGTTAATGCTTCTTCATACAGACACCTCAGTCTGTATTCGTTTAAATGCTATAGACAAACTATCTAAATCATTCCCCACTAATTGCGGTGTAAAACAGGCCTGTATGGTAGCTGCAACATTCTTCAACCTCTATTTGGCTGATATGTTTGCCTCTTTTAACATTCATGCTGCTAATCCAATCAAAATAAAAAATGTAGCCCTGGGATGGCTTGCGTATGCCCACGACCTTTTACTCCTTGATTATACACCATCTGGTCTGCAACAAATGCTAAATGCACTTGCCACATATGCATCTAATAATGGCCTCATCATAAATATTTCTAAAAGCAAAATGATGGTATTTATTCGGAAAACGAGGCCAAAGCGCATACACTGGTGTCTAGCTGACGTCCGTTTGGAGCAAGTCTCCTCTTACAAATATTTAGGCGTCATAGTTGATGATAAACTCAATTAGAAATCTCAATGCGCCGAAGCAAAAGTAAAGTGCGAGGCCTTGGTTAATCTCTTAAGTGCTTTCATAGGTCGCAACAATGGCTTCAGTGCATCGGCTGTTATAGCTATCTACACTTCGAAAATAACATCTATGCTCTCTTATGCCATATCCATATGGGGACATAAATTTAAAAAAGCACTTGTCAGATTTGAAGCTAAACTCTTGAGGTGCTTGTTCCACTAACCGAAATGCACAAGTGTTGAATACCTATACTTGGAGTTCGATATAAAAGGCATTTGGCTTTGTTAGCTCTCACAATGTGTGATGTTCTTCCAACAAGTGACGACCGTGCCTACCGATACGATTGTTACCCCATATATGCTGGCTTTCCTCAGTTTATATGCCTCCATATCGTTAGGTACAATTGGTCTATTGAAACACACTCATCACCAGTGGCTATATGAAGGCAGCAGCATATATGGGACAGGCAATATTAAATATTGGCTGAAACATTAATTAAATGCATCTATAATCTATATTCTCGCTTAATATTCTTCACCTAGAAAAATTGCCTTCTGCCACCGAATACTGTAATTATAGAAGGGATTGTAAACATACTCCACAATATATTCTGGCCTATCTGAATCCCCATATTTTTCGAGCTTATCTACTCCTCAAATTTAATATATCGGTAGCTCTATTGCCGACAAGTTGAAAGAATGAGAATGTCTATAATCACAAATTTTGTAGACTATGCGGTAACCTGCTGGAAGAAACTTTGTACCATCTGATCGTTACAAGTGAAAGTATGAACTATCTCCGAATGAAATACTTTAAATCATATAATAATGCTGTTACGATGCTTGAGATTCCTGGATTATGGTTGAAATTCATACAAGAATTTAATATATTTCTTGTTCGATTTTACATGCACTTATCTGAGACTGTTTAACATAATTTTCTCTGTGGAAAGTGTAGAAAAGATTTTAAATTGTTTGTAACAATATGTTTTTATCATTTGCAGCTTGTATCTTGAATGAATTTTTAAAAAAAATGTTTTATACAAAATGTTATACAAAGCTTTTGCTGTAAGTATATCAAAATAAACTTATAAACTCTAAAAAGATAGTAAAACAAAACCAGAGTCGGCGGCAGCTTTACATCAGGGGAAGCGAGCCATCACAGCTATAGAATTTGTTTCACTAACATTGCAAATATGTGCCGGCGGTAGGTTAACAACATTAATCTGCCACTGGCATATATTTGCAACGTTAGTAAAATAAAGCCAAGGCGCCGCCGACATTCACTTTGTTTCACTAACATAGCAAACATGTGCTGGCAGCGGGTTAACAACATTAATCCACCACTGGCACATATTTGCAATGTTACTAAAACAAAGTGAAAGTCGTCGGCAGCATTGGGAAAGCCAAGCTGCCACCAACATTAAATTTGTTTGGCTAACATTTACCGGCACATATTTCTAAGGTTAGTAAAACTAATTCAATGTTTGCGGCGGCTTAAAGCCGCTGACACAAATTAACATAAACATTAAAAAAACAAATAGAGTGCCGGTGGCAGCGTAATAAGCTTTGACAAACCAAGCCACCACCAGCATCCAATTAAAGCAAATTTAAAAAAACATGAAGCAAAATAAAATAAACAATGAAAGGGCTTTAACTCTCTCAACAAATGTCCAGCAAACAAAACAGGCGGCTTTCAGCTCTCTTCAAATATACAAAGAAAGTAGCTTACTAGAGGCTAAATGGCTTACTTGTGCAAACAAACACACAAGCACATCCAATCACATCACTAACTGCACAGCCAATCAGGTGCTTCTTACCTCAAAAACATTATTCCAATCCCCCATAAGTTACTAGATGTACATTTTCAGAGTAATTTTAAACCAAATGTAACTATTACCGTACCTTGGTTATTTGTAATAAAAAATACTGTAAACTGTGTAATATAACTTGAAAGCTGCAGTGAATATGTTTTAAAGCATCAATCAAGTCAAATAACTGACACATTCAACACACAATACAAATTCAGCCAAAGAGTGCAAAAAAGGTGTGGTTGGAGGGAACATGAGTGGCAATGTGAGGACATTATTATAGATTTCACTTAGCAATGGGCTTTAAATGAGTGGGGCACATAGCCAAACTACATAAAACCATCCTCATATGTCATCTGCATTCGAAAGCATTACAAACCTACATTCAAATCCCCTATTTCAAGCTCCTAGGTTTAATGACAATAGTTTTGGCTTTAAAACGCAATGCAAATGTAACATAGTCGTACGTGAAACATTCAAACAATAAAAAGGCAAGTAAAATCTATAAAGCACCACACTTATTTACAACAGTAAAATAAAACGTGATCTCGCTAACAGGGTTTAAAAAGCATAGCTTTGTGTTTCCATGCGTCAAAGGGGCACGAGAGGGGTATTGGGAAGGCCAAATGGGACAAAATGTTACCCTTCTCAAGCTGTTGTTCAGATTAGTTGTCGTCAAAATAGGGAACCTAGAGAATGTCCATGGGATGAGCAAGGCTCTTTTGAGAGAGAGGAGGGTGACTGATTTTAATAAGGCTTCATAGACCTTTTCCAAAGGAATTACGGTCCGCTCTAGATAGTATATGTACTGGTACAAGTACTGGCCTGATAGTATAGAATTGGTCTTCTTTTGTCTCTGTGTGTGAGTCTTGTAGTGCTTGGAGGCTTTTGGGTGAGAGGTGCTACTAAAATAACAAATAGAAATAGAAATAAGTATTAAGTAAGAATATACATGTATATTAAAGGTATTAGCATGTAAATCTGCCTAGACAGTTGCAGGGATTTGACTGCTTGTACTCTCTACATTGCTGATATCCCTGGAATGTTTCATTCTGAACAATATGTGGGATATTCTAACCAATATGCTGGCTATAAAATTCATATATTTCATGCAGATTGTCCAATAAGAACGCTAAGTGAACATTCAAAGGGTTATAATAGAAATAAGCACTCTGGGAGGAAGTGCAGACAATCAGGTGGCAAGAAAGGCAGATTGAATCTGATGATCCAAGCCTCATCCTGTGGCTGACACCTTCTCCTCTTGGTCCCTGTTAATCCCCATCTCGTGGTGTCCTGACACCCTCAACAATGCCCACTACCTCCTAAATCACCCCCTGAACCAACCTGCCCACACTTACCTTCTCTGTTGGCATCCAATATTCCGCTTCTTCAGGCTTTGCCTCCTGTCATCATAGAAAGGGAAGATGAGCTCTATGGAGAACCCATCTTTCATGTCAATGACTGGATGCATTCTGATCAGCATGCATGCTGTGTGTCACATTTAAAAAAAAAAGATACCTGCAGAGGTGGGCTACATTTGCTTTGCTCAAACTACAAGTTGGCAATGTATGTCATTACAGGCTCATCCAGCACACCGCCTTTGGTGTTATTGCTTACATCTAAGCAGTTCTACATTTGCTGTACCCCATAAACATTTAGTACACAGCGAGGGGTGTGTGGCAATGGGGAAGCTCAGAAGGTGGGCATTACCAGGTGGTAATCCCACTGCCCTGAGCCTCCTGAGAGCTGGCGGCCACCATCTCCCTCCCCAGGGAATGATGTAAGTCTCCTACCCTAATTCCCGACATTTCCCTTCCCTCCCCCCCCATACATCACTTTTTCAGGAGCGAATGCACTGGAAATGCTTTTGCTCCTGCGCGTCTGCTCCCGATCTGTGACAGGCTGCTAGGAAAAGGAAGAAGGGACTGCACATAGTAATTTCTCTCCTTTTCATGGCGCCCTTTTTTTTCTTCCCTTTTTTCATTTTTTGAATTTCCGCCATGGACAGGGAAAAGGGACTTGCAGTCCCATCTCCCTTTTCATGGTGGCCATTTTGTTTGTTTACTTACTTTTACTATCAACAATGGCTTCCATGGAAAGGGAGAGCGGACTACATTCGCTCTTTCTTGGCAGCCATTTTCTGTACTTTTTTGTTGTTGTTACAAAATATAGAGTTTCGCAACAGGCTCTAGAAATATAAAAATGCTGATAGACTGAAAAAAATTATTTTAGTACCACAGTCTTACGGGCCGGGGTACTAATAGCAATAAGGTGGGTCATTGCCACTTCAAGTAATGTCCCAGGTCCTTCGTTAACTATGGGCCCCAGGGCATTACCTGAAGTGGTAATGCCCCCCCCCCTCCTTGTTCGGGGCTTATTGCTTAATTATTTTACTCAAAGGTGTTCAGCATTAAATATAGATAGATTGATAGAGCCCACTTTGCGGATTCCTGGGTACAGCAATAGTAAATAGTATTTTCATATGATCCCTATTTAATATAATATTCCTCTGGTTACTGTTAATGTAAAAAACAAAAATTCCCACCTGACACTCAAAGGAAATACATAATTGTTTATCACGCAGAGCAGGGAACTCCTGCAGAGGCGCTCGGGCTCATTAATGTTATTCTCGATCAACTAGAGTTGATCCTCTGGAGCAGTGTAATGGTGCTTCAGCATTCTTTCCCAGCAGTCCACTGCCCCTTGATTTGAACTCTGGGACTGGGTGTCCTTTAATTGTGATTCTTTTTTAATGTCGCCATGAAGGCCTGTGTTGACTGTCTTCTGCCTTTAAAACACTTTGAAATCCTGCTCTTGGACACAAAAGTCTGCATTATATTTTAATTAGCAAGGTATCCAGCTCTCACATGCAGCCAAGCAGTTGTCCTTTCTAGAGTCCATATTTTTACATTATCTTTTTCTTTCAGTTATCTTTAGTAGTGTCCATACACTTTGTGTTTGATCAAAATCATATCAAGACTGAATATGTTGTGGGATGTTTTTACCCATGCTTCCAAGCCCTACCCTAAAACTGTGCATTAATTACTAGCATTGAAAACATCATGATGGCCAGAACTCCCCAGAGAGTGCACAGGGAAAACATGAAGAATAGGTTGCCACCCATTTTTGCCTATGTTGTGAGCACAGGAGGGCACTGCCTAAAACCACCATTGGGCTACACACACAGTAGCCTGAAACCATTGGGAATGGCAATGCTGATTGCCAAAAGCAACCCAGAACTGTGGGGAATTCATTTTCCTAATGTCAAAAATGGATGCAATGCTGGTGCTCACCACTATCAGAAAGCCGGTGTTTTAAAACCACCAGACATTTGTGTAAAACTGAACAAATGAAACCAAACCAGGCCAAGGAAAGACTTGCTAAGAGGTGGATACAATGTAAAACTATATTCTGAAATGACTTGAAGGAAGTAATTATTTAATGTATATATAAAAAATAGCTGGGGATGTCAGCAGCTTAAGTGAATTTGGGTTTAAAGCCACTAAAATCGAAATGTTTAGAATACATGAGTGACCTACTTGTGAGTGTCACATAGGTTGCAATTGTTTAAATGTCATAGTTTTGAACTTAGAATCAGCATTCTAGCTCCATGTGCAAAAATTGTAAGTTGGATTTGAATGTAGAAAACTGGGAACTAAAGTGACATTTAGCTGAATTCTGCCTGACAACTACCCCCGACAGGAGTTGAACTGGCTCAACAACTCCTCCCAGGCCTGGCTGCATTCTGCTGCCCCTGCCAAAAGGAGATGACACCTCTCTGATTGGATTAGGGGAGGAGCACCTGGGGACTACAGGAAACTAAACAAAGCACTGTCCCTGGCTCAGGCAAATGTTATATTGGGGGGGTCGTAAAATGGCTTCCTCTTGGGAGAAACTGGGAGGGACAGTGCCTGTGAGAGCAAGCTGAGCTTGGGGGAAGTGGATAAATCAGAAATTCCACCATGTGCTTTGGAAAACCACACCCCTTTGGGGCCAGAGCATGATTTTAAAAAGATGGATAATTCATAGTGCGCACTTGTCAAAATTATATAAATAACATCATCATTCGTGTGATTTTTCTGGGCACATTTTGAGAGGTGTTAGGACCCTGTGGTATGTTCTTGGGGATAGCAGCGGAAAAAAAGGTTGTTACTCCAAATGTATGCATGTTAAAAATCTGACACTTTATCATCTGAAACTCATATCTCTGGTGCACATTTGTGTAAAATCTGGAAAGGTTTAGAGGTCGTTATCTGGATGAAAAGGGGAGAATTCTGTCATAAGTGGACACAACATCGTACAAAGACAGGGATCGGATGGTTTGGTGCTACAGAAAATATGTTAACTGGACCTATAATATTAGAAAAATGGTACATAGATAAATATGTATTTGGGTCAGAAATAGATGTGTGTGCAATTTGACAAAGGGAGGTTCCTCTGACCATAAAACATACAGCATCACTTGGACACTCCATTTCTTTTCCCCAATCAAGGGAGAGAGGAAAGCTTGGCCAATGATAAGTGAGAGGGGCAGGCTTAGCTAGGCCCAGGCACACACCCATTTTCAAAACACATAAAAGGAACACTGAAACCCAGGTAGAGACATTCACTTTCCACTTTCTTGCGGGACGCTTTGCAGGGAGACTTCACATCCAGAGATCCAGACTTCAAATCCATCAATCTCCAGAGACCAGAAATTTACTCCAGAATTTGTAGCAGAGAGGCTTGAATCCACCAGCTGAATCCTCTTCAGCAGGCCTCAAAACCAACCAAACTATTCAACAGCCGGCGAGCTGTTTGAATTCTTTTCCAAGAACTTTTGCAAGAACCTGTAGCAGTATCCAGAAAGCAGTGCTGTATCCGGAACCGCTAGCAGAACCGATAACAGAACCAGAGACCCAGGGACCAGATCGCTGTGAAGAACTGCTAGCGGAAGTCCAGCCAATCCTGACCTGATCGGTGACGAAGTCGCATTCCTGTCCAAAATCTAGTGTGAGTACCCAGCTAGCACTGTGCCAAAACCAATCTCTTAGTTTAAAATAATCTAATCCAAACTATTTTAGCCTATGAGAACTGCCTCCTAAAATCGTGTCATTCTCTCATTTTTAAAACTGAAAACTGTCATCTGTCATTCTGAGCTTTAAAATTTCAAATCTGAAAAACTACCTTTACTAAATCGGCTATGTCTCCGGAACCGTTTGTGCTAGGAGAGAGTTTTAACTGTCATCTTAGAGCTAAGATTCCAAGCTTTCCAACGAGCCTAGAACCGACTTCCTTCTCCTTATAGTGCCTCTGGATTTGCGCTCGACGCACACAACTAAATTTGCCACGATTTGACATTTTGCTAAATTTCAGCCACGTGTAAAAATATTTGTCCTTGCTTTCCTTGCTGAAATTCGTGTGCAACCTGACAATCATTCATAGAGCATTGCTAAAGTGATCCTGAATTAATTTAAGTATCTCTCACTCACCCTGAACCCCCGATAGGGAATTAAAAGCCTTTTTAGCATATTTTTCCCTTAATTGCAACCACATCAAAGTATCTTGCCTGTGTTTAAAACTCCTACCTGTTTTCCTCTAAGCTTGCTAGGGGGGAACTGAATTATATCTGATTGCATTCCTGAGAACTGTGTGTTTTCCTTCCATCTCTTTACCTTGCATAAAAGGGGGGGGGTGAATGGTCAAAGAAAAGTGATTATATTGTCTTTTGTTGAAGTCATATCAAGTTTATTTTCTGTACTGCATTTCATTCATTATTGCATTGTCTTTGAAGCCATAAAAGCATTCTCAGCTACTTTATCCTCTCTATATCAACTTCTAAGCCATTAAAAAGAGTGTACCCCTATAACATTATCCATTGTTGATCAACATCATATTCTTAAGTGTGCCATCCAATATTACTTTATTATAAAAGTGCGATATATATATCTATTGTTTAATTTTCAAATAAACCTTTTAATTTTCAAAACAAACCTACTTCTTGGCTCAGTGGGGTAAGGGGGATTCTAAGAGAGGGGTGTTATATAAGGGTTGTCATCCAAAGTAAACGAAGTGGACATAATAAATATATCAATAAGGGTTTCCCTCAGCATCCCAGACTAGGCATTGACTTAGCAGTAGTGTTGAATTGAATCCGCTTACAAAGTGGGGGCTCGTAGCCGGAGATTCTGGATTAGACTTACCACTTGTGCAGCTTAATACAGTGTGCCAACTGACCGGATACACATATCCGGTTAGATCACCACACTGTTTTACACTGTGAAAGCACTCCTCAAAGGAACGCTCTAAAGAAACAGTCTGTTTTGCAAAATAAAATACAAACTTCTGTAAGTCAGGAAGGAAATCAAGTTCCAGAATGACGACCTTGGTAGATATAAAGATAGCTAGGGTACACCTCTTACATAAACTGTTTGTGAGGGGTGAATGGTCTGAACAGGACCAAAATGTATGGTTGCAGGCGATCACACAACAGGTCACTACAACTGGGTAAGATATGTGGAGAGATCAGGGTCCCTTACATGTGGCCCTGAGTGAACCATATATGGCTCCTAAAGCCAAAGATGAACACAATAAGATTGCCAGGATAGCGGCATATTTGTATCTATATATGGGAGCCATGCAGGACAAATGTGCTGAAGGCCAAGATCTGGCAAATAGGCAACAGATGGTGTTAGAAAAGGCCATATCTGGCCTGGTCTCTTCTGAGCAGAGGCTGCACAGAAGCCAGGAGTCAGAAAACGAGACTAGACAATACATCATTAAAATGAAGGAGGATATGGATATCCTGCAACAGGAAATGGCTGACCAGGATACCAGAATCCTGGCTTTGCAGAAGGAATACCAAGACAGTTTGGGCTCCTTACTGCAGTGCCAGAAAAAGCTGGAGCAACAGATCAATTTCAACAGGGCATGCACAGAGCAGGTAGCCACCCTGCAAATCCAACTAGACAGAGAGAAAGAGGAAAGCAATACATTGATTTTGAAAGACCTTGATACCCAGGCAAAGTTTGATGAAGAAAGCCAGAAAGCTAGTGCCTTTCAAAGGCAGAGGGACGACCTGGCGTCACAAATGCAGGCTCTTGGTCAGAAAAGGGATACCTTAGACCAGGAAGTCTGCCATTTAAAAATAAAAATTGAAGAAAGTCACTTGGCCCTCCAGGGGCTGGGTGACCTCCAAAAAGAGCATCAGGGCTTGCTAGATCACACCAGGAGGGTGGAGGAGGCTCTGGCAAGAAAGGAGCAGGCCAGTAGGGATGGGACTCAGGAGGTAACCCTCCTGCAGCAGAGACTGGCCCAGTACTCCAGGACCAATCTGGAGGCACAGAGAGAAAATGAGGCTCTCTGCTAGCACAATGATAGGCTCCAGCAACAGGTAGCCATGCAGGAGAGTCTGATAGAGTCTAGTAAGGCCTTAACTGAGGAACTGAAAGTGCAGGCTCTTGCATTGCAACAGGGAGCAGGGGCTGATAGAGATGAGGTTCACTGGGAAAGGGAAACGCCTGAGCATAACCTCAGGAGCCCTAGTACCAGAGGCCTTCATCTCTCCCAGTCCCTGGACTCTGCCACCCCCATGTCCCATGGCGCACATGAGCACAGGGCCATAGGGATGGCAGATTACTATCCAGCCAAAAGTATGGGGCTCATAGGCCAGTACCACCCAGGAATGGATAGGCGGGTACCCGGGTACGGGCACCTAAGTACAGTGCAATTTAGTGGGGAACCCAAGGAAATTAGGCCCCCTAAGGGCATCCTAAAAACCTCTGCCAATGAGGTCACTGGGGAGGTTACCCATCAAATCCTGGTAGCAAGGAGGGATCTGAAGTCTCCTCTGAGCGTCACAGGACACAGGAGACCAGGTCCCCACATTCTGCCAGCTATTCCCAGGCTCGCAGAATCCGGGAAAACCTGGAAGATCAGACGGGCACCTCTGGGAGCAGTGCTTCTGAATCAGAGGATGAATGGACCAGGGTTACCCAAACCAAAAAGGCCAATAAGGTGAAAAGGGCCTTGCTTAAGGACCCCTTAAAACAGATTAAGGCAATCAGGAGTGTCATCACGCCTTATCATAAGAACGCCAAGTATTCTGTTTGGGAACACTTGGAGCTCTATGAGCAAATGATGGAGACTTTCCATTTGAAGGACAGCAGTAGCTGCATCCAGTACGTCAAATGGACATTCTCCCCTGGATACTCCAGTCTCTTTGCGGGGCTGGAGGACCAAAACCATTCAAGATGGTCCATATATAGGACGGCCATCTTGAAACATTTTTCTGTACATAGAAATCCCCAAGAGGCTCGCAAGGCAGCCTACAATTTGCAATGTGGGGAGGATCAGGCCCCACAAGAATTTGTGCAAGAATTGAAGCGTGCCTTTGCGTAGACAACCAGAAGGGTGTGCACGGACAGCAGAGAATTCATCAACACATTTTTCCATGCTCTTCCCAAGTACATAATGACCCAGGTCGTGAGACATTTTCACGAGAAAAGATCTTTAGACTGGGTCATTGAGCAAGCCACCCGGATCTATGTGGTGCAGAAGCCCATAGAAAATAAAAGTAATGCGCAGAAAAACCCCAAAACCAACAGCACCCCTGCTGCTGCCAAGGTGGCGGAGGTAAAGGTTGCCCCCGTTTTAGATTTGGAGATGGGGGGCCTAAAAACCTGCCTGCGCAGAACAACTCTAACACCAGAAGGCCCTCGGGCCAGTCACAGACAGGGATTCAAGGAGGTAGTGCCACAAATGGGGTCCCTCGCTCCCCTCATTATGTAAGTCCCCGCTACAAGGGAAACCGACCCATCCTGGGTTATGTGTGGACTCCTCCAGCCTAAGGGGGGGTGTCTAGTCAAGCACCTAACCCAGAGAACTTCCCTCCTAACTTCTCCCAGGAGGGCAGAAATTCACCAAATCCTGGGCAGAACTTTTTCCCCAGGTATCCACCCAATTTCCAACCCCAAAACTATCCATCCTTCTTTCCCCAATTCCCTGAGTCCAGACAACCTTATCCGGGAGAGGGGAGGTCAAGGGTGGAGGGGTACCCAAATCTTCCCAACCCGGGGTATTACCAGAGAAGGGATAGCTACCCTTCCCGGGATCAGCCAAGGGGAGAAAACAGAACCCCGTATCAACCTGAGCGGGTTTTCCAACTTGAGCGCCAGGTCCAAAATATGACACGAGATCTGGGTCACATACTGAGGTCTCAATAAAACCCTCAGATGAGCATGCCACCGCAGAATGCCCCAAACTCTGGACCTGGTGTTCCAGAACAATGGCAGGGGCAGCACTCCGATAACCCACCGGTTCCCAGGGAGGAGGCATAAGGAGAAGAGGGGTGTAAAGCCTTGGAGGAAGCTTCCTTCCCAACTTGTAAACAGCCCCTGGAAAACCAGGAACCGGAAACAAAATCTCCTACCCCTGAAAGCCTGCCTCCCAAGGAGCAGAAGGGAGGTAGGAGAAACAAAGGACCCAAACAGACCCACTTTGTGGAGGAGGTACAGGTCTTCCAATCTGAGGGAGAGGGATCCTCAGAGGACGTTGGGAAAAGGATCTTCTCCTTCAGAGATGGGGGAACTCCTCCCAAGGAAAAATGGTTCCCAAGGGATTTCAACCCAGACTGGGTAGATGTGGGGATTGAGCTGTCGCCGCCCATCATCCTATCCCAGAACCAACAAAACCAAACTTCCCTGGTTCAAACCCATCCTGGTTACTGCCTCCAAAAAGGCAGGGGCGGCCCAGAACCGGAACCAGGGGAACCTAAAACCGAATCAACAGACTGGGTAGATGTGGGGATTGAGCTGTCGCCGCCCATCATTCTATCCCAGAACCAACAATACCAAAATCCCATGGGTCAAATCCATCCTGATGAATGCCTCCAAAAGGGGGGGGGGGCGGTCCAGAACCCGAAACCATTTCCAGTTGCCAACTTTTTCTTTCAGATTCCCCAGGCTCTCCACAGAATTCTGCCCAAATCTCTTCTCTCGCCATGTCCAAAACCAGAAAGTTAGCCCACCAGTTGTCCAAAAATGTGCATTATCTGTGCCCCCTTGAGGAGAAGGAAGGAAGATATTATGCCCCGGTACAAATACAGGGACAGGGTACAATTTGGGCACTGGTGGACACTGGATCCCAAGCTACCCTTCTGTCCAAAAGGGCCTTTGATGAACTAAATGCAGGAAGGGGGGAGAATTACCGTATTCCTCTCACCTCTCTTCCTGGACAACTGCAGAACTTTGACGGGAAGGAAATTCCCATGGAGGGGACTGCAGATTTGGACATCAAAATTGGGCGACACAAGGTGAAACACCCGGTCATAGTAGTGACTCCAGAGGGCACCCCTTGTTTACTAGGGAATGACCTCCTGAGAAGGTTGTCACCCCTAATAGGTTGCGTAAACAGGGTCCTCTGGACCCAGACTAGCCGACCAATAAAATTAAAACAGAGTGTCAACCATGTTAGTTTAAACGGCACCTGCCACATGGTGGAACAAAAATCTGACCAAGTAGAATTTCACTTCCAGAACAACCAAATTCCAGACGTGACAGTAATAGCAGTAAGACAACAGACTGGTGGTGGGGGGTCCTCTCTATTTCTGAAAATCAACCTTCCTCCCAGTTTAAGGTGGTATTCCACACTGGAAGGAAATACTCTGAAATTATTTAGCAATCCACAATCAGACACTCCCACTCCTATAGTCAAGAAAGATGTGAAATCAGCTCAGAGCCTGGCTGATATTCAGCAAATTGGAGAGCAATTGTTCATCCCTGTTCAGTTAAATGATGGGAAGGACTCTGTTCTCGCCCGAGTGTGTGTGAACAACGGTAAGAGCTTCATCAGCGCAGCCATGTTCCGCCAACTCCCAAAAGATCCAGCCATTCCCACATTCAAACTGATAGACAAATGGGAAATGGACCTGGAAGCACCCAATTCCAAACATCTCCTGCCAAACAGGTGTATGCTCAAAATCTCCATTGGCAACAAGAGCATAGTCCATAATTGTTGGGTCGTGCGAGACGTCACTGCCACCTTTTACTTAGGCAGTGACATTCTCAATTGCTTTGCCAATATTTTGGACCTAATAAACTTCAAAGCTTGGTCCCGATTAGCGGATAATCCCATGGGCTTTGATGATTCAGAAAAAGCATTTAGGTCAGCTCAATTGCTACCTTATGCAGTTGAAATTCAGATTAAAGAGGAAGTCACCATCCCAGAAAGGACCCGACAATTCTCCCTGGAAGTGAAAGTTAAAAGAGGACAAAAATTGAAAAACCCTGATGCGTATGTTCATCTAAATGCTTCTCTCCAACAACAGGGGTTAGGGATAAACCCAACACCATTAGTCAACATAGAACATGACACCATTCCAATAGAGGTGGATAACAGCGACTTAAAGAGTATTACTCTAGCCGCAGGCACCATCATTGGAATGTTTTGACAGTGACATTGATGAGAATACAACACCAGACAGGTTCTTTACCCAGCATGGGGGGAGCTTCCTGGTGTACACTTCTTGCCCTTATGGTAAGGAAGACGTGACTTGTGACTTTAGGAGGCATGAGGTGATTTTCCAGGTCCATGAGGGCTGCCTTTCCCACCTGAAGCCTCCAGTCCAAATCAGCACTCTGACCAGGGACTTCTCCACCCAGCTGGAGGAGGCCGCTGAGATAGCCAAACCAGGATTCTTTCCAGGCTTCAGGCAGATGGTGGAAGAGAAAATCAACCTAGCTGATGCCTGTGTGACTCTGGAACAGAAGCAAAAGTTGGAACAAGTTTTCTTGGATTTCCAAGATCTCTTTGCGGTAGACTCATATGAGTGTGGTCGCACCGACATCCACACAACAACAATTCCCACGGATCCTGGCATGACTCCAGTGTTTGTGAAGCAATATCGTTTGCCTCTCGCATCCATGGAGTCCCTTACTGAAATAATTAAGAACCTTGAGTCCCGGGGAATAATCCGTCCAGTACACAGCACCTTCAATAATCCAGTGCTGGGAATATTGAAGCCAAACGGCCAGTGGAGACTCTGTGCCGACCTTAGGGAGCTCAACAAATGGGTCCATACTTCCCAATGGCCTCTGCCCTACATTGACCAAGGGCTGGCCCAAATCAGGGGTCACAGGTATTCACTGCAATAGACCTGACCAATGGATACTGGACCGTGCCTGTCAGTAGGGAGGACCAATACAAACTGGCTTTTACCTTTGGGGGCCGGCAGTACACATGGACCCGTACTCCCTTCGGATACCTCAACTCCGGTAATGAATTCAACATTTTTCTACATAAGGCCATGCCCGACCTGGGTGCGAGGGGTAACCTGGCTTATGTAGATGATGTCCTCATCAAAAGTTCATCTGTGGAAGAATACATAGCGGAGATCCGTTATGTTCTGACACAGTTGAGGGCCACCAGAGCAAAACTTTCCTTTCAGAAAGCACAGTGGTGTAGAACCTGTGTTAATTTCTTGGGGCATGGGATTACTCCTCAGGGTCTCTGTCCCCAAGAAAATAAAGTGGAAGCACTCCAGAAACTGAAGGATCCCACAACTATGCGGGAACTAAGGAGCCTCCTTGGACTGACTAATTACAGCAGAAAATTCATTGAGGGCTACGCAGAGATCACCAGACCCCTGCTTCATCTCCTGAAGGGGGGCGGGTCAAGTGGGAATGGCGTCCAGAACAAAGCGAGGTAGTAAGACAACTCAAAAGAAGCCTCTCACAAGCGCCTTGCCTAGCTTACCCTGTCAGAAACAAGGAGTTCTTCCTGGAGACAGGGTTCTCTAATACGTGTTTGACGGCAATATTATACCAAAAGCATGACAAGGTCAATAAAGTAATCTCCTATGCGAGCAAAATTTTATCCTCTGTGGAGGAAAATTTCAACGATTGTGAGAAGGCACTCCTGGCAACGGTGTGGGCATTGAAGAATTACCGCCCGTTTATCCAGGGGGAACACATCATAGTGTAGACTCCACACCAGCCTCTGCAATATCTCCAAAGTGACAGAATCCAGGCCGGATATTTGAGTAATTCCCGAATTACTTCCTGGATTCTGTCAATGCAAGGCTTTCCTGTAGAGGTCAGATATGGCCAAAACAAGAAGAGTCCCCTCGCGCAAGGTCTGGCTGACTTGCATGATTGTGCCAGAGAAAACTGTCTCGAGGACGAAAGTCTAAATATCAAGGACAACATGGAGGCATACCTTAATTCCCCACACAAAGTCTTTGAAGAAGACAAGTGTGACGGAATGCCACTGTCTATGTGGATGGATGCTCCTACCATGTTGACAACAACGGGGAGAAAGAACTGGTGGCCGGCGTAGGGAATGCATGGGTGAAGGAGTTTCCAGAACCCTCCGCTGGATACAAAATTGGTCCCCGAAGTAGTCAGGTGGCAGAATTGATGGCTGTGCATCAGGCCATCCACACTGCCATCCAACATCAACTTCGTGGAGCACCTGGTTAATTGGAAAACCAGAGGCATGTTATGTGATAATAACAAACCCCTGAAACATGGGAAGTTAATCCAAAATATTGATGATCTGGTCACATCGAAGGGGATGACCATCTACTGGAAAAAGATCAAGGGTCATTCCAAAGTAGAGGGACCAGACAAAACTGGAAATGACTTAGCTGATCAGCTGGCCAAAACCGGGGCCATCCAAGGGGATCTAATAGAAATAGAGTTCCTGTTGGGGGAAAGCCAGGTCACTGCTATCACTTGGTCCCAGACAAATGCTCACAATGATCTTTCAACTGCACAATGGTGTAAGGAGACTCCTGATGCTGATTTGATTACAGCTCAGAAGGGGGACCCAATAATTGGTAAGTTTTACCAACACATTGAGGACCCTGAGAACTTTCCCCTGACGGATACCGATTACATTGGGAAGGAGGACCTTAGGGTGTTGATGAAATGTCCAAAGATGTTCCGAATCCAAGACGGTTTGTTGGTAAGGAAATCCCAAGCTGGCCATGATCAGTGGGTGGTCCCTACCTCATCCCAAAGCCTGATGTTAAGTCACGCCCATGATGCGGCCACCGCCGGTCATAGGGGGTTTCACACAACACTGGAAATCTTAAGAGAGGTTGCATACTGGCCACACATGGGGCAGGACCTCGACCAATACTTGAAGGGGTGTCTTGTGTGTGCACAATTTCAGCCATCATCCCTCACACACCGTGCGCCTCTCCAAAAGAGGGGGATGACACTGCCATGGTCAGATTTGCAAATCGACTTCGTAGGCCCTGTAATTCGCTTGTCTAGAGGAAACAAGTACATGTTGACCGTCACATGCTTGTTTACCAAGTGGGTGGAATGTCTCCCGGCCCCAAATTGCAAGGCAGAAACAGCAGGTGCCCTGATGATTAACCACATCTTTTCCCGTATTGGTCTACCTCAAAGGATTGAGTCAGATAGAGGTAGCCACTTCACCAGTGAAGTAATGACAACGATGTGGGAGATACTGGGGGTTAAAAGGAAGCTACACATTGCTTACAGGCCAGCTTCTACTGGAGCAGTAGAGAGATACAACTGAACCATTGTGAGCATCTTAAAAATGTTTGTGGCAGATTCTGGGCCAAGTTGGGATATCCGATACCTCTGGTCCTAATGGCCATCAGATCTACCCCTTCATCTGCAACTAAAATGTCACCATTTGAGTTGATGACCGGACGCAAGATGGTGCTTCCCCAGCATTTGCT
This sequence comes from Ambystoma mexicanum, assembly GCF_040938575.1. Classification (NCBI taxonomy): domain Eukaryota; kingdom Metazoa; phylum Chordata; class Amphibia; order Caudata; family Ambystomatidae; genus Ambystoma; species Ambystoma mexicanum. The sequence goes on from NC_090935.1 coordinate 135,459,584, forward strand.
CTACAGGACCCAAGGGCAGACACTGATAAATGCCTCCACAACTCATGAGTATGTGGAGAATTTAAGGAAACACCTCCAACATGCTTTTGCCTATGCTCAGCAGAATCTAGAAAGATCAGCTGATAGCATGAAAACCCACTACGACCTGAAGACCACCAGGAAGGAATATACTGTGGGAGACCGGGTCTATGTATACAATTTCCAAAGAAACCAGGCCAAACAGCGAAAATGTTTGCCTACGTGGAAGGGACCGTTTGAAATTATAGACAAAATCTCCCCTGTAGCCTACAAGATCCGCATCCCCAAAGGTAGTCTGGCGGAAGGGGAAGACAAGTGGGTCCATATTAATCAGCGAAAGTGTTGCCATCCCAGGCACACTCTGCAACAACTGGAGGAATCCTCTGGAATCCCGGAGGGGGCCGCTCCAGAGTAATTCAGTCCCATCCTAAAATATCCCACATATAGTCTCTAAAATATTATGATTGGAAAAAAAAAATGTTTCATGTGATATCTGGTTTTAAAATAAGACTGAAAAATGTATTCGGATGTATAAAATGTATATGGTCACCACACCATTAATAGTGGTGGAAAAAGGTCTAGGAATGTGTATTGCCGCTTTGCTTTGTCGTCCTAGGAGAAAGAAAACCCAGAGACTGACCACGGAAGGCGACCTGGGGACCGGGAGCGAATATCAGAGGGGCCCGGGGTACCGCCCAATCCTCCCATCAGGACCAGCAAGGAGAACTGATTGATCAACTGGAGGGAGGAAAAGATGCTGAACTGTGCCATCTATGGAATTGGAAGAAGATGAGGCGAACAGCCCAGATCTTGCGAGTTTCATCAGTGAAAGATCAGAATGATTATCATAAGAGGGGGGGCTTGTGGGATGTTATTACCCATGCATCCAAGCCCTACCATAAAACTGTGCATTACTGGCATTGAAAACATCATGATGGCCAGAACTCCGCAGAGAGTGCACAGGGAAAACATGAAGAATAGGCTGCCACCCATTTTTGCCTATGTTGTGAGCACAGGAGGGCACTGCCCAAAACCACCATTGGGCTACACACACAGTAGCCTGAAACCATTGGGAATGGCAATGCTGATTGCCAAAAGCAACCCAGAACTGTGGGGAATTAATTTTCTTAATGTCAAAAATGGATGCAATACTGGTACTCACCACTATCAGAAAGCCGGCGTTTTAAAACCACCAACATTTGTGTAAAACTGAACAAATGAACCCAAACCAGGCCATGGAAAGACTTGCTAAGAGGTGGATACAATGTAAAACTATATTCTGAAATGACTTGAAGGAAGTAATTATTTAATGTATATATAAAAAATATCTGGGGATGTCAGCAGCTTAAGTGAATTTGGGTTTAAAGCCACTAAAATCGAAATGTTTAGAATAAATGAGTGACCTACTTGTGAGTGTCACATAGGTTGCAATTGTTTAAATGTCATAGTTTTGAACTTAGAATCAGCATTCTAGCTGCATGTGCAAAAATGTTCAGTTTGATTTGAATGTAGAAAACTGGGAACTAAAGTGACATTTAGCTGAATTCTGCCTGACAACTACCCCTGACAGAAGTTGAACTGGCTCAACAACTCTTCCCAGGCCTGGCTGCATTCTGCTGTCCCTGCCAAAAGGAGATTACACCTCTCTGATTGGATTAGGGGAGGAGCACCTGGGGACTACAGGAAACTAAACAAAGCACCGTCCCTGGCTCAGGCAAATGTTATATGGGGGGGGTCATAAAATGGCTTCCTCTTGGGAGAAATTGGGAGAGCAAGCTGAGCTTGGGGGAAGTGGATAAACCATAAATTCCACCATGTGCTTTGGAAAACCACACCCCTTTGGGGCCAGAGCATGATTTTAAAAAGATGGATAATTCATAGTACGGACTCGTCAAAATTATATAAATAACATCATCATTCGTGTGATTTTTCTGGGCACATATTAAGAGGTGTTAGGATCCTGTGGTATGTTCTTGGGGATAGTAGCAGAAAAAAAAGTTGTTACTCCAAATGTATGCATGTTAAAAATCTGACACTTTATCATCTGAAACCCATATCCGTGGTGCACATTTGTGTAAAATCTGGAAAGGTTTAGAGGTTGTTATCTGGATGAAAAGGGGAGAATTCTGTCATAAGTGGACACGACATCGTACAAAGACAGGGATCGGATGGTTTGGTGCTACAGAAAATATGTTAACTGGACCTATAATATTAGAAAAATGGTACATAGATAAATATGTATTTGGGTCAGAAATAGATTTGTGTGCAATTTGACAAGGGGAGGTTCCTCTGACCATAAAACCTACAGCATCACTCTGACACTCCATTTCTTTCCCCCAATCAAGGGAGAGAGGAAAGCTTGGCCAATGATAAGTGAGAGGGGCAGGTTTAGATAGGCCCAGGCACACACCCATTTTCAAAACACATAAAAGGAAAATTGAAACCCAGGTAGAGACATTCACTTTCCACTTTCTTGCGGGACGCTTTGCCGGGAGATTTCAGACTTCACATCCACAGATCCAGACTTCAAATCCATCAATCTCCAGAGACCAGAAATTAACTCCAGAATTTGTAGCAGAGAGGCCTGAATCCACAAGCTGAATCCTCTTCAGCAGGCCTCAAAACCAACCAAACTATTCAACAGCCGGGCGAGCTGTTTGAATTCTTTGCCAAGAACTTTTGCAAGAACCTGTAGCAGTATTCATAAAGCAGTGCTGTATCCGGAACCGCTAGCAGAACCGATAACAAAACCAGAGACCCAGAGACCAGATCGCTGTGAAGAAGCCAATCCTGACCCGATCGGTGACGAAGTCGCATTCCTGTCCAAAATCTAGTGAGTACCCAGCTAGCACTGTGCCAAAACCAATCTCTTAGTTTAAAATAATCTAATCCAAACTGTTTTAGCCCACTGTGCCAAAACCAATCTCTTAGTTTAAAATAATCTAATTCAAACTATTTTAGCCTATGAGAACTGCCTCCTAAAATCGTGTCATTCTGTCATCTGTCATTCTGAGCTTTAAAATTTCAAATCCGAAAAACTACCTTTACTAAATCGGCCGTATCTCCGGAACCGTTTGTGCTAGGAGCGAGTTCATCTTAAAGCTAAGATTCTAAGCTATCCAACGAGCCTAGAACCGACTTCCTTCTCCTTATAGTGCCTCCGTAATTGCGCTCAATGCACGCGACTAAATTTGCCGCGATTTGACATTTTGCTAAATTTCAGCCACGTGTACAAATATTTGTCCTTGCTTTCCTTGCTGAAATTCGTGTGCAACCTGGCAATCATTCATAGAGCATTGTTAAAGTGATCCTGAATTAATGTAAGTATCTCTCACTCACCCTGAACCCCCTATAGGGAATTAAAAGCCTTTTTAGCATATGTTTCACTTAATTGCAACCACATCAAAGTATCTTGCCTGTGTTTAAAACTCCTACCTGTTTTCCTCTAAGCTTGCTAGTGGGGAACTGAATTATATTTGATTGCATTCCTGAGAACTGTGTGTTTTCCCTCCATCTCTTTACCTTGCATAAAAGGGGGTTGGGGGGTGAATGGTCAAAGAAAAGTGATTACATTGTCTTTTGTTGAAGTCATATCAAGTTTATTTTCTGTACTGCATTTCATTCATCATTGCATTGTCTTTGAAGCCATAAAAGCATTCACAGCTACTTTATCCTCTCTATATCAACTTCTAAGCCATTAAAAAGAGTGTACCACTATAACATTATCCATTGTTGATCAACATCATATTCTTAAGTGTGCCATCCAATATTACTTTATTATAAAAGTGTGATATATATATCTATTGTTTAATTTTCAAATAAACCTTTTAATTTGCAAAACAAACCTACTTCTTGGCTCAGTGGGGTCAGGGGGATTCTAAGAGAGGGGTGTTATATAAGGGTTGTCATCCAGAGTAAACAAACTGGACATAAAAAAATATATTGATAAGGGTTTCCCTCAGCATCCCAGACTAGGCATTGACTTAGCTGTAGTGTTGAATTGAATCCGCTTACAATGTATGTTTATATATATTAACAGATACCACAAATATTTGTAATATTTGTATAGATATGCAAGTTCTTCACAATCTGTGGGTGTGCAGTCTGTCACTGGTTCATAGGGTTCACCGCCCAACAGCTCCCTAGGTTTCCATATGTGGGCCAGAGCAGGAAATGGACCAGAACAAAACAGAGCAAAGCTCCATCAAGGCCCAGGAGCCAACCCAGAAAACCTCCATATCTGTTCCCAAGACGAGCTCTGACTCCCGAGCAGCCTGTGTTTCGGAAAACTCAGCACAGAGACCACATGCAGAAAGAGCCAAAGCCTCTCATATTGTTCAGAGGCTGTACCAATCAAGGGTGGGCTGGCCTATAGGGAACCTTGAAGATTTCCCGGTAGGCATCTGCACCCTGGGCCTTTTTGTGTGGTAACCTATTTTATTTCCAAAATGTTCTCATAGGAAAAGGGTTGGGCTTGCAGAAAATGTGCTATATTGGGCCACTTTCAAAATTATTTCCAGGGCCTCTTTGTTCCCCAGTATGTGCCTGGTTCAAATTGGTATACATGCCTTGCAAGCCCATATTTTTTTTGTTAGGGTGAGTATTGAGACCAGTCCAACTTCCATTATTCGCTCAAAAGGGTTTCTTACTAAATCCCTAACACAGATATGTTTCACATTTAGAATTGTGCCTATTCTTTGCCAGACACTTCAAATTTGTGCTCATTCGTATGCCCCAAAGATGCTCTTTGATTTTATGCAAATTCACCCGGCTTGAGTTCCATGAAGAGATATGACCTGGCCTGCACCACACACCTCAGCCCGCCTCGTCTTCCCCCGGCCCGACGTCCCAGAAAGGAGAAGGATCCATTTCCAGAACTGTCTGTGACTGTATTTTGCAGATGGATGGCTAAAATGTCCTATTCTTCTCCTTCTGCATTATGCTTCGCAAAGTGGATTTGTTCTGTGCTCAACACAATGTTAGGCATGCATCAGCGCTCCCCATAGGCACAGCCATCACCAATTTTGGATTCAATGAAACCAGAGTACCTTGAAAGGCAATATGTAGGGGCTGGACATACACCACCAGGCTTTTCAGTTTCTGGATGCGGCAGAGGCTAATTTTACCACTTTCCTTAGAATGGACTAGGCTTAATAGCGTGTACCCATTATCAGAACCAGTTAGGCAGGCCAGGTGAGGCACTAACTTCTCCAGAAAAAGGTAATGTCTCTTTTAACTGCATACAGTGGTTTGAGCAATCCAACAAACCCCAACGTCAATGTACTAAGGATTAGGACAAATTCCATTTTCACCCCCTACTAGAGTGTGACACATTAGGCAAACCCAACCTCTGAGGCCCTAAGAAAATACACCATAGACAGGTCTTTGAGTAGAGAATGGGATGCCTTCATGAGAAAAGTGGCGTGGGTTTTCATTGCCCTCAGTGATGAACTCCTACTTTTTGGAGCTGTTGCCACAGAGACGTTACATTCACGAAAACTATTTTTGGAAGCTGACAGCTGCGCTCACGATTACTGGCAGTGAACAGGAATAACTACTGATACAGTGTTTATAGAGGCATCGATATATGTGGGGCATATTGGAACCACATAGTGGTGACGTCATTTATACCCTGATGGGCACATGCTGAAGGAGAGCTGGGCTGTTTTAAGAACTGGACAGCCTTAAGAAGCCACACAGCTGGTGGCTTCCCTCTGATACATTTGGAGTGGTCTCGGGTATACTGAGGAATCCGGTTATCTCGAGCGCTTGGAATTGATTTCCGCTTGACTTGTGCAATCTCCACCACTAGCATAATGGAGGAAGTGACAAACCGTAGGAGGGGCGAAAACACCTACCGACACATAAAAAACAGGAGTCAAAACACAGTCACTCCTGATGTTTGTCCCGAAGAAGGTCGACTAAACATCAGGCGACAGTTGATGGCCACTGATCGACTGAAACATATGTAGACAAAGAGAGTCGATATGAGAACATCATTGGACTAATGTACATATTGAACATTTCTATGAGTACAACAAAACTGGGAAACTGGGTGTCTAAGTGACGGGGAAGGCTGTATTGATTATTGTTGATCCTTTTCACTGTAATTGGTGGTGTGAGAGTGTACACATGATGATATGAATGTGTATGAGAGGTGGAAGAGAGAGGTTTATGTGATATTATTAATTCCCTATATGGTATTTGGATATTTTTTTTATATTGTTTGGATAATAATTGTGGAGAATAAAATATTTTGGATAAAAGGTTTATGATTAGTTTGGTAATTCAGCCTCACTACCACAGTTCAATGTTCTGTTATATAGTGCCCCAGTATGTGCCACTATCTGCTTGGCAGGTTAAAGCAGGAGCTCTCGTCATGTCATTATGAAGAGCTCCTTCTCTTTATTATGGATGACTCCCCGCATGATTTAATTCATATTTTGAACAGTGTAATTTAATCATACCACCCTGGTGGCAGCCTTTTAAATCCAAGTGTCTACATTGTCTATGTACTCAATGTATTATTGTTCAATTTCTGTTTGTGCCTATGTAATACTATGTCTTATAGGTGAAACAGGGGACAGACAGTTCAGAGAGAGGGCTTTACCAACATTATCCATCTGCAAGGTGCCAGTCTGTCTGGTGTGCCTTCATAGTGTGATACCCCAGTGCTTTCCCACTTGTAGTCAATGGGGCCAGACAGATAACCATTCCTCTGTGAGTGTGATAAAAGCACTACTGCACTGCAGGAGTAGAGGGATGAGTAGTGACTAAAACATACACTACTAAACCAGTAATGATGGCAATTAGAAGGTCAAATCGGTCACAGCCAAATGGTAACAATCCTTCTCCTTCAGGGGTAATGCGGGCTGAAGGCTGCCTATGCTCTTTAGAAGGGATGCAAGACAGCACGGAAGCACCGAAAACGGCAAGAGTGCTGCTGCTTCAAAGTAAAAGAAATGTGCTATCAAGGTTCTATAAAATGCCAAACTTTGATTAGAATACAAAAAACACAAAACTGAGAAAAACAATATGACCCACCCCCCTAAAGGAAAACAGAAACAATGCAGACTTCGAAATAAAGGGGCAAGTTGGCTTTGAAGATACAGAAGACCAGCTGGACAGGAAGGGGTGCCACACAACATGCATTATAAAATGATGTAAGAATAGGAGGTGGACTACACACAGAGTACTTCTCTTCCTCAGTACCATGTGACATAGACAAGCTGGATTCTTTAAGGATCCCAAAGAGGACCCCTTTTTACTTGTAAACTATAACTCAAAAACTGTATAAACATTACCCATGCTACAAATCTTACAATATTCCACTTCTCTGTCCCCATGGCATGATTTACTGTGAGGGGTCTGGTCAGTTAGCCCGTCTTCCATGAGAGGGATGAAAGGTAAAGCCTAAACTGGGAACCAACGGAACAGATCCCTGCTCCTGGCACTGCCCACAGAAGAGCGAGCCAGGAAGTGGCTTCTGCTTACCTTACCTCACGCCAGTGTACATCTACCCTACCACCCATACCCAACCAAATATATATACCTTAATAACAGAATTAAATACAAATGAATTAAATATAGACCCAGCACCCAACTCACCCACTGTAAATATAAACATACACATAAACGATTAGTTATATACCGTTTCATATTCAAACACATTACAACCCACATTAAATATGTATTTTATATATATATATATATATATATATATATATATATATATATATATATATATATATATATATATATTCAGTGAAAAAACTTTGTTAAAGGGACTTTATGGTTAAGTTGCGCTACTAAAAACCTATGAAATTCAGTGAAAAAACTGTGTTAAAGGGACGTTATGGTTCCAAGTAAAACCGAAAAACCCTTGAAATTCGCCAGTTATGGTAAGCTAAGCAACCATAACTCGCGCCACCACCGTGCACTGCTAAGACTAACACCCACGACATCAAAGATGACATCACAAATGTCATTGATGACTTCACGGATGACATCACATGTGTATGTACTTTTCATGAAATATGTGTACAAGGGATTCTTATTATAATGTTGCGAAAAAAGTATCAAGGATCATTGCAATAAATATCATACCCTAATTAGTGCATTGAACGATGCATTGATATAAATAGCATTCTATTATGGGGTTCTATCTAGTATACTAAGCTACTCATGCAGAAACATAGCATTGTGTGCAGCGTACAAGATGAAGGTATAATATTCGTAATGTTAATATGTTGAATAATGAAATGATAATTGTTTTCTTAATAGATTTTTGTGTACTGTGAAATATGTAATAAGTAGCTAATAAAACCCATGTATTACATAATTGCATTACTATAGACAAAACACAAAGAGACAAGAACAAATACCAATATGGGTATATACAGGGAAAGTGAAGTTAGCAAAAAAGCACAAGTAGTAGCAGAAACAATTCATAACCTAACTTTATTTTCATGCAAATAAATGATTGCTGTTTCAAAGCTGCTATTTTCCCTATGTATATGTATCACTTGATGTGATTGGACCCTAAGGAAAGTAGTGTGAGTGCATTGTATACAAATATGACCATATACAGGGAAAGTACAGCCATAAAAAAACAACAGAACTATCTGAAAGTGCTCATAAGTCTATTGATTATCTTTATGCACAAAAAGGATTGCTGTCTTTCAAGCTTGTGTCTTCCCGTATGTATATGTTTCATATGATGTGACTGGACTCTAAGGGAATTACTGTAAGAACCTACTTGAAGGATACGTCTACAAATAAAATACATTTTTTTGTTTCTGACTGTTACTGAAGAAAACTATGTGGCCTAGATATGTCAGCAAAAGAAAAAAGAGTGAGCCAGACATGTGATGTCATCAGTGATGTCATCAATGACATTTGTGATGTCATCTTTGATGTTGTGGGTGTTAGTCTTAGCAGTGCACGGTGGTGGCGCGAATTATGGTTGCTTAGCTTACCATAACTGGCGAATTTCAATGATTTTTCGGTTTTACTTGGAACCACAACGTCCCTTTAACAAAGTTTTTTCACTGAATTTCATAGGTTTTTAGTAGCGCAAATTAACCATAACGTCCCTTTAACAAAGTTTTTTCACTGAATTTCATAGGTTTTTAGTAGCGCAACTTAACCTTAACGTCCCTTTAACAAAGTTTTTTCATTGAATTTCATAGGTTTTTATTAGTGCAACTTAACCATAACGTCCCTTTAACACAATTTTTTTTTACTGCATTTCATAGGTTTTTATTAGTGCAACATCACCATAACATCCTTTTCAATAGATGAAGACCACTAGCATCTTAGGTCCTCAAAGTGGGAACCCCAGGTGGTAAAAAAAAGATTTTTCTTTCCAAACCGGGACGCCTTCGGAGTCCCGGTGCAGGAAGGAAAATCTTTTACCAAGATGGCCACCATGGAAAGGGAAGGCGGGGTGTATAAAGAGAACACAACAGGGCATGAGCGGGGGGTGGGGCGGAACAGGAGAGAGACACGGGTCATGAGCGGGGGTGGGGGCAACAGCAGGGAGACACGGGGCATGAGCGGCGGGTGGGGGGAACACGAGGGAGCCACGGGGCATGAGAGGGGGTGGGTGGTAACGGGAGAGAGACACGGGGCATGAGAGGGGGGTGGGGGTAACAGGAGAGAGACACGGGGCATGAGCAGGGGGGAAACAGAAGGGAGACACGGGGCATGATCGGGGGGTGGAGGGCAACAGGAGAGAGACACGGGGCATGAGAGGGGATGGGGGTAACAGGAGAGAGACACGGGGCCTGAGAGGGGGGTGGGGGTAACAGGAGAGAGACGCGGGGCATGAGCAGGGGGTGGGGGCAACAGCAGGGAGACACGGGGCATGACCAGGGGGTGGGGGGCAACAGGAGAGAGACATGGGGCATGAGAGAGGATTGGGGGTAACAGGAGAGACATTAGCGGGGGGTGGGGGGCAACACCAGGGAGACACAGGGCATGACCGGGGGTGGGAGTAACAGGAGAGAGACACGGGGCATGAGCGGGGGCAACAGCAGGGAGACACGGGGCATGACCAGAGGGTGGGGGGCAACAGGAGAGAGACACAGGGCATGAGAGGGGGTGGGGGAAACAGCAGGGAGACACAGGGCATGAGCGGGGGCAACAACAGGGAGACACAAGGCATGAGCGGGGGTGGGGGGCAACAGGAGAGAGACACAGGGCATGAGCGGGGGGTGGGGGGAACAGGAGAGAGACACGGGGCATGAGTGGGGGGTGGGGGGCAACAGCAGGGAGACACAGGGCATGAGAGGGGGGTGGGGGTAACAGGAGAGAGACATGGGGCATGAGAGGGGGGTGGGGCTAACAGGAGAGAGACAAGGGGCATGAGCGGGGGGTGGGGGTAACAGGAGAGAGACAAGGGGCATGAGCGGGGGTTGGGGGGCAACAGCAGGGAGACACGGGCATGAGCGGAGGATGGGGGGTAACAGGGGAGAGACACGGGGCATGAGCGGGGGGTGGGGGGCAACAGCAGGGAGACACAGGGCATGAGAGGGGGGTGGGGGTAACAGGAGAGAGACACGGGGCATGAGAGGGGGTTGGGGGGTAACAGGAGAGAGACACAGGGCATGAGCGGGGGGTGGGGGGCAACAGCAGGGAGACACGGGGCATGAGCGGGAGGTGGGGGGTAACAGGAGAGAGACACGGGGCATGAGCGGGGGCAACAGCAGTGAGACACGGGGCATGACCGGGGGGTGGGGGGAACAGGAGAGAGATACGGGGCATGAGAGGGGGGTGGGGGGTAACAGGAGAGAGACACGGGGCATGAGAGGGGGGAGGGGAGCAACAGCTGGGACACACGGGGCATGAGCGGGGGGTGGGGGGCAACAGCAGGGAGACACGGGGCATGAGCGGGGGGTAGGGGGCAACAGCAGGGAGACACGGGGCATGAGAGGGGGTGGGGGGTAACAGGAGAGAGACACGGGGCATGAGAGGGGGGTGGGAGGGCAACAGCAGGGAGACACGGGACATGACCGGGGGTGGGGGGCAACAGGAGAGAGACACGGGGCATGAGCGGCGGGTGGGGGGGTAACAGGAGACAGGCACGGGGCCTGAGCGGGGGGTTGGGGGGCAACAGCAGGGAGACATGGGGCATGAGCGGGGGGTGGGGGGAAAACGAGGGAGACACGGGGCATGAGAGGGGGTGGGTGGTAACAGAAGAGTGACACAGGGCATGAGCGGGGGCTGGAGGGCAACAGGAGGGAGACACGGGGCATAACCGGGGGGTGGGGGGGCAACAGGAGAGAGACACTGGGCATGAGCGGGGGGTGGGGGGTAACATGAGAGAGAGACGGGGCATGAGCGGGGGTGGGGGTACACGAGGGAGACACGGGGCATGAGAGGGGGGTGAGGGGTAACAGGAGAGAGACACGGGGCATGAGAGGGGGGAGGGGAGCAACAGCTGGGACACACGGGGCATGAGCGGGGGGTGAAGGGCAACAGCAGGGAGACACGGGGCATGAGCGGGGGGTAGGGGGCAACAGCAGGGAGACACGGGGCATGAGAGGGGGTGGGGGGTAACAGGAGAGAGACACGGGGCATGAGAGGGGGGTGGGAGGGCAACAGCAGGGAGACACGGGACATGACCGGGGGGTGGGGGGCAACAGAAGGGAGACATGGTACATGACCGGGGGTGGGGGGCAACAGGAGAGAGACACGGGGCATGAGCGGGGGGTGGGGGGGTAACAGGAGACAGGCACGGGGCCTGAGCGGGGGGGTGGGGGGCAACAGCAGGGAGACATGGGCCATGAGCGGGGGGTGGGGGGAAAACGAGGGAGATACGGGGCATGAGAGGGGGTGGGTGGTAACAGAAGAGTGACACGGGGCATGAGCGGGGGCTGGGGGGCAACAGGAGGGAGACACGGGGCATAACCGGGGGGTGGGGGGCAACAGGAGAGATACACGGGGCATGAGCGGGGAGTGGGGGGTAACATGAGAGAGACACGGGGCATGAGCGGGGGTGGGGGTACACGAGGGAGACACAGGGCATGAGAGGGGGGTGAGGGGTAACAGGAGAGAGACACGGGGCATGACCGGGTGGTGGGGGGGCAACAGCAGAGAGACACGGGGCATGACCGGGGGGTGGGGGTAACAGGAGAGAGACACGGGGCATGAGAGGCGGTGGGGGTAAAAGGAGAGAGACACGGGGCATGAGAGGGGGGTGGGGGGCAACAGAAGGGAGTCACGGGGCTTGACCGGGGGGTGGGGGGCAACAGCAGAGAGACACACGGGACATGAGCGGGGGTGGGAGGGAGGGGATAGAGACACACGGGGCATGAGCGGGGGCTGGGGGGGAGAGACACACGGGGCATGAGCGGGGGGTGGGCGGGAGGGATAGACACACGGGGCATGAGCGGGGGGTGGGAGGGATAGAAACACACGGGGCATGAGCGGGGGGTGGGTGGGAGGGATAGAGACACACGGGGCATGAGCGGGGGTGGGGGGAAGGGGAGAGACACACGGGGCATGAGCGGGGGGTGGGAGGGAGCGATAGAGACACACGGGGCATGAGCGGGGGGTGGGTGGGAGGGATACAGACACACGGGGCATGAGCGGGGGCTGGGTGGGAGGGATACAGACACACGGGGCATGAGCGGGGGGTGGGTGGGAGGGATACAGACACACGGGGCATGAGCGTGGGGGTGGGTGGGAGGGATACAGACACACGGGGCCTGAGCAGGGGGTGGGCGGGAGGGATAGAGACACACGGGGCATGAGCAGGGGGTGGGGGGGAGGTGAGAGACACACGGGGCATGAGCAGGGGGTGGGTGGGAGGGATAGAGACACATGGGGCATGAGCAGGGGGTGGGTGGGAGGGATAGAGATACATGGGACATGTGCGGGGGTGGGTGGGAGGGATAGAGACACACGGGGCATGAGCGGGGGGGGTGGGAGGGATAGAGACACACGGGGCATGAGCAGGAGGTGGGTGGGAGGGATAGACACACAGGGGGCATGAGCAGGGGGTGGGGGGGAGGGATAGAGACACACGGGGCATGAGCAGGGGGTGGGGGGAGGGATAGAGACACACGGGGCATGAACGGGGGTGGGAGGGAGGGGAGAGAAACACGGGGCATGACGGGGGGTGGGTGGGAGGGATACAGACACACGGGGCATGTAGCGGGGGGTGGGTGGGAGGGATACAGACACACGGGGCATGTAGCGGGGGGTGGGTGGGAGGGATACAGACACACGGGGCATGAGCGCTGGGTGGGAGGGATACAGACACATGGGGCATGAGCAGGGGGGTGGGTGGGAGGGATACAGACACACAGGGCATGAGTGGGGGGTGGGTGGGAGGGATACAGACACACGGGGCATGAGCGGGGGCTGATTGGGAGGGATACACACACACGGGGCATGAGCGGGGGTGGGTGGGAGGGTTACAGACACACGGGGCATGAGCGGGGGCTGGGTGGGAGGGATACAGACACACGGGGCATGAGCGGGGGGTGGGCGGGAGGGATAGAGACACACGGGGCATGAGCAGGGGGTGGGGGGGAGGGGAGAGACACACGGGGCATGAGCAGGGGTGGGTGGGAGGGATAGAGACACACAGGGCTTGAGCAGGGGTGGGTGGGAGGGATAGAGACATACGGGGCATGAGCGGGGGGTGGGAGGGATAGAGACACACGGGGCATGAGCGGGGGGTGGGTGGGACGGGATAGAGACAAACGGGGCATGAGCGGGGGTGGGTGGGAGGGATAGAGACACACGGGGCATTAGCAGGGGGTGGGGGGAGGGGAGGGAGAGACACACAGGGCATGAGCAGGGGGTGGGGGGAGGGGAGAGACACATGGGGCATGAGCAGGGGGTGGGGGGCAGGGGAGAGACACACGAGGCATGAGCAGGGGGTGGGTGGGAGGGATACAGACACACGGGGCATGAGCGGGGGCTGGGTGGGAGGGATACAGACACACGGGGCATGAGCAGGGGGTGGGCGGGAGGGATAGAGACACACGGGGCATGAGCAGGGGGTGGGGGGATTTGAGAGACACACGGGGCATGAGCAGGGGGTGGGTGGGAGGGATAGAGACACACGGGGCATGAGCGGGGGGTGGGTGGGAGGGATAGAGATACACGTGACATGAGCGGGGGTGGGTGGGAGGGATAGAGACACACGGGGCATGAGCGGGGGGTGGGTGGGAGGGATAGAGACACACGGGGCATGAGCGGGGGGTGGGTGGGAGGGATAGAGATACACGGGACATGAGCGGGGGTGGGTGGGAGGGATAGAGACACACGGGGCATGAGCGGGGGGTGGGTGGGAGGGATAGACACACAGGGGGCATGAGCAGGTGGTGGGTGGGAGGGATAGAGACACACGGGGCATGAGCGGGGGGTGGGAGGGATAGAGACACACGGGGCATGAGCGGGGGGTGGGAGGGATAGAGACACACGGGGCATGAGCAGGGGGTGGGGGGATTTGAGAGACACACGGGGCATGAGCAGGGGGTGGGTGGGAGGGATAGAGACACACGGGGCATGAGCGGGGGGTGGGTGGGAGGGATAGAGATACACGGGACATGAGCGGGGGTGGGTGGGAGGGATAGAGACACACGGGGCATGAGCGGGGGGTGGGTGGGAGGGATAGAGACACACGGGGCATTAGCGGGGGGTGGGTGGGAAGGATAGAGATACACGGGACATGAGCGGGGGTGGTGGGAGTTATAGAGACACACGGGGCATGAGCGGGGGGTGGGTGGGAGGGATAGACACACAGGGGGCATGAGCAGGGGGTGGGTGGGAGGTATAGAGACACACAGGGCATGAGCGGGGGTTGGGAGGGATAGAGACACACGGGGCATGAGCGGGGGGTGGGTGTTAGCGATAGAGACACACGGGGCATGAGCGGGGGGTGGGTGGGAGGGATAGAGACACACGGGGCATGAGCGGGGGTGGGTGGGAGGGATAGAGACACACGAGGCATTAGCAGGGGGTGGGGGAGGGGACAGACACACGGGGCATGAGCAGGGGGTGGGGGGAGGGGAGAGACACATGGGGCATGAGCAGGGGGTGGGGGGCAGGGGAGAGACACACGAGGCATGAGCAGGGGGTGGGTGGGAGGGATAGAGACACACGGGGCATGAGCGGGGGTGGGTGGGAGGGATAGAGACACACGGGGCATGAGCTGGGGGTGGGTGGGAGGGAGAGACACACGGGGCATGAGTGGGGGGTGGGTGGGAGGGGAGAGACACACGGGGCATGAGCGGGGGTGGATGGGAGGGGAGAGACACACGGGGCAGGAGCGGGGGGTGGGTGGGAGGGATAGAGACACACGGGGCATGAGCGGGGGGTGGGTGGGAGGGATAGAGACACACGGGGCATGAGCAGGGGGTGGGGGGAGGGGAGAGACACACGAGGCATGAGCAGGGGGTGGGGGGAGGGGAGAGACACACAGGGCATGAGCGGGGGGTGGGTGGGAGGGAGGGAAGAGACACACGGGGCATGAGCACGGGGTGGGTGGGAGTAATAGAGACACACGGGGCATGAGCGGGGGTGGGTGGGAGGTATAGAGACACACAGGGAATGAGCAGTGCATGGGTGGGAGGGATAGAGACACACGGGGCATGAGCGGCGGGTGGGTGGGAGGGATAGGGGCATGAGCGGCGGGTGGGTGGGAGGGATGGGGGCATGAGCGGGGGGTGGGTGGTAGGGATAGAGACACACGGGGCATGAGCAGGGGGTCGGGGGGAGAGACACACAAGGCATGAACAGGGGGTGGGTGGGAGGGATAGAGACACACGGGGCATGAGCGGGGGTGGGTGGGAGGGATAGAGACACACGGGGCATGAGCGGGGGGTGGGTGGGAGGGGAGAGACACACGAGGCATCAGCAGGGGGTAGGTGGGGGCGGAGAGACACATGAGGCATGAGCAGGGGGTGGGTGGGAGGGAGGGAAGAGACACACGAGGCATGAGCAGGGGGTGGGTGGGAGGGGAGAGACACATGAGGCATGAGCAGGGGGTGGGTGGGAGGGGAGAGACACACGAGGCATGAGCAGGGGGTGGGTGGGAGGGGAGAGACACACGAGGCATGAGCGGGGGGTGGGCGGGAGGGATAGAGACACATGGGGCATGAGGGGGGTGAGTGGGAGGGATAGAGACACATGGGGCATGAGCAGGGTTTGGGTGGGAAGGATAGAGACACACGGGGCATGAGTGGGAGGGATAGAGACACACGGGCCATGAGCGGGGGTGGGTGGGAGGGATAGAGACACACGGGGCATGAGTGGGAGGGATAGATACACACGGGGCATGAGCGGGGGTGGATGGGAGGTATAGAGACACACGGGGCATGAGCGTGGGTGGGTGTGAGGGATAGAGACACACGGGGCATGAGCGGGGGGTGGGTGGGAGTGATAGAGACACACGGGGCATGAGCAGGGGGTGTGTTGGAGGGATAGAGACACAAGGGGCGTGAGCGGGGGGTGGGTGGGAGGGATGGAGACACACGGGGCGTGAGCGGGGGGTGGGTGAGAGGGATAGAGACACACGGGGCACGAGCGGGGGGTGGGTGGGAGGAATAGAGACACACGGGGCATGAGCGGGGGGTGGGTGGAGGGATACAGACACACGGGGCATGAGCGGGGGGTGGGTGGGAGGGATAGTGGCATGAGCGGGGGGTGGATGGGAGGGATCGAGACACACGGGGCATGAGCGGGAAGTGGGCGCGAGGGATAGAGACACACGGGGCATGAGCAGGGGATGGGGGGAGGGGAGAGACACACGGGGCATGAGCGGGTGGTGGGTGGGAGGGGAGGGACACACGGGGCATGAGCAGGGGGTGGGGGGGAGGGGAGAGACACACGGGGCATGAGCGGGGGGTGGGAGGGAGGGATAGAGCCACATGGGGCATGAGCAGGGGGTGGGTGGGAGGGATAGAGACACACGGGGCATGAGCGGGGGGTGGGTGGGAGGTATAGAGACACACAGGGAATGAGCAGTGCATGGGTGGGAGGGATAGAGACACACGGGGCATGAGCGGCGGGTGGGTGGGAGGGATAGGGGCATGAGCGGGGGGTGGGTGGTAGGGATAGAGACACACGGGGCATGAGCAGGGGGTCGGGGGGAGAGACACACAAGGCATGAGCAGGGGTGGGTGGGAGGGATAGAGACACACGGGGCATGAGCGGGGGGTGGGTGGGAGGGGAGAGACACACGAGGCATGAGCGGGGGGTGGGCAGGAGGGATAGAGACACATGGGGCATGAGGGGGGGTGAGCGGGAGGGATAGAGACACATGGGGCATGAGCAGGGTTTGGGTGGGAGGGATAGAGACACACGGGGCATGAGTGGGAGGGATAGAGACACACGGGCCATGAGCAGGGGTGGGTGGGAGGGATAGAGACACACGGGGCATGAGTGGGAGGGATAGAGACACACGGGGCATGAGCGGGGGTGGGTGGGAGGTATAGAGACACACGGGGCATGAGCGGGGGTGGGTGTGAGGGATAGAGACACACGGGGCATGAGCAGGGGATGGGTGGGAGGGATAGAGACACACGGGGCGTGACCGGGGGGTGGGTGGGAGTGATAGAGACACACGGGGCATGAGCAGGGGGTGTGTTGGAGGGATAGAGACACAAGGGGGCGTGAGCGGGGGGTGGGTGGGAGGGATGGAGACACACGGGGCGTGAGCGGGGGTGGGTGAGAGGGATAGAGACACACGGGGCATGAGCGGGGGGTGGGTGGGAGGGATAGAGACACACGGGGCATGACCGGGGGGTGTTGTGGGAGGGATACAGACACACGGGGCATGAGCGGGGGGTGGGTGGGAGGTATTAGTGGCATGAGCGGGGGGTGGATGGGAGGGATAGAGACACACGGGGCATGAGCGGGGGGTGGGCGCGAGGGATAGAGACACACGGGGCATGAGCAGGGGATGGGGGGAGGGGAGAGACACACGGGGCATGAGCGGGAGGGGCATGAGCGGGGGGGTGGGTGGGAGGGATAGAGACACACGGGGCACGAGCGGGGGGTGGGTGGGAGGGATAGAGACACACGGGGCATGAGCAGGGGGTGGGGGGAGGGGAAAGACACTCGAGGCATGAGCAGGGGGTGGGGGGAGGGGAGAGACACACGGGGCATGAGCGGGGGGTGGGTGGGAGGGATAGAGACACACGGGGCAAGAGCGGGGGGTGGGTGGGAGGGATAGAGACACACAGGGAATGAGCAGTGCGTGGGTGGGAGGGATAGAGACACACAGGGCATGAGCGGGGGGTGGGTGGGAGGGATAGGGGCATGAGCGATGGGTGGGTGGTAGGGATAGAGACACACGGAGCATGAGCAGGGGGTCGGGGGGAGAGACACACGAGGCATGAGCGGGGGTGGGTGGGAGGTATAGAGACACACGGGGCATGAACGGGGGTGGGTGGGAGGGATAGAGACACACGGGGCATGAGCGGGGGGTGGGTGGGAGGGGAGAGACACACGAGGCATGAGCAGGGGGTGGGTGGGAGGGGAGAGACACACGAGGCATGAGCAGGGGGTGGGTGGGAGGGAAGAGACACACGAGGCATGAGCAGGGGGAGGGTTGGATGGGATAGACACACGAGGCATGAGCAGGGGGTGGGTGGGAGGGTCAGAGACACACGAGGCATGAGCAGGGGGTGGGTGGGAGGGGAGAGACACATGAGGCATGAGCACGGGGTGGGTGGGAGGGGAGAGACACACGAGGCATGAGCAGGGGGTGGGTGGGAGGGATAGAGACACACACATGGGGCATGAGCGGGGGGTGGGTGGGAGGGATAGAGACACACGGGGCATGAGCGGGGGTGGGTGGGAGGGATAGAGACACACGGGGCATGAGCGGGGGTGGGCGGGGGGGATAGACACACGGGGCATGAGCGGGGGTGGGTGGGAGGGATAGAGACCCACGGGGCATGAGCTGGGGGTTGGTGGGAGGGATAGAGACACACGGGGCATGAGCGGGGGGTGGGTGGGAGGGATAGAGACACACACACAGGGCATGAGCGGGGGGTGGGTGGGAGGGATAGAGCCACACGGGGCATGAGCAGGGGGTGGGTGGGAGGGATAGAGACACACGGGGCATGAGCGGGGGGTGGGTGGGAGGTATAGAGACACACAGGGAATGAGCAGTGCATGGGTGGGAGGGATAGAGACACACGGGGCATGAGCGGCGGGTGGGTGGGAGGGATAGGGGCATGAGCGGGGGGTGGGTGGTAGGGATAGAGACACACGGGGCATGAGCAGGGGGTCGGGGGGAGAGACACACAAGGCATGAGCAGGGGGTGGGTGGGAGGGATAGAGACACACGGGGCATGAGCGGGGGGTGGGTGGGAGGTGAGAGACACACGAGGCATGAGCGGGGGGTGGGCAGGAGGGATAGAGACACATGGGGCATGAGGGGGGGTGAGCGGGAGGGATAGAGACACATGGGGAATGAGCAGGGTTTGGGTGGGAGGGATAGAGACACACGGGGCATGAGTGGGAGGGATAGAGACACACGGGCCATGAGCGGGGGTGGGTGGGAGGGATAGAGACACACGGGGCATGAGTGGGAGGGATAGAGACACACGGGGCATGAGCGGGGGTGGGTGGGAGGTATAGAGACACACGGGGCTTGAGCGGGGGTGGGTGTGAGGGATAGAGACACACGGGGCATGAGCGGGGGATGGGTGGGAGGGATAGAGACACACGGGGCATGACCGGGGGGTGGGTGGGAGTGATAGAGACACACGGGGCATGAGCAGGGGGTGTGTTGGAGGGATAGAGACACAAGGGGGCGTGAGTGGGGGGTGGGTGGGAGGGATGGAGACACACGGGGCGTGAGCGGGGGTGGGTGAGAGGGATAGAGACACATGGGGCATGAGCGGGGGGTGGGTGGGAGGGATAGAGACACACGGGGCATGACCGGGGGGTGTTGTGGGAGGGATACAGACACACGGGGCATGAGCGGGGGGTGGGTGGGAGGGATAGTGGCATGAGCGGGGGGTGGATGGGAGGGATAGAGACACACGGGGCATGAGCGGGGGGTGGGCGCGAGGGATAGAGACACACGGGGCATGAGCAGGGGATGGGGGGAGGGGAGAGACACACGGGGCATGAGCGGGAGGTGGGTGGGAGGGATAGAGACACACGGGGCATGAGTGGGGGGTGGGTGGGAGGGGAGAGACACACGGGGCATGAGCGGGGGTGGATGGGAGGGGAGAGACACACGGGGCCTGAGCGGGGGGGTCGGTGGGAGGGATAGAGACACACGGGGCATGAGCGGGGGGTGGGTGGGAGGGATAGAGACACACGGGGCATTAGCAGGGGGTGGGGGGAGGGGAGGGAGAGACACGCAGGGCATGAGCAGGGGGTGGGGGGAGGGGAGAGACACATGGGGCATGAGCAGGGGGTGGGGGGCAGGGGAGAGACACACGAGGCATGAGCAGGGGGTGGGTGGGAGGGATACAGACACACGGGGCATGAGCGGGGGCTGGGTGGGAGGGATACAGACACACGGGGCATGAGCAGGGGGTGGGCGGGAGGGATAGAGACACACGGGGCATGAGCAGGGGGTGGGGGGATTTGAGAGACACACGGGGCATGAGCAGGGGGTGGGTGGGAGGGATAGAGAAACACGGGGCATGAGCGGGGGGTGGGTGGGAGGGATAGAGATACACGTGACATGAGCGGGGGTGGGTGGGAGGGATAGAGACACACGGGGCATGAGCGGGGGGTGGGTGGGAGGGATAGAGACACACGGGGCATGAGCGGGGGGTGGGTGGGAGGGATAGAGATACACGGGACATGAGCGGGGGAGGGTGGGAGGGATAGAGACACACGGGGCATGAGCGGGGGGTGGGTGGGAGGGATAGACACACAGGGGGCATGAGCAGGTGGTGGGTGGGAGGGATAGAGACACACGGGGCATGAGCGGGGGGTGGGAGGGATAGAGACACACGGGGCATGAGCGGGGGGTGGGAGGGATAGAGACACACGGGGCATGAGCAGGGGGTGGGGGGATTTGAGAGACACACGGGGCATGAGCAGGGGGTGGGTGGGAGGGATAGAGACACACGGGGCATGAGCGGGGGGTGGGTGGGAGGGATAGAGATACACGGGACATGAGTGGGGGTGGGTGGGAGGGATAGAGACACACGGGGCATGAGCGGGGGGTGGGTGGGAGGGATAGAGACACACGGGGCATGAGCGGGGGTGGGTGGGAAGGATAGAGATACACGGGACATGAGCGGGGGTGGTGGGAGTTATAGAGACACACGGGGCATGAGCGGGGGGTGGGTGGAAGGGATAGACACACAGGGGGCATGAGCAGGGGGTGGGTGGGAGGGATAGAGACACACAGGGCATGAGCGGGGGTTGGGAGGGATAGAGACACACGGGGCATGAGCGGGGGGTGGGTGTTAGCGATAGAGACACACGGGGCATGAGCGGGGGGTGGGTGGGAGGGATAGAGACACACGGGGCATGAGCGGGGGTGGGTGGGAGGGATAGAGACACACGAGGCATTAGCAGGGGGTGGGGGAGGGGACAGACACACGGGGCATGAGCAGGGGGTGGGGGGAGGGGAGAGACACATGGGGCATGAGCAGGGGGTGGGGGGCAGGGGAGAGACACACGAGGCATGAGCAGGGGGTGGGTGGGAGGGATAGAGACACACGGGGCATGAGCGGGGGTGGGTGGGAGGGATAGAGACACACGGGGCATGAGCTGGGGGTGGGTGGGAGGGAGAGACACACGGGGCATGAGCGGGTGGTGGGGGGAGGGGAGAGACACACGGGGCATGAGTGGGGGGTGGGTGGGAGGGGAGAGACACACGGGGCATGAGCGGGGGTGGATGGGAGGGGAGAGACACACGGGGCATGAGCGGGGGGTGGGTGGGAGGGATAGAGACACACGGGGCATGAGCGGGGGGTGGGTGGGAGGGATAGAGACACACGGGGCATGAGCGGGGTGTGGGTGGGAGGGATAGAGACACACGGGGCATGAGCGGGGGGTGGGTGGGAGGGATAGAGATACACGTGACATGAGCGGGGGTGGGTGGGAGGGATAGAGACACACGGGGCATGAGCGGGGGGTGGGTGGGAGGGATAGAGACACACGGGGCATGAGCGGGGGGTGGGTGGGAGGGATAGAGATACACGGGACATGAGCGGGGGTGGGTGGGAGGGATAGAGACACACGGGGCTTGAGCGGGGGGTGGTGGGAGGGATAGACACACAGGGGGCATGAGCAGGTGGTGGGTGGGAGGGATAGAGACACACGGGGCATGAGCAGGGGGTGGGGGGATTTGAGAGACACACGGGGCATGAGCAGGGGGTGGGTGGGAGGGATAGAGACACACGGGGCATGAGCGGGGGGTGGGTGGGAGGGATAGAGATACACGGGACATGAGCGGGGGTGGGTGGGAGGGATAGAGACACACGGGGCATGAGCGGGGGGTGGGTGGGAGGGATAGAGACACACGGGGCATGAGCGGGGGGTGGGTGGGAAGGATAGAGATACACGGGACATGAGCGGGGGTGGTGGGAGTTATAGAGACACACGGGGCATGAGCGGGGGGTGGGTGGGAGGGATAGACACACAGGGGGCATGAGCAGGGGGTGGGTGGGAGGGATAGAGACACACAGGGCATGAGCGGGGGTTGGGAGGGATAGAGACACACGGGGCATGAGCGGGGGGTGGGTGTTAGCGATAGAGACACACGGGGCATGAGCGGGGGGTGGGTGGGAGGGATAGAGACACACGGGGCATGAGCGGGGGTGGGTGGGAGGGATAGAGACACACGAGGCATTAGCAGGGGGTGGGGGAGGGGACAGACACACGGGGCATGAGCAGGGGGTGGGGGGAGGGGAGAGACACATGGGGCATGAGCAGGGGGTGGGGGGCAGGGGAGAGACACACGAGGCATGAGCAGGGGGTGGGTGGGAGGGATAGAGACACACGGGGCATGAGCGGGGGTGGGTGGGAGGGATAGAGACACACGGGGCATGAGCTGGGGGTGGGTGGGAGGGAGAGACACACGGGGCATGAGCGGGTGGTGGGGGGAGGGGAGAGACACACGGGGCATGAGTGGGGGGTGGGTGGGAGGGGAGAGACACACGGGGCATGAGCGGGGGTGGATGGGAGGGGAGAGACACACGGGGCATGAGCGGGGGGTGGGTGGGAGGGATAGAGACACACGGGGCATGAGCGGGGGTGGGTGGGAGGGATAGAGACACACGGGGCATGAGCAGGGCGTGGGGGGAGGGGAGAGACACACGAGGCATGAGCAGGGGGTGGGGGGAGGGGAGAGACACACAGGGCATGAGCGGGGGGTGGGTGGGAGGGATAGAGACACACGGGGCATGAGCACGGGGTGGGTGGGAGTAATAGAGACACACGGGGCATGAGCGGGGGTGGGTGGGAGGTATAGAGACACACAGGGAATGAGCAGTGCATGGGTGGGAGGGATAGAGACACACGGGGCATGAGCGGCGGGTGGGTGGGAGGGATAGGGGCATGAGCGGCGGGTGGGTGGGAGGGATAGGGGCATGAGCGGGGGGTGGGTGGTAGGGATAGAGACACACGGGGCATGAGCAGGGGGTCTGGGGGAGAGACACACAAGGCATGAACAGGGGGTGGGTGGGAGGGATAGAGACACACGGGGCATGAGCGGGGGTGGGTGGGAGGGATAGAGACACACGGGGCATGAGCGGGGGGTGGGTGGGAGGGGAGAGACACACGAGGCATCAGCAGGGGGTGGGTGGGGGTGGAGAGACACACGAGGCATGAGCAGGGGGTGGGTGGGAGGGAAGAGACACACGAGGCATGAGCAGGGGGTGGGTGGGAGGGGAGAGACACATGAGGCATGAGCAGGGGGTGGGTGGGAGGGGAGAGACACACGAGGCATGAGCAGGGGGTGGGTGGGAGGGGAGAGACACACGAGGCATGAGCGGGGGGTGGGCGGGAGGGATAGAGACACATGGGGCATGAGGGGGGTGAGTGGGAGGGATAGAGACACATGGGGCATGAGCAGGGTTTGGGTGGGAAGGATAGAGACACACGGGGCATGAGTGGGAGGGATAGAGACACACGGGCCATGAGCGGGGGTGGGTGGGAGGGATAGAGACACACGGGGCATGAGTGGGAGGATAGAGACACACGGGGCATGAGCGGGGGTGGATGGGAGGTATAGAGACACACGGGGCATGAGCGGGGGTGGGTGTGAGGGATAGAGACACACGGGGCATGAGCGGGGGGTGGGTGGGAGTGATAGAGACACACGGGGCATGAGCAGGGGGTGTGTTGGAGGGATAGAGACACAAGGGGCGTGAGCGGGGGGTGGGTGGGAGGGATGGAGACACACGGGGCGTGAGCGGGGGGTGGGTGAGAGGGATAGAGACACACGGGGCACGAGCGGGGGGTGGGTGGGAGGAATAGAGACACACGGGGCATGAGCGGGGGGTGGGTGGGAGGGATACAGACACACGGGGCATGAGCGGGGGGTGGGTGGGAGGGATAGTGGCATGAGCGGGGGGTGGATGGGAGGGATAGAGACACACGGGGCATGAGCAGGAAGTGGGCGCGAGGGATAGAGACACACGGGGCATGAGCAGGGGATGGGGGGAGGGGAGAGACACACGGGGCATGAGCGGGAGGTGGGTGGGAGGGATAGAGACACATGGGGCATGAGTGGGGGGTGGTTGGGAGGGGAGGGACACACGGGGCATGAGCAGGGGGTGGGGGGGAGGGGAGAGACACACGGGGCATGAGCGGGGGGTGGGAGGGAGGGATAGAGCCACATGGGGCATGAGCAGGGGGTGGGTGGGAGGGATAGAGACACACGGGGCATTATCGGGGGGTGGGTGGGAGGTATAGAGACACACAGGGAATGAGCAGTGCATGGGTGGGAGGGATAGAGACACACGGGGCATGAGCGGCGGGTGGGTGGGAGGGATAGGGGCATGAGCGGGGGGTGGGTGGTAGGGATAGAGACACACGGGGCATGAGCAGGGGGTTGGGGGGAGAGACACACAAGGCATGAGCAGGGGTGGGTGGGAGGGATAGAGACACACGGGGCATGAGCGGGGGTGGGTGGGAGGGGAGAGACACACGAGGCATGAGCGGGGGGTGGGCAGGAGGGATAGAGACACATGGGGCATGAGGGGGGGTGAGCGGGAGGGATAGAGACACATGGGGCATGAGCAGGGTTTGGGTGGGAGGGATAGAGACACACGGGGCATGAGTGGGAGGGATAGAGACACACGGGCCATGAGCGGGGGTGGGTGGGAGGGATAGAGACACACGGGGCATGAGTGGGAGGGATAGAGACACACGGGGCATGAGCGGGGGTGGGTGGGAGGTATAGAGACAGACGGGGCATGAGCGGGGGTGGGTGTGAGGGATAGAGACACACGGGGCATGAGCGGGGGATGGGTGGGAGGGATAGAGACAAACGGGGCATGACCGGGGGGTGGGTGGGAGTGATATAGACACACGGGGCATGAGCAGGGGGTGTGTTGGAGGGATAGAGACACAAGGGGGCGTGAGCGGGGGGTGGGTGGGAGGGATGGAGACACAAGGGGCGTGAGCGGGGGTGGGTGAGAGGGATAGAGACACACGGGGCATGAGCGGGGGGTGGGTGGGAGGGATAGAGACACACGGGGCATGACCGGGGGGTGTTGTGGGAGGGATACAGACACACGGGGCATGAGCGGGGGGTGGGTGGGAGGTATTAGTGGCATGAGCGGGGGGTGGATGGGAGGGATAGAGACACACGGGGCATGAGCGGGGGGTGGGCGCGAGGGATAGAGACACACGGGGCATGAGCAGGGGATGGGGGGGAGGGGAGAGACACACGGGGCATGAGCGGGAGGGGCATGAGCGGGGGGGTGGGTGGGAGGGATAGAGACACACGGGGCACGAGCGGGGGGTGGGTGGGAGGGATAGAGACACACGGGGCATGAGCAGGGGGTGGGGGGAGGGGAAAGACACACGAGGCATGAGCAGGGGGTGGGGGGAGGGGAGAGACACACGGGGCATGAGCGGGGGGTGGGTGGGAGGGATAGAGACACACGGGGCAAGAGCGGGGGTGGGTGGGAGGGATAGAGACACACAGGGAATGAGCAGTGCGTGGGTGGGAGGGGAGAGACACACGAGGCATGAGCAGGGGGTGGGTGGGAGGGAAGAGACACACGAGGCATGAGCAGGGGGAGGGTTGGATGGGATAGACACACGAGGCATGAGCAGGGGGTGGGTGGGAGGGTCAGAGACACACGAGGCATGAGCAGGGGGTGGGTGGGAGGGGAGAGACACATGAGGCATGAGCACGGGGTGGGTGGGAGGGGAGAGACACACGAGGCATGAGCAGGGGGTGGGTGGGAGGGATAGAGACACACACATGGGGCATGAGCGGGGGGTGGGTGGGAGGGATAGAGACACACGGGGCATGAGCGGGGGTGGGTGGGAAGGATAGAGACACACGGGGCATGAGCGGGGGTGGGCGGGGGGGATAGACACACGGGGCATGAGCGGGGGTGGGTGGGAGGGATAGAGACCCACGGGGCATGAGCTGGGGGTTGGTGGGAGGGATAGAGACACACGGGGCATGAGCGGGGGGTGGGTGGGAGGGATAGAGACACACACACAGGGCATGAGCGGGGGGTGGGTGGGAGGGATAGAGCCACACGGGGCATGAGCAGGGGGTGGGTGGGAGGGATAGAGACACACGGGGCATGAGCGGGGGGTGGGTGGGAGGTATAGAGACACACAGGGAATGAGCAGTGCATGGGTGGGAGGGATAGAGACACACGGGGCATGAGCGGCGGGTGGGTGGGAGGGATAGGGGCATGAGCGGGGGGTGGGTGGTAGGGATAGAGACACACGGGGCATGAGCAGGGGGTCGGGGGGAGAGACACACAAGGCATGAGCAGGGGGTGGGTGGGAGGGATAGAGACACACGGGGCATGAGCGGGGGGTGGGTGGGAGTTGAGAGACACACGAGGCATGAGCGGGGGGTGGGCAGGAGGGATAGAGACACATGGGGCATGAGGGGGGGTGAGCGGGAGGGATAGAGACACATGGGGCATGAGCAGGGTTTGGGTGGGAGGGATAGAGACACACGGGGCATGAGTGGGAGGGATAGAGACACACGGGCCATGAGCTGGGGTGGGTGGGAGGGATAGAGACACACGGGGCATGAGTGGGAGGGATAGAGACACACGGGGCATGAGCGGGGGTGGGTGGGAGGTATAGAGACACACGGGGCTTGAGCGGGGGTGGGTGTGAGGGATAGAGACACACGGGGCATGAGCGGGGGATGGGTGTGAGGGATAGAGACACACGGGGCATGACCGGGGGGTGGGTGGGAGTGATAGAGACACACGGGGCATGAGCAGGGGGTGTGTTGGAGGGATAGAGGACACAAGGGGGCGTGAGTGGGGGGTGGGTGGGAGGGATGGAGACACACGGGGCGAGGGTGGGTGAGAGGGATAGAGACACATGGGGCATGAGCGGGGGGTGGGTGGGAGGGATAGAGACACACGGGGCATGACCGGGGGGTGTTGTGGGAGGGATACAGACACACGGGGCATGAGCGGGGGGTGGGTGGGAGGGATAGTGGCATGAGCGGGGGTGGATGGGAGGGATAGAGACACACGGGGCATGAGCGGGGGGTGGGCGCGAGGGATAGAGACACACGGGGCATGAGCAGGGGATGGGGGGAGGGGAGAGACACACGGGGCATGAGCGGGAGGTGGGTGGGAGGGATAGAGACACACGGGGCATGAGTGGGAGGTGGGTGGGAGGGGAGAGACACACGGGGCATGAGCGGGGGTGGATGGGAGGGGAGAGACACACGGGGCCTGAGCGGGTGGGTCGGAGGGAGGGATAGAGACACACGGGGCATGAGCAGGGGGTGGGGGGAGGGGAAAGACACACGAGGCATGAGCAGGGGGTGGGGGGAGGGGAGAGACACACGGGGCATGAGCGGGGGCTGGGTGGGAGGGATAGAGACACACGGGGCAAGAGCGGGGGGTGGGTGGGAGGGATAGAGACACACAGGGAATGAGCAGTGCGTGGGTGGGAGGGGATAGAGACACACGGGACATGAGCGGGGGTGGGTGGGGAGGGATAGGGGCATGAGCGATGGGTGGGTGGTAGGGATAGAGACACACGGGGCATGAGCAGGGGGTCGGGGGAGAGACACACGAGGCATGAGCGGGAGTGGGTGGGAGGTATAGAGACACACGGGGCATGAACGGGGGTGGGTGGGAGGGATAGAGACACACGGGGCATGAGCGGGGGGTGGGTGGGAGGGGAGAGACACACGAGGCATGAGCAGGGGGTGGGTGGGAGGGGAGAGACACACGAGGCATGAGCAGGGGGTGGGTGGGAGGGAAGAGACACACGAGGCATGAGCAGGGGGAGGGTTGGATGGGATAGACACACGAGGCATGAGCAGGGGGTGGGTGGGAGGGTCAGAGACACATGAGGCATGAGCAGGGGGTGGGTGGGGAGGGGAGAGACACATGAGGCATGAGCACGGGGTGGGTGGGAGGGGAGAGACACACGAGGCATGAGCAGGGGGTGGGTGGGAGGGATAGAGACACACACATGGGGCATGAGCGGGGGGTGGGTGGGAGGGATAGAGACACACAGGGCATGAGCGGGGGTGGGTGGGAGGGATAGAGACACACTGGCTGAGCGGGGGTGGGCGGGAGGGATAGACACACGGGCATGAGCGGGGGTGGGTGGGAGGTATAGAGACACACGGGCCATGAGCTGGGGTGGGTGGGAGGGATAGAGACACACGGGGCATGAGTGGGAGGGATAGAGACACACGGGGCATGAGCGGGGGTGGGTGGGAGGTATAGAGACACACGGGGCTTGAGCGGGGGTGGGTGTGAGGGATAGAGACACACGGGGCATGAGCGGGGGATGGGTGGGAGGGATAGAGACACACGGGGCATGACCGGGGGGTGGGTGGGAGTGATAGAGACACACGGGGCATGAGCAGGGGGTGTGTTGGAGGGATAGAGACACAAGGGGGCGTGAGTGGGGGGTGGGTGGGAGGGATGGAGACACACGGGGCGTGAGCGGGGGTGGGTGAGAGGGATAGAGACACATGGGGCATGAGCGGGGGTGGGTGGGAGGGATAGAGAAACACGGGGCATGACCGGGGGGTGTTGTGGGAGGGATACAGACACACGGGGCATGAGCGGGGGGTGGGTGGGAGGGATAGTGGCATGAGCGGGGGTGGATGGGAGGGATAGAGACACACGGGGCATGAGCGGGGGGGGTGGGCGCGAGGGATAGAGACACACGGGGCATGAGCAGGGGATGGGGGGAGGGGAGAGACACACGGGGCATGAGCGGGAGGTGGGTGGGAGGGATAGAGACACACGGGGCATGAGTGGGGGGTGGGTGGGAGGGGAGAGACACACGGGGCATGAGCGGGGGTGGATGGGAGGGGAGAGACACACGGGGCCTGAGCGGGTGGGTCGGTGGGAGGGATAGAGACACACGGGGCATGAGCGGGGGGTGGGTGGGAGGGATAGAGACACACGGGGCATGAGCAGGGGGTGGGGGGAGGGGAAAGACACACGAGGCATGAGCAGGGGGTGGGGGGAGGGGAGAGACACACGGGGCATGATGGGGGGTGGGTGGGAGGGATAGAGACACACGGGGCAAGAGCGGGGGTGGGTGGGAGGGATAGAGACACACAGGGAATGAGCAGTGCGTGGGTGGGAGGGATAGAGACACACGGGGCATGAGCGGGGGGTGGGTGGGAGGGATAGGGGCATGAGCGATGGGTGGGTGGTAGGGATAGAGACACACGGGGCATGAGCAGGGGGTCGGGGGGAGAGACACACGAGGCATGAGCGGGAGTGGGTGGGAGGTATAGAGACACACGGGGCATGAACGGGGGTGGGTGGGAGGGATAGAGACACACGGGGCATGAGCGGGGGGTGGGTGGGGAGGGGAGAGACACACGAGGCATGAGCAGGGGGTGGGTGGGAGGGGAGAGACACACGAGGCATGAGCAGGGGGTGGGTGGGAGGGAAGAGACACACGAGGCATGAGCAGGGGGAGGGTTGGATGGGATAGACACACGAGGCATGAGCAGGGGGTGGGTGGGAGGGTCAGAGACACATGAGGCATGAGCAGGGGGTGGGTGGGAGGGGAGAGACACATGAGGCATGAGCACGGGGTGGGTGGGAGGGGAGAGACACACGAGGCATGAGCAGGGGGTGGGTGGGAGATATAGAGACACACACATGGGGCATGAGCGGGGGGTGGGTGGGAGGGATAGAGACACACAGGGCATGAGCGGGGGTGGGTGGGAGGGATAGAGACACACTGGCTGAGCGGGGGTGGGCGGGAGGGATAGACACACGGGGCATGAGCGGGGGTGGGTGGGAGGTATAGAGACCCACGGGGCATGAGCTGGGGGTTGGTGGGAGGGATAGAGACACACGGGGCATGAGCGGGGTGTGGGTGGGAGGGATAGAGACACACACACAGGGCATGAGCGAGGGGTGGGTGGGAGGGATAGAGACACACGGGGCATGAGCGGGGGTGGGCGGGAGGGATAGAGACACACGGGGCATGAGCGGGGGTGGGCGGGAGGGATAGAGATACACGGGGCATGAGCGGGGGGTGTGGGAGAAAGGAGAGACACACGGGGCATGAGCGGGAGTTGTGGGGGAGGGATAGAGACACACGGGGCATGAGCGGGGGTGGGGGGAGGGATAGAGACACACGGGTCATGAGCAAGGGTGGGCATGAGCAATAGAGACACACGGGAGACACACGGGGCATGAGCAAGGGTGGGCATGAGCGATAGAGACACACGGGGCATGAGCGGGGGTGGGCATGAGCGATAGAGACACACGGGGCATGAGCGGGGGTGGGTTGGAGGGATAGAGACACACGGGGCATGAGCGGGGGGTGGGTGGGAGGGATACAGACACACGGGGCATGAGCGGGGGGTGGGTGGGAGGGATAGAGACACACGGGGCATGAGCGGGGGTGGGTGGGAGGGATAGAGACACACGGGCATGGGTGGGGGTGGGGGGAACAGGAGAGAGACACGGGGCATGACCGGGGGGTGGGGTGTAACAGCAGGGAGACACGGGGCATGACCGGCGGTGGGGGGCAACAGGAGCGAGACACGGGGCATGAGAGGGGGGTGAGGGGTAACAGGAGAGAGACACGGGGCATGAGCGGGGGTTGGGGGTAACAGGAGAGAGACAAGGGGCATGAGCGGGGGGCAACAGCAGGGAGATACGGGGCATCACCAGGGGGTGGGGGGAACAGGAGAGAGACAAGGGGCATGAGAGGGGGGTGGCGGGAACAGGAGAGAGACGAGGGGCATGAGAGGAGGGTGGGGGGCAACAGCAGGGAGACACGGGGCATGAGAGCGGGGTGGGGGGTAACAGGAGAGAGACACGGGGCATTAGAGGGGTTGGGGGGGTAACAGGAGACAGACACGGGGCATGAGCGGGAGGTGGGCGTAACAGGAGAGAGACACGGGGCATGAGAGGGGGAGGGGGCAACAGCAGGGATACACGGGGCATGAGCGGGGGGTGTTGGGCAACAGCATGTAGATACGGGGCATGAGCTGGGGTAGGGGGCAACAGCAGGGAGACACGGGGCATGAGAGGGGGGTGGGGGGTAACAGGAGAGAGACACGGGGCATGAGAGGGGGGTGGGAGGGCAACAGCAGGGAGACACGGACATGACCGGCGGGTGGGGGGCAACAGAAGGGAGACACGGACATGACCGGGGTGCGGGGGGCAACAGGAGAGAGACACGGGGCATGAGCGGGGGGTGGGGGGGTAACAGGAGACAGGCACGGGGCATGAGCGGGGGGCGGGGGGAAAACGAGGGAGAAACGGGGCATGAGAGGGGGTGGGTGGTAACAGAAGAGTGACACGGGGGCATGAGCAGGGGGTGGGGGGCAACAGGAGGGAGACACAGGGCATAACCGGGGGGTGGGGGGCAACAGGAGAGAGACACGGGCCTGAGCGGGGGGTGGGGGTAACATGAGAGAGACACGGGGCATGAGCGGGGGGTGGGGGTACACGAGGGAGACACGGGGCATGAGAGGGGGGTGGGGGGTAACAGGAGAGAGACACGGGGCATGACCGGGGGTGGGGGGCAACAGCAGAGAGACACAGGGCATGACCGGGGGGTGGGGGGCAACAGAAGGAGTCACTGGGCTTGACCGGGGGGTGGGGGTAACAGGAGAGAGACACGGGGCATGAGAGGCGGTGGGGGGTAACAGGAGAGAGACACGGGGCATGAGAGGGGGGTGGGGGGCAACAGAAGGGAGTCACGGGGCTTGACCGGGGATGGGGGTAACAGGAGAGAGACACGGGGCATGAGAGGCGGTGGGGGGTAACAAGACACGGGGCATGAGCAGGGATGGGGGCAACAGCAGGGAGACACGGGGCATGAGCGGGGGTTGGGGGGCAACAGCAGAGAGACACACGGGACATGAGCGGGGGTGGGCGGGAGGGGATAGAGACACACGGGGCATGAGCGGGGGCTGGGGAGGGGGAGAGACACAAGGGGCCTGAGCGGGGGGTGGGCGGGAGGGATAGACAGACGGGGCATGAGCGGGGGGGTGGGAGGGATAGAAAGACATGGGGTGGGTGGGAGTTACAGAGACACACGGGGCATGATCGGGGGGTGGGTGGGAGGGATAGAGACACACGGGGCATGAGCGGGGGTGGGTGGGAGGGATAGAGACACACGGGGCATGAGCGGGGGTGGGGGGGAGGACAGAGACACACGGGGCATGAGCGGGGGCGGGTAGGGGGTATAGACACACAGGGGGCATGAGCAGGGGGTGGGGGAGGGATAGAGACACACGGGGCATGAGCAGGGGGTGGGGGGAGGGATAGAGACGCACGGGGCATGAGCGAGGGGTGGGGGGAAGGGAGAGACAAACGGTGATTGAGCGCGGGGTGGGTGGGAGGGATACAGACACACAGGGCATGAGCGGGGGGTGGGTGGGAGGGATAGAGACACACGGGGCATGAGCGGGGGGTGGGTGGGAGGGATAGAGATACACGGGGCATGAGCGGGGGGTGGGTGGGAGGGATAGAGACACACGGGGCATGAGCGGGGGGTGGGTGGGAGGGATAGAGACACACGGGGCATGAGGGCAGGGGGTGGGTGGGAGGGATAGAGACACACGGGGCATGAGCAGGGGGTGGGAGGGATAGAGACACACGGGGCATGAGCAGGGGGTGGGAGGGATAGAGACACACGGGGCATGAGCGGGGGGTGGGTGTGAGGGATAGAGACACACGGTGCATGAGCGGGGGGTGGGTGGGAGGGATAGAGACACACGGGGCATGAGCGGGGGGTGCGTGGGAGGGATAGAGACACACGGGGCATGAGCGGGGGTGGGTGGGAAGGATAGAGACACACGGGCATTAGCAGGGGGTGGGGGGAGGGGAGAGACACACGGGGCGTGAGCAGGGGGTGGGGTGGAGGGGAGAGACACACGGGGCATGAGCAGGGGGTGGAGGGCAGGGGAGAGACACACGAGGCATGAGCGGGGGGTTGGTGGGAGAAATAGAGACACACGGGGCATGAGCGGGGGGTGGGTGGGAGGGATAGAGACACACGGGCATGAGCGGGGGGTGGGTGGGAGGGATAGAGACACATGGGGCATGAGCGGGGGGTGGGTGGGAGGGATAGAGACACACGGGGCATGAGCGGGTGGTGGGGGGAGGGGAGAGACACACGGGGCATGAGCGGGGTGGGAGGGATAGAGACACACGGGGCGTGAGCAGGATGTGGGCGGGAGGGGAGAGACACAAGGGGCATGAGCAGGGGGTGGGGGGAGGGGAGAGACACATGAGGCATGAGCAGGGGGTTGGGGAGAGACACACGGGGCGTGAGCGGTGGGTGGGTGGGTGCAAGGGATAGAGACACACGGGGCATGAGCGGGGGGTGGGTGGTCGGGGAGAGACACACGGGGCATGACCGGGGGGTGGGGGGCAACAGGAAGACAGGGGGCATGAGCGGGGGTGGGGGGCAACAGCAGGGAGACACGGGGCATGAGCGGGGGGTGGGGGGTAACAGAAGAGAGACACAGGGCATGAGAGAGGGGTGGGGGGCAACAGGAGGGAGACACGGGGTATGACCGGGGGGTGGGGGGCAACAGGATAGAGGACACGGGGCATGAGCGGGGGTGCGGGGTAACATGAGAGAGATACGGGGCATGAGCAGGGGCAACAGCAGGGAGACACGGGGCATGAGCGGGGGTGGGGGGAACACGAGGGAGACACGGGGGATGACCGGGGAGTGGGGGGCAACAGAAAGGAGACACGGGGCATGACCGGGGGTGGGGGGCAACAGGAGAGAGACACGGGGCATGAGAGGGGGGTGGGGGGTAACAGGAGAGAGACACACGGCATGAGAGGGGGGTGGGGTTAACTGGAGAGAGACACAGGGCTTGATCGGGGGGTGGGGGACAACAGGAGAGAGACACGGGGCATGAGAGGCGGTGGGGGGTAACAGGAGAGAGACACGGGGCATGAGAGGGGGGTGGGGGTAACAGGAGAGAGACACGGGGCATGAGAGGGGGGTGGGAGGTAACAGGAGAGAGAGACACGGGGCATGAGCAGGGGGTGGGGGGCAACAGCAGGGAGACACGGGGCATGAGCGTGGGGTGGGGGGCAACAGCAGAGAGACACAAGGGGGATGAGCGGGGGGTGGGCGGTCGGGGATAGAGACACACGGGGCATGAGCGGGGGTAGGGGGAGAGACACACAGAGCATGAGCGGGGGGTGGGCGGAAGGGGATAGACACACGGGGCGATAGGGGGGGGCTGTGGGAGGGATAGAGACACACGGGGCATGAGCGGGGGGTGGGTGGGATAGAGACACACGGGGCATGAGCGGGGGTGGGTGGGAGGGATAGAGACACACGGGGCATGAGCGGGGGGTGGGTGGGAGGGATAGAGACACACGGGGCATGAGCGGGGGGTGGGTGGGAAGGATAGAGACACACGGGGCATGAGCGGGGGGTGGGTGGGAGGGATAGACACACAGGGGGCATGAGCAGGGGGTGGGTGGGAGGGATAGAGACACACAGGGCATGAGCGGGGGTTGGGAGGGATAGAGACACACGGGGCATGAGCGGGGGGTGGGTGTTAGCGATAGAGACACACGGGGCATGAGCGGGGGGTGGGTGGGAGGGATAGAGACACACGGGGCATGAGCGGGGGTGGGTGGGAGGGATAGAGACACACGAGGCATTAGCAGGGGGTGGGGGAGGGGACAGACACACGGGGCATGAGCAGGGGGTGGGGGGAGGGGAGAGACACATGGGGCATGAGCAGGGGGTGGGGGGCAGGGGAGAGACACACGAGGCATGAGCAGGGGGTGTGTGGGAGGGATAGAGACACACGGGGCATGAGCGGGGGTGGGTGGGAGGGATAGAGACACACGGGGCATGAGCTGGGGGTGGGTGGGAGGGAGAGACACACGGGGCATGAGCGGGTGGTGGGGGGAGGGGAGAGACACACGGGGCATGAGTGGGGGGTGGGTGGGAGGGGAGAGACACACGGGGCATGAGCGGGGGTGGATGGGAGGGGAGAGACACACGGGGCATGAGCGGGGGGTGGGTGGGAGGGATAGAGACACACGGGGCATGAGCGTGGGGTGGGTGGGAGGGATAGAGACACATGGGGCATGAGCAGGGGGTGGGGGGAGGGGAGAGACACACGAGGCATGAGCAGGGGGTGGGGGGAGGGGAGAGACACACAGGGCATGAGCGGGGGGTGGGTGGGAGGGATAGAGACACACGGGGCATGAGCACGGGGTGGGTGGGAGTAATAGAGACACACGGGGCATGAGCGGGGGTGGGTGGGAGGTATAGAGACACACAGGGAATGAGCAGTGCATGGGTGGGAGGGATAGAGACACACGGGGCATGAGCGGCGGGTGGGTGGGAGGGATAGGGGCATGAGCGGCGGGTGGGTGGGAGGGATAGGGGCATGAGCGGGGGTGGGTGGTAGGGATAGAGACACACGGGGCATGAGCAGGGGGTCGGGGGGAGAGACACACAAGGCATGAACAGGGGGTGGGTGGGAGGGATAGAGACACAAGGGGCATGAGCGGGGGTGGGTGGGAGGGATAGAGACACACGGGGCATGAGCGGGGGGTGGGTGGGAGGGGAGAGACACACGAGGCATCAGCAGGGGGTGGGTGGGGGTGGAGAGACACACGAGGCATGAGCAGGGGGTGGGTGGGAGGGAAGAGACACACGAGGCATGAGCAGGGGGTGGGTGGGAGGGGAGAGACACATGAGGCATGAGCAGGGGGTGGGTGGGAGGGGAGAGACACACGAGGCATGAGCAGGGGGTGGGTGGGAGGGGAGAGACACACAAGGCATGAGCGGGGGGTGGGCGGGAGGGATAGAGACACATGGGGCATGAGGGGGGTGAGTGGGAGGGATAGAGACACATGGGGCATGAGCAGGGTTTGGGTGGGAAGGATAGAGACACACGGGGCATGAGTGGGAGGGATAGAGACACACGGGCCATGAGCGGGGGTGGGTGGGAGGGATAGAGACACACGGGGCATGAGTGGGAGGGATAGAGACACACGGGGCATTAGCGGGGGTGGATGGGAGGTATAGAGACACAAGGGGCATGAGCGGGGGTGGGTGTGAGGGATAGAGACACACGGGGCATGAGCGGGGGGTGGGTGGGAGTGATAGAGACACACGGGGCATGAGCGGGGGGTGGGGGGCAACAGAAGACAGGGGGCATGAGCGGGGGTGGGGGGCAACAGCAGGGAGACACGGGGCATGAGCGGGGGGTGGGGGGTAACAGAAGAGAGACACAGGGCATGAGAGAGGGGTGGGGGGCAACAGGAGGGAGACACGGGGTATGACCGGGGGGTGGGGGGCAACAGGATAGAGACACGGGGCATGAGCGGGGGTGCGGGGTAACATGAGAGAGATACGGGGCATGAGCAGGGGCAACAGCAGGGAGACACGGGGCATGAGCGGGGGTGGGGGGAACACGAGGGAGACACGGGGGATGACCGGGGAGTGGGGGGCAACAGAAAGGAGACACGGGGCATGACCGGGGGTGGGGGGCAACAGGAGAGAGACACGGGGCATGAGAGGGGGGTGGAGGGTAACAGGAGAGAGACACACGGCATGAGAGGGGGGTGGGGTTAACTGGAGAGAGACACAGGGCTTGATCGGGGGGTGGGGGACAACAGGAGAGAGACACGGGGCATGAGAGGCGGTGGGGGGTAACAGGAGAGAGACACGGGGCATGAGAGGGGGGTGGGGGTAACAGGAGAGAGACACGGGGCATGAGAGGGGGGTGGGAGGTAACAGGAGAGAGAGACACGGGGCATGAGCAGGGGGTGGGGGGCAACAGCAGGGAGACACGGGGCATGAGCGTGGGGTGGGGGGCAACAGCAGAGAGACACAAGGGGGATGAGCGGGGGGTGGGCGGTCGGGGATAGAGACACACGGGGCATGAGCGGGGGTAGGGGGAGAGACACACAGGGCATGAGCGGGGGGTGGGCGGAAGGGGATAGACACACGGGGCGATAGGGGGGGCTGTGGGAGGGATAGAGACACACGGGGCATGAGCGGGGGGTGGGTGGGATAGAGACACACGGGGCATGAGCGGGGGTGGGTGGGAGGGATAGAGACACAAGGGGCATGAGCGGGGGGTGGGTGGGAGGGATAGAGACACACGGGGCATGAGCGGGGGGTGGGTGGGAAGGATAGAGACACACGGGGCATGAGCGGGGGGTGGGTGGGAGGGATAGACACACAGGGGGCATGAGCAGGGGGTGGGTGGGAGGGATAGAGACACACAGGGCATGAGCGGGGGTTGGGAGGGATAGAGACACACGGGGCATGAGCGGGGGGTGGGTGTTAGCGATAGAGACACACGGGGCATGAGCGGGGGGTGGGTGGGAGGGATAGAGACACACGGGGCATGAGCGGTTTTAGAGACACACAAGGCATTAGCAGGGGGTGGGGGAGGGGACAGACACACGGGGCATGAGCAGGGGGTGGGGGGAGGGGAGAGACACATGGGGCATGAGCAGGGGGTGGGGGGCAGGGGAGAGACACACGAGGCATGAGCAGGGGGTGGGTGGGAGGGATAGAGACACACGGGGCATGAGCGGGGGTGGGTGGGAGGGATAGAGACACACGGGGCATGAGCGGGGGGTGGGTGGGAGGGATAGAGACACACGGGGCATGAGCGGGGGGTGGGTGGGAGGGATAGAGACACACGGGGCATGAGCAGGGGGTGGGGGGAGGGGAGAGACACACGAGGCATGAGCAGGGGGTGGGGGGAGGGGAGAGACACACAGGGCATGAGCGGGGGGTGGGTGGGAGGGATAGAGACACACGGGGCATGAGCACGGGGTGGGTGGGAGTAATAGAGACACACGGGGCATGAGCGGGGGTGGGTGGGAGGTATAGAGACACACAGGGAATGAGCAGTGCATGGGTGGGAGGGATAGAGACACACGGGGCATGAGCGGCGGGTGGGTGGGAGGGATAGGGGCATGAGCGGCGGGTGGGTGGGAGGGATAGGGGCATGAGCGGGGGTGGGTGGTAGGGATAGAGACACACGGGGCATGAGCAGGGGGTCGGGGGGAGAGACACACAAGGCATGAACAGGGGGTGGGTGGGAGGGATAGAGACACAAGGGGCATGAGCGGGGGTGGGTGGGAGGGATAGAGACACACGAGGCATGAGCAGGGGGTGGGTGGGAGGGAAGAGACACACGAGGCATGAGCAGGGGGTGGGTGGGAGGGGAGAGACACATGAGGCATGAGCAGGGGGTGGGTGGGAGGGGAGAGACACACGAGGCATGAGCAGGGGGTGGGTGGGAGGGGAGAGACACACAAGGCATGAGCGGGGGGTGGGCGGGAGGGATAGAGACACATGGGGCATGAGGGGGGTGAGTGGGAAGGATAGAGACACATGGGGCATGAGCAGGGTTTGGGTGGGAAGGATAGAGACACACGGGGCATGAGTGGGAGGGATAGAGACACACGGGCCATGAGCGGGGGTGGGTGGGAGGGATAGAGACACACGGGGGCATGAGTGGGAGGGATAGAGACACACGGGGCATTAGCGGGGGTGGATGGGAGGTATAGAGACACACGGGGCATGAGCGGGGGTGGGTGTGAGGGATAGAGACACACGGGGCATGAGCGGGGGGTGGGTGGGAGTGATAGAGACACACGGGGCATGAGCAGGGGGTGTGTTGGAGGGATAGAGGCACAAGGGGCGTGAGCGGGGGGTGGGTGGGAGGGATGGAGACACACGGGGCGTGAGCGGGGGGTGGGTGAGAGGGATAGAGACACACGGGGCACGAGCGGGGGGTGGGTGGGAGGAATAGAGACACACGGGGCATGAGCGGGGGGTGGGTGGGAGGGATACAGACACACGGGGCATGAGCGGGGTTTGGGTGGGAGGGATAATGGCATGAGCGGGGGGTGGATGGGAGGGATAGAGACACACGGGGCATGAGCGGGAAGTGGGCGCGAGGGATAGAGACACACGGGGCATGAGCAGGGGATGGGGGGGAGGGGAGAGACACACGGGGCATGAGCGGGAGGTGGGTGGGAGGGATAGAGACACATGGGGCATGAGTGGGGGGTGGGTGGGAGGGGAGGGACACACGGGGCATGAGCAGGGGGTGGGGG
The DNA here is from genome assembly GCF_040938575.1 of Ambystoma mexicanum. Taxonomy (NCBI): domain Eukaryota; kingdom Metazoa; phylum Chordata; class Amphibia; order Caudata; family Ambystomatidae; genus Ambystoma; species Ambystoma mexicanum. Next base: position 135,499,315 of record NC_090935.1, read on the forward strand.
GGAGGGGAGATACACACGGGGCATGAGCGGGGGGTGGGAGGGAGGGATAGAGCCACATGGGGCATGAGCAGGGGGTGGGTGGGAGGGATAGAGACACACGGGGCATGAGCGGGGGGTGGGTGGGAGGTATAGAGACACACAGGGAATGAGCAGTGCATGGGTGGGAGGGATAGAGACACACGGGGCATGAGCGGCGGGTGGGTGGGAGGGATAGGGGCATGAGCGGGGGGTGGGTGGTAGGGATAGAGACACACGGGGCATGAGCAGGGGGTCGGGGGGAGAGACACACAAGGCATGAGCAGGGGTGGGTGGGAGGGATAGAGACACACGGGGCATGAGCGGGGGGTGGGTGGGAGGGGAGAGACACACGAGGCATGAGCGGGGGGTGGGCAGGAGGGATAGAGACACATGGGGCATGAGGGGGGGTGAGCGGGAGGGATAGAGACACATGGGGCATGAGCAGGGTTTGGGTGGGAGGGATAGAGACACACGGGGCATGAGTGGGAGGGATAGAGACACACGGGCCATGAGCGGGGGTGGGTGGGAGGGATAGAGACACACGGGGCATGAGTGGGAGGGATAGAGACACACGGGGCATGAGCGGGGGTGGGTGGGAGGTATAGAGACACACGGGGCATGAGCGGGGGTGGGTGTGAGGGATAGAGACACACGGGGCATGAGCGGGGGATGGGTGGGAGGGATAGAGACACACGGGGCATGACCGGGGGGTGGGTGGGAGTGATATAGACACACGGGGCATGAGCAGGGGGTGTGTTGGAGGGATAGAGACACAAGGGGGCGTGAGCGGGGGGTGGGTGGGAGGGATGGAGACACACGGGGCGTGAGCGGGGGTGGGTGAGAGGGATAGAGACACACGGGGCATGAGCGGGGGGTGGGTGGGAGGGATAGAGACACACGGGGCATGACCGGGGGGTGTTGTGGGAGGGATACAGACACACGGAGCATGAGCGGGGGGTGGGTGGGAGGTATTAGTGGCATGAGCGGGGGGTGGATGGGAGGGATAGAGACACACGGGGCATGAGCGGGGGGTGGGCGCGAGGGATAGAGACACACGGGGCATGAGCAGGGGATGGGGGGGAGGGGAGAGACACACGGGGCATGAGCAGGCGGGGCATGAGCGGGGGGGTGGGTGGGAGGGATAGAGACACACGGGGCACGAGCGGGGGGTGGGTGGGAGGGATAGAGACACACGGGGCATGAGCAGGGGGTGGGGGGAGGGGAAAGACACACGAGGCAGGGGGTGGGGGGAGGGGAGAGACACACGGGGCATGAGCGGGGGGTGGGTGGGAGGGATAGAGACACACGGGGCAAGAGCGGGGGGTGGGTGGGAGGGATAGAGACACACAGGGAATGAGCAGTGCGTGGGTGGGAGGGATAGAGACACACAGGGCATGAGCGGGGGGTGGGTGGGAGGGATAGGGGCATGAGCGATGGGTGGGTGGTAGGGATAGAGACACACGGAGCATGAGCAGGGGGTCGGGGGGAGAGACACACGAGGCATGAGCGGGGGTGGGTGGGAGGTATAGAGACACACGGGGCATGAACGGGGGTGGGTGGGAGGGATAGAGACACACGGGGCATGAGCGGGGGGTGGGTGGGAGGGGAGAGACACACGAGGCATGAGCAGGGGGTGGGTGGGAGGGAAGAGACACACGAGGCATGAGCAGGGGGAGGGTTGGATGGGATAGACACACGAGGCATGAGCAGGGGGTGGGTGGGAGGGTCAGAGACACACGAGGCATGAGCAGGGGGTGGGTGGGAGGGGAGAGACACATGAGGCATGAGCACGGGGTGGGTGGGAGGGGAGAGACACACGAGGCATGAGCAGGGGGTGGGTGGGAGGGATAGAGACACACACATGGGGCATGAGCGGGGGGTGGGTGGGAGGGATAGAGACACACGGGGCATGAGCGGGGGTGGGTGGGAGGGATAGAGACACACGGGGCATGAGCGGGGGTGGGCGGGGGGGATAGACAGACGGGGCATGAGCGGGGGTGGGTGGGAGGGATAGAGACCCACGGGGCATGAGCTGGGGGTTGGTGGGAGGGATAGAGACACACGGGGCATGAGCGGGGGGTGGGTGGGAGGGATAGAGACACACACACAGGGCATGAGCGGGGGGTGGGTGGGAGGGATAGAGCCACACGGGGCATGAGCAGGGGGTGGGTGGGAGGGATAGAGACACACGGGGCATGAGCGGAGGGTGGGTGGGAGGTATAGAGACACACAGGGAATGAGCAGTGCATGGGTGGGAGGGATAGAGACACACGGGGCATGAGCGGCGGGTGGGTGGGAGGGATAGGGGCATGAGCGGGGGGTGGGTGGTAGGGATAGAGACACACGGGGCATGAGCAGGGGGTCGGGGGGAGAGACACACAAGGCATGAGCAGGGGGTGGGTGGGAGGGATAGAGACACACGGGGCATGAGCGGGGGGTGGGTGGGAGGTGAGAGACACACGAGGCATGAGCGGGGGGTGGGCAGGAGGGATAGAGACACATGGGGCATGAGGGGGGGTGAGCGGGAGGGATAGAGACACATGGGGCATGAGCAGGGTTTGGGTGGGAGGGATAGAGACACACGGGGCATGAGTGGGAGGGATAGAGACACGCGGGCCATGAGCGGGGGTGGGTGGGAGGGATAGAGACACACGGGGCATGAGTGGGAGGGATAGAGACACACGGGGCATGAGCGGGGGTGGGTGGGAGGTATAGAGACACACGGGGCTTGAGCGGGGGTGGGTGTGAGGGATAGAGACACACGGGGCATGAGCGGGGGATGGGTGGGAGGGATAGAGACACACGGGGCATGACCGGGGGGTGGGTGGGAGTGATAGAGACACACGGGGCATGAGCAGGGGGTGTGTTGGAGGGATAGAGACACAAGGGGGCGTGAGTGGGGGGTGGGTGGGAGGGATGGAGACACACGGGGCGTGAGCGGGGGTGGGTGAGAGGGATAGAGACACACGGGGCATGAGCGGGGGGTGGGTGGGAGGGATAGAGACACACGGGGCATGACCGGGGGGTGTTGTGGGAGGGATACAGACACACGGGGCATGAGCGGGGGGTGGGTGGGAGGGATAGTGGCATGAGCGGGGGGTGGATGGGAGGGATAGAGACACACGGGGCATGAGCGGGGGGTGGGCGCGAGGGATAGAGACACACGGGGCATGAGCAGGGGATGGGGGGAGGGGAGAGACACACGGGGCATGAGCGGGAGGTGGGTGGGAGGGATAGAGACACACGGGGCATGAGTGGGGGGTGGGTGGGAGGGGAGAGACACACGGGGCATGAGCGGGGGTGGATGGGAGGGGAGAGACACACGGGGCCTCAGCGGGGGGGTCGGTGGGAGGGATAGAGACACACGGGGCATGAGCGGGGGGTGGGTGGGAGGGATAGAGACACACGGGGCATGAGCAGGGGGTGGGGGGAGGGGAAAGACACACGAGGCATGAGCAGGGGGTGGGGGGAGGGGAGAGACACACGGGGCATGAGCGGGGGGTGGGTGGGAGGGATAGAGACACACGGGGCAAGAGCGGGGGGTGGGTGGGAGGGATAGAGACACACAGGGAATGAGCAGTGCGTGGGTGGGAGGGATAGAGACACACGGGGCATGAGCGGGGGGTGGGTGGGAGGGATAGGGGCATGAGCGATGGGTGGGTGGTAGGGATAGAGACACACGGGGCATGAGCAGGGGGTCGGGGGGAGAGACACACGAGGCATGAGCGGGAGTGGGTGGGAGGTATAGAGACACACGCGGCATGAATGGGTGTGGGTGGGAGGGTTAGAGACACACGGGGCATCAGCGGGGGGTGGGTGGGAGGGGAGAGACACACGAGGCATGAGCAGGGGGTGGGTGGGAGGGGAGAGACACACGAGGCATGTGCAGGGGGTGGGTGGGAGGGAAGAGACACACGAGGCATGAGCAGGGGGAGGGTTGGATGGGATAGACACACGAGGCATGAGCAGGGGGTGGGTGGGAGGGTCAGAGACACATGAGGCATGAGCAGGGGGTGGGTGGGAGGGGAGAGACACATGAAGCATGAGCACGGGGTGGGTGGGAGGGGAGAGACACACGAGGCATGAGCAGGGGGTGGGTGGGAGGGATAGAGACACACACATGGGGCATGAGCGGGGGGTGGGTGGGAGGGATAGAGACACACAGGGCATGAGCGGGGGTGGGTGGGAGGGATAGAGACACACGGGGCATGAGCGGGGGTGGGCGGGAGGGATAGACACACGGGGCATGAGCGGGGGTGGGTGGGAGGTATAGAGACCCACGGGGCATGAGCTGGGGGTTGGTGGGAGGGATAGAGACACACGGGGCATGAGCGGGGTGTGGGTGGGAGGGATAGAGACACACACACAGGGCATGAGCGAGGGGTGGGTGGGAGGGATAGAGACACACGGGGCATGAGCGGGGGTGGGCGGGAGGGATAGAGACACACGGGGCATGAGCGGGGGTGGGTGAGAGGGATAGAGATACACGGGGCATGAGCGGGGGGTGTGGGAGAAAGGAGAGACACACGGGGCATGAGCGGGAGTTGTGGGGGAGGGATAGAGACACACGGGGCATGAGCGGGGGTGGGGGGAGGGATAGAGACACACAGGTCATGAGCAAGGGTGGGCATGAGCAATAGAGACACACGGGGCATGAGCAAGGGTGGGCATGAGCAATAGAGACACACGGGGCATGAGCGGGGGGTGGGCATGAGCGATAGAGACACACGGGGCATGAGCGGGGGTGGGTTGGAGGGATAGAGACACACGGGGCATGAGCGGGGGGTGGGTGGGAGGGATACAGACACAAGGGGCATGAGCGGGGGTGGGCGGGAGGGATAGAGACACACGGGGCATGAGCGGGGGTGGGCGAGAGGGATAGAGATACACGGGGCATGAGCGGGGGGTGTGGGAGAAAGGAGAGACACACGGGGCATGAGCGGGAGTTGTGGGGGAGGGATAGAGACACACGGGGCATGAGCGGGGGTGGGGGGAGGGATAGAGACACACAGGTCATGAGCAAGGGTGGGCATGAGCAATAGAGACACACGGGGCATGAGCAAGGGTGGGCATGAGCGATAGAGACACACGGGGCATGAGCGGGGGGTGGGCATGAGCGATAGAGACACACGGGGCATGAGCGGGGGTGGGTTGGAGGGATAGAGACACACGGGGCATGAGCGGGGGGTGGGTGGGAGGGATACAGACACAAGGGGCATGAGCGGGGGGTGGGTGGGAGGGATAGAGACACACGGGGCATGAGCGGGGGTGGGTGGGAGGGATAGAGACACACGGGGCATGAGTGGGGGTGGGGGGAACAGGAGAGAGACACGGGGCATGACCGGGGGGTGGGGTGTAACAGCAGGGAGACACGGGGCATGACCGGGGGTGGCGGGCAACAGGAGCGAGACACGGGGCATGAGAGGGGGGTGAGGGGTAACAGGAGAGAGACACGGGGCATGAGCGGGGGTTGGGGGTAACAGGAGAGAGACAAGGGGCATGAGCGGGGGGCAACAGCAGGGAGATACGGGGCATCACCAGGGGGTGGGGGGAACAGGAGAGAGACAAGGGGCATGAGAGGGGGGTGGCGGGAACAGGAGAGAGACGAGGGGCATGAGAGGGGGGTGGGGGGCAACAGCAGGGAGACACGGGGCATGAGAGCGGGGTGGGGGGTAACAGGAGAGAGACACGGGGCATTAGAGGGGTTGGGGGGGTAACAGGAGACAGACACGGGGCATGAGCGGGAGGTGGGCGTAACAGGAGAGAGACACGGGGCATGAGAGGGGGAGGGGGCAACAGCAGGGATAAACGGGGCATGAGCGGGGGGTGTTGGGCAACAGCATGTAGATACGGGGCATGAGCTGGGGGTAGGGGGCAACAGCAGGGAGACACGGGGCATGAGAGGGGGGTGGGGGGTAACAGGAGAGAGCCACGGGGCATGAGAGGGGGGTGGGAGGGCAACAGCAGGGAGACACGGGACATGACCGGCGGGTGGGGGGCAACAGAAGGGAGACACGGGACATGACCGGGGGGTGGGGGGCAACAGGAGAGAGACACGGGGCATGAGCGGGGGGTGGGGGGGTAACAGGAGACAGGCACGGGGCATGAGCCGGGGGCGGGGGGAAAACGAGGGAGAAACGGGGCATGAGAGGGGGTGGGTGGTAACAGAAGAGTGACACGGGGCATGAGCAGGGGGTGGGGGGCAACAGGAGGGAGACACAGGGCATAACCGGGGGGTGGGGGGCAACAGGAGAGAGACACGGGCCTGAGCGGGGGGTGGGGGGTAACATGAGAGAGACACGGGGCATGAGCGGGGGGTGGGGGTACATGAGGGAGACACGGGGCATGAGAGGGGGGTGGGGGGTAACAGGAGAGAGACACGGGGCATGACCGGGAGGTGGGGGGGCAACAGCAGAGAGACACAGGGCATGACCGAGGGGTGGGGGGCAACAGAAGGGAGTCACTGGGCTTGACCGGGGGGTGGGGGTAACAGGAGAGAGACACGGGGCATGAGAGGCGGTGGGGGGTAACAGGAGAGAGACACGGGGCATGAGAGGGGGGTGGGGGGCAACAGAAGGGAGTCACGGGGCTTGACCGGGGGTGGGGGTAACAGGAGAGAGACACGGGGCATGAGAGGCGGTGGGGGGTAACAGGAGAGAGACACGGGGCATGAGCAGGGGGTGGGGGCAACAGCAGGGAGACACGGGGCATGAGCGGGGGTTGGGGGGCAACAGCAGAGAGACACACGGGACATGAGCGGGGGTGGGCGGGAGGGGATAGAGACACACGGGGCATGAGCGGGGGCTGGGGGAGGGGGAGAGACACAAGGGGCCTGAGCGGGGGGTGGGCGGGAGGGATAGACAGACGGGGCATGAGCGGGGGGGTGGGAGGGATAGAAAGACATGGGGCATGAGCGGGGGGTGGGTGGGAGTTACAGAGACACACGGGGCATGATCGGGGGGTGGGTGGGAGGGATAGAGACACACGGGGCATGAGCGGGGGTGGGTGGGAGGGATAGAGACACACGGGGCATGAGCGGGGGTGGGGGGGAGGACAGAGACACACGGGGCATGAGCGGGGGTGGGTAGGGGGTATAGACACACAGGGGGCATGAGCAGGGGGTGGGGGAGGGATAGAGACACACGGGGCATGAGCAGGGGGTGGGGGGAGGGATAGAGACACACGGGGCATGAGTGAGGGGTGGGGGAAGGGAGAGACAAACGGTGCTTGAGCGCGGGGTGGGTGGGAGGGATACAGACACACAGGGCATGAGCGGGGGGTGGGTGGGAGGGATAGAGACACACGGGGCATGAGCGGGGGTGGGTGGGAGGGATAGAGATACACGGGGCATGAGCGGGGGGTGGGTGGGAGGGATAGAGACACACGGGGCATGAGCGGGGGGGTGTGGGAGGATAGAGACACACGGGGCATGAGCGGGGGTGGGTGGGAGGGATAGAGACACACGTGGCATGAGCAGGGGGTGGGTGGGAGGGATAGAGACACACGGGGCATGAGCAGGGGGTGGGTGGGAGGGATAGAGACACACGGGGCATGAGCAGGGGGTGGGAGGGATAGAGACACACGGGGCATGAGCAGGGAGTGGGAGGGATAGAGACACACGGGGCATGAGCGGGGGGTGGGTGTGAGGGATAGAGACACACGGTGCATGAGCGGGGGGTGGGTGGGAGGGATAGAGACACACGGGGCATGAGCGGGGGGTGGGTGGGAGGGATAGAGACACACGGGGCATGAGCGGGGGTGGGTGGGAAGGATAGAGACACACGGGCATTAGCAGGGGGTGAGGGGAGGGGAGAGACACACGGGGCGTGAGCAGGGGGTGGGGTGGAGGGGAGAGACACACGGGGCATGAGCAGGGGGTGGAGGGCAGGGGAGAGACACACGAGGCATGAGCGGGGGGTTGGTGGGAGAAATAGAGACACACGGGGCATGAGCGGGGGGTGGGTGGGAGGGATAGAGACACACGGGCATGAGCGGGGGGTGGGTGGGAGGGATAGAGACACATGGGGCATGAGCGGGGGGTGGGTGGGAGGGATAGAGACACACGGGGCATGAGCGGGTGGTGGGGGGAGGGGAGAGACACACGGGGCATGAGCGGGGTTGGAGGGATAGAGACACACGGGGCGTGAGCAGGATGTGGGCGGGAGGGGAGAGACACAAGGGGCATGAGCAGGGGGTGGGGGGAGGGGAGAAACACATGAGGCATGAGCAGGGGGTTGGGGAGAGACACACGGGGCGTGAGCGGTGGGTGGGTGGGTGCAAGGGATAGAGACACACGGGGCATGAGCGGGGGGTGGGTGGTCGGGGAGAGACACACGGGGCATGACCGGGGGGTGGGGGGCAACAGAAGACAGGGGGCATGAGCGGGGGTCGGGGGCAACAGCAGGGAGACACGGGGCATGAGCGGGGGGTGTGGGGTAACAGAAGAGAGACACGGGGCATGAGAGAGGGGTGGGGGGCAACAGGAGGGAGACACGGGGTATGACCGGGGGGTGGGGGGCAACAGGATAGAGACACGGGGCATGAGCAGGGGCAACAGCAGGGAGACACGGGGCATGAGCGGGGGTGGGGGGAACACGAGGGAGACACGGGGGATGACCGGGGAGTGGGGGGCAACAGAAAGGAGACACGGGGCATGACCGGGGGTGGGGGGCAACAGGAGAGAGACACGGGGCATGAGAGGGGGGTGGGGGGTAACAGGAGAGAGACACACGGCATGAGAGGGGGGTGGGGTTAACTGGAGAGAGACACAGGGCTTGATCGGGGGTGGGGGACAACAGGAGAGAGACACGGGGCATGAGAGGCGGTGGGGGGTAACAGGAGAGAGACACGGGGCATGAGAGGGGGGTGGGGGTAACAGGAGAGAGACACGGGGCATGAGAGGGGGGTGGGAGGTAACAGGAGATAGAGACACGGGGCATGAGCAGGGGGTGGGGGGCAACAGCAGGGAGACACGGGGCATGAGCGTGGGGTGGGGGGCAACAGCAGAGAGACACAAGGGGCATGGCCGGGGGGTGGGCGGTCGGGGATAGAGACACACGGGGCATGAGCGGGTTTAGGGGGAGAGACACACAGGGCATGAGCGGGGGGTGGGCGGAAGGGGATAGACACACGGGGCGATAGGGGGGGGCTGTGGGAGGGATAGAGACACACGGGGCATGAGCGGGGGGTGGGTGGGATAGAGACACACGGGGCATGAGCGGGGGGTGGGTCGGAGGGATAGAGAAACACGGGGCATGAGCAAGGGGTGGGGGGAGTGATAGAGACACACGGGGCATGAGCGGGGGTGCGGGGTAACATGAGAGAGATACGGGGCATGAGCAGGGGCAACAGCAGGGAGACACGGGGCATGAGCGGGGGTGGGGGGAACACGAGGGAGACACGGGGGATGACCGGGGAGTGGGGGGCAACAGAAAGGAGACACGGGGCATGACCGGGGGTGGGGGGCAACAGGAGAGAGACACGGGGCATGAGAGGGGGGTGGGGGGTAACAGGAGAGAGACACACGGCATGAGAGGGGGGTGGGGTTAACTGGAGAGAGACACAGGGCTTGATCGGGGGGTGGGGGACAACAGGAGAGAGACATGGGGCATGAGAGGCGGTGGGGGGTAACAGGAGAGAGACACGGGGCATGAGAGGGGGGTGGGGGTAACAGGAGAGAGACACGGGGCATGAGAGGGGGGTGGGTGGTAACAGGAGAGAGAGACACGGGGCATGAGCAGGGGGTGGGGGGCAACAGCAGGGAGACACGGGGCATGAGCGTGGGGTGGGGGGCAACAGCAGAGAGACACAAGGGGCATGAGCGGGGGGTGGGCGGTCGGGGATAGAGACACACGGGGCATGAGCGGGGGTAGGGGGAGAGACACACAGGGCGTGAGCGGGGGGTGGGCGGAAGGGGATAGACACACGGGGCGATAGGGGGGTGCTGTGGGAGGGATAGAGACACACGGGGCATGAGCGGGGGGTGGGTTGGATAGAGACACACGGGGCATGAGCGGGGGGTGGGTGGGAGGGATAGAGACACACGGGGCATGAGCGGGTGGTGGGGGGAGGGGAGAGACACACGGGGCATGAGCGGGGTGGGAGGGATAGAGACACACGGGGCGTGAGCAGGATGTGGGCGGGAGGGGAGAGACACAAGGGGCATGAGCAGGGGGTGGGGGGAGGGGAGAGACACATGAGGCATGAGCAGGGGGTTGGGGAGAGACACACGGGGCGTGAGCAGTGGGTGGGTGGGTGCAAGGGATAGAGACACACGGGGCATGAGCGGGGGGTTGGTTTGTTGGGATAGAGACACACGGGGCATGAGCGGGGGGTGGATGGGAGGGATAGAGACACACGGGGCATGAGCGGGGGGTGGGTGGGAGGGATAGAGACACATGAGGCATGAGCAGGGGGTTGGGGAGAGACACACGGGGCGTGAGCAGTGGGTGGGTGGGTGCAAGGGATAGAGACACACGGGGCATGAGCGGGGGGTTGGTTTGTTGGGATAGAGACACACGGGGCGTGAGCGGGGGGTGGGTGGGAGGGATAGAGACACACGGGGCATGAGCGGGGGGTGGGTGGGAGGGATAGAGACACACGGGGCATGAGCGGGGGGTGGGAGGGATAGGGGCATGAGCGGGGGGTGGGAGGGATAGGGGCATGAGCGGGGGGTGGGTGGGAGGGATAGGGGCATGAGCGGGGGGTGGGTGGGAGGGTTAGAGACACACGGGGCATGAGCGGGGGGTGGGTGGGAGGGATAGAGACACACAGGGCATGAGCGGGGGGTGGGTGGGAGGGATAGAGACACACGGGGCATGAGCGGGGGGTGGGAGGGATAGGGGCATGAGAGGGGGGTGGGCGGGAGGGATAGGGGCATGAGCGGGGGGTGGGTGGGAGGGTTAGACACACACGGGGCATGAGCGGGGGGTGGGCGGGAGGGATAGAGACACACGGGGTATGAGCAGGGGGTCAGGGAGGAGGGGAGAGACACATGGGGCATGAGCGGGGGGTGGGTGGGAGGGATAGAGACACACATGGCATGAGCGGGGGGTGGGTGGTCGGGGAGAAACACACGGGGCATGACCGGGGGGTGGGGGGCAACAGAAGACAGGGGGCATGAGCGGGGGTGGGGGGCAACAGCAGGGAGACACGGGGCATGAGCGGGGGGTGGGGGGTAACAGAAGAGAGACACGGGGCATGAGAGAGGGGTGGGGGGCAACAGGAGGGAGACACGGGGTATGACCGGGGGGTGGGGGGCAACAGGATAGAGACACGGGGCATGAGCGGGGGTGCGGGGTAACATGAGAGAGATACGGGGCATGAGCAGGGGCAACAGCAGGGAGACACGGGGCATGAGCGGGGGTGGGGGGAACACGAGGGAGACACGGGGGATGACCGGGGAGTGGGGGGCAACAGAAAGGAGACACGGGGCATGACCGGGGGTGGGGGGCAACAGGAGAGAGACACGGGGCATGAGAGGGGGGTGGGGGGTAACAGGAGAGAGACACACGGCATGAGAGGGGGTGGGGTTAACTGGAGAGAGACACAGGGATTGATCGGGGGGTGGGGGACAACAGGAGAGAGACACGGGGCATGAGAGGCAGTGGGGGGTAACAGGAGAGAGACACGGGGCATGAGAGGGGGGTGGGGGTAACAGGAGAGAGACACGGGGCATGAGAGGGGGGTGGGTGGTAACAGGAGAGAGAGACACGGGGCATGAGCAGGGGGTGGGGGGCAACAGCAGGGAGACACGGGGCATGAGCGTGGGGTGGGGGGCAACAGCAGAGAGACACAAGGGGCATGAGCGGGGGGTGGGCGGTCGGGGATAGAGACACACGGGGCATGAGCGGGGGTAGGGGGAGAGACACACAGGGCATGAGCGGGGGGTGGGCGGAAGGGGATAGACACACGGGGCGATAGGGGGGGCTGTGGGAGGGATAGAGACACACGGGGCATGAGCGGGGGGTGGGTGGGATAGAGACACACGGGGCATGAGCGGGGGGTGGGTCGGAGGGATAGAGAAACACGGGGCATGAGCAAGGGGTGGGGGGAGTGATAGAGACACATGGGGCATGAGCGGGGGGTGGGTGGGAGGGAAAGAGACGCACGGGGCATGAGCGGGGGGTGGGTTGGATGGATAGAGACACATTGTGCATGAGCGGGGGGTGGGTGGGAGGGATAGAGACACACGGGGCATGAGCGGGGGGTGGGTGGGAGGGATAGAGACACACGGGGCATGAGCGGGGGGTGGGTGGGAGGGATAGAGACACACGGGGCATGAGCGGGGGGCGGGGGAGGGATAGAGACACACAGAGCTGAGCAGGTGGTGGTGGTAGGGGAGAGACACACGGGGCATGAGCAGGGTGTGGGGGGAGGGGAGAGAAATGGCAGGGGGTGGGTGGGAGGGGAGATACACATGGGGCATGAGCAGGGGGTGGGTGGGAGGGGAGAGACACATGGGGCATGAGCAGGGGGTGGGTGGGATTTGAGAGACAAACGGGGCATGAGCAGGGGGTGGGTGGGAGGGGAGAGACACACGGGGCATGAGCAGGGGGTGGGTGGGACGGGAGAGACACACAGGGCATGAGCGGGGGGTGGGTGGGAGGGATAGAGACACACGGGGCATGAGCAGGGGGTGGGTGGGAGGGGAGACACACGGGGCATGAGCAGGGGGTGGGTGGGAGTAGAGGGACACACGGGGCATGAGCAGGGGGTGGTTGGGAGGGGAGAGACACACAGGGCATGAGCAGGGGGTGGGTGGGAGTGGAGAGACACATGGGGCATGAGCAGGGGGTGGTTGGGAGGGGAGAGACACACGGGGCATGAGCGGGGGGTGGGTGGGAGGGATAGAGACACATGGGGCATGAGCAGGGGGTGGGGGGAGGGATAGAGACACACGGGGCATGAGCAGGGGGTGGGGGGAGGGATAGACAGACGAGGCATGAGCGATGGTGGGGGGAGGGAGAGAGACACACGGGGCATGAGCAGGGGGTGGGGGGGAGTGAGAGAAACACACGGGGCATGAGCGGGGGTGTGGGGGAGGAAGAGAGACACACGGGGCATAAGCGGGGGTGGGGGGGAGGGAGAGAGACACACGGGGCATGAGCGGGGGTGGGTGGGAGGGATAGAGACACACGGGGCATGAGCGGGGGGTGGGTGGGAGGGATAGAGACACACGAGGCATGAGCGGGGGGTGGGGGGAGGGAGAGAGGCATGAGCGGGGGGTGGGGGGAGGGAGAGAGACACACGGGGCATGAGCGGGGGTGGGGGGACAAACAAAAACACGGACATGCCGCACGAACATGAGTTTGTGCGGCAGATCCCGCTCCTCCGCCCTCCGCTGGCCACCGTGTGCGATGGCGTGAGCGAAGGGCTGGAGGAACAGGGGACACACGGAGCATGAGCGGGGTGGGGGGGACAGGAAGGACACACGGGGCATGAGCGGGGGTGGGGGGGACAGAAAGGACACACGGGGCATGAGTGGGGGGTGGGAGGAACAGGAGACAGACACGCTCCTGCTGACCTGACAAAGCCTCTCATGCGGGAAAGAAAGATGTCGGGCGTCTCTGAATCCAGACGCACTGCACGCTTTCACCGCATCCAATGAGAGAGCACGTCAGATGTCCACGGACATCACGCAAGCTGTTGTTCCAATCACCGTCCTGTCCGCGGAGCGAACAGGGAAGTGTGTCCGCGAAGCGAACACAGATATCACTAATTTTTTCCACTTACATTTTTGACATTTTTTAAAAAGCTACTGGACGGATTTACACCAAATAAAGCAAAGCATGCTTTCGGGACCAAGCCGCCGCTCCTGCTGCAAATTTGGTGTAAATCCATCCAGCGGTTTGGGCTGTAGGCGTGGCCATTATGTCTATGGGAAAAAGCGAAGTTATAAGCCGCCCAAAAAGTGCTCCTCCTATGGAAACAGCAACTTAACCATAACTACATGGCCACTAGCGTGGCCATGTAATATACATATATTACATGGCCACGCTAGTGGCCATGTAGTTATGGTTATGTTGCTGTTTCCATAGGAAGAGCACTTTTTGGGTGGCTTATAACTTCGCTCTCCCTGGACGGATCCTCACCAAACTGTGTAAACAAAGTAAATGGGTCACTCTGAATTTTCTTGCAAAGTTTGGTGAGGATTCGTCCAGGGGGGGCAAAGTTATAGGGGGGGTCCCAAAACTTTTTTTTTCCCCATAGACTGAATGGGAAAAAACATTGCGCACGGCCACAGGCCAAACCGCTGGACGGATTTACACCAAATTTGCGGCAGGAGCGGGGGCTTGGTCCCGAAAGCGTGCTTTTGCAAATTTGGTGTAAATCCGTCCAGTAGTTTTTTATAAAATGACCAAAACGTAAGGCAAAAAAATTAGTGATATCTGTGTTCGCTTCGCGGACGGACTTCCCTGTTCGCTCTGCGGACAGCACCCCGATTGGCCCATGGCCTTGCGGTATGTCCGCGGACATGCGACGTGGTCGCTGATTGGACGGCGAGGGGCGTGGAGCGCGTCAGATTTTCTGTGGCGCCCGCCATCTTGTATTTGCCGTCGATCGCGTACAGCGCGGTGAAACGTGGATAAAAAATTGTATTTAGTGCCGTGTGTTGGTGTGTAAGAGTGTTTGGGGAGGGTGGGGGAGTATGAGATAGGTTCAATGTTTTTTTTTAATGTGCTAGACGTTTTTGTTGCATTTGATTTGTCCGCGGAGAACACGGCTGTTCTGACATTTTGTAAATAAACTAAATGGTGGGGTGTTTAGAGGACGGAGTATGTGTCATTTTTGTTCGCAAGGAAGGTAAAAATGAGCTATGAACACTCGCGGTGTACTTAATTGTTCGTAAATACACGAACTGGGGGTGTCCTCAGGACGCTGTCCGTATTGTAATCTGTCTAGTTGAATGTGTTCTAAGAACACTTGCGGTGTCCCGAAATAGTTGCAATTACACACAATGGGGGTGTTCTGAGAACGTTGTTTGTATTGTTCCTTGTCAGGGTGAAAGTGTTTTAAGACCACTCCTTTTGTCTGCTAATAGTACAATTTCCTATGGGCGTCAACCGAATTTTTGTCCACTAAAGAAACGATAAATCCGGCTGGTGTGCGCTGACATTATGTGATAATCCTATGACTGGCGCTATTGACCTGGCTGACTTGCTTTTGCGACACTAAATCATATCTCCCGCCCCTAAGCCTGATATTATCAAAGCATTCATATTCCCCGCCTCTCTCCGTGACGTTACAGGGTGCGTCATCAAAAGCACCCAGTCTTCTGCAGTCCTGAGAGACTTTACACAGAACCCGGAAGACAACACATATTATGTCACAACACAGCGCGCCACAATTCGGAATATGAAAGAGTGATTTAAAAGCAAACAGCAAGATTGTACATTTTGTAAAGTACATTTATTTGACATCAAATGTTTAGAGAATATTCAGCGATTTGCTATTGTCTCTGCTGTCGATCACCAAAAGTTTATTTTGAGCCACGCTTTGTTCCTTTGCGGTAGATAGGCTGTTGGTTTATGATAAAAGCAGTAAATGGTCGCTCTGATAATCGGAAGGTTGCTCCAACAACGAGCCATTAGACCACCCTATTGGTTGGTATGTTGTTTGTAGCCGCTAGTCCTGCGTAAGAGCATATTGGTACTTGGTGATTGTCCCATAAAATGGTGAGGGTCATGAAGTTGCATATTTGGACCTGTACCTGGCAGTTGAAGATCCCCTCCGCTGGAGTCTGTAAATCGTGACATAGGCAAAATGGGGCCACATACCTGTTTTAAAAAACATAAATTAGTCTCACCAGCCGATCTTCATTAAAAATCATCATTTTATTTATTAGGGCGTGAAACTATTTGCTATCGAAGTATGTTAATAATAAAATAATAATATTTTCCCATTCATATAGCGCTAAGAACCGTGAGGTATCTATGCGGTGCTTATTATTAACCACGGTGTGTGGTGCTCATTTATCGACCACGGAAGGATGAAAGGCTGAGTTTGGCCTTACCGGGATTCGAACTTGCGTTAGCAAGGTGTGCACGGATGTCAAAGCGAGCGTTGTACTCGCTGTGCCACTTGACAGGCTACAGTGAAGTGACACAGCGAGTAGAGCGCTTGACCGCCTATAGACAGGTTAAATTATTTCTATTAACCCACCCTGTGTCGTCTGCCTTTTTCAGAGCCCTCTAAACGACAGGGGATCAATTCGGCGGTGATAGTGTGCGGTAGAAAACATTATGCCACTTTCAACGAACAAGTTCAACTTGAGCGGTCTTTAATGATACGCTATTGTAATTATATTTGGTATAAAATAATCTAAAGGGTTACTTACAGTACAATTGCAATTTCCATTGTCTACGAGTAGTGCAGTCCCAAAATACGACTCCGCGTGTGCGAACGATCTTTCGCATAGTGATATAATATATAAAAGTGGTTTTGTTTCAGAAATTTCATCCTTATCTTCTCTTACGTTTTAGCAACACTCCTTCAAGAGAAGTCTTTCATCACAATCTCTGTCTGTCAAGGTCAAAACACAATAGAACCTTATAGTCTGCTTCGTGAGCCTCTCCGGGGCCCGAGAAAAAAATGGAAGCAGCTGACCTTCACTGTGAACGAGCATAAATTCTTACTTTGCAACATTCTGTGTAAAGCCATCTGTGAGAAGTTGGTTTTGCACGCCATGTTTGTATATTGTTTGTGTGATATTAAAAAAAGTTTGTTTAAGGGACGTTACGGTTCTAAGTACAGCCGAAAGACCCCTGAAAATCGCAAGCTATGGTGAGCTATGAAAAATAACTCGCGCCACCACCGGGGACTGCTAAGACTAACACCCAGGACATCAAAAATGACATTGCAAATGTCATTGATGAAATCACTGATGACATCACATGTGT
This sequence comes from Ambystoma mexicanum, assembly GCF_040938575.1. Classification (NCBI taxonomy): domain Eukaryota; kingdom Metazoa; phylum Chordata; class Amphibia; order Caudata; family Ambystomatidae; genus Ambystoma; species Ambystoma mexicanum. Next base: position 135,516,234 of record NC_090935.1, read on the forward strand.
ATGTACTTTTCATGGAATTGGTGTAGTAGGGATTTTTATTATAATGTTGCGAAAAAAGTGTCAAGGATATTGCAATACATATACCGTTATTAGTGCTTTGAACGATGCATTGATATAATTAGCATTGTATTATGGGATTCTATCTAGTATACTGAGCTACTAATGGAGAAACATAGCATTGTGTGCAGAGTACAAGATGAAAGTATAATATTTGTAATGTTAATATGTTGAATAATGAAATGATAATTGTCCTGAAATGTTCGAAAATTCACAAAATGGGGGTGTTCTGAGGACGTTATTCGTATTGTGTGATTGCTTAGCTGTATGCAATGAGGGAATGGCACAGAGAGTAAAGTGGACGCCGTCCGCGGACACCGCTGCTGTTCGTGGTCAGGGCGTGCTACATCCGGGTTTTTCCAGGAAATCCAACATGGAAAGAAGACTGTACGGATCAGCCAATCAGATGTCGAGGTTGTGGGTTTGTGTTGAAAGAGACTGTGTGTAGTGAAGATGGCAGAAGTGGAGAAAGTCAGGGTGTTGGTGCTCGGAGATATGTTTGTGCATGGTTTACAGCAGTATGCTCAATGCAGGCATGTTGCAAAGAACTTTGATGTGAAAGGAGTGGAGGTGGTGTGGAGCACTGTGCCTGATTGCAATGTACAGGGAATTGTACAAGTTTGTGAGGATATGGCCACGATAAACAGTCCGCATGTGGTAGTTTTGCACTATGGTGCTTTCCATTTGGGCAACGTCAGTGCCCCTACTTTGTTGGCTGATTTGGAACGCTTGGTTCAAGCCGTAATGAAGATCCTTCCAAATGCGAAAGTAATTTTTTCAGGATTACTACCTAGGGCAATATGGGACAATAGTTTCGTTTTTTGTCCTCAGCAAAACATTGCTAGGTGTGTCATCAACTGAGGCATGTGTGCCTTCATGCTTAGAGCTGGTATGTTCTTCTGTAATAATGAGAATATTGATGCCAGTAATGCTGTTAATTTTAAAGAAGATGGCATTTCTTTATCTTTTACGGGAAATGCCTTTCTATTTTGGAATGTAAGGGTTGCTTTGCAGAAGGTTATGTGAAGATTTTAGGAGTAAAGTAAGAAAAAAAAACAAGAAACAAAATACAAAATAACAGGTGTCTGTCAAGCATCTGTAAAAAAAAACAAAAAAAACAGCTCTTTTCAGAGCCAACTTCAAAGGGGAAATGGGGCACACTATTTAAATTTACATTCACCACGCTCAGATTTTCGATATGTCCGCGGACATGGTGGTAGTCCGCGGACATGAAAATCACTACGAGGGGGTTAGTATGTTCTATGTTACATGTATATGAAGTCAGGGATATTATGGTTAAGTTGTGCTACTAAAAACCTACGAAATTCAGTGAAAAAACTTTGTTAAAGGGACATTATGGTTAAGTTGCGCTACTAAAAACCTATGAAATTCAATAAAAAAACTTTGTTAAAGGGACATTATGGTTAAGTTGCACTACTAAAAACCTATGAAATTCAGTGAAAAAACTTTGTTAAAGGGACGTTATGGTTCAAAGTAAAACCGAAAAAAAACCTGAAATTCGGCAGTTATGGTAACATAAGCAACCATAACTCGCGCCACCGTGCACTGCTAACACTAACACCCAGGACATCAAAGATGACATCACAAATGTCATTGATGACATCACTGATGACATCACATGGCTGGCTCTCCCTTTTTATCCTTTACCGACATATCGAAACTACATAGTTTTCTTCAGTAACAGTCAGGAAGTAAAAATTAAAAAGGTACTATATTTGTAGACTTAGGGTCAAGTCACATCATATGAAACATATACATAGCGGAAGACACAGGCTTGAAAGAGAGCAATCCTTTCGGTGCATGAAGATAATCATTAGGGTTAGCAGCACTTTCTCATAGTTTTATTTTTATTACTCTACCTTCCCTGTATATGCTCATATTTGTATACATTATACTCACTCTCCTTTCCTTTGGGTGCAGTCACATCATGTGATACACATACATATGGTAAGTAGCAGCTTTGAAACAGAGCAATAGTTTCTCTGCATAAAGACAATCAGTTAGGTTATGAACTCTTTCTGCTACTATTTCTGCTTTTTTGTTTACTTCACTGTCCCTGTATATACTCATATTTGTATGTGTTGTTGTCTCTGTGTTTTGTCTTTAATAATTATGTATTGAGTGGGTTTTATTATCTACTTATTACATGTTTCACAGTACGCAAAACTCTAATAAGAAAGCAGTTATCATTTCAGTATTCAACATGGCAAGATTATGAATATGGCACCTTCATCATGTATGCTGCACACACTGCCTATGTTTCTGCATGAGTAGCTTAGTATACTGGATAGAACTTCATAATAGAATGCTATTTATATCAACACATTGCTTAATGCACTAATTAGCTCATGATATTTATCCCAATGATCCTTGACAGTTTTTGGTCAGCATTATAGAAATCCCTTGTACAGAGTTTTTATGAAAAGTAAATGCACATGTGATGTCATCAGTGATGTCATCAATGACATTTGTGATGTCATCTTTGATGTCCTGGGTGTTAGTGTTAGCAGTGCACGGTGGCGCGAGTTATGGTTGCTTATGTTACCATAACTGCCGAATTTCAGGGGTTTTTCGGTTTTACTTTGAACCATAACGTCCCTTTAACAAAGTTTTTTCACTGAATTTCATAGGTTTTTAGTAGCGCAACTTAACCATAACGTCCCTTTAACAAAGTTTTTTTACTGAATATATATATATATATATATATAGATATAGATATATATTACACGGCCACGTTAGTGGCCGTGTAGTTATGGTTAAGTTGCTAATCCCATAGGAAGAGCTCTTTTTGGACGGCTTATAACTTCGCTCTCCCTGGACGAATTGTAAGTGACTTCAATGCAGCACTCCAACTAAGTCAATGCCTAGTCTGGGATGCCCAATGGAAGCCTTTATTTATATATTTTTATGTCAAAGTTCTTTAAATCTGGATGATGAACCCTTATATAACCCCCCTCTCTTTGAATCCCCCTGACCTCACTGAGCCAAGAAGTAGGTTTGTTTTGCAAATTAAAAGATTTATTTGAAGAATTAAACAATATATATATTTTATTTATTTATTTATTTATAATATGTTCACAGCCAAAAGTGGCTTTACATATACAAACAGATGAAAACACAAAATCACACATTCCACAATTATTAAAAATGTTCAGACAAAAATATCCTCTGATAGATCCTTTAAAATTGTTAAAACTAGTTCATAAAATTTCATCATGTGGTGAAAAATGTTAATATCGTTTCCTTCCATCAGTCTTTTCCAAATAATTTCAATATCCTCAATTAGACTGGAATTCATATAGCGTAAAAGATACTTTTCACGCAGGAATGCACGACTCTCACAGTAACATAGCAAGTGTTTGGCAGTTTCAATTTGTAACATACCACAAAGTCTACAAAACCTTGTATTTCTCTAAAATCCAAATTTAGCTCCTAGGATTTCCATCGTGTCACAACGATTACATTTGAACATAAAATACTGTCTCACAGTTGCTGCGGTGGGAAAGGCATATAGATATTTGGGTTTCACAGATACTAAAGACCAATGTTCTAAAAATAAACCGCTTGTAGATTTTGTGGCCAGGGTAATCATGTCACGCTCCTTTGCATAGCTATATATTACTCCTTGTAGTAGTTTTTTAATCTTAACTTGCTTTAGGAATAGCCAACTCTTTGCATTAACAGTCGCCCATTTCACATATAGCGCATGTAATCTACTTAAATATGAGAACTGTTTTTTGTGACCCTCCTTGATAAATATATTCATCAGTTCGACCACAAAAGTACTAGTAGATAACATGCTTAATTTTGCATATAACATTGCTGATTTGTATTCCAATCTATCTTTTGCAAATCTAAAATTACCTTCTAATAAAATGTATTCACATGATGTTGCACTGGGTAACCTAAACAATGATTTTAAAATGTGTCCTTCTAATTTACACATTTCATTCATAAATTTACCTCCCCAAATCTCAGCACCATATAATAAACAGGATATTATCTTACTAGCATATAATAATAAGATGGTATTTACTGAGATACCTCCTTGTTTCCCTATAAATTTACTAATTGCAGCAGTATTTTTTAAGCATAAAAGTTTAATTGCCTCCCAAAGATGTTTCCATTGCAGCTTAGAGTCAATTATGACTCCCAAATAACGATATCATTCAACTTTTTCAAGCCTTGTTGAGTGCACCATCCACTTAAAGTTATTGGACCAAGTTTGTTTCGTGTTACCCAGAAAGGCCATTACCTTTGTTTTTGCAATGTTAATCTTTAACCCATTCTTTTCAGAAAAGAGCAACAGGCAATTAAGCCTTGTTTGAAGCCCTGCCGGAGTATAGTCTAATAAGACCCGATCATCAGCATAACCTAACCAGGGTAGCTCTAATGTGCCCAACTTCACTGGATTAACCAGTTTTTTGTCTACCTCATTCATACAATCGGCCAGGTAAAGATTAAACAATGTCGCTGCTAGCCTGCAACCTTGTTTTCCTCCACAAACTGTGGGGATTGATTCGAACAGCCGTCCTTCACCATCTAAACGTACCCTAACTGAGGTATCAGAATAGAGTAACTGTATCATAAACAGAAGTCCTTCAGTTTGTTCCAAAGTTTATCTCTTATCACTGTATCAAATGCTGCAGAAAAATCTATGAACACCACATATACTGGCAGCTTACGGACATTCCACGAGTACTCAACTGCTGATACTAAATGAATTATATTTTGGGTAGTGGAAGAATTTGCTCGAAACCCTGCTTGATAGATCGGCAAGATTGTGTTCCTCTCTATCCATGTATCTAGGTCGTCAAGTAATACTTTTGCAAATAATTTTGCCGGGATGTCCAGCATTGCCAACATACGATAGTTTTGAGGGTCTTTCCATTCTCCCTTTTTATATATCGGCAGAATTACACTTTCGTGCCAATTTTTTGGAATCACCCCATTCATACCAATCCATCTAAACAGCAGGTAAAGAACTTTTGCCCATACTTCTGGTGCTAAACGTAGGAGTGCATTACATGTCCTGTCAGGGCCAGTAGCTCTATAAGTATGCAATTTCACAATCATGTTGGCCAGAGAAGATTCAGAGAAATTGCCTGACTTGGTTTCAGCCCGTCTTTTATAATCTCATCAGAGCCCAAAGTATGTTTTACATGCATAATCCACTCTTTTTCTCCCATCGCTGTTAGTTGGGAGGTTACATTTTTTTGCATCATTTATTACTCTCTACATCCCTTGATGGTTATTTCTTCTTGCTTGGGCAGCAATATTTAACCATATTTCGCATGCCTTATTTTTTTTATGGTGACGCATCCACTTCCTGTGTTGTTTTTTTAGCCATTTTATCTGTATAGTGGCATCGATACTCTTGGCTTCAGCAATTTGCTTAATAGCTTTCCTCAAAGCATTTTTAGCTTTATTAATTGCTGGATCATAGGAGTTGTATTTGCCGTGGGTAAGATTCCATTTTTCACCATTACTGGAATACTTCCGTTTTTTTGGAGGCAGCTTTGATCTTACTTATGACTTCTTCATATTTGCCAATAAATTCGTTATGAGTAGCAATTTATCCATCATCTATCACGTCCCACCACTTTTGTAGCTCCTTAACGGCTACGGAATTTACTTTTTCTAGTTTAGTGGGATTCCAAGAGATCCGATTAGCTGCATTATTTACTTTTATATTCCCAGCCATATGGTATTCTGCCTCCTCTTTAGGGTATTCCAGCATTACAATAAGTGGAAAATGATCACTTTCTTTGCGGCTTCCTATTGCCATATCGATAATGAAGCTATTGGCGTTTTCAATAACAAAAATGTAGTCAATTGTGGATAGACTACCCCAGCCTACTCTTGTTATCCCTCGTTTAGCATCACCTTTAGTGTGTCCATTTAGCATGATAAGCTGTTGGCTAAGTATCAGCTTACACCAAGCTTCACCACTCCTATTGCAGAATCCCATTGCAATAGGGCCAGAACTCTTATCCTCACACATGGGGTCCTCTGGTAAAATTATCTTGGCATTAAAATCTCCTGCAATGATAATGGGAAGCCCAGCCTTGTATTCTGTTATAATTTTTGTTAACATCTCAACATTCTCTTTGTACTTAATTCCATTTGGTGGGTTGTAAATATTTATAAGCAAGAAACTGGGGAATCGGGGGCTATTAGTTTTAACAATCACTCCAAGAACCATCTGATTGGACCAGCTAGATTTGACACCGGTCCATGGGTGCTTAATAGCTGTTAGAAGTCCACCTTTTGGGCGGCCTCTCTGACCTTTAGCTGCCAAACTTTCAATAGAAAACCACCCGTCTATTTCACATGTATCGCATAGCCATGTCTCTTGCAATGTGACCAAACAAAAGATATCTAAATTATTGAGGGGCCCATCTTTTGTCTCATAGTGCAAATTCCCTCTAGTGTTCCATGAGATCATCATGTTGGTGTCATCAGGAACATTGTTCTAGTCTAGATTTGAACTCTATTGGGAGCCATTGCCAGTAGCCAACCATATCTAGATCACTGTTAGACACACCATGATCTTTTATATTCCCAACTTTTTCAGGTTGGCTAACCTTACTAGCATACATTTGTTTCACTGGTTCTTTTACACATTTAAATGATTTAAGTGGGTTGATATCAGTTGATGTCTCATTCATGTTTACAGTTCTTAGATTCTCACTTCTTTTTACCTCAATAGGAACCCTCTGATATTTCACTTTACGCATAGAGGTTTCTGTGCAGGTACATCCTAGTTTAATAAAGTACTCATGGTGACTTAGTATAAATTCATGAGTAGTAGTTTCTAAACACCACACATTGGTCGTGATTAGTTTTGGGGTTACTAATTGGTCTACAATCTTAAAGTCGCTAGATTTTACAGGCCGCAACGGGACTACCAATGAACAGAGTTCAACTATTTGCTGTCTATTTAATAACTCCATTGGTCCAAATTTATCAATTGCCTGAAACTGTAGTGCCTTAACAAAATTTACTGGGTCTCTCTTGTAGGTAGGGTCATGCACTTTATCATTACTATTTTCACCAAAATGGACAGCCTTTCCAGCCTGTTTCACCACAGCATTACCTTTACTGGAAGGATACTGGCTCCGGACAAGCGACTGGACTTTGAACAGGTTCCTTTTTTTCTTCTAAGAAGAGAGTTTTAATAGCTTTTAATACCTTAGTAGAGATTTCTTTGTTATTATTCATCTTTTTTCCCCTCATTTCTTTTTTCTTTAATGGGACTACCCACTCATCTAGTGTCGGTGCCACTAGCTTGGTTGGTTTTAATATCTTATGCACTTTACTTGGACCCTTATGCTTTTTGTAACTGTCCTTTCCGATCATGTCCACTGGGGCGTGGATTGTTACTATGTTTGCATGAGAAGTTGGGTTCTTTGGTAATATGAATCGGTTTGGGTCTCATAGCTTCTAAAGTAACCTCACTAGCGCATGTAAATGTGCATTTTTCGACATTATTAAGCATAACTTCATCTCTTACAATGCATCCATTGGTGATCGCTCTCTCACACACATCATGTGGAAGTGGTCATTGTGTTTTTTTCAATTTTCTTTGTTTCATAACTTTTTTCCCATTTCTCGACTTTTTCTTATACCAACAGACCGTAGCATTAGAATCAATAGAGTACCCCACAACTTGGGGATACTGATCATTTACTGACTTAACTATGTTTGCTTCAGACTCAAGTCCACCATGGGGAATTGGCTTTAAAAACATTTCTGTATTAGTACCTACTTCTCTAAATGTCGTACGTTCCTTAGAGGAGTTTGCATGCAGTATGATAGTGTGATTGTCTAACTTGCGTCAATCATATCACATCTTTCAACAATCTCATTGAACATCCGTTCTAGAGCTTCCCACAGTTCTTCATTTTTCATGAGAGTGAAGCTCTCATTTTCTTCTGATTGTCTGCTATTTATGGAGATCATACTAGAGTTCATTCTAGAATTGGGGACAAACGTTTTTGTGTTTGTCACCTTCGGTGAAGTGATAGTAAACGTTATTAAGCCGGAGATGGGGTCAACAGTAATTCTTTCTTTTACTTCTTCATCTAATTTACTCAATTGACCAGCATTGCGGCTACAATCCTCCTTAATAACGGCATCATAGTGTGTGTCTTTATTTACTGTATCATGCATCGTGGGATCTAGTACCTGCCAGTTTTTTGGATCTCTAGGATAAGGCTATTAGGTTGATGTACTTCTGTGCTACTCCATATGGCCATATCGGTACAGATATTACAAGAATCCGTTATACTTATTCCCTTATGGGGACTCATCTCCTCTCTATTGTTTTGAGTTTCTAACAACAAAGTAATTTAGCGCCGATACATGGCAGTCTGTTGGAGAGATCATCCACTAGTTCGGCACTTATCGCAGATCTTACACTCTCTGCCAGGTTAGTGTTAGCCGACTTTATGGACTCAATTCTGTCCAAAAAAGTTGTAATTTTAGCTAGTTTGGCTTCAGGTAAGAGACCCTGCTTGCTAATGATCTTTCTTTTACAAGCACGGTTAGGACACTGGATCATATCAGTTATTTTGTTCACTTCAATATCTATACTACTGTTAGATCTTAGATTCATCCTCAATTGAAAGTTATTAAGTAACAACCAGATAGATGCTAAATTACAGTTCTAGTTCCACTCACCTTTAACAGAGTTTCTCTAGTGGGCACTCTTTCGGCTATATTATTCTGCACAGCGTTGTTAATAATCAAACAAACTATGTAGTTCTCCTCACATGTATTGATACTTTATTCCCCTTATTGCACTGCAGCATAGTCCTCGCGCAATGCACCTTGCGCCTCGCAACGCAAACAGCCAACAACACACTTCCGTGCACTTACTGGAGCGCGCACGTGGTGCACTGCATGCTGGGACTATGTCTCTGCACAGGGGAAGTGGAGGGGAGGGGCCAACTAAAGCAGGCCAATCCTTGGATCTACAAATTTAAAAAAAATATAAAACTACAATTAGTATCATGGGTATACACACAGGGCGTGTCTAAATTGACAAGGATCGGGTAGGTTACACAAAAGGTGGGCGTATCCAATCAGACACAGGTCTAGTTACTTGTAAAAGGGGGTGGGCGTATCCAAACGGATACGAATCTAGAGAGACACAAGGGCAAATATAGGTGTTCAATCCAACTGCTCATGTATATTTACAGGAAAGTCAGACAGTGTCCGGGTGTTGGCGAGTAAGACTTCCTCCTGGAGCTCGCAGTTTGTGAGCCAAGTCCTCGTAAATAACCGCTGCAGATGAAAGTCCAAGATCCACGTTAAAGTCGATTGCAGCCAACAGCACACTTCCATTCACTTACTGGTGTGCGCGCGTGGTGCGATGCATGCTGGGACTATGTCTCTGCACAGGGGAAGTGGAGGGGAGGGGCCAACTAGAGCAGGCCAATCCTTGGATCTACAAATTAAAAAAATATATAAAACTACAATTAGTATCATGGCTATACACACAGGGCGTGTCTAAATTGACAAGGATCGGGTAGGTTACACAAAAGGTTGGCGTATCCAATCTGACACGGGTCTAGTTACTTGTAAAAGGGGGTGGGCGTATCCAAACGGATACAAGTCTAGTGAGACACAAGGGCAAATATACATGTTCAATCCAACAACTCATGTATATTTACAGGAAAGTCAGGCAGTGTCTGGGTAAAGCCGCGTAAGACTTCCTCCTGGAGCTCGCAGTTTGTGAGCCAAGTCCTCGTAAATAACCGCTGCAGATGAAAGTCCAAGATCCACGTTAAAGTCGATTGCAGCCAACAGCACACTTCCGTGCACTTACTGGTGCGTGCGCGTGGTGCGCTGCATGCTGGGACTATGTCTCTGCACAGGGGAAGTGGAGGGGAGGGGCCAACTAGAGCAGGCCAATCCTTGGATAGGAAAGTCAGGCAGTGTCGGGGTGTTGCCGCGTAAGACTTCCTCCTGGCGCTCGTAGTTCGCGAGCCGAGTCCTCGTAAATAACCGCTGCAGATGAAAGTTCAAGATACACGTTAAAGTCGATTGCAGCCAACAGCACACTTCCGTGCACTTACTATATATGTATATCACACTTTTATGAACAAAATATTATCTGAATAGCACACTTATGAATATGGACGGTAATCAACAATGGGTAATATTAAAAAATTAACAATCTCTTTAATCACTTAGGAGTATGAATATGAAGGATACTGTAGCAGAGAATACTTTATGTGATTCAAGGAAATGCAATAATGGGAAAGAATGTAACCCAGAAATAGACTTGATATGATTTAAATCAAAAGATAATATGGTCACTTTGGTCAGATTTTCAGAAATAAAGTCAAGATTTCAAATGACAGATTGCCCATTACAGATTTGGAATCAACAGGATGGACACACGATTCTATAATGCAGTTCTGGACAGGTTGAAATGGATAGAAGAGGATTACTTTAAACTAAGAGCTTGGTTAAGGACAGTTCTAGACTAGATACTCACTCCTAGCTTTGGAATGGAATGGGCGTCGTCAAAGATCTGGTCAAGGGGTTTGGCTTCACTCTCGCCACCGGACAGGTCTCAGGCCCTCTGGGTTCTGTGTTCAGCACTGCACGGCGGTCTGTGGCCTCTTGAACTTGATCTGACGGGTCTTGGATTATAGCACTGCTTTCTGGGTCTGGACCTCGGTTCTAGCACAGGGTTCTTAGCTAGAAGCAGACAGCTCAGCCCAGCTGTTTAATGTGAGAATCAGGTTTGCAAAAGATTCTGAAGCCTGCTGAAAAGGATTCAGCTTTTGGTTTAGGCCTCTCTGCTTCAAGGTTCTAGAGTTTGGGTTCTAGAGTTCTGGTCTCTGGATCTAGATCTGGAGTCTGGAGTCTCTGTCTGGATATTATCTGGATCTGGTCTGGCAGAGTGCTTCGCAGGAATTGGTGAGTAGTGGAAAAAGAGAGTCTCTTATCTGTCCTAAGCAGTCTCTATTTATGTGTTTCCAAAGTGGGTGGGTAGGCTGATTCTCTATGCCCAACCCTCTAAGGATTTGATAGGTTAGAGGATTCCCTGTCCCCTGACTGGAGAAAGGATCAGCGTGTCATGAGGTGTCATCATGATGCTGCCATTTACCATCTAGGGAAGAAACTCCCCTTTGCTTTTAGTTAGAAAATCAATTTTTCATAACAAACATATTTCCAAGGTGCACAACTTGTTCATAATACATATACACATCACAAATAACTTAAGGTACATTCTTGTCCAACTCTGATCTTCCTAAGAGCTTTAGTTCAGAAATGACAACTTATTTGCGCTTTTGGTGGGTTTCCCAATATTGGTTCTGCACCAAATTTGATACATGCATGCAGATCCTCCCTGGGCATATTACTGTAAGTTCTTATGTTCATAGCAACAACACTGCAGATGCAATATTAATACATTCCGGAGTTTGGTCTCAGAACATCACACAGCGTCCAGCTAAGTCTTAAATTGTGAGTGAATTTTTCATTTTAAGAATCCCAAAGTTTCATATTTTGGTCAGCTTAGTACACTTTGTTATACGCAATTTTATAAAACATATATTTGCTGGGCTACCTGAATCCACAATGCTTTGTCTCCGCCCCCAGAGCTGGCTGACTCAGAGGTTCACATGTCTTGTTTCTCCCAGAGCAGTTGTTGACCAGTCACACCCAAATCAGCATATTCCTATTCCTCCCAAAGCCCCCATTGTCTTGACTGAGAGCAACATGCCAGGGTGCCTTGGCTAGTTCCTGTTCACACCAGTTTGTCAATCTCTTGGCCAAGGGCAGAAGGAAGCTTCTTTTGTCCAGGGAAAAGGTGTGGAATCTGTTTGATCCCAGTGTGGGAAACTTTTTAACTCTGCATCCAATGTCTACAAACTGTCTTTTCTTACAATATAACACACATTTTTAATACATACATAAACAATTGCTTCCTTCAAGTCATTTTAGAATATAGTTTTAAATTGTCTCCAACCCTTAGCAAGTCTTTCTTTGGCATAGTTTGGGGTTCCATGTTCAACTTTACAAAGAACTGGTTTTAAAATGTTGGCTTTCTGGTAGAGTGATTTCATCAATGACATTTGTGATGTCATCTTTCATGTCCTGGATGTTAGTCTTAGCAGTGCACGGTGGTGGCGCGAGTTATGCTTGCTTAGCTTACCATAACTTGCAAATTTCAGGGGTTTTTCAGTTTTACTTGGAACCATAATGTCGTTTAACAAAGTTTTTTCTTTGAATTTCATAGGTTTTTGGTAGCGCTACTTAATCGTAACATCCTTTTAACAAAGTTTTTTTACTGAATTTCATAGGTTTTTAGTAGCACAACTTAACCATAACGTCCCTTTAACAAAGTTATTTTACTGAATTTCATAGGTTTTTAGTAGCGCAACTTAACCATAATGTCTACGAACATCTGACTTCATTGCACACCTTCCGGAGAATGGCACATGACCATATGCTTGTGCACAGCATGATGACGTGTCCGAGAACCCATACGCACTTCACAATAACATCTGTGCTTCATGGACATTTTGGAACTACATTTCTACTGATGTAGGAACTTGCAACTTCAACATTTCCCTTTCACAGCTCCAACACCTATTCTTACTCATCCATTAACAATCTAGTACACAGTACATACTTTTGGCAAACGGCTATTTACGTTAAAATGACATCAGCTAATGCCATACATCCTCCCCAAGAGACACCACCACTGCTGTAATCAAGCACCATGAGAAACACTGCCCCCTAGGCTGGCAAACTCTTTGATAGTCTGTCGCGGGACACTTGGCCACAAGGCGGTGATGACGTCACTTCATTCACGTTTGGGCCGCCTCTTTTTAATTATTTTTTTTTAATTCCCAGCCTAAGTTTCCAAAGCGGTAACCCGTGCTACTAAAAAATAGGATTTCTCGTCCTATATCGGGATGTGGCGTCCCGGTTTAGAAATAAAATCCTTTTCCAAGATGGCCACCATGGAAAGGGAAAGCGCCACTTCCATACAGGGCTCATCTTCCCTTTCCATGGCAGCCTTCAAAAGGCAAAAAAAAATCTTCTACCTTATTAAAATAAGCACATTTTTCTTCCCTTTCAAATCTATCCTAATTGCGAATAACTTTACGACAAAGCCAGTCCCAGGTTGACATGACCACTTTATTACTATGTTTTGTCCCTTCTGGTCATGGCCAGTAGCCACATTGTCCGGATCATGACCTTATACCATGACCCCGACATTCGGGCCACTGCCCATGACTACAGCCTACCCCTCAAGCACTAAAAAAACCATGCTTGTCGATCCTTGACAATGAGCCTTACGCAAATTTGCTGTAAATCCACCCATGTTTTATTTTTTCAAAACTGTCACAATAATACAAAATCATTTGTCATATAAGCTATGTACAAAATTCCAACAAACTTAGTAAAGTCATTCAAAATTCCGTCTGAAATATTCCAAACATGTCACTGGCAATATTCCTCACCTCCCCAAACATTATTGCATAAGTTTCACAAGTGCAATGCTCACAAAATATTATTGTCCCGAGGGTATGACCATGTATTTATGTACATACGTTGATTTATCGCAAATATTTCCACATCAGCTTACCGCATTTCTCCTCTTTGAGAAACCTACGAAATCTGGCAACAGGGCGTGTCCATCTTGTGCTATTGTTAACCATTGCTACGTCGGCCTAAGGTAAACTGGCCAGACGTCACTAAATCATATGTCCTGACTCTCACATAACCAACCCTAGTGATAATGAACCCCTTTTTCGGTGACGTTCTTCTTCAGCGTAGACAAATGCGCCCATAACCACCTACGTGACGTGACGCAGAACCCAAAAATCAACACACAGCGACTAACAACATACCACGTCACAATTCAAATTATTAAACCGCTGTTTAAAAGAAAACAATAACAGTATACAATTTGTAAAGTACTTTTATTTTACAATAAACTCTCCGAGAACATCCGACTGTTCCCATATTCAATCAAATTGCAAATTTGTTTCTTCGCTCGTGATCGAAAATGTTAATTGTGAGATACACGTTCTTCTTTTTCCATACACAAAGTGTTCGTTTTTGATGAAGGAACCGCTTGGGTCCCACGGTGAATTTCAGGGCGTCTGCATCAACTTACGCCTAGACCACCATAAAAGATGTTATGTTACTCCTAATCGCTAGTGCAGCGTACGGACACATGCGCGCTGGCCGATCGTCCCACAAAACAGTCACAGTAATCCACCCGTTCATGACTACGTGCACCTGACGAATGAAGAACCCATCAGTTGGCATCTGGAATCCATGGCAATCGCAGTAAGGCAGCATGTAGCTATTTAGAAAACATAACAGAAAATATGTATCAATACCCAACCTTTATTACACTTTATTGCAATATATGTATTATTTCCTTAATTCGGCATAGAGTTTAAACTAACGATTAGCACACACATCAAACAATCTCAAAAAATACAAAAAGAACCTAGAAACTGATACACAATTCCATATAGTCAGTCATACATGACATTTTAAAGAAATATTAGCGTTGAACCTGGGTGAATCTAGTTATAGTGGACATACAACTACATTTTGCACTTCCCATAACCACATAAAAAAGACAACCACACAGAAAAATAGTACTTGAGTTACATTGCCAAAATTAATCTTCAGATAATAATAGGTTAAACCTCGTTCCGGTATATAGTCGTCAAAAGCAAACTTACATAATATTCACCGTCTCCATCGTATTTGCAAAAATCAGTCCGTAATGCTCAATCCGTTTGCATCAAATAATCTTCATTCACATGTTCCGTACACACTTTTGAAATGCATAACCTTATCAAATGTTCTTTATTACAAACCTCCTCTCACTGACTGTTCACGAAAAATCCCTTTCTCTCAAGGTCAAAAAACTATTGACCCTTCTACTTTCTGTCCCATGCGTGGGCTCTCTTAACTTGCAATCAAAAAATCTAAGTTGCTGACCTTCACTCAGAATCTAAATACATTCTCACTTTGCAACAACACGGCTCAATGCACCCATGAGAACTCGTATTGTCATGCACGTTCACGGCCGCTGTTTCCATCAAACACTGCAGGTGGCTGCCTCAGATGCCAAAGTCTAGGGGGCACCAATCTGACTCCAATATTATTTTACATACATCGTGACACAGACACATTACTCCTTCACCGGTATTTTACGCACAATAAATTGAGGAATATGTCCAAATAGGGTGGCCAACTTTGTCACATCCCTTTGTGGGACAAAAGGTGGTGATGACGTCACGGTGTCATTCACCTGGCAGAATCAATGCATTGCACCCAAAGCTACTGACATGACCGGCCTGCAAGCCTGTCACGTCAGTAGCTGCGGTTGCAATGCAATACAATAGGACTCTTATTTACAGATTAGCTGCCACTTGCCAGCCACTGTTATTCCCATTCACGGAAAATGTATGTATATGACCCCCTCCCCGCTCAGCCCTAACCCCCAGCATGACTAATTGTGATTCCTAACTTACTCTGTTAGATCACAAATTGTGCTCGAACAGAGCAAGTCAGGACAACCCGTGTCCCGCAGATCCACTGGCCAAACTGCTCAACACAGGCACCAATTGCGGGACTATCCTGCAAATTACGGGACAGTTGCCCACCCTACCTCCAAATATACCGTATGACTTTTGTAACAAAAACACCACTTTTTTGCTTCTTGCTGCCACATCCCGTCCCATCCTCATCAACCCTCACCTCCCCAGACAGTATTTAATAAGTTTAACAAGTGCAATGTTGTGTTTTTTATATGTTTTTGCAGCGATTTCCGCAGACACCAAAACACGGATCAAAGATGGCGGATGTATCGGAACAATCTGACACACTTGACGTCCTTCACCATCCAATGAACGAACACGTCACATCTCCGCGTACATTACGCGCCCGATTACCCAATCGGTGTCCTGCCCGCGGAGTAAATAGGGAAGTTAGATATCACAAATTTTTTTAGACCTACTTTTTGATCGTTTTAAAAAAAAACTACTGGACAGATTTTCACCAAATTTACAAAAGCATGCTTTCGGGACCAAACAGCTGCTCCTGCCGCAAATTTGGTGAAAATCCGTCCAACGGTTTGATCTGTAGCCAGGTTTTTCCCCCATTCAGTTTATAGGAAAAAAATAAGTTTTGGGACCCCCCGTATAACTTTACCACCCTGGACCAACCCTCACCAAACTTTGCCAAAAAATTCAGAGTGGGCCATATACTTGCAAAGTTTGGTAAGGATTCGTCCAGGGGGAGCGGAGTTATAAGCCGCCCAAAAAGTGCTCTTCCTATGGAAACAGCAACTTAACCATAACTATACAGCCACTACGTATATTCACATCACTTTAAATGGGTGTGGCTGCTGCAGTCCGTCTCACTCCTTCTAATACCTGTCTTTGTCTTATTGGAGTGTTTGGCGGTGGAAGCCCCAGGCTATTGAAATAAGGTTGACCTTCCCCAGTCACTTTTCCTCCATTGGTGGTGACCCCTCCACCACATGGGCACCACTTCATGCATGTTCCGCAGCAGATCAATATTTCAGAGGCAGCCACACACCCTGGTGGTTGATACCGTCAATGCCTCACAGCCTGGAGTGTATTCTTTCTTTCAAGAGGTTATATCTGCCATGTGAGGCCTATGCTGTCACTACTGGACTGCCTTCAGCACAGAGGCATTCCTGGGTGACCCCCATGCACTCCCATCATCACCACTGCGTGGAACAGTAAACCTGTTATTCTTTGCTGTGGTGTCCCTGTTCCCATGGCAATGCCGCTGTCAACATTGAGCTCCAATGCGCAAGCGCAGGGGTCCTCCTCCTATCTTCTCTGTGCCTGTGTGAGTCAACTCTTCACCTGGGCCGTAAAGATGCAGCGACCTGGGACTTCCCTCACCGCTCCATCCACTTCCTCTGTCTCTCTTCACTTCCCAGGCCGCTCTGGTAGCTATGGCACAGCACGGATTACAGCTTTGTGCAGCCTATATTATCTATCTATCTATCTATCTATCTATCTATCTATCTATCTATCTATCTATCTATCTATCTATCTATTTCACACTTATAAAGTGCAGAAGCTTACACAAGAGGTACCATAGCACTTAAAAAGATGCAAAACCAATGAGGCTAACTGGTGAAAGTAGTTAGATAAAAAGCAAAGTTTTTAGATTAGCTTTAACAACATTGAAGTCTGAGAGACGGTAAAGAGAAACTGGAAGAGAGTTCCAGAGTTCCAGTTCGGCTGGTGCCTCCCTCTGGAACAGACTCCCTGCCTTTCTGAAACTTGAGCAGAACCATCTCCGGTTCCGGAAGCAGCTCAAGACTTTCCTCTTTGCTGCTGCCTTCTCTCTTCCGCTACCTTGCTGTTCTCCTGTCTGATACTGCACTAGTTACCCAGACACCCTCTAATCCACGTGCTCAGACACGTTCCCTCCCAGTTGCACACCTGCACTGCCCCCTGTAAACCTTGCACTTGGGGCTGTATCTGCAACCCTTCAACCCCCTACGTGCACTTATTTATCTCTTGTTTTTCTGCATCTGCAAAGCCACCTGCTGGCTGCACTTCTTATTTTTGATGTTTGATCCTATGTCTTGAACTTGCTCCTCCTCCCCTGGCACTTCTCCCCTTCCATCTCCCCTGCACTTGCGCGATCTCAATGTCACTGGGCCTAGTAAAGATCGGTGTCTCGTTCCCCTCTCTTGCCTCGTCGATCCTTGAAACACTTATGTATAGGGTGCTATAAATAAAATATCATATCATATCCGATCTTAGGCCCAGATACAGAAAAGGCTCGACTTCCAACATGTTCTAAACAGTAGCGCGGGACAACCAAGAGTGCTGAGTGCACTGATCACAAGTAGCAAGATGGACTGTAAGTGATGACTCTCCTCTGAAGAGAAAGACAGCCCCTATAATAATAGGCTCAAAGGGAATCCCAGATAACAGCCTAACAGCAGCATTCTGCAGAACCTGCAAACGATTCAGCTGAGAGGAGGGTTGGACTAGCAGAATGGTGTTGCAGTAGCTGAGGCTCCCATTGTTAGCGGCAGCACTAACAAGTGCATGAAACCTAGTCGGAATACGATTGATCACCTATTTTAAGTCTAAAAAGAACCTGATCTGTGGACAGCACTGCTCTGAGCATCTGGTACAATTCATGCCATTATCCTTACACCCAGATTCTTGAGTGATTGAACTGCAGTAGGCGGCAGGTCCAGAGATAATGACCAAAAATCGGGAGTCCATAAGGAAGCAGACTGTAGAGGCCCACAATCAGCCCCTCTGTCTTGTCTGCATTCAGCTGGAGCCAATTTGAATTCATGCAGTCTCCAACAGCCTCTGTAAGGCCATTTCCTGAGCACACTTGGTCCAGATCAAGTCCAAGAAGCAGTTGGGTATCATATACATTGGAGTAAAAGTGGAAGCCATGTGAATCAATCAGACTAGCCAAAGGTTGAACATAGATATTAAAAGGCCTCATCTGGGCAAACCCACATGCACTTCTCCTGGTCAGAGTGTGCACTATTGCTTTTCGCTTCTTCTCTTTCACTCCACCCAGCCCCTTGGTGGGCTGAATGGTACACTCTCCAAGCAAAGGTAAGCCCAGTAACTAAACTCCTGCACACACTACATAAACAAAACAACACATGAATACACTATTACAACCCCTTGGTGTTCATGACTTCATTTCCCTCAGGGTACAAACATGCAGCCCTACCTACCGGGGCCCAAAATGGTGCAGGGGCTACAGCATACATGAATTTATTATGATAAACTGCCACCAGGTGGCTGGTTCCATAAGTTATGTAATTTTAAACTGCTTGTTCACTTTGATAGGTTTTCCCATTTGCATTGCAAAGAAAGCCAATGTGAACATGAGAAGAACTTGAGTTTTACACATACAGCTAGAAACCCTTTGGATTGCATCTTCCTGAGGTATTCATGAAAGATCCTTCCAAATTGTAGACTTTTACCATCTTGTAGACTTCAACACATTTGTAGCTGAATTGGAAACTGTAGTATTGGGGGGTCTGGCAGCAGGCACGAGCTTCCAGATAACCTCAGACTGGAAAGCAGTTACTCCCTATTTAGGAAGCAGCTGAAAACGTTAGTTTTCCGGTAATTCGTTAATTATTCAGCTTGGACTCCCTTGAGTCCTCCTCTTTTCTTTTTATGTAGTCCTGTGACCTCTTTTATTCGTGTTCTTGTCTCGCCCTGATGCTTGCGAGCTTCGGCGCGTTATAAATACATAAATAAATAAAAATAAAATGAACAGGTATGCAGAGATGATGCTGGAGACAGCTCAGTACAAAAGGAAAGTGTCTTTATTCAGTTTCAGGGCAAGTTAAAAAAGGGAGGCGGGAGCTAGATAATACACACCCTCTCCAGTCAAATCTCCTTTCCTGAGTCCCTAGCAGTCAGTCCTGGAACTTTGATGTACTGTGAGGTTCCAGGCTACCTCATGACATTCTATGACCTGCATTGGTGCACAAAATGCAAGACGCATACTACAGAAACCAAACTCTGGCTTACACATTTTAGTAAACTAAATCGACTTTGCACTTGGTAAAAGTGAAGCTCATTGTAGTTACACATTCTGCTGGCATGCCAATTACTGCTGTCCAGCAGTGGGTATAGAAGGGGTGTCTTATATGTGAATGTTGCTTGTAAGTTAAATAATGAACCCATTGGCTGGCAGGACCATATGGGCACAAACTCACCAATGTAATTTTGTAAAACGCAGTACCATGTATAAAAAAGAGACTGTTCAGCAGAATCCATTTACTAGAGCTCCTAAAATATCCCGATATCTGGGAGGTTCCCCATTGCAGATGGAATCTGACACAGTGAGTATGCAGGTGCACGTTGCAGGAGCATGCAACAGCATTTTTTAGGTGGGTGCCCAATATGTGGTGACATACTGCCCATGCATTGTTTGTTTGTTTGTTTGTTTGTTTCTTTATTTGTAGCGCACACCAGACCCGAAAGTATCAGGACGCGAGGACAAGAATGCTTTAGGCTTACAAGTTACAAGGTTACAGTCACAGAGTTACAGAACAAAGCCAATACAGCAAGTAATACATTACATAGCAGAGCAGAATATAGCAGAACATAGAATACTATGGCTCGTTCCCTTTGAGCCACTTGATGCAGTTTACCCTAAAGTGTGGGTAGGTTTGGTCAAGCCTTAAGGTGGGCAGGGGGAGTTCCACAATTGTGCAGCTTTGATAGGGAAGCTGTTCCCTCCAGTTGTAGTAATTTTGAATGGGGGGACAGCTAGGCAGTTCATGCAGGCTGCTCTCAGGGGTCTTAATGTAGTTCTTTGTTTGAACCTTTCAGTGAGGTAGCTAGATGCTAGGTTAAGGCATTTAAATGTAAGGGAAGCAATTTTAAGTTTAATTTTGTCAGTTGTGGTTAGCCAGTTGGATTATTTGCTGAATGTTGTGATATGTTCTCTTTTCGAGATTCCTAGTGCCGCTCTAAGGGCATTATTTTGTAGAATATGGATTTTCTGCGTGATGTATTTATTAGCATCTAGATAGAGAACGTTGCAATAATCCAGTTTGGATAACACGAGTGCTTGTGCCAGCGTGGTGCAACTGTTTGAGGACAGGTAAGGTTTAGATGATCGGATTAGCTTACAAGTATAGGCTGTGGAAGAAGCCATAGCATTCACTTGTTTTGCTAAGGTTAGGCTAGAGTCGAGGTAAAAACCTAGTGTTTTTACCTCCTTAGCCACTTTAATGTGATATGGCCGTCTATGAAAAAGGATGAGTAGTCTTGAGAAAGTTTCTTGATGTTGTGTGTAGTCCCCAGTATGATGAGTTCCGTTTTGTCATCATTCAGGCATAGACCATAACATGCCTTCCATGGCTGGATGATGAGGTATATCTTATTCACCAAGGCCAAATCCAGTTTTTAATTCCCAGAAAGTGGGATGAAAATCTGGGTGTCATCTGCATAGTTAGTGTAGGTGACGCCCAGATAGTCTAAACAGGGGCTTAGTAAAAATGTTATACATGGTGGAGACACACACGATCCCTGGGGCATGCCACATGTGATTGGCGCATGGACAGCAGCTGCTGAGGTAGAAAAGACCCTCATTCTTCTCTCGCTTAAGAATGATTTAATCCATGCTATGGCTTGTGGCGAAAAGTGTGCTGCTGATTCTAGATGGTTGCAGAGCACTCTGTGATCCACCAGGTCGAATGCTGCTGTTAGATCCAGAAGGAGGAGCAAGGCAGTTTTTCCTTGGTCTCTCAGCTCATCGACCGGGGCTTTGAGGTCAATTAGTGCTGTTTCAGTACTGTGTTGCAGTCTGAAACCTGACTGCCAAGTACCTAGGAGGTTGTGCAGCTCCAGGAATTTTTGGATCTGTAGGTAGGCCACTTTATCTAGGATCTTTAGCAAAAAGAGCACCCTAGTGATCGGCCTGTAATTTGTTGGTGTTAGACAGAAACCTGTGCAGTTCCCTCTGGGACCACTGCAAAAGATTTAAGGCTACAGGTGTTTGGCAGTAAACCCACTTGGTAGCAGTCTGTACCACCCAGATTTACCTGGTAGCTGTGGCTGAGCAGTCAGACTTCCCTCAAGAAGAGTTAGGCAGTATACAGAGCATACATAATAGGTACAGAGGCACAGTAGTTCAAGCAAACACTGACCAGAGCTAGGTGTAAAAGTATATAATTATTTATTTAAAAGACACTCATAAATTACACTAGCACAGAAAAGGTAAGTAAGTCAAAACACAGTCACTATTACTTATATGTACATCCCTAGTTATTTGTTGGACAAGTCTAGGTTAACACCACTTATTTCCAAACAGAGGTGAGCGCTTAACGTTAGATGGCACTCCAACAAGTTAGTTAAAAAGGGAGGGAAAAGGCAGAAATAATGAAAACAGCAAGGTAAAACACTTTTCAGAGATTCTCAGTAAGTTTAGCAAGGCAGTCTATTGAGGAGCAAGGAAGTTCGGTTGCCAGGCCCACTCTAGGGAAAGCCAGGCGAAAAGATGCCCAAGATCACACAATGTCACAAGTCTTTACAGGTGAGTCGAAAAGGGTTTTCTCAGTTAAGAAAAGTTTAGTTAGGGTGTCCCAGGCTTACCCAGGGTCGAGAGCCGAGGGTTAAATCTACCCCGTACAATCGGTGGCAAGGGAAGCCGGGCGGCACACGGTACCTTTAAAATGGAAAGGATCCTCCAGCGGTGGCAGTTGTTCCTGGTAGTGGGTGCAAGTCGCGGCGTCATCCAGAGGAGGAGAAGATCTCGTCGTGGAGGAAAGCTGGAGGTCGTTGCACTACCAGGGAAGAAACCAGCCGTGGAGTTTTTCCGGTTAAAAGGATGTTACCCCTCTTTCGCGGTGGAGGTAAAAAGTGGTATCCCGGTTGCCGGAGTGCTTGGCACAGGCAAGGCGGCCACGAGATGCTTCAGGGCGGCAAAAAGGAGGCAGAAACTGGTTGTCCCCACCAGTCAAGGGAAGAAGACTCTCCGGCGGGAGATCTTCTCTGTCGTCGGAAAAAGTGGTGAGACGGTTCCGCAGGGCTCCACCGGTAGTGTCGTCTTGGCAGGTCGGCTCGGCTTCTCCCTCTTCGGCTTCTTAGGTCCTGTGGCGACTTCTGAAGAACCAGTCCCAAAAACCCTGCTTTTATGCAGCAAACCCCCATTCATACATCCTAGCTGTCACTCAAACATGCTAAGTGGTGAGCGGGGTGGCTCACCACCTGGGCCAATCACACCAGAGTGCGACATGAGTTGGCAAGGCAACTCAGTCCAGGGTGCCTAAACCCCCTCCCACACCCCCTGTGGTACCTAGACAGAATGGCACCACTTTGGAGGGCTTCTGTGCAGAAGCCCGCCAAAAGTGGAACAAAGGCTCGACTCGGGTTCAGGGTTACTGAAATGAACCTAGACGCCATTTTGGCGGCGAGTTCTGGCAAAAAATCCCAACCGGTGAATTTATATTAAATAAATAAACCGGCGGTATCTTTAACATTGCACCAAAAAGTGGTGCATTAAAATCAATGGGAAATCCCATTGGGAAATATTCCGGTGGAGTATTTCCGTGGTATCCACTGCCACCAGCCAGAAACTCGGCGAGGGGGGACGGGACAGTACCCCCTCAACAAAGGACCCAGGGACAATCTAATTGCCCCTACCAGTACTTCCACAGTATGATGGTTTGTACTGGTTAAGTTCCTAAGTTAAGACTAGTAAAGTCAATGGTGACTTTACAGACCCAGGGAGACAGTAGTCAGTCCCAGGGTGTGGAGTCTATGTTTGGGGGTCTCTATGACACCCCTGTGTTACTGCACTGAGGGTGCTGTGTAACCCACATTCAAAAAACCAATGATAGCCTATGGGAGAAAAATACCCCATAGCCCATAAGCACATAGTAAGTCACAGAAACACTCTCAAGTCATGTCCAAGAGTGAGGGTAAAAGAGTCTCACTCTTGGCAGGAGAAAAAAATAAACCCCAAAAATCCAGCAAAGCTGCTGGGGGACTCACTAGGTTAGGAAATTCAGCCTAAACAGAGAATTCTCCCTAACAGTTGGTATCGCCAGGTCCAGTGTTTCCTTCTTAAGGAGGGGAAGGACTCACGATTCCTTAGGGTTGCTGGGTATAGTGCCTGAGGTGAAAGAGGAGTTGATTAATAACGTGATGATCGGGGATAGGTCTCTGGCCGTGACTTTTGTTATTTGAGCCGGGCCGTTGTCACCTTGGCAGTTTGAAGATTTCAAAGATAGATAGGATTATTTTTTCTACCTCCAGTATGGAAACTTTAGTAAAGTTAAATCTTTGTTCAGGTTTGGTATTGGTAGGTGAGTTATTAGATTGGCTAGTTGCTGAGGGAATATTTAGTTTTTTCTTGTCAATTTTGACTTGGAGTGTCACAATTTTATCACTAAGGGCCTTCTGAATGTTAGAACACCATGTTTTAATTTTGTCACAGTTATCGGGTGCTGGGATGGGATTCTCTAGCTCTTTCAATATTGTAAAGAGCTCCTTAGTTCCTGATTTAGCTTGTGCTATTCTGTTGTCAAAACTTTCCTTTTTGGCACGTTCGTTTTATTTCAAGTTTGTATTCTGTGGAGATGCTGATGAGGGTGGCTTTATTTGTCTCTGTTGGTAGTAGCCTCCAGCAGATTCCCGCTTGTGTTTTTCTATCCTTAGTTATTTTAGATGAGGGGTAAACCAGGCACTTAGGTGTCCTCTAGGTTTGCTGTTTCTCATTTTTAGTGGCGCAATGGTGTCCAGGGCATTGGCCATGACAGTATTAATTACGTTGACTAGAGATAAGGGATCTAATGTGTCCGGCAGTGAGTTTAAAGTTGGAAGGATTAGTAGTAATAGCCTGTCTGTTGTTATATATTTTTTTTGTTTCTTGTTAGCGTAGGGGCTGTTAGAGTATTATTTTGAGGTTGGAGGATTTTAGCATTTACTGAGAAAGCTATACGAGCATGGTCTGTCCAAACTTGTGGGCAGACAGAGGTGATGGTTGTGTTGCAGGTGTGGTCCGCCACCCAATCGAGTGTGCAGCCTTTCTCATGGGTCGGCTGTGTCATTCTTTGGGTGAAGCCAAGCTCTCATAGCAAATTGGCAATGTTAGTGGCTTGTATGTCTTTGTGATCATTGAAGCATAGGTTCAAATCACCTAATAAGAGGGCTTGTGATGAGTTTTTTAGATTATCTGAGAGGATGGTGGATATGTCCTCCTCAAAGGTACCAATGGGTCCTGGTGGCCTATAGATAAGGTGTAAGTTGATAGTTTGTGAGTTAGCTGTTAGGAGCTTGACCGTTAGGGACTCACATGATTTTGTATGCATGGGTGCTTCTATCCGTATAGAGAGATTAGTTTTGGCGATGAGGACTAGGCCTCCTCCGTAGGAATTAGTTCTATCTTCTCAGAAGATGGTGTAGTTGGCCGGCACTGCAAGCATCAGGGCTGGGCCAGCCAAGTCTCTGTAATGGCTAGGAAATCATAGTTGCCTGTTTGAATAATGTCTGAAATTTCTGTAGCATGTGCTATTAATGACCTGGCATTAATAAGTGCTCCTATGATGGTAGGGCTGTCTGTGGGCAGTATGGGTGTGGCAGGTCTATTCGGTTTGGCTATCTTATTATGGTTAGTGGGGTCACTTGATGAGGAGTGCTTTTGTTTGGTTATGTCCTTTTGAAGACTTCTACTATAGGTACATACAGTAATGTGCCTGGCTAATAGTTCATATATTTTTGGTAGTCTTGCACGCAGTTTGGAGTTCCTTTGTATGAGGTCACAAGAAATATTAGTTATAGTAGGGTTAGGATAGGGTATCTTTCCTAGAGTTGGCATGTCCAGTCTAGTAAGGCAGTTATGAGTTTCAGAGGTCATGTCTTGGGAGGGTGGGCTTGCAAGGGTCATTATAGGCCTAAGAGCAGTCAACTACAGTAGGATGACAAACATTATAAACCGGTATTGTATGAGTAACTCAGGAATTGGTCAGCAGTGCTAGGGTTAATACATTGTGCAGGCCGCGCTAAACAGAGGTTTATATATTGCATTTGGTAGGAAACCAAGTTACTTATAGTACAATTTGAAAATCTCTAATTGCAAGTAGAGTTCATTCGCGGTATCCTTAATATTCGTGATTAGCAAAGTAGATATTGTGCTAGCTTATTGGGCACTCGCCATTACATGCATGCATGTGCAATCATTGCATTTGTAGTCAACAGTAGCATTATATATATATGAATCACATGTGGTCAGACATTAATTATGCAGTTTATAAAATGTACGTTTTGTTGTTGGGCAAGGGTTCACTGTATTAGTCGCTAACAAGTGCATGTGCACTTCCGTAACGAGCTTGGGATGTTAGCAGTAGGCTGATTCTCAGTGAGTGTGCAGAATTGGGTCTAGGAGGGCAGATTGTTATAGTCTTCGCTGACAGTTGGTTGCCTTAGGAGGATGTGATCTGCATCTTTGGTGCAGTAACGTTATAGTTTGTAGGGGAGACTAGAGGGATGCTTGAGTGAGCTCACCTGACAGTTATTCCCTAAGAAGGGGTTGCAGCAGAATGACAGCCCCTTGCTCCTGTTGCGTTCTGTCTGCTCCGTCAGCACAGGAATTCTTTCCTAGGCCTTACTTCATAGGCCGGCCAGAAGCCTGCCGGCTATTGGGCCAAAGTAAAAACAAATGCAGCAGCCAATCCAGCGCAAGTGAGGACAGGCACACAGTGCTACAAGATCAGGCAAAAGTTCAAATCTGGGCGGCGGCCATCTTGGAAGCTTTTTGCTTCATGGTTTCTAATGGATTTGGGTCACAGAAAGGAAATGTGTATCTACTTCAATGCAGGTAACTTGTTAAAGACTAGAAGATTGTGGATGTCAGGGAAAACCTAACAGCTGGTAGCGTGGATCGGGGGTTCAGTGAGGGGCTTCAAGGCAGTGGGTTAAAATGCCTAGAGCTTACCTCCTCTGCACGGTGCTTCTGAGCACACGGCGGCGACAACACTGTGGGGCTCCTGTTCCAGCAAAGGAAGGGGTGGGAGTGCGTCGGATGCACAGGATGTTCAATCACGCTCAGTACAACAGAGATGTGCTGGAGTTCAAAAGGGTAGTGGCAAAAGGTGGTGTACACTCCCCCATACAAATACAGTAAATGCTGCCTGCCATGTATGTATGGCAGGCAGCGTTTACAATGGATTTCTATCGAGGCTGCCTGCTTTATGCAGGTGTAAAAAGCAGGCAGGGTCCATTGGAATCCACAACATTTCCGCCATCATGTAAATCCACGCTGTCGCAAATGCTGTAGTATTTGTATGGCTTCAAGGAAGGGGTGTGGGGGCATAAGTTACATGACATGACATTAATGAAAGGTGTACAGGCATTATGCATGGCTTTTATGACTTTCATTTATGCTACGCCATGGACCAGAATGTGTGCCTATGTTTTTTTTATTTCACCCACAACAAAGTAGGGTTTGCACTATGCACTCTTGACTTTGTGGAAAGCCCGGCCACAGACTTCGCCAAAGTCAGCTTCACTTTCAGATGCCTTTGGTGAGCAGAAGCTGCCATTTTCTACACATCTGCACCCGGCTGTAAATTAACGACTGCCGTGGCTCCCGCTCTGCCTGTCACAACCTCTAGATGGAGGTGGGGCACGCGGTCACAGAACAATAGCTCCGCCGCTGCTTTATTGGCTGTGTCTGATGGGCTTGCTTGTTTGTGTGCATTTTATAAGTGTAATTACGAAACGCGGCCGCTGCTAGGACATTTCCATAAATGAATCAAAATGCGCACCAGCAGGTCTCAGGCACCTTCTCTAAATTGTCCTGTAAAACTTTTTATTGCCGCTGTTGGTTTTTTTTAACTATTATTTTGATTAACTCCTGTCTGCCTGTTTCACTGGGTTAACTGTCTTTATAACGAATAACACATATACCAACGACAAAACATAACAATTTTTTTTTTCTTTTTCTTTCTTTGGGTGGGAAACCCACCCCACCCCAACCGTTTCCCCACAAGATTTAACCCTTTACCCCACCCCCACATACATTTTCGTTATATATAATTTTCGTTATATATTCATTCTACATAAAATGTTTGTTATAAAGTCTGCATACCGTTTCACTGCAATATATCATCGTCACTGCAATATATGATCGAGGCAGAAGTCGAAGTGGGCGGGAGCGGTGCTCCGCTACTTGTTAAAAGAAACTTGTTTACTGTTCTGATACGTTTATTTTAAAAACAAACTGTTCCGGAATGCTTTAGTTTAAAAAAAAAAGTGTAGGAAGAAGTTGAAACTTGCACTTCAGTGCACTGCACTGAACCTTTCCAGTAAACAGCAGATGTGTTTGTCTGGAGCAGGGGTCTGCAACCTTTGACCCTCCAGGTGTTTTGGACTACAACACCCAAGCTACCACACCATTGAAAATGCTGACTGGGGCTGATGGGAGTTGTAGTTCAAAACATCTGCATAGCCAAAGGTTGAAAACCCCTGGTTTGGAGGGTTTGGATTGCGCATGGGTGGCGGCGGGCGATGGGGTTTGCGAGAAGCGGGCACAGGCCAGCAGGATACATAGTTCCACTACTTCTTTGCATACACTTTGACCACTGGATCGAGGTACAGCATGAGTCGATAGATGGTAACTTTAAGCCATCCCGACCTGCACTTCCTTGTGAGATGACGTGCATTTTGGCCTCGAAAACAGCTTTTAATAAAGGGAACATGAAAAGAAGACAGTCTGAAGACCAATAGCAAAAATGTTTTCTCCGATTCTTTTTGCTGACACTTCGTTAATAGAGCTAGCAATACTAGGGGCCCACCAGCAGGGGGAACTATAGTGTCCGTCCAAGCAGAAATATTACAATGGGTGACAAGCAGCAACATCTCAAACCACCTAAGGAGGTGCATGTTCTTCTGCAAGCGCTGTTCACAGATTAATCAATAGGTAACTAGGAATAATTTGGAAATAACAGCAATTATTATAGAGCTTCAAAGCAAGAGTAATCGGGCATAAAACGCTGTATAAAGACCTGATATAATTTCCATTGCTCCCAACATCACCCTCTTACCTCTTTTAATACATATCAAGATATACTGTGATATAAGCTACATATATGGTGGAGCAAGACAAGGAAATGCATGCCACAATTCCGCACCATTACATACAACTGCGCCCTACTTGTAACCCCTGGGTGTGTACCCAGGTACAGCGCTCCGTTGCTTCCCTCTAGACTTGGACTTAATATATCCCATGCATGCATACATTAATTTGGAACCACTATAACAATATTCCATGTTCAACTCGTTTCATTGAATCACTCTAATAAAATGTTCAATTTCAGCAAGATAGTGTTTGTGTACCCTAACCTAATTGCAAGCAAAAGACTGCATGGCTCCTGGTTTGGCCAACATTTGAGACTATGGGCCTCATTACGATGTTGGAGGTAGCCATGGTGCTATTAGCACCATGGCTACCCCCTTACCTCATTCCGGGTCCGGGTTCTCGAAATAGGGACTTACCTGGCCATTCCAACCTTGGAGGACCTGGTAAGTCCCCGTTCCGAGAACCATTCCCCATTCCCATTCGAGCCCCCAGAGGGCACAATGGGAATGGGGATAGAGCTAATAATGGGCCTGCTAATAGATGGGCTGTTATTAGCTCCCTGGTCCCTTAGCGGCTCCCGCTAAGGGCGCCTGGTAAAACCAGGCACCCATAGCGGGACCCGCTAAGGGACCTCGGAATAGGGCGGTAAGGGTTTACCGGCACCGGTCTCCTTACCGGTGCCCGTTAACCCTTACCGCCCACCTCGTAATTAGGCCCTATGTCAATTACCTGGAGCAAACTTTATTTACAACCGTGGATGATATAATTAGATGACATTGGGCCTCATTACACGGTAGGAGGTAACCATGGTGCTAATAGTGTCATGGCTGCCTCCAAAACCTTACTGACTCCGGCCTGGTGAATGGAGTAATTACTGGCCCATTCCAAGGTTGGTGGGACCGGTAATTCCCCATTCACCAGGGCCCTTCCCCATTCCCATTTGAGCCCCCAGAGGGCTCAATGGGAATGGGGAAGGCGCTAATAACGGTACCGCAAATTGTGGTACCGTTATTACTCTAAAGTCCCTTTGTGGGTCCTGTCCTTAACGCCTGGAAAAACCAGGCATTAAGGGAGGACCCGCAAAGGGAACTCATAGTAGGGCGGTAGGGGATTACCGGCACCAGTGCCCTTACCGGTGCCGGTAATCCCCTACCGCCTACCGTGTAATGAGGCCCATTATCACTGATCTATTCATGTGCAGCTTATGTTTTTGACGTATGTATCATGCCCTCATCCAAATTATCGAACATGGCAAAACACCAGAGCAATAAAAGGTGGATGCAAATGATAAATCAATAAAGGAAAATTGTGTAAAAAGAGCATTTCCAAGAGCCTAAAGAAACTTTTGGAGTAAAGGGAAGTGATGGATTTTAAATGAAAGGGTTAGCAGGAAGAAGAGAACCAGATAGTAAGTAGAGAGGACTGTTATAGTGGAATGGGGCAAGAAGAGAAGAAGGTTGGTAGATGTGCAAGGAAAGAGGAGGCCGTAGTGATAGCAATCACAATATTGAAGAAGTAACTTGTGGATCTGGGCATGGCACCGGTGTTGGCGTGCCTGCGGTTGCCAAAGCGTATTTTATTAATTTGCATAACTCAGAATGACCCATGAATCTTCATAATATTTTGGAGAATATATAACATTCTGGGTAGACCTTATTTTATATTTCTAATCTGTTGCAACCAGTCAGAGGGAGGTCGCTTGATAGAAAGGCCAGGTAGGCTGGCCAATTCTGCATTGTCCCCCAGTTGTTAAGTAGTAATAGCAAGTGGATATATGGAATGACAAACAGCATGCCCACGTCTTACTCTAAATGCACAATCTGCTCTGACATGCCTGAATGCCATTCTCACACGCGTGCACACACGCGTGCACTGTGATTTCATATGCGCCTTCTCCATATGGCATCAAGACATCATTCCACTTAATTCCTATGACAAGTATTTCTTCTTTTGTCTTTTGTGCAAATAGCAATTAAAGTCTTGTACATGAAAACGATTCATTTTAGCAGAGATCTGCAGGAATGTGGAAAAAGTGAAGGTTAAAGAAAAGTCAGACAGAAGGACATGGGGTAATTGGAGAAGAGAGTGATGATGAGCAGAACATCTAAGGAGGAAAGTAACCGTAGCACAGTTGATTTATATTTTTTAAATGTAAGCTAAGCCCGGTGCGCAAAGGGCATCGATACAGAGGATTACGACAGCTGTTGAGCTGTGGCTGCGACCCACTCACCTGCCCTCTGACAAACTGTTGGTCCCTGGAGGATTTGAGGTGCTGAGGGGTACGCGGTCTGCTGCCTGTTACCTGCCTGCAGTAGAGAAGGAGAAGGAAGCGGTCCAGGAGCGTGCGTCGTAGCGCTGTTTGGCCCCGCCCCCTGCTCGCCTCTCACCACGCCCACAGGAAGTACTATAACTTCACTTCCCAGCCACCGTTGCAGCGCTAAGCCCGGCGCGCAAAGGGCATCGATACCGAGGATTACGACAGCTGTTGGGCTGTTTGGCTGCTTGCTCTGCCTCTGGAGAGATTACTAAATAGCCTGGGCAAAAGTCCAGGAAGCCACGGTGACGGAGTACAACGGAGAGATTCCGGATACCATGAAGTCGACTCCAACATCAAGAGATCCACAAGGGAACACTCCTGCAGGTAAGACAAAGATTTACTTCACTCCCGGAGGTGAATGGGAGTCCGGAGCAAACCTTGACAACTACTATCTTAAAACAAATTCGCCTCCCATTTTGTACGAAAAAATGAAAAAGCTTATCAATGGGAGCTAGTCAGCTGGAGTTGGTAACAATTAATCAACCACAGTTAGTAGAAGGAGTGGATAACTTATGGTTGGCGCCAAATTCTCCTGAGCTACCAATGGCTTGTACTATACCGACTGCAAGAGAAAGTTTAAAATTGCCCACTGCTCCGGTACTAACTGTATTAGCTGACATGGCGCTAGAGGAAGGATGCAAGGAAAAAGTATCAGAACATCCCACTACTGATCCTAATGAAATAC
This sequence comes from Ambystoma mexicanum, assembly GCF_040938575.1. Classification (NCBI taxonomy): domain Eukaryota; kingdom Metazoa; phylum Chordata; class Amphibia; order Caudata; family Ambystomatidae; genus Ambystoma; species Ambystoma mexicanum. The sequence goes on from NC_090935.1 coordinate 135,547,952, forward strand.
CCCAAAGGGAGGATCCTACCCTACTGCTGACAACAGGTGTATGTTGGAAAATGCCCAGCCTAATGTTGGGAAACACACCTGAGGAGCCTTATAATACCCGAAGGAATCTGCAATCTGAGAATAAGGGCATTTTTTCATGCCCTGTAATGGGGGTGTCAGATGAATTGCATAGACCAGACTTTTCTATAGATATCCCTAGAGACGAACAGCATTCACCAAATAAGAATGAAAGGGAAAGAGTGGAAACTCCACCATTGACTTCACCACCCTATGAGGTGGGGGTGGGGGTGACCCTAGCCAACTGTTATCGGAGGAAAGACCATCTATGACCCTAAACAAATCATTAAAGTCATCGATAAGAGAATCCAGCTATGATATGGACAGCACTACAAAGGAACATCAATTAGCGGAAGTATCATGTGAACAAGGAGACCTATGGGACTTAATTGAATTGGGTCAAATGGAAGAAGACCTAATGGCGTCCCTTGGCCTGAAAGAGAGACTCAATGATGAAATACCAATAAAGATAGTCCAAGATACTATAGATATTTTTCTACCATATCGGGAAGATGAGACAAATCCACGGAAAAAGCAAAGCCTACTGGAGAATGAGGTACCATCAAAGCCAATCCAAGATAATACAGATATTTTCCAACGCTATCAGGAAGAGAAGACCAGTCCCCTAAAGATGAGAAGTCCACTGGCTGAAAACGTCATAAAGGAAAAAGGAAGTCAATCAGAAAACTACCTCACCAAAGCAAATAATAAGTATGAAGTTGAGCATACTCGACCACACAGGGAGCGGGCCAGTCCCTTAGGAAAAATAAATACCAATGAAACTTCAGATATTGCATCACCAAGTTTGAGTAACTTATGTCTTGCAAACAGAATCATGCAATACATCTCCATATTGACTGATAAAATCGAAAGAGAAAAAAGAAGGAGCTTCTGTTTGATAAATGAGAAAATGGCCGCTCTGGACAAAGATTGAGCGAAAGAAAGCTCTTCTTTCTTAGTTGATGACCCGTTTGAATTGCCATTTAAAAATGGGGGACCCAAGTTATTAAGGAAGGAGAGCCTAATGCCAGTCTCAGTGAAAGAAAACCTAATTGTATCGGGAAATGTATTGGAAGATCCATCGACAAAACCACCAGTAAGAAAGGAACAAATAGAAAAGATCAGAACCAGCGATCTAATTTTGAAAGATGCAAATGAACTCCAAGGAGAGGGATGGATAAACCAAATCTCAGGAATAATAACCGAGGCCTCTAAGTTAGAAAGAGAAAAAGACATGGAGCACATTGAAAAAGTGATCATGGCCTCGCTTTCCATTACAATGGCCCCCTTCTTAAAACTCTATGAGGCAATTAAAGACTCTGTCCAAGAGGTGAGCTTTAGTAACGTACAAATAAAAGAGTCATGTGCTCAAATGACTTCGTCTTTGCAGAGCCTAACCCAATGGACAAATAAGAAAGCAGAATTAACCCAAATTTGCCAAACGCGATTCAGTGATTTAGCTAGGCGAGATGCGACTGATAAATCATTGTTGATGGAAGCTGTCCTAGAGGATTGTAAATGGATGAGAAGCTTCCACAAAGAAAAGAGCCAAAGGAAAGAGAGTATCGATAATGTTACTAAACCCAAAGAAGGCAATGGCCCTATGAAACTAAAAGAGGGCATAACTGCCCCTTCTAAACAAAAGGAACAGCAACTGGATGATGTGATACTGATCCCATCGGGAGGGAAGGAAAAAGATAAAGGTAATCCATCTAATCAATTGACATCAGCTCAATCGGAACCATCCCCCTTTGCAATCTTTTCAGGGATTACATCGAAAGATTCGATACAGCAAAAGGGAAAGGAGGGCACAAAAATGACGAATGATAAGGGAAATAAAACAAGAATTAACCCCTTAAACGTAAAGTAAATGGCTCAAGAGCATTTCTGAAAAATTTAAGAATGCCTCCTAGAAGAGAAAACCCTCAGTGTGCTAAGAAATCGAGAAGAGAATTGAATATGAAAGATCTAGATTGTATAGAGACCAGGGGGACAAAGGAATCAGAAAATGCAGTAACAGAAGAAATCTGGGATGATAAGGAACAAAATGGTGATCTCAGTGATCTGATTGAGCTGGTAGAAAACGACAGTAAGGATGAAGAATGGGATAGCATCTGCGTATCAGAATGGAAAACTATTGATAACTGGGAAACAATTTATCCAAATGAAAACTCTAAGGAAGACAAGAATTTAAAGCCTGATAGAAAAATCAATCAAGAAAAGAGCGCTGAGACTGGAAGGCGAACGGAACGCTCGGAAACGAAATGGAATTCAAATCTTGAGCACATTAAATTTAAAACGCTGGAACAAAGAAGAAAAGAATTGGAGAACAACGGGGTTAAGGATCGAAAAACGCAGGATAGCCCCCGAGCGACACAATTAAACGAAAGAGGAAAGAAAGATCAGAACGGATTTAAGAAAAGGGAACCGAAATTGGCGCCACCATCCCCAAAGAAGCAAAGAAAAAGGGATTTGTCACCGTCAACGAACCATCACCCCCAAAGAAATCCATTCTATTTAAAGGTTGCTATTTAAAACTAGAAACAGCAGTAAATGGCCCAAGAAGGGTGATATTAAATAGGAGTTATGTTATGGAGCTCTGCAACCAAGTCCTACCACCAATGATAATATCAACTGAGGAAATAAAAATAGTTGAATTCCCAAAGGAACAGAGGATGGACCAAGTTATTTTACATCTGACGTCAAAGAAGATAAAGCAGAAACTCTTGGAGGTGACGGACACTTTATAAAAAGGGGTTTCCTACTGGTGGACCTGGATGATGATACCAGGCAAAAAAAAAGAAAAAGCCCCAATGGAGGAAAGAAAGGAAATAAAATATGATCCTTCAGAAAGAACGAGAGATACAGATGCGGAAAAAAGGTATGGAAAAAATAAACCAGACGCTGCAATATGGAAGAAAAAGAGTGAAACAAGTAAAAAAAGAGGAAGAAAAACAAAATGAAAGCCCTGTCCCGATCAAAAAAAGAAAAGATACGCTGAAAGCCATGAGGTTCACGGTGAATAATTCTGGAAATCCAAGAATGACATAGAACAACCCAATTAAAGCAGACATCCAGGCAGAGGATTGGTCATGGATGGCAAAAGCCCTACACTCAAAGAGGAAGCAATAGAGTAAGGAGAATGAGCAAAATTTGATCCTCTGTGCCTTAAGGAAATACAAGAGGTTTTAAACATTTACTCTCCAAGGATAGTTGCTTCTTGGCAAAATATGATCTTATCTCAATACAGGAGATATGGTTACGTGAACCACCAGTATGCAAAGGCTATGAAATTTGCATCAATCCGGCTAGAAAGGGGCCCATGGGAAGACCATTTGGAAGGTTCATGATACTAAAGAAATTAGAATGCCCACTAGAAGTAGTAGAACATCTGACACCGAATCCATATGTGCAAATTTTGAAAGTAAGATCTGAAGCGGATGACTTGAAAGGACCAAAACAAATGATTTTGATTAACATCTACTGGAGTGAGAACATATCTTTCTGAAATCTATCATGGATGTAATTGATAAATCCATGACGGAAGAAAATGACCAACTGATCTTACTAAATGGCGATTTAAACATCAAACTGTTGGATTAAAATGGAAAAATCAAAGCCATAGAACATCTATTAGGAAAAGAAAAAACATGGATGAAGGAAATGAGAATCTGTGAGATGAAGATGCTAAATGGCCAGACAAAGGGATATCTGCAGGGGGCCAATACCTGGCACAGTGGGAAAGTTGGAGCCTGTCTTGATTACTGCTTTGTTGGAGGGAATACGCTGGAGAGAATAAAGTCATTTACAATAGCAAAACAAACTAACAGCGATCATTGTTTATTAACGATAGAACTCGTCTAGAAAATACGAACTAATATAGAGACTAAAAGAACAATGGAAACTGAGGTCTCATGGGGAAGAAATCGTTTGCGTATAAAAACACAGACCATACCAAAACTGGTGCAAAGATATAAAGATGCTACAACCGAAAATGAAGATCTGGTGGAATATAAATGGCTCTTGGAAGTCTACGAGAGCAAGTACAAGGGTCCCCAAAGCATCCATACTAAGAAAAAACATGCTTATGATGAACTAGTGGCAAGGAGGAAACAATATAGATCAGAACAGAGACTCTTAAAAAAGAACACCAGCACACAGAGAGAAGATCTTTTGAAGAAAGGTCAACAAACCTATAAAAACTGGTTGAGACAAACTCGCTACTTAAGAACCCAAAGGGATGCTGAAAAAATGTTAGCTGCAATAACTACTAACAATGCTAGAAGTACGTGGGACTTAATAAATGCCAGGGATCTTAATCTATCGGCCATAGATGTGAATCAAGTCTCAGAAGAAAAATGGTTTCAGCACTACACTGCTTTATATGAAGGCGAAACCCACGGAAATACTATAGAAGATAGTCCTGATTCTACACTTTGGGCTCTGGAATTCGCGGCAGGTCCAGATGGAATCTCAAATAAACTATTGAAAGAAAATTGTGAGAACTGGACTGAGCTAATCTACGACCTATTCCAACAAATTATGAAAACAAAACAAATTCCAACCACTTGGACGGAGGCTTATATTGTGCCAGTATATAAAAAGGGGGACCGGGGAAACCGAGAAACTACAGGCCAATAGCGCTTCTAAATTCGATTGGCAAGTTATTTGCATCCCTCTTATTAAGAGATCTAAAAAAATGGGCGTCCAAGGCAGACATCTTGGACGAAAGACAGACAGCCTTTGTAAGTGGAGTTGGCACCGCCCTGAATTTATTTTTGATCAATCTGCTGAAGGCCAATACGTTGGCTGGGAACAAAAAAAACTTTACCTAGCATTTATTGACCTCGAACAAGCGTTCGATGGAATCAATAGAGAACATCTGTGGTCAAAAATGAGGAACTGGGGATGTCCAAAAGACCTGTTGGAAGCCGTTAGAACATTATATAATGGCACCTCAATCAAAGTCTAAATTACAAAGAATGGGGGGCTTTCTAGGAGGATCAATACCAGCAGAGGAATCAAACAGGGCTGGGCGGTAGCTCCCTTCCTTTTTGTGCTATACATGGCAGATATGAAGACAGCCCAAGAAAAGATTCGAGCATTCTCGCCGAGGATAAATGGGAAAGAAATACTGTGGATGCTATATGCAGATGACGCAGTATTTAAGATCAAACACCAATAGGACTACAAAGACGTATTGCGGACTTCAATAAATATCTATAAGAAAATAGCATGAAGATGAACGTGAAGAAATCTATGATCTTAACCATGAAATCAAGTAAGGGAAGAAAATTGGCTGGAAAAACTGAGACATGGTAATTAGATAATGAAAAGCTGCAAGTAGTGGAATCGACACTATACTTGGGGATAATGATCAATAAAAACAGCAATGAACAGAACAGGCACAGTATACCCTAATTCGGGAAAAATTAGTGGCTCTGACAAACCAAGGGTTTTGTATACAACATAAATATGGGAACTACTCCTTAACCCCAATTGTAACCTTCTTTAAGCAGAAAGTTGTGGCGGTCATTACTTACGGCGCTATTATCCCTAAAATGGAAGTCTGGAATCTGTGTGAGGTGTACTTTTGGCATAAGATTTTGCGCTTACCTACCTCATTACCTGTGGAACTCATTAGAACAGAGCTTAGACTCCAATCAGTGGCCTCAGTTGCACTCTGGAAACCTCTATCACTGTACAGAAAGTGCATACTGGACAAACCACCAAAACCATTTGAAATCTTAATACAGAGGGATACAGTAAATGAAGATGAGATCCTCAAAAACTGGAAAGGAAGATGTAAAGCTTCCATGGACCAAATAAACATCTTGGATGATACTCTAAAGAACAACTCTGATAAGGCAAAAAGATCTATCCGGGATAAGGATTGGGAGGAAACCCAGGAATTAAGATTGAAAAGAAGATTATGCTACAACATTGTCTGGGAAAAAAAGGCCTAAATAAATTGCCTCCGTATCTGATGAAGTTCCCATCTCAGCATTATCGGGACTTGGTGCTGCGCTGCAGATTAAACATCTGGCACTGCCGAGAACTAAAATGGTTAAGAAGAAAAATTGAAAAATCAGCAGCATGTTGCAGCTTCTGTAAATCTAAGGATCAACTAGAAACGATCAGGCACGCCATGTTAAACTGCCCGGCACTATAGCCAAAAAGGGAGAACTATATGGGCAGTTATGTAAGGAATATCATCTGGGAGACGGAAGAAGATTATTTGGAGCGTCTCCTAACTGTTGATAAGACTGGAAAAACTCTTGATGCATTAAAATTCGTCGAAGCATTGAAACTGAATCAAGAGGAAGATGGTTTTGGACTTTGAAAGACATTGAGAAATAGATTGGAGTAATTATCCAATCAATTAGCTTGGTAAAACAAGTTTAGGGAATGAAAAGTTGTAACGATGGGAATGGCAACTAAGGGCATACGCTACTGGAATGGATTGTAGCGTCTGAAGGGGATTTAAAGGGAGAAGAATTTTAGGAATGGATTATGGAAGTAATGTTTAAGGTTTAACTGAGATTAACCAATAAAACAAAAACAACAAAAAAATTTAAGTTATCTTTCAGCACACTTAATTGTTGAAGCATTTTAGAGACTTTGTGTACCTTGCTTTTTCTGCCAGACTGCTTCTTGCTCTCCTCCCCAAGAAAACACATCACACCCACACTCCGAATTCTGCACTGTCTCCCAGTTAGCCTAATAACAACTTTCTAAGCCATGTGTATCACACACCAAGCCCTCCATAATATGGGACCTGAATTCCTTGAGAACAAAATCGTCCACTACCAGCCCCCAGAAACCTCTGATCAGGCTCAACTCTCCTCCTCCCCTCAGGTCTCTTCCCCAATAGTGCAGCCTTTTGCCGGAAATTGAAGGGATCATTTATTTCATCAGCTTTTCCTGGTGACATCCTACAGTTATCTACCCAGAGCCAGCACGGAGACACTAGTTGTGGTAAATAGGTGCTCTGAAAATAGAACAGGCACTATCTGTTTTCATGACCCTCATCTTTAAAGGGATCGCTGGCACATTAAAGCAGGGGTTTGATTACAAAAGAGCTAATATAATCACTAACAGTAATAGGTAGGTATTTATACTGAAGGTGACATACTGCATAATCTGCAAGAGTAACACTCTACCTGGTGGGAGTATCCACTCTGCGGAATCCTAGCTGGTCATGGGGATAACGATGTTAATGAATGCTTTACCACAAATGTCATGTCCATCAGTGGTACTTATTACCAGTGGTCATTCTTTAGTGCCAGTGGCAGCCGGTAACTGCAAAAACACCAGTATTACTTATTGATGTCATGTGGCAGACATTTTAGAAGACAGTGCATTAACAGCGGAGTGGTTCCTTACTTCATAAGCCTCCAAATGTTTGTGTTATTTAAGGAGTAGTGGCTTAAAAATAATTAGCTCAAAGGGGAGGAGTTTTGAAGATTCTGACCATAGAACAAGTTGCATCTGCCAAAGAGTTCAAAGGATGTGATGTTTTGGTGCAAAAAAGGAGAACAATTTTAGAAGATATTGAGGGATCCGATATCATAACAGTGAGGACAAGATGCAGAAATGAATAAGATTATTTCAGAGAAGTACGGGTTCCAAGATAAGAGAGAATATATCCTGACGGGAAAGCTGACATGAGCAGGAAGAGTCTTTGAGAAGGAGAGAAAATAAATATTGTAATTATTACATATGAAACCAACAGCATATATTGGGAATCAGTCATCTGAGCACTGCTTGTTATAGACTTGGACTTTGAATGCCTATGGGAAAAAGGTTACAGAAAGAAGACAAGAGGAAAATGCAATAGACCAAGGTTGTCCACCTCCGGGCCTCGTGGCCTGGAATCCTGATGGGTTTTCAGGATATCCCTTGTTAATATTCATGAGGGAAAATGTACATACATTTAGAATCTTTGTATGCAAATTTATCTCGTGAATATTAATGTGGGGTATCCTGAAAACCAACATGGACCTGGCCCTCGAGGCCTGGAGTTGGGTAACCCTGCAGAATAGACTGACCAGGTTTTACAACTGTTTGTCGAGGAAAAGAAGTACGTTCTAGAACGCTATTGCCACGATTGCCAAAGAACCGAACCATGCACTGATAGTGATTGAATGAAGAGGAATTCTGAATGGAAAGGATTGGCTGGAGATAAAAAAAAAGGTAGATTATGATTCTGACAGATGCAGTAGAAGCCCAGAGAAAACAATGAGTCGTTGGTTTTCGCCATGGCTGCTTTATTCTTTAAAGATTGGATGCATGGAATGGTGATCTCAGTGATGAAGTTCCCCTTTTTGACCTTTTTGAAATGCATTGCGGTGTTTTGCTTTATGATGTGGGAAAAGCAAGGAGTTTTCACGGAATTATGATTATGCAGACTGTGCTCGCATTTTCAGCACCTGCAGAAAGCACGTGCATCTCCTATGAATCAATTGAACGACGCCCACCATTTTGTTAGTGGCGGCCATTAATGTCCTCCATCATGGATGCATGCAGCTGCGATCCATTCCGATTCTCCATGCATTCCCCTGCCTGGCACTGCTTCACACAGTGAATCACAAGGGCATGGCAGGAATTGCACGGACCATGAAGCATCAGCAGACGATTAAGTCTGAGAGAGGGGGATATTGTCTGTGAAACCAAATCGAAAAGCAATGGGAAAAGAAGCTGGTGAGGGGCCTGATATGCTTAAGGAGAGTGCGAAAAACCAGGCAATTATGCACGCCGAGATGATAGCTAGTTAATTCGCGAGATGAACAAGGCATATTTGGGAAGACAATGAAAATAATGCCTGACACTTTTAGAGTGATCACTGAGCGGTGGACAGGGAGTTGTGTAAAGCAACCATCAACATGATCCCTGATGGAAGATTAAGGAGCAACGAAATAAAATGAATATTTAGTATAGGATATCTTATAGGGGCAGGAATCCCATAAGCTGTCACTATAAAGATAGTTGGTAGATTTGAATAGGGAATAATACATGAGGTGCAACTTTAAGGAGCTTATGTATGCATATGTATGCATTTATATATAAATGTATGTATGCCTGTCCTTTAAAAAGTGCAGCCCTAGTTGGAAAGAAATTGATTGCTGTACATATGGGAAGCACCCAGGGGGTTACAGGTAGGGGCTTGGGGTGGCAGAAGGAGCTGATACCCCCAGATGGGGAAGAGGTTGAGAAGAAGCATTCCTGCCCCAGGCATAACACAGCACCCCCTGCCTGCCCAGATTATCTGGAGCCACAAGCGCAGCTAAGGGCTCCAATACCTAGACTATCTCCCCTCAAACTCAAATCTTCAGCAGAAGGTTTGCTACAGGGTTGGCTCTGGTATCACTAGCACGTTCATTTACAGGTATTGCTGGTCCGGGAACTCATTTATTTTATTCATTGATTTATTTTGGCATTTATAAAGCGTACAAAACCTGAGCGCATCAAGGCGCTAGTTACAAAAGAAAACACTTTACATAGAAGGTAAGTCAGTACTTTTGCGCATTTAGCACGTTGCAGGAAAGCTTATCGAGGACATTTGTCCGGCAAGCTGGACTAACGGCCATATCTGATTTCTTGATCTTGAGCTAGGTTTTTAGGTGCTTCAGGAAGATCATCCAGTATGAGTTTTCTGATCTAAAGCGAGGTGGGAGAGGGTTCCATTTCTTCGATGCTATAACAGGGAAGCTAAGACTTCCTGATCTGTGAAGTTTGTATCTCAGTGTGGTAAGGCGGTGTATGAACGTTGATCAGGTAGGTCTGGTGCTGTGGACTTTGTTGAACTTTTGTGACAGGTTTTTTGGTGCAGTGTTGGAGATACGTTTGTGGATAATAGCTAAGGTTTTTAACAATATCCAATATGCGCTCGTGGATGTGCAGCCAGTGAGCATTTCTTCTGGCTGCGGAGATGTGGCCCTTTTTTGGTATGTTCAGTGCTACTCTCAGCTAATTGTTTTGCATAATTTGCAGCTTGGCGATGTTGCGTGTACTAGTGGCAGCAAATAAGGAGTTTCAATATTCAAGTCTGAACCCTATAAGTGCTCTAGCTATGGTAATGCAACTGTCAGACTGGAGGAACAGCCTACAGGCGTTAATTAGCTTAGTGGTGTAGGCGGCTCAGGAGGATATTGCGTTAACTTTCTCAGTTATAGCCAGGTTCGAATCCAAGTAAACGGCAAGAGTTTTGACTTCCTGTGAGACTAGGATGGAGATGCTGTCAATAAGGAAGGATTTGTAGGTCGTGTCAAGTTCATTTAGATGAGCTTGTTATCCAACCAGGAGCAGCTCGATCGTGTCATTGTTGAGGCACAGAGAGTGTTGTGCTATCCAGGACTTGATAGTGAGGTAGACCCTACCTAGGCTGTTAGTGTCAGTTGCATAATCTCTTGTGATGGATAACAGGATCTGGTATTGTCTGCATAGTTTGTGTAGGAGATACCCTGCATGTCTAGTAGGTCAAAGAGTGTTTTTTTAAGACATTATAGAGTGTAGGTGAGACACAAGGGCCCTGAGGGACACCACAAGAGACAGGTGCTGGCAGGGCTGAGGCGGTTGAGGAAAACACTCTAATAGTTCTATTGGATAGGAATTATGAGGTCGAAGTGGTTGACTCATGCGAGAAGTGGGCTGCCGAAGAAAGGTGTTCACAGAGGATTTGGTGATCCATCAAATCGAAGGCAGCTGAGAGGTGCAGCAAGAGAAGGAGCGCAATCTTGCCAACATCTTTTAACTCATCCGTTTGATTCTTTAGATCCAATAGTGCTGATTCAGTGATGTGGCCAGGTCGGAAGCCTTATTGTCGCAGCCCTAGAAGATTGTTAGATTCCAAGTGTGTCTGTGTCTGTATATACACTGCTCTGGCCAAGATTTTGATGAGGAAGGGGACAGTTGTGATGGGGCAGTAGCTAGTAAGAATGTTAGGGTCCAGTGTGTTCTTCTTTAGTAGGAGTAAGGCCCAGGCATCTTTTAAGTCAACTGGCACAGAGTTAGTAGCACAAGAGGAGTGTATGAGGGAAGAAATTAAAGGTGCTAGAGCCTCAGCACAGTATTTGATAACAAAGGCAGGGTAGATGTTTCCTTGACATCTTGAAGTTTTAAGGCTTTTGATAATTTGTATTACTTCAGGTTCTGAAACTGGTTTGAAATTGAACCGGTGTGTGATGTGTTAGGAAAGTAGAGGTCTGGCAGGGGATCTGGTGTGGTCATGTTATTTTTCTTTATAGAGATCTTGTTCTGGAGGGATGGGATTTTGTCCAGGAGGGTAGTTTGAATATTTAGAAACCATGTGGTTTCTATCAAGCAGTTACCAACCATTGGGACTGCGGATTCTAGTTCCCATAGTATGGCAAAAAGTTCTCTGGTGGATGAGTTGGCTTTGCTAATTCTGGCATTATTCGTGAAGCTTTTGCCTTCAAGTATAGCTTGTTCGTAGTCTTTCGCTGCGGTAGTGAATCATACTTTGTTAGTGGCTATTGGGTCTATTCTCCATGCAGTTTCTGTGGCTTGTTTGTTTATGCAGAGTGCTTTGAGGGTAGGCGTAAACCATAGGTTAAGGTGGGCCGAAGGTTAAGCTTTACGTTGCCCCATGGGTGCAACAGTTTCGATGGGCCGCAGTAGGGACTGGTTATAGGTATCGACCATCTTGGAGTGGTGACCGGACATGTCTATGTGGTTGGTGAGATCTTTCAGCAAGGGTAGGATGTGTGCTGCAGTTCTGTGAGTTTTTAGAGAGAGAGGCAGGCAAAGGCAATGAAGTGTTAAACAGCTTATTGTCGATGGGGATATGAAAGGAGATGATGTTATGATCTGACCAGAGACAAGGCACATTTGAGGTGATCATGATATTACAGTTGAGATCGACCAGCCAATCTATAGTGTGGCCTTTGTCATGGGTAGGGCTTCTAATACATTGAGTAAAGGCCAAGGCTTCAGTGGCGATTGCTAGGGCGATGGCGTTAAGGTCAGAACTATGATTATAACCTCCATTTTTTCCGAGTCTATGGCGATAATGGAAAATCCCCCCTTGCATCAGGTCTATCTTTGCGAATGATTATATAGTTGTTTGAGACAGGGCTGATGACTCGTAGGTATTAGGTGTAGGTCTGCAGGAAGTATAGGAGAAGCTAACACTAAATTAGGGGTCGAAGACTTAAGGTCAGTGTTAGGCAATGTGGCAGCCTGCTGTCTATGCAATGATATGTGATCTGGGGCCCTTGACACGTGGGTGAGGCTGGATGCTGGTGGAAGGCAGCGCATGATGTAATGGTCAACTAGTGTTGTCTGGGGTAGTCTCGCAAAGATGATATGGGGATAGGTGATGCAGCCAAGGAAGGTAGATCAGGTTGAATATACAAAGGCAGTTGTGAGTTAAGCGGTTGTAGGTTTTCAAGGGCAGTGGTACTCTGCTTTAGCAAAAATGGGGCAAGCTTTGACCACAAGGGTGGTCGCTATCACGGATGGTGCTGGTACTAAGGCCATATCACAAGCAGGATGTAGTGAGATGTGCCGCTGTGGATGAAGGGTGCGTAATCTAAGGTTACTAATTGCAGAAGCCACCATACCTTATGTTATAGCAGCTTGGTTGCAAGCAAGGTGCATGGATGAGTAGCCAGCATCTGTTGTGGTGAGTGGATGTTTTGAGCAATATGAGTGACACCATTTGCAGGGTCGTGATGAGGAGATGCGTGCTTGAAGGTGCTTATTGTGCCTAAAAAGAGTTGGGGGGTTTACTAGTGAGCTTTGGGGAACGGACAGTGTGCATTGAAAGGAGACCGAGCCTCGCCTAGCCATGGCAGGGTCTGGTAGACTGACATTCATCGGCTGCATGTAAGCCATGGGAAGGCACTTGAATATGGTAAGTGGTGGGATTGTGGTGCATTAGGGAAGCAGGTAGGAAAGTAGATGGGGGCATAGAATGGTGAGGAGGCAAGAACGGACCCATTGTCAGCATGCGTGCATTCTTAGATATACCCAGTATGACATACCTTGTATGGTTGAAGAGAGTGGAGGGCTTTCCATGGCCTGACGGAGCCAGACAGGGGAAGTCGTCACTGGCCTTATTAGTGGGCCTTTGAAGGGACCCCTTCAGACAGCTCCCAGGCTCATCCTCCATATTAGATGAGGCTGCCCAATAAGGGGTGGCTTGAGGCGGGCCATACATCATAGACAGGTTGTGTGGGTTGGCCATTGCGGTCAGGTTTGCCATTTTAAGAGGGCTATGTTGATGAGTAATATTATTCAAAGGTATATTGTTTTGTAACAGCGCACTTTGTTCAGAAAGGTCTTTAGCATCTGCATTAAAAGCGCATAGCCGATGCGACTGGGTAGGGTAAAAATGTTATAAAGAATGAACGTATATCTAATCTTTTATAATGAAGCATTTTATGAATAATGCACTTAGGGGTGGGTTTTTGGTGGTGGGGAACGGGGGCTTGGGTGGACCACCCCCCAAATAAAAAAAAAGTTTTGTTATATTTGTCCTTACACATTTTTTTTTTATAAGTGAATTCTTCATAAAATGTTTCAGTACAAAGGGGCTCATTACAAGGTGGGCGGTAAGGGATTGCTGGCACTGGTAAGGAGACTGGTGCCGGTAATCCCCTACTGCCCAATTCCGAGGTCCCTTAGCGGGAACCGTAAGGGACGTGTGGTCTGACCACACATCCCTTACGGGTCCCGCTAAGGGACCAGGGTGCTAATAACGGGCTTGCAAGTCGCAAGCCCATTATTAGCGCCCTCCCCATTCCCATTGAGACCTACAGGGGCTCAAATAGGAATGGGGAATGGCATGTTCAATGGGGATTTACCGCTCCCGCAAGGGTCGGACTACACTGGTAAGTCTCCATTGAACTACACCAGTGCCGGACCCGTTATTGGTGGCAGTCATGGCGCAAATAGCGCCATGACTACCACCAATCTCGGAATAAGGCCCAAAGACATGTACCCGTTCATTACAGACCCCCCACTTATTGTAACAAGGGGGGGTTTCAGTTCAGGTTGATCCACGGCTTAGGTTGTGTGATTCAGATGTTGTCTTGATATGTGTTTATCACACATTTGCTATGTTTGTAGGGTTCAGGATTTGTGTGTAGCACAAGTATCTTTCCCTCAATCAGGAGCCTGCGGTAAATGAAATGGAGTTCCCACACAGGGAAACCCTCTCGCCTTACTGCGTGCGCATGTCTAGGTGTACCGGTTGCCATAGGCGGGCAGCTCTTTTGAGGGGGCGCGCCCTGGGTCTCCGCTGTGGCCAGGCACGTCTCGTGCCAGAAGGAACGGAAAGAACACAATCACGTCAGGGTCACCAAATGAAAGTGAGAGATCCCCTAAAAATGCTGTCCAAACTCCACAATGAGAGTCAATAATGGACACAACCCAGGAGGGAATGAGACCAAGACCAAGTGCGGGTGAAAGTAAAAGTAAAGTTTATCTAAAATCAAAATAGGGCAAGCAGAGAACTCTGCACATACATCAGAAAATGCACATTATATTACGAAGACACGTCATCTATGACGTGTGCTATAGGGGATATATAGAAATGCGGTCATTGGACGAAGGGGACAGGACTGAATCCATGCTGTAGGGGTGGTGCTCCTGGATTGGCTGGCATAGAACTGATTACTTCATGGAGCACGTGGGTCAGCGGGGATCATCTGAGTGAGGTGCAGGGTCAGGCGATATCCAAATCGTGAAGTTATAGACTATCTGACATTTGCCATTGTGGCCACACATACCTTGAACATTATTTATACATTTTGACATATGAGAATTATATTACTAGACGTTTGACCTGGATGATAAAAGTGAGACTACATGGGTCCAGGTGCCTAATCTATTCACAATATTTCATTGACACATTCATCAAACATTCCCTTGGATCTCATGAGAGAATGGTTTATTGTTTGTTAGTGTGAAGAGAATATATTGCCACACACGGGATTAGTAGTCTGCGGTGAGCTGGGGTAGCACACAGATGAGGGGCATGCAACTGTTACATCTAACGGCTCTGAGGTGAAGGGGCTTGTAGTCTATATTTCTTTAAACAGAGTCTGCGGGTGTGAGGCAGGTTTGTGGAGACATCATGTGTCAGGGGTCATGGGGGTTGATACCCGGGGTGGGCTCAGCGGCATCAGTAAGACAAGGGCCTTTGGCCATCATACCATCATGAGGGGGAGAATGGTGGGGGCTGAGTGCGCGCTGTTGTGCGCAGCGCTGATGGAGAGGGGAGAGAAGGCCCTGTGGCTTGTTGAGTTAGGCCCAGTTCGATTAGTGGGATTATACGTGAACCATAGGAATAAAGTAAAAACATGTTATTGCCACTTCATTTACACAATAATAATAAGCAGACTCTGATTACATTGTGGGCTATGCCTTTGCATTTACCGTGGTCATCATGCTACAGAATGGCTCTATTTACATTAGCCCCTATTTACATTAGCCCCATGGCCTCACCGTTTATATTGTACGCATGAGAATCTTATACCATTTGAATACATTTGCGAGTGTACGTAGTATTGAAAAACCAGTGTGCATGATAATCATGCATTTTATAACAAACAAGTTGCCTA
This sequence comes from Ambystoma mexicanum, assembly GCF_040938575.1. NCBI lineage: Eukaryota > Metazoa > Chordata > Amphibia > Caudata > Ambystomatidae > Ambystoma > Ambystoma mexicanum. The sequence goes on from NC_090935.1 coordinate 135,563,599, forward strand.
GCATCTCATACATTTGTGAGGATTTTTGGTAGGGAACGATGTGTAATCAACATTATAGGACACCAACATGTGGATCAAAATATCAACAGCCCGATTCATGGAATTAATGTGCGCTGAAAATTCCCGTGCAAGCGTGCAAAACCATGCGAATCGCAGTGCAAGTGCGAAAATCACAGCAAACCCCGCGCACATCGATTCATGGAAGTCCGTGCGCGAGAAAAATCTGGAATGTGCGCTGAAAATCTGCGTGGCGCACGCTGGCGCACAGGTCATCTAACGGCGTGCGCTACGGCCACAGCGAAAGCGCACATAGCGCGGCGCACATAACACAAGTAGGCGTAACACGGGGCATGACACGCGGAATGGGGAACAACGCGTGAAAATGTGGGCGTCACAGGAGAAGTACCGGAGGCAAGTGCGCGGAACGCCCAAATGCTCGCCTACAACACGTATTCATGGAATCGAATAGGGCAAACCAGCGCACGGGCGAAGACGCGCACAGGCCTAAACACGTCCGCCACACGAAGGCAGGCGGTAGCGTCCCTGTGCATGAAAAAAATATACGCCAAAATGTGCGCTAACAAAAAGCACGTATATACATCTCTGATGAATGTCCCATACTATGGCCCTCAAGGACAAATGACGTGCAAAGGGGTACGCGACAAACACGGACACCCGCTGTGTCAAAAATAGCGTGTGCGTGTATTTCGGGGGTGCGCGGGAAGTTTCACACGCGATTGGCCTTGGGAGAGCGGGGTACGTGTAAATCTGGGTTTCGCTGGAAGTTTCACACGCGATAGGCCCTGTGCGAGTGGGGTGCGTGTATTCCTGGGGTTTGCGTGAAGTTTCACACGCAATTGGCCTGGGTACATGTAAATCTGGGGTTTGCGGGAAGTCTCACATGCAATTTCAGCAGGGTACGTGTATTTCGGGGGTGCCGTGGAGTCCTACACATCAATTGGCAATGTGGCTCCTCCCAGGTGTTCGCCCTACATCCTCCACGGCCCTTGCAGGCAGCCCACACCACAGGGGACTACCCTGCACCCCTGGTCATGTCCCGCAGGCAGACCATCCACCATGGGCATGCCCCCAAGGCAAGCCACATGTCAGCTTGCACTACTGATCACCAACGCATGACCCCCTCCACCCCAACCCCCCAGCACTGAGGGGTACCTGCCAGTAGGCCCCCACTCATGTCCCCCAGCACCCCCACCCCCCAGCACTGAGGGGCACCTGCCACCAGGCCCCCACCCATGTCCCCCAGCTACCCCACCCCCCAGCAGTGCAGGGCACCTGCCAGCAGGCCCCCACTCATGTCCCCCAACTACCCCACCCCCCAGCTGTCAGGGGCAAATGCCAGCAGGCCCCCACTCATGTCCCCCAGCAACCCCACCCCCCAGCAGTGCAGGGCACCTCCCAGCAGGCCCCCACTCATGTCCCATTCATGTCCCCTTGCACCCTCAACCCCCAGCAGTGCAGGGCACCTACCAGCAGGCCCCCACTCATGTCCCCCAGCACCCCCAACCCCAGGCAGTCAGGTGCACCTGCCAGTAGGCCCCCACTCATGTCTCCCAGCACCCCCACCCCCCAGCAGTGTAGGGCACCTGCCAGCAGGCCCCCACTCATATCCCCCAGCACCCCCACCCCCCAGCAGTCAGGGGCACCTGCCAGCAGGCCCCCACCCATGTCCCACACATGTCCCCCAGCGCCCCCACCCCCCAACAGTGCTGGGCACCTGCCAGCAGGCCCCCACTCATTTCCCACTCATGTCCCCTTGCACCCCCACCCCCAGCAGTCAGGGGCACCTGCCAGCAGGCCCCCACTCATGTCCCCCAGGACCCCCAGCACCCCCACCCCCCAGCAGTGCAGGGCACCTGCCAGCAGGCCCCCACTTATGTCCCCCAGCACCCCCACACCCAGCAGTCAGGGGCACCTGCCAGCAGGCCCCCACTCATGCCCCACACATGTCCCACAGCACCCCCACCCCCCAGCAGTGCAGGGCACCTGCCATCAGGCCCCCACTCATGTCCCACTCATGTCCCCTTGCACCGCCACCCCCCAGCAGTGCAGGGCACCTGCCAGCAGGCCCCCACACATGTCCCCCAGCCCCCCCAACTCCCAGCAGTGCAAGGCACCTTCCAGCAGACCCCCACTTATGTCCCCCAGCACCTCCACCCCCAGCAGTGCAGGGCACCTGCCAGAAAGCCCCCACTCGTCCCCCAGCACCCCCACCCCCCAGCAGTGCAGGGCACCTGCCAGCAGGCCCCCACTCACGTCCCCCAGCACCCCCAACCCCCAGCAGTCAGGGGCACCTGTCAGAATACCCCCACACATGTTCCCCAGCACCCCCACCCCTCAGCAGTCAGGGGCACCTGCCAGCAAGCCCCCACTCATGTCCCACACATGTCCCCCAGCATCCCCACCCCCAGCAGTCAGGGGCACCTGCCAGCAAGCCCCCACTCATGTCCCACTCATGTCCCCTTGCACCCCTACCCCCCAGCAGTGCAGGGCACCTGCCAGCAGCCGCCCACACATGTCCCCCAGCACCCCCACCCCCCCAGCAGTCAGGGGCACCTGCCAGCAGGCCCCTACTCATGTCCCACACATGTACCCTTGCACCCCCACCCCCCAACACTGAAGGGCATCTGCCAGCAGGCCCCCACTCATGTCCCCCAGCACCCCCACCCCCCAGCAGTGCCGGGCACCTGCCAGCAGGCCCCCATGCATGTCCCACTCATGTCCCCTTGCACCCCCACCCCCCAGCAGTGCAGGGCACCTGCCAGCAAGCCCCCACTCATGTCCCCCAGTGCCCCCACCCCCCAGAAGTCAGGGGCACCTGCCAGCAGGCCCCCACTCATGTTCCACTCATGTCCCCTTGCACCCCCACCCCCCCGCAGTACAGGGCATCTGCCAGCAGGCCCCCACTCATGTCCTCCAGCACCCCCACCCCCCAGCAGTCAGGGGCACCTGCCAGCAGGCCCCCACACATGTCCCCCAGCACCCCCACCCCCAGCAGTCAGGGGCACCTGCCAGCAGGCCCCCACTCATGTCCCACACATGTCCCCCAGCACCCCCACCCCGCAGCAGTGCAGGGCACCTGCCAGAAGGCCCCCACTCATGTCCCACTCATGTCCCCCAGCACCCCCACCCCCAGCAGTGCAGGGCACCTGCCAGTAGGCCCCGACTCATGTCCCACTCATGTCCCCTTGCAACCCCACCCCCGAGCAGTGCAGGGCACCTGCCAGCAGGCCCCCATGCATGTCCCCCAGCACCCCCACCCCCAGCAGTGCAGGGCACCTTCCAGCAGACCCCCACTTATGTCCCCTAGCACCACCACCCCCCAGCAGTCAGGGGCACCTGCCAGCAGGTCCCCACTCATGTCCCACACATGTCCCCCAGCACCCCCACCTCCCAGCAGTACATGGTACCTGCCAGCAGGCCCCCACACATGTCCCCCAGCACCCCAATCCCCCAGCAGTAAGGGGCACCTGCCAGCAGGCCCCCACTCATGTCCCACACATGTCCCCCAGCACCCTCACCCCCCCAGCAGTGCAGGGAACCTGCCAGCAGGCCCCCACTCATGTCCCCTTGAACCCCCATCCCCCAGCAGTGCAGGGCATCTGCCAGAAGGCCCCCACTCATGTCCCCCAGCACCCCCACCCCCCAGCAGTGCAGGGCACCTGCCAGCAGCCCCCCACTCATGTCCCCTAGCACCCCCACCCCCCAGCAGTGCGGGGCACCTGCCAGCAGGCCCCCACTCATGTCCCACTCATGTCCCCTTGCACCCCCACCCCCAGCAGTGCAGGGCACCTGCCAGCAGGCCCCCACTCATGTCCCACTCATGGCCCCTCGCACCCCCACCCCCCAGCAGTGCAGGGCACCTGCCAGCAGGCCCCCACTCATGTACCCCAGCACCCCCACCCCACAGCAGTGCAGGGCACCTGCCAACAGGCCCCCACTCATGTCCCCCAGCACCCCCACCCCCCAGCAGTCAGGAGCACCTGCCAGCAGGCCCCCACTCATGTCCCACAAATGTCCCCCAGCACCCCCACCCCCCAGCAGTGCAGGGCACCTGCCAGCAGGCCCCCACTCATGTCCCCTTGCACCCCCACTCCCAGCAGTCAGGGGCACCTGCCAGAATACCCCCACACATGTTCCCCAGCACCCCCACCCCCCAGCCGTCAGGGGCACCTGCCAGCAAGACCCACTCATGTCCCACTCATGTCCCCTTGCACCCCCACCCCCCAGCAGTCAGGGGCACCTGCCAGCAGGCCCCCACTCATGTCCCCCAGCACCCCCACCCCCAGCAGTCAGGGGCACCTGCCAGCAGGCCCCCACTCATGCCCCACACATGTCCCGCAGCACCCCCACCCCCCAGCAGTGCAGGGCACCTGTCAGAAGGCCCCCACTCATGTCCCACTCATGTCCCCTTGCACCCCCACCCCCCCAGCAGTGCAGGGAACCTGCCAGCAGGCCCCCACTCATGTCCCCTTGAACCCCCATCCCCCAGCAGTGCAGGGCATCTGCCAGAAGGCCCCCACTCATGTCCCCCAGCACCCCCACCCCCCAGCAGTGCAGGGCACCTGCCAGCAGCCCCCCACTCATGTACCCCAGCACCCCCACCCCCCAGTAGTGCAGGGCACCTGCCAGCAGGCCCCCACTTATGTCCCCCAGCACCCCAACCCCCAGCAGTGCAGGGCACCTGCCAGCAGGCCCCCACTCTTCCCCCAGCACCCCCACCCCCAAGCAGTGCAGGGCACCTGCCAGCAGGCCCCCACTCATGTCCCCCAGCACCCCAATCCCCCAGCAGTAAGGGGCACCTGCCAGCAGGCCCCCACTCATGTCCCACACATGTCCCCCAGCACCCTCACCCCCCCAGCAGTGCAGGGAACCTGCCAGCAGGCCCCCACTCATGTCCCCTTGAACCCCCATCCCCCAGCAGTGCAGGGCATCTGCCAGAAGGCCCCCACTCATGTCCCCCAGCACCCCCACCCCCCAGCAGTGCAGGGCACCTGCCAGCAGCCCCCCACTCATGTCCCCTAGCACCCCCACCCCCCAGCAGTGCGGGGCACCTGCCAGCAGGCCCCCACTCATGTCCCACTCATGTCCCCTTGCACCCCCACCCCCAGCAGTGCAGGGCACCTGCCAGCAGGCCCCCACTCATGTCCCACTCATGGCCCCTCGCACCCCCACCCCCCAGCAGTGCAGGGCACCTGCCAGCAGGCCCCCACTCATGTACCCCAGCACCCCCACCCCACAGCAGTGCAGGGCACCTGCCAACAGACCCCCACTCATGTCCCCCAGCACCCCCACCCCCCAGCAGTCAGGAGCACCTGCCAGCAGGCCCCCACTCATGTCCCACAAATGTCCCCCAGCACCCCCACCCCCCAGCAGTGCAGGGCACCTGCCAGCAGGCCCCCACTCATGTCCCCTTGCACCCCCACTCCCAGCAGTCAGGGGCACCTGCCAGAATACCCCCACACATGTTCCCCAGCACCCCCACCCCCCAGCAGTCAGGGGCACCTGCCAGCAAGACCCACTCATGTCCCACTCATGTCCCCTTGCACCCCCACCCCCCAGCAGTCAGGGGCACCTGCCAGCAGGCCCCCACTCATGTCCCCCAGCACCCCCACCCCCAGCAGTCAGGGGCACCTGCCAGCAGGCCCCCACTCATGCCCCACACATGTCCCGCAGCACCCCCACCCCCCAGCAGTGCAGGGCACCTGCCAGAAGGCCCCCACTCATGTCCCACTCATGTCCCCTTGCACCCCCACCCCCGAGCGGTACAGGGCACCTGCCAGCAGGCCCCCACTTATGTCCCCCAGCACCCCAACCCCCAGCAGTGCAGGGCACCTGCCAGCAGGCCCCCACTCTTCCCCCAGCACCCCCACCCCCAAGCAGTGCAGGGCACCTGCCAGCAGGCCCCCACTCATGTCCCCCAGCACCCCCAACCCCCAGCAGTCAGGGGCACCTGCCAGAATACCCCCACACATGTTCCCCAGCACCCCCATCCCCCAGCAGTTAGGGGCACCTGCCAGCAAGCCCCCACTCATGTCCCACACATGTCCCCCAGCATCCCCACCCCCCAGCAGTGCAGGGCACATGCCAGCAGGCCCCCACTCATGTCCCCTTGCACCCCTACCCCGCAGCAGTGCAGGGCACCTGCCAGCAGCCACCCACACATGTTCCCCAGCACCCCCATCCCCCAGCAGTTAGGGGCACCTGCCAGCAGGCCCCTACTCATGTCCCACACATGTACCCTTGCACCCCCACCCCCCAGCAGTGAAGGGCATCTGCCAGCAGGCCCCCACTCATGTCCCCCAGCACCCCCACCCCCCAGCAGTCAGGGACACCTGCCAGCAGGTCCCCACTCATGTCCCACACATGTCCCCCAGCACCCCCACCCCTCAGCAGTGCAGGGCACCTGCCAACAGGCCCCCACTCATGTCCCACTAATGTCCCCTTGCACTCCCACCTCCCAGCAGTACAGGGTACCTGCGCCAGCAAGCCCCCACTCATGTCCCCCAGTGCCCCCACACCCAGAAGTCAGGGGCACCTGCCGGCAGGCCCCCACTCATGTTCCACTCATGTCCCCTTGCACCCCCACCCCCCTGCAGTGCAGGGCATCTGCCAGCAGGCCCCCACTCATGTCCTCCAGCACCCCCACCCCCCAGCAGTCAGGGTCACCTTACCAGCAGGCCCCCACACATTTCCCCCAGCACCCCCACCCCCAGCAGTCAGGGGCACCTGCCAGCAGGCCCCCACTCATGTCCCACACATGTCCCCCAGCACCCCCACCCCCCAGCAGTGCAGGACACCTGCCAGAAGGCACCCACTCATGTCCCACTCATGTCCCCTTGAACCCCTACCCCCCAGCAGTGCAGGGCACCTGCCAGCAGGCCCCCACTCATGTCCCCCAGCACCCCCACCCCCCAGCAGTGCAGGGCACCTGCCAGCAGGCCCCTACTCATGTCCCACTCATGTCCCCTTGCAACCCCACCCCCCAGCAGTGCAGGGCACCTGCCAGCAGGCCCCCACTCATGTCCCCCAGCACCCCCACCCCCCAGCAGTGCAGGGCACCTGCCAGCAGGCCCCCACTCATGTCCCCTTGCACCCCCACTCCCAGCAGTCAGGGGCACCTGCCAGAATACCCCCACACATGTTCCCCAGCACCCCCACCCCCCAGCAGTCAGGGGCACCTGCCAGCAAGACCCACTCATGTCCCACTCATGTCCCCTTGCACCCCCACCCCCCAGCAGTCAGGGGCACCTGCCAGCAGGCCCCCACTCATGTCCCCCAGCACCCCCACCCCCAGCAGTCAGGGGCACCTGCCAGCAGGCCCCCACTCATGCCCCACACATGTCCCGCAGCACCCCCACCCCCCAGCAGTGCAGGGCACCTGCCAGAAGGCCCCCACTCATGTCCCACTCATGTCCCCTTGCACCCCCACCCCCGAGCGGTACAGGGCACCAGCCAGCAGGCCCCCACTTATGTCGCCCAGCACCCCAACCACCAGCAGTGCGGGGCACCTGCCAGCAGGCCCCCACTCTTCCCCCAGCACCCCCACCCCCAAGCAGTGCAGGGCACCTGCCAGCAGGCCCCCACTCATGTCCCCCAGCACCCCCAACCCCCAGCAGTCAGGGGCACCTGCCAGAATACCCCCACACATGTTCCCCAGCACCCCCATCCCCCAGCAGTTAGGGGCACCTGCCAGCAAGCCCCCACTCATGTCCCACACATGTCCCCCAGCATCCCCACCCCCCAGCAGTGCAGGGCACATGCCAGCAGGCCCCCACTCATGTCCCCTTGCACCCCTACCCCGCAGCAGTGCAGGGCACCTGCCAGCAGCCACCCACACATGTTCCCCAGCACCCCCATCCCCCAGCAGTTAGGGGCACCTGCCAGCAGGCCCCTACTCATGTCCCACACATGTACCCTTGCACCCCCACCCCCCAGCAGTGAAGGGCATCTGCCAGCAGGCCCCCACTCATGTCCCCCAGCACCCCCACCCCCCAGCAGTCAGGGACACCTGCCAGCAGGTCCCCACTCATGTCCCACACATGTCCCCCAGCACCCCCACCCCTCAGCAGTGCAGGGCACCTGCCAACAGGCCCCCACTCATGTCCCACTAATGTCCCCTTGCACTCCCACCTCCCAGCAGTACAGGGTACCTGCGCCAGCAAGCCCCCACTCATGTCCCCCAGTGCCCCCACACCCAGAAGTCAGGGGCACCTGCCGGCAGGCCCCCACTCATGTTCCACTCATGTCCCCTTGCACCCCCACCCCCCTGCAGTGCAGGGCATCTGCCAGCAGGCCCCCACTCATGTCCTCCAGCACCCCCACCCCCCAGCAGTCAGGGTCACCTTACCAGCAGGCCCCCACACATTTCCCCCAGCACCCCCACCCCCAGCAGTCAGGGGCACCTGCCAGCAGGCCCCCACTCATGTCCCACACATGTCCCCCAGCACCCCCACCCCCCAGCAGTGCAGGACACCTGCCAGAAGGCACCCACTCATGTCCCACTCATGTCCCCTTGAACCCCTACCCCCCAGCAGTGCAGGGCACCTGCCAGCAGGCCCCCACTCATGTCCCCCAGCACCCCCACCCCCCAGCAGTGCAGGGCACCTGCCAGCAGGCCCCTACTCATGTCCCACTCATGTCCCCTTGCAACCCCACCCCCCAGCAGTGCAGGGCACCTGCCAGCAGGCCCCCACTCATGTCCCCCAGCACCCCCACCCCCCAGCAGTGCAGGGCACCTTCCAGCAGACCCCACTTATGTCCCCCAGCACCCCCACCCCCCAGCAGTCAGGGGCACCTGCCAGCAGGTCCCCACTCATGTCCCACTAATGTCCCCTTGCACCCCTACCTCCCAGCAGTACAGGGTACCTGCCAGCAGGCCCCCACACATGTCCCCCAGCACCACCATCCCCCAGCAGTCAGGGGCACCTGCCAGCAGGCCCCCACTCATGTCCCACACATGTCCCCCAGCACCCTCACCCCCCCAGCAGTGCAGGGAACCTGCCAGCAGGCCCCCACTCATGTCCCCTTGAACCCCCACCCCCCAGCAGTGCAGGGCACCTGCCAGCAGGCCCCCACACATGTCCCCCAGCACCCCCACCCCCAGCAGTCAGGGGCACCTACCAGCAGGCCCCCACTCATGTCCCACACATGTCCCCTTGCACCCCCACCCCCCAGCAGTGCAGGGCATCTGCCAGCAGGCCCCCACTCATGTCCCCCAGCACCCCCACCTCCCAGCAGTGCAGGGCACCTGCCAGCAGGCCCCCACTCATGTCCCCCAGCACCCCCACCCCCCAGCAGTGAGGAGCACCTGCCAGCAGGCCCCCACTCATGTCCCACTCATGTCCCCTTGCACCCCCAGCCCCCAGTAGTGCAGGGCACCTGCCAGCAGGCCCCCACTCATGTACCCCAGCACCCCCACCCCCCAGAAGTGCAGGGCACCTGCCAGCAGCCACCCACACATGTGTCCCAGCACCCCCACCCCCCAGCAGTCAGGGGCACCTGCCAGCAGGCCCCTACTCATGTCCCACACATGTACCCTTGCACCCCCACCCCCCAGCAGTGAAGGGCATCTGCCAGCAGGCCCCCACTCATGTCCCCCAGCACCCCCACCCCCCAGCAGTCAGGGACACCTGCCAGCAGGTCCCCACTCATGTCCCACACATGTCCCCCAGCACCCCCACCCCTCAGCAGTGCAGGGCACCTGCCAACAGGCCCCCACTCATGTCCCACTAATGTCCCCTTGCACCCCCACCTCCCAGCAGTACAGGGTACCTGCGCCAGCAAGCCCCCACTCATGTCCCCCAGTGCCCCCACACCCAGATGTCAGGGGCACCTGCCAGCAGGCCCCCACTCATGTTCCACTCATGTCCCCTTGCACCCCCACCCCCCTGCAGTACAGGGCATCTGCCAGCAGGCCCCCACTCATGTCCTCCAGCACCCCCACCCCCCAGCAGTCAGGGGCACCTTACCAGCAGGCCCCCACACATGTCCCCCAGCACCCCCACCCCCAGCAGTCAGGGGCACCTGCCAGCAGGCCCCCACTCATGTCCCACACATGTCCCCCAGCACCCCCACCCCCCAGCAGTGCAGGACACCTGCCAGAAGGCCCACACTCATGTCCCACTCATGTCCCCTTGAACCCCCACCCCCCAGCAGTGCAGGGCACCTGCCAGCAGGCCCCCACTCATGTCCCCCAGCACCCCCACCACCCAGCAGTGCAGGGCACCTGCCAGCAGGCCCCTACTCATGTCCCACTCATGTCCCCTTGCAACCCCACCGCCCAGCAGTGCAGGGCACCTGCCAGCAGGCCCCCACTCATGTCCCCCAGCACCCCCACCCCCCAGCAGTGCAGGGCACCTTCCAGCAGACCCCACTTATGTCCCCCAGCACCCCCACCCCCCAGCAGTCAGGGGCACCTGCCAGCAGGTCCCCACTCATGTCCCACACATGTCCCCCAGCACCCCCACACCCCAGCAGTGCAGGGCACCTGCCAGCAGGCCCCCACTCATGTCCCACTAATGTCCCCTTGCACCCCCACCTCCCAGCAGTACAGGGTACCTGCCAGCAGGCCCCCACACATGTCCCCCAGCACCCCCATCCCCCAGCAGTCAGGGGCACCTGCCAGCAGGCCCCCACTCATGTCCCACACATGTCCCCCAGCACCCTCACCCCCCCAGCAGTGCAGGGAACCTGCCAGCAGGCCCCCACTCATGTCCCCTTGAACCCCCACCCCCCAGCAGTGCAGGGCACCTGCCAGCAGGCCCCCACACATGTCCCCCAGCACCCCCACCCCCCAGCAGTCAGGGGCACCTGCCAGCAGGCCCCCACTCATGTCCCACTCATGTCCCCTTGCACCCCCACCCCCCAGTAGTGCAGGGCACCTGCCAGCAGGCCCCCACTCATGTACCCCAGCACCCCCACCCCCCAGCAGTGCAGGGCACCTGCCAGCAGGCCCCCACTCATGTCCCCCAGCACCCCCACCCACCAGCAGTCAGGAGCACCGGCCAGCAGGCCCCCACTCATGTCCCACACATGTCCCCCAGAACCCCCACCCCCCAGCTGTGCAGGGCACCTGCCAGCAGGCCCCCACTCATGTCCCCTTGCACCCCCACCTCCCAGCAGTCAGGGGCACCTGCCAGAATACCCCCACACATGTTCCCCAGCACCCCCACCCCCCGGCAGTGCAGGGCACCTGCCAGCAGGCCCCCACTCATGTCCCCCAGCACCCCCACCCCCAGCAGTCAGGGGCACCTGCCAGCAGGCCCCCACTCATGCCCCACACATGTCCCACAGCACCCCCACCCCAGCAGTGCAGGGCACCTGCCAGCAGGCCCCCACTCATGTCCCACTCATGTCCCCTTGCACTCCCACCCCCCAGCAGTGCAGGGCACCTGCCAGCAGGCCCCCACACATGTCCCCCAGCCCCCCCAACTCCCAGCAGTGCAAGCCACCTTCCAGCAGACCCCCACTTATGTCCCCCAGCACCTCCACCCCCAGCAGTGCAGGGCACCTGCCAGCAGGCCCCCACTCGTCCCCTAGCACCCCCACCCCCCAGCAGTGCAGGGCACCTGCCAGCAGACCCCCACTCACGTCCCCCAGCACCCCCAACCCCCAGCAGTCAGGGGCACCTGTCAGAATACCCCCACACATGTTCCCCAGCACCCCCACCCCTCAGCAGTCAGGGGCACCTGCCAGCAAGCCCCCACTCATGTCCCACACATGTCCCCCATCATCCCCACCCCCCAGCAGTCAGGGGCACCTGCCAGCAAGCCCCCACTCATGTCCCACTCATGTCCCCTTGCACCCCTACCCCCAGCAGTGCAGGGCACCTGCCAGCAGCCACCCACACATGTCCCCCAGCACCCCCACGCCCCAGCAGTGCAGGGCACCTGCCAGCAGGCCCCCATGCATGTCCCACTCATGTCCCCTTGCACCCCCACCCCCCAGCAGTGCAGGGCACCTGCCAGCAAGCCCCCACTCATGTCCCCCAGTGCCCCCACCCCCACCCCCCAGAAGTCAGGGGCACCTGCCAGCAGGCCCCCACTCATGTTCCACTCATGTCCCCTTGCACCCCCACCCCCCTGCAGTGCAGGGCAACTGCCAGCAGGCCCCCACTCATGTCCTCCAGCACCCCCACCCCACAGCAGTCAGGGGCACCTGCCAGCAGGCCCCCACACATGTCCACCAGCACCCCCACCCCCAGCAGTCAGGGGCACCTGCCAGCAGGCCCCCACTCATGTCCCACACATGTCCCCCAGCACCCCCACCCCCCAGCAGTGCAGGGCACCTGCCAGAAGGCCCCCACTCATGTCCCACTCATGTCCCCCAGCACCCCCACCCCCCAGCAGTGCAGGGCACCTGCCAGCAGGCCCTGACTCATGTCCCACTCATGTCCCCTTGCAACCCCACCCCCCAGCAGTGCAGGGCACCTGCCAGCAGGCCTCCACTCATGTCCCCCAGCACCCCCACCCCCAGCAGTGCAGGGCACCTTCCAGCAGACCCCCACTTATGTCCCCTAGCACCACCACCCCCCAGCAGTCAGGGGCACCTGCCAGCAGGTCCCGACTCATGTCCCACACATGTCCCCCAGCACCCCCACCCCCCAGGGCACCTGCCAGCAGGCCCCCACACATGTCCCACTAATGTCCCCTTGCACCCCGACCTCCCAGCAGTACAGGGTACCTGCCAGCAGGCCCCCACACATGTCCCCCAGCACCCCAATCCCCCAGCAGTCAGGGGCACCTGCCAGCAGGCCCCCACTCATGTCCCACACATGTCCCCCAGCACCCTCACCCCCCCAGCAGGGCAGGGAACCTTCCAGCAGGCCCCCACTCATGTCCCCTTGAACCCCCCACCCCCCAGCAGTGCAGGGCACCTGCAGCAGGCCCCCACACATGTCCCCCAGCACCCCCAACCCCCAGCAGTTAGGGGCACCTGCCAGCAGGCCCCCACTCATGTCCCACACATGTCCCCTTGCACCCCCACCCCCCAGCAGTGCAGGGCATCTGCCAGCAGGCCCCCACTCATGTCCCCCAGCACCCCCACCCCCCAGCAGTGCAGGGCACCTGCCAGCAGCCCCCCACTCATGTACCCTAGCACCCCAACCCCCCAGCAGTGCGGGGCACCTGCCAGCAGGCCCCCACTCATGTCCCACTCATGTCCCCTTGCACCCCCACCCCCAGCAGTGCAGGGCACCTGCCAGCAGGCCCCCACTCATGTCCCACTCATGGCCCCCTCGCACCCCCACCCCCCAGGCAGTCAGGGGCACCTGTCAGAATACCCCCACACATGTTCCCCAGCACCCCCACCCCTCAGCAGTCAGGGGCACCTGCCAGCAAGCCCCCACTCATGTCCCACACATGTCCCCCATCATCCCCACCCCCCAGCAGTCAGGGGCACCTGCCAGCAAGCCCCCACTCATGTCCCACTCATGTCCCCTTGCACCCCTACCCCCAGCAGTGCAGGGCACCTGCCAGCAGCCACCCACACATGTCCCCCAGCACCCCCAGCCCCCCAGCAGTCAGGGGCACCTGCCAGCAGGCCCCTACTCATGTCCCACACATGTACCCTTGCACCCCCACCCCCCAACAGTGCAGGGCATCTGCCAGCAGGCCCCCACTCATGTCCCCCAGCACCCCCACGCCCCAGCAGTGCAGGGCACCTGCCAGCAGGCCCCCATGCATGTCCCACTCATGTCCCCTTGCACCCCCACCCCCCAGCAGTGCAGGGCACCTGCCAGCAAGCCCCCACTCATGTCCCCCAGTGCCCCCACCCCCACCCCCCAGAAGTCAGGGGCACCTGCCAGCAGGCCCCCACTCATGTTCCACTCATGTCCCCTTGCACCCCCACCCCCCTGCAGTGCAGGGCAACTGCCAGCAGGCCCCCACTCATGTCCTCCAGCACCCCCACCCCCCAGCAGTCAGGGGCACCTGCCAGCAGGCCCCCACACATGTCCACCAGCACCCCCACCCCCAGCAGTCAGGGGCACCTGCCAGCAGGCCCCCACTCATGTCCCACACATGTCCCCCAGCACCCCCACCCCCCAGCAGTGCAGGGCACCTGCCAGAAGGCCCCCACTCATGTCCCACTCATGTCCCCCAGCACCCCCACCCCCCAGCAGTGCAGGGCACCTGCCAGCAGGCCCTGACTCATGTCCCACTCATGTCCCCTTGCAACCCCACCCCCCAGCAGTGCAGGGCACCTGCCAGCAGGCCTCCACTCATGTCCCCCAGCACCCCCACCCCCAGCAGTGCAGGGCACCTTCCAGCAGACCCCCACTTATGTCCCCTAGCACCACCACCCCCCAGCAGTCAGGGGCACCTGCCAGCAGGTCCCGACTCATGTCCCACACATGTCCCCCAGCACCCCCACCCCCCAGGGCACCTGCCAGCAGGCCCCCACACATGTCCCACTAATGTCCCCTTGCACCCCGACCTCCCAGCAGTACAGGGTACCTGCCAGCAGGCCCCCACACATGTCCCCCAGCACCCCAATCCCCCAGCAGTCAGGGGCACCTGCCAGCAGGCCCCCACTCATGTCCCACACATGTCCCCCAGCACCCTCACCCCCCCAGCAGGGCAGGGAACCTTCCAGCAGGCCCCCACTCATGTCCCCTTGAACCCCCACCCCCCAGCAGTGCAGGGCACCTGCAGCAGGCCCCCACACATGTCCCCCAGCACCCCCAACCCCCAGCAGTTAGGGGCACCTGCCAGCAGGCCCCCACTCATGTCCCACACATGTCCCCTTGCACCCCCACCCCCCAGCAGTGCAGGGCATCTGCCAGCAGGCCCCCACTCATGTCCCCCAGCACCCCCACCCCCCAGCAGTGCAGGGCACCTGCCAGCAGCCCCCCACTCATGTACCCTAGCACCCCAACCCCCCAGCAGTGCGGGGCACCTGCCAGCAGGCCCCCACTCATGTCCCACTCATGTCCCCTTGCACCCCCACCCCCAGCAGTGCAGGGCACCTGCCAGCAGGCCCCCACTCATGTCCCACTCATGGCCCCTCGCACCCCCACCCCCCAGCAGTCAGGGGCACCTGTCAGAATACCCCCACACATGTTCCCCAGCACCCCCACCCCTCAGCAGTCAGGGGCACCTGCCAGCAAGCCCCCACTCATGTCCCACACATGTCCCCCATCATCCCCACCCCCCAGCAGTCAGGGGCACCTGCCAGCAAGCCCCCACTCATGTCCCACTCATGTCCCCTTGCACCCCTACCCCCAGCAGTGCAGGGCACCTGCCAGCAGCCACCCACACATGTCCCCCAGCACCCCCAGCCCCCCAGCAGTCAGGGGCACCTGCCAGCAGGCCCCTACTCATGTCCCACACATGTACCCTTGCACCCCCACCCCCCAACAGTGCAGGGCATCTGCCAGCAGGCCCCCACTCATGTCCCCCAGCACCCCCACGCCCCAGCAGTGCAGGGCACCTGCCAGCAGGCCCCCATGCATGTCCCACTCATGTCCCCTTGCACCCCCACCCCCCAGCAGTGCAGGGCACCTGCCAGCAAGCCCCCACTCATGTCCCCCAGTGCCCCCACCCCCACCCCCCAGAAGTCAGGGGCACCTGCCAGCAGGCCCCCACTCATGTTCCACTCATGTCCCCTTGCACCCCCACCCCCCTGCAGTGCAGGGCAACTGCCAGCAGGCCCCCACTCATGTCCTCCAGCACCCCCACCCCCCAGCAGTCAGGGGCACCTGCCAGCAGGCCCCCACACATGTCCACCAGCACCCCCACCCCCAGCAGTCAGGGGCACCTGCCAGCAGGCCCCCACTCATGTCCCACACATGTCCCCCAGCACCCCCACCCCCCAGCAGTGCAGGGCACCTGCCAGAAGGCCCCCACTCATGTCCCACTCATGTCCCCCAGCACCCCCACCCCCCAGCAGTGCAGGGCACCTGCCAGCAGGCCCTGACTCATGTCCCACTCATGTCCCCTTGCAACCCCACCCCCCAGCAGTGCAGGGCACCTGCCAGCAGGCCTCCACTCATGTCCCCCAGCACCCCCACCCCCAGCAGTGCAGGGCACCTTCCAGCAGACCCCCACTTATGTCCCCTAGCACCACCACCCCCCAGCAGTCAGGGGCACCTGCCAGCAGGTCCCGACTCATGTCCCACACATGTCCCCCAGCACCCCCACCCCCCAGGGCACCTGCCAGCAGGCCCCCACACATGTCCCACTAATGTCCCCTTGCACCCCGACCTCCCAGCAGTACAGGGTACCTGCCAGCAGGCCCCCACACATGTCCCCCAGCACCCCAATCCCCCAGCAGTCAGGGGCACCTGCCAGCAGGCCCCCACTCATGTCCCACACATGTCCCCCAGCACCCTCACCCCCCCAGCAGGGCAGGGAACCTTCCAGCAGGCCCCCACTCATGTCCCCTTGAACCCCCACCCCCCAGCAGTGCAGGGCACCTGCAGCAGGCCCCCACACATGTCCCCCAGCACCCCCAACCCCCAGCAGTTAGGGGCACCTGCCAGCAGGCCCCCACTCATGTCCCACACATGTCCCCTTGCACCCCCACCCCCCAGCAGTGCAGGGCATCTGCCAGCAGGCCCCCACTCATGTCCCCCAGCACCCCCACCCCCCAGCAGTGCAGGGCACCTGCCAGCAGCCCCCCACTCATGTACCCTAGCACCCCCACCCCCCAGCAGTGCGGGGCACCTGCCAGCAGGCCCCCACTCATGTCCCACTCATGTCCCCTTGCACCCCCACCCCCAGCAGTGCAGGGCACCTGCCAGCAGGCCCCCACTCATGTCCCACTCATGGCCCCTCGCACCCCCACCCCCCAGCAGTCAGGGGCACCTGAGAGCAGGCCCCCACTCATGTCCCCCAGCACCCCCACCCCCAGCAGTCAGGGGCACCTGCCAGCAGGCCCCCACTCATGCCCCACACATGTCCCGCAGCACCCCCACCCCCCAGCAGTGCAGGGCACCTGCCAGAAGGCCCCCACTCATGTCCCACTCTTGTCCCCTTGCACCCCCACCCCCGAGTGGTGCAGGGCACCTGCCAGCAGGCCCCCACTCATGTCCCCCAGCCCCCCACCCGCCAGCAGTGCAGGGCACCTTCCAGCAGACCCCCACTTATGTCCCCCAGCACCCCAACCCCCAGCAGTGCAGGGCACCTGCCAGCAGGCCCCCACTCGTCCCCCAGCACCCCCACCCCCAAGCAGTGCAGGGCACCTGCCAGCAGGCCCCCACTCATGTCCCCCAGCACCCCCAACCCCCAGCAGTCAGGGGAACCTGCCAGAATACCCCCACACATGTTCCCCAGCACCCCCATCCCCCAGCAGTTAGGGGCACCTGCCAGCAAGCCCCCACTCATGTCCCACACATGTCCCCCAGCATCCACACCCCCCAGCAGTGCAGGGCACGTGCCAGCAGGCCCCCACTCATGTCCCCTTGCACCCCTACCCCCCAGCAGTGCAGGGCACCTGCCAGCAGCCACCCACACATGTCCCCCAGCACCCCCACCCCCCAGCAGTCAGGGGCACCTGCCAGCAGGCCCCTATTCATGTCCCACACATGTACCCTTGCACCCCCATCCCCCAGCAGTGAAGAGCATCTGCCAGCAGGCCCCCACTCATGTCCCCCAGCACCCCCACCCCCCAGCAGTCAGGGACACCTGCCAGCAGGTCCCCACTCATGTCCCACACATGTCCCCCAGCACCCCCACCCCTCAGCAGTGCAGGGCACCTGCCAACAGGCCCCCACTCATGTCCCACTAATGTCCCCTTGCACCCCCACCTCCCAGCAGTACAGGGCACCTGCCAGCAAGCCCCCACTCATGTCCCCCAGTGCCCCCACCCCCAGAAGTCAGGGGCACCTGCCAGCAGGCCCCCACTCATGTTCCACTCATGTCCCCTTGCACCCCCACCCCCCTGCACTGCAGGGCTTCTGCCAGCAGGCCCCCACTCATGTCCTCCAGCACCCCCACCCCCAGCAATCAGGGGCACCTTACCAGCAGGCCCCACACATGTCCCCCAGCACCCCCACCCCCAGCAGTCAGGGGCACCTGCCAGCAGGCCCCCACTCATGTCCCACACATGTCCCCCAGCACCCCCACCCCCCAGCAGTGCAGGACACCTGCCAGAAGGTCCCCACTCATGTCCCACTCATGTCCCCTTGAACCCCCACCCCCCAGCAGTGCAGGGCACCTGCCAGCAGGCCCCCACTCATGTCCCCCAGCACCCCCACCCCCCAGCAGTGCAGGGCACCTGCCAGCAGGCCCCCACTCATGTCCAACTCATGTCCCCTTGCAACCCCACCCCCCAGCAGTGCAGGGCACCTGCCAGCAGGCCCCCACTCATGTCCCCCAGCACCTCCACCCCCCAGCAGTGCAGGGCACCTTCCAGCAGACCGCACTTATGTCCCCCAGCACCCCCACCCCCCAGCAGTCATGGGCACCTGCCAGCAGGTCCCCACTCATGTCCCACACATGTGCCCCAGCACCCCCACACCCCAGCAGTGCAGGGCACCTGCCAGCAGGCCCCCACTCATGTCCCACTAATGTCCCCTTGCGCCCCCACCTCCCAGCAGTACAGGGTACCTGCCAGCAGGCCCCCACACATGTCCCCCAGCACCCCCACCCCCCAGCAGTCAGGGGCACCTGCCAGCAGGCCCCCACTCATGTCCCAAACATGTCCCCTTGCACCCCCACCCCCCAGCAGTGCAGGGCATCTGCCAGCAGGCCCCCACTCATGTCTCCAGCACCCCCACCTCCCAGCAGTGCAGGGCACCTGCCAGCAGGCCCCCACTCACGTCCCCCAGCACCCCCACCCCCCAGCAGTGCGGGGCACCTGCCAGCAGGCCCCCACTCATGTCCCACTCATGTCCCCTTGCACCCCACCCCCCAGTAGTGCAGGGCACCTGCCAGCAGGCCCCCACCCATGTACCCCAGCACCCCCACCCCCAGCAGTGCAGGGAACCTGCCAGCAGGCCCCCACTCATGTCCCCCAGCACCCCCACCCACCAGCAGTCATGAGCACCTGCCAGCAGGCCCCCACTCATGTCCCACACATGTCCCCCCAGAACCCCCACCCACCAGCTGTGCAGGGCACCTGCCAGCAGGCCCCCACTCATGTCCCCTTGCACCCCCACCTCCCAGCAGTCAGGGGCACCTGCCAGAATACCCCCACACATGTTCCCCAGCACCCCAACCCCCCAGCAGTCAGGGGCACCTGCCAGCAAGCCCCCCGTCATGTCCCACACATGCCCCCCATCACTCCCACCCCCCAGCAGTGCAGGGCACGTGCCAGCAGGCCCCCACTCATGTCCCACTCATGTCCCCTTGCACCCCTACCCCCAAGCAGTGCAGGGTACCTTCCAGCAGACCCCCACACATGTCCCCCAGCACCCCCACCCACCAGCAGTCAGGAGCACCTGCCAGCAGGCCCCCACTCATGTCCCACACATGTCCCCCCAGAACCCCCACCCACCAGCTGTGCAGGGCACCTGCCAGCAGGCCCCCACTCATGTCCCCCAGCACCCCCACCCCCCAGCAATCAGGGGCACCTGCCAGCAGGCCCCTACTCATGTCCCACACATGTACCCTTGCACCCCCACCCCCAAGCAGTGCAGGGCATCTGCCAGCAGGCCCCCACTCATGTCCCCCAGCACCCCCACCCCCCAGCAGTGCAGGGCACCTGCCAGCAGGCCCCCATGCATGTCCCACTCATGTCCCCTTGCACCCCCACCTCCCAGCAGTCAGGGGCACCTGCCAGAATACCCCCACACATGTTCCCCAGCACCCCCACCCCCCAGCAGTCAGGGGCACCTGCCAGCAAGCCCCCCGTCATGTCCCACACATGTCCCCCACCACTCCCACCCCCCAGCAGTGCAGGGCACCTGCCAGCAGGCCCCCACCCATGTACCCCAGCACCCCCACCCCCAGCAGTGCAGGGAACCTGCCAGCAGGCCCCCACTCATGTCCCCCAGCACCCCCACCCACCAGCAGTCAGGAGCACCTGCCAGCAGGCCCCCACTCATGTCCCACACATGTCCCCCCAGAACCCCCACCCACCAGCTGTGCAGGGCACCTGCCAGCAGGCCCCCACTCATGTCCCCTTGCACCCCCACCTCCCAGCAGTCAGGGGCACCTGCCAGAATACCCCCACACATGTCCCCCAGCACCCCAATCCCCCAGCAGTCAGGGGCACCTGCCAGCAGGCCCCCACTCATGTCCCACACATGTCCCCCAGCACCCTCACCCCCCCAGCAGGGCAGGGAACCTTCCAGCAGGCCCCCACTCATGTCCCCTTGAACCCCCACCCCCCAGCAGTGCAGGGCACCTGCAGCAGGCCCCCACACATGTCCCCCAGCACCCCCAACCCCCAGCAGTTAGGGGCACCTGCCAGCAGGCCCCCACTCATGTCCCACACATGTCCCCTTGCACCCCCACCCCCCAGCAGTGCAGGGCATCTGCCAGCAGGCCCCCACTCATGTCCCCCAGCACCCCCACCCCCCAGCAGTGCAGGGCACCTGCCAGCAGCCCCCCACTCATGTACCCTAGCACCCCAACCCCCCAGCAGTGCGGGGCACCTGCCAGCAGGCCCCCACTCATGTCCCACTCATGTCCCCTTGCACCCCCACCCCCAGCAGTGCAGGGCACCTGCCAGCAGGCCCCCACTCATGTCCCACTCATGGCCCCTCGCACCCCCACCCCCCAGCAGTCAGGGGCACCTGTCAGAATACCCCCACACATGTTCCCCAGCACCCCCACCCCTCAGCAGTCAGGGGCACCTGCCAGCAAGCCCCCACTCATGTCCCACACATGTCCCCCATCATCCCCACCCCCCAGCAGTCAGGGGCACCTGCCAGCAAGCCCCCACTCATGTCCCACTCATGTCCCCTTGCACCCCTACCCCCAGCAGTGCAGGGCACCTGCCAGCAGCCACCCACACATGTCCCCCAGCACCCCCAGCCCCCCAGCAGTCAGGGGCACCTGCCAGCAGGCCCCTACTCATGTCCCACACATGTACCCTTGCACCCCCACCCCCCAACAGTGCAGGGCATCTGCCAGCAGGCCCCCACTCATGTCCCCCAGCACCCCCACGCCCCAGCAGTGCAGGGCACCTGCCAGCAGGCCCCCATGCATGTCCCACTCATGTCCCCTTGCACCCCCACCCCCCAGCAGTGCAGGGCACCTGCCAGCAAGCCCCCACTCATGTCCCCCAGTGCCCCCACCCCCACCCCCCAGAAGTCAGGGGCACCTGCCAGCAGGCCCCCACTCATGTTCCACTCATGTCCCCTTGCACCCCCACCCCCCTGCAGTGCAGGGCAACTGCCAGCAGGCCCCCACTCATGTCCTCCAGCACCCCCACCCCCCAGCAGTCAGGGGCACCTGCCAGCAGGCCCCCACACATGTCCACCAGCACCCCCACCCCCAGCAGTCAGGGGCACCTGCCAGCAGGCCCCCACTCATGTCCCACACATGTCCCCCAGCACCCCCACCCCCCAGCAGTGCAGGGCACCTGCCAGAAGGCCCCCACTCATGTCCCACTCATGTCCCCCAGCACCCCCACCCCCCAGCAGTGCAGGGCACCTGCCAGCAGGCCCTGACTCATGTCCCACTCATGTCCCCTTGCAACCCCACCCCCCAGCAGTGCAGGGCACCTGCCAGCAGGCCTCCACTCATGTCCCCCAGCACCCCCACCCCCAGCAGTGCAGGGCACCTTCCAGCAGACCCCCACTTATGTCCCCTAGCACCACCACCCCCCAGCAGTCAGGGGCACCTGCCAGCAGGTCCCGACTCATGTCCCACACATGTCCCCCAGCACCCCCACCCCCCAGGGCACCTGCCAGCAGGCCCCCACACATGTCCCACTAATGTCCCCTTGCACCCCGACCTCCCAGCAGTACAGGGTACCTGCCAGCAGGCCCCCACACATGTCCCCCAGCACCCCAATCCCCCAGCAGTCAGGGGCACCTGCCAGCAGGCCCCCACTCATGTCCCACACATGTCCCCCAGCACCCTCACCCCCCCAGCAGGGCAGGGAACCTTCCAGCAGGCCCCCACTCATGTCCCCTTGAACCCCCACCCCCCAGCAGTGCAGGGCACCTGCAGCAGGCCCCCACACATGTCCCCCAGCACCCCCAACCCCCAGCAGTTAGGGGCACCTGCCAGCAGGCCCCCACTCATGTCCCACACATGTCCCCTTGCACCCCCACCCCCCAGCAGTGCAGGGCATCTGCCAGCAGGCCCCCACTCATGTCCCCCAGCACCCCCACCCCCCAGCAGTGCAGGGCACCTGCCAGCAGCCCCCCACTCATGTACCCTAGCACCCCCACCCCCCAGCAGTGCGGGGCACCTGCCAGCAGGCCCCCACTCATGTCCCACTCATGTCCCCTTGCACCCCCACCCCCAGCAGTGCAGGGCACCTGCCAGCAGGCCCCCACTCATGTCCCACTCATGGCCCCTCGCACCCCCACCCCCCAGCAGTCAGGGGCACCTGAGAGCAGGCCCCCACTCATGTCCCCCAGCACCCCCACCCCCAGCAGTCAGGGGCACCTGCCAGCAGGCCCCCACTCATGCCCCACACATGTCCCGCAGCACCCCCACCCCCCAGCAGTGCAGGGCACCTGCCAGAAGGCCCCCACTCATGTCCCACTCTTGTCCCCTTGCACCCCCACCCCCGAGTGGTGCAGGGCACCTGCCAGCAGGCCCCCACTCATGTCCCCCAGCCCCCCACCCGCCAGCAGTGCAGGGCACCTTCCAGCAGACCCCCACTTATGTCCCCCAGCACCCCAACCCCCAGCAGTGCAGGGCACCTGCCAGCAGGCCCCCACTCGTCCCCCAGCACCCCCACCCCCAAGCAGTGCAGGGCACCTGCCAGCAGGCCCCCACTCATGTCCCCCAGCACCCCCAACCCCCAGCAGTCAGGGGAACCTGCCAGAATACCCCCACACATGTTCCCCAGCACCCCCATCCCCCAGCAGTTAGGGGCACCTGCCAGCAAGCCCCCACTCATGTCCCACACATGTCCCCCAGCATCCACACCCCCCAGCAGTGCAGGGCACGTGCCAGCAGGCCCCCACTCATGTCCCCTTGCACCCCTACCCCCCAGCAGTGCAGGGCACCTGCCAGCAGCCACCCACACATGTCCCCCAGCACCCCCACCCCCCAGCAGTCAGGGGCACCTGCCAGCAGGCCCCTATTCATGTCCCACACATGTACCCTTGCACCCCCATCCCCCAGCAGTGAAGAGCATCTGCCAGCAGGCCCCCACTCATGTCCCCCAGCACCCCCACCCCCAGCAGTCAGGGACACCTGCCAGCAGGTCCCCACTCATGTCCCACACATGTCCCCCAGCACCCCCACCCCTCAGCAGTGCAGGGCACCTGCCAACAGGCCCCCACTCATGTCCCACTAATGTCCCCTTGCACCCCCACCTCCCAGCAGTACAGGGCACCTGCCAGCAAGCCCCCACTCATGTCCCCCAGTGCCCCCACCCCCAGAAGTCAGGGGCACCTGCCAGCAGGCCCCCACTCATGTTCCACTCATGTCCCCTTGCACCCCCACCCCCCTGCACTGCAGGGCTTCTGCCAGCAGGCCCCCACTCATGTCCTCCAGCACCCCCACCCCCAGCAATCAGGGGCACCTTACCAGCAGGCCCCACACATGTCCCCCAGCACCCCCACCCCCAGCAGTCAGGGGCACCTGCCAGCAGGCCCCCACTCATGTCCCACACATGTCCCCCAGCACCCCCACCCCCCAGCAGTGCAGGACACCTGCCAGAAGGTCCCCACTCATGTCCCACTCATGTCCCCTTGAACCCCCACCCCCCAGCAGTGCAGGGCACCTGCCAGCAGGCCCCCACTCATGTCCCCCAGCACCCCCACCCCCCAGCAGTGCAGGGCACCTGCCAGCAGGCCCCCACTCATGTCCAACTCATGTCCCCTTGCAACCCCACCCCCCAGCAGTGCAGGGCACCTGCCAGCAGGCCCCCACTCATGTCCCCCAGCACCTCCACCCCCCAGCAGTGCAGGGCACCTTCCAGCAGACCGCACTTATGTCCCCCAGCACCCCCACCCCCCAGCAGTCATGGGCACCTGCCAGCAGGTCCCCACTCATGTCCCACACATGTGCCCCAGCACCCCCACACCCCAGCAGTGCAGGGCACCTGCCAGCAGGCCCCCACTCATGTCCCACTAATGTCCCCTTGCGCCCCCACCTCCCAGCAGTACAGGGTACCTGCCAGCAGGCCCCCACACATGTCCCCCAGCACCCCCACCCCCCAGCAGTCAGGGGCACCTGCCAGCAGGCCCCCACTCATGTCCCAAACATGTCCCCTTGCACCCCCACCCCCCAGCAGTGCAGGGCATCTGCCAGCAGGCCCCCACTCATGTCTCCAGCACCCCCACCTCCCAGCAGTGCAGGGCACCTGCCAGCAGGCCCCCACTCACGTCCCCCAGCACCCCCACCCCCCAGCAGTGCGGGGCACCTGCCAGCAGGCCCCCACTCATGTCCCACTCATGTCCCCTTGCACCCCACCCCCCAGTAGTGCAGGGCACCTGCCAGCAGGCCCCCACCCATGTACCCCAGCACCCCCACCCCCAGCAGTGCAGGGAACCTGCCAGCAGGCCCCCACTCATGTCCCCCAGCACCCCCACCCACCAGCAGTCATGAGCACCTGCCAGCAGGCCCCCACTCATGTCCCACACATGTCCCCCCAGAACCCCCACCCACCAGCTGTGCAGGGCACCTGCCAGCAGGCCCCCACTCATGTCCCCTTGCACCCCCACCTCCCAGCAGTCAGGGGCACCTGCCAGAATACCCCCACACATGTTCCCCAGCACCCCAACCCCCCAGCAGTCAGGGGCACCTGCCAGCAAGCCCCCCGTCATGTCCCACACATGCCCCCCATCACTCCCACCCCCCAGCAGTGCAGGGCACGTGCCAGCAGGCCCCCACTCATGTCCCACTCATGTCCCCTTGCACCCCTACCCCCAAGCAGTGCAGGGTACCTTCCAGCAGACCCCCACACATGTCCCCCAGCACCCCCACCCACCAGCAGTCAGGAGCACCTGCCAGCAGGCCCCCACTCATGTCCCACACATGTCCCCCCAGAACCCCCACCCACCAGCTGTGCAGGGCACCTGCCAGCAGGCCCCCACTCATGTCCCCCAGCACCCCCACCCCCCAGCAATCAGGGGCACCTGCCAGCAGGCCCCTACTCATGTCCCACACATGTACCCTTGCACCCCCACCCCCAAGCAGTGCAGGGCATCTGCCAGCAGGCCCCCACTCATGTCCCCCAGCACCCCCACCCCCCAGCAGTGCAGGGCACCTGCCAGCAGGCCCCCATGCATGTCCCACTCATGTCCCCTTGCACCCCCACCTCCCAGCAGTCAGGGGCACCTGCCAGAATACCCCCACACATGTTCCCCAGCACCCCCACCCCCCAGCAGTCAGGGGCACCTGCCAGCAAGCCCCCCGTCATGTCCCACACATGTCCCCCACCACTCCCACCCCCCAGCAGTGCAGGGCACCTGCCAGCAGGCCCCCACCCATGTACCCCAGCACCCCCACCCCCAGCAGTGCAGGGAACCTGCCAGCAGGCCCCCACTCATGTCCCCCAGCACCCCCACCCACCAGCAGTCAGGAGCACCTGCCAGCAGGCCCCCACTCATGTCCCACACATGTCCCCCCAGAACCCCCACCCACCAGCTGTGCAGGGCACCTGCCAGCAGGCCCCCACTCATGTCCCCTTGCACCCCCACCTCCCAGCAGTCAGGGGCACCTGCCAGAATACCCCCACACATGTTCCCCAGCACCCCCACCCCCCAGCAGTCAGGGGCACCTGCCAGCAAGCCCCCCGTCATGTCCCACACATGCCCCCCATCACTCCCACCCCCCAGCAGTGCAGGGCACGTGCCAGCAGGCCCCCACTCATGTCCCACTCATGTCCCCTTGCACCCCTATCCCCCAGCAGTGCAGGGTACCTGCCAGCAGACCCCCACACATGTCCCCCAGCACCCCCACCCACCAGCAGTCAGGAGCACCTGCCAGCAGGCCCCCACTCATGTCCCACACATGTCCCCCCAAAACCCCCACCCACCAGCTGTGCAGGGCACCTGCCAGCAGGCGCCCACTCATGTCCCCCAGCACCCCCACCCCCCAGCAATCAGGGGCACCTGCCAGCAGGCCCCTACTCATGTCCCACACATGTACCCTTGCACCCCCACCCCCCAGCAGTGCAGGGCATCTGCCAGCAGGCCCCCACTCATGTCCCCCAGCACCCCCACCCCCCAGCAGTGCAGGGCACCTGCCAGCAGGCCCCCATGCATGTCCCACTCATGTCCCCTTGCACCCCCAGCAGTGCAGGGCACCTGCCAGCAGGCCCCCACTCATGTCCCCCAGCGCCCCCACCCCCCAGAAGTCAGGGGCACCTGCCAGCAGGCCCCCGCTCATGTTCCACTCATGTCCCCTTGCACCCCCACCCCCCCACAGTGCAGGGCATCTGCCAGCAAGCCCCCACTCATGTCCTCCAGCACCCCCACCCCCCAGCAGTCAGGGGCACCTGCCAGCAGGCCCCCACACATGTCCCCCAGCACCCCCACCCCCAGCAGTCAGGGGCACCTGCCAGCAGGCCCCCACTCATGTCCCACACATGTCCCCTTGCACCCCCACCCCCCAGCAGTGCAGGGCATCTGCCAGCAGGCCCCCACTCATGTCCCCCAGCACCCCTACCTCCCAGCAGTGCAGGGCACCTGCCAGCAGGCCCCCACTCATGTCCCCCAGCACCCCCACCCCCCAGCAGTGCGGGGCACCTGCCAGCAGGCCCCCACTCATGTCCCACTCATGTCCCCTTGCACCCCCACCCCCAGTAGTGCAGAGCACCTGCCAGCAGGCCCCCACTCATGTACCCCAGCACCCCCACCCCCCAGCAGTGCAGGGCACCTGCCAGCAGGCCCCCACTCATGTCCCCCAGCACCCCCACCCACCAGCAGTCAGGAGCACCTGCCAGCAGGCCCCCACTCATGTCCCCTTGCACCCCCACCTCCCAGCAGTCAGGGGCACCTGTCAGAATACCCCCACACATGTTCCCCAGCACCCCCACCCCTCAGCAGTCAGGGGCACCTGCCAGCAAGCCCCCACTCATGTCCCACACATGTCCCCCAGCATCCCCACCCCCCAGCAGTCAGGGGCACCTGCCAGCAAGCCCCCACTCATGTCCCACTCATGTCCCCTTGCACCCCTACCCCCAGCAGTGCAGGGCACCTGCCAGCAGCCACCCACACATGTCCCCCAGCACCCCCACCCCCCCAGCAGTCGGGGGCACCTGCCAGCAGGCCCCTACTCATGTCCCACACATGTACCCTTGCACCCCCACCCCCCAACAGTGCAGGGCACCTGCCAGCAGGCCCCCATGCATGTCCCACTCATGTCCCCTTGCACCCCCACCCCCCAGCAGTGCAGGGCACCTGCCAGCAAGCCCCCACTCATGTCCCCCAGTGCCCCCACCCCCCAGAAGTCAGGGGCACCTGCCAGCAGGCCCCCACTCATGTTCCACTCATGTCCCCTTGCACCCCCACCCCCCCGCAGTGCAGGGCAACTGCCAGCAGGCCCCCACTCATGTCCTCCAGCACCCCCACCCCCCAGCAGTCAGGGGCACCTGCCAGCAGGCCCCCACACATGTCCACTAGCACCCCCACCCCCAGCAGTCAGGGGCACCTGCCAGCAGGCCCCCACTCATGTCCCACACATGTTCCCCACCACCCCCACCCCCCAGCAGTGCAGGGCACCTGCCAGAAGGCCCCCACTCATGTCCCACTCATGTCCCCCAGCACCCCCACCCCCCAGCAGTGCAGGGCACCTGCCAGCAGGCCCTGACTCATGTCCCACTCATGTCCCCTTGCAACCCCACCCCCCAGCAGTGCGGGGCACCTGCCAGCAGGCCTCCACTCATGTCCCCCAGCACCCCCACCCCCAGCAGTGCAGGGCACCTTCCAGCAGACCCCCACTTATGTCCCCTAGCACCACCACCCCCCAGCAGTCAGGGGCACCTGCCAGCAGGTCCCGACTCATGTCCCACACATGTCCCCCAGCACCCCCACCCCCCAGGGCACCTGCCAGCAGGCCCCCACACATGTCCCACTAATGTCCCCTTGCACCCCCACCTCCCAGCAGTACAGGGTACCTGCCAGCAGGCCCCCACACATGTCCCCCAGCACCCCAATCCCCCAGCAGTCAGGGGCACCTGCCAGCAGGCCCCCACTCATGTCCCACACATGTCCCCCAGCACCCTCACCCCCCAGCAGTGCAGGGAACCTTCCAGCAGGCCCCCACTCATGTCCCCTTGAACCCCCACCCCCCAGCAGTGCAGGGCACCTGCCAGCAGCCCCCCACTCATGTACCCTAGCACCCCCACCCCCCAGCAGTGCGGGGCACCTGCCAGCAGGCCCCCACTCATGTCCCACTCATGTCCCCTTGCACCCCCACCCCCAGCAGTGCAGGGCACCTGCCAGCAGGCCCCCACTCATGTCCCACTCATGGCCCCTCGCACCCCCACCCCCCAGCAGTCAGGGGCACCTGAGAGCAGGCCCCCACTCATGTCCCCCAGCACCCCCACCCCTAGCAGTCAGGGGCACCTGCCAGCAGGCCCCCACTCATGCCCCACACATGTCCCGCAGCACCCCCACCCCCCAGCAGTGCAGGGCACCTACCAGAAGGCACCCACTCATGTCCCCTTGCACCCCCACCCCCGAGTGGTGCAGGGCACCTGCCAGCAGGCCCCCACTCATGTCCCCCAGCCCCCACCCGCCAGCAGTGCAGGGCACCTTCCAGCAGACCCCCACTTATGTCCCCCAGCACCCCAACACCCAGCAGTGCAGGGCACCTGCCAGCAGGCCCCCACTCGTCCCCAGCACCCCCACCCCCAAGCAGTGCAGGGCACCTGCCAGCAGGCCCCCACTCATGTCCCCCAGCACCCCCAACCCCCAGCAGTCAGGGGCACCTGCCAGAATACCCCCACACATGTTCCCCAGCACCCCCATCCCCCAGCAGTTAGGGGCACCTGCCAGCAAGCCCCCACTCATGTCCCACACATGTCCCCCAGCATCCACACCCCCCAGCAGTGCAGGGCACGTGCCAGCAGGCCCCCACTCATGTCCCCTTGCACCCCTACCCCCCAGCAGTGCAGGGCACATGCCAGCAGCCACCCACACATGTCCCCCAGCACCCCACCCCCCAGCAGTCAGGGGCACCTGCCAGCAGGCCCCTATTCATGTCCCACACATGTACCCTTGCACCCCCACCCCCCAGCAGTGAAGAGCATCTGCCAGCAGGCCCCCACTCATGTCCCCCAGCACCCCCACCCCCCAGCAGTCAGGGACACCTGCCAGCAGGTCCCCACTCATGTCCCACACATGTCCCCCAGCACCCCCACCCCTCAGCAGTGCAGGGCACCTGCCAACAGGCCCCCACTCATGTCCCACTAATGTCCCCTTGCACCCCCACCTCCCAGCAGTACAGGGTACCTGCCAGCAAGCCCCCACTCATGTCCCCCAGTGCCCCCACCCCCAGAAGTCAGGGGCACCTGCCAGCAGGCCCCCACTCATGTTCCACTCATGTCCCCTTGCACCCCCACCCCCCTGCACTGCAGGGCATCTGCCAGCAGGCCCCCACTCATGTCCTCCAGCACCCCCACCCCCAGCAATCAGGGGCACCTTACCAGCAGGCCCCCACACATTTCCCCCAGCACCCCCACCCCCAGCAGTCAGGGGCACCTGCCAGCAGGCCCCCACTCATGTCCCACACATGTCCCCCAGCACCCCCACCCCCCAGCAGTGCAGGACACCTGCCAGAAGGTCCCCACTCATGTCCCACTCATGTCCCCTTGAACCCCCACCCCCCAGCAGTGCAGGGCACCTGCCAGCAGGCCCCCACTCATGTCCCCCAGCACCCCCACCCCCCAGCAGTGCAGGGCACCTGCCAGCAGGCCCCCACTCATGTCCCACTCATGTCCCCTTGCAACCCCACCCCCCAGCAGTGCAGGGCACCTGCCAGCAGGCCCCCACTCATGTCCCCCAGCACCTCCACCCCCCAGCAGTGCAGGGCACCTTCCAGCAGACCGCACTTATGTCCCCCAGCACCCCCACCCCCCCAGCAGTCAGGGGCACCTGCCAGCAGGTCCCCACTCATGTCCCACACATGTGCCCCAGCACCCCCACACCCCAGCAGTGCAGGGCACCTGCCAGCAGGCCCCCACTCATGTCCCACTAATGTCCCCTTGCACCCCCACCTCCCAGCAGTACAGGGTACCTGCCAGCAGGCCCCCACACATGTCCCCCAGCACCCCCACCCCCCAGCAGTGCAGGGCATCTGCCAGCAGGCCCCCACTCATGTCCCACACATGTCCCCTTGCACCCCCACCCCCCAGCAGTGCAGGGCATCTGCCAGCAGGCCCCCACTCATGTCCCCCAGCACCCCCACCTCCCAGCAGTGCAGGGCACCTGCCAGCAGGCCCCCACTCATGTCCCCCAGCACCCCCACCCCCCAGCAGTGTGGGGCACCTGCCAGCAGGCCCCCACTCATGTCCCACTCATGTCCCCTTGCACCCCACCCCCCAGTAGTGCAGGGCACCTGCCAGCAGGCCCCCACCCATGTACCCCAGCACCCCCATCCCCAGCAGTGCAGGGCACCTGCCAGCAGGCCCCCACTCATGTCCCCCAGCACCCCCACCCACCAGCAGTCAGGAGCACCTGCCAGCAGGCCCCCACTCATGTCCCACACATGTCCCCCCAGAACCCCCACCCACCAGCTGTGCAGGGCACCTGCCAGCAGGCCCCCACTCATGTCCCCTTGCACCCCCACCTCCCAGCAGTCAGGGGCTCCTGCCAGAATACCCCCACACATGTTCCCCAGCACCCCCACCCCCCAGCAGTCAGGGGCACCTGCCAGCAAGCCCCCCGTCATGTCCCACACATGTCCCTCATCACTCCCACCCCCCAGCAGTGCAGGGCACGTGCCAGCAGGCCCCCACTCATGTCCCACTCATGTCCCCTTGCACCCCTACCCCCCAGCCATGCAGGGTACCTGCCAGCAGACCCCCACACATGTCCCCCAGCACCCCCACCCACCAGCAGTCAGGAGCACCTGCCAGCAGGCCCCCACTCATGTCCCACACATGTCCCCCCAGAACCCCCACCCACCAGCTGTGCAGGGTACCTGCCAGCAGGCCCCCACTCATGTCCCCCAGCACCCCCACCCCCCAGCAATCAGGGGCACCTGCCAGCAGGCCCCTACTCATGTCCCACACATGTACCCTTGCACCCCCACCCCCCAGCAGTGCAGGGCATCTGCCAGCAGGCCCCCACTCATGTCCCCCAGCACCCCCACCCCCCAGCAGTGCAGGGCATCTGCCAGCAGGCCCCCACTCATGTCCCCCAGCACCCCCACCCCCCAGCAGTGCAGGGCACCTGCCAGCAGGCCCCCATGCATGTCCCACTCATGTCCCGTTGCACCCCCAGCAGTGCAGGGCACCTGCCAGCAGGCCCCCACTCATGTCCCCCAGTGCCCCCACCCCCCAGAAGTCAGGGGCACCTGCCAGCAGGCCCCCGCTCATGTTCCACTCATGTCCCCTTGCACCCCCACCCCCCCACAGTGCAGGGCATCTGCCAGCAAGCCCCCACTCATGTCCTCCAGCACCCCCACACCCCAGCAGTCAGGGGCACCTGCCAGCAGGCCCCCACACATGTCCCCCAGCACCCCCACCCCCAGCAGTCAGGGGCACCTGCCAGCAGGCCCCCACTCATGTCCCACACATGTCCCCTTGCACCCCCACCCCCCAGCAGTGCAGGGCATCTGCCAGCAGGCCCCCACTCATGTCCCCCAGCACCCCTACCTCCCAGCAGTGCAGGGCACCTGCCAGCAGGCCCCCACTCATGTCCCCCAGCACCCCCACCCCCCAGCAGTGCGGGGCACCTGCCAGCAGGCCCCCACTTATGTCCCACTCATGTCCCCTTGCACCCCCACCCCCAGTAGTGCAGAGCACCTGCCAGCAGGCCCCCACTCATGTACCCCAGCACCCCCACCCCCCAGCAGTGCAGGGCACCTGCCAGCAGGCCCCCACTCATGTCCCCCAGCACCCCCACCCACCAGCAGTCAGGAGCACCTGCCAGCAGGCCCCCACTCATGTCCCACACATGTCCCCCAGAACCCCCACACCCCAGCTGTGCAGGGCACCTGCCAGCAGGCCCCCACTCATGTCCCCTTGCACCCCCACCTCCCAGCAGTCAGGGGCACCTGCCAGAATACCCCCACACATGTTCCCCAGCACCCCCACCCCCCAGCAGTCAGGGGCACCTGCCAGCAAGCCCCCGTCATGTCCCACACATGTCCCCCACCACTCCCACCCCCCAGCAGTGCAGGGCACGTGCCAGCAGGCCCCCACTCATGTCCCACTCATGTCCCCTTGCACCCCTACCCCCCAGCAGTGCAGGGTACCTGCCAGCAGCCCCCCACACATGTCCCCCAGCACCCCCACCCCCCAGCAATCAGGGGCACCTGCCAGCAGGCCCCTACTCATGTCCCACACATGTACCCTTGCACCCCCACCCCCCAGCAGTGCAGGGCATCTGCCAGCAGGCCCCCACTCATGTCCCCCAGCACCCCCATCCCCCAGCAGTGCAGGGCACCTGCCAGCAGGCCCCCACGCATGTCCCACTCATGTCCCCTTGCACCCCCACCCCCCAGCAGTGCAGGGCACCTGCCAGCAGGCCCCCACTCATGTCCCCCAGCGCCCCACCCCCCAGAAGTCAGGGGCACCTGCCAGCAGGCCCCCGCTCATGTTCCACTCATGTCCCCTTGCACCCCCACCCCCCCACAGTGCAGGGCATCTGCCAGCAAGCCCCCACTCATGTCCTCCAGCACCCCCACCCCCCAGCAGTCAGGGGCACCTGCCAGCAGGCCCCCACACATGTCCCCCAGCACCCCCACCCCCAGCTGTCAGGGGCACCTGCCAGCATACCCCCACTCATGTCCCACACATGTCCCCCAGGACCCCCACCCCCCAGCAGTGCAGGGCACCTGCCAGAAGGCCCCCACCCATGTCCCACTCATGTCCCCTTGCACCCCCACCCCCAGCAGTGCAGGGCAACTGCCAGCAGACCCCCACGCATGTCCCCCAGCACCCCCACCCCCCAGCAGTGCAGGGCACCTGCCAGCAGGCCCCCACTCATGTCCCACTCATGTCCCCTTGCAACACCACCCCCCAGCAGTGCAGGGCACCTGCCAGCAGGCCCCCACTCATGTCCCCCAGCACCCCCACCCCCCAGCAGTGCAGGGCACCTTCCAGCAGACCCCCACTTATGTCCCCCAGCACCCCCACCCCCCAGCAGTCAGGGGCACCTGCCAGCAGGCTCCCACTCATGTCCCACACATGTCCCCCAGCACCCACACCCCCCAGCAGTGCAGGGCACCTGCCAGCAGGCCCCCACTCATTTCCCACTAATGTCCCCTTGCACCCCCACCTCCCAGCAGTACAGGGTACCTGCCAGCAGGCCCCCACACATGTCCCCCAGCACCCCCATCCCCCAGCAGTCAGGGGCACCTGCCAGCAGGCCCCCACTCATGGCCCACACATGTCCCCCAGCACCCCCACCCTCCCAGCAGTGCAGGGAACCTGCCAGCAGGCACCCACTCATGTCCCCTTGCACCCCCACCCCCCAGCAGTGCAGGGCACCTGCCAGCAGGCCCCCACACATGTCCCCCAGCACCCCCACCCCCCAGCAGTCAGGGGCACCTGCCAGCAGGCCCCCACTCATGTCCCACTCATGTCCCCCAGCACCCCCACCCCCCAGCAGTGCAGGGCACCTTCCAGCAGACCCCCACTTATGTCCCCCAGCACCCCCACCCCCCAGCAGTCAGGGGCACCTGCCAGCAGGCTCCCACTCATGTACCACACATGTCCCCCAGCACCCCCACCCCCCAGCAGTGCAGGGCACCTGCCAGCAGGCCCCCACTCATGTCCCACTAATGTCCCCTTGCACCCCCACCTCCCAGCAGTACAGGGTACCTGCCAGCAGGCCCCACACATGTCCCCCAGTGCCCCCATCCCCCAGCAGTCAGGGGCATCTGGCAGCAGGCCCCCACTCATGTCCCCCAGCACCCCCAACACCCCCAGCAGTGCAGGGCACCTGCCAGCAGGCCCCCACTCATGTCCCCTAGCACCCCCACCCCCCAGCAGTGCAGGGCACCTGCCAGCAGGCCCCCACTCATGTCCCACTCATGTCCCCTTGCACCCCCACCCCCCAGCAGTGCAGGGCACCTGCCAGCAGGCCCCCACTCATGTCCCACTCATGGCCCCTTGCACCCCCAACCCCCAGCAGTGCAGGGCACCTGCCAGCAGGCCCCCACTCATGTACCCCAGCACCCCCACCCCCCAGCAGTGCAGGGCACCTGCCAGCAGGCCCCCACCCACGTCCCCCAGCACCCCCAGCCCCCAGCAGTCAGGGGCACCTGCCAGCAGGCCCCCACTCATGTCCCACACATGTCCCCCAGCACCCCCACCCCCCAGCAGTGCAGGGCACCTGCCAGCAGGCCCCCACTCATGTCCCCTTGCACCCCCACCTCCCAGCAGTGCAGGGCACCTGCCAGCAGGCCCCCACACATGTCCCCCAGCACCCCCATCCCCCAGCAGTGCAGGGAACCTGCCAGCAGGCCCCCACTCATGTCCCACTCATGTCCCCTTTCACCCCCACCCCCAGCAGTGCAGGACACTTGCCAGCAGGCCCCCACACATGTCCCCCAGCACCCCCACCCCCCAGCAGTCAGGGGCACCTGCCAGCAGGGCCCCACTCATGTCCCACACATGTCCCCTTGCACCCCCACCCCCCAGCAGTGCATGGCATCTGCCAGCAGGCCCCCACTCAAGTCCCCCAGCACCCCCATCCCCCAGCAGTGCAGGGCACCTGCCAGCAGGCCCCCACTCATGTCCCCCAGCACCCCCACCCCCCAGCAGTGCAGGGCACCTGCCAGCAGGCCCCCACTCATGTCCCACTCATGTCCCCTTGCACACCCCCCCAGCTGTGCAGGGCACCTGCCAGCAGGCCCCCACTCATGTCCCACACAAGTCCCCCAGCACCCCCACCCCCCAGCAGTGCAGGGCACCTGCCAGCAGGCCCCCACTCATGTCCCACTCATGTTCCCTTGCACCCCCACGCTCCAGCAGTGAAATGGCGATCTCATGACACAAACCAAATGTCAACTATGTACATCAACACATGTCCGCCACACGAAGGCAGGCGGTAGCGTCCCTGCGCATTAAAAAAATGTGCGCTAACAAAATGCATGTATATGCAGCTCTGATAAATGTCCCATACTGTGGCCCTCTAGGACAAATGACGTGCAAAGGGGTATGCGACAAACACGGACACCCGCTGTGTCAAAAATAGCGTCTATTTCGGGGGTGCGTGGGAAGTTTTACACGCGATTTGGCCTGGGCGAGCGGGTTACATGTTTTTCAGGGGCTTGCAGGAAGTTTTACACGCGATTGGGCCTGTGTGAGCGGGGTACGTGTATTTCAGGGACTCGCAGGAATTTTTACATGCGATTGGGCCTGGGCTAGCGGGGTACGTGTATTACTGGGGTGGGCGGGGAAGTACAAGAGACAAATGCGCGGAACTCCCACACGCACGCGCAAAAAAAGACGCTCTAATCGGGAAACAAGTACGCCAGCAGGAACCAGCCTTTTTGGGATGCCTGATGACCAAGTGTATGGGAGGTACAGGTTTCCACCTCACATAATACTCGACCTGGTCAGTGAGTGGGAGGATGACCTCACATCACCCACCCTCTGCTCCCAAGCACGCAGCCCCCTGGAGAAGGTCCTCAATGTACTGCACTTTTTGGCCACAGGATCATTTCAGCGGACAAGTGCCATAGTGTGGGGGAGGCTGTCACCGCCCACGCAGTCACGCTGCCTACACCAGGTCTTGGCCATCATGACTGCGCGCCCATCAGTCCGCAGGCACATATACCTGCCCAGAACACCTGCAGAAAGGCAGGCTGCTGTCCAGGATTTCTACGGGGTGGCACAATTCCCCAAAGTCCTAGGTGCCATTGATTGCACCTATGTGGCTCTACGTCCCCCCAGGGGATCAGAGCACATCTATAGAAACTGCAAGCACTGGCATTCCATCAACGTGCAGGTAGTATGTGATGCCAAGGGAATCATCACCTCAGTATATGCCAACTATCCAGGGTCCACCCACGACAGTTTCATTTACAGAATGTCAACCCTAAACCGGGACCTAGAAGCTGGCGGCATGGCGATACGTGGCTGCTTGGTGAGTATAAATGCCACAGCACATGCATGCATGCCAGATACTGAGTAATGTCACAACCCTACTAATGATACCCATCACCACCTCCCCAGGGGACAGTGCCTACCCTCTGAGCACCCACATGATGATGCCAATTCGGAACCCCACAAAGCCACCCGAGGTAAGATACAATACAGCCCATATTGCAACCCGGGGCATAGTGGAGCGCACATTCAGAGTGCTCCAGTCACGCTTTTGCTCCCTTGACCGTTCTGGGGGGCAGATGTTATACGCTCCCCCAGTACTGTGCAGGATCATAGTGGTAGCATGTGTCCTGCACAACGTTGCAACACGCCAGGGCCTGCCGGTGGACATGGTGGTGCCACCACATCCCCAACCACATGCACGCCCGCTGTGCATGGGAGGGGAAAGGGCATGGGCTGAGGCAGCCCGAACGCAGCTGGTGGCTAATTACTTCACTTAGAATCACACCCCTGTGGAGTGCACACAGCCCTGCCACATACCAGCTGACAATCAATAATGATGACATAAGGGACAGTCAACTGTCACAACCATACCAGCCTGAGATTGGTCACCTGGAAGTGTCACAATGTGTGCATCCCTACCTACAGAAACACCACCAATGCTGTGTCATCAAAAGACACATATGCTGCTAAATGCATTACCCCCTTGCAAAATACAACATGAGAACAGTGCCATGTCACCCAACCCTTCCCCAGCACCGCCACCCAACACACCATGGCATGTCATGCTATGTGAGAGCAAACAAAGCAATCCCGAAAACCTGACACAAGTGTCACAAAGTACAGTGTCCCTAATGGGAACTGGCCACACACAATATGCTCCCAGTAATATTGAACTAACAACACACATGACCAAATACTTACCAACAATACAATGCAGCTACACAAGCTCAAACATAACTAAAACATGACAGTACTAAGTTAAAGTAGTCATAGTCTTACAACCTGAATATGTCACCACATTGCCCCCTTCCAACTGTAGTCTTGCAGGCTTCAAAACTTGTCTGTGTACTGCATACAACATGAACTCCATCTCCAAAGTAGACGGCCTTGTGAAGACATGAGGAATGAACCTGCAAATTTAGAGGGAGACATGGAAGCAGAAGCATACATAATTACAACATGCAGTGTACAATACAACAACAATATACACAAGGAATGTCTACACAGTATTGACTACAGACTGCACACACAGCTCATGGGAGCCCAACATCACTGTGTACATCACTGTCACTTTGTCACACCCTTTGCAAGCCCATGGAAACAGGAAGCAGGATGGGTGTGTGTCTCACGAACCCAAGCATTGAACCCAAACTCAGGACAAGCCTGCATGTGCCCAGCCGGAATACAGTGGATGCCCACGGGAGCCACACAAGGCAACATACTGTCAAAAAATAATCAAAAATCAAAAATCAAAAAATCAAAAATTAAAATCAAAAATGGCCTTGTGGGGGCCGGGGGGGGGAGGCCACCCAGGAGGTCCGAGGATAGGGTGCGCACCAACAGCCGCCTATGTGGATGTTGGGAAAAAAAATACCTCCATGGGCTCATGGCCTGCACGGCTATGCCAATGTGGGAGAACTGCTGCTGTCGCTCTGAACACCCTCTGCTGCTGCCACAGGAGGTGGTGGTGCTATGGGAGGCAGCCCACGCAAAGCCCTGGTATGGTCCTCCATGGCAGCAAGCATGCGGGTGTGGAAGGTCTCGATCTGGAGGATTATAGTGCAGAGATCCCCATGCTGCACCTGACGTGATGCCGAGATCTCCTCCTGAGTTGCCTGCATCTCAGCTGAGAGCGAACGTGTGAGCCGCTCCAACTGCTGTTCTGTCCTCAAGTTAGTGGAAGTCTCAAGGTCAACAAGAGTCTCCCTGAGGTGATGGAGTTCTACCCTCAGGGCTTCCCTGTGGCCCTGGGACTCCATTGATATCGATTGGCGTAGAGTCTTCCGTGCCGCCCGTCTGTCCCTGTTGGACGCCAACATGTCCTTCCTGTGTGATTGGCAAATGGAGTCTGTTGCCTGCTGTAGTTGCTCCATCTGCCTTTCAGGAGGGACAATGAAAGTGGCCACCCTCTCCATTGCTTGAGCCATCATCTCAACTGATGCTGCCTGTTGAGTTGGCATACCGTACATGGATTATTCCCATGAAGTATTGCCTGGTGGCGTACGGCCACCATGTCGGCGGGCACCACACCTGTTTGGGGCAAGGCGATCTGCGCCTTGCTGTGCCGGCACTGCCTGAGGCTGCAGGACTGCATTCCCCCTCTGAATTGCTGGCCCAGGAACAGGATCAGATGCTGTGGAGTGTGACCCTGCACCCGTAACCGCCAAAGGCTGACTAATCAACACTGACATCCCCATAGAGGGTTCTACCCCTGGTGCAGGTGGGTTGGACAGAACAGAACCCCTTCCAGAAACACTTATCTGCGATGCCACGTAGGTCTCATCATCCGAATCAGCACCTGAATAGAGGTCTGGGGAGGTGCACCCAGAGACACCCCTTGACAGAATCGTCTGCAGCAAGAGTGGGTTCTCACCCACCATCACACCACGTCCCCCACTGGTGGCCGGTTGTGCCTCAGGTTCCTCCTGGGTCTGCACCATCTCCTCAACCTCAACAGCATTAAGTGCGTCATCCCCTGCAAAAACATGAAAAACAAAAAATGGAAACAGGCATTAGCACCATAGCACACAAATAGGCCTGACAAGCTACAGAACCAGTACATGATTTACACATGTCCCACATGACTATAACCCTCTCATGCATGCACTGTCACAGAGTTGGAAGGGGAGGCAAAAGTCAGACACTGATGACACCAAGATGGAAGAGCAACACATTTGCTGCATGCTGGGTAGCACTGCCATCACACATTGGCCTGTGAGTGGCATGTCCTATACACATAAATGACACATGCCATCACACAGATGGCATGTACCATAGCCATGGTACATTCCACAAGTACATCCATATGTCAGTGAATGAGTACTGTCACCCATCCATGTGAGACGGACATGAGAGATGAAAAATGCCACATAGTGTGAAAGGATACGCCATGTGCCACACACTGCAACACATCCAGTGTACAAAAATACAGTGATTGCAGGGCTATGTACACATCAATGGTTGTGCACTTTAACATGACAGGAAACAACTAGCATGTTCCATATTCAAACAGGCTCAAAAACATCATGTGATCAGGACAATACTCATTCAGCCTGAATGGTCGAATCATTCAACTACCAAGGTGACACATGTGGGCCAATGTGGGGTTCTTCAATGACAGAAGCATGTCACATATGTCACACTAGGGCTGAGGAATGTGTTGCAAAAGTGGGAGAATTGAAACAATCAGCCTGAAAGAACACTGAAAAATACAAACAATGTTGTTGCATGATGCCACCTCAAGGGCAACTGCCGCAATGTTTCGCTAAATTACTACTGTGGGCAGAAGGGATACTGTCACACCCAAATTCAAGGCCGCAGAATGTTTTGGATGAAGCGCATGGGTGACCCATACTACTCAGTCACACACACCCTCACCTGCCACTCAATCAGAACCCGTCACCCAAACAACATACACATGCATTACACACACACGCATGGGCACTCACCGGACAATGTGTCATAATCGGGTACCTCTCCCACACCTCGGATCTGTTCCTCTGTGACAAAGGTCACAGCAACAGACTCATGTTCAGTGAGTTTGTTGTCCTCTTGTGGAGACCCACCGCCAGTCACCAGAGTAGCGGCAGGATTTGAGGCCAGCTTGTTCTTTGCTCTGCGTTTCAGGTCGTTCCACTGCTTGTAGCAATCATCAGCTGAGCGCCTCACAAATCCAATGGCACTTATGTGGTCGGCGATGGTCTGCCAGTGTGCCGTACGTTGACCAGGTGTGGTCTTGGACACTGCAGTCACCACCATTTCGTGGCTATGTGCCAACACATAGCTCACAAGTGCATCAAGTTCCGAATCATTGAAGCAAGGCTTCCTTGAGGTACCGGAGTGTGTTGCCGTGCCTGGGGTCTCAGCCTGTCGTGCCAGAGCACCCTTCTTCCTCTTCTTTAAAGGTGGAGCAGAGCCAGAGTGGCTTACGCCACTCTGGTCAGTAGGGGCAGAATCACCGGTGGACTGGGTAGTAGGAGTGTGGGAATGCACAATGACCATAGTCCTTGACACAGGCATTGATTGCAGTGTAATGTTGGCAGGGGGAACATCAGTTTGATGGACTGGGACTGACACTGTCCTGGCTGGGAGAGTCAGAGCTGGGGCGGATGGAGCTGCAGCTGCCCCTGCAGCCTCCCCACCCTGCATATTTGGGGCAGCAGATGACATAGCTGCCCCACATACACGTGGATTGGTGACAACAACTTGCACCGCCACACGTGGCCTCGACTTGCTGACCTGGAAGTCAGCCAGGGAGTCATCCTGTGCCAGGTCAGGTGCCACAATGGGCTGGTCCAACAGGGGCTGAGCTTGGATGGTGTCAGCCACGTTTCCATCAACCATGGGGGGGGGCATGGGTGTCCCTGATTGTTCCTCCACACATGGGGGCATAGGGGCACCCTGCAAATCCCGGCAACGTCCCCAACTGCACCCACCACGCCCACCTTTTGAGGGTCAGCCACCTTTGCCTCCCTTACCGCTTGCTCGCCTCCCAGCCATGGCACTGATGTTGTTGTGCGTATGGGAGTTGCACTAAACTATTGTCCTGGGCAATTGGGGGTCAAAGGGGTAGGATACCAGATGGAATTCGTACCCTAGTGCTCTAAAAAGGCTGTCTGTGACCCCTGGGGGAATATGATGGGTCATGCAACGCACAGGCAGCCCAAAATAAAAAATAAACGTGCATGCAACCCCTCGCAGACCACGTGTGTGAAAAAATGAACCCGCACTTCGCTGTGGCACCCAGAAACTCAAAAATAAGCGTACGCGTAATACACGCATCCTACAATGAGCTCTGAAGGGGAAGGCGACACACAGGGCAAGCGCAGTTGCTAAGTACGTGCGGAACTCACTGTCTGCCTGGAAAAAGAACGTGAAAAATACGCGTGTGTGCGCGTTGGCAACACCCCTGCCAAAAGAAGAATTGTACGCTTTCTGAGGAGACCGGACAAAAGGAGAAGTGAACTCTGTTTGAGGAAACAGGCCCAGAAAAAAACAGAAAATAGCTGTCAGAGGTAACAGGGAGTACGAACTAGAAACGCTGTGAAGTAATCGCGTGTGAACTGACAAGAAGTACATACTTCACCCACTCGCTCCTCACGAAAAGCACGTACAAGGAAATGGCGTCCTACGCGTAGCTTTTAAACCAGCCCACACGTACACGTCAGAGACGCGTGTACACAGGCGCTTTCATCCAAATACACGCGATGACACTCGGAGGTGCAGTTTTTTCACGTGTGCTCCGTCATCACATGCTATGAGTGAAACGCCCGTGCGCGTAATGTAACTTACGCGCCTACGCGCTAAGGCCTTTCATCCAATGGAATTGCGTGCGTGTGCTGACGCGCTTATGCGCTAAGGGCTTTTCCTCGAATTACACGCTGACATGCAAGATTTTCACGTGCCAAATCACTCCGTATCAAGCTGGCCGCGCGTACACACACGGAAGACCACGCTCCTGCCTTGAAGGCCATTTTCCTGCCCCCAAGAGCCCCAAGCACGCTCCCACCAGCAATCTGCTGCTGCCTGCCTGCCTGCTGCCCACGTGCCCTGCTATTTGGTGCCTGCACATCAGCCATCTGCAGGGGTCCAGTTGCTGTGTCCACGCCTGCTGGAACAGAAGACTCCGGACTGGGATTCCATCGCTCCACAGCCCAGCCCCAGGATCCAGTTGCCCACCCACTCCTGCCTCTGGGGTTGCCATGTCGGGCACATCTCCATCTGGCACCACTGGCAACCCCCAGCCAGAGAGGCAGAGGGCCACCAGCTTCACTGCCACCGAAGTTGGTGTCCTGGTGGAGCATGTCCTGGGGCATTAATGATGCCCTCTTCGGAACAAGACGCGCCAACAAGGAAGGACGGGAGAGGATCTGGGATGACGCAGTGGTTGCCATCAATGCGGGGGGGTGGCAACCCGCAACTACCAACATGTCAAATAGCGCTGGGAGGATTTGAGGTCCAGGACCCTCAACAAGGCCCGGCGCCTCGTGGAGGTGGGCCGGGGCAGCATGTGTACCATCCAGATGAGGGTCCTGGAACGCGTAGGCCCAACCCTCCATGCCCAGATCCTTCGGAGGCAGACCCGTCCTGAGTTGAGCGGTAATTGGCCAAGCATTGCTGTGTGAGACAGGGCATGTTGCAGGGTGCTGGTTGTCTGATACTTGCCTGTATGTGTGACATAGGCCATGTACGTATGTGTGTCTGCAGGGACATCATGGTCATGCATGTGAGACCAGTAATGTGTGAACCACATGGTTGATGCATGTGTTAAAATGCAACATGCGGAGCAGCATGGGGAATGCACACATTAATGCATGCCTGTCTCTGTTATTGGACATGGATGGGGTGTGAGAGATGGGTGCTGCTGTCATGGACATATATGGTGTCCATGTCTGTGTGTCTGACTTGCGTGTCTGTGACTTGGAAATGCCATGGATGCATGACACATGTCTGTGACAATGTTCAGATTCACTGATGTAGCCTACTCATCCATGTATCCACTGTGTCTGGGGTGTACGAGGCCAGATGGATGAAACTAGGGTGAAGTGTATGCATGTGATGGGCATGACCCATGATGCATTTGAGTTTCAAACCAGCATTGTGAGTTTCAAACCAGCATTGTATGTTTCAAGAGTCCCTTGGACATGTATGCTAATGTTCATACATGTGCCATGCCTGTTACTGCATGTGTTTTGCCTGCACTGACCCATGTGTTGTGGAGGGACATGATGGAAGTGATGTTTGACAGTGCCACTCATCTGCTATTGCTTCCTCTCTAGGGGACCATTGTACAGTACTCTGGTGCTTGTGTTCTATGTCTCCCTCTACACAGCAGCAAGTGATGAAGAGGGCGGAGACGGCGCTGTGGATCAAAGGGGCGGGGATGCCCACACCGGCCGGCGACCCTCCCAGAATTTACCATCGTCCGGGAGTGAGGGGACTGGTGCTGCGTCTGCCACTACGGCTGCAGCGGAAGGGGTGGGTGAGCCCCCACAGGGGCTTGCAATGGCGGAAGACGGTGTGGAGCCATCCAGGTTGGTGGTTTCCACAGAGGAGGAGGAGGCCGCTACTGAGCCGCACATGTGGCCTGGTGGGGATGGTACCACTGGTACAAGTGATGCAGTCCAGGGCCAGGGGCAGGAGGCAGCAAAGGTCACCATGGAGGGGCCTGTGCATGTCGCTGTCCCTGACCCTGTGACTGCACCACCATGCACCAGCAGGGATGCCCCATCCCAGGCCCGTCCGCAGGTAGGGGGGATGTCCATGTCATCTGACACTCCTCTACCTGTGGACGAGGGGACCCCTGGCCGTATGGAGAAGGTCCTGATTGGTGTTGCGTTGCACACGCGTGACATTCGTGATGACGTGCATGCTTCCCGGGAGGAGCACGCACGTCATCAGGAAGAGCAGTGTGCCAAAATGGCCCAGATGGGAGTGTCCATGGTCGGAGGTTTTGTACATGTGTCGGCCACTCTGGCGTCCCTCTCCTCCTCTGTGGAGACTATGCGCCAGTCGTTCTCCATGCCGTCTTCCGGCCCAGATGCCACCAGGGCCCCCTGTGGACCTGCCCTGACCAACACAGCCAGCTCGGTGGGGATCCCATCCCTGCCACAGTCAGGAGTCAGAGGTCCAGCAGGGGTGGACACCACAGCAACTGGACCCCAGCAGATGGAGGATGTGCCAGCATCATCAAGCAGGGCACGTGCACTACGGCGTCGGTGGATTCCATCAGCCTGGATGCCGTCGTGCTGGCAGAGGCAGTTGCGTCGGAGGCAGCGGCAGGCTCAACGTAGGAGGCATCATGGCTCGGGGCAATCTACATCAGAGGGGCAGGAATCGGCCGGAGGGCAGGAGGACCCTGGAATGGGAGTGTCTTCCGTGTGGCAGCAGTTGGGCCAGCAGATAGGTGCGGAGCGGCGGCGGGCGGAGGAGGCACGGCTCACGATGGTCAGGGAGGAGAACTCCATGCGCAGGGCGCTGAGGCGGGCTGAGTGTCTCGAGACCCCGGGGCCAGAGAACAGGCCCGCCTCCAAGACATTGAACAGGAGTTCGATGATGCCCTGGCCCATGACATCAACAAGTGAGCCGTTGGACTTGCCCGCTGCCATTGTATATAGTTCATTAGTGTTAAGTTTAATTTCTTTTTTCTTTCATTTGGGGCGCATGGACTATGCCCCACATTTTTGTATATAGTTAGTAATTAGGTAGTTTTCATTGTAGGTTCCATTTATGTCGTTGGGCTCATGGACCCTGGATTTGCTATTTGTACATAGTTTTACAGGTATTTTTCTCCTTCATCTTTATTTTTCTTCACCATGGAGCAATGGATATTACACTTTTCTTTCCCTTTGTATTTGCTTTGTTGGACGGTGACTTTGGAAGCATTTTCATTTGGATTAATTTGGATTCTCATTTTTTTTTATTTATCATTTTCGGGACATGCTGCATTTTCATTATTA
This sequence comes from Ambystoma mexicanum, assembly GCF_040938575.1. Classification (NCBI taxonomy): domain Eukaryota; kingdom Metazoa; phylum Chordata; class Amphibia; order Caudata; family Ambystomatidae; genus Ambystoma; species Ambystoma mexicanum. The sequence continues at coordinate 135,608,550 of NC_090935.1, forward strand.
TTGTCATTATTGTGTGTTTTTATTTCATTCCCTTCATTTTGACTTGATTACATTTTTGTTTCTTACTTAAATGTGTGGTCTTCTCTCATTGGTTTCATGTATGTCACAATGTGGGTTTTCTCAGTCATGTGTTGCCATTGTGTGGGTCGGACAGACTTGTACTCATGCGCATACTGCTTATTTGTGATCTATCATGTAATGGGGATTTCGATTTGGAGTGGATGTAAAACTTGGTTTGGGGTTTGGACTGGGGTGCTGTGTGGTGGGATTTGTGTGGCCATAAGAGCCAGGGATCTGGATTGTGATGACGTGTTGGCTGGGGGACATGTGTGGGGGCCTGCTGGCAGGTGCCCCTGTTTGCTGTGGGCTGGGGGTGCAGGGGGACATGTGTGGGACATGTGTGGGGGCCTGCTGGCAGGTGGCCTGCACTGTTGGGGGTGCTGGGGGACATGTGTGGGGGCCTGCTGGCAGGTGCTCCTGACTGCTGGGTGGTGGGGGTGCAGGGGGACATGTGTGGGGGCCTGCTGGCAGGTGCCCCTGACTGCTGGGGGGTGGGGGTGCTGGGGGACATGTGTGGGGGCCTGCCGGCAGGTGCCCCTGACTGCTGGGGGGTGGGGGTGCAGGGGGACATGTGTGGGACATGAGTGGGGGCCTGCTGGCAGGTGCCCCTGCCTGCTGGGGGGTGGGGGTGCAGGGGGACATGTGTGGGGGCCTGCTGGCAGGTGCCCCTGACTGATGGGGGGTGGGGGTGCAGGGGGACATGTGTGGGACATGTGTGGGACATGTGTGGGGGCCTGCTGGCAGGTGCCCCTGACTGCTGGGAGTGGGGGTGCAGGGGGACATGTGTGGGGGCCTGCTGGCAGGTGCCCCTGACTGCTGTGGGGTGGGGGTGCAGGGGGACATGTGTGGGACATGTGTGGGGGCCTGCTGGCAGGTGGCCTGCACTGCTGGGGGTGCTGGGGGACATGTGTGGGGGCCTGTAGGCAGGTGCCCCTGACTGCTGGGTGGTGGGGGTGCAGGGGGACATGTGTGGGGGCCTGCTGGCAGGTGCCCCTGACTGTTGGGGGGTGGGGGTGCTGGGGGACATGTGTGGGGGCCTGCCGGCAGGTGCCCCTGACTGCTGGGGGGTGGGGGTGCAGGGGGACATGTGTGGGACATGAGTGGGGGCCTGCTGGCAGGTGCCCCTGACTGCTGGGGGTGGGGGTGCAGGGGGACATGTGTGGGGGCCTGCTGGCAGGTGCCCCTGACTGCTGTGGGGTGGGGGTGCAGTGGGACATGTGTGGGACATGTGTGGGGGCCTGCTGGCAAGTGCCTCTGACTGCTGCGGGGTGGGGGTGCTGGGGGACATGTATGGGGGCCTGCAGGCAAGTGTCCCTGACTGCTGGGGGATGGGGGTGCTGGGAGACATGTGTGGGGGCCTGCTGGCAGGTGCCCTGCACTTCTGGGGGGTGGGGGTGCTGGGAGACATGAGTTGGTGATCGTATTGCAACGTGACATGTGGCTTGGCTGGGGGGCATCCCCATGGTGGATGAGCTGCCTGCGGGACATGACCAGGGGTGCAGGGTAGTCCCCTGTGGTGTGGGCTGCCTGCAGGGGCCGTGGAGGGGGTAGAGGGGACACCTGGGAGGACCCACACTGCCAATTAACGTGTAGGACTCCCCGCGCACCCCCGAAATACGCATTCCCCGCTCTGACATCAAAATCGCGTGTGAAACTTCATGCGCAGCCCGGTAATACACGTACCCTACTCCAATCGCGTGTGAAACTTCCCGCGCACCCCTGAAATGCATGTACCCAGGCCAACCGGTGTGAAAATTCCCGCGCACCCCTGAAATACACATACCCAGGCCAATCGCGTGTGAAACTTCCCGCGCACCCCTGAAATACACGTACCCAGCCCAATCGCGTGTGAAACTTCCCGTGCACACCTGAAATACACTACCAAGCCCAATCGCGTGTGAAACTTCCCGCGCACACCCAAAATACACGTACCCAGGCCAATCGCGTATGAAACTTCCCGCGCACCCCTGAAATACACGTACCAAGCCCAATCGCGTGTGAAACTTCCCGCGCACCCCTGAAATACACGTACCCAGGCCCAATCGCGTGTGAAACTTCCCGCGCACCCCGAACTACATGTACCCAGGCCAATCGCGTGTGAAACTTCCCGCGTACCCATGAAATACACGTACACAGGCCAATCGCGTGTGAAACGTCCCGCGCACCCCTGAAATACACGTACCAAGGCCAATCGCGTGTGAAACTTCCCGCGCACCCCTGAAATACACGTACCCAGCCCAATCGCATTTGAAACTTCCGCGCACCCCTGAAATACACTACCAACCCAATCGCGTGTGAAACTTCCAGTGCACCCCCGAAATACACACACCCAGGCCAATCATGTGTGAAACTTCCCGCGCCCCCCTGAAATACACGTACCAAGCCCAATCGCGTGTGAAACTTCCCGCGCACCCCTGAAATACACGTACACAGGCCAATCGCGTGTGAAAGTTCCCGCGCACCCCTGAAATACACGTACCCAGGCCAATCGCGTGTGAAACTTCCCGTGCACCCCCGTAATACACGTACTCCACTCGCACAGGCCCTTTCGCGTGTGAAAGGTCCCGCAAACCCCGTAATACACGTACCCTGCTGAAATCGTGTGTGAAACTTCCTGCGAACCCCAGTAACACACGTACCTCACTCGCACAGGCCCTTTCGCGTGTGAAACTTCATGCGCACCCCAGTAATACACGTTCCCCGCTTGGCGTTTGCTGTTTGGCAGCCCTGTAAACTGGTCCAGGGTTATCACAGCCCTTTGCGCTGAATTGGGAATTTTGATGGCTTTTCCTTGCGCGAGGGCGTTCTTGGGGGCGTAACTGGCGCTGCTGCAGGGTCGCTGCACCACTCTGTGCCACGGCAGGCTTTGGAGGCTAAAATCCATGAATACGCTGTGCGCGGAAATCGATTTTAGTGCACGCGGCTGGCGCAGACATTCGCACGCGCACACTGTGCGCCAGCCGCGTGCGCCACTTTTGTGCGAAATTCTATGAATTACCCTGCAGATACGTTAATTAATGATTGTTCTGTTATATCGCATAGAGTCAGCCCCCTTATACACAACCACAGGAGGAGATGTATAGCTTTTACAGAGGGGATTAGCATTGTGGGTGAAACAGGGTGGCACACAGTCGTGGGGTGTGTGTCTGCTACATCAAAAGAGGTGTGAAGTTGGGGGGTTATCCACACTATATATCTTAAGGGTAGGGTCTGCAAGTGATGAAACATGTTTGTGGAGATGAATTGTTCTTTCCAGGCCCAAGCTCTTGCCTGGTCATTCACAGGTCAGTGATGGAAGGAGAAAGGTGAGAGAAACAGTGTTTAACTTGTAACTGTTTGTGCCTAGTCTCCCGTGAGAACAGGGCTACTGCAGGTACACAGAGGGGAGGAGGTGGGGGAAATAGCTAGCTAACTGTGCGCAGTGTCAGGGGAGAGCTGCAGGCCTGCAGGCTGGCTTTACTATGGGGCCTGCTTTAGCATGTACACAATGGAGTCAGTGTTTAGTACAAAATGGAGTCAGTAATCGGCCCTCTGTTTGAACGTTGCATCCGTATGTGTCATTCCGCAGCTGTCCGGCTACTCTGGCCACAGGCGCATGGGCAGCCGCGGGATGAGCATCGTATGCAAGTGGGTAGGAATGGAGGGGAGGGGGCCTAAAAGACCTTTCCTCCCATACACTGGTCAGTGAAAAAAAGGAGGCAGCTCGGCAGTAAAATCAAGCCCATGGCAGGGGATGATGCTGCCTACTTGGTGCTGTCAGCTTTTTTGATTGAGTGATCTATAATTCAGATGGTTCCCTCTAAAAGAAGACAACCATTTTTATAAACTGATAAACATTTGGTCTTTGTATACTCCAGGATATTAATGGTCTCAAATGATCCTGTGTGTGTCTGGGCATTGCCCGTGCCTTCACTATGGAGGAGCCATAGCCTCCCTCGATAAAAAAACCTGAGCACTCCCTAAGCTTCGGCGAGCAGATGGGGATCTTCCCCTTGGTGGGTGTGTTGTGAGGAAACCAACTTTCACCAGAGCTTGGAGTACGCAAGAGGTGTGTGCCCAATGGGAAATGCGAGGTCGAAGGCATTTTGCTGCACCAGCCTGGCATGGCCCCTTGGCTATGGCACTGCCTGCCGAAAGAATTGTTGTAAACATTCCTCTGCATCCATACATTTAAGTGCTGGCTGTCCGGAGTGGCAAGTCTCCATGCTCCACACCTCAAAAATGTCTCCCCCTGCTTCCTGCATCTTGTCTTTAGATTGTGCAGGGCACAGCATTTGGAGAACAACTGCATGTGGTGGTGGGTGCTTCTAGAGCTTAAGCAGCAACAGAGCATGTCAAAAGTAAAATAATCAACTTTGTGCCTCTGCGTATGCATGTGTGATTGCATGCATGCAAGAGTGTGTGTGTCTGTGAATGCACACTTATAGACAGGCATCTCAAGGTGTGCACATGTGAATGTATGTGTGTGAATGTAGTTTGCATGTGTAGTATGTGTGTGAACTAAAGATGGAAGACTGGTGAATGTGGTAGATCTGGGGTGGTGGAGGGGGTTGGGAAGAAGTAGGAGTGTCATTATGCTTGCAGTCAGGACCTGCATGTACATATTTCTAGCAGTGGCATTAGTGCATTATGGGTAAAGCCAACATCAGTGTTTAACACAAATTCCACATAACAACATAGCCAGCATGTAAGTCTTTTCTTACAGTGCCATTATAGCATTTATGGTCAAAGCCAACATGTGTATGGTTATGTGGGCACACTGGCATATTTTGGCAGTGTCAGCATGAACATGCCTTTTCTTACTGTGACATTTCTCGCACCAGGTGTTCTCATGTCACAATACTGGCATATATTAAACAGCAACAACTCATCTTCTTGCCGTGGCATTAGTGAAATTTTGTACAGTGTAAATGTTGTCTCACACTGGCATTAACAAAAAAAAAGCCGAGATGCGTGTGATCTTATGTGGGAATACTGGCATATATTGGCACTGCCAGCATGGACTTGTCTTCTTACCGTGACACTACTGGGAATATGGGCAAAGCCAACGTGAGTGTGTTCTTACATCAGACAACTGGAGAACGTATTTGCATAGTCAATATGGCCATGTTTTCTTCCAGTTGCAATGCTGGGTTTGTTGGGCACTACCAGCACGAAAATGTCTTCCACTGGTGGCATTTATTGTGGGCAACAACATCATGAAAACGTGTTAAAATAGAGTTATCATCCTGGCTTTTTTTGCATTTTATTCCTATGTTGCTTTCAAAACATTATACATTGTAAATCATTGTCCCCAATTTTTCACAAAAAGTGTGCAGTAAAATGTCCAATGGTTACCCATTAATTAATACTCGAACAACACTTGGTTGGTTTGGCTACTCCCTCTCTATGCTCAAGCACATTCTTAGAAAATAAGTGTGCCCTTCCAAAGAAAAACATTCAACAGCCACCACCCCGGGCATTAGCCCAGGACCAGGTATTGGTAGTTTCATTAAGGAAAACATATACTATGCTGTTCTGGGTACAGCACATCACTTTGAAACTGTTCCTACTACTGGGGATGGTTGGTAGAGTGCCTGAGGCCTCTTGGCGCTAAGCCGCGCTATATCAAAGCGCCTCAAAATAGCTCTGCTGCTTCTTCCTCCCAGGATGATGTGAACATTCTGAAAGCTGGTGCTGCCAACCCCTGCTTCCTATCAGTGCTGAGCCAAGGGGAAGATCTGCGAACCTGCGGAAGGCAGTTCCCTGCGGCTGCGTGCACCCGCAGCGCGCTCAGATGTGCTAATGGCGATCTGTCAAGCAAACGAGCCCCCCTGGAGCCATTCCACTGAACCTGCAGCGGGTGGAGGCGTGGGGCAGAGGGCCGGAAGCGCGAGGGCCGGAAACGCTCTACATCTGAACTCCTTGCTCCCGGTGCACTTTCCCATGTCACATTCTTTGGAGGGAAAATAACTCCACCCTCCTTCTGGCACTTAACTGATGAGATGTCTGCTGCGCTGAGCAATGCGAGATTATCAAAGGCTAGTCCACGTGTTTCTGATTTCCTCTGGCATTCCACACCCCCTGTCTCCTCCTCACTCTATGTTTGGTCCATTGTGTCCTCGACTCCAGTCTGAAATAATATCTGTCCTCCTTGCTTAAACAATGAAAGGTCACTTGCAGCTGAAGTTAGAGACAAGAAAAAATGTTCACTTTACTCCACATCAAAAGAAGCCTTCGGAACATGGCAATCTATTCTTGTTCCTGACTACAACTCCCAGCAGCCCTAGCAGGCTTGTACTGACCTATAGAGCAACAGGGCAGTTCCCGAACCAAAAACGAAAAATGCTAGTGTGGGCCAGTTTTTTGGATCAAAGTGGGCCACATTTTTGTACCATGTGGGCCATTTTGATAAGTTACGGCACCTAGTAGTAGGCTATTAGTACTAGTACTAGCGGTAGGCTAGTACTAGTAGTAGGCTAGTAGTTTTGACCAGTATTACTAAATAAATATTCTTTAAAATGCTCGATTTGCATCACATTTGATCCAAAACCTCCCCCTTGGGTACTACTCAAGCAATATCTGACAAAAGAAATAAATTGCCATTTGCCACTATGGGCAGCTTTTTCATTGGTGCCTAAGACAATGTTATGCCCCAGTCCAACCCTGTGCCCTATCCATCATACTCAGTGACCCATAGTCCAAAAACATCTGTAGATGCATATGTCGCTGCTTTGGGTTAGCAGAGAATGTGGACAGGCAAACATGCTCTGCATGTGTGCCACCCTGGAGGTGACACCCATGCCCGTCAACTCATAGGCGCCGGATACATGGAAACAAAGTGGGCAACTTCCTTATAACATCTGTAGCAATTACCCCCGTAGAGATGTTTGCTCTGTTCCGCTGCCGACTGTACTTCCCATACGTTTCGGCACCCACTGTCAATGCTGCCAGAGAGAAAACACAAATGCCTATTAAGCATTGTGCATGAAGTGCACTGTTGCAGCAGTGATTTTTGTCATTATCACAGATCCACCTGCAATGTTCAACTAATTAAAGTTGAGTGACTGTCCTCAAGGTAGAAAGCTGCAATGTAGCGCAACCGGTTTGGTGACTGTTGCCAATATAAGTAGAATTCCATCCCTTTAGTCTTTCTTTGGTAGAATGTGCTCTAAAATTGACTGTTTCCACCCAGGAAGGGGTTAAACACGGTTATTTTCCCATATTCATTGTGAGTGGTTGCCCCAATGGAATAAAGGAAAGCAAGTGTCCATGGCCCTATTATTAACAACGATAAAGGAGGGTGTCAGGAACACTGTGGGGTCTATTTATGAGGAGGGGAGGTGGTTGCTATCACAGCCCTCCGTTGTGGGGTGCCTGGAATCCTTGGTTTGACTTCAGTAAGGTTTATTTTGTTTAATCAAGTGGTCAGCCGACACGTGTTTCCACCCCTCATGGTCCTTTTTCAAGGCTAGGTTTGTTTGTTTTATGCCACGTCTTGTGAACGTGGTAAATCAGAATTTTTCGCGATGGACCGGTACAGCTTTTTGCTGTGTGGCAGTGTTCTGACGCTGTGTACATGTCCTCCGGACCATCCGCTGAAGTCAAATCAAATGTAAATATGAAATCAATCTAAAACCAGCGCAAGGTACCGTGTAAAGACTAGTACATCTCAAAATAGTTCATACAATGCTAAAATAAAATACAAAGAAAAAAATAGCAATAAAAATTAGTAAAAATTGAAGTTTATCAAATTATAGCGAGGATAATCCACACAAAGAGCAAAGTAGTTAAAGCGCAGCACTTTCAAGCACTTTGAATCTAAACTTGCAAAAATTCCCCAAAACTTGCCAGAAACCTATAAAGTGCTATCATCAGGGCGATACTGTTGCCTTGCATCAAACAACACCACAATATTTTACCTGCCCATTCGAATTGTATGTGAACAATATTGCTAAAATACAAACTTCTTAGGTTATTAGCGACCATGCAATAGATTGTCAAAAGTTTAAGGGTTTCCAGCTCTTCTTCCACCTGACACAGTCTACATGCTCTACTGGAGGCCCTCCCAGTGTTTCCAAGGACCTAAAAACTCAGGCGTTGGTGAGTAGTTCAGCTTGAACCACAGATAAATATAGCACACCCCACTAGAAGGAAAAAGGTAGATATATTTAGATAAATTATCTTTATTTCTTTCGAAAACAGTTCAAAAGAGTTCAGTCATTCTATCCTTAAAGATATTAATAGAAAAGATGGACCGGTTATTTAATGACAAATTCAAGTCAATATATAACGAATTGGGAGGTGGAATAATTATTTAAGCAAAAGTACAAAGTTGTTTCCATAGTGCTTTGGATGTGAGCGATGTCAGTTCCATTTTATGTTGTACCACCACGTTCTGGACCGATAAAGAAAGTCCCAAAGTTTGTTTCTAAATAATGCCTTTGCGGGTATTTAAATGATCACACAAGTCCAACAGTGTTATATCCAGCCCATACAAAATGAATGCTTCTATTTTGATAAGTAGTAACAGCGTATCGGGATCAGTGAATATTTAGACATTTTTGTACAGATCTATTTAGCTGTGCCAGCTACGGCTGGGTCTTGGCCCTCAAACTATCCCTAAAATCAGACATCGAAACACTTTTAATTAATTTCACACCCAGGTAATGAAGGGAAGTTACTTTTTTCAGATTTTTGTCTCCCACATGCCATACCATCATTTTGGGCCTGGTTTTGTTATCGTACACTGTAATTGTAGATTTTGTACCGTTTACCAAAAGGTTGTTTCCTGTGGCGTATTCAGAGTACTTATTCAGTTTTCTTTGCTGGCCCAACGGGTTTCGGTTAAAGAAAACCAAATTGTCTGCAAAAGCGAGCGCATTTAAATTGGAGAGGCCTAGTTTAATGGGGACACTGTTACCAGTGTGTAACAGCTTGTCGATGTCTGAGATGTAAAGATTAAAGAGAGTAGGGTCCAGGACATAGGCCTGTTGCGGTCCTATGTGTGTATCAGTAGGTTGAGTCATAGGTTGAGTCGTAGTGCTCTCCTTCGTAAGCCGAACACTTATGGTTGTTTCCTGATGTAAGAGGGAGAGTATTTGAACTAGGGGAGCTGGTATGTTCCATAACAATAGTTTGCTCCAAAGTTTCTTTATGTTTACCTAGTCAAAAATGTTATTAATGTCCATGGAAGAGATATAGATGGTTCCAGCAGCAAGCCATTACATATTTTGATATCACAGATACTTTCTTCTTAGAGGAAGACAAATCATTCGTCTCAATCAACTGAATCCTCCAGCGGCCTTTCTCTTCCCAACTGATCATCCCTGCTAACACCACCCGCAGGTTTAGAATCAGGCAGTGCCTGCCTTTCCCTGACCACTTGGGAGGAAACTTTAGGCAGTCACTGTGAAGACTCCATAGGATTCATCACATAGGACTGAAGGAGGTTATTGGCTTTGATGTGTTCGCTGAGTTGAGTGGCTTCTGCTTGCTCAAGTATCTTACCTAGGAAGGGAAGATGGGTTATAGGGTGACAGTTGCTGAGATTATAAGGATCCAATGTTGGTTTCTGAAGAAGTGGGAAGATTTGCACAGTCGTTAGGTTGCTGGGAAGGTGGCTTGAGTTATGGAGTTGTTGATAATTATCAGGTAAGGGAGGAGTGCTTCGGTCACAAGGGTCTTGTATCGAGAGGCAGGGAGAATGTGTTCCGCATATGATTTGGCCTTTATGGATGCTAAGGTGGCAGTGAAGTCTTGCATAGTTAACATTTTGTAAGTTGTACAGGTAGTACAGGTAGTTGTGGTTCTGTGGGATGGGATGTGTAGTGTGCCATCAGTTGTGGAATTGGTGGATCTTGTTGATCTGGTTGACAATGAAAGAGTTGATGGTGGTGTATTTTTCGAAGGAGTTTGCTACGGGTGGGTCCAGCAGAGGGTTGATGCAGTGCTTGATGTCTTTGAAGAGGGCTCTGCTTTCATGGTTGGCATTGGGTATGGTGTTTTGGTAGTAGTGGTCTTGGCAGTGTTGATCAATTATCTGCATGTATCACAGAATACATTGGGCAGGGTGAGTTTGGAGGCTCTGCAGGATTTTCAACAATTCTTTTCTTGTTTTCTGATGGTTCATTTGGTGTGGTTGAGTTCTTGAGTGTAGCAGGGTGGAGAAGGTTTAGGCTTGAAGGTGCACCATTTCACTGGGGCATGGCAGTTGATGTTATTTGTGAGGGAGGCGTTGAGTTCTTGGAGATGCGAGTTGCAGTCCTGGTTCTTCCTAGATCATCCCATGTGAGGTGTAGGGAGTTTGGTGAGGTCTTTCATGAGAGCCTTCTCTGGGAAGTTATTACAGATCTGAAGGCTTGTTTGCTTGGTTTCCAATGGGATTGCTTGAAAGGTGTGGTGTGACTAATCTCATAGGGGATTGCAAAATGCTTCTGACCAGTCAAGCAGAATAGGAGAGCTGTGACAGAGGGAGGGCAGGGTGGTGATGGTGACGACAAGGATATTGCCTATTAGCTGGGTCTTTCGTGTTCTGTGTGGGGTTCACTGTGCCAAGTAGGCACTAAAAATCACAGTGGAAGATGTTGTTTACATGACTGAGAGACATGGTGGTGACCAAGGGCCTCATTACGACCCAGACGGTAACCATGATGCTATTTGCGTCATGGTTGCCTCCAAAACCTTACCGATTCCACCATGGTGAATGGAGCAATTACTGCCCCATTCCAAGGTTGGCGGGGGCGGTAATTCCCCATTCACCATGGCCCTTCCCCATTCCCATTTGAGCCCCAATAGGGCTCAATGGGAATGGGGAAGGCGCTAATAATGGTACCGCTAATTGCGGTACCGTTATTAGCTCCAAAGTCCCTTTGCAGGTCCTGTCCTTAACGCCTGGTGAAACGCCTGGTGGATCCCTTACCGCCCTAGGAATAGGGCGGTAAGGGATTACCGGCACCAGTGCCCTTACCGGTACCGGTACCGGTATTCCCTTACCGCCCGGGTCGTAATGAGGCCCCAAGTCTGTAAAGTCTTCGGTGAAGGAGGTGCTGGGATTGGGTGGTCTGCAGATGAGGTGAAAAGTGACTGTGTCCATTGGGCAGAGTGGGAAGTGAAAGGATAGGGTTTTGAAAGAGCCATTGGTGGTGACATCCAGTTGGATGCATGTAGACATTGGGGTGAGGACTTCTAGGATGGGGGTGGAGGTAAATGTCATCCAGGTCTAAGTAATGAAGATGGCAACCAAGTTGTGTGTGCTGATGAGGTCAGTGATGCCAGCTGCATGGTTTATTCCTGAGCAGATATTGGTAAGCATCAGTTCTCATGATGTGCTGGATGCTGGAGTGGTAATGGGGTGTATGGTGATGTGGGGGAGGTTGCTGCGATGTAGTGTCCATGATGTTGCTGATGAGCGGTGTGGTTGGCGATGAGTGCTGATGGTTATAAGGGGCTGGTGGGAGGCAAGAGTGAAACACATATTCAAGGCAGCTTGCCTGATGTTAAAAGGGGAAGGGGTTCTGGTCCTGGGTTTAAAACAGGTCAAAACAGGAATTGCCCCTTTCTTCATCTGCCCTTGACTTCAGATCCCCAGGCTAGAAACACCCTTGATCTAAGAGTTAAAAACAGAAAAGAAGAGACAAGGATAACAAGATGGGTGGGTCTTACATCCAGTTGCACTTGCTAACCAACTGCAGAGGAGAAGAGTCTGGAAGACTGCTTAAATAGAGAAAAAGGATGGCAAAATGAGAAGGCACTCACTTTGAGGATCCTGTTACTGCGCTTGTAAAAGCACACTGATTTTGCCTTAATCCACTGGGATATGGTGCTCCTTCATTTTGCGGAAGGTTGATCAACATGAGATACAGAGACTTCCCCTGTTGTCAGAAACAATTCAACCAGCAGAACTGAAAGCACAATTCAATTGCACACCAGCTGGATGACAACTCAGGATGTCGATAATCGCTGCTGCCACACAGGAAAGTTGGAGAACCAATAATGTAGTGAGTCATCATTATTTCTGATTTGGCAGGTTTTGCTCAAGTATGCATCCAACTTAAGTGCAGCAGTGCATCCTCTACTGCTATTGGTTGAGAACTCATGACCAGGCACATTGAGCAATGTGGAATCAGGAGGTAAGTCCCATATGGGTCGCTTTTTCAATGTTGAACATGCTTCCTGTTGGTCTCTTGTGCCTGAGATAGTTGCACTGGTTCCATGTGTCTTAAGTTCCCATTTTTCCACTGTATTTTTTATTTGTTTGCCAATTATTTGGTGCAAAGAGACACCCCGCTCCCAATTTAACCCACTCAACACTGTTCTCTCCATATCCAATTTGCCAAACATCGCCTTGCATTTTGTGGCAACAATTTGATCAAAATATTAAAATTCCACAGTCACTTTACGGCAATAAAGACCGAATTCTAATTTCACGTAGTGAGAGGAGCCAAGCAGATGAGAGACTTCTTTCTGGCTGTTGGGGGTGTCCAGCCATTGTCTGCCCTACATACCTTTGCCTTGTAAGTAAAGGTTCTTTCAAACACCTCCCAATTGAAATCATGCACATTTCTACTGTTAGTACATTTTTGTGTGTGTGTTTTATGCATCGACATCACAAAAGATCAATATCAGTTGTGTCACCAGCTGTGCAATGTCTGACTCCATTGCTTCTTGTGGTCAGTTTTTTGGTCGGGCCCATTTTCAGTAGGTCTATCAATAGAAGTACCTCACTAAGTAATATGGAGTTATGGCTCAAACTCTGTGTTGTCGAACACAGCATGCATTGTAAATGCGTTGCCACTGAGCGGTGTGAAGAAAGTACTGTCTAATATTCAAAGGCATTCACTTACAGTATCGATTTGCTCACACAGATTGTTGAGCATATGTAAGGTTGAATTTAAGCAGGTCCATATACACATTTCAAGCTAGTGGTGTGGGAGTTGCAATGCATTTTTGGCTCTGCGTGACCAGCTAAAATTATTGCATGTGTTATGTGTCATGACAAACATGAATCCCTAATAAAACATATTTCCACAACATGGAGAACATGTGCCAAGCATAGAAAAGGCATTGGGCCTCATTACACGGATGGCGCTAAGGGATTACCGGCACCGGTAAGGGCACCGGTGCCGGTAATCCCTTAGCGCCAAACTACGAGGTCCCTCAGCGGGTCCCGTCCTTAACGTGTGGCCAGACCACACGTTAAGGAAGGGACCCGCTGAGGGACTTCAGGGCAAATAACGGTACCGCTAAAAGCGGTACCGTTATTTGCTCCTTCCCCATTCCTATTTAGCCCTATGGGGGCTCAAATGGGAATGGGGAAGGGCCTTGGTGAATGGGGAATTACCGCCCCGCCAACCTTGGAATGGGGCGGTAATTCCCCCATTCACCAAGGCGGACTCGGTAAAATACCGGCGGCAACCATGGCGCTAATAGCGCCATGGTTACCGCCGTCCGTGTAATGAGGCCCATTGTGTTCCCCTTGCTTAATGGTATGAATTATATTGGAGCCATTGTCTGCTGCCACAAATCCCACGAAAAGCTGTCAGGGGTTTAGCCACACGTCCACTAACTGCATTACTTTCTCCCAGATGTCTGCACCTGTATCTCTTCTGCCACCAAGGCCTTGCATACACAAAGTAGCTTGTTGGTGGATGGCCTGATGCTGCTTCCATGACGACTCCTGTTCTTCAGTGTAAGCACAAGAGTGGAAGGAGGTCCCAACTGCTGATTAAGTCATCTGATCATGGCTTTGGCCACTTGTCAATACAAGAATCGTGGAGTGGACATTCCTACCCTCTGACTTATCCCATGTATTTCTTGCTACTAGAACTACGGCATCGTAGATTTCAGTCACAGCCTTTTGTGCCGAGCAGGGGTGTTGCTAGGTCTGGAAAAGACCCGGGGCTAAGCTAATGTCAGAACTGTCGATACTTGGGGCTAGCTAGTCTTTTGGCTGTAGCTCCTGAGATTCTGTCCGGGGCTACAACCAAAAGACCAGGGGCTATAGCCCACTTAGCCCCCCCCAGCAACGCCTCTGGTGCCGAGTAATTCGGCCTGGGAATTTGCAATCAGCATCAGCGTTTGTCATCAGCTATCTAAATCTGTTGTTTTCAACAAAGGCTGAAGGTCTACTCCTCTGCTGTGAAAGGTTCATGCCAGCATTATTGCCAGTTTGACATGCAGCAGCCTCACTTGTACATGGTTATAATGATATTTCTGGCTGGGTTGAAATGACTCACTGAGACAAGGCTGGTGCATACTTTCCCCCCCTGCCAACGGTATAGCTTTGCTTGCGGCTGTGAGCGCTTTGCTGTGGGATGAATACACTCACTCAGAGGCCTTCCTAGGGGGGGCTAACGGGGCTATAGCCCCTGGTCTTTTGGTTGTAGCACCGGATAGAATCTCAGGAGCAACAACCAAACGGCTAGCTAGCCCCCAGTCCCGACAGTTCCAACATTAGCGCAGCCTCAGGTCTTTTCCAGACCTAGCAACACCCCTGCACTCACTGATTCTGTGGTAGCATTACATGGAAGCGGCAACCCACTGCTGAGTTGTCATTGATATTTGTAGGGCTGGTGCTGTGTGTGTTGGTCCCATTCCTGGCCATGAAGTTGTTTCATATGGCCAAGCATCAGTGGGTGCCGAGATGGGGCAGCAGTTTCCCATGGGACATTATTTCTTGGCACACTCTGTAGGTAGCAAAATGCAGTTATTAACGCTAACAAAAATATATTCCACAGACAAGATATCCTTTGGGGGACTTCAGTAGCGTTAGTAGGTGCAAGCAGCTTTTGAGCAGAGGATAGGATATATGGTACTCGGCAGGTAAATAGGTGCCATATTAACAACTGCTTGCCCTGATGGCCTGCTTGATGTTCCCATTGCTTGTGTGTGATCTTTCCCACTGATACTGCAGGTGTTTCTGATTAGGTGTTGAAAAGAGAGCATAGACCCTGTATATTCATTGTCGAATATCTACATTCTGAAAACATGAAGGGGTTGTGATGTTAGGCACCATTTTAGAGTTTGATTTCTCCTCTATCTGTTTCTATGATTCACAGCTGAAAGTGATGTTTGACACAGTATCAGTGTTAACAGATATATCTCTCAGTATTTTGAAAAGGGGCAGTACAGTCAAAATCCTGGACATTGGCATCACCTTTGCCAGACTCACCGACATCATAACATTGATAGACCAAAGGAGTGGAAGGGTATGGGAGGAGATGCAGTGGGTGTACCAGGCAGGAAAACATTCTGCACCTCTAACATGCCTGATTGACCATGACCAAGAGGAGAGCCCTAGCCTCAAACTCTTCTCAATCACATCGCCTTGTGAAACAGGTTCAGTGTGCTGCTCCTCTGCTGGCACCTCCACACAGCCCTCTCATTTGTTGCAACATGGGAGGATGAGACACATTCTCACCTGTGCCAGAGTCAGCTATTTGGAAAGATCTGATTTTAGGTCGTACGCCTGAGGAGTCAGAGAAAGATACAGCTGAACCATTGATGATATTAGAAGCACTAACATTATGCAATTCTTGGAGTGGTAGTATTACATCTTGTTGCTGTATCGTGCTCTACTATGTGTCCTCCAATCATTCATACAACTGTTGCAGCTGCACCTGTTTCTGATTCAATCATGAAAGAAGTTCATGCCTTCTTCTCCCCCTCCTAATTTTTGTCACTGGCCTTGTGTGCATCGTATTTGATGTTGGTTATCGCCTTCATGACATATTTACATGACTGAATTTGGAGACCAAATGTGAGTGGTCGAAAAGGCTGGGCACCACAACGGACCTGGTGGATGCTGGATCTGAAGTGGTATACAGGTATCCACACACCACCATAACAAGCTCGAGAAATGAGAATTGGCAGATGCGGGTATTTGTTGTCACAGGATCATATGTACCCACATACTTTCTACAGGCACACATGTCCACAGGGAGAGAAGGGGACCCAAGAACTAGGAGTGGTTGAAAACAGTTTGGTAAAAAGATGTTTTATATATATATATATTGAGATCCATGGAGTAAGCTCAACGCATTTCGGGACCCTGTCCCTTCATCAGGAGCTGTATTTCTCTATCCAAACTGTTTTGACGTTACTCCACTGTTCTCTTTAAGTATTGTTAAATGTCATCCTTCATAAATCATGTGCCTTTATGTTTTCTTGAAAATATTTAACTTATAGTTGTTTTCATATATAGATGGTGTGCAGGGGACGGGGGCGTCCTTCACTTTTGGACACTTTATTTAATATTTTCAGGACAACTTCTGTGTTGTTTTTTCTCCCCTGCACCCACAACTGTTTTACACATTGTGAATCATGTATGTATGTATGTATGTATGTATGTATGTATTTATTTATTTATTTATTTATTTATTTATTTATTTATATGTATACAGGAAGAACAATGGTCTTTTGATCACAAAAGAACATACAATACATGAGAAATCAGATTTGATGGAAAGGAGTGAGCTTCTTACAATAGGGTTGGGTTTAAAGGACATTCTGACCAGGTTGTGGAGGGGAGTAAATGGAACAGTCACCGGGGACAATACATAAGTGGAAATACATAGATTAAGGACCACCATCATTTGCCATTTTAAGTGCAGGTGGATCCTATGGCCAGCTGTGCTCAGAACGTGACCAGGATGGGTGAAGTGCTAAAATGGAGGCAGAGGAACTGAGAGGAAGACAGGTTAGAGGCCAGGCAAAAATGTTAGCTAGAATGCCAGTGAGAGGTAGGTTAGGAGGGGAACTTAGTGGTGAGGAGGTAGGCTTTTAGTTTGGTTTTGAACAAATCTGTGTGGACTGTTTCTCGAATGTCCGGGAGAAGAGAATTCCATGCAGGTGGAACCAGAAGAGAGAAAGAGTGGAATTGAGAGGAAGCAAATGGAGGGTGAGGAGCCACAAGGGTAGTAAAAGAGGCAGAGTGGAGATTACGAGAAGGTTTATAGAGGTGGATAGAGGAGGGTAGAGACAGTGTTGCTTTACCGTGGATAGATTTGTGAACCAGGAGAAGAAATTGAAATCGAGCCGTGTTTTGCATCATCAGCCAACCAGCCGGGTGATGGTACTAGGAAGTTGTTGTGAAGTGAGAGAGTTCAAAGAGAGTCCTGTTAGCAAAGTTAATGATCTTGTCAAGAGGACAGAAAGCATAGTTGGGGAGATCGAATAGAATATTGGCACTGTAGTCCAGTTTAGAGAAGGCAAGAGTGGTTAAGAGATGCTTGACTGTGTTGAAAGGAAGAGGGTGCCTGATGTTCCTAATATTTAGGTATTTGAGGCAAGCTGGGTTACAGTTTTGGAGATAAAAGTAGAGAAGGGTCATAGATGACGCTAAGGTTTCAAGCTGAAGAAGTGTAGGGGAGAGTATCAGGTGGGAACTGGATAGGCAGAGGAAGAGATGAGAGAGAGCTTTTGGCAGGGAAGAAGAGT
The DNA here is from genome assembly GCF_040938575.1 of Ambystoma mexicanum. Lineage (NCBI taxonomy): Eukaryota > Metazoa > Chordata > Amphibia > Caudata > Ambystomatidae > Ambystoma > Ambystoma mexicanum. The sequence goes on from NC_090935.1 coordinate 135,626,028, forward strand.
ACCTATGTTTTGGTAGAGTTTAACATCAGAGAGTGCCAAACCATCCATTATTGAAATGACAGAGAGATAGTTTGAAATTGTGATAGAGAGATCAGGGGAGAGTTCAGGAAAAGAGAAGAAGATTTGGGTGTTGCCTGCGAAGAGTTGGTATGAGAACCCAAAGGAGGAGATTAGTGACCCAAGAGCAGATGTGTAGAGTGTAAAGAGGAGCAGACCAACGATTAGAGGAGTGAGCTGAGAGGTGTTGTTGCAACAGGAGACAGAGAATTGGTGAGGTTCAAAGTAGGAATCCCAAGAAGTAAGAGAGTATTAAGTAGATCAGAGTGAAGTGTTAAAGGCAGCAGACAGGTCAAGGAGAGTTAGTATATAGGATAGGTTTCGGTGCATAGCAGAGGCAGTGAAGTTGGACACATTCATGAGAGCAGTTTATGTAGAGTGACAGGAGCAGAAATCTGCTTGAAGGGGGTCTCGTAGGTTGTGGATATCTACAAAATTGGTAGGACTGTTGAACACAACCCTTTCGAGCACTTTAGAGTTGTGCGGAAGGAGTGAGACACAGTAAAAGTAAGACGGTAGGTTCGAGTCATTTCCTTGCTTTTTTAGGAGAGAGTAGACCGTGAGAGGCCAATGAAGGGGCAATAGGTTTGACTAGCTGAGATGCAAGAGGGTCTGATGGGTCACAAGAGGGGTTAGCCTTCATAAATAGAAATAGCACTTTGTCAGTATTAGTGTGACTAATGTGGGCGATGGAGGCAGAGGATGATGGAAAAGGAGGAGGCAGTGTGAGGAAGGTCAGGTGAGAGTCTCTTATTTTTTAAATCTTTGCATCAGAGTATTCAGCTAGATCATTAGCTGTGGGTGTGGAGTTGATAGTCATAGACCTAGGAGGAGTGAGTTCAGGGTGCCCAGTAGCCGCTGAGGATAGTTGTATTGAGAGTCAATAAGGGTTATGTAAAAATCCATTTTACCTCTATCAAGAGTGGACTTGAGAGAGTTCAGGACAGAGAGGTAGAGTTGCAGGTTCTCATGCAAGTGGCTACGCCTCCATTTTCGCAGCTGCTGATGCATGTCTGTGTAGAGAGAAATTATGAATGGTATGACCCATGGTTGAGGATGCTGAGATTTAGCAGTGAAAGTAAGTAGTAGGAAGTGAGAGGAGAAGGAGTCATTTAGTAGTGAGTGGAAGCTGGAGAAGGCAGTGTTGGTGGAAGAGGTATCAGGTGTGGCAAGAAAACACTGTGCATAACAATATCTCCTCAAAGATATGAAAGACGTTATGCACTAAGACAACTGTAACGTATGTACCCTCAAACTGATGTGGTAGACATACGCCTGCACCCACCACTAGATATGGAAGAATTATAAGTCAAGTCTGACAGATGAAAAGTGACATCACTAAAGAGAGAAGATACGTGGAAGCACAGAAATCTATGTAATGATATCTATAGAATGAAGATGTAATTGAAGCAAGAGTAAACATTTATGTGAATGAAAAAGAAAACCATATACTCTAAGAAGATAAGCAACAAGAGATGTAATAGATGTATATATAGATAAGATAACATAATAGCTTGCTAAAGTAGGAAATAGAATGCAAGTAAAACAGCCATGTTGATTAAATGGACACCAGCATCGTATAATAGTAAGTGAGAAGCCTTCGAGAAGGTAAGCCAAGGCGGCAGTGCTGATAGGCACTAAAATACAAATTTGTGCAAGAACCAAGGATATTTGTTTGGCTGAGAATCAAGGATGCTACAGCAAGAGTAACTACATGGCTCAAAAGGGGTTGAAGAACATAAGCCATGTATGTAGGACATATGCTCTCTTAGATAAAGTAAAGGAGTGAATAGTTGCAAGTATTGTTCAATTAAAAACACGGGAAGCATATGCAGGATGGAGCAACAAAGTCTCCAGAGGCCACGAAGAGTAATAGCACCCAATATAATTGAATGAAATAGCACTAAACAGAAGGACAGAATGGACAAAGTGATGGTCTCCTCACATGTGGTATAGGACCAGAAGGAAAGGCCTATTCAGCAAGCTCCAGACGAAGGCAGCAATGTACATTCACTCCCTTTAAAGTTCGGAGGAACAGATTATTTAGCAATGTCAACTACAAAGAAGAAGTCTTGGCTTAGGGCCTAACTGATGAGAAATGGTAGGCTAATGGGCTAAGGAAGGCAGGTGTCTGACTGGTTCTATGTGAAATTACCTTTTTTTAAAGGTCTCAAGAGAAAAAGACTGATTTAGTTTGACCTATTTTTTGTTTTGATAGTAAAACCATCATTGTAAATTTCTTTTTCTCTTGTGACCTTTAAAATGAGGTTTTCCCTTTTTTTAAACATTTGTAGTGTTTCACCCCCGATGTTTCCATTGTTCTACCCCCAAACTTCTCATGCAGGATTTCAGCCCAGCCCCCTCCTTCACCCTAACCTCTCCCACGGGATTTCAGTGCCAGCCCTCCCACCTCAAATCCTAAATCAAAACACATATATACAACACACACACACGCACACACACAAACAGACCTACCCGTTCTCCTCCACCTCCACTTCCTGGTCCCGAAGAGACTGTCAGCCCCTGAGCGCACTTGTGTGCGGCAGGGGCATGACAGTTTGCATTCTAAAGCAAACTTTTAGTGAAAAGGAATGGGCTGACGGTGTCCCCTTGCACCTGGGTGTCATGCTGCTAGCAAGACAAATGTCCTAGGTTGGTAAGAGAGTGCCAAACAATAATGAGGGCCCATGTAATGGTGGACCATAAATTGTTGCATGGCCCTATCCGCTGCTGTTATTACCTTATTTTATATAGAGGCAGTTATAGATAAGCGGCATCCAATGATGATACTAACATTCATACAAGCTATATGTATACATTTTCCCTATCCAATCCCTTCACCTAAAAGGTTTTTACTGTTAGCCCCATACGATGACGTCATAGTTGACGTATGTCGAGGTATAAAACCTATTGTATAACCGAAATGCATTGAGAGTGTGTGAGCTGCAATCTGTTCCCCAGGTTTCCCTACTTTATTGAACTGATTATAACGTAATATTTTGCAATATTCCTTGAGTCTATCAGGTTATTTGGGCCTGAGGTCATTTATTATGGTAATCCCATTCAGGACTTGGAATGCTCCAGGTGCTATTGCACAGGTTTCGGGGAGGAGGGTGAGAACTGTATGTTGGAGAGAAAGGGGGAATGGCAGAAGGTTTTAATGTCCTTTTAGTAACAGGTGAAGCAAATCACCAGGAAAGGAAAGGTCAGAGGGTAGATAGGAGATTTTGGTTTAAACAATTGAGTGATCAGACACGGATGGTGTGACAGTAGTATTAGTGGCTGAGAGTGGAGAGCATAGTCACTGAGAAAAGCATGAAGTTCAGATTTCTGAGAAGTAGTTGGATAGGGACAGTTACAGTCACGTAAGAGAATGAGGTGATGCTTAGTGGATGCTTAGTGGAAAGAGAATCAATGATTTGCATAAGTTTAGCAAAGAATGGTCCAGTGAGTCCATGAGGGCGATAGATGGAGATGATGTGAACTGAGTGTGGCAGACCAATAGTAGATATGGTGAATTCAAAAAAGGTAGTAGAGGATGTGGCATTGGAAATTTGTGAGGCATTGCGGTGGCGAGAGAGTAGGTTTCTGACGCCTCCATTTCTGCCAGTCAGGCGAGGAGAGTGAATATAGGATAGTTTGGAGTTGTGTAGGGCTTCCAGAGTGGCAGTGTCAGATGGAGAAATCCAGGTTTCTGTGATAACAATAGGTTCTAGGGGAGGATAAGTGGAGTGAAAGTAGTCAGTGATAAAGGAAGTTGTGTTGCTTACAGACTGAGCATTCCAGAGTGCAATGAGCAGTTGATGAGATAAGGAAGAGCACAGAAGTTGAGTTTCAGTAGAAGAGAAGCTAGGTGGGTAGGCTTTAGAAAAGGTATGTTAGCGTGTTGGCTTTGTTTGTTGGAAGGAGGTGGGAGAGAGATGCAGTAGTGGGAGTTTTGATTTGTACATTTTAGCAGCTGGAGGAGCAGGGGTGAGTAGATTATAGGTTAGTAGCACAGTGTGGAGAAACCGTATAATAATTGGGAAGATTTGGGTACTCACAGGTGCAACAGGGAAAAAGGCAAAAGCAAAGGCTTGTAGGCTAATAGGCAAAGAGGCTGGTCAAGGGCTGGTTTTCACCCTTCACTGTTCCACCCTTAACTGTGATGCCCCTGGCTTGACGCCCCTAGGAAGTTCAGAACGGATGACACACGTTCTTGTCACCTGATCGACTAGTCCATCAGTGGTTGGTCACCCTGATATTGTACCTGCTGGTGCCGGGATGACGTGATTTCTTCCTGATTGGGTGACAGAGGAGACTCGTGTGGCTTTCAGCTGGAGATCTGGCTGCTCCAAGATGGCTGCAGGAAGTGATGTCACTGATCCAAGATGGCCACTGCAAGTGATGTCACAGATCCAAAATGGCCACTGGAACCAGTGTCAGTGACCAATCCAAGATGACTGCTGGCTGTTAAGTTCCAGACATAAAGTGAAGCCAAAACCAGAAGAAAGCACACACGCTCTTGACACCTGATTAACTAGTCCATCAGTGGTTGGTCTCTCTGATTGTCGGGGGCCCGGGGAGTCCCAGGGTCAAAATGTGGATTCCCATGATCAAAACTGTCCCATTAGGTATGCTTACTGCCCCTGCCACATTTGCCCACAGAAAAAGCCCATGGGCTGTGGAAGGCTGGACTAAACTTGTGCGTTCTGGCGGATGCATCATGAGCATAAGGTATAGGGACACTCATGAAGATGGTCACCAAGTTAAGTCATCCAATATGGCCACCAGTTTCCCTTTCTTTACTGCTCCAAGTGTTGTTCCAGCTTATCAGTGCATGGACCAAGGGCTGTTTAAAACACGCCCTGGGCCCACACCCTTCACTTCACGTTATTCTTATCATGAAGGTAGCATGGCGCTTACTGTGTTTCCCCTGAACTAGATCTCTGGAGCCATCAACCCACGCCTAACAAGGATCTATCCCAGATCGCTGTGCCCATCAACCTGCACCTACACCTGCAAAGACAAAAGAAATAGCATTAACCGGCTGAACCTGCAAAGACGAAAGACATAACATTAACGCCGAAGAGCACAAGAAACCACCTACTTACCAGGTAGCGCTGAGAGCACCGCATCACGCTGCAGATCCTCTAATCCCTGCAATAAGAAGAGGACAACAAGAACACAGAGGTCAGTCCTGCAGCATGCCATAGAATACATTATTAGAGGCAAGGAAGGAGTGAAAAGAACACTATTGTTCAACAAGAGAAGTAGGTGACATAGATAGGAAATGAAGAAGAAGATGAGAGAGGACTAGGACACTAGCCACGATAACACACTTTTTGCAAACAAAAAAGAAAGCAAAAGATCACTAGAACAAAGGAGCCCCTCAAGCACTATATTGCATGCTACAGCAGGCCTGGCGCGCAGCAACCAGTGAAGCAACAGGTAGCCAGAGTTACATGAGTGGATTCAGGCCCACCAGCAGAGAGCCTAAGGTGAGTCCAACCTCCCTCTTGGCACTAGCCCCACACGACGTGGGAACTGGGGGAGAATAAGTGAATAACCCTGCAGTAATCGGGTGTATTTTGGTTGTAGGTTGGTGATCCAGCTTTCCCAAAAAAAACATTGCACAATCACGGGCAAGACGCACCCTATAACCCCAACCCCTCGCAACTTAAACATGGCAATACCTCATTGGTCTATCGCTGCATGTGTTTGGGATGGTGAGAAGTGTGGGACCCTCAGCCAGGAATCCAGACGCTCCTGCAAGGCATCAGGTAAGTGTTACACTGATATTGTCCAAGCTGTTGCTGGGATGAGGTGATTGCTTCCTGATAGATGTTTCCAGAGGAGCCTCTTGTGGCTTTTGGCTGGAAATGGGGTTGGTCCAAGATGGCTGCAGGAATTAATGTCACATCTTACATCTTATCTCTCTTTATTAAGGTGTGCTCTCTCACAGTTTCCCGTTTTTCTGAAGGGTTTTCCAGTAGTGTATGATGTAATTTTATAAGATTAAAACCCTGACTACCAAGCATGCTACCAGTTGTGCTTTTAGTGAAGAGGAGGCTTCACACATCCTCTCACTAATCAAAGACATTGATAGAACTAAAAGCACCCTTGATAGCCCTGAGCAGCTTATTAGCAGTTTAGAAAAGCTTATTTGTAGTGAAATGTCCCAAAGATGGCATGCATACTATTTTTACCTGTTGTAGAAGTTATTTAGAAGAGGAACATATTTAGAATTGATTTCAAATATATCTCCATTCAAATCCTTGCTTTATTGGTAGAGACACTTGTCTTGTTTGCTGAGCATCTGTGCTTCTGTGAATCTCTGTGGGTGGGTGCCGGTCCGCCCAGCATAGTTGTACTTTGCTGCAGAGTTTTACTTTGATGTTCCGGAAACAACAGTGCCAGTAATACCAACACTGTTGTTTCCAGACCGGCAAGGTTGTAATGAGGCCCTATGAGTTCTTAAAAATATTGAACCAATAGTTGTTTTCAACTATAGGAGGTGTCCGGGGGATGGGGGTGTCCTTCATTTTGAGACACTGTGTTAATTTTGGATATATGAGATGGTCAGGGAGCTTATGGCAGCAACTGAAAGGTTAGGCATGTCAGCTGAACTAGGACCCCAGAACACGTATATCACCAGAAAACACTATGGACACCCTGAGCCAAACACACTGACCTTGGGAAGGTGGATCTTTGGGTGCAAAGCTTCACACATTACTCAGTTTTATGAAGACCATTTAACTGCTTCCTGTTGAAAACTGTGGCTTGAGCAGCATGTAACCCCAGACTCATCAGAAGAGGGTTTGGGAACCCTGAAAATGCACAACCCTGGAAATGGAAATGTGTAAGAGACTCTTTCTTTTGAACCTGATTTTGCTTTGAGAAGAGCTATCTGGACATACTTTTGCTTTATGGAAACAATCTCTACTCTTGTATCAGCCTCTTTGTGTTCCCACCCATGCAGCCTTACATCTCTGATATTGTAGTTCTCAAAACGTTGTGGTGCTGTGCTGTGTGATTTGGCACCTAGCCTCAACTGTTGAAGACGTCTGCTATGCTTCAGTATTAAAGTTGCCCCGCAATAATACCTTATCTTTCCTAGGCAGGTGGTGTGTTTCAGCTGTGTTGCATTGCACCACACACCAAATCACCGAGCCACTAATGACACTGCCTGAGTAATCATCAAAACTCTGCAATTAATTTGATCCTAGCACTGCACTTTCCCCCTTGCCACACAGAGTGTAACAGATTTAATAGAATTGCAAGTGCTCATGTTAGATATTCTCCTCACCCAGGTCATTTGTGTGCATGTGTTCAATCAAAACCACCTTGGTGCACATTCCTCTATACATGAAGGTGTTGTGCTGTGTCGCATACGCAATCCCCCTCTAATTATGTGACACTGCCCCGGTTTGGTTACATTTTTCTGTCATTGCCACCATTATGCCCTATTTCAATATATTTGCCCCAGACTGCCTAAATGTCACTCTCATTGCCCCAGTTCTGCCACAACATATTTCATATGTCTCCAGTTCTGCTCCATATTACTCTCCAGTTACTCACTGTTAACAATGGTATTCTTATTTTCCCACGTCATGTCACTCCCATTGGGGAGGAAGGATATCTCAGTGGCAACGCATTTGTCATGGAAACAAGACAACACAGCACAACACAGGTTCAAGTTAAAATCCTCCACTTAGAAACCACTCACTGGTATTAAGTGCATTATGCATGAACAATACAAAAAAGAAAATTGCTCTTTTCAGCCCGATTTCACCCACATTGCCCCGGTTCCGCGTGCCCCTCTCACACCAGGTTCTACCTAACCTTACTCTCATTGGGCCATGCATTTACTTGCCACTCTCATTAAACCTGTTCAACCACATTGGCTACCATTTCCCCAACATCCGCCCTATGGCACTCCCATTACCACTTTCTTTGCCTCACCTCAGTCCCATGTCACCCTTACTCATCTTTCGGGTTCATGTGTCTCACTTCCCTAGTTCTGTCCCTTGCTACTCCCACTGCACCATTTCACGTATTGGCCAATTTGTCCCCGTAGCACTCTCATTGCCCAGTTCCGTGACATGTTGCTTTCAGGGGCCTTGTTATGCCCCGTGCTGTTTTCATTGACCCCGTTCTCTGCTAATGTCACTCTCATTGCCCCAGTTCTGATCCATGTCATTGCCATTGAACCCGTCTTGCCCCAATTTCATTGTAGTTGCATCTGCGCTGACTGATTTTGGTCCCATTTCTTCACTTCTACCCCATTTTACTGACGTTATCTCATGTCACCACCATTGAACTAGTTCCACACTAGTTGCCTCACTGCCTCATTTTTACCACATGACATTCACATTTCTCCAATTAGATCATAAATGACTTTCAGTGGCCAATTCTCCCCTTTCCCACGTTCAATGTCCCCGTAGGCCTATATGTGCAGAATGTGAGGGTATCCTGCTTGCTTCCTCCAGCTCTGAAGGAGTGAGAGGTCTGAATCGCGGTTGAAAATCAATTTTCAATTTTCATCCCACCCCATTTATTACACTATTAAAATATAAAATGTAAAGAAATACAGCGAAAACACCACACTTGAAGGCCCTATTTTAATGTGAAAATTGAAACTGCTTTACTTCACATCCTCAATGACCTCCATAGCATCAGAATTTAAGGAAAAGGATGTATAGCCCTGTTCTTATTCCTCAACCTCTCTGTAGCCTTCAGCACCATAGACTCCATTCTCGACAACATCCTAACACAGAATTGAACTCTCAGGCACCGTTTTCAACTGGTTCACCTCCTTTCTCACTGATAGGACACACTTTGTCACAATGCCCTCTTATCGATCTGGCCCCACACCAGTAAAATACAGGGTCCTGCAGGCATCCTCCAACTCTCCCCTCCTCTTCAACCAAAATGCAGAATCCCTTGGACAGACCCTTAGTGGCCACACACTCCATATCCACAAATGTGCACAACCCACATAACTGCCATAGCCAAAACATGCAACGTGCAACTGCACTTCCTATGCAAGATGAAACGCATACTTCCTTGATGACTCTACCTCCACAGTCCAAGCACTGGTTCTGTCCAAACCGGACTATGGCAACACTCTCCTCGCTGGACTTCCTAACAGCCCCCCTGCAAGCTATACAGAACACAGCAGCCAGAATATTGTCCACCTACACTCACACATCACCCTGCTTTAGCTCAGCTCTGGTGGCTGCCCCTACTGCAGAGTATTGACTTCAAAGATATCTGTTTGGTTTTCAAAGACATCCGCCTCAAAACCCCATCTAACCATCGTGACAAACTGAAACCCATCACTCATACAAACACCAGACAACCCAGCCAGAACCTTTTATACATTACACTCTGCAAACTTACATGAGCACAAACAGAAGCATTCACCCAGCAGGCAAAAAGAGCCTGGAACACCATACCACTTCACATTTGCACTGCACCCTCCATTACCAATTTCCCAAAAATCTGCAAAACATACCTATTTACTCACAATTCATCCATTCTCAACACCTCCCCTGCATTCACCTACCATCATTCCCTATCCTCTCATAAGAGAATTGTGTAACATCTGTTTATTCTCCAACCTTTTGTACTTTTGAACCTCGTAAGGTGTATCAAGACCCTATGGGTAAGGGAAGGTATTAAGTACAAATTAAATTTAAATAAAATAAATAAAATTAAATTAGATCAGGGTGGCACTCTTAATATAAAGAATATAGGGGTTGTTAACTAAAAAGTGTTAATTGCACAGAGTAAACAGCACAATCAAGAGCAATTGTTTTTGTTGTTTGCAAGATAAGGGCAAAAAGTGTTAAAACGGGCAACATTGCCTTAACACTTTTGTTGCACTTCGTTTTGCAAAAAAGCATAAATACTGCCTGTGCTTCATTCATGGCTAACGGGATTTAAAATGCATTCCTATGGAATCTTGCTGCTTTAATCAGGTGCACAAAACTGTCAGCTACCATTGGAATCTATTTACCTCCGCTGATATTGTCAAGCTGGTGTAAAATCAAACATTCTGTGTCCCAACTCACGGCCCAATTCTGTTTAATGCGCAGTGAGGATGGTAAATCCATTTTCAGTAATTAACGCCTAGTCTGAAGTTGGCGCATTTTACTGAGGGTGCACAGAAAGCACCTCTTTTGGAACCTGTGCACCGGTTGCTAGGATGGAAAACATCCTAGCAACCACCATGTTCAGAAAACATTTCTTTGCATGTCGATTCTGGTGGCATCCTCCTGAAATTGGTGCACATATACGATACTTCTTTGGTGGCGGTGTGTATCACTGTTGTGGAGGAGTGACTCCAGAGGATTGCATTGGTAAGTTGAGACGTTGACCCACCATTGTGCATGAGACCACACGCATGTGTGCTCGACTCAACGCTGTAAGAAGATGAAACCAAGAGTCTTGTTCAGATACTGCTTCTGAACAGAGCCTATTCCATATTGTGCGCTTTCCAATGGAAAATGAACCCTACTTCATGTGAGATCTAAATGTACTGTCCATTTTGACAGTTGCAGGTGTTTGATCAAACTCTAATAATGAGGAACCTGAATACACATGCAGTTTTTACAGTGGACTTCATGTTTCCAGGGATCGCTTAATGAGCCAAATCAAAGGACGTGTTCTCAACAGCACTTTCGTTAAATTGCGATTATCATGCAATTTAACGAAAATGCTGCCGAGACTTGCAATCCGCCAGTTAATTCCAAAAACAGGCAGATTACAGACCGCACACTGTCTGGCTCTGCGCAGACGCCCAAGCCCATTTCAGCATAAGCGTGGTACCTGCGCATCAGGAAAAGGCACAGTGAAGCGTGCTGTTTAGAATGCTTACTGCGCCTACTTGAGAATCAGGCCCTAAGGTACAGCCCTTATTCTCACAGGGCTCTGGCATCGACAAAGATGTTACTACTGTGTCAAATTCCACCTGAATTCCGCTTGTTTTTGAGATTTATGGACGGGATGCAGCATTTCGCCAGAATTTTTGTTAGAATTGCATTAGAATCGCAAAAAAGTTTTTTCTGAAAACACCACCTGCACAGTATTCATATCATAGAATAACAGGGGCCACGGCAGGAACCTGGAACCAAAAGGCTTCAAATGTTGATTGCTCTTAATGCAAAAGACTTCTGAACGAAAAGGCTGCCTGCCAACAGTCACCCATGCTCTGCAGTATTTTTCCTCCATTTTGTGTTCCTTTTACTTTAAATGGTATACGCATCCTTCCCGCAGCAAAAGGCAAGATATATACAAACCCCATCATTCTTGTGGTAAAATCTCTCGTATAGATGGACCGCCACCTGAGAGGGTACTGCATTTGAGCGACTGTGTGGCATTTAAGCTAATGTGGAGGAACACAAACCGAATAAGGGCCCGTTTCTCAGTGGAGATGTTAAGGACCGTAATATGGGTTACCAACATGTGGTGGCCACCAAGGACGACAGGATGCCTGAAGTGATTCTAATTGCCTTTATTTAAGGGATAAACAGGCAGGCTTAAAATGTCCATGTGTGGGGCAGGTACTCAAAGTCTCAGTCTGAGCTTCACAGTTACTTCACTGGGGACAGGGCGTGCACATGGATGGCACGCTGTAAGATTCCAGGGCCCCCATGAGGCCTCCTGTGGCATTGGATTTATGCCCTGGAAGCTGGCTGCATAGGCTCATCAGAGCCTCAGCTACTGTGGTTCCTCTCCAGGAGCAGTGCTCCTCCAGACCTCTTGTCTGGCGCTCTGCCAACCTTTTCACTCGCGCCAACGTTCTCTCGTGGGGCACGGGTCCACGAGATCCCGTTATGCCGAGATCTTGCAAGACCGTGCTCCCGCGATCACGTGACGTCCCCACACAACACTTTCGTTAATAAACACTTATGCTGATGCTATCGGATTTTTCTGAGGGAGCACACAATGTGCCCGTTTTGAAACATGTGCGCTGGTTGCTAGCATTGGATGGAAAACAACCTGGCAATCGCCAATTTCGCAAACCGTTTGTTTGCAAGTTCATTCTGGTGTCACTCCTCCACATTAGCGACAGTGTAACATTGTCAGACATGTACGCTGCCTTCTCTGGTGGCGGTCTGCTCAATGCACTTTCACTATGTGGAGGAGTGTTGACCAGTACTGCAGAGGAAAGGGCAGCCACCTCCCTCCAGGCATAACCTGCTTTGCCGCACGAGTGTGACAGTAATGGTAAAAGCGTGCTATTTTAAATACCTCCAGTTATTAAATTATCAATTAACTATGAGTTGGAATGTTATGCGTTTAAAATACACCAGAGGAGAAAAAAGCTTAACCTGTGTTAACGTGCTGAGCTAATCCCCCTAGAAGACCTGTGTTTAAGGAAGGTGAAACACCCATGAAGTGACTGAGGGAGAAGAGGCCAGCACGGACTCTCTTCACAATCCATCACACCACATGCATTCATTCATAAGAAATCAGTCACTACTTAAACAATCCAAAAGTGTGGCGAAGCAAAGGTTACCACGCCATTGTCTGAGTTGAAAACATGCGATTTTTGTGTCTGTATTCAAGGTTTTCTGCCGCTTGGGCCTCAGGGTTTATGATGCTGCAAAACTCCATGGGTGAGAAATAACACAGCATATTGCTGTTACTGAAACTGACAAGGCAATGTTTTAAAAACATACCTGGCTTAAGGAAATATGCCTTATTTTAAACACAATATTAGCTTTTTTAAGTGCTTTCACATCTCTGCAGCAGGCACGCCATCCCAACATTTTGCATTGTTTTCGGCGGCACGCCAATGTCATGCAATTTTACAGAAATGCTATTGAATACTAGCAATCGCCACATTAAAAAAACAAGAGCATTGAAGGCAATTTCCCTCAGAGCCTGAATCTCATGTAGGCGCAGTCAGCATGCTAAACACAATGTTTCACTGTGCCTTTTCTTGACGCTCAGGCGCCACGGTTATTCGCAAGTTGGCCTGGGCGCCATTGCAGTGCACGACAATGCAATTCGCATGTTTCTGTGTAGAAGAGGCGGATTGCAAGATCTTAGCAGCATTTTTGTAAAATAACGAGGATATCGTAATTTTACGAAAGTGCTGTCGAGGTCACAGCAATTAATTATAATTTTCACAGGACTATTTCCTGCCCCGTGTGTCTGGATTAAGTCATAACTCATGACATAAGTCATGATGGGTTTCTCAACGTGAGATTTCACATCATGAGAAATATCTTGAAACAAGGAACACTGTTTCATTTGGCACTCCTCCACAACAGCGACACCAAAGTAGTGCTGTACTTGTGCACCACTTTGTGCCATGTGCAAAACTGGAGGAGTGCAACTGGAATCGGCATGCGAAATGCTGCATACCGAAAGTGGCGGTTGCTAAGGTGGTTTATCGGCCATCCTAGCAACCAGCACATGCATTCCGAAAGGGGCGCATTCGGAACAATGCGCCACTTTCAGAATAGCTGTTAACTACCGAACAGGTTGCTAGACCACTTTCAGAATCGAGCCCTCAGGCCCATATTCTCATCTTGGCACGGTGAAGGTGCTAAAAATCACGATTCACTGCACCAAAAGAGGACGCCCAGGCTCCACTACTATTTTCAAGTGGGTCTGGGCGTCCTCGTAGAGCACGACAGTGATCTGTGGGGATTGCACCTGTTTTAAGCTGTTACGGGCGCAATCCAATCTCGGCAGCATTTTTGTAAAATAACGACAGATTCATTATTTTACGAAAATGCTGCCGATAACACACATTAACACGTTCCTATACACCAAAGTGAGCAGCTTCAACATTGCAGGATGTTGAAGCTGCTTACTTTGGTGTATAGGACAATATTCATATACTTCTTTATGGTGTATATGAACACTTTAATTTAAAGCGAGCAGCTTCAACGTTGCAGCATGCAACATTGAAGCTGTTTGCTTTGGTTTAAATGAAAGTGTTCATATACACCCATGCAGTGTATATGAACACTTTCATTGAAAGCAAGCAGCTTCAACGTTGCATACTGCAACGTTGAAGGTGCTCGCTTTGGTGTAAATGAAAGTGTTCAAACACACCCGTGTGTTGTATATGAACACTTTCATGTACACCAAAGCACACAGCTTCAATGTAACGTTGAAGCTGCTAGCTTTGGTGTACATGAACATGTCCATATACAACCCACGGGTGTACATGCACACTTTCATTTGCACCAAACAAGGCTTCTTGTGGCACTCCTCCAGTTTAACGGCACCAAAAGGGTACCGTATTTAGGCACATGCTTAGCGCACATATTAAACGGGCGGAGTGCCACAAAAATAGGCTTCCAAAAAGCCAGTTTCCAAATGTGGTGGTTGCTAGGTTGGTTTCCAACCCATCCCAGCAACCGCCACATATATTCCGAAATTGGCACATTCCTTCCAACTTCGGAGGAATGCACCAACTTCAGAATAGGTCTTAAGTACCGAAAAGGTTGTTAAGCCTTTTAACATCCTTTTCGGTACTTAACACCTACATGAGAATAGGGCCCTCAGAGTGGTCCTCTAACATTTGAGAAAGTACCCATTGTCAAGTCTGTTTCCAGGCAATGCCTGAAACTGACCCACTGTAAGCAAACTTGGCATATCAGCCGTGCCAACTCCTAACACCGACTTCAAGAGAATAGGTGTTATTTACTAAATAGGTCAGAATTGCATTAATTTCCATTTGCTGTAAATAACACCTACCAGAGAATCGGACCCCTAGGCTGCAAAGAGAATGACGTGTCATCTTGCATAAAAAGGTTTAAGGAAATGTGATTAATATGTATGTCCCTTTGTTGCACTCCCGAGGACTCAAAATTAGGCTTTATCTAGGAATGCAAGTAGACTAAAGACATAACTCATTTTATATTTTGTGCAATAAGCAAATACGCTTTTTAAATAAACAATGAACGACAATTGGGGCTGCATCAGGAGATAGACAATATGGTATTTTAGCAAAACACTGGTAGAATAAGCTATTCTTTACATTATAAAGCCCGGATGATATTACTTTGTGGATGACTGAATTATATAATTTAATAAGTAGGAATCCCACTCTTTGAAACAAAGAAGTTTTAACTTGGTTTTGAAATGCTATTTTCTTTTATTGCTATTGATGTCCACAAATCTGTTAACTGTTATTGAATTTGTAATGTATTATTGGATTCCCACTTTTCAAGTAGATTTGTTTTCAGTGATGTTAACGATATAAATCGCTTGGGTCATAAGTCACCTCTTTCATCTGCTCACAGTTGGCAGTATGTTCGCTAAGGTGACATCGCTTGAGCTTTGAAGGCCCTGTGTTGAAATGTTCGGAGTTAACAGAAACCTTGTGTATCTTTCAAACTTGGTGAGCTCAACATTTATTTTTTAGAATTGCCTGCATAGGTGTTAATTTAACGCTAATCAATAAGACATATAGGGACCAATTCATGGAACATTTGGTGCGGTGCAAAGTGACTTTGCACTGTTGCAAAGTCACTTTACGTTGCCAACAAACACTGTGATTAACAGGGCGGTGCAAAGTGTATTGCAAAAGTGGTGCAAAACCACTTTGCACTGCAAAAATAGACCTTCCACCGCTCTGTGAATAATGGTGTTTGTTTGCACTGTGCTAAATGTTCCATGAATCAGGCCCATAACGTTTCTAGTATATTTGTGTATTATATGAATTGATATATATGACTTTATTGATCATTGATTAGCAGATAGTCAAATACTGTATATTGTAGCACTCAGAGTTCAAGGCAGCAGTATGGGCTAATTATTGAATGTTGTGAATATTTATTTCTTGTTACCTAAATATACTGGGGGTCCATAATATAATAAGACAATATGGAAAATCATGTCATTTGGAAAAAAAAAAACATCTTACCACAAAGAGTATGTGTCTGTCTGTTAAAATACATGTTCAAATACACACACACATGCAAGTGTGCACACACAATTTGCTTCAAAACATTTCCTTTCATAATGGGTTATATTTTAACATTAACGAAATCACTACATCAAGTAACAGTTAAACAAAGGTAAGGGGATGATACTGACTGGATACGAGTAACATGTACAACAATGGAGCTTCCTCAGGACCCACATTCAGCAAGTCCAGCTATTCCCAGTCAAGGCTCTTTGAAGGCATGCTTGACTCAGTGTTTCTCTTTGTAATGTAGCTCTGCCTAGCTGAAGCTATTACGCCACCTTGGGTAAAACATAAGACTACAGGCACAGAGTGAACAGTTAGGTGATTAAGTACAAGCAACAGCAAACACAATGTGCCTCATTACGAGAATGGTGGTAGCCATGGAGATGTTAGCTCCATGGCTGCCTCCGTTCCGGGCTCCATTACCGGGTTCCTGCAATGGGGACTTACCGGGTTACTCCGACATAGGAGGACCCGTAAAGTCCTCCTTACAGGAACCATTCCCCATTCCAATTTGAGCCCCCATAGGGCTCAATGGGAATGGGGAGGGAGGTAATAACGGGCAGATTACATCTGGCCCGTTATTGCCTCCCTCTTCCCCTCGCAGGACCCGGAAAGCACGCCTGGTTTTACCAGGCATGCGATCCGGGTCCCGCGATCGGAGGCTTGTAATCGGCACTCCCGGAATGAAGGGGGCCGGTCCCGTACCGGCCCCCTTCATTCCGGGAGTGCCAGCCTTATATTGAGGCCCAATAGGTCTTGAGAGCTTTGCGAAAGGCTATTAGAGAAGGATGAAGAAAAATAGAGGTGTGAAATGTGCAACCAATGTGCAACCACAGAAGAGGCTTGTTCAGAATACTGAGAGTGTGCAGAACATCAGGACTCAGAATACATCCCGATCCGCCAAGGGATGTGCGACTTAGACGGAGTATTTGCATTCTGCCCCTGAACCACATCATGGTATACAAAGCAGCAACTCTTGAAAAGTGAACAAAAGTTAATTAAGAGAAATAGAAATGGGGTAATGTGCTCGCATACTCCAAAGCCGGATATCAACTAGGAAGCAGAATAAAGCAATGGTGGGTTTCCTATTCTGCATAATATGGTTTGACACATGAAGTACACAAATATTGCTACATATTGCTATTTTGTCAATGTAGGAACACTTGATTACTTTATTAACCAAACTGTCTCTTTGATTGTTTAGTGGGGGGGGGCACAACGGGACTCAGGGCTCTAAAATGGAGTCAGATGCACAAATAAGCAAGGCCCAGGAGGGTCTTCCAGCTAGTACACTCACATGCTTTGCCTGTAACCAAAGAGGCGAGCAGGGAGCAGGGCCGCACAGTAGTCCTGCAGCACTCACCCTTGTGTGCCAATCAGGGCAGTGGACAGGCTGGAAGGCGGAAGCAGGGAGGATCGTCCAAGTCGGAGCGGGATAGGGTTGGGGTGGCACAACGGGGCTCGGGGCTCTGAAATGGAGTCAGAGGCACAAATAAGCAAGGCCCAGGAGGGTCTTCAAGCTAGCACACTCACCTGCTTCTCCTGTAACCAAAGAGGTGAGCCGGGAGCTGGGTGGTACAGTAGTCTGGCAACACTCGCCCGTGTGGGCCAATCAGGGCAGGGGGGCAGGCTGGGAGGCAGGAGTAGGGAGGATTGAGGAAGTCGAAGCGAGATAGAGTTGCAGGGGCACAACGGGGCTCAGGGCTATAAAATGGAGTCAGATGCACAAATAAGCAAGGCCCAGAAGGGTCTTCAAGCTAGTACACTCACCTGTTTTGGTTCCATGTGATAATATCGCCGCAAAAATATCGCCATACGAAAATGTTGCCATATTACCCCATGGAACCTGCAGGGGACACCCCCGCAACCCCCATATATTTTTAAAGGGAGCGGGTGACACCACCGCAACCCTCCACCCATCTACCCTATAAATTATCCCCACCAAAAATATCGCCTATGGCTGTTCCCGATGACCATATGTACGGCGATATTTTTGGTGGCGATAATGTTACCTGATACCCCTGCTTTGCAATAAAGAGTCATCTAAATAAGTGGTGCAAGTTCAGCTGAGGGTGAAAGAACGACCCAAGTGGTAATGCAGCTAATGGAGGTAGAGTAGTAGACATTAGCTAAAATACTCCTGAAAGGGAAAGTTACAGATTTGTTTGGGCTCGATACTGTAATTGAAATTGATGAGCCAGGACAGATTTTGGAAACACTTAACAGCTGCATGACTCATGAATCCCAGTCTGCAGTGATTGACAATAATTCTTTGCTGAACTTCTGCTACTTAGTGAGACGGAATTTACAGGAGAACACCAAGTGGTAGGTTCTGGATGACTGCCTGCAGGACATGCCGGGGACAGATCTGAATCCTGTCAGGGAGATGTCAAATAATAGCTTGACCAAAACACCTAATTTATTTGAAGACAAAAGCAGTACTCTTGTGGACTGTTTGCGAGTCTCACAGACGACCATTAGCACCCTGCAATTTCCTGTCAAATTCACTTGTGACATTGTGTCATAAAATACATGTCAATCTTTCCAATCAGGGATCGATATCGCTACAGATGGAAAGGAGAATCGAAAACAAGGACGGAGAGTATAATTTAAGGGGGGGGATAATGTGATTGATCAACCTGAGGGCCTGGAACATCATGCCTCCAACAGAGGCTTGTTGATGTCGCAGGTGGTAAACCCTGAAATCATCATTGTCCCATATGGTGAAAAGGCCAAGGACAGAAAGGACACGGGAGATGAGGCAGAGGATGCAGGGTGGTACAAATCTTGCAAGGAGAGGAGGCGATTGAAGAACATTAATAAGCTGAAGTCTAAGCAAGGACTTCTTAAAGGTCCTGTCAACAATATGGTTGTGTCTCCTGAAGAAGGAGTTGAAACAGAAAAATAAAACTAGGATAGCACGCAGAACGGCAAGTCAGTGCATGAAGAGGTTAAGTAAAAAAGAAGGCGCACTGACGAGCTGACTTCTGAAACCTGCTGGCACCGATGTGGAAACGAACTGTGTGGAGGACATTGATGATTCCAGAAAATGTGTCCAGGAAGTTGAGGAACATGAGTAATAGCCCCTTTCACATACTGTTGCAAATAAGCAATGTGCTATATCTGTGATGAGTGACACACAGGGAAACAACTATGGCCCTCGACTGATTGGGGGTGGAAATAGGCATAAAGAAGAGGATATGGTAAATATAAAATCTGGTAAGGAAAACCTCCAGTTTTTTACCATCAGCCACATATAGGACCATGAGAATAATGATTGGATTAAGAGAACAAACTTGTTAAACCTATGATACCAACTCATTACTTTCCTCAAGTGACATTGAGCATGAGGAACTGCTTTAGGATGCCCGGAACACAGCCTCTGTTGTTGGCTGTTATTCAGAAGATACTGCTGAATTAATCAGCCATTACTTAGCCAACTTCATGAGAATCGGATATGATATTAATCCCTCGTATATACCAATGCGGGGGAGGGACGTCAAGCTTCGAAACGTTTTGCAAGACGATTTGAAAATGACTGCTGATGCAAATGGCAGGACTGGATCCTGTGAAATGTCAAGTGATAAGAGATTTGAAACAGGAGTGGAAAATGAATGGAATTGGCTGTCTGGATTTCTTCTGGTGAAGTTGTGTAGAAGACTGTGAACATTTAAAATATTCTCATGGAAGACACTAGGAGACACTGGCCTCATTCCGAGTCCGGCGGACTCAGAATTAATTACTTGCGCCTGACTTCCCGGTAACAATCCTGGTGGTCTGGGAAGTCAGGTGCCATCAATTTGTAAGTCCCCCTATCGGACTCTGTGGGAATGGGGACCACGGAAGCACCGGCACCCTTGTTAACGGTGCTGATGCATCTGTGACAGCTTCCCTACCATGGCCACGGTGTCCGGCAGGGTCAGCCCTGCCGGGCACAGCAGCTCAGGCAGGCAAACCTATAGTGTGCCGTTCCGGACACAATGGTGCTGGTAAGCTTACCAAAACCGTAGTTTCTGGACCGGCACACTTGTAATGAGGCATTTTACCAGTGGGAAAGGCTTGGTCAAATTGTTGGCTAAAACAGATTTTTTTATGATTCAAGAAAGTTGGATGACTGACTGATTCCACCTTGATGGATACACAATATTTTAAAATGCTGCGAGTAAAGGCTATAGAGGATACTAGCATGGGGATTAATGGTTGGTATAAGGCCTGGTTTGGTGGACAAACAAATTATGATGGTAACCCATGAGAAAAACATTCTGCCAGTAGAAATTGAGATGCCCCTTATACCAGTTAGTACAAGGTTACTGATAGTAAACATGTATGACCTTCCTCCCCCACGGGATCTGGCACTGAAGGCATACATGAAACGATAATATCTCTACTAGTAAATTGGGGTGAATATGGTAATGCTACTGGTTGCTACTTGGTGGGTTTATAAATGCGCACTGTGTGAATGATGCAACAATTGAAGAGTCCAAAGACATAAAGCCTGTTAGCTCCATGTTACAGAGGCATGGTAAGAAATAAGGTATAACATGGATGGGCTCATACATGATTGCGATCAGGTAATGCTCAATGGAATAACGGAGGGTGATTTACCAAGTAATTATACATGACATGGAGGGATGAGCTCCACCACCATAGATTATGACTTTTGTAATCAGGAGTTTGCTAGAATGATGTCCCCAATGTTTATAGTGATCATAATATGCTTGAACTTTGTGTTGAGCTCGATATTGACAAGGGCTATAAGTGTTTGATTGGTGATGATGAGATAAATGGGGTGGGTAACAGGATAAAATGGTCTGCACGCAAAATTGCAGAAATTCATTATAGAGTGTTTATGTAAATAGTGAGTCAAGAGTAAAACAGTTTAACTCAAAAGCAGCGTGCTTTTATTTTCAATTGAAACATTTTCACTAGATATTGCAATGTACTAGGAGCCTTTGAAGTCCGAGCTCCATTGATTTGAGGTTTCTGGTGCTGGATAGAGAAGTGCTTTGCTAAATGAACAAAGTGTACTTCCTAAATGAAAAATGTACACTCTCTCGGAAGAGTGAGTAAGTGACTCTGATTGAAGTGTTGGGTGTCATGACCCACGTTTGGACTATTATGCTGCAACATTTGGTGCTGTGGGCTTAGAAAATCCAAGATGGCGGAAAAACCCACATTTGTGCCAGAATCCAGGAAAACTGCGCAGTTTTGGCGCGCACCAACATGTTCCCCTGACCTGCCACCCACCAGTGTGAGCGTGATGGGCCAGGAGTGCCATGGGTGAAATGTGTGCCAAAGGAAAAACAGCAGTGCCGGTTAGCTCAGAAAGCGATTTGAAATCACCTTTATTTCTCTGAAATGCAAGCTAAAAATGCCTATTTTAAACATTGCAAGATATTCAAAAATCTCAATGAACACCAGCAGACATTTGGCAGAATGTAGTCTTGTGTGCATACAAAATCTGGAAAGATGAAGAGCCCTAAACAATGTTTATAACAAAACTGGCTGAGCTGTGGATGTCAGCAGCCTAAGTTAAATTGGACTGAAAGACACTAAAATCTAAATGTTTAAAATAAAGGGGTGACCTACTGTTGAGTGTCATATAGTTTGCAACTGTTAAATGTCATAGTTTTGAACTTAGAATCAGTGTTGTAGCTGCATGTGTAAAAATTGCAAGTTTGGTTTGAATGTAGAAAACTTGGAACCAAAGTGACATTTAGCTGAAGCCCGGCTGAAAGAGATTGAATTCTGCCTGACAACTACCCCCGACAGGAGTTGAAACTTGATCAGCAGCTGTGTTCCCAGGCCTGGCTGCATTATGCTGCCCCTGCCAAAAGGAGATGACACCTCTCTGATTGAATTAGGGGAGTGGCACCTGGGGACTGCAGGAAACTAAACAAAGCACTGTCCTTGGCTCAGGCAAATGTTAAATTAGGGGGGTCGTAAATGGCTTCCTCTTGGAAGGAAACTGAGAGGGGCACTGCATCTGTGAGCAAGCTGGGCTTGGGGGAAGTGGACAAACCAGAAATTCCACCATGTGCTGTGGAAAACCACACCCCTCAGGGCCAGAACATAATTTTAAAAAGATGGATAATTCATAGTGCGGACTTGTAAAAATTATAGAAATAACATCATCATTCTTGTGATTTTTCTGTGCACATTTTAAGAGTTGTTAGAACTCTGTACCATGTTCTGAGGCAAAACCCCATGAATTATGGAGATTGCAGACACAGGGTTCACGCTAGAAAAATGAAAAGTTACTGGAATATGTGTAGAAAGGCGGTGTACATGTGTGCCATTTTTGGAAAACGTACGATATTGGTAAACCAACTAAAAACAAAAATAAGTTGTCATTTCTGAATGCAAGCTCTTAGAAACATCAGAGTTGGAACAGAATGTACCATAAGTAATCTGTAATATGTACATGTAATGTCAACCACTTGTGTATCTATGGATCAGAAATAGATTTGTGCGCAATTTGACAATGGGAGGATCCTCTGACCATAAACCTAATTCATCACTCTGACTCACAACTCAGTTCCCCCAATTAAGGGAGAGAGGAGAACTGGGCCAAAGATAAGTTAAGAAGGGCAGGCTCAGTTATGCTACGCACACACCCACTTTCTAAAGACATAAAAAGAGCTACTGGAACCCAGGCAGGGACATTCACGTCCCACCTTCTTGCGGGACGCTTTGCCGGGAGACTACAGACTTCAAATCCATCAATCTCTAGAGACCAGAACTTAACTCCAGAACTTGTAGCAGAGAGGCCTGAATCCACAAGCAGAATCCTTTTTCAGCAGGCCTCCAAATCATTTGCAAACTATTCAACAGCCGGCCAAGCTGTTTGACACCTTTGCCAAGAACTTTTGCCAGAACTGGTAGCTGACCCAGAAGGCAGAATTATCCAGAGATACCAGAGATCCAGAGAGACCAGACCCAGACCAGATCGCTGAGAGCTGACCCAAATCACTGTGCGCAGAACCAGTACCCAGTGGCGAGAGAACCGCAGCCAATCCTGACCCGATCCATGACGAAGTCGCAAGCCTGTCCGAAATATAGTGTGAGTACTCAGCCAGAACTGTGCAAAACCAATCTCTTAGTTTAAAATAATCTAATTCAAACTATTTTAACCTATCTAGAACTACACCATGGCATTGTGTGTCCGTCTGTGTCTTTAAAGCTGCAAAACTGTCATCTGTCATTCTGAAACTTTAAAATTTCATTTCTGAAAATCTACCTCCACAAAATCGTTTTACTGGTATGTCAAGAGTACATGATTCATATATCTAGATGGTTCAGCATCTATAGTCTTACATTGTCCCGACATATCTGTGATGACATCTGCTACTAGATAGAGATACATTACCTTTGTCAGATTTTCTCTTGGTTGGAGAATTACATTATTCCCCCCAACCCCATCGTTTTCAAGAAGAAATAAGGAACACACAGTATTCATATGACTTGGGGATGTTACAAAAAGCATTGAAGGAAACAATGAAACACCCTACAGATATTTACCTATTCATTACGTTTCTGAATGCATATTCGTGTTATGTATTTATATCGGTCCTGAGGAAAATGAACATCAGTTTTTGATTTAAAAACTAGATGTGTAAATTGTCAAAACTAAACAGCAAGGGATATTCTATTTGGAAGGATTACACATTGTTTTTTCCTCACAAGAATACCTTTAGGGGACTCCATTTAGGTATTCATCGTATTCAGACAATTTTGCACTTTGTTGTGATAAGCAGAGAAGACTATACATGCTGAACAATCTAGATATGTGAATCATTTACTCTTGACATACTAGTATAGTACTTATCACTAACAAGCACTATTTTGCACTTTTTGTGAATTCGTATTTTTCATTGAATGTCTTGATAAATGGTTTCTAAGTTTTAATAATACCATCGTTTTGATGAAATAATAAAATAAATATGTGGTACTGTTTTATGATGTGATGTTAATAAAATTAAATACATTTTTTTTTTGTATGAATTGACCATGATGCTTCCTGGCCTTACAAACTCCTTTCTGCATGTTTGAGTCCTTTCATTGATTATACTTAAAATGAAATGTACCGTGTAACATTACTCTTTGTTTTTGTCTTAGTATTGTCCCCAATGTCCACGATGAAGGGGACGCCAATCTCTATTGTCTAGATAAATAAGCCCAAGCCATTGCTGGCTCCCAGTCCTGATGGGAAGTCTAATGTCTTGATCAAAAAATCCTTGGTAATTTGGGCTGGGATAAATCTGTGATTTTATAGGCAAATTCTTGACACCGGCAATATATCTGAGTCCTGGAAGAACTTTGTATTGATCCCTATTTAGAAGAAGGGCACGCGTGATTTGCCAAACAACTATCGGCTTCTGGTCATGATTGATTCTTTATCCAAAATCTTTTCTCATTTTATTATTGGAAACAATTGTAAATCATGGTCTAATAAACATGGGATCATAAAGAAGCAATAAACTGGCTTTAGAAGGGAAGTTAGCTCCCGAATTAATCTTTGGTGTTAATGTTATCTGATTCATTCATCATTATTAACTAAAGAAGGTTGTCTTTATATATGCTTTGTGGATTATCAAGGAGCATTGTATACTGTTAATCGTGCCAAGCTATGGGATAAATTATATAAGTGCTGTTTGAATGTCTCAATACTATCCCTGGTCAAGGCATTATATAACGACATAAATTATAGCTTAAAGCAGGGACGTGTCTTTGCTCCAGTGCTATTTAGCTTATATGTGTCAGGCCGGGACGTGGCCCTGTGAGATTGTCATAATTGTTCTTCTCTCACAGGAAACCAACATTATTCTCAATCACAAATCGACCTGCAACACAGTTTTGAAGCTCTTACACAGTTCTCTAAGGAGAACAAGCTCAGGATCAATAAAGAATAGACCAAGATAATGATTGTTAGGCAAAGTAAGAATTCTCAGCCGGGTTTTGCCTGGAAATTAGATGGCATACCTCTGGAGATAGTATATAACAATAAATACCTTGGGGTTTTGATCTCAGATACACCTGACAAACCTATTTAAAGCCATTAAGGTTTTTGTATCGAAGGAGGGGGGATTTTCGCTTGAGGTACTAGTAAAAATATTTAAGATCTGTTTGGCATCCGACATACTCTATGGCTTGGAGATTTTGACCAATAAAGAAGTGTTCTGGAATTAGCTTGAAGGCAAATTATGGCGATCCATCCTAGGTCTCCGAATGCAACACCAATTCAAGTGTTTTGCAGAGACTTGGGTTTAATGTCATTACTGGCTACATGAAAGATATCCACCAGTTGTCTTTATATCAAGAAGGCATGGAACCATGAAACTTATTTGCACATTTTTCAAATATCGTCAGTAGGAAAATGGGAGGGGGAGCCTCCCATTTTCTATATGCTATACCATTTATTATATTTCTAATGCTATACCATGTATGGCTAAATGGTATAGCAACTTTTCTTGAGGAGATAGGCATTGATCTAAACACATATGAGAATCTTGCCATTGCTTATAAGGATATCAAGAGGAAGTCTAAAGACTTATCTTTTTTCTAAAACATTATGCAAAGAATACACCTTACAAGACTTCCCAATTGACCTCTCTTTTGGACATATCAAGAATATTTTAAAAAAAGATAAAGCAATTCATTATGCGCTTCTGACTAAACTACCAATGTTTTGAAGGAGGCTTGGGTAAAGAAGCTGTGCAACCTAGGAACTTATAGGTTATGCAGTTCGGCAGTTCAATCTGCAAGACATTTATTGACTTCTTGCCCACTTCTTACCATGATTTAAAAAAGGGTATATGGGAAATTCGTGACCGATCTCATGAACATAGAGCAAAACCAATTCTGAGCCTCTATATAATCAGGAGAAGTCTCTGTTCTCAATACGGCTGTTTACAATGTCATGCTTAGAGAACAAATATTTGGTGGGAAATTGATAAAATGTCATTGATTGCATATATCTATTTATAGGTGCTCAATTAATTTTATCTTTTGTTTTACTGCAATATAGAATGGGAGGGTTGGAAAATATTGCTCCTTTTGTCCTCAATTGTATTTCTAAATGTTGATGTCTAGGACTGAAACAGTTGTCTGTGGTTCTTAATGTAATGGTTCTCCTTCTTTTAGAAGTTGAGTATGCAATCATTTTGAATTTTCTGTTTTGGTTTAATTTCCTAATCTTGTCAAATTTTTATTGTGAATTAGATTTGTATATTTAAAAGGTCGAAAATGGTTGTCTTAACAAATCATCTATAAATATATATTTTTTTAATTACGTAAAAGGAAAAAGAAGCCTGGATATCGGGAATTACCTCCACTGTTGCTGTGCAAGTCCAGATATACTGCACTAGAGAGCATATTACACACAAGCACAGGTTTGACAAAGAAAGCTGCAATGCCAAACATACTCTCAGAATGAAACTCCCGTACTTAAAGAGGCACGCAAATGAGAGTGTGGGGGCAAAGCAGGAAATTAAGAAAATAAAAAATGAAGATGGGTCAAAAGACGCAGACATAGTGAATTAAATAAACAATGACAAGACATGGCACAAATTCTGAATAGCTGGGATGTTAGCCGTAAGTAGAGTTTGGTAAGCAATTCTAAAACAGGACAGGGGGAGGAAGTGCTGAACCCCATTAGTGGGCAAGCCTGGTCTGATCACGTTAGTGCCAATCAAGATCTTAGTGGCCAAAGATATTTGAAACGGGCTGTGATAATGGATGCCACGGGGAAAAATGAACTGGATATCGATCATTAAACTATTTTGGCTGCAATAGGCAGGCCAATAAGTCGTGGGCCCCTGGGCCGAATGGGCTCGCTAATGTTGTTCTTAAAATTGACAGGGAAATTTGGGTTGATATTTTAATGCTTTTGTTCGGGAAGGTATGCCGAGAGGAAATTATACCAAACACATGGAAATGGGCAGTTCTGGTGCCTATTTACAAAAGAAAGAACTCACTTACCACATTGATATGGAAAGAGCTAAGTATATGGGCAGAGGGTGTTAAAATTAGAAGCCCATTTCAGACTGTCTTTAGGGGTGGCTCCGCACCGTCCATAATTTACTGGCCATGAATCTGCTGAGAAGAGATGCGAATAAAAATCATGTCCTCTGTTGTATACAGTGTACATGGACTTTTGAGCAGTGTTTGACACTGTAGACCGGAACATGCTGTGGTAGAAACTAGCAGCCTGGGGTGCTGTTGACCTTCTGAATTTGGTTATTCAACTTTACGAGTAAACTACCATTTGTGTCAGGTTGCATAGTGTGCAGCATGCAAACCCACAACTAAGGGATTAAAGGGGGGTGCGTGCTTGCCACCCTCTTTTTTTACTTGTATCTGATGGACTTGCTGCATAAGCTGAAGTTGGTTCAAAACTGTCCACCTAGTATTAGCAAGGAACATCTCTTGTGGTTATCCTATGCCGACAATGTTGTTTTAGCAGATCATAACTATGCCTGCATGGTTAGAAGAGGGACGGCATAGGACGAATATGCCTCTGGGATTGGGCTCATTTTGAACTTGGGTAAACCATGCTCATGTACTTTGGACATATGAAAAGTGCCCAGAACGCATATACCCAAGGTATGATTGAGAGAGTAGACTGTTATTGTTACCTTGGAATACCTATTCGTTCTAACAAAGTGCTAGATGAGATGATATCCAGCAAGGAAAAGAAGGCTTTATTTGTGGGGTACATGATAAGGAAATTGGTATCCCAAATGGCTGGGTATAGCCTAAACGTAGCACTTATACTGTACAAACAGTGCTTTTTCGGGTTGAAGGCAGTGATTATGGACCACTCGGTTCTTTATTGGCTCAATGTACTTGACAGTAAACTATTGGGAATTCCTCAATGTGTTCCCATGGAAATATTAAGGCTCAGGATGGGCCTTACTACACAGGATGTATTGTACAGACAACTCATGACTGCTTTATACGTACAAATGAGGAAAGACCCAATATGCCCCTTGTTAAGCCTGATAGGCAGCGATTTTGCCTTAAATTTACTCGGCCCTTTTGGTTGAGAGGTCATATGCTGATATTAGCTGGGATCCTGATTGGTCAAAGAACTTCACGCTGTTGAAGCAGGGTTTCTTTAATAAATCACAGCTATATGATGCCAAAGCAACTATCAACACTTAAAACCCCTGAAAACGTGCCAAGAGTTTCCCTATTTGGGTCATGCATACCTCCAAGCACAGTGATATTTGGCTCTCTGTCCTGCTCCGTAGCTCAGTAGATTTATTTTATTAGTGAAACGCCCTCAACTAAATATTCCCGCAGACAAGGATGTGCTGGATATGTAAAGGCAAGAATGCGAGTGAAACTAACAGGCAAGTATTAAAGATGTGCAGGAATTTGGGTAATACCTATATGACTTTGCTGGGAGAGTTTGCATACAACTATGAAAGTATACAGACAGATGAGTTTTGGGCATATGCGGTAAACTCTGATAATATGGCCATCAAAATTGCATTATTAAGAGTCTGGCAATGGGTGGAGATTAAAATACTGTATAATTGTAAAGGATTGGGTGAAGGATGTATGGTGGAAGGAAGCAGTCTACATTAATGGAAGTATCATGAAGACACCTTGTAAAATGTGTGAGATGGTTGTTGAATTTTGTACAATTTATAAATGGTTACATGATAATAAGAAGGGGAGATTTAATGTTTCAATATTTTATGTTATTAGGTTGCTATTACAAGCTTGATTGTATTAATTTTAATGTGTTTGATATTGTATTCTATTATATTGTGTTGTATATTTGTTATTTTAAATGCTCTCTATGTGCTCTCTCAGCGGGAGCACATCTCTAGCAGGAATGAAAAAAAAAGTCAAATTAAATGGCCACAGCTATTAACATAGAACAAGGTCTATTTCGGATTATGGCAACCTGGAAAACAAGTTCCAAAATGTCTGGCATTATCTGAAATGGGACCAAGTCCCTTTTCTATTTTTATGGCGGTAGCATTTTCATTGACATTTTATTTTCCACAGTGAGCGGTGAATGCACTATTGCGGCCAGGAAAGATGGAATGTGATTGGTCAATCTGCCTTTTCCGGGTGCAAATCCTTGGTTGAGTCCATATCACCAGTCCTGGGCAGTCTTTAGGCAGCATTATAGGCAGCATAACAAATTTGGCGGTATTTCCAGATAAGTAAGTAAATCCACCAACAGTAAATATTCAATTTTCTGGGAGGACGCGTGGAGGAACAAATCTCCAGCTAAGTGCTAGGAGGTTTTGCTCCACATTACTACTAGTTTGACAGTGCCGTAAACGTAATGATTCAATTACTGTCACTTTTGTCATGCTTGGAACGAGGCTCTTTGCCTTTCCTTTGGCCTTGCAATGCTTCTGAGATGGTGGACAGCCACTTGTGGTTGATGTACCCCTCTGTCCTAAGGGGTTGTCCTAGCTACCTCTGTTTGGCACGTTTTGCAGTCCTTTCCTTTGCTGTGGGGGTCTTCCTTGGCAGACTACCCCACTCTAGAAAAAGTGATTAGATGTTCTTCTCCCTATCAGCATACTTCTAGATAGGGTTTATCCAACCCTATCTATCTTCTTCTGGAAAGACTCTTTACTTGGCTTTTTTGGCCTTGCCACTATCATTTATGTTAAAAGTGTACATAGGGTAAAATCAACAGCAAACTGAAGATGTCCCAATGGTAATCAGTGGAAAATACCTATCAACAGGGAAAGGCTCCTTCGGTATTATGTCACTTGAAAGGTAAAACGTCTAAACGTCTGCCGTTATCATTGGTCTGTTAATTTTGACAGTAACTATCCAGACCCTGGTCATCAAATTACTTATAAAAAAGGTTTTTGAAATCCCTCTCTGATCTAACTCCCAAATTCAGACATTGGGAATATAGTGCCCTGCTCTCTTCGCACTCCATTGAGGAATGAATGCCCACACTCAATTTACCTCCTGGGGGTATATAGCAGCCTGACTCACCTCAGATCCTTTTCTGTCACTTTCTGTCTGCACCTGCTAGACTCTCAACCCAGGTCCTCATCAAGCCTTTTACAGTACCCTGGATCCTCAAAGTGGCGTCTCTCACTCTTTGAATTATTTGGCTCAGTCATTGAACTCTAGCCCCCTCTTCTCTCCCCAGTTGTCATTCCTGGACTGGCCCCCAGATCTTTGCCTCACTTGTTGGTCTCATCCTCTTCTTATTCTCTTGTCTCTTTCACTCTGGAATCTGCCCCAACCACAACAGAGTCAGTAGAATTGTGCCTCCGTTTATACTGATAGTAATTGTGTAAGTGAGGAAAAAGGCATCTGATGTGTGGGTCGGTTTCATTCACAATTTCCTGTGCAACTCTTGACCCATGGCCAATTGCTCTACCTAATCCCAAGGTTGTTTATATGTATGGGGCGTTAGTTCATAGTTTAGCTCTGCCACTGCCCATTATGTTTGGGTCATGAGACACACAATGACAGATGTCGAGCCATTATTCTGCCTGACTCGTGCATGGGTAACTGATGCTCTGTTTATTAGTATTGTTTAATGTGGTGTAACATATTGTCTGATTGAATATGCCTGTCTATTAAATGATGGTCTGTCAGAAAGATACTTTGGGCCTCATTACGACTCAGGTGGTAAGGGTTTTACGGCGGCGTAAACAGCGCCGACCCTTACCGCCTGAGTACGAGGTCCCTTAGCGCCATGGCGGATTTAACACCTGCTTTTAGCAGGTGTTAAAATCCATGGCGCTAAGGGACCATGGAGTTAATTACGCCACCGTAATTTACGGTGGCGTAATTAACGCCTTCCCCACTCCCATTATGCCCTATGGGGCAAAAATGGGAATGGGGAAGGGTAAATGGGGATTGGGGACTTACCGCCCCGCCAAGGTCGGAATGGGGCGGTAAGTCCGCCAACCACCATGGCGTAAACGTAGTTTACGCCATGGTGGTAAAGTCACGGCCCAGGCGGTAACTTACCGCCTGGGTCGTAATGAGGCCCTTTATCTTGAAAAAGCCAGTAGTTAATATTAAACTTACCAAATAAAGTGAACTTGAAATTCACCAGACACTTTTCTCTAAGAAAAAACATGCTATGTTTTTATGCAGACAGTAATTATTGTAACTATAACTACAGATTTTGTAATATGCACACCAAGACTTAAGTGTGCATTTCATGGCAAAAAGCAGTGCTCTGTAAAAAGCCCTTATTCTCAGAGGAAGCCCCATGTTTTGTGAAAACTCTGACAAAGAATGTTAATATTCAGAGTAAATACATCTCTTAAATCTCATTAGCTGTAAAAGGGATCTGCAAGAAACACAGGCGAACTGGGCATCAGGATGTTCTGTGTCTAAGGCAAATAGAGACACCCTCATTATTAACTTGAGCATAGGTACCACGACGTTTAAAAATGAACACATTTGCATAAATCTGTGAAGTATTTTAGATTATGATCTACTTGCTTGGGTTGTTAACATTAGAATGAATAACTTCATGACTTCATTAAAGTAGCGCATGCACTGGATATCACACTTTTCTTACGATGTGATATACTCAGCATCAGGTTGCATGCTGGGGCCCCCAGAGCCTAGCTGCTCTAGCAACAGAGTGGATGGCATTCTTAATGAGAAAAAGAGGGGCGCAGTCACCGTGGGTTTGGCAGCCTTTTTTCCGCACAGTATATTTTCAAACAGTTGACTACAGACTATACTCTCATAAACAAGACTCATAAAAATTGCAACATATAACAACAACAGGAATGAAGATTTTGAATTACTGTTTGCCTCTAGGGGAAGTACTACTAATGCATTTAGGAATCTGACTAGAGAATGTGTCTATTAAGGAAATAAGCAAGAATTGTGAATGGGGCACATTACGTAAATACTATGAACAGAACAAAATACCACAAGGCCTCAGAATTTGCATACTTTCTGACTTTAATAATACACAAGATATGGACCTAGCCGATACATGGGAAGAGAATTTAGACAGTTGCTCGAGGAATATGCTTGTGCACCTTACTGAACATGCTGATAGGGAGCGTAAATGCAAGGAACAGATTGGCATCCTAAGAAAGTTAATTGAGGAGTTGCCGGCTCCAAAAGCAACTAAAGCAAAGCACTGTAGAACGCAAGACGAAATATGTATGACCTGCCGGGGAGGATGCACACACTGACGATCCAGGATACAAATATGAGGAAGGTTAAAACATGGTATGGTGCTGCACTATGAACAAGGAGAATGTTATTAGTTTGGGCGATTTCAATGACTGCAACGTAATTAAACAAATTCGAGAGCCAGAGATAAACCAAAGATATTCTCATCTTGCCTCAAATAGCAACCATGGGTTTCCAATGATAGGTAGAAATGGAGAGGTGATTAGAGATTGGGTGGAATGTCTGGCAGAGGTTAATGTGGCCTTCATGGAGGCCAATGAGAAGGGAAGTGGTGAGTTTTGTACATGGACAAATGAAAATGTTAGCTCTCATCTAGATTATATCTTTGCCAACCCTTAAATCAGGAATGCATCTTCTCTAATAGGAGTGACTTATAATGGGCTGAGTGACCATGCCATGCTCACGTGGACATTGTACTGTGATCAGGCCTAGGTTATATGAAAATCGATCAATAATTATCATGGTCAGCGCTAACGGGAATAGATTTATCTGGAACTCCCATACTATCACTACATTTAATACAGAATTGACAAGGAACAACCATCCTATTATGGATCAATAGAAATGTCCGAATGGAATATTGGCAAATTAGCAGAAGATATTATTGTCGGACAATATATCAGTAAAAGCACAACACTGTGGAGAGACCAGGGGTTAGGTCTTCAGTATAGAAAAATTACTAACGCGAAAGAGGAAATTTAGGTGGAAAACTAAAACTATTCTTAAAAGCCATCTTTTAACTCCTTTAAAGAAGTCTAGTCACTGTACTAATGAGCAATTCATTGGATATTTATCTTTTAAGTTATTGAAGACACATGATAGCCTGACATTCAGGCATAGGTATAGGACATATCACTCTGGGGATACACCTCTGACACTGAAACCGATAGCAGAAGAGATATGGGTTAAGTACATTTCCAGTAACCATTTATGATATCAGGAGGATGATTGTATGGTCAACTAGCAATATCAGGGAGGAATGGACAACGAGGGTTTCCAAAAAGCTGATATTCTTAGCATCATTAATAAACTCTAGGCATCCCGCATCCCTGGACTTGATAGATTAGCAAATGTCATGATTGAAAGTAGCCCAGTATATTGAGCATAAGTGCTGGCAGTGGTTCTGCCAGAGTCTTTGGTACCGGGTAGTTGGAAAGAGTCAATCATTATTCCAGTATTCAAGAAGGGCAGCAGGTCTGATCCTGTTGCCTACAGACCACTGGCAATGATTGACCCATACTGTAAAATATGTGCATGCCTCATTTTGGAAATATGTAACGCCTTGGTTAAGAAACTGGGCCATGCTCCAAACCGGCTTCAGATGAGGCTATAACACTTCCCATCATATCTGGTAATTAAATCATATATTGGCTGAAACAATGCGTTACCCTGGTAGCAGACTCTATCTATGCTTCATATATTATTCTTGTGCATTTCATAGGGTCTAACGTCCCACCCTATGGGATAAACTGATATCTTGGGGAAAAGATTTAGCTCTTCTCTATTTCATTAAGCCGCTATACTAAGAGAACACAGTCTCGGTTAGAATGGATTCTGAAATTGTCCTTTCTTCTTCCAATAAAGTGAATTTAGGGCTGAAACAAGGATGTGTTTTATTGGTCTTGCTTTTAACCTCTACGCTACAGACATAGACAAGTCCTTAAGAACCACTCGTAATTTTCCTCCCGCCCTACACAAGCTAGCATAAAATTCAGCTCTGTGCATCAGCCAACGAGCACGTTGGGATACCAGGCCAAGTTCACAGCAGAGCGCCTCCACAGGTACTGCCTGAGGAAATCCAAGGATAGAGCATAACAATCTGCCTTTTGGTCTGTCATACCAGGTCATCATAGCCAAAGCAAGGGTCTCCAAACCATAGAGGACACAAGGCACCCTTTTGTGAGATTACGTTTTTCATGACACCCCGTCTTTTCCATACTTTCTGACAGACATAGCTACCTATACAAGCGGAACTGAATAAAGAAAACAGGTATACCAAGATAAATGTAAGTTTTGACCACTTTAAGGCTCTCAATTTCTAGCCTCCATCTGTATTTTATGCTGTGATTTTGCTTACCAAATACCAGGACCTTAGTTAGTTTTGTTGAATGTATCTTCATGTTATTAATGGCAGCACAGTGGTCAAGTGCTTCGATCGAGTGCTGGAGCTCTGTTGAAGTTTGTGTGATGCTGGAAATGCATCAGAGGGACAGGGCCTCCGTATCCTTGTCCTTCACTGCTTTTTATCTTGTGTTCTATCGTGTTTTCCGCGCAGGCGTTCATGTGGGGCTCCTGGTGGTGCAGCTCTCTCTCTTTTGGTTTGGTGAACGGACCCGTGGGATACCCTTGTGGCACCGATGGGTGGGGGTACAACCCTGTGCCCCTAGTGTATGTTTTTGGGCACCTGTGGGTGGCCCACAGAGCAGGGTATGGGCTGGTGGCAGCTCCATGCTGAAATTGACAGGAGCGCGGAGTATCCTCCATTTTGGGATACCCCGGCCCTGCCATTAGGATCAGTTGATTCCTGATGGAAAACAAGATGCCCCCTGTGGCCTCTTGCATTCTACGACCCATTACCTTGTTTTCCCAAAGTCCTGGGAAGCCCTGACTCTGTCCCTTCCCCCTGACTGGTTGTTGGGTGGAAATGCCATATATGGTGTTGTTGTGAAGGCCCGGCCAGACTAGCTGGAGCCTTCCCGGTGATGTATGTTGTGGGTACCTCCTGTGGGTGTGACCTGGGTGAATAGAGTGTATGACGAATATGCATTCTGTGTTGTGGATGTCTAGTATCTGGTGGTTGACACAATAACTGAGACAGCCCTGCCTGAAACCGGTATGAATGCAGCTTGGAGTGTTGAATGGCTCGGTACTTGTCCCAATACACATAACTTGTTGTGAGTGTCTGGAGAGAAGTGAATGGCCTGAATACCTCGTGTGCCTGATTGGCTGCCTGCCTGCAAGAATGCCCTTAGTCGTGATTGGATGCTTTTGTGTGACCCAGCGGAATGAATGGGAGATCAACAGTATATCTGGGGACCTCTCACTGCTAGGAATCATGTTCAGAAGCTGAAGTCCACTACAACGAGTAACTGGAGTAACTGAAGCTTGACCTTGAAGCCCCCCTGGACGAGAACAAGCGCTGTTGCTCTCCTTCACAATCTGAAAGCTGCTGTGCCTCCAAGGATTGACCCAGAGAGGACCTGGTAAGGCGCCCTCTTCCCGAGCTACGAGGGACCATCGTGCACAGCTGATCTTTGCCAAAGCTCCCTGGTATACAGACCTTCGACAGGCTGCCGACCCGAGACGGGGACTGCTGCGGAATCTCAAAGAGAAGCACTCAGACTGTTGTCTGCCACTGTCGACGACCGCCGTCGCCGACCGGAGCTGCCGAGCTCTCGTTTGCCTAAGAACTTCAATTGATCATCGGACGCTCTCGTCTGCATCGTCGCCCGCTTTTCTCCCGCTGGAGAAGGCCCGACCGTCGACGCGCCGAGGAGCATCCGCCGGTGGGTTTCCCGCCACCTAAAGACCCCAGAGACGCCGGCGACTCGACGCCCTTGCTGGGCCACAGTTCTTCATCATCTCTTTGCGGTCCAGAACTATCGTCACTGAGGTGCCCCGCTTGCCTCTTCCTTGCAGGACGCCAACGCTCTGTCGTCGACGAGCACCGCTAGGAACGAAGTGGCCACTTGACTGCCGTAGTTCAACCTGTTCACCATCGGACGTTCAACGTCCCGTGACTCCTGCCTTAAAGGGAGGACACTCAAGAAGGGCCGTCGATTCCCCGACACCGAACGCCGAGTTCCTCGACACCTCTCGACGATCCGTGGCTCCTGCCTTAAAGGGAGTCACTCAAGAAGGATCGGTCGATGCATCTTCGGAGAACTCTACTCCACCAGGTACATTGGGGGTGGTAAAACCTTAATAGGAGGAAGTAAGACTATTGAACAATATTAGGACTGGGCTTGTGCTATATATCTTTATTTACAGGTTGCCCAGGTGGGGGATCTCCACACAGAACTGTGCCTAAGGGTAGGGGTCAGAATTCTGCCTATTGTTTCAACCATCTTGCGTTCCTTCCTATCTCTATTGCTGGTTTCCTTGTTATTGATCTGTGTGACATTTTAACCGTACAGTTGATGCACTTTAATGGGATTCGATAAACATTGGTGGTACCACTTTAGAATTGTATATATTTATCATTGTTGACTTCCGAGTACAAAGTGCGTTATTGTGATCGTGTACATACCTTTGAATATTAATTATATAAAGACTGTGGTTCAGTAATACAGTGTGTGGACATTCCTTTGTGGGGGTTTGGGGACTACACTGTACTTAAGAACCAGCCTGCATCACCTCCTGAGAAGCTAGGCCTTGATTGCTCGTCCATTGCTACCGTAATATAGAATCTTGGCTGGGGTCTTCTGTGCCTCTCCTCTAGCATATAGAGAGCGGAAGTACAGACACCCCCTACCAGTCTTTACAGTTTGGTCCAGAAGAATGGATCGTCTGCATATGCCAATCATGAAACCAAAACATTACCCATGCAAAGAATACTCCACTAAGGGCTTCTGCCCGGTTGCTCCCTGTTTTAATCTATCTCAGCCCTGCCCTAGTGAGGAAATGCGCTTCATTAGTTATTTTTGTCTTAATATTCTACATATCTTAGATTGCACTGGTGGCTGAAAGGGCAAGAACAATGAATAAAGACTGTTGTTTGTGTGGTAGTGTCATAGAAACAAGCAGCCATGTCCTCACTCAATGCAGCAGATTGTTATAAAGTTGCAGGCTGGGCTACAGTAGATGTTTGCACAGTACTATGGAATTCCATTTGGACCAGTTCAGGAGCAACCCCCTAGGAGTGGAATCATCAGTCATTACGATAGCAGCCTTGCACATCTGGAAGAGGTTGGTTAAAATCATAGAGCACTTGAAATGAGGGATATTAACGAAGCACATGTTGATAGGGCAACGTTTAGGGTTTTGCTTTTAAATTAATGTTTATATGAAATTAATTTTAACAATCAATGTATGTATCCAAGTATAACATGCGATCATTGAGATTTTTAAATTTAGTGGAGTTGACTGGGATTAGAGATTGATATTTATGAAACATTGTACTGGAAAGAAGATTATTTTATTGTGTCTACTAATGTGTTTCTGTGTATTTGTGGTAACCTATACATTTTAATGTATGTTTTCATACATGATTAATACAGTTGGAAAGGTTGGGATTTCTAACCAATATAGCACTTTAATACAAAAAACAAAAAACGTAAAAAGGAGGGAGTAAAAAGTGTAGGAAGAACTGGCCAAAAAAGGGCAACAAATAGCAAGCCGATAAAGAGGTATAATATTTGGGTCTAAAGAGATGCCAGTTCACCCTCTACCTCCTCCCTCTAAAAACAGTAGACAACACAACTTGTTATAGTGAGACAGTTATAAGCAATGCACTGGGGGAAGGGGCATTTTATTTTTGCTAGAATGTGTACAAAATCAATGGTTCCTTGTAAACATATGCTAATTGTTCAGAAAACTCCAGGACCCCAAGGAGAGCTGGGATATGTGACAGTCCATCAGGTAAGTGCCTCTTTGACTTACTTTACAAGAGTATGCAAAGCTTCCACATGTTTCACCCATTGAGAACAGTGGGACAAACCTAATGTTACTGCTGTGTTTATTGGGAACCGTTTTTTATATTCTACTTCTTATAGGTACAGAATGGGAGGTAACCAATAGGCTGGAGAGATGCATGCATTTGAATTATGATTGCAATAGAGGAGGGAGAGAAACACCTATTCATCCCTGATCACGGAGACCCTGGAGTGTCCAAGTATTCATGGATGAGTGCTCATTTCGCTGGCTGCTGCAGAACAGCACAGAAAAAGCAGGCACGTTTATCTATCAGCATTATCTATCAGCATTAGGTCTGGCTAGCAGTAGGTGCAGTGTGTTCACTTTCAATTGAACTCATGGAGCAGCAAGGACCCAGAAAAGGGGATCCCAAATAAGAGACCACCTGGAAAGATGCTTCAGAATCCAGAGACAGCAGCAGAGCGTGGACCAACCGGGGGTCAGCAAGCATCACAAGCCAGCTGAGGTGTGCACAAGGGCCAGACCAGGCAGCAGTAAAAGAATAGGACAAATGGCTGGTGACGATCATGATGTCCCACAAAGAAGTGAGGTGAAGTAACAAACTACTTTTCAGCTTCAAGGCAAGGCACAACAGATATATTCTCCCACCATGTGCCCCAGGGTCAGACAGTTTGATCAGAAGCACTCAATAACTTCAGGCAAGGAAAGGTGCAGCAACGGTGGCCAGAAAGCCCATCAAGGATAGCTGTGGGAAACAAATGAATAGTCTAGCATGGAAAGTGAAAAGGAGAGGGAGCAGGAATTCAGGGTATCAGGTAATATTATCCCCACCAATAATATTGCTGTATATATGGTTGTGGGGTAAGGCCATAGGCACAATTATTAATGGGGATAATTTATGGGGTTATTGGGACCAGGGGTTGCAGGGGTGCCCCCTGCTCCATTAAAAAAATGATGGGGCTAAAGGGGTGTTCCCCGTAGGTTCCATGGCTTAACATCACCACAAAGATATGGCAATATTTTTGTATGGTAATATTTTTGCAGGGATATTAACACATGGAACCGAATTCAGAGAACACATGATTCAGGGTCCATCCAAGAAAGCTGAACCAGGAACCTCAGCAGTACACGGATCAGCAGCAGTCTTCAGGGGAGTTCCAAAACAAATTTAAGGAATGTTTATATCAGTCTCCCACTAATATAAACATTCACTCAGCGCTGGCCAGACACATTTCCAAACACACACCCTCACATTTGTGGATTGGGAAGTCTGGAGGGCCGCACATGGGTTTAGACAGCATCAACCGACGATGTCTCTGCAAGCTCTAGTTGAGCTTGGATCAGCCAAACTGCCTTTTAGGCAATGCCTTGTGGTCTACACAGACAGAAAAATACCACAAATCAAAATACCTAGGATAATATAATAAAATGTAAGTGATCTTCTATATCACCCTTCTTCCACTATTGGCTGCCTTGTTGGAGACATTAGTGTGACGTGCGATAGGCAGAAGAAAATGCTGTGGTGGTACTGGGTACAGGTCTGAAGAAGCTGGTTCCTGAGTGCAGGTTTCCTTGCTATAGTTTTGAGAGAGAAACTTGGCAGTGTCTTATACAAAAGGAAGGGCCCAAGATATGATAGATAACAGCACTTTGGGTCTGGTTAGCCAATGATGTGGGAGAGTGTGATAGCACTAAAGAGTTTTTGTTGATGTCATAATAGCTGGGCCTGTTGTGGCTGTCTAATGGAGGATTGTCTGTGTAGAGTAAGGTGGTATGCGATCATAGAGGGGAGTCAGTTAGTCTGGGGAAGGTGAAAGTAGCACTTATAAGGGAAAACATCCTTCAACCCTACACTCCTACCCCAGGCTGTTTCATTTGCAGACAGGTTCAATTTGTCTAGATCCCAATGCAAACTCTTGCTCTCTCTCTTTCTCTTTATCTCTCTCTCTCTCTCTCTCTCTCTCTCCCTCTCTACCTCTTTCTCTCTCTCTCTCTCTCTCTCTCTCTCTCTCCCTGCTACCTCTCACTCTCTCTCTCGCTCTCTCTCCCTCACTACCTCTCTTTCTCTCTCTCTCTCTCTCTCTCTCCCTCGCTACCTCTCATTCTCCCCTCTCTCTCTCTCTCTCTCTCTCTCCTCTCTCTCTCTCTCTCTCTCTCTCTCTCTCTCTCTCTCTTTCTTTCTATCAGTCTCTCTCTCTCTCTCTCTCTGTAAGGGCAGGGTGGAAACTCAAACATTACCATGAGCTACCTGATAAGGATTATGGGAGGCAAGAAGTCAGGCTTAAAGGAAAGGGGCTGCTTGAAATTTGAAGATCGCAGTCAGCCATTTAGCTTTTCTTAGTATGTTGATTAACAGGCTAAGAGATGTCCCAAACCTCACTATAAAATGCTCAGGTGCTATCCTCAGAGGCGTGCTGGGACCTTTACCCTTCGAGGGAAGCGCCTGCTAAGGCAGAACAAGGCACTTGTCAGGCGTTGGTCAGGCATTGTTCAGTGCAAGGTGCTTAATCCCTGCTCATTTCGGGGTGAGGTGTACCCTGATGTTATTGGTCAAGGTATGGGCACAAATGTCTGCTTGTTTCATCCAGAGGTCAAACCTGCTGTCTCCCACAAGCCCCAAACTCTCCTTTCACAGTCAAAAATAAAATGACCCTTCCCCCCAAAAGCAACATGCACTATTCACCAGGTTTTGATGCAGCACCAGACCTTCAGTATAAGAGTGATGCCACAACTCTGCAGAGGGTTCTTCATGATGACGCAAGGGGCAGAAAAGATGCAATATGGACTGCAGATTCCTCATAAAATGTGCAGCACCTTGGCTTAAAAAAAGAGGCTGGTGGTTCGATGGCTGCTGGATGCTGAAGAGCAGTGTGTTGGTGTGTTGGCAGTTGCAGACAGGCGCCTGGGGGCGATGGGTTATGAACTTTCCAATAAGACTGCAACCTCGAGTTTGCAGTCTCTTTGGACCCATGCCAGCTAACGGTCTCAGGGGAAACCTACGTATAGCACATGAGCAAATACACATGCAACCACCCAATGGATCTGTCATTGCGTGGGATTCCAGGGATCCTAATTGCAGCAACCATCATACTCCAAAGCACACACAACACTAAATCAATCTAACATAGACATTTCTCAAGACTGTAGACAGCTACATACCTGGTTTCACCCTGATTAGGGCTCATCAATGTAGCATAGTCTGCCAGGGCTGTGGCTGGGGCATGTTTAACAAACACCAGCACATTCTACTTTCACTTTGGAGAAATGTTCTTTTTTTTTCAAACCATTTTAATCCAACCATAACTTTGCTGGTGTGATTTACTGTTTTCAGCATTTGAAAGCTTAAAACTATTAAACATAAAGTTTCTTACCATCTGAAGTTTATCTAAGGCCAATAGGTAATATATAGCGGTTCTGATTACTATATGAGTCCCGTCTTTTACTCTCTCAGTGCCATATATCCTCGTGCCCAGTCATTTCTGTAAAGGAGTTCAGTGCAAACAGAATCTATGGGCAAGTTCTGTAACATAAGAGCAGATTTTGGACCAGTGTCAGTCATTATAGATACATTTGCATCATCAAGTAATCATAATTAAAAAAAAAGAAAACAGTTGACAAAAAAAACGTTGTAAGGTACAAAAAAGGTAGCAGGCGCCCATCTCTAGAAAGAACATGGTTAGATAACCTGTTCTGTGTAGTGATCGAAGTGTACGAAAAGAAGTAGTGGAACTATGTTCCCTACTGGCCTGCACCGCTCCCCACAGACCCCATCACCACGCCCACTCCCACACACAATAAAGAAAAAAACACATGTGCCTGCTATTTAAGGAAACGTCCTGTGCAGCGCACGGGAAGTGAAAGTTTCAACTTCTTCCTACACTTTTCTTTTAAAACAAAACCGTTCCTGAAGGGTTTCTTTTTAAAATGAAAGTATAGGAACGGTAAAACTTAATTAAAAGACGTAGAGGAGCCCCGCTCCCGCCCACTTTGACCACTGGTTCTGTGGTATTTACCCACTTTGAGAGTCCGCAGCCATAACTTTTTTCTCAATGTACTTTTTACAAAGGAGGAATTCCCATTTGCATATCAATCTTTGTCCCGCCCACAAGGACAGTCCAGCACCGAAATGCCAGGCAAACCTCTTTTGAACAAGAGTACCAACAGCAACGCCAGACACGTGTTTCAGCCTTGTTGCAAGGTATATGCGGGCATTCAAAAATAAGAGGTTGAACATACAAGAATAACAGCAATTCATTTTTCGGTATTTCACAAAAACCAGACCAAGCGGGTCATAACCAATCAGCTTCTTGAATTTGTCATTGAGAAGAAAGGTCAATTCCAACTAGAAACTCGGACAAAACTCGAATTCAACAGCTATTAATAGAGCAATGAAAGTCAAGCAAACGTAAACCAGCTTCAATTCCATCCAGACCTAAATATGTCAAACTAATTCAATCACCACTATATGAAAATAAAACGAGTCTCAACAGACACCCAATTATCAAAAAATGTAATGCACACTGCAACCAGATACAGATCATATGGTAAAGTACCCCGACTTTCCGTTCTGACCTACAGCAAACACAAACCATAGTCAAACCTTTTCATCTGGTTCAGATCACTAATAATTGCCTGTATTAGTGTGGCTATTACAAGATTTGTCTGGATTAGCAGAAAAACAGCAATTCAGAAGTTGGTCAGCCATAACAAATGTCCAAACTATGTCTTCTAAATTTCAAGACACATAAACAAACCATACCTTGGTTTACTTATTATGAAGAATAAGTTACTATTAACTTTTGCCTTCAGTAATGAAGACGTACATCAAACATTGTGAGTCCTGCACATGAAAGGGAAAGCTCAAACCGCATCTTCTATCAGCATAAGCCACAGGATGATTCTGCCTCTTACAGCTTTCAAAATCTCCCAGTAACATGTTGTTAAATGGTTGAGTTAAACATATTAACATATTAAATTCCACATCCATACCGAAATGGCAAACTGGTTAGGCTTAATTTTTTAAATCCCCAGAAACTGACATTTGAGCGTTTCATGGTTAAAATAATGTGTCTTCGCATTTGATAAACACACACAAAATCGTGTGTATACATTTCCTTTATACCTTGTGCTTGTTGTGTATCTTCAACAACTTAAACTGTCAAAACATCCCCCAGTATTTTTCATACCCAATAAGAGCCGCATCTTCA
This sequence comes from Ambystoma mexicanum, assembly GCF_040938575.1. Classification (NCBI taxonomy): domain Eukaryota; kingdom Metazoa; phylum Chordata; class Amphibia; order Caudata; family Ambystomatidae; genus Ambystoma; species Ambystoma mexicanum. The sequence continues at coordinate 135,668,988 of NC_090935.1, forward strand.
CACCTCATAACAGTGTAAAGAGGTAGATATAACACCCGACAGAGGGGCGCACCTACAAGCTACGGGAGTGGTGTGGTTACGCAAGGTTCACGAGTATGGTGACGTCACAGCATATTTAAAGTACAGATAGTTTTGTCAAGGGGCTGGCGCTGCGCAGAGAAACACCTACGTAAAATAATACCTTTCACAGGGTATTTTTTTAGCAATTATATAGGGGTAGCTGGAAGGGCAACAAGATGGGAGTTTGCTTAATATATAGATTTTGTGTAGTTAGGTAGAGGTGTAGGTGTTTTTATGAGCAATATGTGAACAATAGAGCAGCCATGTTTTTCTAGGCCCACGGTAGAAGTGCATTTTCAGCCAGCCATATTAAAGGCTGCCAGATTAATTTTAGCTGTGTTTTAATTCTGCAGTGAGCAGAATCCTAGAGTAGCAAAGGTCAGGATGGAAGGAGATGCCAGGCAGTATCTAAAAATTATTAAGTGGAGTTCTTTCTCATGGGTAGGGCAATGCAGTCCAAACCGGAACATTCCCAGAGGTTGTCATGAAGGCCACAGTGCCATACATGTAGAAGCCCAGCTCTCTAACATTGACTCAAACACTCCCTCTTTTCTTATCCTCCTCGATCTTTCTTCTGCCTTTTAAACAGTCAACCACTCCATCTTCATAAATAGTCTCCATGATACCCTAGGCATCACCGACTGGGCACTGGCATGACTGACCTTGTTCCTTTTAAACAGACCATCACAAGTGCAAATGGTCATTTTCTCTCCTCCAACCTACACTCTACATGTGCTGTCCCTCATGGCTCTATCCTATCACAATGGCTTTTCAACATCTACCTGGCCCCTCTGGCCCACTTCATCTCCACATTCTCCCCTCATTTCCAGTGTTAAGCAGATGACACACAGCTCTCCTTCAAGCTACCATCCTCTGCCTCCTCTCCCTCCTCTCTGATACCTGACTGCCTGACACATGGGCGTAGGACATGGGGGGTTGGAGGAGACGAATTCCCCCCACAATTTTAAGTGGGAGGGATATAATGGCTTTTACACCCCCAGAATTTGGTTTGGGATTGTGCCTCTGCAGCATTCAGGCAGCGACGCATACTCCAGTGACTGACAGGAATTTAACAATCTGAGGAGGTAAGTTCACAACGAGTCAGAGGCAGTCATTAGGGAATTAGACATAGAGACCTTAACAGAAGCAGTGTAGGGCTGGGCTTTGGCGAGGACTGTAACCTGTTTCATCACAGATATGCACAAGCAAGTGTGCTGAGTAAGTGTACACAAATCGTGCAGAAACACTTTCACTCACTCTCATCCAAATCCGCAATCTGATTAAAGAAGGGCCTATTGTTCCTCACTCTGATATCACACAACAACTCTGTTTATCCTGGTCCCTCAGACTTTCACATACATGAAATTCTGGCTGGGAGCATTACCCACATGTTTTGTTGCAGATTGGATCACGTCTAATGGTTCTGAGCTCTGCAGTCCAACATTTCTATCACCGATCTATAGCTGCTAATTCACAGGCTGGGCTTGCCAGCATTTCTCTGTACATTCAATCATGTCCCTTTAGCCCTGTTTAAGGTCGGTATTTTAGATGGCAAAAAGGAGACACCTAATGCTGCCCTCTTTGTTTGGCAATGGGGTGGCAGTTGGAACCTCAGTTTACCCTGTTAATATGTTAACAAAACTATGCACCTTTGATGTTGCTGGTGCATGGCAATGTAGTGTTCGTGCCGATACTGCCGACTGAGGGGGTCCACATCGGACGATGCATTATGTGAAATTTGATCGACGAGTTCTGAGGCACTAAGCTGGAAAGATATCTCAGCAGGTTCAGTGACTGTTGCTGAAATCTCGTGATCCCAAACCCACCAGGAAAAACTTTGCGCCCAGCTATACTTTGTCCCTTGATTATATTGGGTGTGCAGTGGTAGGGAGGGGGGGCTTCTGTCCACAATATGAAAAGTCAGCATGCTAGGAACTGCCATTTAATTGTTTCACTGCCCAAGTAGTTGCACTATAATAGCAGTTACAAATAACTTTATTTTTTTAAAAAGCAGTTACTGTCTGATAGCCTTCCTCTCTGATCTCCAACATTGAATAGTATATTTTATATTTTTCACCAACTTTACAGGAATGTAGGCCTTCTTGTGCCCGCTCGCTGTGCCTCCACACTTAATCCTCCTCACTGTTTTTCCCCTCTCTGTCCTGCACTCACTGTGGCTCTACTATCGATGCTCCACCCACTGTCACTGTGCTTTGATCTGCACTCTTTCCCCTGCTCACTCTGCTTCTGCCATCTATTACCCCACTCACTGCCATCCCCTAAACACCCGGCACACTGCGCCCCTGTGCTCTGCCCTCCGCTCACTGTGGCTCTGCCCTCTGTCCTCCGCTTACTGTGGCTCTGCCTCTGGCTCTAGCTCTGGCTCTGCTCTCTTTCTGCGGTTCTGTTCCCTTTCTTTAGCTCTGACAGGTGTCCACGCTGCTGAAATCCATCCACGGTCCTGATCCCTAGTCTCCCTGTTTCTGAGCTCTGTCTCTATCTCCGCTCGATGCTCTTGCTGCTGCATGCCTATGGTATTGCGGGAGGCACATTTAGTTTAGATAGGGAAATAAATGGGGTATAGTGCATTTCTGTAATTATACGTGTGATTGGCGAGGCAATTAGTATTCCGTTCTATTAAAGCTGGATAGTCAGGAGCGAGGGTTAGCCTCCTGTTTTGGCATTCCAGTGAGCTCATTTCGGGGCCACCAGATCCCACCCAGTTGCAATAAGCAGTGAAGGAAGCGGGAGTGTGTTTTTCTCACATTTTCTCCCCTCAGAACTAGTGCTACTGTGTTAAGTCAGCCGTTTTTAATTTTGTTTTGTCCTTGCACGGGAAGGGGACTTGGAACACTGTTGTGTGCTCAGTTTAAGGGTCTGATTAGCTTAATATTCTTGTTTGCCTGGCGAATAAATTACAGTTCACTAGCTGCCTCTGACAGACAATGACACACCTCTGGGGCCTGGACACAAGAGACCGAGTCGAGAGAGAAAGAGCTGGTCCAGTGGTCATATACGTTGTCAACTTTCAGGAGTGTTTTGGCGAATATTTTCAACTTGTTGGTTTCCTTCTCGGAATATAGGACGGGATAACTTTTGGGGGGACAGAACTGTTCCTTTCTGGTCATATTGAAATGGGTGATCCTACAGGACATGTGTTGTCTGGAGTGTAGAACCTTTCCCCTCATATCTGTGAAGTGGTGAGTTAGTGTCTAATTGTAGGTGTGGTAGACTAGACTACAGCTACCGGAGGCCAGGCAAGTTTGGGTTCTTCACAAGCCACTAAACTGTTTGTTTTACGCTTATGCGCAGTGTAAGAACTTTGATTTACCTAAAGAAGCAAAGTTCTGTTTCAAAATCTAAAATGGCAGAGACTTGGTTTTGAAGAGGCTCTTGGTATAGCCTTCATGTGTCCTGTACATGTTGAAGGGGTGATGACGTTTATGTGACACCCTAAATGCCATATGCAATGGACATTTGCAGATACATATTCAGATACTTAAGTATAGTTAGATAGAGACCTCTCATGTCATTGGGTGTCTGTCTTGAACCACCTCTCCAATATTCACTTTACACATTATATTAAAGTACTCCTTTAGGGCATATGTAGTAACATAATGCATGTTAATGCAAACCCTGCAGACTAACAAATTGCCTTCTTCAAGACTTACGTAATGTTGGTGAAACTCCTGAAGGGCATCATTTCAAGTATGTTATATGTGTTAGCTAGCATCCTATATTGTTCAGCAGCACTCTGTTGGGCCTGATTGACAAAAACACAATAAATAAATAAAAAAGGGGTCCCCTGTCCCCCCAGATTTCATGAGTCTCCTACGCCCCTGGCCTGACAGCTATTCAGGCATGGTGCTCTGCCAATGATCCCTGCCTTAATGCCAGTAAGAAGGAGATCCTTCTAATTGGGACGCATGCTCCTTGTTTCCCGCACCTGTCTGGCCTGCCTCCTGGCCTTGTTTCCCTCCCCTCGCCCACTGAGGTAAAAAACCTTGGGATCATCTTTGACTCCTCTTTCTTTTTCTCGCCACTCATCACAGACCTTGCTAAAAAGTCCATCTTTCAGCTTCACATCCTCAGGGGCATTCTACCTTTCCTCACCTTTCTCCTGGAGGTAAACGTCTCCAGAGCACTGGTTCTCTCTAGACTGGACTACAGCAACAGTCTCTTCCTCGATATTCCTCTTTCCTCTCTTCGCCCCTTCAACTAATCCAGAATAGGACTGCAAGACGTATCCTTGACCTCAAGCCCAGGGACTGCATCTCTCCAGCCCTAACATCTCTCCACTGACTCCCTGTGACCGCAAGAACTAAATGCAAGACCCTTTACATCATCCACACGACTGTCTGGCACCTGGGACCTCTCTACATCCAGCTTTCCCTCTCTAAATTTCTCCTGCCAGGGTCCTTCAGTCCTCTGGCTCCAACTCTCTGCAACTCAAATGTTTCTCAAAGCAGAATGGGAAGTAGATCCCTTCCATCGGCTGGTTCCTCCCTGTGGAATGAACGGCTTCCCTGCCCCCCTAATACTTGAGTGGGATCTTCTTAAGTTCTGAAATACTCCCAAGACTTTCCTTTTCTCCTCTTCTTTCCCTCTCTCCCTCCTGTGCTATTGTTCCCTCGGCTGCTGTGACTGGGGCCTGGTCCCTTCAGAGTCATACAGGGGCCAGACCTCCCAGTCCCCCAGCATCCCTTGGCAGCGCTTGCCCTTAGTCTCCCTTTCCCGTATTAGACCTAACCTGATCCTCCCTGTTCACCGCACTCATCCTCCCTTTCCCTCTCTTTCCCCTGGCACTTGCCGTCTTGGCACCTGCAGCACTTGCCAAACCCCTCCCTTTTTGAACCCCACTCCTGCACTTCTTCCTTTTCCCCCCTGCACTTGCCACCTTCACTTGCACTTGCACAGTAGGATTGTCACATGGCCAATATAACTGTTTTTGTTCTACTTTCTTTCCCCTGTCCTCCCCACCCCAACTTGTCTAGTGGGGCCTGTAAACACTTATGTATAGGCACCATACAAATGACCAATGAATAAATAAATACAATAATTACTGCCATTGGCTGGAGGCGATTGGTTGTGGCTCTCCAGCGCCTTATCATCCCAAAAAAGCTTGTAGCAATCCAATGGCAACATTAAGAGTCAACTTTGTGGCCTCCCACTACCTCAACTACTCTGCAAGCCAAGATAAAATTGATCTCATGGAACTACTGGGGATTTGCCCGCCTGCCCAACCCTACTGACATAAACCTGGGAGAGTATGGGCCTCATTACGACCCAGGCGGTAAGTTACCGCCTAGGTCGTACCTTTACCACCATGGCGTAAATTACGTTTACGCCATGGTGGTTGGCGGACTTACCGCCCCATTCCGAGGTTGGCGGGGCGGTAAGTCCCCAATCCCCATTTACCCTTCCCCATTCCCATTTTTGCCCCATAGGGCATAATGGGAGTGGGGAAGGCGTTAATTACGCCACCGTAAATTACGGTAGCGTAATTAACAACAAGGTCCCTTAGCGCCATGGATTTTAACACCTGCAGGTGTTAAATCCTCCATGGCGCTAAGGGACCTCGGAATCAGGCGGTAAGGGTCGGCGCTGTTTACGCCGCCGTAAACCCCTTACCGCCTGGGTCCTAATGAGGCCCTATGACTTGATCTGCTTGCAGGAGACCTGGCTGAGGGAGACCCCGGGCAAGAATGAGTTTGAAATCGCCATTAACCCAGCCAAGAAAGAGAACAAGGGTCATCCTTCTGCAGGGCTCTTGACCGCTGTCAGATCTGGGAGTCTTTTTAATCTCTTAAATTCCTCAAACAAGAACTTGCTCATCCAAGTGTCGACTATCGGATGGGAGACAGAGGCGACAAAGCGGAATGACAAAAATCTGGTGTACGTAAGAGTAATCGACGTATACTGGAATCCCACCTTGATTGGAAATGAGGAGTTTATAGATCAGGTTGCCGAGACCTTAGATGACATTCCCACCTACCCAGAGCCAGCCCAGGTGTTCTTATGTCAGGACATTAACAGCTCAGACTTAGTGAAAACATTGCAAGATAAAATCTGGACTCTGGACCCCGGTAATTTGAAACAAAATGTATGTAACAACCTTATGGACTCCCAAGATATGCATGTATTTAACGGCAACTGCATGGGTGACCTTCCGCCCCAGCCAACGTGGGAAAACTGATATATGGCATCAATCACAGACTATGGAGGTCATTACAACCTTGGTGCTAAGTGCACCAACTTTACCACCATGGTGTAAACTGCCCCATTCCAAGGTGAGTGGGGCGGTAAATCCCCATTTCCCATTTTCCCTTCCCCATTCCCATTTTTGCCCCCTAGGGCATAATGGGAGTGGGGAAGGCGCTAATTACGCTGCCGTAAATTACGGCGGCGTAATTAGCACCATGGCGGGTTTAATGCCATGGACTTTAACGCCTGCCAAAAGCAGGCGTTAAAGTGGGAATCCGGCGTTAAGGGTTAACGCCGTCGTTAACCCTTAACGCCGGGTTTGTAATGACCTCCTATGTCTATGGGCCTCATTACGACCCAGGCGGTAAGTTACCGCCTGGGTCGTACCCTTACCACCATGGTGTAAACTACATTTACACCATGGTGGATGGCGGATTTACCGCCCCATTCCAAGGTGAGTGGGGCGGTAAATCCCCATTTCCCATTTTACCCTTCTCCATTCCCATTTTTGCCCCATAAATTACGGTGGCGTAATTAGCACCATGGTCCCTTAGCGCCATGGATTTTAACGCCTGCAAAAAGCAGGCGTTAAACTCACCATGGCGCAAAGGGACCTCGGAATCAGGCGTTAAGGGTCGGTGCTGTTTACGGCGCCGTTAACCCCTTAACGCCAGACTCGTAATGAGGCCCCATGTATCAAAAAGTTTCCTATCCTTGGTTCTGAAATTCCAAATGATCAAAACCATGCACGCAATCACAACCTGCCCCTTTTGGAATGGACGCCTATGGGTCTGTAGTCCTGTGAACATTTCCCAAGAGTTCTAGACACATACAATTGGGGACTGCGTCTGAAATTTTAATCCATAGAGATTCAATGCTTGTCAACCGAACAGGGATAGGATGGAGCAACGGTTAATTATTCTCCCCTATTAGAGCAATTCCATTATCGATTCCAGAAAAGTCGATGGGTTTCTAACCACAAACACACTTGGTTTTCAGAAGAATAGCTGCAAGGAAAACTGCACAGATAGATAGGAAGTCAGGCTCACGAGAAGACCATTTAACAGCCAAATCTGCAAATTCCAGCTATAAAAACTGGCTTTGTGCATCGAAACACCTAAGGCACCAATGTAATGCAGAGGCAATGCGATTAGCTCTGGGAGGAAAGACCGGATCAGATTCTGGTCACCAATCAAGGCGGACAAACTTGCGCTAAGGGCTGACCAAACAAATCCCATATGTGAAGACACCTGGATAACACACTTTTGAAAACTGTATGCATCAGTTGGTGGAGACTTTGACTCCATTGAGTCCAATTAATATTCTGTTCCTTGTGTCTCTTCTACTAGCCCAAATGACATCTCAAGAACATGAAGTTTAAAAACTCAAGAGCACCGGGATCTGACAGCTTGTTGAATCGCATGCTGAAGGAGTTTCCTGACGAATGGGCTGCGTTCATATCGATCCTGTTTGGGCAAATAGCCACGTCTCATCATTTACCATCTTCATGGCTGAGAGCAATAGTGGTTCCAATCCAGAAGAAGGGGATTGGAGAAAACCTAAAAACGTACACCCTATCCCTATGCTCGACTTTATCAGCAAGCTATATAGCTCCATCTTCTTGGACTAGTTCAACTCGTGGTGTAGGGAGACTGGCTGCTTTGACACATTTCAAGGGGATTTAGTACAAGCTTTTGACCAAATTAATCGACGCAAGTTATGGTAAAAACTGGTAATGAAAAATTGCCCAACACCTATACTCCATCCCATCTTAGCAATGCAATCTTTCACCACGCTAGGAGTCAGGCTGAACAAAGCCGGCATGCTTTCAAATGAAAAAAGAACTTTCTGAGGCATCAAGTAGGGTTGCCCATTGGCTCCGACACTCTTTAACTTCTTTCTGCAGGTCCTCCCATAAGCCTTCGTCTCCAATAGGTCTTTTCCCCCCAAGGTCAGTGGTGTTCAGGTACCACGCCTTCTCTACATGGAGGATGTCGGTCTGCAAAGACAACTCAATGCTTTCCACTCCTGTATTGGAAAAAAACAACCTGGAGATCAGTAAGGGGAAAACCAAAATCGGTACCTTTGGTCCTGGGAAGAGGGGACAAAATCGACATTCATGGTACATCGACAGAGAAATAATCGACCAGGCGCAATCCTTCAAATCCCTAGGGGTATGGCTGAGTAACTCTGTAGTAGAGACAACAATGTCAACTGTTTCTTCTAACAAAGATGAAAACCCTCACCAGCCAAGCATCTACCCTTAACAGGAAGTTCAGTCGCTTCTCTACTGTGCCATTACTGAAGTACTACAAAGCCAACGTGGTACCAGCCCTAAGGCATGGGGCAGAAGCCCTGTTCAATCTTCCTGACTCTCTATGGAATCGACTCGAGGGGGGGAGTTTGAGAAAAAGGTACTGGGTCTCCCCCTCTCCACTCCGATTGCAGTTATCTGGAGAGAGCTGGGCCTTAACTCCCTGAAACTTTCAGTTATCTGGAACCGTTTGGCTCTATTTAAGAAGTGCCATGACCCTGCTCGCCTGGCAATCCTGGAAATGGTGCACAAAGAAATGCTTGCCGGCCTAAATACGATGTTGGAGAGATGGTGTGTAACCAGAATGTCTCTCTAGAAATCGGCAACTCCATAGACCAACTGCTGTCTGACCGTGAACAGGTAAAAAGGAAAATCAAAGATAATGACTGGATCCAAAGTCAGGAGCAATTGATAAATTACAAAGCAGTTGCGGATCTACCTCCAGAAGCCTGCATCCTTAGCACACCATGCGAATACCTGAAACTGTTTCTTGACAAAAGGGCCAGGGATCACTTTTTGAGAACACGGATGAATTTACACCCCACCAACAAGATCAGAGCAATTTGAGGCCAGTTCGTGGAAAAATCATGCCAATATTGTCACAACATTGTGAAAGTAGAGTCATTGTCACATCTAATGGCTATATGTCTAGCTTTGAAAGACCACCGCACCAAACTCTTTCACCCTCTATTCTTGGACTTTGCAGTCACAGAGGTGGAAAACTGGTGGCCATCCCTGATGTCCGGTCAAAATACTGCTCATGTATTGTCAGTGGTGAAGTTCCTGACAGAGGTCCTCCCGGAGAGTGGAACTTTTCAAATCTTTTAAAAAAATGCGTTGACATATAGTTGTAAACTGCATAAATGTTTTGTTCTAAATTGAAAATGTTATTCTTTGTTGCTAAAAAGAATTGATGATTCAATTTTGATGCAAATAAAAAAATAACAAAAATAACAAAATCATTAGGGTAAAAACAAATTGTAAGATTTTTCAAGCAAAGTTGGCAGCATGTCGTGAGAAGGGAGTTGGGGAGGTAGCGGGCCAAGCAGGTTCAGAGGAGCAAGGGAACCAATCAGGATGTAGGGATTTGTGCTCCAGGAGCTGCAACAATGTTCCTGAACTTGCTGATGGTCGCATGCAGTATAATTGTTCAGTCTCTGTGGGATACTCTCGCCTGTGCTGTCTCCAAGCACAAGGGTCCAAATAGCTTTTACCAGCTTTTCCACCTGTGTAATGAACTGTGTGTCAAACTGAAATCTGATTTTTTTGTCAGTCAGCACATGTTGATGTCATTGAAGGGTGGGATGATTAATGTCAAGATGTCATAAACGGGTGTTCTGGTTTTTGTTCCAGGAAATGTTTTATCCACTCAGAATGCCCAATGTATAGGATTCTTTAGGGGCTCAGTGACGAGCATCCAATCATGTATTAGAACTGCGCTAAAAGTTTAACTAATGTGGATTTTGCAAATGTGTGATTTTCTCACATAAATATTGTAGCCCAGATATGCGGTGTTGAGAAAATGTTTTCCGATTCAGTTACACCAAGCTGCCTGGTTTTCTCCCAGCTGATTTGAACAATAAACACTGTGCTCTTTTTTATCCAGTTGATACATTTTGTATTTTTCTTGGATTTCTCAGCAGATACAAGATACTGCAACATTGCTTTGTCACTGCCCCTCAAACGTCCAAGCACAATATGCACTCCAACACTAGGTATAATGCTGTCCCTAGTAACCTTATCCATCCCTTCCACTGGGAGTAGCCTTAGCACTACATGCTCTACAAAATGGATGCTTCAAAGCTATGCATCTAATTAAACAGTCGTGAATTGTGGAATGTACCCACTATATGTTGTTAATATTTGTCATTGTCAAAAGTGTACTTGTCTTGATGCACTAGTCATCTATCATCCGTATGTGATTCAGACCCCATTAGAAGGAAATTATGTTTTTACACAGTAAAAGCAAATGACAAACACTAATCTGCCTGCTCAGAATGAGTGTTTCCCTATCTAACTATGGAGTCTGGGTTTCCCTCATGGTCCCTTGTTTAGTAAGGGGGTTTTATAATGCCATTTCTAGGCTGTATTCATTGTTTCTAAAGGTAGACAGATTGTCTACATGGTCTCTCTGTCGGATCATACAGTGTAATTATTGTTCTCATAACTAATTTTTGATAGATTTCTTCACTGATTCATCATTTGGGAATGCTCTCATTTACTCTACTGTCGACTCCTGTCAGTCATACTAAGAGGGTGGCCCTCTTTCCTTTCACCTGAATGTCTAGATAGTCCTCTGTTTAAGAAGTATCTGGCACCACCAAATCATCTTCTTCTTCTTCTTCTTCTTCTTCTTCTTCTTCTTCTTCTTCTTCTTCTTCTTCTTCTTCTTCTTCTTCTTCTTCTTCTTCTTCTTCTTCTTCTTCTTATCCTTCTCCTTCTCCTTCTTCTTCTTCCATGAACATTTGCTGTAGGCTCTGTACAGCAAAAGAAAATCCAAAGTTTAAGACTCTTTGCATTGTCCACAAGACTTTCTGGGGCCTGGGTGCACTGTATCTATAACACTCTTTTCCTAAATCCTTGCCTTCCCAAGCCCTCTGCTCATGTTTCTCCAACTCTCTGTGGGTGAGCTGCTTCTCCAAGCAGAGACATGGGTGAGATCTTTATCTGTTGCAGGTGCCTCCTTCTGGAAAAGCCTCCCTGTCTCTCTTCACCTTGAGCTGGATCTCCTTATGTTCTGGAAATTCTTCAAGACTTTGCTCTTTGCCTCCTCCTTCTCTCCCCCTGCTAACCACCTCTTTCTTCTCTCTCACTCTCTCTCCTCTACTTCTGCTCAGTTTTGCTGACTGGCTGCCTGGTGTACCTTCAGAGCCACACAAGTCGCCAGCTGTCCTCATCAGTCTCCTGCACTTGCCCCCTGACCTTGCACTTGCTGCAGCACTACTGCACTCAGTTACAACCCATAATGGTGGTTTATCTGCACTTAACCCACGTTCTGACGGGACTGGCTGGACTAGGACCCTATTGGCCACCCCCACACACCTCATTTTCTGTTCACCTGCATAATCTGAATATACCATGCCTAGTAAGATAGTTCATCTTTCCTTCCCTATGTTTTCCCCTCCCATGCATGGTTGCGGTTTGAAACACTTGTGTATGAGAGCATAATAAATAATCAATCAATCAATCAAACATCGACTATTATTCTGTAAAGCTTTATCAAGTCTTCGAACAGAACTCTTTGGCAATTTCCTAAAAGATCAAATGACTATCACGCCTGAAGACTGGTGGGAGACACCGAGGCAAGGAGAAAGAGTTTCAAATATCAGCGTGGTGGAGTCAATCTTGCATCAAGTCTTCAAGCGCAGTGACAAAGCTTGACTTTTAATGACACGGACAGAGAAAGTCAATGGGCTTGTAAGAAAGCCACACATTTGGTAACTAGGTCTTTGTGAAAGGTGAAAGACTTAACATAAGTCAAAACATCATGAATAAATGCATTACAAAATATATTATTATTATTATTATTATTATTATTGTTATTATTATTATTATTATTATTATTATTATTGGTTTTTTTTAGCACGGACCTAGATTCGAGAAGCAACAGAGTGCTTTACAGAGGTATACACCAATACAGATACATAACAGTGCGCTTTACAGAGGTACAACATTATAGATGCATAACAGAGCACTTTTCAGAGGGAACAACAGAACAGATATACATGGGGGTAAGATACAGCAGGGCACAGACGAGTGGTACAGCTGTATCGGGTGGTGGGGAGGAGAAGGGTGGGTGGCCTCTGGAGAGTCAGGTAACACAAGGGGAGACGAGATGGCCTAGGTTTTGAGGAGGAGAGATTCCTTGTATACGTGGTTCTAGAGTTATTTTCTGAATTGTGGAAATGTGGGGATGAGACTGATGCTGACAGGGAGGAGGTTCATGGTCTTGGGGTGTAGGCAGAGAAGGATTGTTTTCTGGTCCTTTCCTTTTTGCAGAGGCATATTTCAGGTCTGCATATGTCCTGGCATCTGGTGGTGAGCTGTCCACCGGATATCCAGAGTTTCTCTGCATGTTAGCTGGGCGACTTAAGGGCTACTGCCTTGTAGATGATTCAGCAAGACTTGAAGGTGAATCATGCATGCAGTTGGAGCCAGTGAAGGTCAATGAGCGCCGCAGTGATGTGGTTGTATCTGCGTAGACCCTTGATGAGGCATGCAGCCAATTGTAAAACACTTCTCATGGGCACAAGGGAGGACGACGAGAGTCCTTCAAGTAGTGCATTGCCCCCATCCCAGTGGGATAAGACCAGTGCTTGAACAGTAGATCTAAGGGTGTCTGGAGGGAGGAAGGGCTTGATCTTTCGCAGGATGGAGAGTTGATACCAAGCTGTGTGAGTTTTCTTAGCTATGTGTGTCTTGAAGGCGAGGTGTTTGTCGAAATGGAACCTGAGGGACTTGCCACAGGAGGTGAGCTTGGGTTTGAAGCCCTCCGAGTTCATGGTTGATAGTCAGGTCTGTATGTTTGGGTGTTTAGTGTTGTTGGTGAGGAGTAGGAATTCGGTCTTGGAGGGGTTGAGCTTCAAGTATGCATTGGACATTCAAGACGGGATCAGCGAGAGGAAAGTTTTGTGCCTATGGATACCCTTGATGGTGTTGATCTTGAGGTACAGCTGTGTGTTGTCAGCGTATTGGTGGATGTGGATTTTGTGTGTGGCTAGGAGGGCTACCAGTGGCTCCATGTATAGATTGAAGATCACTGGGGAGAGGATGGAACCCTGCGGGACTCCACATGTGATGGGTAACATTGGCTATGTAGAGGAGTCCACTGAAACTGTTTGCGGTTTGCGAGGCAGGACTTGAACCAGCATTGGAAGCGGTTGATGATCCCCATGCACCAATGTAGGTTGTCTGTAAGCCCCTGGTGGTCTACTGTGTCATAAACGGCCAAGTGATCGAGTAGAACCTGGAGCAGGGGTGGCAGGCATCAAGGTTGTTGAGGGTGTCATTGACCACTTGTATGGTTGCTGTCTCTGTGCTGCGTCTGGGCCTGAATCCAGATTAGTAGGTTTGGAGGACATTGTTGGTGTAGATGTGTTGCAGTTGTGTGGCTACTGCTTTATCAATGATCTTACCTAGTGAGGGATGATGTGTGATGGGGCGATAGTTACGTAGGTTGTTTAGTAGAGAGAGGAATTGTCCTGTTTTTAGAGTCAATGGGAAGGCACTTTGAGTTAGGGAGCTGTTGATGATCTTCAGGTAGGGATGGAGAGCTTCTGTGAGGAAAGGGTCTTGAGGATGGATGCTGCGAGGATGTTGTCTGTGTATGATAAGGCTTTCAGGGCAGCCCAGGGTTCTACCAGGTACTCTGTTGAGAGTGTCTGGAGTGTTATCCAGGCTGTGGAGATTTCACAAGGAGGGACATGTGGTGGATCTGTAGATGCAGAGATGGTGTCTATGGGCTGGCAAATGTTACTGATTTTGGCAATGAAGAAGGTGTTGATGGCAGCTGATTTTTCAATGATATGATATGATATGGCATTTGTAACGCAGTATACACAAGTGTTTCAAGGCACGACGAGGCAGGGAGGGGTGGAACAAGGGGAGACAGACAACGATCCTACTAGGCCAGGTGTCATTCTGATCGTGCAAGTGCAAGGGTAGAGGGGACTGGGAAAAGTGCAAGGGGAAGGGGAGAGGGGGAAAAGTGTTGTACATGGTTAGTAGAATACAAGATAAATAATGGGGCCAGCTGGTGGCAAGTGGAAGGAAAGTGCAGTACATGGTTAGTCATGGTGTGTGTTATGGCATGGTTGGGTATCGGGGTGATGCAGTGCTTGACCACTTTGCAGGAGGGCTCTGCTTTTGTTGTTAGCTTCTTCTATGGTATTCTGATAGAAGGAAGCCTTGGCTCTGTTGATGAGGTGTCAGTGGATTTCTTGGAGTATCTTGAGGAGTGCCAGGTCGGATGTGGTCCTGGAGCAGCAGCAAGGTGTTGACGGTTTCAGTTTGCAGGTGTGTTGTTTCAGAGTTGCGTCTCGGAGAGGGTGGCATGAGCGCTTCCAGTAGAAAGTCGCAATTTGTTTGGAGGTGTTCGCTCCGTGTAAAGTGTTGGTTGACTAGGTCTTTTGTGTGGGTTTTGGTAAGTTTTTGTAGGAATTGAATGTTTATCATCTGGGTTTCTGCTGGGAGTGCTTGACTGGGTGGTGTGCAGGATGTTAAAAAGCACAGCTAGGTGGTCAGACCAGTCAAGCGGGAGAGGAGAGCTTTAGTGAGGGGAAGTCAGTGCTGTGAAGAGGAGGTCGAGGATGTTAACTTTTTCCTGTGCTGGGCCTTTCGTGTGCTGTGTGAGGCTGAGGGAATCAAGAAGGCTGAGGAGAGCTTCCTTCATAGGTTTGGTGGTCTTGTTGCCTGGGAGGTTGAAGTCAATGGGCCTCATTATGAGGTTGGTGGTACCCCTCTGGTGCTATCAGCGGGTTGCTCCCAACCCCGTTATACCGAATCCGGAACCTGGCTTCCTGGCACCAAGGCACCAGATGTTGTAAGTCCCCATTCCCATGCTGACGGTGCCGGTGCTTCCATGGCAACTCCTGTAGCAGGGGCTGCAGCACCCGGCAGGCAGGCAGACTTGTAGTGTGGCGGTCCAGACACAAGGGTGCTTACTGGCACCCTTGTTTCCAGACCGCCACACTTGTAATGAGGCCCAATGTCTTGACTATGACCAGATGTACAAGATGTACAAGATTCACTAGTGGTACTATAGAGGTGTCTCTTCCACAGAATGTATTTGGCTCTGAACTTTAACTACTTCATTAATTTCTTACCTTAGTCTGCCATCATACTCCATTTAAATGTTCTTGTGTTGTTTACATTGTACTAGTTGTTCTATAGATTCTACCAGACTGGCCTTACTAGACTTGAATGTTTTAGTGCTGGAGGCCAGTGATTCCTGTGTGTTTAGTAACTATTTTTGTAAGGAATCAATTTGGTGTTGATAATAAGGCATTTCAATCACTGTTTCTTGGTTTATAGATTGCCATCATTATTTTTTCAATTGTCATACATGCAACTCTGCATTCGAAATATCTTTCAGGACTTTTTCTGAAATCTCTCTCAATGGCCCTCATTACGACCCTGGCGGAAAGTGACTGACCGGACCGCCACAGCGTAAATAGCGTTTCCGCCATTGCACGATGGAGCAAAGTCCGGCCCATTCCGACCCATCGGGCACGAGCACCACGCCATGGCGGAAGTGCAAAGTCTGCGATGGCGGAAATGACCCCAAAACGGCCCACACCGCCGCCGTACGGCGCCCTAGGTGCAATACCGCCACCCCTCTTAGCGGACACCGCAGTGAGCGCCAACCGGAAAGTACGGTGACCGTAAATATACGGAAACGGAAGTAAAAACATGGGCCCGGAACGGGAAACATCCCGCCGTACACCTATAAAACCACTAAAACCACACAACCACTAAAAACACTACCCTGAGACACACCCCAACCCGTCATCCACCCTAGCGAAACCAAGAAAAATGGGAAAAGTAGCGAAGAAAGCGTGCGACCGCAAGCGGCAGGTCCACTTCTCCCGTGAGGAACTCACCGTGCTAACAGAGACCCTCCAGGAGAATGCTGCCGTCGTCTTCTCCACGCAAATGACCAGGACGGCACTTGCGAACAAGAAGGCCATATGGGCTCTGGTGGCACAGTGTGTAAATGCGGTGGGGACCGCACCCCGCAACCCACAGCAATGCAGAAAGCGATGGGACGACCTGCGGATACGCGTCCGCAGCATACTATCTGCCAACCGCAACATTGCCACAGCCACCGGGGGAGGTCCTGAATCACCCATCAAGTTGACCCCCTGGGAAGAAATCTGTGCCTCCACCATCGGAATGGAGAGCATCGAGGGAGTCGGAGGGATGGAGAAAGGAGTGCAGACATCCGAAGAATCAGGTAGGTGTCCCAAATAAAACAATGCTAAAACCACAATGTCCAATCATGTGAAGTACCATGTGTCCACATAGTGCAACAGAAACACATGTCCAGGAGAACGTCCACACACATCGGCCTGATAGCGCACATTAAAACCACAATAAATACATAAATAATTAAAAACCCCCAAAACACCCACTACACGTGCAGCAGGCACACCCTAACTGCAGGCTGCCAAACAACTGCACCCTCACTCCACACACAAATGAAACCACCTCCAAGGCCCCGACCCAAATCACCCTCAGGTACCACCCCAATGCATGTGATACAATGCCATTCCAATACCCACAGACCCATCAATAACCTCGCCCTCCTTTACTCCACCACAGGGTCCGATCCAAACGACGAGCTCCAGGACACCCCTACCAGCACACCTGCAAAGAGGGCCAAGACCAACGGCCAAAGACCCTCCACCTCAGGTGCACGGATCAAGACATGGCAGCAGCACAAATCAGGTGGCAGCACAGAGGAGGGAACATCAACAGGCACCCCAGCAGCCAGCATGGCCACACCACCACCACCACAGGTCCCCCCAACGGATGCCACAGAAGGCACTGCCTCTGGTGGCAGCAGCACCATAGGTGACACCCCATTGATGGCAGCATGCTCCGACACAGAAAACGGGGATGTCGAAGTCAGATCCATCCATGACCTGTCCCAATCCCCCTGTCTGTCCCATCCCGTACAACATGAGGATACCACGCAGGGGCAGCCACAAGACGACGACTGGCCATCCCCCACAAGCCCTGTGGCAAGGCAACATGAGGACAACAGCCCCTCTGTGACACCCCCGCAAATGGCCATGGCCCAGCAGAGGCAACAGTCCCTCGACCAGTTAATCGTGCAACAGCAGCAACTGGCCACGCTCCTCAAGGACCATGCCGATGAGTGTGGGGGCACTAAGGCAGACATAGAAACATCAACCGAGACACTTAGGGCAGAAATTGAGAGAAGCACCGAGACACTAAGGGCACAAATGGAGAGTAGCACCGAGAGCCTGAGAGTCCAAATGGAGAGTAGCACCGAGAGCCTGAGAGTCCAAATGGAGAGAAGCACCGAGAGCCTGAGGGGGGAACTGCATGCGACGTCCAAAGACGTATGTGCCGAACTTGCCGCTGTGCGCCGTGTGCTCACTGAGCTCTCACAAACACTTAGGGACATGCATGGACGTGAGCAGGCAGAGACGTCATCCGTCGCAAGTTCCGTCCAGGGCAGCCCCCAACGTAGATCTGGGAGGAACCTGCGCTCCACAGCCAGGGGTGCCCCTGATACCCGGAGAGGGGGCTTGTAATAGCGACAGCCCACTGACAATGAGCATCTTTGGACACTGGTGTTCGGGGGGGAGGCAGGAGGGTGGAGGGGGTGTGTTGGGCTCACTTGGGTGGCGGGTCGATAGGGTGTTCAATATGATATCACATATGCCATAAACAGTGCACGAACAACCAATGAGATGTGTGGACAATGATCTTTGTGTACTAGGCCATCATAGGCGTACAGTCCATATTGTGCATGTCCCAGACACACACAGTGCCACGAGTACCGTGTCCATGTATCAGCCACCAGGCGTGAGTGCTAGAAGCATGCATCTATGATATGCTGACGAATGTCACGGCCCTCCTGTGCCTCGGGGACTCCTTGAGGTGCTGCCACATCCCCACCCTCATCATGACCATATTCAGGTGCTTGCAGTTCTGCGTCAGGGGGCATGGGCACATTTCTACGTACGCACATGTTGTGGAGCATGACACATGCCATGACCATCTTTGCAACCTTCTCATGGCGGTACAGGAGTGCCCAGCCAGACCTGCTGAGGCAGCGGAAACGAGTCTTCAGTAGGCCGAATGCCTGTTCAATGACTACACGGGTACGTGAGTGGGCATGGTTGTAGTCCTCCTCATGCTGGTCCCGTGGGTTCCGGACTGGTGTGAGGAGCCATCTCTTCAGTGGATATCCAGCATCACCTGTATGTGGACGATAAACGGATTATGTGGAATGCCATTGCTACGTACGCACCCCCCCCCTTCCTGCCAGGTCATTGCCGAATCACATACCCCACATTATCATGCATGTAATGAGACTCACCGAGTAGCCAGGATCTGTTCCCTGCGTGTCGCTCCATGTAGCGTGGTATTGTAGAGTTCCTCAAGACCATAGAATTATGGGTTGATCCAGGGAATCGGGCACAACAATGTGTAATGATCCTGTTGGAGTCACACACCATTTGTACATTCAGGGAATGAAATTGTTTTCGGTTGCGGTACTGGGCCTCCATGGCATGTGGGACGACCAATTCCACATGGGTGCAGTCGATGGCACCAATGCAACCCGGTATGCCGGCAAGTGCATGGAATCCCACTTTTGTGTTTGTAATTTCCTGCTCCGAGCGTGGTAGGCAGATGTAGTCGTCTGTGTGCTGCAGGAGGGCATCGAGCACTTGCAATAGTGTCCGTGAGAACAGTGGCTGAGAAATGCCATGCAACTGTCCGACTGTGTGCTGGTAGGTGCCTGTGGCCAGGAAGTGTAGTACAGACACCACCTTCAGTAGGGGTGGGATGGCGGTTGGGCTATCTATCATGCTGACAAGGTCAGCCTGTGTCATGTCCACAATGGCGGTTATGGTGTCCCGGTCCAAACGGTAGAGGGTGTGGATCTGCTCAGCAGTGAGGTCGAACGGATGTGCTCGGAGGCGTGGGATTGCGGGCTGCCTGCGTGGTGGTAGTGGCTGTGCTGGCGGCCCTTGCTGGCCCTGCCTTGGCCTCCTCCTCCTCCTGCGTCCCCTCCGTGCGGCTGGTTGTAGTTGGTGTTCGTCTTCTTCTTGGAGTCGGAGTACTTGCAGTGCTATCAGGTCCCCCATGGCCAACATCGCGAGTCCTGCCGGTAGCATTTCGGAGTGGGTGTGGTTGTGGGAGGAGACTGGGTGTGCAATTTATGTGTTTGCAGGCTGTATGGCCTCCACCTGTGGTGATTCATTCCACCTGTGCAAGCTGCTCTCCCCTTTGGCCGAGCACGTCCCGCACACAACGCTGCAATTCGAGTAATGGCATGTATTTGTACCCGATGGCCGTGTGACATTTGTTGATATGTACATTCGGCTATGGTCCCATTGCTTCACATACAATCTTTGCAGTCGCGAACAGACTTGTGAAGGGTCAGTGGAACGTAGTACTCGAGTAACGGTGGGCCCTCATGCATCACTGTACCGAGTTGCACCGACGGGCGGGGCGTCCCATTTGTGGGTGAAGGCAGTTGCCATTTTCACACACAGCCGCACTAGATGGATTAATTTGTGATTTCAAACGGCCACAGATGCCTTTCCGACGTGATGTTGCAAATGAGGAATTCGAAGGGCGGCGCTTTCGGTTGTCAGCTAGCGGCGAGGAGATGCCCACAGGTCTGACTGCAAATATAACGTTCTATTGTTCAATGTCCTTGAGACAGGGGCCATGGCGAGGGTGCAATGATTGATATGAATAGTTTGGGATGCGCAATAGCGACGTGGGCGATGAGGCCGGTCGTTCCCAAATACATGTTACTTCACAACACTGGAATTACGGGCTGGGGCACAGTGGATTTAGCAGGCTGCATAACGCACAGACTCAATGGATATTTCTAATGTTATGTGAGTAAATATTCAGGCGTTTTTATACCGGGATGAGGGAATGATGAATGGATGCATGGGCAGATGATTTGATACAGAGTTTGCCATGTACAGGGCTTCTTGGAATCTATCCGCCTCCCCTGCGCTATGTGATGCAGGGCTGCCATAGTGGGACCATCGTCTATCTGGCCTTGTTGAGCCCTCCCTTTCTCGACGCGCCTTCAAGCACTTGTGTCCATGCACGTTAACATTCCCATTTGATGCATTCTGTTTTGACAGACGCATGCACAGGTACACTCGTTTGTGATGGTGTTTACACCTCGAAATAGATGGTTATGAGTCGCAAGTGGTTTTGGGGTGGTGATGATCCTTTGGAGTGGGCTAGCATGCATATGGCTGTGGATTTAGTGTGATCATTGAAGTGAGTTGTTCGGATGTAGTTCTGATGGCCATTCTGTTCTTTTTCTTTTCTTTTGGTTGACAGGTATCTCCTCCCCTTTTGCCACTGCCATCTGTATGCCACTCCTGCAGATGGCTTTTACTCCCGACACCTGCTGCTTCGTGTTAATCAGTGGAGCAGCATCACGATCTTATGGGACGATCGCCAATGGGCCACATGCCCTTACGCAGTACTAGTGGCTCGGAGCAACATTTCGGCCTTTCAGCTGGACTAGTGCCTCCCCATTGGGACGGCCCTGCGGTTCTGTGCGCTTCCATGTTGCCTTTTCGTACGTGAATGTGGCTCTGTGTACCATGATGGAACAGGGCGTCACACAAGTAGTAGCTGGTCATTTCTTGCGGATGCAGCCCA
Organism: Ambystoma mexicanum; assembly: GCF_040938575.1. Lineage (NCBI taxonomy): Eukaryota > Metazoa > Chordata > Amphibia > Caudata > Ambystomatidae > Ambystoma > Ambystoma mexicanum. The sequence continues at coordinate 135,689,968 of NC_090935.1, forward strand.
CAATGGTGTAATGTGTTTTGGAGTTCATGGCCTAATGGCTGTATGGGCTTGGTGATTTTGTTGTGCATTAAATTTCTATTCTGATATGGGCCGTGTTGCGTTCTTCTTTGAGAGTGATGTGGCATATTCCTATTTGGGGAGCGATGTATTGTGAGGAGATCTGCATTGGGTTCCAGATTCGGAGTTTAGTTGCGTGGTACTGTGCTGGGCGCGTTTGCCTACGAAGACCAGTGAGGTCAGGGATGGGGGGCTGCCAATATGACAGTTTGAATGTTGTCATGCTCAGGGGCGGGGGATTGGGTTTTGTGTAACAGATGCCGGTCAGCCAGGTGGACTGGTGGAATGATGCGATTTTCGGAATATTGCTGGTCACAGGTGCCTGTGTTTGCGTGCGTTTCGGGGGGGGGACTGTGGTCATGTCCATTGGAATGGCTTCTGTATTCGTGCCATCTGTGCCCTGCAGCTCCCATTGGCCCCTCTTGTGAATCTTTTGTTTGTTGGCATGCATGGGTGACTTGTACATTTCACTGGTTGCATTGTGACTTCATTGCACCTATGGGGAGTTGTACTTTGTGGGCAGGGAGCGGTGTACAGGCACTCAGTGGGGCCGTTTACGGTTGATTCGCGATGCCGTACTTCTCACCATGGCGGATTGGTACTTTCCGCCGTGCTTGATGGCGTTAGGTACATGTCCGCTAGGGTCGGAATTCGCGTACCCTTGCGCCATGGTGGTATTTACGGTTTGGCATGGCGCGCGCGCGCGTACTTGGTGCAGTTAGCGTTAGCGTTCACTACGGTGTCGCTAATGGCATCGTACTTTGCGGTGACGGGTCGTAGTCGCACCGAGCGCTATTCGATGGCGGTATTGCATTTCCGCCATCGTTTTTCGATTTCCGCCAGGGTCGTAATGAGGGCCAATGTCATGTTTTCTTCTTTTCTTAACGCTTTTGTGAAGGGTTGGCACTCTGATCCTCTTGTCAATAAAATGTTGTCAGTTGTACGGTGGTTGTTGAATTCATTGCATGATAGAGTCTTTTTCTTGGGCTAGTTGGGTTCTGCTGTTTGTTTTAGATTGTGTTGCAATGCTCACACTCTTTTTTTGCATCAACATCTTTTAAGATTACTTTTACTGCCGTTGCTTAGCTTTCTTGGAGTTGCATTCTTATAGCCACAATGCCATCTTGGAAACAATTGGTAAAAAGTGGTATGTTAATTTAGTTCATTATACATAAGATCAATAAAACCCCGCTCAAAACCTAACTCCACGGTCCGAGGCCAACCTTACATGTATGTACTAAAAGGAGCACAGGTAAACAACCTTTAGTCCATATAATTATTCATCTGTCTGAATGAAGATGATTAGTAATAACCCCTACCTATTAGTCCTGAAATAATGGACTTGGTGTGTCACATATATTGATACATTAAATCATTTTAATTTGTATATTCAACATTGATAAAACATAGTTAAGACAGCTTATTTAAAACACACTGTGTAACCCAAGATTATGACCCACATGGTGGGTATAACACCAATCTCATGGGATGAAATATACCACAACAGTTATAACATAAATACAATTTTTGCAGACACAAGACAATTAACATCCACTATACATTAAACAAAGTGCCATATAACAACATATCCCAACATGTTTCAGTTCTTCAGGCTTACAAATGCTGGAACTTTCTTAAGGGGAAAGAACCTTTTAGTATACGTTTTCACCACCATGTGATCCTGAGTCACGGGTTAAGGTAATCAAACAAGGGAGTCACCTATAAAGGATAATAACCAACATCAACAAATCAGACAGTAAACCATAAGATTATCATAATCAACACTGGACCTTTTGGACACTACAAATACTGTCCAAAAAAGGCTCTGAGGAAGGTCTAAAAATTAGACCCTCCCCTCAAACTACCAAATACTATACCTCTGTAAATGAAAGTATGTAGCGCTAAGGACATCTTGAGTGAAGTTTCTATTCGCTAAATGGGTACTCCAAGTCACCCTCCTGGTTCCATAACCTGCACAACAAATTAAACACAAACATAAAATCTAATGATTACCACAGCACGCACCTTTACATACAAGAGTTGCCATCACCACGTGCTCACACTATAACGCCTTATATTTATATAAGTGTGGGCACATACTACCACCAACTACCACCACAAAATGTTATCACCCAAAAAGTGTACCATCACCTTCTAAAATATTACCTATACTCTTCACAATAGAGTCAATTTCAACATTTCAAAATTTCACCATCACAATTTCTTATTTATTGTTTATATATAAATTATTGTTATACACATATGTTTGTTATTTTTACCACCATGTGATTATGACAATTTATTTGTGTCACTTCCATTTGCTAGCATTTCGGTATTTTTTGGTTATTTATTTGTATTTATTTTTCTGTTCCCGGGCTACTTATGATTGGGATCCATGTTTGGAATGATGTAGCTTCACTGATATGGAGTGTGGGCGCTTTTGTAAATTAAATTGGGTGGATTAGTCCTCAGCGGCAGTCCGTTTTTCATTTCTGGTGCAAGCCACGCATACGTGCGTTTTACTGCACGCGTTAAAGTACCTGCAGGATGTGTGGTCTTGTGTTTCATTAGTCTCTTTTTAGTCTTGTTGCCGTGTTACAAGCGTGCGTGGAAAGGCGGCGCCGCTTGTAGTGAGATCCGCAGTCTACAGCGGTGTTGATTAACTTGTCTAGATCAAGAAACGAGTGTATGGTGCTCTCTGTAGTTAGCCCCGTTGTCTTCGAGTAAGGTGTTTAAATGTAGAATAAGGTAAGAAACTTGCTTTTGGTTTAAGCAATATGTTGGTAATATTTGTTCTACCTTCTTTGATAGGGAGTTGGATTTGTTTATACATTTCTTTTCTATGTCTATCTTTCCTTTAGCATTGAGCAAAACACTGTGAGCTCTCTTGGCATTCTAGAAAGTGTTGATGGTGAAGTTCTGAAATTTTGAGATTGACTATAGGTAATATTTTAGAAGGTGATGGTACACTTTTTGGGTGATATATTGGATTATCACAAGTCCCCAAAAATTACGGGGCCAGGTAAGAGGCTGTACATTATAAACTGTCAGTAAGATAACGGCTACCAAATAGGGGAAGGACAACAGTAAAGAGCTACCATGTCATACGGGGCAGGATCGGGAGGGTGGGGAAACACCCTCACTACCCCATTACAACACATATGTAAAACATTATCGCCCCATAGGGAGAAACTGATCAAGTATAGCATTGAATGGACACAGGGGACGGACAACAAAATGATGACACCATGGCCGCCTAATGGTAGTTTCGATCCATATACCCAACATTCGCTACTGACCTATCTGCATAACACAAACAAAGGGAAGAAGTTGACACACCACGTGGAGGTGTTTAACTTATGGAGAATGTTCCAAGGGTCCCGACCAGGACCAAACGGAATGTTTAGTATGGGTGGAACAACGGAGGAAGAGAAGATTAAAGAGGGAGGAGAGAATGGGGACAAGGAGAGTGAAAGCCCACAGAATACGGGGAATGGAGAAGAGGAAGAGAAGAGTAACAACATAAAAGAAAAGGAAATAAAAAAGGAACAGAGCGATGATATACCCCTAGAGAAGATAGTGAAAAAGGAGGAAGGGGGGTTATATCCTTTAACAGAACTACGAGACATGGTTCAATTAAGGGCAGCTGAGGGGTACTCGAACCCCTCGAACCCGGCATACAGCCCGCCACCATATACAGCCACAGGTAACCACACAGAAAGGGAGCAGAGTAACACGACGGGATCAGCTCGCGCACAAATAGCCGCAGGGGAAGGAGGGATTGACAAAGAGCAAATATCAGGAATAGGACAGGATGACTGGGTAGCTGCGCAGGTATTATTAAAATTACGAGGGTCATTAACAGAAGAAGAGGAAGAGGTGGTAAGGAAAATGGACGTGGAAAACATTAGAAGGAGCGAAAAGAAAAGAGAAGAGGGGAAAAGAAAGGGGGAGGAGCTGTTACGACAAAAGGAAGAGATTTTGGAAGAACGATTAGCAGAATTAAGGGATGAGCAGAATACACTGATCAAGCAGCTCGAGAGAGAGGAAAGAGAGAGAGCACGGGAAAGGAAAAAAAGCAAGGATGAGTTGGACAGAATGAGGGAACGAACTGAGTAGAAAAGGAGAGAAGCAGAAAGTGCGAAGGCAGTAGCAGAAAGGGTATCGAGAGCAGCACTGCGTGAAAAGAAAAGGAAAGAAGAAGAGAAAGAAAAGGAAGTGGAAATATGGAGAAGAGGATTACTATCAGAAACGACAAGGAAATATGAAGAAAGAAGGATGATAGAAGGTATATTAGAGCAGGAAAGAGCGAAATGGGAAAAGAAGAAAGAAGAAGAAAGGATAATGGAAAAGATGAGTATTGAAGTAATGGACGAATTGAAAAGGAAAAGAGAGGAAATTGATAGAGAAATAGCGGAGAAAAATGAAGGGGAAAGAGAAGAACGTGGAGGGGGGAGTGAAGTAAGGAGGTATGTATACGGAGACACAGAAGTAGCAACAACCTTAGCACAAAGGGGAGCAATTGGCAATGAAGACAAGGGAGAAACGGGTCTAATAGATTTAAGAACAGCGACGATTAAGGGGGAAAAGATAGATTTGGGGTTGCCATTAATGGAGGACTTTTGCAGTGAGGAAGGAGAAGCGATAGAAAAGGAAGGGCGAGACAGTGAAAGGGAAAGCTTAGACAAATTATACATCACCCGGACAAACGGAGAATCCCCATGGATCTTCAGGAGAAAGGAAGAACTGGAGGGAAGTGAGGAGGAAGAGCAAGGAATAGCGCGAAGGCAGACACGCACAGCCACACAGTCACCATCCCGTCCCACATGCTCCACTACCTCACGTTCATTACGTGCAACATACCAATATAAACTAGTGCCCTTCTCACACGAACTAACACCCTATGCAGGCAGGCTTAGAGACCTCCCTGGACGCAGGCAGGAAGTACGAATACACACGCCCACATTAAATAAAGGAAATGGCAAAAGAAAGGGAAGAGATGGAGGAGAAACAGTTATGGACTCCATTGACGATGTAGAGAATAGGGAAGAAGAGGAGGGGTGTACGGATTCGATTGTGTCGGACCCAAAGGGCCAACAAGGACACAACCTAATGCCACTTTTGGAAAAGGGAGGGGTTAGACCACAATACGTCCCCTGGAAGCATGCAGACAAGGAAAACATAAAGTGCAGGCTTCCATCATTAAGTGGAGGTGCGGGAAAATGGATATATGAAATGGAAAAACACACTGCAGGACAGAAATTGGCAGTGGGGGATGTAAAGGGCCTTTTGATATCAATATTAGGGGATGCAGCAGATGACATCTGGAAGAGAGCAGGCTTCCCCGGGGTAACAATAACAAACACATAACACGATGTGGCGCCATTCGCAAATTGCAGACATGCTTTATGGCAGGCACTGAGGGTACAGTACCCGGACACATCAGACATAGGAGCAATTACGTCACGCAAGATGCGTGAAAACGAAGATCCTGTTGATTATATCCAGGAAATTCAAGAGAAGTGGCGTATGGAAACTAGAGAACAATGGGACAAGACACCAGCAATATTCTATCATATACTAGTACAAGGGCTCCCAGAAGCAGTCCAGAAACAACTGAAGAAAGTAGTGGGGATGGAAGCAAAAGCATGGCCAGAAATACAACTGACAATAGTGCAACATTGTAGGACATGGCAAGAAAAAATGAAGCAAAAGGAAGACAATAGGAAAACGGAAGAGGCTAAATTAGTACAGAAAAAACTTACTAAATATACAATGGAAGGCGCACTAATAACTACACCTGCAACAATGACTCAAAACACCGCACAAGTAGTAGCTGCACAAGATCCCTCGCAAATACAATCATCACAGACTGTAACACAACAGCTGCCGCCACTCAACCCATACACGACTAACATGGGAGGAGGATACTCAACGCCAGGAGCTGGGTATTATAATTACAACAGGGGAAGGGGAGGAATGATGAGGGGGAGAGGATACGGATATAGCACACAACAGCAGGGGGGAGGATTTCGAAATTTCTACCCCACCATGCAACCAGTATACCAGGACAACCCAGGAAGCTTTCCATGGCAGAACAGGGAACCACCGGTATGTTGGATTTGTGGAGTGGTAGGGCACATGTCACGCACGTGTAGAGTGAGACCGGGCACACCATCATGGATCGAACAGGGACAACAAGGGCCCACACAGGAACAGCGGGGCATCCAGCAACAGCAGATATTACAACAGGGAAATGGGCAGCAACAACCAGTAACACAACAACAGCCACAGACATATAGTGCCACAACAACAGGTAGCAGTGACACAACAACCCCAAGTACAGCAAGCACAGCAACCTGCCCAAATCCAAGACCATAACATAACCTCTACCAATACACAACTACAGCAAACACAACTGGGAAGGGTGACGGTCCTGGGACACAACCCTTACACAAGAAGTGGTCAATCATTATACCCTCAATAGGACAGCCCACAGACGGCCTTGGTGTGTCCCATCCTGTCGGTAACACCTAATAGTGCGGAGGAACCACGCATTGAGGTAACGATAGGTGACAAAAGATTATCATTCCTTGTTGACACGGGAGCGACCCGGTCTTGCATAAGGGAAGGTAAATTTAAGATGTCAGGCGAAGCCATGAACACCCAAGGATTTTCTGGGGCTAGGGGATTGGTTCCCTTTACTGATAACATTCCCTTATCGATTGGGGAGTATGACATGTCAGTACCGCTTTTATATTCTAGGGCCTCACCAGTAAACATACTGGGGAGAGACATAATGAGCAGGTTAAATATGACGATCTCCATTATGGAGGACGGCATAGTTTGCTCCACTCCAGGAATTAACATGCTCACTGCACGACAAATTTTGCAAGCATACTGTGGACAGACAGTGATTAGGGCTGAGCCAGTAGATGGTGAACTGTTCCAGTACGGGACAGACATGGCATTTGCATGGATGCCAGGAATTGAAGGAAAGATCTGGAGGAGGCCAGCAGCCTATTTGTTTAGACCAGAAACACCAGCCAACGAACCAGAAGGAAAGGTGATTGCAGTGAACTTAGAGAGCATTATAGCAACTGCTGATTACATTGCAGTACACGCCCATGATGGAGAAGGGAGAGCATGGAGGGCAGTGATAGCACTGACAGAGGGATGTAGACTCACCCAGGTGTCAGATGAGGACCTCTTCTCAGAAGAAAAGGAAGAAGGTGAAATGGTGTTTATGATGAGTGTAGAAATATGGCTTAGAGTGACGTACAAACAAGTGGCACAGAAAATTGCAATGGCACTTGAAGCACCCACATCCACCCCAGCTCCTGTAACGCTCACCTGATTCCCGTAGAGGCGCCGGTCTTGACTGGGCGTATACCGTATCTTCAAAGGTGATGTGTAACACACGGCTGGCTCTTTGGGCAGGACCTCTGTGCACTGTATGTCTGACTCGAAGGGTAAGATGTCTGCAGATAGAAAATATGGGATTAATGAAGTGGGTTATTGAATGTCTCTCTCTTCTTCCCTTTCTCTTCTCCTGTAGAACCCCAAAGGTTAACGCTCTCACCTTAGATAAGTGAACGCCGTGCTCTCCATCTGCCTCGGGGCAGGGTGCTGTAACCAGTTTCTTCACTGGATAAGGGGAGCAGGCCTCTTGACTTCAGAGGACTGCTGTCCGTCGTTTACTGCACGAACGGTAAGTTTCGAGTAATTCTAATGTCTTTAAAAGTCTTTAGTAATGATGTCTCTTGTTTTGCAGGGTTCCGGCGATGGCGGATGACGGGCTGAAGTGAGTTGAAGATGGAGCCCGTGTGATGAATAGAAGCGCCTGGAAGCAAGTAAGTGCGCGCTTGTTGCCTGCTTCACGATGCGCTCTAACTGTCTTTTTATTTTGGCTGGTACAAGTTCGGAGCGGCTGCAGGGTGCCGGAATACCCACTGGGTTAGATGTGGAAAGGAGTAATGGCACGTGAGTATTAAAGTTCCCCAATGTCTTTAAACGCACCTTGTTTTGTCTTTCAGATGCGGGATGCAGCGCCGAAGGCCTCCGGAGCGTGCGAAGAGTTGGTAAGCTTTTGTCTTTCAGATGCCGGAATGCAGTGCGAAGACCTCCGGTCGCACGAAGAGTAGGTAAGCCTTTGTCTTTCAGATGCCGGAATGCAGCGCGAGGCATTGGTGACAGCCGATGGACCAGGTAAGTGAAGAGCTGTCACTAAAGACCGTAATGCTAACCTGTTCTTTCTTGTCTTTATAGGTGTTGCTGAAGACTGGATTCAGGATGGTAAGCCTTTTTCCTTAGGCCCAGGATCAGATGCAGAAGACACGATGAGCGTTCTGCTGCAGAGGATGCAGAATAAAGCAAAGCAAGATTCATCCATCGGGTGTGGTTTAAATAGCCTCCTGTAGTGCTTAGTGGTCTCCTTCCACAGCCACGCCTAGATAAGAAAAGAGTTCCTGCTTTCCAGAAGAGTTCCAGTGTTCTGAACCTAGGGAGTGGCTCTCACCCCACCCAACAGGAAAAGTAGTTCCAAACAGAAGAGGATCAGAGGCTCAACTGGCAGGCAAGTAAGCAGCATGGTCTGCTGCAGGTAAATCCACCCAAGCATTATGAGCCCGGCGCTTCCAGCGCTAGGACTGGACATATTTATGAGCCTGGTGCCACTGGCGCCAGGACTGGGTCCAAAAGGTCCCAATTGGGACTGGTTGTCACTCGGAACCTGGGTTATGGATCTGCTTCCAAGGGAGTTGGAACCCTGACCTTTTGGAAGCAGAGATCATGACAGTACCCCCCCTCAAGGCCCCTCCCAAACCGGGCTTCTCCGGGGGTTTTGGCTTGTCAGGAAATGTTCGGTGAAATCTTTTGATTAGGCGAGGAGCGTGGACATATTCAGCAGGTTCCCAGGATCTCTCTTGGGGGCCGTAGCCTTTCCAGTCAATTAGGTAAAATAGTTTAGATTTGGAGATCTTGGAGTCCAGAATGCTTTTGACTTCAAACTCGAGTTCTCCATCAACTAGGATGGGTTTTGGAGATTTAGTTAGTCGGGTTTGAGGTTGCACGGGTTTTAATAGAGAGACGTGGAAGACCGGATGTATCTTCATGTGCGGGGGCAAGTCCAACTTGACCGCTACTGGGTTTACTATGGTAGTGATGGAATAGGGACCAAGGTATCTTGGGTTGAATGTGCGTGGCCCTTTTAGAGGTAGATATTTCGTGGATAACCAGACTTGATCCCCTACTTGATATTGAGGGGCTTCCTTCCGATGTTGATCTGCTCCTTTCTTGTATTGTTCTTTAGCCCTTTGAAGGTGAGAAACAGCTTCCTTAAAGGCTTGGGTGATTGTAGAATGCAGGTAGTCTACTGCTGGTGTTTCAAGATCTTGGAGGGGATCCAACTCCGAGGTTCGAGGGTGACTGCCGTATAAAAGAAAAAACGGGGTTTTCCCAGTTCCCGAATGGACAGAGTTATTGTAGGCATATTCGGCTATCCAAAGGATGTCTTTCCATACTCCACAGGACATTATAAAGTCTCTGATATCTTTTTTCCAAGACGGCCACCAGAAGTAGCGCTTGATCTTTTCTGAGGTCTTGGCCATACCGGGATGTCCTTCCATTAAAGAATCGTGATAACAAGAGATTACTTTTTTCTGTAAATCTGTGCTGGGCAGGTATAATCGTTCTTGGAAATACAATAAGTTGTCCTTTACTGCAAAGTCCTTTCCCTGCAGATGCCAATTCTGTATGTCTGCTGGAGTTACAAGTTGCCTGGCTTTATCCTTAACTTCCTCTATGGATTCTGTGGCGATTACACCCAGAATTCTTTGTTCGGGAATGATTGGTACAGGTTTAGGGTTGATCAAGTGTTCTTCCACTCCCATCCGAGAAAGGGCATCAGCTTTACCGTTTTTTGTACGAGGTCGATAGGCAATTATGAAGTCAAACTCGGCAAAGAATAATGCCCAACGGAGTTGTCTAGAGGATTGGGCTTTTGCGGTTTTCAAATATTGCAGGTTTCGGTGATCCGTAATCACAGTAACGGTGTGTCAGGCCCCCAGCAGATAATGCCGCCAAGCCTTAAAGGCAGACTTGATAGCCAGAAGTTCCTTGTCAGTAATCGTGTAATTGATTTCAGGAGGCGAGAATTTGCGGGACCAAAATGCCACGGGATGTAACTGATTGGTTACCGGGTCCTTTTGTGATAGAACTGCCCCCATGGCAAGGCTTGAAGCATCAGTTTCCACGATGTAGGGGAGTTCGGGGCGAGGGTGTTTTAAGATTGGTGCAGAGATAAATTTAGTGTTCAAATCCTGGAAAGCTTGTTCCGCCTCGGTAGACCATTCAAAACGTTTGTTTTTCTTTAACAAGGCAGTGATGGGCTGGACTATTCGAGAAAATTCAGGGATAAACCTGCGGTAAAAGTTAGCAAAGCCTAACATGCTTTGCACACCTTTTACGGAGGATGGTGATGGCCATTTGAGAACTGCATCGACCTTCTTTGAATCCATACGCACTCCGCTAGGTGATAATATGAATCCCAAGAATTCAACTTCAGTCACGTTGAAAACACATTTTTCCAACTTAGCGAAAAGTTTGTGTTGACGCAATCTTTCGAGGACCATTTTCACGTGTTTCCGATGTTCAGATTCCGATGAAGAATAAACGAGGATGTCGTCAATGTAAACAACAACACACACATCTATGAGCTCTCTGAGGACATCATTCATAAAATATTGAAAGGCGGCCGGGGCATTGCAAAGTCTGAAGGGCATGACCTGATATTCAAATAGCCCATATTTGGTGCGGAAGGCCGTCTTCCATTCATCGCCCTCTTTTACTCGTACCAAGTGGTAGGCTCCTCTAAGATCCAGCTTTGTATATATGCATTCTTTTCTGACTTGGTCCAGGAGTTCAGGGATCAAAGGTAACGGATATCTATTCTTGACGGTGATCTGGTTCAGGGAGCGATAATCTATACAAGTTCTAAGGTCTCCTTCCTTTTTTGGAATGAAGAACAAAGCTGAAGAAGCAGGGGACTTGGAAGGACGAATAAACCCATTTGCCAGGTATTGATCCAGGTATTGTCGAAGGTGAAGGTTCTCAGGCTCGGTGAGGGCATAAATTCTACTACAAGGAGGAGTAGATCCAGGTATCAGGTCTATCTGGCAGTCATAAGACCTATGAGGAGGTAGAGAGTTAGCCTGATCCTTCCGGAAAACATCTTGGTATTCTAGGTATTCGGGAGGTAACTGGGGAGTCTCTGAAGAAATTGCTGCCAGTGCAACACCATGTGGAGGGTGACAAGTAGAGACACATTCTGGAAACTGGACCGTTCTTGCTCGCCAATCGATCAGAGGATTGTGTTTCTCTAACCAAGGTATTCCTAGAATAATCTGAAACTGAAGAGCCTTGATCACATCGAACACGATCTTCTCATAGTGTCCATCTTGACTTACTAGCGTCACTTCTTGAGTGGTATGCGTTACTGGTCCGGAGGCTATCTCCGTTCCATCCACCGTAGTAATGACGTCCTTTACAGCCTTGGGACAAAGAGTTAGATTCATCCTCAAAACCATTTCATGATCCACATAATTGCCGATGGCACCGCTGTCGACGTAAGCTTCAATTGCATGTAATCGATCCGGATTATCAGGGCTAATGAGGACCATAGGTATCACGAAATGCGAGGTCACGGAACTGGTTTTCACGCTCGGCAAGAGGACCTCTATTCTTGTCGGGCGAGGTCGTTTCCCTGCTCAGAGTTTGTAACTTTGGTAACTGCAGCTCCTACTGCCTTCTTGGCAGGTTTCACCGGACAGTCTCGAAGAAAGTGCCCTGAGTTTCCGCAATAGAGGCATAATTGCAACTGTTTTCTCCTTTCCCGCTCCTTTTGTGTTAGAGGACCTTTCAGGCCCCCTATTTGCATGGGGTCCCCGGAGTCTACTCCTTTGGAAGGAGTTGGCGGTTTGGAAAATACTCGAGCATCAAACTTGGAACGATCGGCCTTCCTGTTCTGCAGTCTGTGATCTATTTGAACGACTAAGTCTATATAGTCCGAACAATCTTGTGGGGGATTCACTACTTGGGCTAACACATCTTTGAGCTCTCCACGTAGACCTCTATAAAACAGGGTAATCCTTTTGTCCTCAGGCCATTGAGTTTCCACTATCAGTCTGTTGAAAGACGCAATATAAGCCAAAAGGTCTTGATTACCTTGTCGCAACGAAAGAAGCTCATTGTCCAAGGCCTGCCCCTGTGAATGTCTTGCGAACAGTTTTTCCATATTGAGCTGAAAAGCTTGAAAATCATGGAGGACCGGATCATCTTGATTTACTAGAGGGATCGACCAGTCTGCCGCATTGCCACTAAGGTACGAAAGCGCGAAAGCTATTTTAGCTTGATCAGTTGGAAAGGCTGCTGGCCGGCATAAGAAATGCAACCGGCACTGATTGATAAATACTGCAAACCTCTTTGGGTCACCAGAAAATCGTTCGGGCGGAGCCAGAGGTACATTCCCAGGTAGGTTGATCTGCACTGGATTCATAGAGGATGTAGAAGGAAGATTTCCCCCAGATGCGGGTAACGGGGTCTGTCCGGCTTGTGATTGTAGCAATTGTCTAGCGAGATCATCTGTTCGCTCCGTGGAAATAATCAGTTCCCTTCTTAAAGCGTTCGTTTCCTGACGGGCTGCATGCACTTCTGCCCTTAGTTCCCCAAGTAACTGGGCTAGCTGGTCGGTATCCGAGGTTTCCATAGCGCCTGGACGGGAGTTTTGCGGTAGGCTTTGCGTTCTGTAACGCTCACCTGATTCCCGTAGAGGCGCCGGTCTTGACTGGGCGTATACCGTATCTTCAAAGGTGATGTGTAACACACGGCTGGCTCTTTGGGCTGGACCTCTGTGCACTGTATGTCTGACTCGAAGGGTAAGATGTCTGCAGATAGAAAATATGGGATTAATGAACTGGGTTATTGAATGTCTCTCTCTTCTTCCCTTTCTCTTCTCCTGTAGAACCCCAAAGGTTAACGCTCTGACCTTAGATAAGTGAACGCCGTGCTCTCCATCTGCCTCGGGGCAGGGTGCTGTAACCAGTTTCTTCACTGGATAAGGGGAGCAGGCCTCTTGACTTCAGAGGACTGCTGTCCGTCGTTTACTGCACGAACGGTAAGTTTCGAGTAATTCTAATGTCTTTAAAAGTCTTTAGTAATGATGTCTCTTGTTTTGCAGGGTTCCGGCGATGGCGGATGACGGGCTGAAGTGAGTTGAAGATGGAGCCCGTGTGATGAATAGAAGCGCCTGGAAGCATGTAAGTAAGCGCTTGTTGCCTGCTTCACGATGCGCTCTAACTGTCTTTTTATTTTGGCAGGTACAAGTTCGGAGCGGCTGCAGGGTGCCGGAATACCCACTGGGTTAGATGTGGAAAGGAGTAATGGCACGTGAGTATTAAAGTTCCCCAATGTCTTTAAACGCACCTTGTTTTGTCTTTCAGATGCGGGATGCAGCGCCGAAGGCCTCCGGAGCGTGCGAAGAGTTGGTAAGCTTTTGTCTTTCAGATGCCGGAATGCAGTGCGAAGACCTCCGGAGCGCACGAAAAGTAGGTAAGCCTTTGTCTTTCAGATGCCGGAATGCAGCGCGAGGCGTTGGTGACAGCCGATGGACCAGGTAAGTGAAGAGCTGTCACTGAAGACCGTAATGCTAACCTGTTCTTTCTTGTCTTTATAGGTGTTGCTGAAGACTGGATTCAGGATGGTAAGCCTTTTTCCTTAGGCCCAGGATCAGATGCAGAAGACACGATGAGCGTTCTGCTGCAGAGGATGCAGAATAACGCAAAGCAAGATTCATCCATCGGGTGTGGTTTAAATAGCCTCCTGTAGTGCTTAGGTGTCTCCTTCCACAGCCACGCCTAGATAAGAAAAGAGTTCCTGCTTTCCAGAAGAGTTCCAGTGTTCTGAACCTAGGGAGTGGCTCCTGCCCCACCCAACAGGAAAAGTAGTTCCAAACAGAAGAGGATCAGAGGCTCAACTGGCAGGCAAGTAAGCAGCATGGTCTGCTGCAGGTAAGTCCACCCAAGAATTATGAGCCCGGCGCTTCCAGCGCTGGGACTGGGCATATTTATGAGCCTGGTGCCACTGGCACCAGGACTGGGTCCAAAAGGTCCCAATTGGGACTGGTTGGCACTCGGAACCTGGGTTATGGATCTGCTTCCAAGGGAGTTGGGAAAACCCTGACCTTTTGGAAGCAGAGATCATGACAGCTCCCTTCTTTGAGGAGGATATGGCAAAGGTACCGACATCATTATGGACTACTAGTCCCTATGACGTGGGGTGTATAAAAAGTATAGGAGGAGTAAGAATAAAATTGAAAAAAGGTGCCATACTCCCCAGAGTGAAACAGTACCCACTATCAAAAGAGGCAGATGAGGACATATATGAGACAATAACGGCCCTTATAAATAGTGGCATATTGGTACCATCAGAATCACCATGTAACACAGCTGTATACCCAGTGCGCAAAGCTAAAGGGGGGTCTTGGCACTTCATACAGGACCTCAGGCCCTTGAACAACATAGTGGAAGCAGAATACCCCATAGCAGCGAACCCGGCCACAATATTGTGCGGCATTCCAGCAGAGGCATCACGATTTACAGTGATAGACCTAAAAAATGCCTTTTTCTCAATACCCCTGCACCCAGACTCACAAGATCTGACAAGCTTCACGTACAGGAACACAAAGTGGAAACACACCAGATTGCCACAAGGCTACTGCGAGTCACCCTCAATTTCAACAGGGTAATACAGATGGATTTGGGTAACATTGAAGTGGAAAGCACAGTGTTACAGTACGTTGATGATATAATTATTTGCAGCACAAGCGAAAGAAGATGTAGAAAGGACTCATTGAAGATGCTGACGGTATTGGCTGAAAAGGGTTACAAAGTAGATAAGGAGAAGTTACAGTACTGTCAGGAACAGGTACTTTACATTGGTCAGCTCATATCTCAATACGGGAGAAAGATTGCACCACAAAGAGCACAGGCTATGTCAAAAATGCTGCCGCCCCACACAGTGAGGGAACTGCAGCAGTTCCTGGGATTGTGCAACTACTGTAGAGCCTGGGTATTTGATTACAGCTCATACATAAGACCCCTACTTGAGGCACTAAAAGAAGCTAACAAAGGGGAGAGAAAGTTGGGGTGGACAATGGAAATGAAAGATGCGTTTGACGAACTGAAAGATGCAATATCAACTGCTCCGGTGCTGGCCACCCCTGATTATGAACGACAATTTTTTATATTTTTACATTGTGACTCAGCAGTAATGAAAGCAGTGTTGGCTCAAAAAACAAGCATGGGCTACAAACCAGTAGCATTTTACAGTGGTCACTTGGATCCTGTGATGTTGGGACATTTCCCTTGCGAACAAGGTCTCGCCGCAGCTGCCTTTGCGGTAGAAAAAGCATCAACAATCACAATGGGGTGCTCAACCACACTATTTGTGCAACATGCACTATTTGCGATATTGAACAAGCCTAAGTCCACACTCACCACGCAGAGGGCGTCAGGTTATGAGATCATCCTATCTAGACCAGAACTATCAATTGTTAGATGCAGCACGGTTAACCCTGCAAGGTTTATAGCAGAAGTAATTGAGGAAGGAGATTATGCACACGATTGTACGCAGACTACCGAAATGTACTCCTGTACTAGAAAGGTTGAAGAGAACGCACTAGATGGAGGTGAGCTCTTGTTCATTGATGGGTCCTCAACGATAGACCAAAGTGATGGGATAAGGAGAACTGGGGCAGCAGTGGTAAAAATGACAGAGGAACCGGTGTGTGTGGCGATGAAATGTGTACAATTACCACAGCATTACTCTGCTCAAGCAGCCAAATTGGTTGCACTGATCTTGGCGTTGAAGGAAAGTTTCGACAAACGAGTGACTATATATTGTGACAGCGCGTATGTCACGTCCACTGTCCACTTCGGATTGTCCAAATGGAGGAGAAGAGGGTTTAGGAGAGCTGACGGCACCCCAGTGCAACATGCTCTCTTGTTGGCTGAACTAATTGAAGTAATAAATGACCCCCAAGAATTAGCTTTAGTAAAATGTACCGCACACACCAATGTAGAAGATCATATCTCAAAAGGGAATGCAGCAGCTGACGCACATGCGAAGTATGCTGCATATTTTGGTGAGATATGGAACCCCCCAGAGTCAGAGAGAGGGAGAGGGAGGGGAATAGCTAAGGAGATGTTGATAAGAGAAGGATACACCCACCTCCCAGCCACACAGATAATGGAGCTACAAGCGGCTGCACCAATGGCAGAAAAAGAAATATGGGTAAGAAGAGGATGTACAATGTCACCAACGGACACACTATGGCGCCAGGATAACACTGGAAAGATGGTAATGCCATTGGCGCTATTAAACACAGCCCTAAGCCAACTCCACCACCCAGCCCTCACAGGCAAGGAAGTTATCGCAGCACGAATTAGGGAAGATTGGTTCTGTCCCGAGTTAGATTCCCATGTGACAAATTTTATCAGCAATTGTCTCACATGTCAACAGTTCACGGCCGGTCACACGCTAAAGGTGATAAAAGGTACTATACCCCGGCCTGAGGGACCCTTCCTGCACATCTATATTGACTATGTTGATATGATAAACGTATGTCAAGGAAATAGGTACATGATTGTAGTAGTATGCCCATTCTCCAGGTGGATTGAGGCAGGGCCCTGCTCACACCCAGATGCATTCAGAGCAGCAAAATTTCTAGTGAGGGAGGTTTTCCCTAGGTGGGGAGTATGCGAGGTACTGTGGTCAGATAATGGTCCGCATTTCACTAATGAAATGTTCCAACACATCACATCCTTCCTGAATATCAAGCACAAATTTGCCTGCGCATATCACCCGCAGGCCAACGGTATATGCGCACGCCTGAATGGCCTACTGAAGGAGGCAATTGCAAAGATACAGCAGACAACAAAGAAACGTTGGCTGTATTGCCTTCCGCTAGCCCTATTTGAGCTAAGGACAGACCAGGCTCCGATCACCACCTCACCCCTCACGAGGTGGTGACCGGACGACAAATGCACCTTCCTCTGACGCCTACATCAAGAGCATTCACAGACTATGAAAATACAGCAATTGTTCTTTGTGATGAAATGTACCAATATGTGTCTTCCTTGATTACTAGTGTGGTGTTTGTGTCTCAACAGCTCGAGCGCACGCTGGGCGGGTCTAAGAGTGATCAACAAGAAGACACGGATAAAGAATTGGAAAAGGGAAAACTGTGCAAAATTGCTAAAGGTGACCACGTACTACTCCGCAACTTCAATAGAAAGTGGAACAGCCCACGCTTCACTGGCCCCCACCTGGTAGAGGAAGTATCAACGAGAGCAGTAAAGCTACAGGACAAACGTGCCTGGAATCATCTACACGACGTAAAGATCTGCAAACTCCAGACACGCCCTAGCGTCACCGACAGGGCCATTGGAAGAACAGCAACAGCGTCTCCCACGGAGGAAGAGACTTTTACCACAGCTAACGACCCAAGTGTCCCCCTACCCTACCACCCCCCTGATTCCCCAGAGACAACTACTGGCATAGAGAAGAGTAATTCCCACACCGCCCACCCCATGGTCACACGATCAAAGAGTAAAGTGACTTCCGCCAATTGAGCCCTAAGCCCCCTACCCGAATAACCCAACTGAAGGACACTTGAAGGACATTGTTTTGCACATATACACATGTAAACACTTGAATGTTCTCTCTTCTTTTTTCTCTCGCACATGCAGGTACCGTGTATTATTGTACTGCCAAGAATATAAATAACTAACAAGATTCACTGCCCAGGAGTAGATGCTACCCTCAGACGATAACTACCCTGAAGAATTATCACACCAATTTGTCCATCACATAAAAAGGCCAAAGTACCTAAAAAGAAGAAGGGTACGTGTCTACTACACGGCATTTCTCTTGGCCATAGAACAATCAATGCCCCATCTCCACCCTTACTTGCCTGTCCTAAGAGATAGATCACTTAGATTGGCGTGGGAACAGCTCTTCGCCTGGGCACTGAACAACTACCTGATTGGGAGAGCTTGAAAACAACAACTAACACTAATAACGAGCATATTGAGAATTTTCAGGCGGGCAACTTTAACGTCGCAAGAATTAGCTGCCGGACTGCAGCAAGGTAAGAGCAAAATGCCGGTGAGATTAGCATCTGTAATAAAAATGATAGGGATCTTGATGATCACCGGGTTCTTGGCTGCCTCTGTATGGCAGAACAGTTGCGCTATCAATATTTTGGCTGTTCCCAAATCTAACATACCCCCACCCCCGGCTGCAACAGGTGTGACGTCAGGTGGTGCTAGCAAAATCCCACACAAGGGAAATAGAGTTAAACGCAGCACATACTCAGACCGTAAAGGTATTGACAACTACATACAAGATTCAGCACACGTCTCGAATAACATGTGGTACCAACACATGACCCAAATAGGTAAGCAGACAACGGAAGACAGCTGCTATGTCTGCTCATTCATCCCATACGCCATGAGCGCTTCCAGAACTTTCGTTGCCACGGAAATTGATGAAAAAACAGCACGATGTATAATATACTTGACACTGTTCCAAACAAAAGGGAGATTCCAAGGGAACACGCGCACCTGGTATGGAAAACACGAGACACATACCCGTACGAAAACAATTTCCTCAAGGCTTACTTGAGTTACAACAAGGCCAGTTTACACGCTGAGGCATTCAAATACATAACAAGCGGCCCTGAAAAAGGAGAAACAAAGAAGGTAATATTACAGTACCTACCATGTGATTGGTACGCCACTGAAGTCCCTGGTAAACAAGGATGTTGGGAAAGACCACTGATAATAATAACAGGGAAGGTGTACCTGGGTGACAAATGGGACATAGGAGTGGCTGGCAGTAACATGGTAACGAGAGAGGATACTAAGAGTATTGCTGAACATAACGACAGATGTTGGATGACTTGGGTCAAATACGTACCCATGCTAACATGGTTAGAGAAGGATGAAGACCCAATAATAATACTGCCGCTGACTGCGCCTAAGGTATGCTACCAACATAAAGGAGAAGTGGACGTGGGATACAACACCAACTGTGCAAATGTGACAGAGTTACCGGAGGGGGGAGCAGGAACTGCAGTGGTAATGGACCATTACTGGGCCTGCGGAAACAGGGCATACCACACACTGCCCCCTCTGTGGAATGGTATATGCACAATGGTACACATCAATGTACCATCACTAGTGGTGCCCCAGAAACATGTGAATGTGGCAAGCTTTCCCAAAATGGACGAAGGAAACAAGAAGAAGAAGAGATCTGTACACACTCAAAAGGGGCCAGAGAACAAAAACAGCGGCAACAATTCTGTCCTGAATAGGAATAAGAGACAAGGAGAACCTCTGACAGGAAATTACCTATGGGGACGGTCGGAAACAGCACTCTCTTCAATCCCACCGGAACATAGACTATTCAGCAGAGCAGCAATGTTCTTCTCCTCGATAATACATCCGGGACTACAGGCTTACGCAAACGCAAAATGGCTCCAGATAACTAGGTGGGAACTAATGATGACAATTAATTCTACAGTAAATGGATTCAACGCAATAAAAGAAGAATTGCGAGCAGTGAGGATGGTAGCACTACAGAACAGATATGTACTGGACCTCCTCACAGCAATGGAAGGAGGAGTTTGCGCAAAGATAGGACAATCATGCTGCACATTCATTCCTGCTAACGATGCTGACAATGGTACACTGACAGAAACAGTATCACAATTGGCCCAGATGCACTCCAAGATGATGGATGAAAGTAAAGGTGTGGAAAAGGAGGAGAGCTGGCTTTCAATATTATGGTCATGGATGCCCTCTTGGTTGTCAGACGGACTGAAGATTATAGTTGGGTGCATTATTTTGGCTGGAGCTGCACTGATTTTGATAAGATTTTGGAAGGCCCGGAAGACACGCACCACTGACGAAATGATCGAAATGGTTGGTATGCACCCCTTGATGCCAGCAGATGACGGCCAACACGCTGGAATAATAATAAAAGAGAGAGAAAAGTTGCGCAACCAGATCATCACCAACCATCTGGACCCACTATCTGTGAAGCTCGAAAACCCAAGAAACCCAAGGAGCTACATAAGAAAGTGGGTATACTGCACACCTGGAGGAACATGTGTATATATGTATTGGTCATTTGAAGACCATGTTAACCACTATGGACATTTAGGAGGAATAACTAAAATATGGAGGGTGAGAGGAGATAAGGAAAAGGATATGTTTGTGGTCGACAAGTCGACCAGAGGGGGGACTGAAGTGGGAGAATGGAAGAAAAGGCTCCCACCAATCCCCTCTCTCCCTTGGCCTAGAAGATCACGGCCCAGGCACCCGCCACGAGAGGAGTTTACCCATCTACCAGACGACCAAATACCCTGGTACAAGAACAAACGGATGTGCCCTCCCGCGTGCCCGCCAGCCTGCCGTACCCTTGCCGACGCCTGCGGCATGGAGGGACTCGACTGAATCATCCAGCACTAACTCGACACATCATTAGAGATGCCATGACGACCCGGCCAACGGCCAGAATACCCGTACAACATACACACTAGACACTCCCACACCAATCCACACGAAGAACATACTCAGTGCTATGACGCAAGTGACGGATACACCCACAGACGCGCATCTTTATTATTTTTCACATAGGCTTCTCAAAATGCAGAAACGCAAGACGCACAATGAACTCATCTAAAAGCTTGCTCATGCTTCTCCTAAAACCATGCGCAATAATGAAAAGCATAACGAAGACACGATACTGGGGATAAAGCAATATGATACCATAACCTAAAGCGCTGTGTACCAAACGTCTCCGCCTATGCACCAGGCCCAAGTAGGCCGCAAGCAAGAGCTTCCATGAACACTGAATGAGCAAGAGTATAGTTGCTGACCCTGCAGAATCAGCCCGGCTATGACTGACAGTCAAGGGCACAATGTTGCAATCTCGTATGCCGCAAGACGACGCAGAGGTCACACCTGCAATTAAAACCAGGCACACAGTGGAAAATACAATATTAATTGTGCAGAATTCTGCCACGACCACGGTCCCACCTCACGTGACCAAGCCAAACCTGACAGGGTGCCAGGCCCAGGAGGAGGGAGGCACCAAAAACCCCCGTTTCAAGACATAGGCAGATACAATTAAGTGATTCAATGGACATCTGCGGAGGTGGGAGTAGTTGGCCTTCAGGCATACCAATAAATCTTCACGTTGTCTGCACATAACCATAGTGAAACATTGTTGCAAATGACAGGTGCACCGCGAGCTGGGAACAACGATGGTCCCAGACTGGGGGGCTCGTGCGTGGACCAATCAGAACATGGGGCTCTTATCACTGACGCCAGTAACATTGACCAATCCCCAGGGATCTTCATGTAACAATTTTCATGTATCAATTTGAAGGGACAACCCAATTATACCACCTGACTAACCCTCAACCACTAACAATGCTCTCTATACGTAGGCTATACTAACCCTACCACTCGAGGAACCAATCCAGAGTGGCGATAGGTTTTTTGCTAAACGTTCCAAGGTGACGCAGGTAGCGCGTCATACTAAGGTAAAAAGGGCCTGCGAGCCCAGGATGAAGAGAGAGAGTCAGGACGGACGCGTACGTTCCTTGACTCATCCCTGCCATTTGTCCAATAAACAGCAGAATCACCTTGCTTCTTGCGTGTGCCTCATACTCATTTTTGGGATACACGGGAGGAGTTGGGGCCTCCCTGCCCGGAGGTCCGCGGACGGCTCAGCCGACCCCGGGAGAATTTCCCCCCGACAACATTTTGTGGTGGTAGTTGGCGGTAGTATGTGCCCACACATATAAATATAAGGTGTTATAGTGTGAGCACTTGGTGATGGCAACTCTTGTATGTGAAGGTGCGTGCTGTGGTAATCATTAGATTTTATGTTTGTGTTTAATTTGTTGTGCAGGATATGGAACCAGGAGGGTGACTTGGAGTACCCATTTAGCGAACAGAAACTTGACTCAAGATGTTTCATGCCATTTGATGTGACAGTGTCCTTAGCGCTACATACTTTCATTTACAGAGGTATAGTATTTGGTAGTTTGAGGGAGTGTCTAATTTTTAGACCTTCCTCAGAGCCTTTTTTGGACAGTATTTGTAGTGTCCAAAAGGTGCAGTGTTGATTATGATAATCTTATGGTTTACTGTCTGATTTGTTGATGTTGGTTATTATCCTTTATAGGTGACTCCCTTGTTGGATTACCTTAACCCGTGACTCTGGATCACATGGTGGTGAAAACGTATACTAAAAGGTTCTCTCGCCTGAAGAAAGTTCTAGCATTTGGAAGCCTGAAGAACTGAAACATGTCGGGATATGTTGTTATATAGCACTTTGTTTAATGTATAGTGGATGTTAATTGTCTTGTGTCTGCAAAAACTGTATTTATGTTATAATTGTTGTGGTATATTTCATCCCATGAGATTGGTGTAATACCCACCATGTGGGTCATAATCTTGGGTTACACAGTGTGTTTTAAAAAAGCTGTCTTAACTATGTTTTATCAATGTTGAATATACAAATTAAAATGATTTAATGTACCAATTTATGTGACACACCAAGTCCATTATTCCAGGACTAATAGGTAGGGGTCATTACTAATCATATTCATTCAGACAGATGAATAACTATATGGACTAAAGGTTATTTACCTGTTCTCCTTTTTGTACATACATGTTAATTTAGTTGCCAGTGCCTGTAAACAGTGACTATGGGCAGTATGTGCCAGTCTTAATATTCAAAACCTGTCTCCTATTTGTAGCATTGCCTGGCATCATTAAAAACTATGAGTTCATCTTGTATGGCCTCAAATATTTTATGTTATTCGGAAATGTACTGCTCAAGGTCCTCTGGGGGTTCTGGAAGAGAGTGGGTGTATTTGGTTATTTGGAAGGAGAGGGAAAGGTGAGATTGTAGTGCTTTGGGTTGAGGCTTCTGATCTGAAGTACCCTGAGCTCTGCATGCTTATTAAATGTTTAGGTGAGAAATGTAGGGGGAATCAAAGGCTTTGTTTCCAGAGGGGGGGGTTGAGGGGGGCTCATGCTTATAGTCTGGGTGTGTGTTGTCCAGCATTTGAATATGTCAGTTGTAGTTAGAGGTATACATTTGTGATGTTGAAGGTATGGGGAGAGGGTATTTAAAAAAAAAATCTTGTTGAAGTGTCTAATTTACATTAGTGTGTTCTAAGTGAGGCGGACTGAAATTGAGGGATAGCCAAAAGGTAGGGAGTGCTCTTAGGGCTTCCACGGTTTTCTAGTAGTTATAGTTTCCTGAGTACCATGTGATGTGTCCCAGGCATACAGTAAGGAGTTTTGTGTTCCTTTGGGTTATGTCTCTGTGTGATAGTTTAACTATTGAGAAGTGTTGCTTCCAGTGCTTGATGAGTGTAGTATACATTTTCATTATGTTATGCATTGAATGTCCAGATTTTTAGACATTTCCTAAATTTCACGTTTCATTTAAGGTTTGGATTCCCCTTCGTAATTGAAGTGTTTGGTGGCAGTCATGGTAAAATAGACAGAGCCTTCATGTCTTTCTCTGAAAACAATAGTGATTTCTAATAATATGTTGTGTCTTGATCTTAGGTCTCTGAATGGTTGGTAGAGTGAGATTTTGTTTTCGGGGAATTATTCTCCTTGACTTTCAAGTTCTCTGTGGATGATGCATAGGGTCTTGAACTGGACTCTTTTATGATGGGTAACATGTTGAGTGTTCTGAGATGAGCCTAGCTGCTGTGTTCTGGATCCCTTAAAGTTTTTTTTCTAAGGTAGTCTGACCAAGATAAAAGATGATTGTTTAGTCAATTATTGAAATAATTAGTTAGATGATGGCCCTCACTCTGCGTGATGGAGAGATACGACATATTCAGTCAGAGAGAGAAGAGAAAGTAGAATCAGTTTTAGACTGTTGCAGTAACTTGGGGTTCCAGTGTGAGTCCTTTGTCCATTAATATGCCTAGGTGTTTGATCACTTTAGATGGTTTAGGGTAGTTTCCCATTTCCAAAGGATACAGTAGAGGTGTTTGTGGTGGGGTATGACCTGAGATAATCAGTATTTCTTTTTTGTCAGGGTAGAGACCTTGGTAGTTGGTCATCATCTATTCACTTATTCTCATGAGGCAGTTGCTGAGGGTGGTGCTGTTGGTCATTTTAAATATGATTTATCTGTAATATGATTATTTGTAACAGGTGAGCCCATTGGTGAGCCCATAAGATTTTATGATCTTCATCAAAGGAGGCATATAGATGTTAAAGAGAGCAAAGGGAGGCTTGATCCACGAGAGACTCCACAGGTAATGGGGGTGTGGGTACAAACTGAAAGGGAGAGCCAGGTGATTTCTGTTCTGTTCATTAGGAATGATCGCAATCATTGTATTATTGTGCTATGGTGTCTGGTTTCTTAAAGCCTCCTAATTAGTGTACAGTGTTTAATAGCGAGCGACAAAGGCTGCTGAGATATTGAGGATTATGAGTGCTGACGTGAGGATGTCATCTAATGTGATGTTCAGATTGTCCCAAATGGAAACTAGTGCCATTTCGGGGCCTCTCATAGGTCTAAAACCAACTAGTGAGAAATCTATTAAGTTATTTAACTCTACATAGACTTTGGTGATTTTGTAAGGAAGTCTGGAGGAAATCAAGAATCACCTGTAATTGTTCAGTTTATTGTTCTCACTGATCACTGATTGTTGAATATATGTCTTTCTGATGATGTATTTTCATCAGCCTCTCTCTATGTATATATGCAATATCCCTTGCAGCTAAAATGTCCTCCAACAATTTAAGGTAGAAGAAGAGATCAGCCGAAAGGTTCTCATGCATATGTGTCATGGGTACTAGGTTAGGTGGCACTATCCAGTCGATTTCATACCCTGCTCATGATAACTGGAAGAGAAATCAGTCAGGAGCATTGTGGGTAAGAGCATGTAGGGCTAAGTCAGGGTTGATATCCATGTTTCCCATAGGAACCTCCTACGCCCATAGGATAACATGAGACTTCCTGTTCAATTAACATGGATCCCTTTTGTTTTTCGGCGGTTCCGATCGTCTCTTCAGCTTCATCTTCATCCCGCGGACCTTCAGGCCGGCCCCGCTCATTGGATTCCTTTCCAAAGAGGTATTTTCTTGACAAACCAGCCAGGAGAAAAAACAAGGGAAAGGCAGATTAGACACTAAATACAATTCTGGGTGCAAACTCCAAAAGACAACTCCATGCTTTCTCTTACCAGTGCCTAGTGAAGTAACTGGGCAACCGAGGACACTTGGACATTTTGAACTCTCAAGATCCACCGCATAAGGGTTCAGTGAAGTAACTGCCCCTGGACATTTTTGGGATCGCCTGAACTTTTCAAACTAAGGAGGCGGCGTCGACTTCTTTCCCGCAGCATTACCACGACCAGTGGGAACAGCATCACTACTGCACAACAGCCATTCGGCCCCGCACCATATGGCTCCTGCAGAGCCAGGATGGAGATCACACCTTACCAAACTAAGAGGTGAGCCCCTAAACACAGTGCTTAAATTTAGGGAGTTGGGAAGGGGATCTTACCGGGGACTGGCACCATTCTTAACCCACCCTTTGCCTTACCTTACAGGAAGAACCCCAGGAGATGGAGATAAAGTAGGATTCAGGCAAGGGAAGAGCAGAGCAGAGGTCGAGGGAATCCATCGCTCCTGCAGAGTTTTCAGGTGAGCATGACAATATGTCTCTGTTTTTCGATAGTGGACATTTTGTACAACTTCTATAATGACTGATTTGATGGGTTCAGCTGCTTCAAAATAGTTGCTCCTACTCACCTTCTTTCCTTAATTTTGTCTTTACATGATGCAAGACCATATGTCACCTATTGCCTATGTAGAAATATCTAGAAAGCTCATAATCTTTGCCCTTTCATCAATTATTAGGCGGAATATATGATCACAAATCACGATCGCTAAATGCTGATCAATAATAGATAATCAGAAAAACCATCTGTCTGCATTGGAATTCTCACGTACAAAACATTATTATTTTATCAAATCAAAATTTCATAATTTGTGTTGCACAATGCATTTATATGCTGCCGTCAGTGACATTTATTACTGCATCTCAACACAAGCACCCATCTAATACAGGGACATATCTATAGAATGCATT
This sequence comes from Ambystoma mexicanum, assembly GCF_040938575.1. Classification (NCBI taxonomy): domain Eukaryota; kingdom Metazoa; phylum Chordata; class Amphibia; order Caudata; family Ambystomatidae; genus Ambystoma; species Ambystoma mexicanum. The sequence goes on from NC_090935.1 coordinate 135,716,293, forward strand.
TCACTGTCTTGGTTGGTTATTTCTTACAGACAAATATCCCTGATATAATAACCCCTCACCACAACAATCCAATCCCCAAATCATGGAAAAGGAACAGGTTGTTGTAATCATAATATTGTGGAATATCTAAAAAAGAAATCAAGAAAATACAAGTGGTCTCCTAACTTCCAATACCGGAGAAGTCACCTTTAAAACACTTCAAATAACTCTGTACTACAATACAAATGAATACACTGCATCCTGCATACATCTGTCTCACTAACACTTTCATTTAGCACCTTCATTCCCCTGGGTTTAGCACATGATACACCTGTAAAAATAAATAAATAAATCCATTCACCATTAAACATACCACTTACTTTGCATCTTAGCTCAAACAGCCATAAATTGAAAAACAAATATTAATGAATAATTTAGAGAATGGGCTTAAATATGTTTCTATGTAGGCACATACATTGATATTGATCATATCATAAACATGCAATCAATTAATCTACATAATGATGTTTGTCTTAAACTCCTCTAACTTTTTATTAAAAGTTGAAGCAGTTCTCAGAATAATGTCTGAAATAAAACAATTACTCTTGTGTTTATTGAGGAATAGGTTTTAATTATTGTATTACCTATAGAAGACACTAATCAAAGGACATGTTATTCCACATGTCAATTTGAAGTGTCTGTAGCTTGCAGAGATCCCAAATAGCAGGAAATAGTCCAATTATAATGATGCTGGGTAGAGGTCCAATTCTAATTATAAACTGCAACACACATACACCTTTCACTGTATTACAGTGTTGTAACTTTTTGAAACAGAGATCCCAATATAATTTAAAATGCTATCAGATATTTAATTAATTATTTTGGAAAATGTCTAAGAAATCTGGTTCTTTGTTATTCACTTTGTGTCTGACTTTCAAACGCCTAGGACAGTTATGAATGCCTACTGGCAACACACCACTTTTCCAGTTAAATTCTCACTTCAGTCTGTTGACTGGCTCCAAAACCCCATGTCAGGTAATTTGGTCCTACTTTGGAAAAGGTCTTTGCATTTAATCCATTCTGGATCAGGCTCTTTTTGTTTGTTTGTTTGTTTGTTTATTATTTATAGCGCGCGCCAGACCCGAAGGTAACCGGGCGCGTTGTTCAAGGATACTTTAAACTTTACAGGTTACGCATGTTTACAAGTAGTGGTTATAAATGGTAGAAATTACATAATGCAGGACAGTAAGGAGAATATACATTGTGCATAATATATACATATAACATAGTATATACAGGAAATATGCAGTAGGAAGATAGAGAGTATATAATTATGTACGTAGTACGTCTGTAGAACAGTGGTTATGTTGGTGTAGGGCAGGACTATCGGTCATTTTCTTTGATCCAATTGATACAGTTAGATCTGAAGAGAACGTAGGATTGGGGAGATCTCAAGCCGGACGGGAGGGAGTTCCAAAGCTGGGCAGCTTTGACCGGGAAGCTGTTTCTTCCGGCCGTACTTAGTTTAAATGGGGGTATCACTAACTGGTTGGAGTATGCTTCTCTGGTGGGTCTAGTGGAGATTTTTCTGTTGAATCTAGCAGCTAGGTATTTGGGTGCTAGATGGTTGATACTTTTGAAAGTTAGAGAAGCTGTCTTGAGTTTGATTTTGTCCGCTGTGGAGAGCCAGTTGGATTGTCTTCTAGCCTCTGAAATATGCTCCCTTCTTGGAATTCCTAAGGCAGCTCTAAGAGCATTGTTCTGTAGTGTTTGAATCTTTTGCAACGTATGTTTATTGGCCCCTATATATAGTGCGTTGCAGTAGTCCAATTTCGACAGCACTAATGCTCGAGCAAGGGTTAGGCAGTTGGCAGTGGATAGGTATGGTTTTGCGGCTCTAATCAGCTTGCAGGTATATGCGGTGCTGGATGCCATTGCGCTCACCTGTTTAGTTAGGGAGAGGTGGGAATCAAGGTAAAACCCTAATGTTTTTACCTCTTTTGCTACCTTGATAGTGTTACCGTCTATGACGAAGGAGGAGTATTCTTCTTTTAATCTTTTGATGTTTTGTGTGTTCCCCAGTATGATGAGTTCCGTTTTGTCATCATTCAGGCATAGCCCGTGGGTGGCCATCCATGCCTGAATGATGAGATAGATCTTATTCACCAAGGCCAGATCTTGTTCATAATCCCCTGAAAGTGGTATGAGAATCTGAGTGTCATCCGCATAGTTAGTGTAGGTGACACCCAGATTATCTAGATCATCGAACAAGGGCTTCGTGAAGATGTTGTACATAGTGGGGGAGACACAAGAACCTTGTGGGACTCCACATGTGATGGATACAGGGTCAGCAGCAGCAGAAGTAGAGAAGACTCTCATGGTTCTACCGGTTAGGAATGATTTGATCCATGCGATAGCATGTGTGGAGAAGTGGGCAGCTGTTTCTAGGTGGGTGCAAAGCACATCATGATCCACCAGGTCGAAGGCTGCAGAGAGGTCCAGTAAGAGGAGTAGGGCCATCTTTCCGGAGTCTCTCAGCTCATCGACCTGAGTTTTAAGATCGATGAGCGCGGTTTCGGTTCCATGCTGAGGTCTGAAACCAGATTGTCTTGTGCCTAGAAGGTGGTGCAGCTCCAGATGTTTTGGATCTGCAGGTAGGCTACCCTGTCTAGGATTTTTAATAGGAAGGGTACCGTTGTGATAGGCCTGTAGTTAGTCGGGATGGATGGGTCCAATGTTTGTTTTTTTAGGAGGGGAGGACCCAAGATTGCTTGAGGTTATCAGGTATAGTGCCTGAAGCAAAGGAGGCATTAATAAGCTTAGAGATGAATGGGGAGAGGTCTCTGGCCACGTCTTTTATTAGTTGGGCTGGGCATAGGTCGCCTCGGCAATTGGATGGCTTGAGTGAAAGTATTATCTTTTCGGTTTCAGGTATAGTTACTTTCGAGAAGTTAAATTTATGGTCTGGTTTAGTGCTGGTTGGTGGTTTGCCTCTTAGGTTAGTTAAGGGTGGAATATTCTGTTTCTTTATCTCAATTTTTGTTTGGAGTGTGGCAATTTTGTCATTTAGTGCTTTTTGGATGTTCGAGCACCATATTTTATTTTTGTCACAGTTATCCTGGACAGGAATGGGGTTTTCTAGTTCCTTTAGTATAAGGAATAGTTCTTTCGTTCCAGATTTGGCCTGCAGTATTCTGTTGTTGAAGTTCTCTCTTTTTGCTTTCTTTATTTCATTTTTGTAAATCTTAGAGGCATTTATGAGTGCAATTTTATTTGTCTCTGTTGGGGTTAGTCGCCAGGCAGATTCGCATTTGCGTTTTTCAAGTCTTAGAGATTTGAGGTGAGGAGTAAACCAGGTGTTTAGGTGGGCTCTGGGCTTATTCTTTCTTAGTTTCAGTGGGGCAATAGTATCTAGAGCTGTAGCCATGGAAGAGTTGAATTCATTTACTAGTGATGAGGTGTCCAATAAGTCAGGTAGAGAGTTTAGTCTGGGGAGGATAAGTGGTAGCAGTTTTTCTGTAGTTATAAGTTTTTTGTTTCTGGTTGGCAAGGGGGGAGCCAGAGCAATTTCAATAGGTAGGGCCAAGTTAACATTTAGGAGGAAAGTTATCAGTGCATGATCTGTCCAGATTTGTGGGGTGATATCGACAATCGTTGTATTGCAGTTATAGTCAGCAACCCAGTCGAGTATACAGCCTTTTTCGTGTGTGGGTTGTAGGATTTTTTGGGAGAAGCCTAGTTCTGAGATGACATTAGTGACATTAGTTGCTTGCAGGTCTTTAGGGTCATTGTAGCCTAGGTTTAGGTCTCCTAGAAGGATAGCTTGGGATGAAGTTTTTAGGTTGTTTGAGAGGATCGTGGAAATGTCCTCCTCAAACGTGCCAATAGGGCCTGGTGGTCTATAGATAAGGTGAATAGTAATAGTTTGAGAGGGAGATGCGAGGAGTTTAGCAGTTAATTCGCAGGAGTTAGTCGTTGAACTTGGTTCAATTTTTAGGGTGAGATTATTTTTAGCAATAATAGCTAGGCCACCTCCTCGAGAGTTGACTCTATCTTCTCTAAGTATGGTGTAATTATGGGGTAAGGCAAGCATTAGGGCAGGTCCTGCAGCTTGGTGCAGCCAAGTTTCTGTTATGGCGAGGATGTCATAGTCTCCTATTTGAATGAGATCCGCAATTTCGGTAGCGTGTGCTATTAGTGACCTGGCATTAATAAGGGCGCACTTCAGTTGGATGTTCGGCTTTGCTGTGGCCTGGGTGGTATTACTTTTCTTTTTAGGTATGCTATTATTAGCATTAGGCTGCTTATTTGGGCGGTTATTGCGATGGAGGTCAATCTTTATAGGAGGAGTGTTTTGGATGTTAGTGTTACTTCTATTGCAAGAGGTATTGAGTCTAGCTAATGGCTCGTAAATTCTAGGTAATCTTGAACGTAGTTTTGTGTTTCTACTTGCAATGTCACAGGGGAGGTATGTTAGCGATTGGTGGGTAATAAGTGAGTGTGAAGATTGATGGCTGGGCTCTAGGGGGGGAGTTAAGAGTCCTTCATCCACGGGCAGTATGCCTTGTAGTGTAGGCCTCGGTTGGTGGTTTACTTTTCGCATTGTGGTCCAAAAGGCTGACAGGTAAATAAAAGTTAGTATCATTGTGACCTGGTTTTAAGCGTGAGCAGTTGGTTTGCAAGAGTCAGGTACCTCTAGGCAAGACAGGGCAATCATATGTAGGCTAAGTGCAATCAGTGACAGGCTAAATGCAATCAGAGACAGGCTAAATGCAGTCAGAGACAGGCTAAATGCAGTCAGAGACAGGCTAAGTGCAGTCAGAGACAGGCTAAATGCAATCAGAGACAGGCTAAATACAATCAGAGACAGGCTGAATGCAATCAGAGACAGGCTAAATACAATCAGAGACAGGCTAAATACAATCAGAGACAGGCTGAATGCAGTCAGAGACAGGCTAAATGCAGTCAGAGACAGGCTAAATGCAATCAGAGACAGGCTAAATGCAGTCAGAGACAGGCTAAATACAATCAGAGACAGGCTAAATGCAAATCTGGGTGCTGGGTGCCTCTAGGCTAGTCAGAGCAACCATATGTAGGCTAAATGCGATTATAGATAGGCAAAAGCAATCAAAGGAGAGGCTAAATGCAGAACTTGTACTGCGCGTGGCTCTGTAAAGGCATGGTTGTGGTGGTCAGGCTGTGTGGGCATAAGCAGGACCATAGTGTATGTGGAGAGGGCCTTGGTCACATATTAATGCGTATGGGCAGAATCAGGCTGCTGTGGCTGTCAAGAGGAGTAAAAGCACCTTGTGTGAAGAGAGCCAGGGGGTCTGGCAGACGCCAGCCACGGCACCGAACAGGCACAAAACAGGTGCTGGCCTTGCCTCTCATGGGCCTTGGAGTGAGGGGGCCGGCTTCGCCTGCCGGCGGTCAATGGGCCAAGAGGTAGGCCCGGCAGCCAATCAGCTGGCTGCTGGGGGCCTGGATCAGTCGGCTGTGGATGCTGCTTTCAGGGGCGGCCATCTTGGAGTGGGGGAGAGCCTCGTGGGCTGCAATGGCGGCGAATGGCTTAGTTGTAGTCTTCAGGTGTGGGGCAGTGTGGGCAATGCCTCCACAATCGAAATAACATTAATAAGCTCCTAGGCAGCTGGAGCGCGGCCGAAATGCGCAATTTCGGGCGGATTTCGGCAGAAATCAAGCGCTTACCAAAAAAGCTACGCTTGGCCCTGGGGATAGCTGATGCCCTCGTTGGTCCTCTGCTCCTGCAGGGACATGGTCCGGAGCTCCTGCTCCTCGGGTGGGTGGTGGGAACTGCAATGTTGGGGAGATGTCCCCTTCAGCTGCATACAATTGTAACATAAATGTGCTTCTCTGCTGTTGGACGTGTTCTTGTGATTTTCTCTTTCCCCAAAAACGTTCAATTTTTCCTATGTAGTTGAGCCTAAATACACATCAAATTCCACCCATTCATCATCATTTGGTAGAAAATTTTGGATTGGACAAAACCTGTTTTAGGTGCCTTTAAGTTTCTTATACTTCCCAGTGCCCTCCTTCTTGTTTCCAATGGCAAATTGAAGGTTTAGGTCATAGTAGAATGTGTCAGCTGTGAACTAGCCTTATCATTATCAGTGATAAACCGATATTGAACTGAAATGTTCATTTTTTAACATTTAGCTACATAGACATGTGATATAAACAATAGCATATTCAGCATATTCAAATTAGTAAGAATATTTGCAATCCACAGAGACATTTATGTTTCTACTACTTCATGTATGATAGCATTATTAAAATATACAAATGATAAATTCTCATATACATTTTTTATTTACATATGGTCTCTGTTTCTCTGCTGAATCCAGATTTGTTTTCAGTTTTCTAATCGAGAAAATGATTCCAAAATGATATAAAATAATGTATTTCCAAATGTCACTTTGATTACACAATTACAAGTTGGCTTTGTACTGTACATATTTAACCAGATTGCATTTGTGTGGCTTAGATCATTTTCAAATCAAATTATTTGTAATAGCAATCAAACAATAGCTTGGTATGCCTATTGAAAAAATATTCTATGATGTATAATACATATTCTAAATGTACATAACTTTGCATTCATCTTTTTCCTTGCTATTTTAGAATGCAACTTTTCCCTATACTCCTATTGATTTTGCTATGCACATGACAAAACCTATACTTGAAATTACATTAGCTTTTAGCATACAAATACAGCATGTTTTACTTACAGGAGAGTTACTGGTGAATTACACTTTTACCTTGTTGTGTATGTTTCAAAGTAACTACTTGCTATCGTTGTATTATCAGTATTATAGAGATAATCACATTCAATCAAACAATGTGTTACCGTGGATAGCTTCAAATGGAATACAGTGTGGATAATGAAAGAAATATAACAAATAGCTTGTTAAGTGAAAATTAAATAACAAAATAAATGTTGAATTTTTGGTTAAAGTGTATATGAGGGGTGGGGTAAGGAATTAAAAAGGGTGGTGGTTTAGGGGGGTAAAACATCTGAGGAAACGGGGGTTCGGGGAAGGTCCTAATTAAAAAAGTGAACATCATTCAAAATTTAATTCGTTATTATTCTTTCACTGAAATTGTTTTCGTTATTTATGTAATCATTATAAAGATATGGAACCACTTAAAATATGCATTTTATAGTTTAACACAAATTTGGTGTTGCCACGGCATATATGCGGGCAGCATTTACTGGTGCGGTTTGTATATGGACCAATGGTGAAAAACTGCCTCACTGCTGGTCCTGGCTACAGTCAAGAGTATCAATACTTGGGTTGTCTAAAGATTAAGCAATTCATGGTCTTACTAGAAGTCTTACTAAAAGTAGCTTCAGTCCATGAGATGAACGATGCATATTTACTGATATTTAAGTATTATAATTTGTTGTTATGTCTATTAAGACCGGGGTTGTTGGCATTTTGGTGACAGTCAGTGATTCAAGGACTTATTTGTTTTTCTCTGGGATAGTGTTAACCTGTGTTATCAAGGTTTTTCCACAGTCCTCTGGTATGTGTATGATGTCCTATCCTTAGTGAAACAGTTGATCCATTACATCAGTCCAAATATTCAGGCTTTACTCTTAGGATGGGGCATGGACTTACATTGAAGAAAATCTGGCCCAGACACATGCACAACAATATATAACATATATAATATACAGTGACATATTACACAGCCACGGTAGTGGCTTTGTAGTTATGGTTAAGTTGCTAATCCCATAGGAAGAGCACTTTTTGGGTGGCTTATAACTTCGCTCTCCCTGGATGAATCCTCACCAAAAAATGTTTTTAAAAAAGTATATGGCGCACTCATTTTTTTGTAAAGTTTGGTGAAGTTTGGTCCAGGGGGGGCAAAGTTATAGGGGGGTCCCAAAATGTATTTTTTTCCCCATAGACTGAATGGGGAAAAAACTTTGCTCACGCCTACAGCCCAAACCGCTGGACGGATTTTCACCAAATTTGCGGCAGGAGCATCGGCTTGGTCCCGACAGCGTGCTTTTGTAAATTTGGTGAAAATCCATCCAGTAGTTTTTTTTAAAATGACCAAAACGTCAGTCACAAAAAATTAGTGATATCTATGTCTGCTCCGCGGACACACTTCCATGTTCGCTCCACAGACAGTAGCCCTCATTACGAGGTATGCCGGTAAGGGAAAAATGATGCTGGTTTGTAAATACCGGCATCATTTACAGTTCCGTAGCATTCCGACCCGCAAACCCGGTATTAGCGGCATACCAAACAACGGTGCCGCTAATAGCGGCATAGGCACGTACACGCGCACCTTCAGGGAGCAAATACCGGCATGCCGGTAATAGGGGTTAATTCCAACCCACGCATACATGCAAATACCGGCATCGTGAAGCCGGTAATCATGGCCTGCATGATGCCGGCCATACAGGCATCCCAGACCACCCGTAAACAGCAAGCAAGATACAAGGCAGCTGCCACAGGTGCATACAATCCCCACTGGTGGAGTCAAAGGAGGCTGTGCCAGTATGAAATGAGCACACCCACACACCACAACCCCCCCGGTGTAGGCAATGCAGAGTTGCCCAGTACAAAAGGAGCACAACTAAACATCACACCCCTTCCTACACCAAAATGCCACCACTAGCATTTGCAAACATGGTGCAGGAGGACCTGCCTATACTGATACAACTACAGAAACAACTGCAACAACAACAACAGCAGAAAGAACAGGCAGCACAGAGGAGACACAGGAGGAGAAGGAGGTTGAGACAGGCCCATCCATCACCACCAGCGCAGCCACCAGAGCCTCGTAGGCAGCAAGCAATTCATTGCAGCAGACCCAGCCCATTCAACCCTACCCCTGAGCAGATCCACACCCTGTACCGTTTGGACCGTGACACCTGTTGGGTGTCCTGACCCACGTTTAAGCTATCCTGCTACAACATTTGGTGCTGTGGGCTTAGGAAATTCAAGATGGCGGAAAACCCACATGTGCGCCGAAATCCAGGAAAGCTGCGCAGTTTGTGCGCCCACCAAAATGGTTGCCTCACTTGCCACCCACCAGTGCGAGAATGAAAGGCCGGGTTGCCATGAGGGAAATGGGTTGCCAAAGGAAAAACAGTAGCGCCGGTTAGCTTCAAAGCGCTTTAAAACCACCATTGGACTACCCGCACAGTAGTCTGAAACCATTGGGAATGGCAATGCTGATTGCCAAATGCAACCTAGAAGTGTGGGGAATTCATTTCTTAAATCCCAAAAATGAGTGCAGTACCAGTACTCACCACTATCCAAAAGCCGGCGTTTTAAAACCACTCTGTGTGTTTTTCTGAAGGCAAGCAAAATGCCTATTTCAAACCTTGCAACATGTGCAAAATATTCACTGAACACCAGCAGACATTTGGCAGAATGGAGTTTTGTGTGCCTACAAAATCTGGGAAATGAAGAGCCCAAAAACAATGCTTATAACAAAAATGCTATGGAGTCAGCAGCTTAAGCCTAACTGCAACTGGATTTAAAACCACCAAAATCGAAAATGTTAAATTAAATGAGTGACCTATGTTTGGTGTCACATGCCTTTGTAACTGTTGAAATGTCATAGTTTTGCACTTAGAATCAGCATTCTAGCTGCATGTGTAAAATTACAAGTTATTTTAAAAGCAACAAAAAGTTAGCTGAAGGTCTGGCTTAAGGAACTTGATTTTGCCTAGCAACTACCCATCAGGAGTGAAACTTGAGTCACCACTGTGTTCCCAGGCCAACCTTCCTTTTGCTGCCCAGGCTAAGGATATGCCATCTATCTGATAATTGAATTATCTGTGCTCTGCAAGAGAGTGAACAAAGCCCTCTTCACTCAGGCAAAGGTTTTTATTACCGCAGTCGTAAATTGTAGCTTCCTCTTGGCAGGAGCTGGGAGGAGCACTGCCTGTGAGAGCAAGCTGGCTTGGCAGGACTGGAAAGAACCAGAAATTCAACCTTGTGCTGAGGGTAAACCACACCCCTTTGGAGCCAGAACATAACTTTAAAAAGATGAATAACTCATAGAGCGGACATGTGAAAATTTTATAAATGATACCATAATTCTTGTGATTTTTCTGCCCACAGTTTAAGACGTGGTAGGAACCGGTGGTATGTTCAGGGGGGTTTTAGCGGAAAAGTGGATATTACTCTAAATGTGTGCATGTTAAAAATCTGAAACTTCATCAGTTAATGTCCCTACCCCCTGCACACATGTATGTAAAGTTGGGTCCATGTCGGAAATTGAAAAAGCAGTTAAAAAGTGAAATATGTGCCAGTTCTGAATGCAAGCTCCCAGGAAGAGCAGAGTTTGAACAGGGGATACCTCCTGTGATGCATGATGGGTGCATATGATTTTAAAACAATATGTACCTCTGCAAATATGTATTTGTTTCAAATCTAGATTTGTGTGTAAGTTGACAGGAGGAGTGGACTTTCTGCAGGCTGTAAAATGACATCAATCTGACTCACAGTTCAGTTTGCCAATCAAGCGGAGGAATGGAAGTTTGACCAATTAGAAGCTGAGAGAGAGGTAGGGTCAGTGATGCTAGAACACACCCACATTCTAAACACATAAAAGCAGACAGACAGGACAGATAGGGACTTTCCAAATCCATTTGCAGCGGGACGCTCTGCCGGAAAAATCCATACTTACCTCCATCAACCTCCAGAAAGCCAAACTAGAGACTTCAATCTATCCAGAACTAGAGACCAGACCAGAGGGAGAAAGCAGTGCTGTACCCAGAGAGAAAGCAGTGCTGTGCCCAGAGAGAGACCCGAGCCCAGTCCAAAACCCTGACCAGATCCATGGCGAGGCCCATTTCACTCAAGAATATAGAGTGAGTACCCAGCAGAACTGTGTAGAACCAATCTCTTAGTTTAAATTCATCTAATTCAATCTATTTAACCTAAGTAGAACTGCCTCCTAGCTGTCACCTGTCATTTCTAGTTGCAAGCTGCACTTGTCATTTTGAGCTTTTGAAATTTGCAAACCCAAAAACGACCTTTATTAAATCGCTCATATCTCCGCGACCGTTTGGGCTAGAGACTTGCAATAACTTTTATTTGATAGCTTAGAATCGTGGCTTTCCTACGAACCAAGAACCGCATTCCTACCCCTCATAGTTTTACCGCAATCGCGGAACACGCATCCGCGAATTTTACCGCGATTTGCAATTTCTTCACATGTAAAAACGGCTGCTGCTGTTTGCTTCCATTTGCTAGAAATTCGTTTGACCTGCTAACTATCCCTGCATCATTGCTAGTGTGAGCCTGGACTAATATTAACTAGATACCACTCATCCTGAACCTCTAAAAGGGAATTAAAAGCGTTTCCAGCATATTTCTCATTCATTGCCAGCACATATCAAAGCAATTTGGGCCTGTGATTTCAAAACTCCTATCTGTTTTCTGTTGTCTAAGCTTGCTGGATTGAACTGATTACATTGATTGCATTTCTGAGAACTGTGTGTTTCCTCCCATTCCCTTGCATTGCATAAAGAGGGGGGGAGTGAGTAGCCAGAGAAAAGTGATTACATTGTTTGGTTGAAATCATATTGCGTATTTTCTGTACTGCATTCATTGAATATTGCATCCACCTGAGCTTACATAAAGCATCCTCTACCACATTATACTTTTGTTCCTAATTACCAGTGTGTTACCTTATCCATTCATGTCAACTCATTAGTGATTATAAGAAGTGTGCTAGTGCCAGATTCTCCGTTGTTGATCTTTATCATATCAGATTAAGTGTGCTATTCAATTATTAAATTATTATAAAGCGTGATATATATATCTATTTTAATTTATCAAATAAACCTTTTAAACTTGCAAAACAGAATTACTTCTTGGCTCAGTGGGGTCAGGGGGATTCCAAGAGAGGGGTGTTATACAAGGGTAGTCATCCAGAACGCATGAACTGGACCTAAAGATATATCAATAAGGGTTTTCATTCAGTATTCTAGACTAGGCGTTAACTTGGCTGTAGTGCTGAATTGAATCCTCTTACAAAGTGGGGGCTCGAGCCGAGACGTTGGGTTAGATTTACCATTTGTGCAGCTTAATACAGTGTGCTAACTGACGGGATACATACATCCAGTCGGATCACCACGCTGCATTACGCTGTGAAGCATTCCTCAAAAGGGACACTCCAAGAAAAGTTCTGTTCTGCAAAAATAAAATACTAACTTCTGTAAGTCAGGACAGAGACCAATCTCTAGAATGACGACCTTAGTAGACATGAAAATAGCCAGAGAGCACCTCTTGCATAAGCTATTTGTGAGAGGTGAATGGACCGAACAGGGCCAGGATGTGTGGTTGCAGGCCATCACACAACAGGTCACTGAAACAGGGTCAGATATATATAGAGATCAGGGTCCCTTACATGTGGCCCTGAGTGAACTATATATGGCTCCTAAAGCCAAAGAGGAACACAATAAGATCGCCAGGATAGCAGCATACCTGTACCTATATATGGGAGACATGCAGGATAGATGTGCTGAAAGCCAAAATCTGGCAAATAGGCAACAGATGGCATTACAGAAGGTCCAATCTGATCTGGACTCTTCTGAGCAGAGGCTGCAGAGGAGCCAGGAGTCAGAAAATGACAGCAGACAGTACATCACTAAAATAAAGGAGGATATGGATGTGCTGCAAAAGGAAAAGTCAGAACAGGATACCAGATTTCTGGCCTTGCAGAAGGAACACCAAGAAGGTTTGGACTCCCTACTGCAAAGCCAGAAAAAGCTGGAGCAACAGCTAGACTTCAATAGGGCATGTGCTGAGCAGGTAGTCACCCTGCAAGGCCACCTAGATAGAGTGAAGGAGGAGAGCAATAAACTGATTCTGAAAGACCTGGATACCCAGGCAGAGTTTGATCAGGAGCGCCAGAAAGCTGGTGCCTTCCAAAGGCAAAGGGACGACCTGGCGGCACAAATGCAGGCTCTTAGTCAGGAAAGAGACGCCTTAGGCCAGGAAGTCTGCCATTTAAAAAGAAAAATGGAAGAAAATCACCTGGCCCATCAGGGGCTGGGTGATCTCCAAAAAGAAAACCAGAACTTGGTAGAGCACACCAGAAGGGTGGAGGATGCTCTAGCAAGAAAGGAGCAGGCCAATAGGGACACAGCTCAGGAGGTAACCCTCCTGCAGCAAAGACTGGCCCAGTTCTCCAGGACCAACCAGGAAGCACAGAGGGAAAATGAGGCCCTCTGTCAACACAATGATAGGCTCCAACAGCAGGTAGCGATGCAGGAGAGACTGATAGAGTCGAGTAAGGCCTTAACTGAGGAACTGAAGGCACAAATGCAGGCTCTTGCATTGCAACAGGGAGCAGGGGCGGATAGAGATGAGGTTCGCTGGGAAATGGAAACTCCGGAGCATAACCTCAGGAGCCCTAGTACCAGAGGCCCTCATACCTCTCAGTCCCTGGACTCTGCCACCCCCATGTCCCCTGGCGCACATGAGCACAGGGCCACAGGGATGGCAGATTACTATCCAGCCAGAAGCATGGGGCTCATAGGCCAGTACCATCCAGGAATGGAGGGGTGGGCATCCGGGTATGGGCACCCAAGTACAATACAGTTCAGTGGGGAACCCCAGGAGAGTAGGCCCATTAAGGGCATCCTGAAAACCTCTGCCCAGTTAGGTCAGTGGAGGGGGTACCCATCAAATCCTGACAGCAAGGAGGAATCTGAAGACTCCTCTGAACTGCGCAGGACACAGGAGACCAGGTCCCCACATTCTGCCAGCCATTCCCAGGCTCGCAGAATCCGGGAAAACCTGGAAGAACAGACGGGAACCTCTGGGAGCAGTGCCTCTGAGTCCGACGAAGAATGGACAAGGGTTACCCGAACCAAAAGGGCCAATAAGGCAAAAAGGGCCTTGCTTAAGGACCCCTTCAAGCAGATTAAGGCGATCAGGAGCGTCATCACGCCTTACCATAAGAACGCTAAGTATTCTGTTTGGGAGCACTTAGAGTTGTTTGAACAAATGATGGAGACTTTCCATTTGAAGGACAGCCAAAGCTGTATTCAATATGTAAAGTGGACATTCTCCCCGGAATACTCCAGTTTCTTTGCGGGGCTGGAGGACCAAAATCATTTAAGATGGTCCACATATAAGGCGGCCATCCTGAAACATTTTTCTGTTCACAGAAATCCTCAAGAGGCTCGCAAGGCGGCCTACAATTTGCAATGTGGGGAGGATCAGGCCCCACGAGAATTTGTGCAGGAGTTAAAGCGTGCGTTTGCGCAAACCACCAGAAGGGTGCGCACAGATAGTAGAGAGTTTGTCAATACATTTTTCCATGCCTTGCCCAAATATATAATGACCCAGCTCGTGAGAGATTTTCATGAGAAAAGATCTTTAGACTGGGTCATTGAACAGGCTACCCGGATCTATGAGGTGCAGAAGCCCATAGAAAATAAAAGCAATGCCCAGAAAAACCCCAAAGCCAACAGCACCCCTGCTGCGGTCAAGGTGGCAGAGGTAAAGGTCACCCCCGTTTTGGATCTGGAGATGGGGGGGCCTAAAAACCTACCTGCACCTAATAATGCTAGGCCCAGAAGGTCCTCGGGCCAGTCACAGACAGGGAGCCAGGGAGGCAGCCCCACAAATGGGGTCCCTCGCTCTCCTGACTATGTAAGTCCTCGCTACAAAGGTAACAGACCCATCCTGGGTTATGTGTGGACTCCTCCAGCCCAAGGGGGGGGATCCAGACAAGCACCTAACCCAGGGAACTTCCCTCCAAACTTCCCACAGGAGGGCAGAAATTTACCAAACCCTGGGCAGAACTTTTTCCCCAGATATCCACCCGACATTCAGCCCCAAAACCATCCATCCTTCTTTCCCCAATTCCCTGAGCCCAGACCACTGAATCCGGGAGAGGGGAGGCCAAGGGTGGAGGGGTACCCAAATCTTCCCAACCCGGGGTATTACCAGAGGAGGGATAGCTACCCTTCCCGGGATCAGCCCAGGGGAGAAAACAGGGCCCCGTATCAGCCTGAGCGGGTTTCCCAGTTAGAGCGCCAGGTTCAAAACATGGCGCGGGATATGGGTGACATACTGAGGGCTCAGCAGAACCCTCAGATCAGCATGCCGGCGCAGAACGCACCCAACTCTGGACCTGGTGCTCCAGAACAATGACGGGGGCAGCACCCCGATAACTCACCGGTTCCCAGGGAGGAGGCACAAGGGGAAGGGGGGTGTAAAGCCTTGGAGGAAGCTTCCTTCCTCACTTGTAAACAGCCCCTAGAAACCCAGGAACCGGAAACAAAATCTCTTGCCCCTGAAAGTCTGCCTCCTAAGGAGCAGAGGGGGGGTAGGAGAAACAAAAGACCCAAACAGACTCAGTTTGGGGAGGAGGTACAGATCTTCCAATTTGAGGGAGAGGGATCCACAGAGGATCCTGGGAAAAGGATCTTCTCCTTCAGAGAGGGGGGAACTCCTCCCAAAGAAAAATGGGTCCCTAGGGATGCAAATCTAGACTGGGGAGATGTGGAGACTGAGCTACCGCCGCCCACCATCTCATCCCAGAACCAACAGCAAGAAAATCCCCTGGTTCAAAACCATCCTGGGGACTGCCTCCAAAAAAGGGGGGGCAGCCCAGAACCGGAACCAGGGGAACCCACAATGGCTCTGATCTCCAGTTGCCAACTGTTTCTTGCAGATTCCCAAGACTCTCCACAGAATTCTGCCCAAAATTCTTCTCTAGCGATGTCCAAAACCAGAAAATTAGCCCACCAGTTGTCCAAAAATGTACATTATCTGTGCCCCCTTGAGGAGAAGGAGGGAAGATATTATGCCCCGGTACAAGTACAGGGGCAGGGTACAATCTCGGCACTGGTGGACACTGGATCTCAAGCTACCCTTCTGTCCAGAAGGGCCTTTGACGAACTGAATGCAGGAAGGGGAGAGAATTACCAAATTCCTCTCACTTCTCTTCCTGGACAACTGCAGAACTTTGACGGGAAGGAAATTCCCGTTGAGGGGACTGCAGACTTGGACATTAAAATTGGGCGACATAAGTTGAAACACCCGGTCATAGTTGTGACCCCAGAGGGCACCCCTTGTTTACTAGGGAATGACCTCCTGAGGAGGTTGTCACCCTTAATAGATTGCGTAAACAAGGTCCTCTGGACCCAGACTAGCCGACCAATAAAATTAAAACAGAGTGTCAACCATGTTAGTTTAAACGGCACATGCCACATGGTTGAACAAAAATCTGACCAAGTAGAATTTCACTTCCAGAACAACCAGATTCCAGACGTGACAGTAATAGCAGTAGGACAACAGACTAGTGATGGGGGGTCCTCTCTATTTCTGAAAATCAACCTTCCTTCCAGTCTAAAGTGGTATTCCACGCTGGAAGGAAACACTCTGAAATTCTATACTAATCCACAATCAGAAACCCCCACTCCTATAGTCCAGAAAGATGTGAAATCAGCTCAAAGCCTGGCTGATATTCAGCAAATTGGAGAGCAGTTGTTCATCCCTGTTCAGTTAAATGATGGGAAGGACTCTGTTCTCGCTCGAGTGTGTGTGAACAACGGTAAGAGCTTCATCAGTGAAGCCATGTTCCGCCAACTCCCAAAAGATCCAGCCATTCCCACCTTCAAACTGATAGACAAATGGGAAATGGACCTGGAAGCACCTGACTCCAAACATCTCCTGCCAAGCAGGTGTATGCTCAAAATCTCCATTGGCAACAAGAGCATAGTCCATAATTGTTGGGTCGTGCGAGACGTCCCTGCCGCCTTTTACTTAGGCAGTGACATTCTCAATCGCTTCGCCATTAGTTTGGACCTAATAAACTTCAAAGCTTGGTCCCGATTAGCGGATAATCCTATGGGCTTTGATGATCCAGAAAAAGCATTTAGGTCAGCTCAATTGCTACCTTATGCAGTTGAAATTCAGGTTAAAGAGGAAGTCACCATCCCAGAAAGGACCCGACAATTCTCCCTGGAAGTGAAAGTTAAAAGGGGACAAGAGTTGAAAAACCCTGATGCCTACATACATCTAAATGCTTCTCTCCAACAGCAAGGGTTAGGGGTAAACCCAACTCCATTAGTCAACATAGAACATGACACCATTCCAATAGAGGTGGATAACAGCGACTTAAAGAGTATTACTCTAGCCGCAGGCACCATTATTGGAATGGCGGTTGATGACCGACATTTCTCCATTGATCTTGTAAATGAACTGTTAGGACCAATCCCCAAGGACTGTGTTGACAGTGACAGTGAGGACAATACAACACCAGACAGGATCTTTACCCGGCATGGGGGGAACTTCCTGGTGTACACTTCCTGCCCCTATGGTAAGGAAGATGTGACCTGTGACTTCAGGAGGGATGAGGTGATTTTCCAGGTCCATGAGGGCTGCCTTTCCCACCTGAAGCCTCCGGTCCAAATCAGCACTCTGACCAGGGACTTCTCCACCCAGCTGGAGGAGGCCGCGGAGATAGCCAAACCAGAAGTCTTTCCAGGCTTCAGGCAGATGGTGGAAGAGAGAGTCAACCTAGCTGATGCCTGTGTGACTCTGGAACAAAAGCAAAAGTTGAAACAAGTTTTCTTGGATTTCCAAGATCTCTTTGCGGTAGACTCATATGACTGTGGTCGCACCGACATCCACACCACAACAATCCCCACGGACCCTGGCATGACTCCAGTGTTTGTGAAGCAATATCGCTTGCCTCTCGCATCAATGGAGTCCCTTACTGAAATAATTAAGAACCTTGAGTCCCGGGGAATAATCCGTCCAGTCCACAGCACCTTCAATAATCCGGTGCTGGGAATATTGAAGCCAAACGGCCAGTGGAGACTCTGCGCTGACCTCAGGGAGCTCAACAAACGGGTCCACACTTCCCGATGGCCTCTTCCCTACATTGACCAAGGGCTGGCCCAGATTCAGGGGTCACAGGTATTCACTGCAATAGACCTGACCAATGGATACTGGACCGTGCCTGTCAGTAGGGAGGACCAATACAAGCTGGCTTTTACCTTTGGGGGCCAGCAGTACACATGGACCCGGACTCCCTTCGGATACCTTAACTCCGGTAATGAGTTCAATATTTTCCTACATAAGGCCATGCCCGACCTGGGTACGAGGGGTAACCTGGCTTATGTAGATGATGTCCTCATCAAAAGTTCATCTGTGGAGGAACACATAGCAGAGATCCGTTATGTTCTGACACAGTTGAGGGCCGCCGGAGCAAAACTTTCCTTTCAGAAAGCACAGTGGTGTAGAACCCGTGTTAATTTCTTGGGGCATGAGATTACTCCTCAGGGTCTCTGTCCCCAGGAAAAGAAAGTGGAAGCACTTCAGAAACTGAAAGACCCCACAACTCTGCGGGAACTAAGGAGCCTCCTTGGACTGACTAATTACAGCAGAAAGTTCATTGAGGGCTACGCAGAGATCACCAGACCCCTGATTCATCTCCTGAAGGGGGGGGTCAAGTGGGAATGGGGTCCAGAACAAGCCGAGGCAGTAAAACAACTCAAAAGAAGCCTCTCACAAGCGCCTTGCCTAGCTTACCCTGTCAGAAACAAGGAGTTCTTCCTGGAGACGGGGTTCTCTAATACGTGCTTGACGGCAGTATTATATCAAAAGCATGACAAGGTCAATAAAGTAATCTCCTATGCGAGCAAAACTTTATCCTCTGTGGAGGAAAAATTCAACGATTGTGAGAAGGCACTCCTGGCAACGGTGTGGGCATTGAAGAATTACCGCCCGTTTATCCAGGGGGAACACATCATAGTGGAGACTCCACACCAGCCTCTGCAATATCTCCAAAGTGACAGAATCCGGGCCGGAAATGTGAGTAATTCCCGAATTACTTCCTGGATTCTGTCAATGCAAGGCTTTCCTGTGGAGGTCAGATATGGCCAAAACAAGAAGAGTCCCCTCGCGCAAGGTCTGGCTGACTTGCATGATTGTGCCAGAGAAAACTGTCTCGAGGACGAAAGTCTAAAAATAAAGGACAACATGGAGGCATACCTTAATTCCCCACACAAAGTCTTTGAAGAAGACAAGTGTGAGGGAATGCCCACTGTCTATGTGGATGGATGCTCTTACCATGTTGACAACAACGGGGAGAAAGAACTGGTGGCCGGCGTAGGGAATGCATGGGTGAATGAGTCCCCAGAACCCTCCGCTGGATACAAAATTGGTCCCCGAAGTAGTCAGGTGGCAGAATTGATGGCTGTGCATCAGGCCATCCTCACTGCTGTCCAGCATCAACTCCACGAACTGGTCATAATCACAGATTCGGATTATGTACGGAACGGGTTCGTGGAGCACCTGGTTAATTGGAAAACCAGAGGCATGTTATGTGCTAACAACAAACCCTTGAAACATGGGAAGTTGATCCAAAACATTGATGATCTGGTCACCTCGAACGAGATGACCATCTATTGGAAGAAGATCAAGGGTCATTCCAAAGTAGAGGGACCAGACAAAACTGGAAATGACTTAGCTGATCAGCTGGCCAAAACCGGGGCCATCCAAGGGGATCTAATTGAGATTGAGTCCCTGTTGGGGGAAATCCAGGTCACTGCTATCACTAGGTCCCAGACAAATGCTCACAACGACCTTTCAATTGCACAATGGAGTAAGGAGACCCCTGATGCTGATTTGATTACCGCTCAGAAGGGGGATCCAATAATTGGTAAATTTTACCAGCACCTTGAGGACCCTGAGAACTTTCCCCTGACGGATACCGATTACATTGGGAAAGAGGACCTAAGAGTGTTAATGAAATGTCCAAAAATGTTCCGAATCCAAGACGGTTTGTTGGTAAGGAAATCCAAAGCTGGCCACGATCAGTGGGTGGTTCCTACCTCATTCCGAAGCCTGATGTTAAGTCACGCCCATGATGCGGCCACCGCCGGTCATAGGGGGTTTCACACAACATTGGAAATCTTAAGAGAGGTTGCATACTGGCCACACATGGGGCAGGACCTCGACCAATACTTGAAGGGGTGTCTTGTGTGTGCACAATTTCAGCCGACATCCCTCACACACCGGGCGCCTTTACAAAAGAGGGGAATGACACTGCCATGATCAGATTTACAAATCGACTTTGTAGGCCCTGTGATTCGCTCGGCTAGGGGGAATAAGTACATGTTGACTGTGACATGTTTGTTTACCAAGTGGGTGGAATGTCTCCCAGCCCCAAACTGCAAGGCAGAAACTGCAGCTGCCTTGATGATTAACCACATCTTTTCCCGTTTTGGTCTACCTCAAAGGATTGAGTCAGACAGAGGTAGCCACTTCACCAGTGAAGTAATGACAAAGATGTGGGAGATACTGGGGGTCAAGAGAAAGCTGCATATTGCTTACAGACCAGCTTCTTCTGGGGCAGTAGAGAGATATAACCGGACAATTGTGAGCATCTTAAAAAAGTTTGAGGCAGATTCTGGGCCAAGTTGGGATATCCGATTACCTCTGGTCCTAATGGCCATCAGATCTACCCCTTCATCTGCAACCAAAATGTCACCATTTGAGTTGATGACGGGGCGCAAGATGGTGCTTCCTCAGCATTTGCTCTATAGGACCCAAGAGCAGACACTGATAAATGCCTCCACTACTCATGAGTATGTGGAGAATTTAAGGAAACACCTTCAACATGCTTTTGCTTATGCTCAGCGGAATCTAGAAAGATCGGCTGATAGCATGAAGACCCATTATGACCTGAAAACTTCCAGGAAGGAATATCAGGTGGGAGACCGGGTCTATCTATACAACTTCCAAAGGAACCAGGCCAAGCAGCGCAAATTTTTGCCTACATGGAAGGGACCCTTTGAGATCGTCGATAAGATCTCCCCTGTGGCCTACAAGATCCGCATCCCCAAAGGTGGTTCGGCAGAGGGGGAAGACAAGTGGGTCCACATAAACCAGTTGAAATGTTGCCATCCCAGGCACACTCTGCAACAACTGGAGGAATCCTCTGGAATCCTAGCGGGTACTGTATCAGACTAATTCAGTTCCAATCATAAAACATACCACATCTAGTCTCTAACATACTGGGATTTACATGAAACTGTCTCTAGTGATACTGTTTTTTTTTCAAAATAAGAATGTAATGTTTCGTTATGATGAAATGCATATGCCGCCCCACTATCTCAACAGTGGTGGAAAATAAAATCGTCTATGAGTAGATATTGCCGCTCTTCCTTTATCATCCTAGGAGAGATGAAACCATGAAGGATGACCACGAAGGACGATCCGGAGACCGGGAGCAAAGACACAACGGGCCCGGGGTACCGCCCAATCTTCCCATCAGGACCGGCGAGGAGAACTGATCGATCTGACCGGATGGAGAAGAAGATGCTGAACTGTGCCATCTACAGAAGAGGAAGAAGATTATGCGGACAGACCGGTGCATGGGTCAAAACCCTTGTGCACGCGACTCCCCATCGACTCAAATTCAAAGTGCAGTCGCGTGGGGGGGACTTGTTGGGTGTCCTGACCCACGTTTAAGCTATCCTGCTACAACATTTGGTGCTGTGGGCTTAGGAAATTCAAGATGGCGGAAAACCCACATGTGCGCCGAAATCCAGGAAAGCTGCGCAGTTTGTGCGCCCACCAAAATGGTTGCCTCACTTGCCACCCACCAGTGCGAGAATGAAAGGCCGGGTTGCCATGAGGGAAATGGGTTGCCAAAGGAAAAACAGTAGCGCCGGTTAGCTTCAAAGCGCTTTAAAACCACCATTGGACTACCCGCACAGTAGTCTGAAACCATTGGGAATGGCAATGCTGATTGCCAAATGCAACCTAGAAGTGTGGGGAATTCATTTCTTAAATCCCAAAAATGAGTGCAGTACCAGTACTCACCACTATCCAAAAGCCGGCGTTTTAAAACCACTCTGTGTGTTTTTCTGAAGGCAAGCAAAATGCCTATTTCAAACCTTGCAACATGTGCAAAATATTCACTGAACACCAGCAGACATTTGGCAGAATGGAGTTTTGTGTGCCTACAAAATCTGGGAAATGAAGAGCCCAAAAACAATGCTTATAACAAAAATGCTATGGAGTCAGCAGCTTAAGCCTAACTGCAACTGGATTTAAAACCACCAAAATCGAAAATGTTAAATTAAATGAGTGACCTATGTTTGGTGTCACATGCCTTTGTAACTGTTGAAATGTCATAGTTTTGCACTTAGAATCAGCATTCTAGCTGCATGTGTAAAATTACAAGTTATTTTAAAAGCAACAAAAAGTTAGCTGAAGGTCTGGCTTAAGGAACTTGATTTTGCCTAGCAACTACCCATCAGGAGTGAAACTTGAGTCACCACTGTGTTCCCAGGCCAACCTTCCTTTTGCTGCCCAGGCTAAGGATATGCCATCTATCTGATAATTGAATTATCTGTGCTCTGCAAGAGAGTGAACAAAGCCCTCTTCACTCAGGCAAAGGTTTTTATTACCGCAGTCGTAAATTGTAGCTTCCTCTTGGCAGGAGCTGGGAGGAGCACTGCCTGTGAGAGCAAGCTGGCTTGGCAGGACTGGAAAGAACCAGAAATTCAACCTTGTGCTGAGGGTAAACCACACCCCTTTGGAGCCAGAACATAACTTTAAAAAGATGAATAACTCATAGAGCGGACATGTGAAAATTTTATAAATGATACCATAATTCTTGTGATTTTTCTGCCCACAGTTTAAGACGTGGTAGGAACCGGTGGTATGTTCAGGGGGGTTTTAGCGGAAAAGTGGATATTACTCTAAATGTGTGCATGTTAAAAATCTGAAACTTCATCAGTTAATGTCCCTACCCCCTGCACACATGTATGTAAAGTTGGGTCCATGTCGGAAATTGAAAAAGCAGTTAAAAAGTGAAATATGTGCCAGTTCTGAATGCAAGCTCCCAGGAAGAGCAGAGTTTGAACAGGGGATACCTCCTGTGATGCATGATGGGTGCATATGATTTTAAAACAATATGTACCTCTGCAAATATGTATTTGTTTCAAATCTAGATTTGTGTGTAAGTTGACAGGAGGAGTGGACTTTCTGCAGGCTGTAAAATGACATCAATCTGACTCACAGTTCAGTTTGCCAATCAAGCGGAGGAATGGAAGTTTGACCAATTAGAAGCTGAGAGAGAGGTAGGGTCAGTGATGCTAGAACACACCCACATTCTAAACACATAAAAGCAGACAGACAGGACAGATAGGGACTTTCCAAATCCATTTGCAGCGGGACGCTCTGCCGGAAAAATCCATACTTACCTCCATCAACCTCCAGAAAGCCAAACTAGAGACTTCAATCTATCCAGAACTAGAGACCAGACCAGAGGGAGAAAGCAGTGCTGTACCCAGAGAGAAAGCAGTGCTGTGCCCAGAGAGAGACCCGAGCCCAGTCCAAAACCCTGACCAGATCCATGGCGAGGCCCATTTCACTCAAGAATATAGAGTGAGTACCCAGCAGAACTGTGTAGAACCAATCTCTTAGTTTAAATTCATCTAATTCAATCTATTTAACCTAAGTAGAACTGCCTCCTAGCTGTCACCTGTCATTTCTAGTTGCAAGCTGCACTTGTCATTTTGAGCTTTTGAAATTTGCAAACCCAAAAACGACCTTTATTAAATCGCTCATATCTCCGCGACCGTTTGGGCTAGAGACTTGCAATAACTTTTATTTGATAGCTTAGAATCGTGGCTTTCCTACGAACCAAGAACCGCATTCCTACCCCTCATAGTTTTACCGCAATCGCGGAACACGCATCCGCGAATTTTACCGCGATTTGCAATTTCTTCACATGTAAAAACGGCTGCTGCTGTTTGCTTCCATTTGCTAGAAATTCGTTTGACCTGCTAACTATCCCTGCATCATTGCTAGTGTGAGCCTGGACTAATATTAACTAGATACCACTCATCCTGAACCTCTAAAAGGGAATTAAAAGCGTTTCCAGCATATTTCTCATTCATTGCCAGCACATATCAAAGCAATTTGGGCCTGTGATTTCAAAACTCCTATCTGTTTTCTGTTGTCTAAGCTTGCTGGATTGAACTGATTACATTGATTGCATTTCTGAGAACTGTGTGTTTCCTCCCATTCCCTTGCATTGCATAAAGAGGGGGGGAGTGAGTAGCCAGAGAAAAGTGATTACATTGTTTGGTTGAAATCATATTGCGTATTTTCTGTACTGCATTCATTGAATATTGCATCCACCTGAGCTTACATAAAGCATCCTCTACCACATTATACTTTTGTTCCTAATTACCAGTGTGTTACCTTATCCATTCATGTCAACTCATTAGTGATTATAAGAAGTGTGCTAGTGCCAGATTCTCCGTTGTTGATCTTTATCATATCAGATTAAGTGTGCTATTCAATTATTAAATTATTATAAAGCGTGATATATATATCTATTTTAATTTATCAAATAAACCTTTTAAACTTGCAAAACAGAATTACTTCTTGGCTCAGTGGGGTCAGGGGGATTCCAAGAGAGGGGTGTTATACAAGGGTAGTCATCCAGAACGCATGAACTGGACCTAAAGATATATCAATAAGGGTTTTCATTCAGTATTCTAGACTAGGCGTTAACTTGGCTGTAGTGCTGAATTGAATCCTCTTACACACCATCACCACCATAGTGCACATGATACAGAACGACATTGCCAGCCACATACAAATATGCACTGCCACCCCCCACTACTAAAGGTGGTGTCTGTGCCACACTTCCAGGCCACAGGCACCTACCAACACACAGTGGGACAGCTGCATGGCATTTCACAACCACTACTTTCACGCATGCTGAACCAAGTGCTGAATGCCCTCCAGAAGCACGCAAGAACCCACATATCCCTATCACAGACTGCCCAGGAGATAGCTGAAACCAAAGTAGGCTCCCAGGCACTGGCAGGCATGCCCAATTGTGACAGTGCCATCGACTGCACCCATGTGGAATTGATAGTCCCCCATGCCATAGAGGCCATGTACCGCAATCACAAACAACACCACTCCATCAATGTGCAAATGGTATGTGACTCCAGGAAGATCATCACCCATTGCTGCGGCCGATTTCCTGGATCAACACATGATGCCATGTTACTGGGTAAATCCACGGTACCCCATCAAATGGAGCAACATGCGGGACCACTTGCCGGCTGCTTGGTGAGTTGCACAACCGTCCCATGGCAGTGCTTTGGGGTACTGATGTGTGGAGATTCATGAGGGGGGGGCAATACTGCACCTGGGTCGGAATAGCCGGTGATTGGAGAATGCATGCAGAGCCAAACACTCCTGACCTGAACCAGTCAAACGGTACATGACACTTCACTGGGCCACAGATCACAAATAATGCATATCAATGAGAACAAGTAAGAGGCACAACCAGGCCACCATGGTGATGGCAAGCAATGCATGAATGAACAGAACGGCTAGTGTGGCTATGTGGGCAGTGTGACCATGCATAGTAAATAATGAACAGCATGAATTGGAGTCAAAACATTGTTGCACTACCACAGCATATCTGCCTCAGCATGCATGATTACACCCTGCATCATCTATTGAATGCCAACCAGACTACCACACCTCATGACAGTACAGATTGCACCTAGATAACATTTTTTCATGCTAACAGGGACATGTGCATGGCCACACCAAATAGCTGGCGGCATGACTGTGCTCCCTGAATTACGGGAGTTCAGAGTGACACACACCTATTTGAATCTGCTTGCTGGTGAAGGAGGATATCCCTTAAGGCCGTGGCTACAAACCCCTGTGCCTAACCCGCAGAATGGCCATGAGGAGGAGTACAATCATGTGCACACCCTTACCCGTGTTGTCATTGAGCAGACCTTTGGCCTGTCGAAGTGGCGGTTCCGCTGCCTCAGCAGGTCTGGTGGGGCACTCCTATATAGGCCTGAGAACGTGGCAAAGATCACCATGGCCTGTGTCATGCTGCACGACATGTGCGTTCGGATAAATGTACCATTGTCACCTGACATTGACATGCATGGGCGGGGTGAGGATGATGAGGACGGAGACGGAGGTGAAGTAGCCCCACTGCCAGTACGTGATGCACGGGATGGCCCTGCTGTACGGCAAGCACAAATTCAAGCATACTTCTGAAACACATGGACTATGAAAGACTTGTGTCAGTCAGACACTGGGCCAATATGAACATGCCCACAGGGAATGTTGGGAGTTGGGCACTGAACACCGTAACACATTAAATGGATGCACACGAAAAATAACAATGTCCAGCCATGGATTTTTCTTCGCACAACTTGTGTATTATTCAAAACTGCAAAAATGTGCCCACTCCCGCCTCCCAGACCCCGCCAACAAACACCCTGACCCACCCCACAAACCCCAGAAAATACCCCAACAAACTCCCTCACCCACCCCACGAACACCAGAAAATACCCCAACAAACTCCCTCACCCACCCCACAGATCCCAAATGTCCCCATATGTGCAACAAACAGTGTTCCCTTCACCAATGTAGTTCTTCACATTGTCATTGCCCATACAGTTATTTCCTCAAGAGTTTTGGGTCTGGTGGTGCCATGGCCGAGCGACGTGCGCTCCTGCGCGTTAACCGCACAGGGCTCGATTGCACCGAGGTGGAAGGGGTTGTTGTAGTGGAGGTGTCTATTGTCAGTCCCATGGCTGGGCCGAGGTGTTGACGCTGCATTTGCGGGATGTTGGCAAGAAGGGCCTGTGTCAGTGACCCCATGCACTCCCTGAATGCACACGTAGATGCCTCCACGGCAGCTGTATTGGCTGCAATGGCCGTGGCTATGGCCCTCATGGCCTCATTCCCAGCGTCTACCTGTCGATGCATGATTTCCAGCATTGACTCTTGGCGGGCCTCTACCCTTGCCAGGCGAGACTCGAAGGAGGTGTCGGCCGCAAGTGTACTGGTGGCTGGCAGGGTGGTGGCTGGCAGGGTGGTGGCTGGCAGGGTGGTGGAAGGCACCTGCGTGGGCTCCTCGTCCTGGGCAATGTCCTCCTGGAAGATCCCAATGTCTGATTCTCCAGGGTCTGAGTCATGGAGACACGGATCGTCCAGGCTCTCAGACTCTGCAGGTGGTTGGGGGATGGCAATGGGGCTTGCGGTGGGTATTCCAGACATGATTCCAGCCTCATCATCCACCTCTGTGGACACAACGTCCGTGGTGGCTGGCGGAACGGCTCCCACTGTTGTGGGTGCCTGCTGCGGTTCTGTCGCTGCAGGTGCCCCCTGCAGGGTTGATGCCTTGCGTGGCACACTGGGTGTTGCTGCAGGCATTTTCTTGGACGGGGGGTTGGCGGTGGCCCTGGTCCCTTTGCGTGCACTGGATGTACTCGCACCCCTGTCGCACTGTGTTCCACCTTCCTCATCGGTGCCTGGGAGATAGAAGAGATGCAGGTCATCAGTGATGTTGTCAAATGGCAGCTATGATGTATTGCGGTGTAATATGTTCATACATTCAGGCATCATTTCATTTCTGGTGTGTGGCATTTGGTGTACTGAGGGGACATGTTGGCAATCAATACATGGCTGGTGGCACAGCATTGGTTTGATGTGTGTGTGGTGGGTTCCATGGGCATGGTTGGGTCATGTTGCACCTCTGTTGGGATTGGGATTTTAACTCAGCATGCATGTGGTGCAGGGTGCGGCACTCATTATTATATGGATATGTTGATGTAGCCTTGGAACATGCATTGCCTTGCCTAGTCTAACTTCCACATCACTTGTGCCACATCATGTTTTGTTATACGTGGATGTGATGGTTCACTCACATTCCTCTGTGGTAGTTGCAGCGCCGAACTCCTGGTCTCCTATTCCCTCTATGGATTCCGGGTCAATGAATGCAGTTGCAGTCTCCTCCCATGCGGTGAGCTTCACAGGGGAGGGTGGGCCAGCGCCTGTCGCCATTGCGGCCCTCCTGTTATCTGCAAGGATCTTCCTGACCCGGAGGCGGAGGTCGTCCCAGCGCTTCCGGCAGTCACGTACACTCCTTGGGGTGCTCCCCACTGCCGACACCCTCTGAGCGACCTCCTGCCAGACCGTTTTTTTTCTGGTTTGTGCCGCATGCTTGAGGTCTGTGCTCCTGATTGTGTCTGCATGCTGTTCGAGGGTGTAAGCAAGCATAGTTAGTTCAGCATCAGAAAAACACTGCTTCCTCTTCCTTTGGGAGGATTTACTGGTGGCCTTCGACATCCTGCTTCAGTTGTGGCATGCAACAACACGAGTGTAGTGGTGGTTACGGAGTATGGCAATGGATTGTGTTTTTAAAGATGGCCACCGGCTCATTTCCCGTTCCGACGCGATGACGTCATTTCCGGGTCCTTTTTTGCGACCACGGTAATACCGTGCCGGTATTACCGTGCCGGTGTTTAGTGGTTGTTATGACGCGGTTACAGAAAGGGCGGTACCCGCAATGCCGTTATAGGGGGGTTAGTGGGCCGTTACCGGCATGACGGTTTTGCCACTACCGTCATGGGGTAACGCGCGTGCTCGCGCACTCGTAATCACCGGCTATTAGCGGGTTCATACGAGCACGGACCCGCTCATTGCCGGTAATGAACCCGGTTTTACCGGGCAACTCGTAATGAGGCCCAGTGTCCTGATTGGCGAAATTGACTTGCGTCATGTCCGCGGACATGCAACGTGTTCGCTGATTGGATGGTGAAGAGCGTGAAGTGCATCAGATTTTTGGAAACGCTGCCATCTTCGATACGTGGACATTTTGCGGTAAAAACATGTTAAAAAACACAACATTGCATTTGTCAAACTTATCAAATAATCTCTGGGGAGGTGAGGGAGGATGAGGATGGGATGGTTTATAGCTGCAAGAAGCAAAAAAACGGGTGTTTTTTGCTGCAAAAGTCCACAAACAGTCCTGATGTTCACAAACAGTCCTGAGAAGTTCGCGAACACCTCAGCATTACAGGGTTGGTGAAATGAAGTTCTCTGATGGCTTATAACTTTGGCGCCACTTAATGGAACTGCATGAAATTTTGCATGTATATTTCCGAGCTGATTCTGAGTCAGTATGCAATGTGTGGTGGTATTCTGTCATGCGGGGGCAAAATTAGAGGGGGGTCCCAAAATAATGTAAAGTCTTATAAATGAGGTGCCATTTGACGAATCTACACTTAATTTGGGAAACTGATAACACATTTAAATATGAATGTTTTTCCGAAGTTTGGTGGTATTTTGTGAAGAGGGGGCAAAATTAGAGGAGGGTCCCAAAATAATGCAAAGGTTTATAAAT
Source organism: Ambystoma mexicanum (assembly GCF_040938575.1). Taxonomy (NCBI): domain Eukaryota; kingdom Metazoa; phylum Chordata; class Amphibia; order Caudata; family Ambystomatidae; genus Ambystoma; species Ambystoma mexicanum. Next base: position 135,745,501 of record NC_090935.1, read on the forward strand.
GAGGTACCATTTGACGAATCTACACTTCGTTTGGCCAACTGATAATAGATCAAGATATACATGTCCCCTCCCAGGCCCTCTGCACGGCACTGGCCTCTCACTTCATTTCAAAAACTCGGGACATCCTGTCCTCACTCTCCTTCTATCACCTCCCCTCCTCTATTCCCTGCTCTTCCTCTGGCCCTTCTGCAGCCACCCCTCCTCCCTCCTTCTCTACCTTTCCCCTTTTTTCTGCTGACGAGGTTTCAAGACAAGTCCGATCTGTGAAAGTCTCGTCAAAACAGGTCCACCCATGCTCCTCCAAAACCATCAAGGACCACATCGACTCCTTGGCTCCTGCCCTGGCTGACTTCTGCAATCACTCCTTCGCCTCTGGAGTCTTCCCATCGCCCCGCACTCCCTTGTGCACCCCCTTCTTAAGAAACCCTCCTCCGACCCCTCATGCCCGGCTAACTATCGCCCAATCTCTATCACTCCCTTCCTGGGCAAGCTCCTGGAGAAACTGGCCATCTCCCAGCTTAATCTCCATGCTGAATCTGTTGGTAGTCTTCACGACCATCAGTCTGGCTTCAGAGCTGCCAGAAGCACGGAAACTGCTCTCCTGAACATCTGTGAGGACCTGCTCTCGAACCTTGACTCAAACACTCCTGTGTTCTCATTTTGCTTGATCTCTCCTCTGCCTTTGATACTGTCAACCATACCATCCTGCTCAACCGTCTCCGTGATAACCTGGGTATCACTGGACCGGCTCTGGCGTGGCTGTCCTCTTTACTCTCCAATCGACCGTCCCAGGTCCAGCTGGGGTCCTTCCTCTCTGACATCTTTTTCTCTACCTGTGGTGTCCCCCAGGGATCTAACCTCTCTCCCTGGCTGTTCAACCAGTACTTGGCACTTCTTGCCCACCGCATCTCCGCTCTCTGCCCCAATTTTCAGTGCTGTGCAGATGATACCCAGCTCATTTTCAGGCTACCCTCGGCCTCCTCCTCTTCTTCCCTCATCTCTGACTGTCTTTCTGCTATCCAGGAATGGTGTGCCACCAATGACCTCTGCCTTAATGCCAGTAAGACTGAGATTCTACTCATCGGCACACCCACTCCCTCCTTCCCTGCAGCTCTCTGGCCGGCCTCTCTTGGCCCTCTTCCTGCTCCTACCTGCAAGGCTAAAAACCTTGGGGTCATCTTCGACTCCACACTCTCTTTCTCTCATCACATATCTGACGTCTCTAAGAAGTCACGCTACCAGCTACACCTCCTCAGAGGTATCCTTCCTTTCCTCTCCTTCCCCCAGAAGCTCACTGTCTCTAGAGCCCTGGTTCTCTCGAAGCTGGGCTACTGTAACAGCCTCTATCTGAATCTGCCTGCCTCTACTCTCCGCCCTTTGCAACTCTGCGAGACTTGTCCTTGGCCTCAAGCCCAGGGACCGTATATCTCCAGGACTGAAATTGCTACACTGGCTCCCAGTGGCTGCGAGGATTAAGTTCAAAACCCTCTGCATTGTCCACAAGGCCTTCTGGGGCCTCGGGCCAAAATACCTTCAACTCTCTCTTCCTAAATATCTTCCTTCTCGAGCTCTTCGCTCATCCACCTCCAACTCCCTCAGGGTCAGCCGCTTCTCCAAGCAACGAGTTGGGGGTAGATCTCTCTCCTCAGCAGGGGCCTCCCTCTGGAACAGCCTTCCTGCCTCCCTGAAACTTGAGGAGAACCATCTCCAGTTCTGGAAGCACCTCAAAACCTTCCTCTTTGCCTCTGCTTTCTCTCCCCCTCTCCCCTGTTAATATTACTGAAACTGCACTGAATCTGCAACGGAGCCACTCACCTATCCCAGTCCGCGGCCCTGCCATTCTCCCCTGTACTGCCTCCCTGGCAACCCCTGCACTGTGGGACTGTCTCTGTATCCCTACAGCCCCTCCTCCCAGCACTTGTCTGCACTTATCTTGCACTTGCCACCAGCTGGCCCTTATTATTTATCTTGTTCTACTAAACCTGTACTGCACTTCTCCTCTCCCTTTTCCCCTTGCACTTTTCCCTTCCCCTCCACCCTGCACTTGTGCGATCTGAATGACACCTGGCCTAGTAGGATCGTTGTCTGTCTCCCCTTGTTCCCCCCCGCCTCGTCGCGCCTTGAAACACTTGTGTATAGGCGCGTTATAAATGCCATATCATATCATATCATATCATGTTTTTGCGACGTTTGGTAGGATTCAGTCAAGAGGGAGCAAAATTAGAAGGGGGGTCCCAAAATATTGTAAAGGGTTATAAATGTGGTGCCATTTGACAAATCTACACAAAGGTGTCAGTGTTTTATTATTTGACAAGTGTCATAATGTAGCTACAAAAAAGTGGTATACCTTTAGTGACTGAGCAGTTGCCTGTGGCCATGGGCAGTGGCCAGATTGTCCGGGTCATGAAATAAGGTCATGATTCGGACAATCTGGCTACTGGCCATGACCACAAGGGACAAAACATAGGATTAAAGTGGCCATGTCCACCTGGGACTGGCTTTGTGGTAAAGTTATTCGAAATTAGGATAGGTCTGAAAGGGAAGGAAAATGTACTCCTGGTAATATGGTCATAGCGTTCTCTTTTTTGTGAAGAGGGGCCCTGTATTGAACCCTCGCCTTCCCTTTCCATGGTGACCATCTTGGAAAAGGATTTTCCTTCCTACACCGGGACGCCACAGGCGTCCCGGTGTAGGAAGGAAAATCATCTTTTTTAGCACCTTGGGTTTCCGCTTTGGGAACCTAGGGTGCTAATGACCTTCATCCCCCATTTCAGGGGCTGGAATGGGGAGATAATGGTCCAGAGACCCTTGCTTCGCTTGGTCTGATAACTTGGGCTGCTGGGCCGGTACCCACATTCCAGTTCCTGGAACGGAGGATAAACGCCACAATATTCCCATTAGCATAACACAAAATGGAAATGTTGGAAAATCTTATTGAGTCTATGTACTTTACTGAGAAATACAAAGTAGATGGAGTGTATACATGTTTTTTAAGTTCTATTTTGTAACTGTGAAGGTGTTTCCTAAAGGAATATGTCTTTTGTTGTTTTTGGATGTATTTTTTTTTGGCAGGAGATCTGAGAACGAAAGTTGGGGAGGGAAATGAGGGAAGAGGAACCAAACACTAATATGGAGGCGTAGGTGGACAAGGGAAAATGTTGCGCGTGTGTTATTTCTAAGGTAGGGGGCAGTGTTTCTCATGCTCCTTGATTACAGCAGTGGTGGTGGCTCTTGGGGAGGAGGGATGGCATTAGCTGATGTCATTTTAAGATAAATAGCAGTTTTGCTAAAAGTATGTACTGTGTACTAGATTGTTAATGGATAACGAGTAAGAATAGGTGTTGGAGCTGTGCAAGGGAAATTTTGAAGTTGAAAGTTCCTAGATAGAAAATGCAGTTCTGAACTGTCCGTGGAGCAGAGATCTTATCGTGAAGTGCGGACGGGTTCTCGGACACGTCATAATGTCGCGTGCCAGCGTATGGTCATGTGGCACTGTCCAGAAGGTCCGCTATGAAGTCAGATGTTCGTAGACGTCCACGGATGCAAAACTAGCTGAAATAGTTTCAAAAAGTGTTTGGAAATGTTAGAAATGATTCTAGAAGGTGGGAAATGGCAGAGTTTTAAGGTGACACTTTGCAAATTGGACACAAATATTGCTATATTGGGTAACTATGATATTAGTAAGTTGTAGGAAAATAGAATGCACTGGTAAAAACCCATGAAATTCAATGAAAAAACTTAGTTAAAGGGACGTTATAGTTAAGTTGCACTAATGAAAAACTTTGAAATTCACTGAAAAAACTTTGTTAAAGGGACATTATGGTTAAGTTGCATTAATAAAAACCTATGAAATTCAATTAAAACACTTTGTTAAAGGGACGTTATGGTTAAGTTGCACTCATAAAAACCTATGAAATTCAATGAAAGAACTTTGTTGAAGGGACGTTACGGTTAAGTTGCGCTACTAAAAACCTATGAAATTCAGTAAAAAAAACATTGTTGAAAGGACGCTATGGTTACAAGTAAAATCGAAAATCTCCTGAAATTCGAGGGTTATGGTAAGCTAAGCAACCATAACTTGTGCCACCACAATGCACTGCTAAGACTAACACCCAGGACATCAAAGATGATATCACAAATATCATTGATGACATCACTGTACACAGCCTCATATCAGCATAAGCCGAGTTCTTAATAAATAGCAAACTGCGTATTCAAAAACCTCAGTCCATTAAAGTTCATCTCTATAAAAGCCATATAAACTCCTCTTCTTTGAGCTTCTTTCAAAAATCATTCTAAATTATCCTTCTGTTTTTTATGCAATTCGGAAAATTTTCATAAATATGCTATAGTAACAGGAATGATACCCAAGGTTGTCCTTCTAAATGGGGTCTTGCTAAAAAGAAGTCATTTATTTTCAAAATATCCTTTCATTCAAATCTCATTAAAGAAATTAGGATTCATGTTTTTGCATTTGCATTTTAAAAAAATAAACAATGGCGGTTAAATCTCCTACTTTGTTTACAACTGTTTTGTTTGTTCTCTGAAAAACGAGGGAAATCATTGTAAATGCACAGATGATTATAATAGTAATAATATGTAACGCTTCATGTTGTACTCCAACTTGTAAGCACTTGACCAGATGCAAATGCTTATAAATGCAAATGCACGTCACGGTTTTCTGTATCAAGTTGTGTATGTTATGTTTTTGCACACATATGTGTCTGGGCTTGAATATGGTCACACGATGGTATAATGCGCATTGGTTGTTTATGTATTCCTCCCATATATCGACATGCTGGCTGGCATTGAAATGCATCATAGAGATTGCTGATTTTGTTTTGCACATGCTTTGTGCGCGCATTTGCACATGTGTGCAAGGACATTGCGTGTGATTGCAAATGTAACCAATTTGTGCATATTTTTCGGAATAACAAAGTCCATTTGGCCTCAGTTTTGTTTGTATTGAAGCAAATATCCCAATAATTACAGTATGGTGATGCTGATGCACTAGCCAATCCATTAGCAGTGAGTGCCAGGCACTCATGTATGTGGATGCTTACAAGGAAAATGTGCGGCTCTCAATAAGAGCTCGGTCCTTCACTCCCTCAGTGCGGGAATGGGTCATGTCCAGTCATTTCTGTGAAATGAAGCGTGAAAATAATCAAATTGTGCAATGTATTAGCTTTTAAGAGCATGTTTCCAACACTGTCATGTGTTATATGTGTGCATCATGAAGTAATTATATTTTAATGGAAAGCAAAAAAGAAACCGAATACAAGGTGTAAAGAATAAGTGGGCATTCACGCAGAAGAGGATGACTGTACAAGAATAACATATATTAACTTTTTAGAGTTGGACAAGATACATAGTCAAGCAGGCCACTGTCTCATAGCAGAAAGTATCAGTTATGGCATGGTTGTTTCAATGCCTTCATTTTTAGAGTAGGCGTACTGTATCAGCATGCATTGAATTAATAAACTATAAGGTACTTCCCTCTCCAGGCTCAAAAGTGATCGTTCTATCTCTCACAGATTCACCCTCGCTCCGCGCATTATTTCTCTCTCTCTCTTAGTCTGACTCAGTTTCTTTTTTTTGTTTCTGCTTCTTTCTCTCTCTGAGGGTGGGAGCCATCTTGTCAGGTGTGCATTTGCGATAGCAATACCTTTTGTAGTTTACAGCATCGTCTCCAGAGAGAAATCACACATATCTTGAAGGGACAGGTTCTGTTTATTTGAAGAAACGCAGGAGCGTAGCCGTGACAGAGACATCATACGAGGTGAAGCCAGGCCTGGCATTTGGATAGATGCATTGTCATCAGCTGTGCCCTGCAGGAATGCCGCCATCACAGTGAGGCTGCAGTGTCCATACAGGGCGTAGTGAAGGGGGTGCAAATGGGCTCTGAAGTGGGTGCTGGGGTTCAGGCACACCTTGTAAGGGAACGGAAGACCACCTTACAGGGCCTATTAATATGAGTTTTATTTTCTTTTATTTGTTAATATTTAGTGTTTGTGCATACTGTCGTAAAATCACAAATAAAACAACTTATCACGCACAAAAATAAACATTGCTTTTTTTGTGGTTGTGGCTCACAGAAGAAATTGCTTCTAATCTGAGCGCAAGGCTTTCCAAGAAGTAGGACATTTTGAGAGGTAGAATGGATAGTATTCTAAGCAAAGGAGTTGTAAAATAAAAATGAAAATATTTATTTGTACTAACATTGTAATCAAGCTCCTTCTAAAATTTTAAAATGTTAATTCCTAATGATCAATTCCAGTAAATATTCTAACTGTAATAATAAGAATGTTACATGTGTCTTACTGAGCAAAGCAAATTATTCAAACCTAGAAAAATAAGCTTAACTATGTTCTGAAGTAGGTCAACGTTCCAATATACAGGGTCTGTTACACTCCTATATACTCCTTAAAAATACCCTTATGATAAAGTGAGGGGGCAAATGGCACATATTAGTTACTAGCTGCTGTGCATACAATCAAAGATATTTTCTGAACAGTGATCTTTATAATAGGAAATAATCCCTGCGATAAAAGGTTTGTGTGCTTGAAAGACTATGCACCTAATGCAAACCGGGCTTGGTGCCATTTAATTTTTCACAACTATCACACTGAAAGGTTTTTAGTAACCATGAGCTATATACACTGATTTGGGCTTGAATGTGAATTTCAAAAGGCTGCAGCATCTTTAAATACATTGAGGTCTGGATTGCCAGAGGTATTGCTTACTCTCCTAAACATGGTAGCCTGGCAATTAGAAGAGGAGGAGGTGAAAGGGGAATTCACATATGGACTATCTTAGGTGCCTAAAATATCAATGAGTAGGTCACAGATTACGTAGTGGATGCCAAGACATTACTGGTGGTAAGAGTAATGGCACTTGAGCATTCATGCCAACATGTCCATTGTATTCTAGAGGTGGTAGTCCAGTCCATTATTTTCCTTTGCATTTTGTGATGTAAGGTCCTGGCTATTCCTGGCATCAATTTAGGACTTCTAGTCTCAGAATGAAGAGAAATAACAGGAATTGGCAAGCACCTCTCAAGTAACATGGGGGATCTGTGAGTGTTTATTGGCTTTTTGTATAAATCCCACAATGATTAATCTGAAACCTGAAGGATTGAGTTGCAAGTATTGCTACTTGGAAAACCCTAATAGGCAATATTCTTGTTAACTGTAGGCACGAACCCTGTGACCCGTCGCTTTCTACAGTTTCGGAATTTAGGCATTTAAATGACAAATCACATTACTTTTTGATGTGCTTTGTCATTTAAATGCCTGATCAAGTGATTGATGAGGGCTGACAAATTGGCTCAAATCAGACAACTCTTTTTATACCATTAATACAATATGTATACAGTTAGAAACAGTTTCACTTCAATCTCAACGTCTTCTCGGTTTTCATGAAGCTGGCTGCTTATACTGCATCATACCTAATAGTTAGACATGATTGGAGCAAACAGACCTGCTTTCTCCGGGCTCATCCCCTTCCCGTGTGGTGCCAGATTGCTTCCCGCTTCTCCCCACAAACAATTTTCAAATAGTAATAACATAATTGTGCTGACCTACGTGTCTTTATTCCTCTGCCATTGGCCAGAACCAGAAAGAAAGTAACACAAGACACCCTGAATAAGTAGGAAGGGAGACATTCACATGACTCTGCCAGATATTAACCATCACAGACACTATTGTGGACACTCATCCAGTTACACTATTTCCAGGTACACCAAAAAGTACTGTCTGATTGGCTCTTCTTGGAGCGCCCCTCCATTCCGCATCCTTGTTCCCACACCCACTGGCCAAGGGATGATTGGAAACCACCTTGGAGCCAATGCGAAAGCCTCTCTGTATTTGGTTGGTCTCCACAGCTCCCACGAGTAGTCATGAGACTGGCTCGCCAACCTTGATTACATCACTCAGTACTGTTACCAGCGACTGTGGTCTGCTAGAGACAAGCAGCTTGAATTTTGCTTCCCCCCTCCTTCATCCATGGCACATGGGCTGTGCGTTCACATCTGGCCCATGAGGTAAGGCCCACCTGTGGTGCCCCCATAAAGTGTGCTTACCTGCAGTTTTGCCTCCCTCGTCTTTACGTGGCAGGTTCCCTTGTGTCCATATTGTGTTGTTTACATAGTGTCTCCCTTCTTCCCTCCTAGTGGTGTGTCCCGGTTAACCCCCGTTATTCCTGCAATTGGTAGGTTCACCCCCCTGTCTGGTGCTGAATAAGCACCTTCATTGCTTTTCAAAGGATCACTATCTAGTATGGATCTTTTCCGCCAATAGAAACACATGCAATTCTCAGCTACGTCGCTATTTAAAATAGCGCCATAGTAAATGATATCTTCAATCAACTCAGACAACTTACAAAATGTCTCTCCTACTTTTTGTCAGTTTATTATACCATACAGATGTGGTGGTCATCACTAAACACAATTCTGTCAACGCTTTCTACCGGTACTGCTAAGAGTAACTGATTATGAACTTCAAAACTACAAAAAAGATCCAAAACGTAACCACCAGACCCGCTGCATGTTGAGAAGAAAGAGGCCATGTGTACAGCTCATCCCAATCCCCTTTGGATATGTGGACAAGCAAGGATCAAGCTCACAAGGCATTGCTGGAATGGCACTCTTTAATCACGGGGTCTGTTGATAATGGATTCCACCATTGGGCTTGGCTTGGCCAAACTCAATAATCCCACCCTGTTCACAGCCGAATACAAAGGCTGAAGGGATGGACTTCTCTTCGTCCAAAATCATCCCACTCATCAGACCCTCCTCATGCCAAGTTCTCAAGACCACTCTTTTTCCCAACCTCTGGACCTTCTCCACTCTTGGACTGCATGCTACATGCAGGCAGCTTGACTCATCCAGCCATGTAGAGACCATGCAATTTAAGGGTCTCTTGTCAGAGTTGTCGTGGTTAAGGTACATATAATGTAAACATGAAGAGGCACACATAGTAAACCAATCTATACAAGCGAGGGCATTTTCAGAAAAAGCTAAAGTGGCCCAAAGCCTTAGGTGAGGCACTTTTATGAATATTAAGGCAGAGGCAACACAAAGTGGGGGTCGTTGTGGGGGGGGTGCACTACAAAAAAGCGAATGTCTATTGCTCCTCTACCTAATTGCCAAGCGCAGCCCGAACCATTCTATGTCTGAAAATAGGTCTGCATTTTCTTTATCATATTTTCTGAAAACCTGCAACCAGGAATAAGAAGAGCCACTTGTGTACTGATGCTACCAATGGAGGATATCCTGGTTGACCTTGTAGGCAAAATGGAGCTATTTTCACATTCCGCTGCACAAGAAGGGAATGTCAGCAGATCTTCAATGTAAAAAACAGGTTCAAAGGAGCCACTATTAGGCAGTAATAAAATACATTGTTACTCTTTAACCAGAAGCGTGGGAATAAGGACTTCCCCTCTGAGTTAAACGCTGCCGTCCTTGAGCTCTAATTGGCCAGCAGAGCCTGAGCGGTCAACTGCACGTCTTAATGACAGGTGCATGCATGGTGTACACAGCGGTTCTAGGTCATTTGGCCGAAAATAAATGGTCGACAGGACAAATGGTCGACACCAAAAGGTTGACAGGTCAAATGGTCGAATTCTTTTTGGTTGGTTTTTTCACATTTTTTTTTTTTTGGGGGGGTCACCCCTCACCCCCCTTTTTTTTTCTAAAAACCCCTTTTTTCCCTAAACAAAAACCTAAAAAATATATATATAAATAAAAAAAAAATTGACCATTTGACCTGTCGACCAAATTGTGTCGACCATTTGTCCTGTCGACCATTTGTCTGTCGACCATTTGACTGGACACCGTACACAGCACCTATGACAGCCATGCAGTGTCCCTGCGTAACTAACTGCAAATGACTAGCACACCGCACAGACTGTCCCTACAAGCTTGAACAATCAGTGTTAATATTGCCAAGCCCAATACTACTCGGTTACTGTACTGTGCCTCAGGGGGGTAAAAAGGTGCATTTGCCGAGTCCCAAACCATTGTTTCATCTTCCCAACCAGTTAAACTTAAAACAGTGGCATCAGACCTGATTAAACAAGGTAGTACTGCCTCCAATACCAAGTCGAGTCAATTCACCCAAACCACACACTACATGTATAGACTCAACATGGAAGCTTTTCATTAAGTCCTGAAGATCAACCTCTGGAGGTGCAAAACCCTAAGTGGTACACGTGTAGCCCACCGCGCTGTCTAAAACTCACTCACTTGCTGTCTCAAATCTCACATATCCCCAAGAGCAACAATTAGAAAAGTCGACAGATTGATTTTTTCAATTCTGCTCATTAGGCGATATTTCAGTAAGAAACTATAATGTTCGTCAATTGACATTTGCACAAGGGACAGCCTTGAATATACTATGGGCTTTTTATCGATTTATACACATTTATCACTGAGAAGAAATAATTGGACTAATATATAGTAAGATGCACAAGGCACGAGTTGAAGGCTACAGCTACCAATAGCTCAATGACCCAGGCAACTGTCAGAAGCTTCTTTCCACCGCTACATACGTCACGTGATTCAACCAAGAAAACATGACTACCAAATCCATCTCCTCTTACGCTGGGTGCTGAGGTTTCCCAATACAGTTTTGTGTCTGTTTCCTTACCTTTCTTTTTTACTCTTTCTCTCTCTTCATTTGTCTCTTGCTATTAAGTTGAAATGAAATGAAATGGAATGATGGAGATAATAGCTGATAATTTGTTTTACAAAATGTGTTTTTGTACAAAAAAAAAACATACAATGCAAATTAAAAAAAAATAAGAAAATATGAAAATAAGACTAATCTCAGCAGAGACCTCTTTATCAAAAATGCAAAATTCACTGCAACCAGATACAGATAATATGATTCATGGAAGTCCCTGCGCGTGTTTACCTCGGGATGTGCGCCAAACCCGTGCATGGCGCACACGTCACTGCAACATCCCGAAAGACGTGCGCGACGCGCACAGTGAAAGCGCACAACCTCGGCGCATACACTAGAATGTGGGCGGAACACGGGGCGTAATGCGCGGAATGGGGAACAACTCGCGAAAACAAGGGCGTAACTGGGGATGTACTGCAGGGAAGCAGACGGAACGCCCACACGCACCCGAACCACACGTATTCATTGAATCGAATAGGGCAAAGCCACGCACAGCGAAAGACACGTACAAGCCGATACACGTCCGCCACACGAAGGCAGGCGGTAGCGTCCCTGCGCATTACAAAAGTGGCAACATACAGCAATTGTGCGAGCGGGGCACGTGTATTTCGGGGTTGCGCGGGAAGTTACACACGCGATTGAGCGGGGTACGTGTATTCCGGGGGTTCGCGGGAAGTCACACACGCGATCTGGCCTGGGGGAGCGGGCTACGTGTATTTCAGGGGTTCGCGTGAACATTTTCACGCGATCGGGTCTGGGGGAGTGGGCTACGTGTATTACAGGGGTTCGCGTGAACTTCTTCACGCGATCGGGTCTGGGGGAGCGGGCTACGTGTATTTCAGGGGTTCGCGTGAACATTTACACGCGATCGGGCCTGGGGGAGCGGGCTACACGTATTTCGGGGGCGCGCGGGAAGTGACACACGCGATTGAGCGGGGTACGTGTATTTCGGGGGTGCGCGGGAAGTTACACACGCGATTGAGCGGGGTACGTGTATTTCGGGGGTGCGTGGGAAGTTACACACGCAATTCCATCAGGGTACGTGTATTACAGGTGTGCGCAATATCAACAGGGTACGTGTATTACAGGGGTGCGTGGGGAGCAGCACACGAGAATTGCACGTGTGGGTCCTCCCAGGTGTTCCCTCTACACCCTCCACGGCCCCTGCAGGTGGCTCACACCACAGGGGCCTACCCAGCACATGTCATGCAGGCACCCCACCCACCATGCCCATGCCCACCAGCCAACCCACATGTCAACTTGCACTACTCCCTCCCAACGCATGTCCCCCTGCACCCCCAGCAGTGCAGGGGCAGCCTCCACCAGGCCCCCCCCATGTCCAACTCATGTTCTCCACCACCCCCACCCCCCAGCACTGTGGGGCACCTGCCAGCAGGCGCCCACCCATGTCCAACTCATGTTCCCCACCACCCCCACCCCCCAGCAGTGCAGGGGCAGCCTCCACCAGGCCCCCCCCATGTCTCCCACCACCCCCACCCCCCAGCAGTGCAGGGGCACCCACCACCCAGCCCCCCCATGTCTCCCACCCCCCCCACCCCCCAGCAGTGCAGGGGCACCCACCACCAGGCCCCCACCTATGTCTCACACCACCCCCACCCCCCAGCAGTGCAGGGGCACCCACCACCAGGCCCCCACCCATGTCTCCCACCACCCCCACCCCCCAGCAGTGCAGGGGCACCCACCACCAGGCCCCCACCCATGTCTCCCACCACCCCCACCCCCCAGCCACCAGGGGCAGCATCCACCAGGCCCACACCCATGTCTCACACCACCCCCACCCCCCAGCAGTGCAGGGGCAGCCTCCACTCGGCCCCCCCATGTCTCCCACCACCCTCACCCCCCAGCAGTGCAGGTGCACCCACCACCAGGCCCCCACCCATGTCTCCCACCACCCCCACCCCCCAGCCACCAGGGGCAGCATCCACCAGGCCCACACCCATGTCTCACACCACCCCCACCCCCCAGCACTGTGGGGCACCTGCCAGCAGGCCCCCACCCATGTCCAACTCATGTTCCCCACCACCCCCACCCCCCAGCAATGTGGGGCACCTGCCAGCAGGCCCCCACCCATGTCCAACTCATGTTCCCCACCACCCCCACCCCCCAACACTGTGGGGCACCTGCCAGCAGGCCCCCACCCATGTCCAACTCATGTTCCCCACCACCCCCACCCCCCAGCAGTGCAGGGGCAGCCTCCACCAGGCCCCCTCCCCATGTCTCCCACCACCCCCACCCCCCAGCAGTGCAGGGGCACCCACCACCAGGCCCCCCCATGTCTCCCACCACCCCCACCCCCCAGCAGTGCAGGGGCATCCACCACCAGGCCCCCACCCATGTCTCACACCGCCCCCACCCCCCAGCAGTGCAGGGGCACCCACCACCAGGCCCCCACCCATGTCTCCCACCACCCCCACCCCCCAGCAGTGCAGGGGCACCCACCACCAGGCCCCCACCCATGTCTCCCACCACCCCCACCCCCCAGCCACCAGGGGCAGCATCCACCAGGCCCACACCCATGTCTCACACCACCCCCACCCCCAGCAGTGCAGGGGCAGCCTCCACCAGGCCCCCCCATATCTCCCACCACCCCCACCCCCCAGCAGTGCAGGGGCACCCACCACCAGGCCCCCACCCATGTCTCCCACCACCCCCACCCCCCAGCCACCAGGGGCAGCATCCACCAGGCCCACACCCATGTCTCACACCACCCCCACCCCCCAGTACTGTGGGGCACCTGCCAGCAGGCCCCCACCCATGTCAAACTCATGTTCCCCACCACCCCCACCCCCCAGCACTGTGGGGCACCTGCCAGCAGGCCCCCACCCATGTCCAACTCATGTTCCCCAACACCCCCACCCCCCAGCACTGTGGGGCACCTGCCAGCAGGCCCCCACCCATGTGCAACTCATGTTCCCCAGCCAACATGTCATCACAATTTAGATCCCTGGTCCCTATGGTCAGCCTCCAAATGCAAAACACCCACCCGAGTATTGCATCCACCCACTCATAATTTGCAATTACATCACAGAACACCAATTGCAAGTTCCGAAACAAACACATTTCCCTCACATACACCCAATGGGTGTCAGTGAATCTCAAAACACATATCATGAAATGCATGAAACCAATGAGATACCACACATTGAAGTTCACCAAAAAAAAATGTATTAAAGGAAACATCAATAGAATAAAAAAAGAAGAAACAGAAATGTGAATGTACAAAAATGAAAAGAAGCATGTCCGTCAAAAAAAGCAAAACCAAAAATAAAAATCCAAAGTAATGTCCAAAGTCGATGTCCACAAAACAAAATCCAATGGGAAATGAAAAAGAAAGCCATTGCTCCATGGTCAAAAATAGAAAAATAAAATACAATCCAACTGTCAACTATGTACATGGGAACAATCCAGGGTCCATTATCCCAACAAAATAAAGGAAACCTATCTAACTACACTAACTAATAAAAAAAACTATATACAAAAATGTGGCCAATGTCCGAAAGGTCCAAATAAAATAAAAACAAAAATGAAACCTAACACTACCTAGAAACTATGTACAAGGGCAGCGGGCTAGTTTCACGGCTCACTTGTGGACGTTACGGGCCAGGGCATCATCGAACTCCTCCTCAATGTCCCGGAGGCCGTCCTCCTCCATGGCCCCGAGGGTCCGCAGGGCCGTCGCCGTGTCCACCTCCAAACCCCTGCGGATTGCCTCGAGGCACTCGGCCCGCCTCAGGGCCCTCCGCATGGAGTTCTCCGCCCTGACCATTGTGAGCCGTGCCTCTTCTGCCCGCTGCCGCTCCGCATCTATGGCGTGGCCCAACCGCTGCCACACGGAAGACACTCTCTGTCCTGGGTCCTCCTGCCCTCCGGCCGATGCCTGCCCCTCCGATGTTGAAGGCCCCGAGCCTTCATGGCTCCCACCATGTTGTTGCTGCTGCTCTGCCTCTACCCGTGCACTGCCTCCTGCTGCCTGCACATCCTCCGCCGGCTGGGGTGCAGTTGTAGATGTGGCCCCCCCTGCTGGATGTCCGACTCCCGACTGTGGCAGGGATGCCTCCTCCACCAGCCTGGCCGCACCGTCAGAGGCAGCACCACAGGGCACCCAGGTGACTGATGGGTGGGAAGATGGCACAGAGGACGACTGGCGCGTAGGGGGTCCAGTTGAGGAGGGGGTCGGAGCAAGCCCCATCAGACGGAGGAATCCGGCCTGGATGACCTGTCCCAGCAGGCTGACATGGTCACCGAGCCATTCGAGATGACGTGCAGTCTCTCCATGAAAAGACTGCAGGTCACCTCGCATGGCCCGTTGACGCAACGCCACACCAGCCAGGACAGGCTCGACCCGGACCTGGATAGCCACGTCCGCAGGCCTGAAAACGGGTCTGGACGTAGGCATCCCTGCTGGTGCAAGATGATGCAGGGACAGGATCGGGGACAGGATTTCACACAGGCACCTCCGCGGCGGCCTGTGCTGCCTCTTGTCCCTGGTCCTGCACTGCACCACTAGCACCAGTGGGATCCCCACCTCCAGACCCCGTCTCTGGTGCTTGCACGGCCTCCTCCTCCACCAAACCCCCCACCAACCTGGATGACTCTGTGCCATCTTCCCCTGTTGGGATCTGTGGGGTCCCAGCTGCCCCTTCTGCTGCCGAGGAGTCCAACTCCAACCTCCGCCTCTTGGACCTCCCCCCGGCAGCTGCGGCCTGGGACGCGGCACCGGACTCCTCACTCCCCGACGAGATGACAACATGGGAGGGGAGCCGGGCCTTGCATCTCCGGCTGGCGGTGGGATCCCCGCCGCTGTGCTCCACAGCACCTTCTCCGCCCTCTTCATCAGTTGACGCTGCAGACAGGGAGAAACAAAACACAGGCATCAGGGCACTGTACAATGGACACATACACACATGACAGTTGCACATGAGTGGCATTGGCAAACCTCAGACATGTCATCACAATCCCCAACACACATGTCATTACAACTCGCACACATGAGCCATACCACAGCCATATCGCAACTGCCACCACCATCCATACACATACAACAGCATGAGCAGCCAAAGGTGAGCCAGACATCACATGCAACACAGGAAGTGCACCACACATGTACACACACCACCACACTTGCATGCATGTGTACACCTCTGCCAAGTGTCGCACTGTTCAGACGGGCATCCATGTCACATCTGCCAATCAGGCTTCCACATACCGCTGTCACATGCATCCATGTTGCATCACTGTTGCACCCTTGTCAAATACACACACATGCACATGTACACAGTGCTGATACATGCAGCCGAAAACAACATACATGCGTGACATCACGAACATGTCTACTTACATACACATTCATCCAAATATGTGTGCCCACACAACTGCATTTGGCATGCAAGCCTACACACACAAGCACCATCCATGTCTCACACATTACAGCCCTCGCATGTGTCAGCCCCACGGCCCTGTACACCCCCACCCATACTCGACCCCATACAAACAGATGTGCAACCTGCACACTACCGAATAATCACCACACGCACTGCTCACAATCAGGATGCATGTACACTCACCGCTCGACTCCAGACGGGTCTGCTTCTCTAGGACCTGGACGTGGAGCGCTGGGGATATGCGTTCCAGGACCCTCATCTGTTCTTCCGACAAGTGGCCCCTGCGCCCCTTGGCATCCGCTGCCTTCAAGAGGCGCCGGGCCTTGTTCAGGGTCCTGGACCTGAAGTCCTTCCAGCGCTTCCTGACATGTTGTAAGTCGCGGACTGCCACCCCCTCCGCATTGATGGCAGTCACGATGTCAGTCCAGATCCGAGTCCGTCCTTCCTTGTCGGCGCGGGAACCTCCGAAGAGGGCATCATACTGCCCCAGGACTTGCTCCACCAGGACACCAACTTCGGTGGCACTGAAGCTGGTGCCCCTCTGCCTCTCTGGCCGGGGGTTGTCAGTGGTCACAGATGGTGTTTGCCCCGACATGACAACCCCAGAGGCAGGAGTGGGTGGGCAACTGGGTCCTGGGGCTGGGCTGTGGAGCGATGGAATCCCATTCGGGAGTCTTCGGTTCCAGCAGGGGTGGTCACAGCAACAGCACCCCTGGCTGATGTGCAGGCAGCAAATGGCAGTGCACATGGGCAGCAGGCAGTCAGGCAGCAGCAGATGGCAGGTGGGAGCATGCTCGGGGCTCTGGGGGGCAGTAGTTCGGCCTTCTGGGCAGGAGCGTGGTCTTCCGTGTGCATACGCCTGGCCAGCTTGATACGGAGTGATTTGGCACGTGAAAAATCTGCACGTCAGCGTGTAATTCGAGGAAAGGCCCTTAGCGCGTAAGCGCGTCTGCACGCATACGCATTTTCATTGGACAGAAGGCCCCTCAAGCGCAAGCGCCCCTGTGACGTGACGCGTACAGACGTGCACGAGCATTTCAGCGCGCATGAAAAACTGCACGTCCGCGTGTAATACGAGGAAAGGGCCATGCGCGTATGCACGGCAGCACGCATATGCGATTTCATTGGACCAAAGGCCCTTCGCGCGTGAGCGTGTCTGTGATGTGACGCGCGCAGGTGTTTCCCTCATTGCACGTGATGACAGAACACACGTGGATTTCCACCAATCGCGTGTGAAAGTTCCCGGAACCCCGGAACACACGTACCCAGGCTAATCGCGTGTGGAACTTCCCGCGCACCCCGAAACACACGTACCCAGGCCAGTTGCGTGTACGCACACTCCCCTCCGATCACACGCGATGACACTCGGACCGTATCCGAATACGGGAAACCCGCGCACGGCAAAAGACGTGCACAGGCGTCAACGCGTCTGCCACACGAAGGCAGGCGGAAGCGTCCCCGCGCACAGCATAAAAGTGTGCGCAAACAACAAACGCGTATATACAGCTACGATGAATGCCCCATTTGTCGCTGCACTGATCGTGGGACACCGCAGGAGGAGGAGAATAGCCAGGGCATGCATTTTCGCACCACGGACAAGCCTTTTTGGGATGCCTGACGACCAGGTCTATGGCAGGTATAGGTTTCCACCCCATATCATCCTAGACCTGGTCAGGGAGTGGGAAGATGACCTCACATCCCCCACCCTTTGCTCCCAAGCATTGAGCCCCTTGGAGAAGCTGCTCAATGTCCTGCATTTTTTGGCCATTTCAGCGGACCACTGCCATAGTGGGAGGGGTCTCACAGGCCACGCAGTCACGCTGACTACACCAGGTACTGGCAATCATGACAGCGCGCCCCTCAGTCCGCAGGCACATATACATGCCCAGAACACCCGCAGAAAGGCAGGCCGTTGTCCTGGATTTTTTCAGGGTGGCACACTTCCCCAAAGTGCTCGGTGCCATAGATTGCACCCATGTGGCCCTACGTCCACCTAGGGCCATTGAGCACATCTACCGAAACCGCAAGCACTGGCATTCCATCAATGTACAGGTGGTATGTGATGCAAAGGGAATCAGCACCTCTGTCTATGCAAACTACCCTGGCTCCACCCATGACAGTTTCATATACAGAATGTCCGCCCTGAGCCGGGCCCTGGAAGCTGGGCAGCATGGCGAAACATGGCTCCTAGGTCAGTACAAATGCCCTTGCACATGCATGCAAGTCACACACAGACAAATATCCAAACCCTAATAATCTGAACTATTATCATCTCCCCAGGGGACAGTGCCTACCCTCTGAGCAACCACATGATGACGCCAATCCGGAACCCCACCACACCACCCCAGGTAAGATACAACGCCGCCCATATTGCAACCAGGGGCATAGTGGAGCGCACATTCGGAGTGCTCAAGTCACGTTTCCGCGCCCTTGACCGCTCTGGTGGGCAACTACTCTATGCACCACCAGTAGTGTGCAGGATCATTGTGGTAGCATGTGTCCTGCACAATGTTGCAACACGGCAGGGCGTCCCGGTGGACATGGTGGTGCCCCCACATCCCCAACCACAGGCGCTGCCCATGGGAGGGGACAGGGCACGTGGCGAGGAAGCCCGGACCCAGCTTGTGGCCACATTTTTCACCTAAACTCCCACCCCTGCGGAGTGCACACAGGCCTGGCACATACCAGGTGACAATCGATGATGACAAAGAGACAGTCAACTGTCACAACCTTACCACCCTGAGATAGTTTCCATGGAAGTGCCACATCGTCTGCATCCCTAGCTACTTAAACACAAGCTATCCTGTGTGACCAACAGGCACACATATGACATATGACATGATATGGGCCATACACAAGTATTCCAAGGCGCAATGAGGCAGGGAGGGGGGAACAAGGGAACACAGAGAACAGTACTACTAGGCCAGGTGTCATTGGGATCGTGCAAGTGCAGGGGTAGGGGGAATGGGAAAAGTGCAAGGGGAAGGGTGGGGGGGAGTCCAGTACAGGGGAAGTAGCCCAAAAAAATAATACATAGGTCGCCTGGTGGCAACTACAAAGGTAAGTGCAGACAAGTGCTGGGAAGGGAGGGCTGTAGGGATAGAGAGACAGTACTGCAGTGCAGGGGTTGCCAGAGAGGCAGTGCAAGTGGAGAGTGGCTGGGCCAAGGAGCAAGGTCGGTGAGAGTGGCCCAGTTGCAGCTCCTGTGCAGTTCCAGTGGAGAATTCTGCAAGGGAGAGGCAGACAGTAAGCAGAAGCAAAGAGGAAGGTCTTGAGGTGCTTCCAGAACTGGAGATGATTCCCCTCAAGTTCAAGTCAGGCCGGAAGTCTGTTCCAGGGGGAGGGCCCTGCTGCGGAGAGAAATCTACCCCCAGCTAGTTGCTCTGAGAAGCGGATGACATGGACATGCAAGGTGTGCATCACACACACCTGCAAACCAGGCCATGGCCATCACTGTCATGTCACTGAAACCCTCCCAAACATCAACATGACATGGCACGCAATACCCATACACCAATGCAGTAACGATAAGGTACACATTGCCATATCCTAAATGCACAGTGGCATCGGACACTGCTGCCTGACCCGGAATCAGATGAAATGACAGAACAACAACCTCACACCCAAAATAAGTCATTTCCAAATGCATTACAACAGTCGTAGACGTAACATCACAATGAATGCCTGTCTACATGCACATTATGCATTGCAAAATCAACACTGCAGCTCATGTGTGCAGTGTCCTACTCCTGCATCACACTGCTCAGCGCACAGCACAGTGAACAGCCATTGTGTGTGATGCACACCCTGAGCATCACATCTAAGTGACAGACCACGTCAAACATCAAATTAGGCATGTACTGGATCCATGATCGGTCACAGAACATGTGCTGCCGGGACACAGTGGGCACCAGAAGGCAAACAGTGTACACGTGTATATGCAAGGTTGGGAGTACATGTAGTGCATCAGAGTGCAAGTGTGTGGTTCTGCAAGGATATGCACTCCACATATGCATGTGCACTCAAGTGACCATCAGTGTTCCCTACACATCACATGTGAACATCCACCATGTGTACACCCCAGCATGTCAAACCACAACTATCCCCTCGCACCTGAAAGGAAAACACAACACATGAACAGGCATTGATCAGCAGAACACAATATGTACATGGGATACCACCATTACTATGTCAGAGTTCCCATCGCACTGCAGGGCAAGGCAAATATCAACAACAACCCCCCCCCCCTCCCTCACAAATGACCATGACCCACTGAACAACTGCACCTGGGTCATGGAGCCTCCAAACCTCAATTCCACCTGGCCACAGGATCACCTTTACCCTTCGTCACCATCTCCCACCTTGTGTGTAAAAAGATGCCTGAACCCTCAGAATCCACACTCCTTTCTGAAATCACAAAATCCAAGGCATAAAAACGAACCCAAACACCCTCCAGTAGATGACTTGACGCAGCAGTACCTCACAAAGGCCAAGCACTACCACAATGATGCAACAACCAAGGTAGCACAGCAAAACAATGTCACGACAGGATGTGAGACATTTGTGGTACATGACATAGGATGATGCACCATGATTGGATGTGTACTGTCAGAGGTCCCCTGTACAGGCGCGGGAGTGTCACGAAACTACCACCCCCACCATATCCCGGGTGCCTGCAAGGTCAAACTCACACAGGCCCCTGAGACCCTGGTGGGGAAGGAGGTTCAGGGATATGCAGTCGGGACAGGTGTTGACACACTGGATGACTGGAATGAGCGGCAGGAGAGGGGAGGAGGAATGACACATGAAACTAGGGAATGCACGAAAATGTACAACCTGCATGAACACATACACAATCCAAACAGACTTGGACATCATTGTCATGGCCTTCTGTAGTCCAGGCTCAGGAGTGGTACAAACCAACAACCCCCTCTAGGGTTTTGGCGTCTGCAAGTTCGGGGCTTACACAGGCATCCGCAACCCCAGTGGGGAAAGAGGGTCAGGGAACGTTGCTTGGATAGGCACGGGAAGCAGGAACACCGGGTAGAGGGTACAGGTTTCAAAATTGCATAGGATCACGGGTGATTAGGGAGAAAAAAACATACCAAATTGAACCACACATACATCCATGAATCAGTACACTCCCCAGCAAGCCTATGCAGAGCAGTTTGTAAGAAAAACAAGACACTTAGCTCTGGTTTTGAGTGCTGGCCTCCTGCCTGCGCACTCTAAGGTCCGGTTACAGGAGCACTGCAATGCTGCAAAGAGAGACACAGTCAACAACCTGTACGTGCCAATTGCACAAAAACACAACACCAAACATGCCCCATAGCAACAGACTACTCTGCAAACAGACAATCTGTGGTTGATGCTTCGTACCCATGTATAACATCACCCCTGTGACGGGTCATACACAGTCAATGCAGTAAGGCAGCCGCTGCTGGGTGCGTGGCAAATGGAACACCAATGTGTCACAATTCACACAACATGCAATGTTCCCTGGGTAAGCAGACAGACCCATATAGCAAGCCATGACTACAGAGCAAGTTGCGTACCACCATGACCGAAACAAAGTTGGCAGTGCATTTATCATGAAGTACGTGGAAAAGACATGCACTGCACCCGAGTATGTCCCTTGCTGCATGTCCCTGTGAGCTGCCCCTTTCCATGTCTCGGAAGGCTACATGGTTGATACAAGTGCCTCAATGGACCTTGGTGTACCGGAGGGTATGTGCCACTGCCCCTGCATGTGTCCCAGACAACCCTACTATCAGCAGCCATCAGTCCACAAACACATCTGAGCTGCATTGTGTGCTTCAACACCAATATTCGTCTAAGCTCACCCTCAGTGCTGTGACTAAGCCTGCATGTGCAACTCGCCTGGTGCAAGCTTTGCTGTGTCGTGGCCCCCCTGTGATGCTCACCTTGCCTGGAATTCCTTGGAACATGTCAGCAGTTCTAGGATGTGGGTCTGCAATCACTGTGCTTCTGCTTCTTCACACATGTGCATGTGGGCACCAACAAACGGGTCCAGAATTCCGTCGTCCAATGGGACATGTCTGCTGGCAAAGGTACTCTGGAGGCTCATCCCCTGCAGAAAGGGCATGAAACACATGATTAATGCTTCAAAGTCATCTGTGTGTGTCTCATCAGGCATCTCATTACTTGACCATGTCAGAGAGTCACATCACAAATCACACCATCAGTCCGTCTTTCACCTCCAAAGTGTGGAACACTATCTACAGCATGAATTGCAACAAGCACATGTACAGGAAAGATAGGAAACATACTACACAATGCATAGCAATCAATGTCCACATTAATCATGACACACCCCATCTAGCAAAAGCTGAACAGTGGACAATGACACCTAAATCATCCCCACTAGGGGTGTCATCACAAGTCACACAGCACCAGACATGCCACAGATATGACAGTCCAATGCCCTTGTGTAAAATGCTGTAACACCGAACCATCCTTGCGAGCCCATGGATAAGGGAGGCAGGAGTGGCATATGTGAGTCAAGGAACCCAAGCAGCAAACACATACACAAGACAACCATGAAGGGCCAGCTGGAACAGACAGTGGATGCTTTCAAAAGCCACAAAGCACCGCACCGTCACATGAAAGCACAATAGACTAGCAATTTTAAACGAAATCAACTATTAACTAATTACACTAACTATGGAAAACCTACATTACCTATTTAAACTAACTATCAAACAGAAACTTAACTAACTAAACTAAAAGAAAAAGCAAAAATGGCCACATACGACCCGGGGGGAGGGGAGGCACCCAGGAGGGGGGAGGTACAGGGTGCTGCTCAACATCCACATGCGATGATGCTGAGCCAAAAAAAAATCCTCCATGGGCTCAACGCCTGCACAGCACGACCTATGTGGGAGATAGATGGTCGTCCGAGTCTGGCTCATCCTGGAAAGGAGGACGTGGCACAGTAGCCTGGCCACGCCTAGCCGCGCTTGCCCCTCGTCAGCAGCAAGTCTGCCGGACGGGTGAGCCTGGTTCTGTGTGGCGATGTAACGTAGGTCTGCATGCAGAACCTCCCGTGATACACGTGCTTCCTCTTGCAAGGTAGCACGTGTAACACGGAGTTCCTCCTGCAAGGCCTGGCTGGACAACCGCTGCACCTCCCGGCAAGCCTGTAGCTCAGCCGAGATGGTACGCTCAAGCTGTGCAAACCTCTCCTCTGCCTGCTGCCTCTGGGACATCATAAGGACACCCAGAGTGGATCTGAGGGAAGCATACTCCTCCCTCAAGGCATCCATGTGCGCCTCTGCGTGAGCAGCAATTGCTTGACGCAGAGACGACATTTCAGCCTGGCGTGCCCTGCCTGAGGCCGCCATGCCGAGCCTGAGCGAGCGGGCCGTGGACCGTGCCGCCTGCTGCTGGAGAAGCACCTGCCTAGCAGTGGGGAGCACAGATCGGGCCACACGCTCCATGCTCTCAGCGATGTTCTCCATTGCTGCCCCCTGCCGTTCGGAATTGGCAGTCATGTCTTGCTCCCACTCAGTATACAGCGGTTGCACGCGGCGACCGCATTGCCGGGCTTGACCCCTGCGGGACCCAAGGACCGGGGGTCCTCGCTGTGTTGGCACCGCCTGCGGCTGCACGACTACATGCCCCCGTCGACGTGATGTCCCAGGCGTCCCTGGAGGGTGACCCTGCGTCCCGATCCACCACGGGCGGAGGAAACAAGACTGTCTGATCCCTCAGTGCAGGGGTCGCAGACAGAGGAGTGTCCACATCAGAATCACTCACCCCTGACATATGGACTTGATGGTCATCCAACTCAACATGGACGTCAGAGTCTTCATCAAGGCTGGACTCATAGGCAGCCAGAGACAAGATGGACTGCAGCACTTGGGGGTTTTCATGGCCTACCACCCCACGACCCCCACTAGTGCCGGGTTGATGTGGCGTTACCAACCCTGTGTCTGGCATGACAACACCATCCTCTGCCTCCATTGCGTCATCACCTGAAAAATAGAGAGGAAAAGGTCAATACGCATGTCAGAAGCACACGACACACACACACCGACAGCAAAGGCATCAGGCAGACATGTGACACACAACAAATGACCTGGCATGCATGCTGGGTCTACTTTGAATAGCTTCTGTGATCAGACCGGTTGAAAGGTGGCAGTTTCCATGGAAGTGGGTCTATGCAGTGCAGAAAATGTGTACGCCACTCACTACCTACATGTACAAGCACTACATGGTGTGTGCTAGGAAATGTGAAGGCAGTGCAATGTCAAAATCAGACATCACGTGCATTGTGCATTCAATGTGTACCATGCCTAGAAGCCAAGCACCCCTCCACCACAGTACCAAAGCAGGGATGCCTAGCATGGTATCAAAAGGCTGACCATACACCTGTGTATTGACAGGCGGTGTTGACTGGCATCAACAGCTTCATGTGATTCAAATTACAACACTGCAAATGATGCTGGGACAGTGGCAGGCACATGATGGAAACTCTGGAGGCCGCCCACGTGCGAAGAAGACACAACAAGAGTTGGACAGAGTCATTGGCCATTGAACAGGCTGAGGCCTGTGAGCCACACAGATTGTCAGAGCCTAAACATGTGTGCAACGCAGGACTGAGGCACAGTTGACATGGGAAGGCTGATGAGATGGCAGGCAATGTATGTAACAAGGACTTATATTACAGTGATCATCCAGTCAAGGACACATAGGGGCATGCGTGCAATGAACATGGAGCATGAATGGGCACTCATGTCCCTGCGGGACATCTGACCCATGCACAGTACAAGTGAGATACCCTGCAAGAGTACTAAAGCTGTACCACATGGCATATGTCTGGCAGATTCCACGCTGGAAGTTAGCATCTACACAGGACACATGAACAAGAAAGTACACATTGGCAAGATTGGAGCAGACCAGTGCAAAGGTGGAACTGGGGTGCAGAGTGGCGGAGGAGGGGCAAGGGAGCATGCCTACATGGAGTCCCGCATGCAGGCAGAGGAGACATGCATGACGGTAGCATTGTATTACTTACACATCAGAACCATGTACACGTCACATGTAGCAGCAATCATGCACAACACATCCCACAAGTGAAACACACACGTCCTCAACAAACACGCATCAACACTCACTGGACTGGGCATCAAAGTCCAGCTTCTCTCCCACTCCTTCGACCAATTCAGGTGGTATGAACTCCGCAACGAGAGCCTCATGCGGAGTGAGTTCTTCCTCCTCTGGTGCAGGCCCACCGCCAGTCACCAGAGTCAAGTTGTTATTTGAGGCACGCTTGGCCTGAGTGCTACGCTTGATATCATTCCAACGCTTTTTGCACTCCTGCGCCCTGCGCACCTCATGGCCGAATGAACTGACATGTTCCGCAACATGCTTCCAGTGGGTGTCACGTTGGGCAGCCGTGGTCTGACTATTGGCACCCACTAGCATGTCACGGCTGTGGCCCCGCACATAGTCCACGAGGAAGTCCAGTTCCTGCTTACAGAAAGGCTTCTTCCTCGACGTGCAGGAGGTCGTGGCTGTGTGTGGGGTCCCAGCCTGTGCTGCAGGTGCAACCTTCCTCCTCTTGGACTGTGGCGCAGACCTTGGCTGGCTAATGCTGCCCTGACCAGCATGGCCAGTGGGTTCGGTGGATTGAGCCAAGGGAGTGGCAGGTGGAGGGATGACCAGAGGCCTGACTTGTGTCAGTGGCAGCTGGGTGCCCACTAATGGACCCTGCGCAGCAACATCAGCTGTGGCAGGGTGGTTGGCCGCAACGGTCCTGGTTGGCAGACTCACAACCGGGGTGCTATTGGGTGCATCTGCCCCTGCACTTGCCAACACCCGGCTGTTCGGGGCAGCAGATGACATGACTGCCCCAGGGACACGTGTCTTGGTCTGAGCAGCACGGCCTGCCCCTATGGTTTCCCCCCTGGCCTGTTGGAGATCTACCAAGGGCTCTTCAAGTGCCAACGCAGCCTGCGCTGGCAGACCCTGAGCCTGGGTGGCGGTGTCCACAGCTGCACCTGCAGCTACCACCACCCTTGGGCCCGTGGCAATCGATGGAACGGACTGCTGGGTCATATGGGTGCCAGATCCAGATGCAGGAGCTGCATCCCCCGGAACCACAGGGGGTGGTGGCATGGCTGCACCGACACATGGCACAACATTGTGCTCAAGTGGCGCACCCCTGCCTCTTCCCCCTCTGTGGCTGCCCTGGACACCCTGGAGTCCCCCTACTCCCTGGTCACCACGGCCACGTCCCCGACCACGCCCGCCACGAGGAGTACACCCAGCTGAGGCGCCCCTCACCTTTGGTGGCCTCCCAACCATGGCACAGATGTAGTAGTGCTGGCACAGATGGAGTGGTGCCAATGGGAGGTGTACACCACAATTGACCTGGGCAATTGGGGTGAAGGGGGTGGGAAGCAAGATGTTAACAGCCCCCCTGCACCTGCAAGGCTGTATGTGACCCCGGTGATGTGGTGACGGGTCACGCAACGCTCAGGCACCCCAAAACTGCAGTAAAACCGTGCACGCAACCCTGCAGCCTATGTGCGTGGATTCAACCTCCCGCAGTACGCGGTGGCACCCAGTAACACGAATAACGCGTACGCGTGGGACACGCAGGCTACTATGACATCGAAAATGGGTGTGATACACAGGGGCACCCGCAGTGGGAAAAAGAGCGTGTGTGACTCACCGTCTGACTAGCGCGATGCAGAAAAACACGCGTAGCCAATACCCCCACCAAAAGAAGAGATACGTCCTTGATAGCTGTGAAGTTGTGATGGCGCGCGAAACAACAGGAAGCAGCAACACACGTCGGTCTCCACGAAAGGCACGTACAGCGATCTGCTGGGCCCGCTCACCTTTAACCCGTGCTGAGGGAAACGCACGCGCGTGTCACATCACTTACGCGCATAGGCCCTTTCCTCGTATTACACGCGGACGTGCAGTTTCCACGCGCGCTTACGCGCATGGCCCTTTCCTCGTATTACACGCGGACGTGCAGTTTTTCATGCGCGCTGAAATGCGCATGCGCGTCTGTACGCGTCACGTCACAGGGGCGCTTGCGCTTGAGGGGCCTTCTGTCCAATGAAAATGCATATGCGTGCAGACGCGCTTACGCGCTAAGGGCCTTTCCTCGAATTACACGCTGACGTGCAGATTTTTCACGTGCCAAATCACTCCGTATCAAGCTGGCCACGCGTATGCACACGGAAGACCACGCTCCTGCCCAGAAGGCCGAACTACTGCCCCCCAGAGCCCCGAGCACGCTCCCACCTGCCATCTGCTGCTGCCTGACTGCCTGCTGCCCACGTGCACTGCCATTTGCTGCCTGCACATCAGCCAGGGGTGCTGTTGCTGTGACCACCCCTGCTGGAACCGAAGACTCCCGACTGGGATTCCATCGCTCCACAGCCCAGCCCCAGGACCCAGTTGCCCACCCACTCCTGCCTCTGGGGTTGTCATGTCGGGGCAAACACCATCTGTGACCACTGACAACCCCCATCCAGAGAGGCAGAGGGGCACCAGCTTCAGTGCCACCGAAGTTGGTGTCCTGGTGGAGCAAGTCCTGGGGCAGTATGATGCCCTCTTCGGAAGTTCCCGCGCCGACAAGGAAGGACAGACTCAGATCTGGACTGACATCGTGACTGCCATCAACGCGGAGGGGGTGGCAGTCCGCGACTTACAACATGTCAGGAAGCGCTGGGAGGACTTCAGGTCCAGGACCCTGAACAAGGCCCGGCTCCTCTTGAAGGCAGCGGATGCCAAGGGGCGCCGGGGACACTTGTCGGAAGAACAGATGAGGGTCCTGGAACGCATATCCCCAGCGCTCCACGTCCAGGTCCTAGAGAAGCAGACCCGTCTGGAGTCGAGCAGTGAGTGTACATGCATCCTGATTGTGAGCAGGTGATTATTCGGTAGTGTGCAGGTTGCACATCTGTTTGTATGGGGTTGAGTATGGGTGGGGGTGTACAGGGCCGTGGGGCTGACACATGCGAGGGCTGTAATGTGTGAGACATGGATGGTGCTTGTGTGTGTAGGCTTGCATGCCAAATGCAGTTGTGTGGGCACACATGTTTGGATGAATGTGTATGTAAGTAGACATGTCCGTGATGTCACGCATGTATGTTGTTTTCGGCTGCATGTATCAGCACTGTGTACATGTGCATGTGTGTGTATTTGACAAGGGTGCAACAGTGATGCAACATGGATGCATGTGACAGCGGTATGTGGAAGCCTGATTGGCAGATGTGAAATGGATGCCGGTCTGAACAGTGCGACACTTGGCAGAGGTGTACACATGCATGCAAGTGTGGTGGTGTGTGTACATGTGTGGTGCACTTCCTGTGTTGCATGTGATGTCTGGCTCACCTTTGGCTGCTCATGCTGTTGTATGTGTATGGATGGTGGTGGCAGTTGCGATATGGCTGTGGTATGGCTCATGTGTGCGAGTTGTAATGACATGTGTGTTGGGGATTGTGATGACATGTCTGAGGTTTGCCAATGCCACTCATGTGCAACTGTCATGTGTGTATGTGTCCATTG
Source organism: Ambystoma mexicanum (assembly GCF_040938575.1). Classification (NCBI taxonomy): domain Eukaryota; kingdom Metazoa; phylum Chordata; class Amphibia; order Caudata; family Ambystomatidae; genus Ambystoma; species Ambystoma mexicanum. The sequence goes on from NC_090935.1 coordinate 135,774,140, forward strand.
TACAGTGCCCTGATGCCTGTGTTTTGTTTCTCCCTGTCTGCAGCGTCAACTGATAAAGAGGGTGGAGAAGGTGCTGTGGAGCACAGCGGCGGGGATCCCACCGCCAGCCGGAGACGCAAGGCCCGGCTCCCCTTCCGTGTTGTCATCTCGTCGGGGAGTGAGGAGTCCGGTGCCGCGTCCCAGGCCGCAGCTGCCGGGGGGAGGTCCAAGAGGCGGAGGTTGGAGTTGGACTCCTCGGCAGCAGAAGGGGCAGCTGGGACCCCACAGATCCCAACAGGGGAAGATGGCACGGAGTCATCCAGGTTGGTGGGGGGTTTGGTGGAGGAGGAGGCCGTGCAAGCACCAGAGACGGGGTCTGGAGGTGGGGATCCCACTGGTGCTAGTGGTGCAGTGCAGGACCAGGGACAGGAGGCAGCACAGGCCGCCGCGGAGGTGCCTGTGTGCAGTCCTGTCCCCGATCCTGTCCCTGCATCATCTTGCACCAGCAGGGATGCCTACGTCCAGACCCGTTTTCAGGCAGGGAATGAGCTGACTACAACTGGCCTTCCTCTGCCTGTGGACGTGGCTATCCAGGTCCGGGTTGAGCCTGTCCTGGCTGGTGTGGCGTTGCGTCAACGGGCCATGCGAGGTGACCTGCAATCTTTTCATGGAGAGACTGCACGTCATCTCGAATGGCTCGTTGACCACGTCAGCCTGCTGGGACAGGTCACCCAGGCCGGATTCCTCCGTCTGATGGGGCTTGCTCCGACCCCCTCCTCAACTGGACCCCCTACGCGCCAGTCGTCCTCTGTGCCATCTTCCCACCCATCAGTCACCTGGGTGCCCTGTGGAGCTTCCTCTGACGGTGCGGCCAGGCTGGTGGAGGAGGCATCCCTGCCACAGTCGGGAGTCGGACGTCCAGCAGGGGTGGCTACATCAACAACTGCACCCCAGCCGGCGGAGGATGTGCAGGCAGCAGGAGGCAGTGCACGGGCAGAGGCACAGCAGCTGCAGCAACGTGGTGGGAGCCATGAAGGCTCGGGGCCTTCAACATCGGAGGGGCAGGCATCGGCCGGAGGGCAGGTTGACCCAGGACGAGGTGTGTCTTCTGTGTGGCAGCGGTTGGGCCAGCAGATAGGTGCGGAGCGGCGGCGGGCGGAAGAGGCGCAGCTCACAATGGTCAGGGCGGAGAACTCCATGCGGAGGGCCCTGAGGCGGTCCGAGTGCCTCGAGGCATCCCACAGGGGGTTGGAGGAGGACACGGCGTCGTCCCTGCAGACCCTCGGGGCCATGGAACAGGACCGCCTCCGGGACATCGAACATGAGTTGGACATGGGTGGGGGCCTGCTGGCAGGTGCCCCACAGTGCTGGGGGGTGGGGGTGGTGGGGAACATGAGTTGGACATGGGTGGGGGCCTGCTGGCAGGTGCCCCACAGTGCTGGGGGGTGGGGGTGCAGGGGTACATGAGTTGCACATGGGTGGGGGCCTGCTGGCAGGTGCCCCACAGTGCTGGGGGTGGGGGTGCTGGGAGACATGGGTGGGGGCCTGGTGGAGGCTGCCCCTGGAGACTGGGGGGTTGGGGGTGGTGGGAGACATGGGTGGGGGCCTGGTGGTTGGTGCCCCTGGTGGCTGGGGGGTGGGGGTGGTGGGAGACATGGGTGGGGGCCTGGTGGTGGGTGCCCCTGCACTGCTGGGGGGTGGGGGTGCTGGGAGACATGGGTGGGGGCCTGGTGGAGGCAGGCCCTGGTGGCTGGGGGGTGGGGGTGGTGGGAGACATGGGTGGGGGCCTGGTGGAGGCTGCCCCTGGTGACTGGGGGGTGGGGGTGGTGGGAGACATGGGTGGGGGCCTGGTGGAGGCTGCCCCTGGTGGCTGGGGGGTGGGGGTGGTGGGAGACATGGGTGGGGGCCTGGTGGAGGCTGCCCCTGGTGACTGGGGGGGTGGGGGTGGTGGGAGACATGGGTGGGGGCCTGGTGGTTGGTGCCCCTGCACTGCTGGGGGGTGGGGGTGGTGGGAGACATGGGTGGGGGCCTGGTGGAGGCTGCCCCTGGTGACTGGGGGGTGGGGGTGGTGGGAGACATGGGTGGGGGGCTGGTGGTTGGTGCCCCTGGTGGCTGGGGGGTGGGGGTGGTGGGAGACATGGGTGGGGGCCTGGTGGTGGGTGCCCCTGCACTGCTGGGGGGTGGGGGTGCTGGGAGACATGGGTGGGGGCCTGGTGGAGGCAGGCCCTGGTGGCTGGGGGGTGGGGGTGGTGGGAGACATGGGTGGGGGCCTGGTGGAGGCTGCCCCTGGTGACTGGGGGGTGGGGGTGGTGGGAGACATGTTGGGGCCTGGTGGTGGGTGCCCCTGCACTGCTGGGGGGTGGGGGTGGTGGGAGACATGGGTGGGGGCCTGGTGGAGGCTGCCCCTGGTGACTGGGGGGTGGGGGTGGTGGGAGACATGGGTGGGGGCCTGGTGGTGGGTGCCCCTGCACTGCTGGGGGGTGGGGGTGGTGTGAGACATGGGTGGGGGCCTGGTGGTGGGTGCCCTGCACTGCTGGGGGGTGGGGGTGGTGGGAGACAGGGGGGGGGGCTGGTGGTGGGTGCCCCTGCACCGCTGGGGGTTGGGGGTGGTGGGAGACATGGGTGGTGGGAGCCCCTGGTGCCTGGGGGGTGGGGGTGGTGGGAGACATGGGTGGGGGGCTGGTGGTTGGTGCCCCTGGTGGCTGGGGGGTGGGGGTGGTGGGAGACATGGGTGGGGGCCTGGTGGTGGGTGCCCCTGCACTGCTGGGGGGTAGGGGTGCTGGGAGACATGGGTGGGGGCCTGGTGGAGGCAGGCCCTGGTGGCTGGGGGGTGGGGGTGGTGGGAGACATGGGTGGGGGCCTGGTGGAGGCTGCCCCTGGTGACTGGGGGGGTGGGGGTGGTGGGAGACATGTTGGGGCCTGGTGGTGGGTGCCCCTGCACTGCTGGGGGGTGGGGGTGGTGGGAGACATGGGTGGGGGCCTGGTGGAGGCTGCCCCTGGTGACTGGGGGGTGGGGGTGGTGGGAGACATGGGTGGGGGCCTGGTGGTGGGTGCCCCTGCACTGCTGGGGGGTGGGGGTGGTGTGAGACATGGGTGGGGGCCTGGTGGTGGGTGCCCTGCACTGCTGGGGGGTGGGGGTGGTGGGAGACAGGGGGGGCTGGTGGTGGGTGCCCCTGCACTGCTGGGGGTTGGGGGTGGTGGGAGACATGGGGGGGCCTGGTGGAGGCTGCCCCTGCACTGCTGGGGGGTGGGGGTGGTGGGAGACATGGGTGGGGCCTGGTGGAGGCTGCCCCTGCACTGCTGGGGGGTGGGGGTGGTAGGAGACATGGGTGGGGCCTGCTTGCAGGTGCCCCACAGTGCTGGGGGGTGGGGGTGTAGGGGTACATGAGTTGCACATGGGTGGGGGCCTGCTGGCAGGTGCCCCACAGTGCTGGGGGGTGGGGGTGCTGATAGACATGGGTGGGGCCTGGTGGAGGCTGCCCCTGGTGGCTGGGGGTGGGGGTGGTGGGAGACATGGGTGGGGGCCTGGTGGTGGGTGCCCCTGCACTGCTGGGGGGTGTGGGTGCTGGGAGACATGGGTGGGGGCCTGGTGGAGGCTGCCCCTGGTAGGCTGGGGGGTGGGGGTGGTGGGAGACATGGGTGGGGGCCTGGTGGAGGCTGCCCCTGGTGACTGGGGGGGTGGGAGTGGTGGGAGGCATGGGTGGGGGCCTGGTGGTTGGTGCCCCTGGTGGCTGGGGGTGCAGGGGGACATGCGTTGGTGGGCAGTAGTGCAAGTTGACATGTGGGTTGGCTAGGGGGCATGGCCATGGTGGATGGGGTGCCTGCAGGACATGTGCAGGGTAGGCCCCTGTGGTGTGAGCCACCTGCAGGTGCCGTGGAGGGTGTAGAGGGAACACCTGGGAGGGCCTGCACGTGCAATTCACGTGTGGTGCTCCCCGCGCACCCCTGTAATACACGTACCCTGATGGAATCACGTGTCGAACTCCCCCGCACCCGGAAATACACGTACCCTGATGGAATCGCGTGTGGAACTTCCCGCGCACCTCTGAAATACACGTACCCTGCTGATTTCGCGTGTGTAACTTCCCCTGCACCCTGAAATACACGTACCCTGCTGATATCGCGTGTGGAACTTCACGCGCACCCCTGAAATACACGTACCCTGCTGAAATCGCGTCTGGAACTTCCCCTGCACCCTGAAATACACGTACCCTGATGGAATCGCGTGTGGAACTTCCCGCGCACCCCTGGAATACACGTACCCTGCTGAAATCGCGTGTGTAACTTCCCCTGCACACTGAAATACACGTACCCTGCTGATATCGTGTGTGTAACTTCCCCTGCACCCTGAAATACACGTACCCTGATGGAATCGCATGTGGAACTTCCCGCGCACCCCTGGAATACACGTACCCTGCTGAAATCGCGTGTGGAACTTCCCCTGCACCCTGAAATACACGTACCCTGATGGAATCGCGTGTGGAACTTCCCGCGCACCCCTGGAATACACGTACCCTGCTGAAATCGCGTGTGCAACTTCCCCTGCACACTGAAATACACGTACCCTGATGGAATCGCGTGTGGAACTTCCCGCGCACCCCTGAGATACGCGTACCCTGCTCGCACGGGCCCAATCGCGTGTGGAAATTCCTGCGCACCCCTGAAATACACGTACCATGATGAAATCGCGTGTGTAACTCCACCTGCACCCTGAAATACACGTACCCTGATGGAATCGCGTGTGGTACTTCCCGCGCACCCCTGGAATACACGTACCCTGCTGATATCGCGTGTGGAACTTCACGCGCACCCCGAAATACACATACCCTGATGGAATCGCGTGTGGAACTTCACGCGCACCCTGAAATACACGTACCCTGAAGGAATCGCGTGTGGAACTTCCCGCGCACCCCTGAGATACGCGAACCCTGCTCGCACGGGCCCAATCGCGTGTGGAAATTCCCGCGCACCCCTGAAATACACGTACCCTGCTGGAATCGCGTGTGTAACTTCCCCTGCACCCTGTAATACACGTACCCTTCTGATATCGCGTGTGGAACTTCACGCGCACCCCGAAATACACGTACCCTGATGGAATCGCATGTGGAACTTCACGCGCACCCCGAAATACACGTACCCTGATTGAATCGCGTGTGGAACTTCCCGCGCACCCCTGAGATACGCGTACCCAGCTCGCACGGGCCCAATCGCGTGTGGAAATTCCCGCGCACCCCTGAAATACACGTACCATGATGAAATCGCGTGTGGAACTTCCCGCGCACCCCTGAAATACGCCTACCCTGCTCGCACGGGGCCAATCGCGTGAGGTACTTCCCGCGCACCCCAGTGATACACGTAGCCCGCTTGCTGTGCTGGTACAGGGTTAGCGCAGCCCTTTGCGCTGGATTGGGTATATTGATGGCTTTTCCCTGTGCGAGAGGCGTTCTTGGGGGCGTAACTGGCGCTGCTGCAGGGTCGCTGCGCCACTGTGCGCCACGGCTGGTTTTGGTGGCTGGAATCCATGAATACGCTGTGCGCGGAAATGGATTCTTGCGCACGCGGCTGGCGCAGGGATTCGCACGCGCACACTGTGCGCCAGCCGCGTGCGCCACTTGTGCGCTGAATTCTATGAATTACCCCCTAAAGGTTTAAGCTGAATTAGCAGCAGAAATAAGAACAACAAATTACAGTGCCAGAAAAACAGCCATTCAGAAGTTGGTCAGCCATAACACGTATCCAACTAATGCCCTTTAAAGATCCAGACAGCCACATAAACACACCAGGAGTGAGTTATTATTAAGAGTAAGTTACTATTAACCTTCCTCTACAGTATAAGCGAACGTACATCAAACATTAGAAGTCCTGTAGATGGAATGGGAAGCTTTTAGAGCAGTTTACAGAAAACTGTTAGCACCTATGACTAACATACCCATCAGATGATTCTGCCCATCAGATAAACATTGTATTACAGAGTATAATATAAATTTACTAAAAGAATGGACATTAATTTTTCACATTCATAGTGAAAATCAGAAATTAGTGAGAGTGAACTGTGTGAATACACACAATCTTCATGTTTGCATTTTAACGATAAAGTATTTTTTATTGGCATGTGTTAAACCCGGACAGAGCATGCAATATCAGGTTTCCTATAAAACTTAGTTGAGTGTTGCTGTGAGCTCCATTAACCTAAACAATCAGCCAATCCCCGAGCCCTTTCCATTATCCAATCAAGTAGCCCAATCCTTCCTACCACCTAAGGGAGCCAAGCCACTGCAGCATTGTGTTTGCCCTGTTCCCCATACTTCCAAGCAAGCTATGCAAAATCTGCTCAGAGCACGGAGCGCCCAATGTTCCACAGTGAACTTCTTCATCCCTTGGTCAGGGTGCATCCTTATCGCCCACAGCCTCTTGGGCATTTTAAAGTCAAAGTTCAAAAGCCATGCATGTAATTAAGGAGTCTTGAATCGTTGTGCTGTTCTGAAGATTAAACCGGTAACATGTTCCAAAGATCACATGTTTTCTTGTGCCAGTCATCTGTCGTCCGGATATGACTCAGATCTCATTAGAAGGCCATGTCATTTTTACAGGGTATTTATTTATTATTTATTCAGATTTGTAGAGCGTGCGCCAGCCCCGGGCATCAATTTAGAACACATCTAGAACGAATACTCCCCCTGTGCAAGTACAGGAGACTCCTAGTTGCAGACGGGAGACTACCAGAGCAAGCTTGGGGTGTGGGGTGGTGGTGGGGGTGGGGTGCTGAAGAGCATCAATAGCTTTGATCTCTATATTTCTTTCAATACTTGCTCCTAGAAATGAGCCATCACTCAATCGTTCGAGCAGCCATCAGACGTAGAAAACCAGTGAAAGAAGATGTATTCTTTTTTTGTATAATTTATAGAATTTGTGTAACATGCAGCTTGCTTATAGAGGATTCAGAGTGCTGGGTAAGGAGTCAAGAGCCAGATGATGATGAGGCATAAAAGGGAAAAAAAATGTCAGAACGATGGGGGATCGTTCTCAGCAGATAACTCATGTTCTTTCCAAATACTCAAGAAAAGGACCGAAGATAAACAAAAAACTATTTCTATATCGAACTACAAGATGCAACACTGCCAGGTTTGCGAAGATTTTCGGAAGAATCATGTTTCAAGAGAATTCCTGACTATCGAATGGCCTGTATCAAGCCCCAGATCAAAAGCAAGGGTGCTCCACAGCTGAAGACATATATTGGCAGGTGTTTACCTCTGCACCGCTTTGTCCGGTAAGAGGGTGGGATGAGTATGCGTGTGAAGCAGAGCATTTATTCCTGGATGAAACATGCAAACATACATACCAAAAATGTCATGTGTGTAAGATACTTACAGACCACTGTGCCAGAACATTGTGCAGATAGCGCATAAGGTCTTGCCTTCTGTGAGCTGATTAAGTCAAAAGTCAGTTGGCTGCATTGTTTTTGGTGGCTTGCAATTTAGACCCCCTTGTAGTTTAGCCGATGTTTATGCTACTGCAGTGCCCATATTGCGGGAGTACTGGGGCCTGTGTTATTTTTCTTCATTGTGGCGATCAGGGAAAGGCAGGACTTTTCTAAGTAAGTGAAATGGAAAGTGCCACTTAACAGTTATAAGATCATTTTCTGGAGCAACATGGCTGCTTACATGTTCATTTGCTTGACCACGATCCATTCTGCACAGCCTTTGATTACCCTACCCTGGCTCCTCGTGCCAGCTCAAATAAAATGTAACTTCCTCTGCATATTACACAGAGATTTCTGGGGATTCGGTCCTGGCTACGTACCTGATCTCCAGGGCTAAGACGTATGCCCCTTTAAGATCCTTGGTATCCTCTGCTTCAAGGCTGCTGGTCATTACCCCTTTCAGGAAAAAAAAAGAAGAAAAAAAAAAGACTTGGTAGGACAACTCTGCACACTTTAGGAGGATCCCTCACCTGGAAAGCTCTCTCTCTTGTACTGAAGCTTAAGACAATTCATTACAGTTTACAAATTACAAAACCATACAATCTTCCTTTGCCATGGGAGCTTCATTTTCCCGCTCTCACACTTCCCTCTCATCCCATGAGGGCTGTTTAGGATTCTCACTTCAATCACTAGCACTGCACCTATTGTTTTTACCTGTATCAGGTGTTTTTTTTGATTGATTGATATTTTATTTCTATCACGCTCGTACACAAGTGTTTCAGAGCGCGACAAGGCAAGGGAGGGGAACAGAGGAGAACAAAAACAGCGATCTTACTAGGCCCAGTGACATTGAGAACGTGCATGGGAGGGCGGGAGGGGAAAAGTGCATGGAAGGGCGGAGAAGTGGAAAGTGTGAAGCAGAGGAGAAACAGATAAATAACAATGAATAAATAATAAAGGCAACAAACAGTGGTAATGCATCCAGCAATTTGCAAGTGCTAGGTTTAAGGCAGCAGACAGGGTAGGACTGATAAGTGCAGGAAGAAAAAGGGGAGGCTGTAGGGGTACAGATACAGACCCCAGTGCAAGGGGTGACCCGGAGGCAGTGCAGGAGGGTGGCAGAATGAGTAGGTACCTGGGCCCGAAGGACAGAGGGTGGCCAGGTGCACGGTGCCAAGAGAGAACAGATCAGCAGGGGAGAGGGGGAGTGAAGGCAGAAGAAAAGAGGAAGGTCTTGAGGTGCTTCTAGAACCGGAGATCGTTCCAGAAGAAAAGAGGAAGGTCTTGAGGTGCTTCCGGAACCGGAGATCGTTCTCCTCAAGTTGTAGAGTGGCAGGGAGGCTGTTCCAGAGGGAGGCCCTAGCCGAAGGCAGAGATCTACCCCCAGCTTGTTTCTTAGAAAAACGACTGACCCTGAGGGAGTTGGAGGTAGAGGAGCAAAGAGCTCGAGAGGGGAGGTATTTGCGGAGGGATAGCTGAAGGTATTTTGGACCCAGGCCCCAGAAAGCCTTGTGGACAATGCAGAGGGTTTTGAATGTAGTCCTTGCATCCACTGGGAGCCAGTGGAGAGATTTCAGAGCTGGTGAGATACGATCCCAGGGACTGAGGCCAAGGACAAGTCTCGCAGTCCTGTTATGGATTAGTTGCAGAGGGCGGAGAGTAGAGGCAGGTAGATTTAGAAAGCGGCTGTTACAATAGTCCAAGCTAGAGAGAACCAGAGAAGGTGTGTTCCTTATACTCTTGTCTTGTGCTACACATATCTGATCAGAATGTCCCATGAGCTGTGAATGATCAGATGCCGCTTCCCTGTTTCCAATTATCACTGGAGGTGCTTCTGAGCCTCATGGTTGCGCATGCCACCTTATAAATCAGCAACAAATAAAATAGAATGTCTCGGGGGCTCTGGGCAGGAGATCCATTTCTAGGGATGGCTACTGGGTGATGCTTTCACTGAGGCCTGTAAGCTAAAATGTCCTTTTCATCTCTTACATTATAGTTAGAAGGAATTGTCCTGCATTTTTAAACCCACCATACATGTGATTGTGCTTGCTAAACATATGCAAATTATCCAAATGCATGCATGTCAGATTATACAACTCTGATGTTCCCTATTGAGGGTGATGGTAATATGTGTTTGCCTGCCTCCCTGTGAGCTGTCTGTTTTGAGTTGATAAAGCTATGTACGAAATTGTGAAATCATATAAGACAATTTTCTGAATACAAATGCATCCTGCTGAGCTAAAAATACCCACAATGCATTGCTCAAAGGCGCTGGACCGGAGGTCAACTTCCACTGAATGTTACAGGCTGGTACTGTGACATGCATGGCTTATTAGCTGAAATGCCTTATTCTACACTCACATTTAATATAGCAGAATTTTGCTCATGTATTTTTAAACCCACCATAACATTGTTGGTGTACACTCTTTAGTCACTTAATAGTTGACGTCTTGGTCTGTAGGCTGAATGAGATGTCATTGGCAATGTTTATGCCAAATTTCATTATATTCTGAGAATTCACAAACATTCTTCTGTGTGGAGCAGTTATTCAAGAAAAGATGCTGTATTTCACTTGTTTCTTGATGCCTACATGATTTGGAAGACATGAGTTGATAACTTTGTGGATAAGTCAAGCAGATTCATGGAGTTTGGTTGACTTGCTTTCAAAGCCTCCAGTATTTCCTCCAGATTCACTGCCCACCTATAGATGTTTGAAGATTGCTTTGGAGACCGGAAAGGTGGTGTGGAGAGGACTACTCTTCATGGGGGCACTGCAGTGTTTTGGAGGCTAGAAGCAATGATAAAGTTAAGGAAAGCAATTAGGTGGTCTCATCATGGATTGATCATGAGAATTCTGTTACTTTGGATGTTTTTTTTCAGCTGCTAATAATTTGTATTAGCTCTTTGGCTTTGGCAATGAGGTTAGGGAAACTTGCAGACATTTAGGTCAGACTTCCTCATACGTATGCTGGGATATTCTGGACTAAGTGGGGATTTTTCCAATTAATTGTGATCTTCTCTCTAACAAAGTGGGTGAGTAATTATGCCAGACTGTGTGACTAGGTGGGGGGGAGGGGCAGTGGTTTGTCGCCTAGCAAGGTTTTGGGAGTTATTTTTTTTGTATTTGAACGATTTACTAATAGTTGTATGAATTATATGATGGGAATTCTATTTTCCACCACATGGTTGCCTGCTGAACCCAGGAAGGAATAAGACGTTCAATTAGGTGTGTTATTAGAGGAACACACAGTTTGTGTACCAACAGGCCCTGGATGGCCAAATGTGAAGAGCAGACCTCTCCCTAACCCCATTTATTCCATATTTATGTTTTGGGAAACGCAATGGAGTTAGGCACTATTTGTTTATTGCGTTGCTTCTGAGCTGGACTGCCTGTGTTTGTAAGCACTGCAGAACAGTTTTATGTTGCCACCCTTTTATTAGTAATGGGAATGTGAGACAGGCAATACAGTGTACTAAGGTATGGCTCCTTTACATTTATTTTTGTTCATGTATGTGTATCTATTTGAGATAACACAGAGCTTCTAACAGAAACACTGAACACGAGCAATAGCAGCATGTATGTATTTATATATTTAATTTATTTATTGCATTTGTTATACGCCCAAACCCAGGTGTATCATGGCGTTGCATGTCCGGGATTTCTATTTCTGGTTTCTTTACAATAAGGGTTCATGGAAATGTGGATGTAAAATGAGTCCAGGTAGTTGAGAGAGACATTAGGAACATGAATACGGGACCATGCAGAGTCATGCGTAATGATATTTAGCAGTGTGTGGTACTTTACAATTATGTAGAGATGGGAACAAAACAGATGAGCAGCAGATGGGGACAGAGTAGCCATTTCATCACACTGGAGTTGCGGTCATCCTTGCAGCGAGTCAGCATTGCTGCTCCTGCTCGACCAAGATGCCCAACGAAGTCTTTGAACCAACCCGTCTTGAAGAGCACCTCAAACCACCTGCATCTTCGCATCTAAACACCTGTACCTCGACTCGAACCATTGGAAGCATCATTTGTCCTTCAACTCAACCCAGCAGTACCCATCTACCTGAATGGGCTGGTCTATTGAGCCATCTTGGGGGACTCTTCGAACCACACCATTCTGAGGGTGCTTCGAACTGCACAGAGCTTCACATTGAATTCAAATCTTTGCCGACTTGCCACCTAACTCGGACTCTGGTGTGACGAATGCTCTACTGTTGTGCATGAGTACAAGGGCGAGTAGTGGCTAAACCAAAACTCAATTCTCATGCTACTACACACCAACAGCGGTCACAAACACACTTGAAACAGCCACCATCAAGAAATATACCTCCTTCATGTTTTGATGAAGCTTGAAGGTTGGGGGGACTGTAGGGGGCAGTAGTAATCTAGTGCCCCCAGACAATGTACCCAAGGATGAGTAATGGCTAACAAAGTCTGTAAGGGGAGATGAAAGATGTCAGAGGTTATAGAGGAATCAGATAGGTTTTTAATTTGCGTATACATGTCAAATGGTCTTGAAGATTACAGATGCATTCTGCAATACTGTACAATGATATGATTGATTATTTATAACACGCTTAATGCCCAGAGGTTTCTAAGCGCGGACCCTGGGATCGAACCCGTATTGCTCCGTGTTGTCTTGCTTCCAAGGCGAGCACGTTGCCCCTGAGCTATCCTCCTGAGAAAATAACTGAGCCAAGACGGTCAGCACATGTTTGATGCTTAATCGTAATGACCGAGAAGGACAACATGTCTTACATGTTCTAGCAATGAGGGGAGTTTGTATGTGTACAGTAGGCATGATGTGTAATAGAAAGGCCATAACATCGATTTGTGTTGCCACAGGCAGCCAATGGCGTTGTCAATGGCCGGGGATACATGATCACACGTGGCATTTTGATCAGAAGCCTGGCTGAGGCATTTGGTACACATTGAGGTTTGCTGATAGCATAGCTAGCCAGCCCTAAAAATACTGATGTCCCATTTAGTATCAGGGCGCAAAGTGCGGAAAGGAGAAATAATGTAAAATCAATTTTAGAGGTTTTGATTGAAAAAAAGCTGATTGTGTAATGTTATGGACGGGCATCAAGTTCAATCTTTCTCTAGCTGAATTCCAAGATTTCGAACCACTGGTGATGGCGTATAGAAGGGCCAGGATCTACCAAACATAGGCACACCTCCATCCCTTTTCACTAAATAAAAAATAAAACAACGCCGTAGGTTGATACGCTTTAAAAATCACCTCCCCTTTTGACAAACGACCGGAGAGAAGATGCAGAAAGAGCCCATGCTTCAGTTACATGCAACCTCTCATCATCAAAAACTACAGCACACAACTGGCACTTGCAGAGGTCATGCATCACCTCTTCTCTGCAGCCAGCGATACACAAACTGGCCCCGGAAGAGGACATCACCACTGCCATGCAGAGTTCAGCATCCGCCAAGCCCAAAAACAAGCAGCGGCAGGGGACATGCACCACAACGTACATACCTACTTCACTCTGTACATCTCAACGCAACCAATGCACCAGTGGGACATGTCTACTTCATCATCTCAATTCATCACATGCACCGCGCACTGCATGTTTACTTCAAAATATATACTACACTACACCGTGCATCTCAGCTCAACACATGCACCACACTGCATGTCAATTCAAACTAACGCACCAGAATGGGCCGATCATCTCAAACCGTAATACATCAACTCTTCTGATCACATGCAAAGAATTCTACTGCAAACATTGGAACTTGTAGCATGTTACTCTGTGTGCATGGAGAGAGTGAGGAAGCTACAATAATGGTGTGTATTATATATATATTATAGTATATTATAACTTGTGTATAGGTGCATTATAAATGCCGTATCATATCATGTCATATCATGGTGTGCAAAGACCCTGGCTTCACCTTTGACAGTATAGCTCCTGTACATTACAAGTATGCTGGTTGCTGTAGCTTGTACAGACCTATCCAAATTTCACAAAAGCCCGTTTTCTAGATTTGCACCGTTTCACAACCAGGACAAGGCTCAATTGCACTGTGGATGACAACAGGAACTCTGCCACTATTAAGTCAAATTGGCTGGAAGAATGTTCACTAGGAAAGACATCTGGTGTGGTGTGAACAGCACAATCTCATTCTGCCCCGTGGTACATATTGGAATGTTTATGAAAACCAAAATGTTGCTGAGAATGGTGGGGCATGAGTTGTGGTCTACCAACTTCTAAATGGCTGTTTCTCTTTCACTATTATAGTTTGTTATTCTTCTTTCAATCGATAATACAGTTTAATCCCATAAAGGCTGCCATTTTAAACATATGTTTGAGTTCTTCGTATGTCATTCATCGGCAACATGTGGAAATGTTTCCAACATAGGTGGTATTTGCTGTGTGGTAACATTGAGTTATCCTGAAAGAGAGGTCACATCACCTCTCCATCAATTATTAGCTATTAGAAATTCTTTAAAACAAATAAGAAATGTGCTAATCTTAAATCCCACAGATGGAATAGAGCCTGAATAAACTTTTTTCAACCAAACACCAAGTAGCAAATACACACGTGCATAGAATGTCTCCTCTGATCTGTGTCCTACAAAGCAGAAACCTCTATTTACATGTTGGTTGACAGATGTAAGTTATTTGAGATAGCTTTTTTAACAGATATGTGGGCTCCTACAAACAAAAAGTTTGGCAGGACTGGCTCCGGCCTTCATCCTTCCATGGACAAAGAAACTGCGTGCCATTGAACCAGGTGACAATAACACACATATCCGGCAGTATATGCTATGTACACATATGATACTATTTTGCACACTCATATTGCAAGCGAGCAATTTGCAATTAAAATAAAGAAACTTTTTAAAAAAGTAATACGTATAGAGGTTGTATCTGGCCTATGTCACCTATGTCACCCTGCACACATGTCATATGTCATGCTGTAGAGCACACACTCTGACCCTGCTGCAGAGTGTCCTATAACCAGGCGCTTAGTGATTCGGTCCTGCCAGAGAGGTGTTATAGCATAGAAGAACCTATTACATTGGACAGAGCTTCTGCTTCATTACATGATATGATTGGCTATTTATAAGGTATTACCCAAATTGTTCGAACACAATTGTTCGAATTACCGAATTGACCGAAAGTCGAGGGTCCGAATTGATCTTTGCACAATTGACCGCACATATATATATATATATATATATATATATATATATATATATATATATATATATATATATATATATATATATATATATATTGGTTTGGTAATATATATATATATGTATATATATATATATTTCTATATATAATGGGGGGTTGCGGGGGGTTTCCCCCGCATATATGTAACAATTGACCTTCACAATTCGGTCAATTGTGCAAAGGTCAATTGTAATTCGAACAATTGTAGTTCGAACAATTCATATACATCCATTTATAATGCGCTCAATACCCAGAGGTTTCTAAGCGCGGACCAGGGGAAGGAACCTGTATTGCTCTGTGTCGTCTTGCTTCCAAGGCGAGCTTGTTGCCCCTGAGCTATCCTCCCGGGACTATTCCTGTAAAGAAATATTCCTGCTGATCATTCCTTGACCCTGATGCTTCTGCAAGTCCATGTGAAGACATTGCTGAGCTTTAAGGCAGTAAGAGCGGCAAAGCTCATCACTTACTCGAAGGGGCTGAAGGAATAGAGGGGCGGTCCATGAGGAGGCGGAGACAGTAGTCTATTTTATATATGTCCAGTGGGTTTAGTCTCGAGGATTTGACAGAAGAGATGATAGACTGGTGCAGTTTAATGTCACTATCAAAGAGAACCCCAAGGTTGCAAACCCTGTGAGAGGATGTGAGGAGATTGATGTGAAGGATTTACTGAGGGGTGAAGAAGTGAGATATTAGAAACATGGAGTGAACTATAATGGAGTATTATCTCATGATTTACTCAATAAAGCATATTAAACAGGACTGCAGCAGACCAACAATATATTTCTAATATTAGACAACATGCATTTCTAAAATTATGCTCACCTGAATGAAATCATTGCCCCCCCCCCAATTCCCCTCCCAGAAACCTTCATTATAATATAACTCTGTGAAAATCACATGCACATATAAATCCCCACCCTTTGTCCACTGCCAGACCCAGTCAGCATCCTAATGCATAACCAGCACAGAGCTAACCTGTAATGTTAACACTCTTTGATCTACTTTAGTTTGAAGTGAATCATAAACCCACAAACATAATAACTTAGCAGCACAGCCCTTCCTCTTGACATCAGGGACCAAGGGGCAAATACTCTTGGCATCAGCCTCCCTCCACCCTGTCAATTAATTGGGGCAAAGATAAAGTATCTAGGGCATAATATATAACTAAATCTCAGCTATGTCCAGCATAACATATGTATAACTATAACTTGTGTATAGGCGCGCTATAAATGTCATATCATATCATATAGCACATTTTCTTTCTTTCTACACCAATACAGATATACAAGAAAACCACAAGAGCAAACTTCTTAACATCACAGGATGACTGGCAAGTGCAGCGTCATAGAAGTCTGTATTGTGATGCTGCTTTCATCCACTTGTGCAGCATGCATTAATGGAAAGTACCTTGCATGACCCACTAAGATGTATTTCTAATAGATTTATCAGTCCATCAGTAAGACCATATGGGCCTTAATTTAGGTAGCGTGTCATGCAAGTGGATGGGAAACAGAATCATTCTGCACTCCAATAATCAGATAAAGTCAGGAAGACGTCAAAGTTTGTTTACTGTTTTAATATCAATTGTCTAAAACAGAGAGTTACAACAGACATCGATGGATGTTTGCTCGAGCTCTCAATACATTTCTCATAAAAACACATTTATATACTAAAAAGTCTTCATACATGATGTCATACTACATGGCAAATAACTATAAGGCCTTTTGTTATATGGTCTTCTACCATTGGTTAGCATGCTTGTGCCCTTCTGCAACATTCGATTCACTTAGCAGCATGTGGACTTGACTCTACCTCCCCACCCAATTAGTTCACCATCGCCCATCACCCATGCCTTCTGCCATGTAGACTGTCTTTGAACTTGGCCTTGCAATGTTTTCTCGTCTCTGGGAATATAAGGGAGTATGGGCACACGCTTATCAAAGTTCTGGACTGCAAACCCACACTATTCCCATCCTTGGCTCATTTGACAGGAGACCACAATTCGTCTCTTTTTGCAGCATTTAATTATCTTGAATTAATAAACTTGGCACTCATAGTGTTCTTTCTTGCACCTTAATGAAGTTGTAAGCTTCTCACATTCGCTGTTCTTTGAGGATAGATAACCAATTCTTGGCTGCCTTCAGTCTTGACATCAGCCAGACAGCCCTTCTCGTGCCTTCCATGCTCCCAGGTAATTATTTGCTGCGACACAGTCTTCATCGCTTCTCTTCATGGTCTGAACTTACTAAAATTGTGACATCGATGTCCAGCTTCTATATAATGGTGGCTTCACCTGCATTCTATCCACTGTGTATAGCCAGCTTCTATGATCACTTAGTCTACTTGCATTGCTCCATCTGTAAAATGATTAAACGGCTTGCATTTTCTCCAATGCTTTTCACACGTGCAATCTTCATTTCGTACATGAAAGTTTACTTGATTCTTTACTTCGTCATCAGTTTCTATAAGGTACATACATTCTCTTTGTCAGCAGGTCTTCTCAGTGCGTCACGCTCACTTCTTGTGACGTCACCAACTTTGCAAATACATGTGATAGGGTTTTCTTAGTGGATACCTTATCTCGAAAACTCAACGCAGAATAGTCACAACTGTTGGTGTCAAGCATGGCACTATTTCAGGCTTCCAGCATACAGGTAGTAGGAGGGGTCAGGACTTCCTGCAGTTATTTCTGCATCAGGCCATGATTTTCAGTGAGCAGTGCATGGTTGCAACAGCCATGTTAGAATCTCCTCTGGTGACCCACAATTACCTTCAATGTCAGCCCCGGTTTTCCAGGCCCTCCAGCCACTACATCCTGTTGCAAATTCAAGTGCTGCTACACCTGCCCCTCGTGGTGCTCTAGTCCTCCTCCACCCCCTCTCTAATTCCTGCCAACCAAAACATCCTCCATCAGCATCATGAACTGGCTGTACATGAGTCTCGCAGCACATCATTCCTATGTGGTCACGTGCTGCTATTGATGAGAGTCTTGGACAGACCCTGAAGCTGGCACCTCAAACAGGCTATCACCTAAAATATTCCAATGTGCCATTGCCACTTGCGATTTTTCCCAGTCTCTGAGTTGGACCACCACCATGGCCTCCCACAATGGCTACGGCACCAGTGTGATCAGGAGCTCCCCGATACTTTCGTCCCTTTGCTGCATCGTAGCGACCTAAACTGGTCATGATATCCCACACAGTGTCTCCCCCCAACAAGTTGCACACACAAAATACATCCAGTAATCATAGGTCTGGCGTGTGCCTGCACCAGGCCATTCAGCCCCTCTGTCCTGCCTGTTTCACCTGGTGACTTGACCAGCTCCCCATGTAGCAGCAAATTCCCTTGACTGCTCCATCCTTCTTGATATAAGGAAGACTTTGCTAGCTGGCCATAGATATAATGGAAGCATGTATTTCTTCCGTTGAGAGCAGAGTGTGAAGGTTTGTCATCTAGTGAGGATGTGCATGCCTGCCCTTTTTGATTTTGATTAACTAATAAACTGATGTGCGTAAATCATCTCCGAAATTGTGATCTGCTAATCAGACCCTACCTCATTTCATAAAGCTACATTCGAAAAGCATGGGTTCATGGCCAGACTGCCTGTCCTGGAATCAGCAACAAAGGACATACATTCTGTCTCTTCCGAGGGAATAGTTGGCTTTTGGACGGAGGCCTGCACTGTGCCAACTGAACAGGAACCTAAAATCCTCACTGGAGATGAAGGATTCATGCAGGCGCCAGATATGCTCCGGGACTGGGAGTGTACAGGAAATTAACTCACCTTTTCCCAGAGCCCATGGATTGGGACTTACAGAAACAAAGCACCTGGATCCCTGTCTTCCACCACTGGGAATAATCCTCAAGCCTGAGCCGACCATGTTCAAAGCATTTGAACGTTTTAGGACCCGCAGTGCTGCCTTTGGCACTGCCTTCAAACTTCAAACTAATGTTCCAGAACTTTTGGGACCACATTGACTGGTAAACCACCATTTTCTGCACCTTTTCCTCAAAGAGATATCCATTAAAAGTGACATTGTTGCAATTTCGTCCTCGTCTCCCCGATACAATACCAAGAGTGCATTTGTGTCATTGTTCTGAATTTTCTGTGTTCTTTCCAGAGGAGGAGGGGAGGTTTGCTAGTGTTTTATAAAAGTGAGTTACTAGCAAACTGATGTGTTTATCTGTTTAGTTAAAGTATAGATGTTTTTATAAGTATCTTGATTGTATATGCATTATTTTGGAGTATTGTACTAATGCGGTTTGGGTTGCTCCTGCCATTACATTCACACATTCACACTCCTCTTAAGAGTGTAGCCTCTGCTTGGAACACATGACCACAAAAGGCGAAGGAGATATATCCGGCTTTATGATTGTGATCACTGTTGGTTTGTATTAGCATGAGGGCTTAGTAGGCTATTTAGCCACCAAACACCCGTGTACTCTTGCAAAACAGTAGTCATTTTGTCACCGTTGAGACACAGTTTTTCCGGTGCTGGGTTAGCATTTTTACCCGGGCTTGACCAAGAAGATCACAGCTGCAGAAGTTCAAACAGCACCTAAATCCAACAAACAAATTGCATTAAACCATCCCGGATCATGAATTGTACCACTGAAAGCATTGTTTTGCCCGTTACCTAGACCCAGGGCACCTGTCTTCTCAACCCAGCAAGAACATCACTCCTACTCAGGTGGACTTTTCAACAACACTGTTCGGATGTTGCACCAAACTTCACAGGGTTTCCTGTCGAACCCGACTCTACGTTGACTCGTCACATGCACCACCCCGGCTCGAGTGTGGCGAACTGAGTACCGCCCCACAGGAATACAAGAGTGAGTAGTGTCTAAACCGACTACACAGTACTCACACTTCGACAAACCAACAGTGATCCCAATTATCAATGTGAAACGGGCACAGTCGAGCGAGCTAGCTCCTTCACCTTTTGGGGTAGTTCGAGGGTCGGGAGAATACCAGAAGATTAATAGTGATATTGAGCCCACAGCACATGTTCTCAAGGGTGAGTAGTAGCTAAAAAAGTGAGAATGTAGAGGTGAAAGAAGCCAGAGGTTATACTGGAAACAGATATGTTTCCAAATGGTGCCTAAATGGCAGCCAGTATTAAGCATTACAGATACATTCTTCCATACTGTTCCATAACGTAGTCCAATTTTTTGGAGGGATTCTACCCCATTACATTCGGGGGACATGTCCTTGGAGGCGGGGCTTGTTTGCCAGTAACGATCGGAATAGACAACAATACTTTATTTGACACGCTGAGGTACAGATTGTTGCACCATCCGCTTAACATAAGCTGTGCAAGTCACATGAAGCATCACTTACAACAAGCAATTGATTACTTTTCTGAATTGTGCTCACTACACCAATATACCAAGTTTCTAAGACCAAAGGCCTTGAGGATGACCGGTGTGGTCGAAACACTTGTCGGCTGATCGCAAAAAGAATAACTCATATTTTGTGCATACCTGTTTGGAAGACGGAATTTGAATATCTCTTTTTCAATATTGAAAACTTACCTGTGTCAGTGCGCGAGTCACCATTTTCCAACCAAATCGGACAACATTACAATATCAAGGCCCTGGTTTGGTTGGGACTTGTGGAAGGGTGAACTCTGCTTACCAATAATCATTTTTCCTTTGAGGTGGTCAATCAAGCGCACAGGTACATTTGTCGAACCCATTACTCATCATTTTACCTGTTCCATAACGTGGCTGCTCGGGTCGTAAAGGCACTGCCGCCAATGGGCTCATAACAGAAGCGAGGGATGCCCAGCAGATGTGTGCTGCTTGATCATAATGACCGAAAAGGAGGGCATTCCTTAAGTTGTCTGGCAGTGAACCAAGGTCTTTCTGTACAGACAGCATGATGTGTAAGCATAGGGCTTTATCATTTATTTCTATTGCCAGAGGGTGCTGTCAAGGGCAGGGAGCACATCATCTCCCTCTAGCTATTTGATTGGACGCCTGGCTGAGGCATGAACACGTTGACGTTTCTTAACAGCATAGATAGGCAGCCACTGAAATACTAATAGTAAAGAAGAAATAATGTACAATAAAGTTTAGAATGAAAAAAGCAGACGGTGTGATCTTGTACATGAGGTCTCGAGTTCAGATTCTCCTCTAGATATTAATTCCAAGATGTCGAAGCACTGATCAGGGAGTCGGAGGAAAGCCAAGATCCTCCAGCCATAGGCACAGCAACAAGAGAAGATGCTGGAAAGGTCCTTGCATCACATCTCTGCTGCAGTACACCGATGACCTCCAGCAGGCAACCAGGGCAGTGGCAGAGGACATGCACCACCTAGCTTGCTCGTGAGACTACCACATAAATGTTCAGGCACGTCTAATAAATGTCCTTCGTGCCTATGTGCGCCCTGATGCCCGAGGGTTCCCAGCGCTATATAAGTAAATAAATAAATTAAACAGATAAATAAATGCACCACCGCTGTGCAGCCTCTCAGCGTTAACATCGGACCAGCTCAAAACATGCACTGGTAGACAACCTGCATCACAGTGTGCATAACTACTTCAACATATGCACTGCCCTGTACATCTCAACGCAACACACGCGCCACACTGTGTATGTCTATTTCAACATGTGCAAGGCACCATGCATCTCAACCTAAAGAATGCCCCACAGAGTGCATGTCTGCTTCAACACATGCAGCATATCCTGCATCAGAACTCAGCACTGGCCATCTTGTGGACGTTTGCTTTAAAATATATACCGCACTCAACTCAACCCATTCACCTGACTGTGCAGGTCAACTTCAACTAAGGCAGCACAATATGCCCCTCATCTCAAACGACAACACATCATACATTTAACAACTCGTCTGGTCACATGCAAAGCGTTCCACTGCAAACATTGCAAATGTAGCATTATGCTTTTTGTGCATGGGACTTTTCGAAAGCTGCAATAATGGTGTGCAAAGGCCCTGCTGCACGTTTGTTAATACTGCCCAGAAAAGCACACGCATTTTGGTTACTATGGCCAGCGTGTGTGTGACGTTTAGCTACTTTATATCGCCCCTGTAGTCATCACAATTTCACAAAGAGTTGCACACTCAAGACAATGCTCGGTTGCACTGTGGGTGTCAGAATATAGTCGGTCATTATTCAATCAAGCCTATAGGTGTCAAGTAAAATGGTCATCTGGTAGAATTCCGACTAGCAAAGATGTACCATTAGGAATTAGTTTATCAGGTGTGTATATTCCTGGAAACGTGTTCTTAATAGTTGTACTTTGCTATAGTATTGGAATGTTAATAGTAACCGATTTGCTGTTGCCATTGGTTGGATAAGTGTTCTGTGGTCTACCAACTGCAGCATTGCTGCTTCTCTTGCCCTATATTGTTAGTCTTCTTTGTGCTGATAATCCACTTTAATTATTTAAAAGCTACATCATTACACATACTTTGAGTTCTTCATTTGCCATTGATCGTTAGCATGAGGAAATGTTTCACACACAGTTGGTATTTGCTGTGGTTTACAATTGCGAGAACATCAAATGCGGGTCCCATAAACTCTCCATCAATTATTAGCTATTATAAATGCTTTCACACAAAGCAGGGCAGGTGTACGCTACTCTAAGGCCTGCAGGTGGACTAGAACCAGATTCAGCTGCTCAAACATCCTCCAACGAAACAAGGTCCAATGTTCCATCTGCAGGGAATGTCAGCTCTTGGCTAGAGATGGCTTGCCAGATGAAACCTTATGTTCTATGTTACTTGATCGATGCAAATGAAGGGAGGCCATTTCATCAAAATTCCAGGGATAGCAAAAGTGACCTCACACAACCCTTGACCTCTGATGACATCACAGGAACTGATGTTGTTTGACGCCACCTCCAAGTGACATCACAGGAAGTGATGGCACACAACTGTTCACCCCTTGATAAAACAGGAAGTGGCATCACATAGCATTGTTCCCCAGTACACTAAGAGAAATATGGATATAATATCACTGTAATATGATATGCAGTTCAAAAAAGAATGGATCACCATATGTAGCGTTAATATC
Source organism: Ambystoma mexicanum (assembly GCF_040938575.1). Lineage (NCBI taxonomy): Eukaryota > Metazoa > Chordata > Amphibia > Caudata > Ambystomatidae > Ambystoma > Ambystoma mexicanum. The sequence continues at coordinate 135,796,787 of NC_090935.1, forward strand.
AATGAGTATAGGGAACATTTACCAAATTACTGTGAATGTAAACATACACCTAAGACCAAATGATGCCATGCAATGGAAAGAAAAAACACGTGGCTGTTGCATGAAATCAAAAAAGGTGGGTCAACAATTTCAACCCTTGAAACTGAGCCAGACTCAATCAAATGTACAGTCATCCCCTGTCGGGATATGTAAAAAAAGAAATAGATTGTAGCAGGTTATATGGATTTACAGGTGTTGGACGTTTTCTGAAGCATTTTCATTTGTTAGACAGTTCTCACATATTGAGTGTGGCTAGAAACACAGAGGGAGAGAGTCCCGTGTTTGTTTTCCCCCAATGCCTGCCACAGGCCCACCTTCCTCATTAGCAGCTGTGTATGGTCCAAGATGGCTGCAGGAATATGTGCCATGTTACCATATAAGAACATGCTCATGCTGGCTTCCGCCAGTATGCCAGCAGCCCCACATAACATACTCCTGTTGGATTCTCCATTAAAAATGCAATGCCATAAGGAAGATGGCACTTCAACCACAGAGGAAAACTGGAACCACAGCCTGGAGACAAGCACTTCAAGCTCCGGGGAGACCACAGGCATCAACCCACACAAGAAACACAGCCTGAAGAGTGGCACTTCAAGACACAGTAAAACCACAAACCGTAGGCGACCACTTCCAGTATGGGGGCCATCCACAGCCTTGGACAGGCACTTAGATCTTACGAGAAGCACATCCGTTAGGATGACACTTCAGACACTGCAAATTTCTTTTTAGACTACTGGTAGGGTCTGACTGGGTATGGATTGTCAACACAGGCCCCAGCCCTTCTAGCAACAGGCCAGCCTGCACCTTCTCCAGTTAATCAGCTATGACAGCTGTGCAGCTATAACGTCCGTTGAGCAAACCAGGCACAATGCGATATGGAGTACTGATACGGAGTTGCCCAAGATCAAACTGTCTGTCAGCAATAAGCCTAAATACAAAAATACTCCAATCTTAATATCCTCTTTAAACCTTTTACTCCCACATGATAGTGGGCGTATGGCAATCTCACCATGGCATTTCCCATTTCCCATTTCCCACCCTCTATCATGCAGCTGTTACATGCCATGTACTCACCCTCATTTGCCACTGTCACCCTGGGCTGATTGGCACAGGACAGCCCAGCCCAGCCCAGCCCAGCCCAGCACTGTCATCAATGAAACTGGTGGCACCCCCACTTAACCAACACTCTACAAAGGAGTAGGAGGTATGTTAAATGCATGAGCCCCGCCCGCCCTGTGCTATGAAGGCTCCGCTGCCCGGCACCATGTGGTTCATGAGGCTCCAGCCTCTATTCCTCTCTTCCGCAGTAAATCTGACCAAAGTGTGTAACTGCGGATTAGGGGTGAGACCAGCTGCTGTGCTGTCAGTGGGGACACAGTAAGGGGCTCCAACAGACGCATCTTATAACTCGATCACTGCCATATGTATATTTTTTGCAACTCATGCCACATTGTTGGTCCGTGTCAGCAGCGGCAGTTGCTCCTCCCCCACCCCTAAGGTTATTCGGCCTTTTTCAATTTACAACAGTTGAAAGGCCCTACGCCTTCTCTAAACATCTCTTTTTTTCATCCTGATAGTTTCTGATTGCCTTTTGTTCACATCCTCCCGTGCCTATTTAAACACGTGGCACCATTTTTTACCCGTGTCAAATTGTGACCAGAAATTGCCACTTATCACCCCAAGCACTAGCCCTTTAAACCCTGTGCTGCAGTACCCCGCATTTCTGTCCCCTAGCCGTTATAAACAAACTGGTAACGCCAAAATGAAATACATTAAGTACGAGTACTACAAACGAGTCACACACAAAATAACTGGCGAAAAGGGGCATGCAATAATCAATGAGTCTGTCCAATTACCAATCGGTCATCCGCCGATGCCAGAGGAATGGGTGGCCTATGAAATTGCTGAAATAAAAGGCCACAGTACACTCATATCATCTCCCGCTAAATGTCAATCTTCGCGCATGCTCTGGCATTGCCAGCTTTGTGCCAACTCAAAAAAGCCACCCTGATTAGGTACCGCACATACAATTGAATAAGTAAGCAAGACCGCACCATTGCTTAATTGCGAATGGTATGCTACGTTATATGGGCAAATAACTATATTAACGAGTGGTAGGTGCTCCGCTCGGTGCCACATCAATACCCCCCTTTCTCCCACTCTGTGTCGCCTTTTCTTGAGAACCTTGGCACTCCCCGGTTGTCACCAGCTTATTAGCAATCCTGATCAGCAATGTCTGTGTTACAGTCCTGAATGTTACTACCTCATTAAGCTACTTATTTTCCTTATTTGCTCCTGACTGTCCCTCATGGGTTCCCATTCCTGTCACTTCTCCCTAAAAACCTCATCCTTCCTCTTGCTCCGGTTTATAACTCCCAAATTCACTCTCCTAACCGTCACTTTCTGCCTCCCACTCCTAACACTCCCTGTCTCTCTTGTCAAATCACTCCATGCCGTCCACTTTCTCCCGCCACTCACACTTGACTGACACTTTGTGCTTGTTACTCACTTGTTCCCATTCTGGCTGCCTCCCTTTACCGATTGCCGCACTTGCCGCCCTACCTTGTCACTCCTTGTTTTTCACTCCAGGCTGTCAGCCCAAACTATCACTGCGCTGCGGTCACTCTTTCCCTCGCTTCTCTGGCTGTCACCTCAATGCCCCCCACCCCTGCTGCATCTGCCCCTTCCAACCACTATTTCCCATCCCTCAAAGGCGAACATCCTTGTTGGCACTGCCTGATCTTCGACAACTGGGATGAGTCAGGCTTTTTACATGCCAACATTGTCAATTGCATCTCGAGATGTTATTTCAGTGCAGGTTTCAACTTTGCATTCTGGTAATTGTAGTCACAGATTCCCCCATTTTAAATCTGTGAAAGTTATAACCAGGACTGCACCAAGATTTCCTGACTGGAATGGGGCACATTGGTGTGTATGGGGGCCTGGCAAAGAAAACATATTAACTCCCCGGACCTAGTAGCGACAGAGGTCTTTGGGTGTTCTCTTGCAACGCAGGTCTCCTGGAACTCGAGAGAGTCTCCATGTGATAGGCATCAATTCAGTGACGACTGAAAGAAAACAATAAAATGATCCCTATTATCTTTTTGAAAGTGATGCGTCATGAGTCTTCAGGAGCGGTAGTCGCCTTGGCAGGGTGTGGAAGCTATCTGCGCCCCTCCTTCCCCCTATCAGGGCGCATCACACTGGAGGGTGAGAGGCACCGCCCGGCTTTAGGAAGCATCCCAGGGTTGGGGGCACTGCTTGCATCAGAGAGACGCTCTGGAGAGAAGTGAACCCGCGGAGCCCAATAATGAGAGAATTAGGCCACGTTCTACGCTCTCCTCCACCCAATATTGACTCGTGCTCGAGTGACAAATGTCTCTGTTCCTTCAAACACTCCGCCGTAGGCATTAGCCGAGGCAAGAGAGGTCTGAACTCCCCTACTTTTACATACAGCAAACAAAACAGGATACCGCAGAGGCAAGGCACACACTACGCTGAACACAACCAGCCCCAGTCATAGCCAGTGCATTCATTACATGGCATACATATGTACCTGCATAAATAGTGAGACAACGTTGTGCTTAGCCAGCATGTCTGGACTTCCCAAAATAACATGCTACATAAGGTTTTCAATGAATTGTGTGTTTGTTTTTCTCCAATGGATTTGTCATTGTAAAGATTCTTGTAGAAATCTGGCGTGCATTGATTGTACCTATTTTTGTGACTGCTAGGTTTCATTTTGAGATAATAGCTTTTGCAGAGCCACACACAGTAGGTGAACACTGTCAATATTAAGCGGGGCTTGCCAGCATCGACACATAATGCAATTATTGGAATCCTGTCTTCTCCTATAAACATTATGCGCTTGTCATTACACATTGATCACAGAATCTAAGTCCATTACTAACATGACAACACTCAGATATCGAAGATGCATTCGGGGTCCATCTCCCAGGGCTGAAATGACCTTAAAGCTTGTTCAATGTGAAGTGTTGCGCCCACAATGGAGGAAAGTATGAAGTGCAGATAATGGGACTATTTCCGATGAATATTCTTTTTTCAAACTAAGCAAAACCATATCAATCAATGCGATGATTGAAGGAAAACATTAGTCTAAGAATCAGCGAATGTAACTGTTATGTTCTCATGTATTCTGATTGTTCTCAAAGTCTCTCATGTTAAAGGGCAGCGTTTTTTTAAATCTAAATGCTTATTACTATTACCCTGCAGCAGGATAAACCTGTTCTGTAATCAATCATGGTGGGAAACAGTATAAATGTTAAATACATCTCTCAGCACCAGGGATCGGCGCATGTTCTTTAATTCTGTTAGACCACAAGCTAGGTTTCTGACTAGGTGAGCGACTCACTGGGGTAACATTGTGTGCAAAATAATCCATTTGTTATAGTATTTTTAGAAACAGCAGCCTACAATATCAAGTTATGTCTAATGTTCACAGTCAGCTAATGTGTTTGGAAAAGATAACACATATCGCGAGGACCCCATACTGTGAACTTAACTCTGGACCCAATGTAAGCAGCTTGTCCTATGACCACAGACCTGAGAGCACTTGTTAATTCTTTTGTTATGCAACTAAATTTGGAAGCTATGTGACGTTTTAAAGTTTTAGGTATTTTTAACTATTCTATGGCCTTCTGCACAGTGAACCAAACAGTATATGTCAGCGACATTTGTATATATCGCTTTTGTATCAGTGAATTAGCTACATTGTCAACACATCTTGAAGCCGTTTTGGAACCAGTGTGTCTACTATAGCCATCATACACAGCCTTATGGGGTACTGTTAATAATGTCACATTCAATAAAGGTGGGGACACCTGCACATTCATGTACTTGTTCTGGCCACAAATGAGGTGCAGCAGAGGAGCGTGAAGTAGACAACCTTTCATGCACATATGCAGTCTGTAACAGCAGTGTTGGCATGCTTGAAAGCCTAGCTGGTGCACCCATGATAGCTTTGCAATCTTGCTTTAAACCTGCTGTAAACCTTGCCAAATGGGTAGCCACATCCACATTATTTTGGGTGTTCATTGTTATTAGAATGTTTATTTGTTCATGTGTTTTCTGAGATACAGACTATCCTAGGTGCAGATATGTTTCTAGCCTTGGTGTACTACGCACATTGCAACAGACATTTGCACAAATACTGTATGTAGCATCTTATATATTCATGCTACAGCAGAGGGCAAGTATAGAAATCACTGGAGAGAATGCGGCTCATAAGATTTGATTTTTGATTTTGATTTCGATTATTTCTAAACGCGCACCAGGCAGACCAAACTGCATTCGGGCGCATTTGTTAACTAAGAAATGACATTTGGCTGTGCGGAGCTGAGGGGGGCTGTATATGCCCTATAGTTAGGTTCACTTGAATAGGTAGGTTTTCAACTCTTTCCCGAAACCCTCTAGAGACTTACATGATCGTATGGCAACGGGTAGCTCGTTCCATACTTTTGGGCCAGATACAGAAAACCTCCTATCGATTTTCGAGGTACATTTGGTACGTGGAACATCCACCAGAAGTTTATCTCCTGACCGGAGGTCTCTAGTAGGTTGGTGATGGTGAATTCTTGTGATCAGGTATCTGGGTGCAGTTTTATAGTAGCACTTATACATGAGGCATGCCACTTTAAATTTTACTCGATCCTCCACCATAAGCCAATGGAGTGCTCTCCGAGATGTTGAAACATGATCTCTTTTCTTTAAGTGGGCTATAAGTCTAACTGCTGCATTCTGTGCCCTCTGAAGTCTCAGCATCTGTTTCGCTGGAATCCCTATCATCAGACTATTACAATAGTCAAGATGTGAGTTTACCAGCGCTCCTACAACCACAGAGTGATCTTGGGCTGCTATGAAGGGGAGTATATTTCCTGAGCATCCGTAAGGAATGGTATGCAGCTTTTACTTTGGCCCCTACCTGTGCCTCACTAGCCAGATTCTCTTGCCATATACATCCAAGGTTTTTCACTTTTTTGCGAATGGAATCTCTTCGCCCAGAATCTGTGGTGTCATATTTAGTTCTATATTGTTATTCTTTTTCTCTGATTTGAACAGTATCACCTCTTGTTTTGCTGCATTAAGCTGCAACTGATTGCATGCCATCCATTTTTTTATGTCTTGCATACATCTATTGATCCCTTCAAATGCTTCGGGCAGATTCACTGTCTCCACATAAATCTGTGTATCGTCGGCATAAGAATGGAAACGTAGGCCATGTTTCCTCAAAATGTCAAACAGTGGTCGAATTCGATAATAAGACGATTCGAACTCCCACTCCCATCAGCCATCTTCCGCTACTGTACATTGCACCTATAGTACATTATTGAGCAGCTTTATCACATGCGTTCTGCAACATTCTCCTAAAGTAAATGCAGCATACCTTTGGTGGGGGCACACATTCTTTCCCAGAACACAGCTCTTGAGACAAAGAGGACTTTATCAATGGCCCTTTAACTGGTACTTACTGTAGTTGTTGGACCATCTTGGGCCAGGTACCTGGCAATGTGCCCTTTTCTCTGTCCCCAACAGCTAATGGTTGCATTCGAGCATCGCCTTCACTCTGTTACCATTTCTACACCTCTGATATTAAAGTGCTTGCAGTTTTGCATGGTTGCCAACCACTGCCAATCATCTCCCTACGGAAAGTGTCAGCCAGTGTTGGTGGCCATGGATGATGGTGGGTTAGAGCTCGTGGTGGGGTACGACTGAAGCAGAAAGTAGTTTCACTCAGAACCGCATTGAGTATGCATGCTTCATCAATTAGAGTTTACAGAATTTATTGTCCATGTATATACTATTTTGTACAATACAACATGAAATATTGAAAATCATACTGTATGCTACAATACAACACAAAAAGTTGATAATTATGAAGTCGATGATGATGGCAAGAGCATCTTTCAGGCATACTAGGGTAAATGCTTTGACAGAAGACAACCAATGTTGCACCGATTGGCAAATTTATGGCTGCATGGAGACATGTCATCTCTCTAGTTATCATGCCGAGTCTTTCACATGCTTGCAGGGCACACCTGAAACCATGAAAATTAGACCTAACATTAGGCACTTTCTTTTCCAGAATTTTGCGATGCAGCTTAAGGCACACACTCGTCCGCACTAACTCTTAAAACTATTGTGTGTGCTTCCTGCACTGCACGTACGTCTAATGCAGTACTTTCATCAATGGTCTTGGTCCCCTAACATCATTTTTGGAGACTCCAGAGCAGTTCACTCTATATGTTAATGTTAAAGGTATTTATATAGCGCACCGTCACCAAAGGAGTTGGTCTCCAGGCGCTCATATATAATCAGCGGAATATGACATTCTGCTGACATTATTCCTCCACTGATTAAGCGACAGGATCATAATAGCACTTCCTGTCTTTTGAATGTTTACAAATCTTCATGGCTTATTCCCTTTGATTTCGATATCTGCAGGGATAGTGACGGGCTCCAAAATACAGTACCACCATTTCATCTATGCAAGTATAGCATGGTAAACAACTGACAATCTTGTGTCCATAGTAAAGAGTTACTGAACATTGCAGGGAAATACCCTCTAGACCAGTGGAATTCAGACTCTTTGACACTGAGGTCCACTACCTTTATTAAAAAATATTGTTTTCAGATCCTCCAAGTTATAACTGCTTATATTTTTGTTCAAAAGCAGGCAGCATAATCCCTTTTTAGATCTCCTCGCCCCCCCTCCCCTACTCCCGGGCATCTTTCAGACCACCCCCTAAGGGGGCCAGACCCACAGTTTGAAGGCAACTGCTCTAGACCACGGCAGCAGTGACTATGAATTATTAAATATACAAAGCATGTACCATGACTCACCTCTCCTTCATCAGACAAGGCAGACACAGTCTAATGCCGACCCTCCCAGCAGGGAACAACAGACCAACACTGTCCACTCAGGCTCTTTAAGGTAAGGGCCTTTTTAAGGGTTTTTGAGCTCAGGGCACAGACAAATCCGCCTAACCAATGAAAATGAAGAGGTTTCAAGGGGTCCAAGAACCGATTCTGTATGCAGTGATCACATTCCTTCCTTAGATCCATCCCCAATGTGCTTGCCCCTGTTTTTGCCCCATTATTATAAGACAGCCGTAATTAGCATTCAGATGTGTCTGTGGCCATGTCAATGTCCCAAGATATCATTAAAAGCTTAGCCACTTCTCCACTGGACAACTGTTTCTGAACCTTCACTGATAAAGGACAGATATTTCTATAGTACTCTCACCCTTCCTATGAGACTTCAATTGAAACATCACTGCTTAGACATCCACTCTCACACCCAATGCAGAAACAGGCCTTAGTGCCAGGTCACCCTACACAACTGCCCCCTAATCCGTTGAAGTTGGCATGGAAAAATAGGATGCTTCACAGTGAATTCGTTCAGTATTGTACCGTCCATTTCAATGGGTTATGTTACACTACTGTTATGTTACTGGGAGTCATATTAGACACAGCTGCATGGTCTCCAGGTACTGTCTGCTTTCTCCCTCTCTCTGGACTTCCCGCTCTCTGTGTGGTCATTTTCATCTCAGTGTGTCTGTCTCTTTGTCTGTCTTATTAAACTATATCACACCTGTTTTGCTTTAACTGTACATGATTCCAATGTTATGTTATGTTACATTATTTGATGATATTTTGTGTGTTGGGTTCTCTGAGTGAGTAGGAACAGAACGGACATACTTGAGGCTAATATAAGGTTGTGCATTTTACATTTGCAGTACTTACAAATACATGTAGAGTGCAGTAACAGGGCTTAATGCAACAGAACATATATACTTCATAACAAAAGCATTGAACCAGGAAACCCAGAAAAAAGGGCTCGCGGAGTCTGAGACATGAGAATTGCATATATTAGAAGCCTAAAAATGTCTTAATTTGTGGGTTTTGTGGTTGGATAGCAGCTCAACAGGAGGGCATACCAATAAAGAGATTGTCGCTAGGGGAGGTTTAACCTTGTTCTCTTACTGGGATTTATATTGCAAACCAGAACCATTTGCCTGATCCCCAGACACTTCGTTGGATCAAGAAACAACACTGTTGACCATAATATATTTATTTTTCTTTTCACACGTTCGCCCACAAGGTTACTTGAGAAAAAGAACGGGGAAGGTGGTGACCCTGTCTCTTAATGCCACAATCAGGTGAACAATGTACCTATTATCTGAAGACAAAGCTACTAAAACACCAGGCAAAAGCCTGTGTGTATAGGAATGGCAAAAAACCAATAAGACAATGGCCCTCATTACGACCCAGGCGGTAAGTATCGAACATTACCACCATGGCGTAATTTACGTTTACACCCTGGCCCCATGTCGTAAAGTGCAGCACATTCCGACCCATCGCGCACGAGCATTATGCCATGGCGGTAATGTAAAGTACGCAATGCCGTAAATGACCCCAAAACGGCCCCTACCGGCATCGTACGCCACGCAAGGTGCACTTCCGCCACCCATCATAGCGGTCACCGCAATTAGCGGTGACCGTAATTAGCGGGGACCGTAAATAAGTGGAACCGGAAGTAGCGTCATCGCGGTGGAACGGGAAAGAGCACGGCGGCCATATTTAAAAACACAATCCATTGCCATCCTCCCCAACCACTCCACATCCCACCCTGCGACCCGTCATAACCCATTACCCACCCATTTACCAACTTGAAAATGCCAAAAGCAGTCAAAAAAGCCTGCGATCGGCAGCGCCAGGACCGCTTCTCCCGTGAGGAACTCACCATGCTTGCTGAGACACTCCAGGACAATGCTGCGGTGGTCTTCTCCACGCAAATGACCAGGCCGGCAATTGCCAAGAAGAAGGCCATATGGGCCCTGGTGGCAGAGCGTGTCAGTGCGGTGGGAACCGTACCCCGCAATGCACAGCAGTGTAGAAAGCGGTGGGACGACCTGAGGCTCCGCATCAGGAGCATCCTCTCGGCAAATAGGAACCTGGCAACGGCAACCGGGGGAGGATCTGATTCACCCATCAAATTGCAAGCATGGGAGGAAATCTGTGCCTCCACTATTGGAATGGAGAGTATAGAAGGAGTAGGAGGGATGGAGAGAGGAGCCCGACATCAGGAGATGCAGGTAGGTGGCTCAAATCAAGCCATGCAAAATTCACCAAAGTCCAATCATGTGAAGTACAATGTTGCCCCATAGTGCAAATGCAACACAGCAGCAGGAGACTGCCCACAGACACATCCAATCTCCACCCTGTACACATGCAGCATGCACACCCTAACTGCCGGCACCCCCATACCTCCATGCTACTTCCACACAGACAACCTGTATGCCTCTGCCTCAAATGTGCTGCATGTACTAACTGATAAGATGCCATTCGTCACAATGCAGGCCCAATGTCCGCTGACCCATCAATAACACTATCCCTCCTTTGCTCCACCACAGGCTCAGATTCAGACCCTCAGGATGAGGACACCACTGCCTCCACAGCCACCAAGAGGGCCAGGACAACTGTTCCAAGACCGCAAGCCTCCACCTCTGCCGTCCCGAAGAAAACACCACAGCAGCCACAATCCCTGCCAGGGAAAGAGGACAGGGCACTGACAGCCACCACAACTGTCACCACAGAATCAGCAGCAGCAGCGCACATTACACCAATCGTGCCCACCGAAGGGACAGGCTCTGCTGCAAGCAGCACTCTTGGTGAAATCGCAGCCATTGCAGCCTCCTCCGATAGTGAAGCTGGGATCATTGAGGAGATTGAGGATGCAGGCCCCACTGCCCACCTACATTCCCCCTACATATCCCCAAGCAGCCTGCATGCGGATGCCACACAGGTGCAGTTAGGGGACGAGGATTGGCCAGCCACCCCATCCCCGCTGCCGGAGGTGAGCAGCCCAATGGGTATGCCAATGCCATCAGTCATGAGCCAGAGGAATGAACAGACCCTGGATGAGATAGTCACCCGGCAGCAGCAACTATCCTCGCTCCTCAATGAGCACGTTGCAGAGCGTGGGGGGGCAAAGGATGCAATGGAGAGATGTGCAGACAGAGTCACGGCTGCCATTGAGTCCTCCACGAAGGACATCTGCACAGAACTCGCCACTGTGCGGCACATAATCTCAGAACTGGTGCAGACCGTTCGGGACATGCGTCCAAATGTGCATGCAGGAACCTCCTCGTCAACCAGCTCGGCACAGAGCAGCCCCATCCGACGATCAGGGAGGAACCTGCGCAGCACGGGCAGGGGTGCCCCGGGGCCCAGGGGAGGGGACTGTAATTAGTGGCTGGACAGTGGAGAATTACTGCATCACACACTGCTGCACAGACTCACTCACACCTTCGTAGGGATTCCAGGGGGGAGGGGGGAGTGGGTGTGTTTGGGTGTTCAGGGGAGAGGGGGGAGGGGGGAGTTGGTGTGTTGGGGTGTTCAGGGGGGAGGGGGGAGGGGGAGTGGGTGTGTTGGGGTGTTCATGGGGGAGTGGGGAAGGGGGAGTGGGTGTGTTGGGGTGTTCAGGAGGGAGGGGGGAGGGGGGAGTGGGTGTGTTGGGGTGTTCAGGGGGAAGGGGGAGTGGGTGTGTCATACCTTTTCACATTCATAATACACTTTTTTGTTTAGCACAAATCAAATGTGTGGACATTGCTCATTGCGTATGTGTGCTTTATTGTTGTACAGTCCACAGTGTGCATGTCCCAGACACACACAGTGCCCCAAGTGCCGTCTCCATGTTACACGCACACGCCGTGTGTGCTAGAAGCATTGGTCAATGAGATTCTGACGCATTTCACGCCCCTCCTGTGCATCGCTGTCTCCTTGAGGTGCTGCCCCATCCCCACCCTCATCATCCTCATCGTCAGGTGGTTGCAGTTCGGCGTCAGGGGGCAGGGGCACATTTCGTCTGACGCACATATTGTGTAGCATGACAATCTTCGCAACCTTCTCATGGCGGTACAGGAGTGCCCCGCCAGACCTGCTGAGGCAACGGAAATGTGCCTTCAGTAGGCTGAATGCCTGCTCAATCACCACACGGGTATGTGCATGGGCACGGTTTGTAAGGGGATTCAATTCAACACTACAGCTAAGTCAACGCCTAGTCTATAATACTGAATGAAAACCCTTATTGATATATCTTTAGGTCCAGTTCATGCGTTCTGGATGACTACCCCTATATAACACCCCTCTCTTGGAGTCCCCCTGACCCCACTGAGCCAAGAAGTAGTTCTGTTTTGCGAGTTTAAAAGGTTTATTTGATAATTTAAAATAGATATATATATATCACGCTTTATAATAAATTAATAATTGAATAGCACACTTAATCTGATATGATAAAGATCAACAACGGAGAATCTGGCACTAGCACACTTCTTGATAATCACTAAGGAGTTGACATGAAATGGATAAGGTAGCACACTGGTAAATAGGTACAGAAGTATAATGTGGTAGAGAATGCTTTATAGGGTTCAAATGGATGCAATTTTGAATGAAATGCAGTATAGAAAATACTCAGTATGATTTCAACAAACAAGGTAATCACTTTTCTCTGGCTATTCACTCCCCCCCTCTTTATGCAATGCAAGGAAATGGGAGGAAAGCACACAGCTCTCAGAAATGCAATCAATGTAATCAGTTCAATCCAGCAAGCTTAGACAACAGAAAACAGATAGGAGTTTTGAAATCACAGGCCCAAATTGCTTTGATATGTGCTGGCAATGAATGAGAAATATGCTGGAAACGCTTTTAATTCCCTTTCAGAGGTTCAGGGTGAGTGGTATCTAGTTAATATTAGTCCAGGCTCACACTAGCAATGATGCAGGGATAGTTAACAGGTTAAACGAATTTCTGGCAAATGGAAGGCAAGCAGCAGCAGTTTTTACATGTGAAGAAATTGCAAATCGCGGTAAAATTCGCGGATGCGTGTTCCGCGATTGCGGTAAAACTATAAGGGGTAGGAATGCGTTCTTGGTGCGCTTCAAAGCTACGATTCTAAGCTATCAGAGGAAAGTTACTGCAAGTCTCTAGCCCAAACGGTCGCGGAGATATGAGCGATTTAATAAAGGTCGTTTTTGGGTTTGCAAATTTCAAAAGCTCAAAATGACAAGTGCAGCTTGCAACTAGAAATGACAGGTGACAGCTAGGAGGCAGTTCTACTTAGGTTAAATAGATTGAATTAGATGAATTTAAACTAAGAGATCGGTCCTGCACAGTTTTCTAGGTACTCACACTATATTCTTGAGTGAAATGGGCCTCGCCATGGATCTGGTCAGGGTTTTAAACTGGACTCTGGTCTGGTCTGGTCTGGCCTCTGCACTTCACAGTGATCTGGGTCAGCTCTCTCTGCTGGTCTGGGTCTCTCTGGGTACAGCACTGCTTTCTCTCTGGTCTGGTCTCTTAGTCCTGGATAGATTGAAGTCTCTAGTTTGGCTTTCTGGAGGTTGATGGAGGTAAGTATGGATTTTTCCGGCAGAGCGTCCCGCTGCAGATGGATTTGGAAGGTCCCTATCTGTCCTGTCTGTCTGCTTTTATGTGTTTAGAATGTGGGTGTGTTCTAGCATCACTGACCCTACCTCTCTCTCAGCTTCTAATTGGTCAAACTTCCATTTATCATTTGATTGGGGAATGAACTGTGAGTCAGAGTGATGTCATTTTACAGCCTGCAGAAAGTCCACTCCTCCTGTCAACTTACACACAAATCTAGATTTGAAACAAATACATATTTGCAGAGGTACATATTGTTTTAAAATCATATGCACCCATCATGCATTACAGGAGGTATACCCTGTTCAAACTCTGCTCTTCCTGGGAGCTTGCATTCAGAACTGGCACATATTTCACTTTTTTTAACTGATTTTGCAATTTCTGACATTGACCCAACTTTACATACATGTGCGCAGGGAGTACGGACATTAACTGATGAAGTTTCAGATTTTTAACATGCATACATTTAGAGTAATATCCACTTTTCCGCTGACACCCCCCTGAACATGCCACCGGTTCTAAAAACCTCTTAAAATGTGGGCAGAAAAATCACAAGAATTATGGTGTCATTTATAAAATTTTCACATGTCCGCTCTATGAGTTATTCATCTTTTTAAAGTTATGTTCTGGCTCCAAAGGGGTGTGGTTTCCCAGGTCACATGGTATAGAAACCAGTCTTTCCAGTTTCTGCCAAGCCAGCTTGCTCTCACAGGCAGTGCCCCTCCCAGCTCTTGCCAAGAGGAAGCTACATTTTACGACTGCGGTAATAAAAACCTTTGCCTGAGTGAAGAGGGCTTTGTTCACTCTCCGGCAGAGCCCAGGTAATTCAATTATCAGATAGATGGCATATCCTTAGTGTGGGCAGCAAAAGGAAGGTTGGCCTGGGAACACAGTGGTGACTCAAGTTTCACTGCTGATGGGGGTAGTTGCCAGGCAGAATCAAGTTCCTTAAGCCAGACTTTCAGCTACTGTCATGTTATTTGTTGCTTTTTAAATTAACTTGCAATTTTACACATGCAGCTAGAATGCTGATTCTAAGTGCAAAACTATGACATTTAAACAATTACAAAGGCATGTGACACCAAACATAGGTCACTTATTTAATCTAAACATTTTCGATTTTAGTGTCTTTAAATCCAGTGCAACTTAAACTGCTGAAATCCACAGCGCAGCCAGTCTTGTTATAAACCTTGTCTTATGATCTTCATTTCCCAGATTTTGTAGGCACACAAAACTCCATTCTGCCAAATGTCTGCTGGTGTTCAGTAAATATTTTGCACATATTGCAATGTTTGAAAATAGGCATTTTGACTTGCCTTCAGGGAAACAGAGTGGTTTTAAAACGCCGGCTTTTGGATAGTGGTGAGTACTGGTACTGCACCCATTTTTGGGATTTAAGAAATGAATTCCCCACAATTCTAGGTTGCATTTGGCAATCAGCATTGCCATTCCCAATGGTTTCAGACTACTGTGCGGGTAGTCCAATGGTGGTTTTAGGCAGTGTCCTTCTGTGCCCATAACATCGGCAAAAATGAGTGGCAGCCTATTCTTCATGCATTTCCCTGTGGATTTTCTGGGAAGCACTGGCCATCATGATGTTTTCATGTCAGTACTGCACAGTTTTGAGGTAGGGCTAGGATGCATGGGTAAATACATCCCACAAGCCCCCCCTCTTGCGATGGCCATTCGGTTTCACTGATGGGACTCGCAAGATCTGGGATGTTTCCTCATCTTCTTCCAATAGATGGCACAGTTCAGCATCTTTTCCTCCATCCGGTACTGATCGATCAGTTCTCCTCGCCGGTCCTGATGGGAATATTGGGCGGTACCCCGAGCCCGTTGCGTCTCAGCTCCCGGTCTCCGGATCGTCCTCCTTGGCCCGTCTCAAGGTTTTCTTTCTCCTAGGACGACAAAGGAAGAGCGGCAATACCTACTCATAGACGTCTTTCCACCACTGTTGAGATAGTGGGGCGGCATATGCATTTCATCATAACGAAACATTACATTCTTATTTTGATAAAAAACAGTATAACTAAGAGACAGTTTCATGCAAATCACAATATTTTAGAGACTAGATGTGGTATGTTTTATGATTGGAACTGAATTAGTCTGATACAGTACCCGCTAGGATTCCAGAGGATTCCTCCAGTTGTTGCAGAGTGTGCCTGGGATGGCAACATTTCAACTGGTTTATGTGGACCCACTTGTCTTCCCCCTCTGCCGAAGGACCTTTGGGGATGTGGATTTTGTAGGCCACAGGGGAGATCTTGTCGATGACCTCAAAGGGTCCCTTCCATGTAGGCAAAAATTTGCGCTGCTTGGCCTGGTTCCTTTGGAAGTTGTATAGATAGACCCGGTCTCCCACCTGATATTCCTTCCTGGAAGTTTTCAGGTCATAATGGGTCTTCATGCTATCAGCTGATCTTTCTAGATTCCGCTGAGCATAAGCAAAAGCATGTTGGAGGTGTTTCCTTAAATTCTCTACATACTCATGAGTAGTGGAGGCATTTATCAGTGTCTGCTCTTGGGTCCTGTAGAGCAAATGCTGAGGAAGCACCATCTTGCGCCCAGTCATCAACTCAAATGGTGACATTTTGGTTGCAGATGAAGGGGTAGATCTGATAGCCATTAGGACCAGAGGTAATCGGATATCCCAACTTGGCCCAGAATCTGCCACAAACTTCTTTAAGATGCTCACAATTGTCCGGTTATATCTCTCTACTGCCCCAGAAGAAGCTGGTCTATAAGCAATATGCAGCTTTCTCTTGACCCCCAGTATCTCCCACATCTTTGTCATTACTTCACTGGTGAAGTGGCTACCTCTGTCTGACTCAATCCTTTGAGGTAGACCAAAACGGGAAAAGATGTGGTTAATCATCAAGGCAGCTGCAGTTTCTGCCTTGCAATTTGGGGCTGGGAGACATTCCACCCACTTGGTAAACAAGCATGTGACGGTCAACATGTACTTATTCCCCCTAGCCGAGCGAACCACGGGGCCTACAAAGTCGATTTGTAAATCTGACCATGGCAGTGTCATTCCCCTCTTTTGTAAAGGCGCCCGGTGTGTGAGGGATGTCGGCTGAAATTGTGCACACACAAGACAACCCTTCAAATATTGGTTGAGGTCCTGGCCCATGTGTGGCCAGTATGCAACCTCTCTTAAGATTTCCAGTGTTGTGTGAAACCCCCTATGACCGGCGGTGGCCGCATCATGGGCGTGACTTAACATCAGGCTTCGGAATGAGGTAGGAACCACCCACTGATCGTGGCCAGCTTTGGATTTCCTTACCAACAAACCGTCTTGGATTCGGAACATTTTTGGACATTTCATCAACACTCTTAGGTCCTCTTTCCCAATGTAATCGGTATCCGTCAGGGGAAAGTTCTCAGGGTCCTCAAGGTGCTGGTAAAATTTACCAATTATTGGATCCCCCTTCTGAGCAGTAATCAAATCAGCATCAGGGGTCTCCTTACTCCATTGTGCAATTGAAAGGTCGTTGTGAGCATTTGTCTGGGACCTAGTGATGGCAGTGACCTGGATTTCCCCCAACAGGGACTCAATCTCAATTAGATCCCCTTGGATGGCCCCGGTTTTGGCCAGCTGATCAGCTAAGTCATTTCCAGTTTTGTCTGGTCCCTCTACTTTGGAATGACCCTTGATCTTTTTCCAATAGATGGTCATCTCATTCGAGGTGACCAGATCATCAATGTTTTGGATCAACTTCCCATGTTTCAAGGGTTTGTTGTTAGCACATAACATGCCTCTGGTTTTCCAATTAACCAGGTGTTCCACGAACCCGTTCCGTACATAATCCGAATCTGTGATTATGACCAGTTCGTGGAGTTGATGCTGGACAGCAGTGAGGATGGCCTGATGCACAGCCATCAATTCTGCCACCTGACTACTTCGGGGACCAATTTTGTATCCAGCGGAGGGTTCTGGGGACTCATTCACCCATGCATTCCCTACGCCAGCCACCAGTTCTTTCTCCCCGTCGTTGTCAACATGGTAAGAGCATCCATCCACATACACAGTGGGCATTCCCTCACACTTGTCTTCTTCAAAGACTTTGTGTGGGGAATTAAGGTATGCCTCCATGTTGTCCTTTATTTTTAGACCTTCGTCCTCGAGACAGTTTTCTCTGGCACAATCATGCAAGTCAGCCAGACCTTGCGCGAGGGGACTCTTCTTGTTTTGGCCATATCTGACCTCCACAGGAAAGCCTTGCATTGACAGAATCCAGGAAGTAATTCGGGAATTACTCACATTTCCGGCCCGGATTCTGTCACTTTGGAGATATTGCAGAGGCTGGTGTGGAGTCTCCACTATGATGTGTTCCCCCTGGATAAACGGGCGGTAATTCTTCAATGCCCACACCGTTGCCAGGAGTGCCTTCTCACAATCGTTGAATTTTTCCTCCACAGAGGATAAGGTTTTGCTCGCATAGGAGATTACTTTATTGACCTTGTCATGCTTTTGGTATAATACTGCCGTCAAGCACGTATCAGAGAACCCCGTCTCCAGGAAGAACTCCTTGTTTCTGACAGGGTAAGCTAGGCAAGGCGCTTGTGAGAGGCTTCTTTTGAGTTGTTTTACCGCCTCGGCTTGTTCTGGACCCCATTCCCACTTGACCCCCCCCTTCAGGAGATGAATCAGGGGTCTGGTGATCTCTGCGTAGCCCTCAATGAACTTTCTGCTGTAATTAGTCAGTCCAAGGAGGCTCCTTAGTTCCCGCAGAGTTGTGGGGTCTTTCAGTTTCTGAAGTGCTTCCACTTTCTTTTCCTGGGGACAGAGGCCCTGAGGAGTAATCTCATGCCCCAAGAAATTAACACGGGTTCTACACCACTGTGCTTTCTGAAAGGAAAGTTTTGCTCCGGCGGCCCTCAACTGTGTCAGAACATAACGGATCTCCGCTATGTGTTCCTCCACAGATGAACTTTTGATGAGGACATCATCTACATAAGCCAGGTTACCCCTTGCACCCAAGTCAGGCATGGCTTTGTGTAGAAAAATGTTGAATTCATTGCCGGAGTTGAGGTATCCGAAGGGAGTCCGGGTCCATATGTACTGCTGGCCCCCAAAGGTAAAAGCCAGCTTGTATTGGTCCTCCCTACTGACAGGCACGGTCCAGTATCCATTGGTCAGGTCTATTGCAGTGAATACCTGTGACCCCTGAATCTGGGCCAGACCTTGGTCAATGTAGGGCAGAGGCCATCGGGAAGTATGGACCCGTTTGTTGAGCTCCCTGAGGTCGGCGCAGAGTCTCCACTGGCCGTTCGGCTTCAATATTCCCAGCACCGGATTATTGAAGGTGCTGTGGACTGGACGGATTATTCCCCTGGACTCAAGGTTCTTAATTATTTCAGTAAGGGACTCCATTGATGCGAGAGGCAAGCGATATTGCTTCACAAACACAGGAGTCATGCCAGGGTCCGTGGGGATTGTTGTTGTGTGGATGTCAGTGCGACCACAGTCATATGAGTCTACCGCAAAGAGATCTTGGAAATCCAAGAAAACTTGTTTCAACTTTTGCTTTTGTTCCAGAGTCACACAGGCATCAGCTAGGTTGACTCTCTCTTCCACCATCTGCCTGAAGCCTGGAAAGACTTCTGGTTTGGCTATTTCAGCGGCCTCCTCCAGCTGGGTGGAGAAGTCCCTGGTCAGAGTGCTGATTTGGACTGGAGGCTTCAGGTGGGAAAGGCAGCCCTCATGGACCTGGAAAATCACCTCATCCCTCCTGAAGTCACAAGTCACATCTTCCTTACCATAGGGGCAGGAAGTGTACACCAGGAAGTTCCCCCCATGCCGGGTAAAAATCCTGTCTGGTGTTGTATTGTCATCACTGTCACTGTCAAAACAGTCCTTGGGGATTGGTCCTAACAGTTCATTTACTAAGTCGATGGAAAAATGTCGGTCATCAACCGCCATTCCAATAATGGTGCCTGCGGCTAGAGTAATACTCTTTAAGTCGCTGTTATCCACCTCTATTGGAATGGTGTCATGTTCTATGTTGACTAATGGAGTTGGGTTTACCCCCAACCCTTGCTGTTGGAGAGAAGCATTTAGATGTATGTAAGCATCAGGGTTTTTCAACTCTTGTCCCCTTTTAACTTTCACTTCCAGGGAGAATTGTCGGGTCCTTTCTGGGATGGTGACTTCCTCTTTGATCTGAATTTCAACTGCATAAGGTAGCAATTGAGCTGACCTAAATGCTTTTTCTGGATCATCAAAGCCCATGGGATTATCCGCTAATCGGGACCAAGCTTTGAAGTTTATTAGGTCCAAACTAATGGCAAAGCGATTGAGAATGTCACTGCCTAAGTAAAAGGCGGCAGGGACGTCTCGCACGACCCAACAATTGTGGACTATGCTCTTGTTGCCAATGGAGATTTTGAGCATACACCTGCTTGGCAGGAGATGTTTGGAATTAGGTGCTTCCAGGTCCATTTCCCATTTGTCTATCAGTTTGAAGGTGGGAATGGCTGGATCTTTTGGGAGTTGGCGGAACATGGCTTCGCTGATGAAGCTCTTACCGTTGTTCACACACACTCGAGCGAGAACAGAGTCCTTCCCATCATTTAACTGAACAGGGATGAACAACTGCTCTTCAATTTGCTGAATATCAGCCAGGCTTTGAGCTGATTTCACATCTTTCTGGACTATAGGAGTGGGAGTTTCAGATTGTGGATTGGTATAGAATTTCAGAGTGTTTCCTTCCAGCGTGGAATACCACCTTAAACTGGAAGGAAGGTTGATTTTCAGAAATAGAGAGGACCCCCCATCACCAGTCTGTTGTCCTACTGCTATTACTGTCACGTCTGGAATTTGGCTATTCTGGAAGTGAAATTCTACTTGGTCAGATTTTTGTTCAACCATGTGGCATGTGCCGTTTAAACTAACATGGTTGACACTCTGTTTTAATTTTATTGGTCGGCTAGTCTGGGTCCAGAGGACCTTGTTTACACAATCTATTAGGGGTGACAACCTTCTCAGGAGGTCATTCCCTAGTAAACAAGGGGTGCCCTCTGGGGTCACAACTATGACCGGGTGTTTCAACTTATGTCGCCCAATTTTAATGTCCAAATCTGCAGTCCCCTCAACGGGAATTTCCTTCCCGTCAAAGTTCTGGAGTTGTCCAGGAAGTGAGGTGAGAGGAATTTGGTAATTCTCTCCCCTTCCTGCATTCAGTTCATCAAAGGCCCTTCTGGACAGGAGGGTAGCTTGAGATCCAGTGTCCACCAGTGCCGAGATTGTACCCTGCCCCTGTACTTGTACCGGGGCATAATATCTTCCCTCCTTCTCCTCAAGGGGGCACAGATAATGCACATTTTTGGACAACTGGTGGGCTAATTTTCTGGTTTTGGACATCGCGAGAAAAGAATTTTGGGCAGAATTCTGTGGAGAGCCTTGGGAATCTGAAAGAAAAAGTTGGCAACTGGAGATCAGAGCCATTGTGGGTTCCCCTGGTTCCGGTTCTGGTCCGCCCCCCCCTTTTTGGAGGCAGTCCCCAGGATGGGTTTGAACCAGGGGATTTTCTTGCTGTTGGTTCTGGGATGAGATGGTGGGCGGCGGTAGCTCAGTCTCCACATCTCCCCAGTCTGGATTTGCATCCCTAGGGACCCATTTTTCTTTGGGAGGAGTTCCCCCCTCTCTGAAGGAGAAGATCCTTTTCCCAGGATCCTCTGAGGATCCCTCTCCCTCAAATTGGAAGATCTGTACATCCTCCTCAAACTGAGTCTGTTTGGGTCTTTTGTTTCTCCTACCCCCCCTCTGCTCCTTAGGAGGCAGACTTTCAGGGGCAAGAGATTTCGTTTCCGGTTCCTGGGTATCCAGGGGCTGTTTACAAGTGAGGAAGGAAGCTTCCTCCAAGGCTTTACACCCCCCTTCCCTTTGTGCCTCCTCCCTGGGAACCGGTGAGTTATCGGGGTGCTGCCCCCGTCATTGTTCTGGAGCACCAGGTCCAGAGTTGGGTGCGTTCTGCGCCGGCACGCCCATCTGAGGGCTCTGCTGAGCCCTCAGTATGTGACCCAGATCCCGCGCCATGTTTTGAACCTGGCGCTCTAACTGGGAAACCCGCTCAGGCTGATACGGGGCCCTGTTTTCTCCCCTGGGCTGATCCCGGGAAGGGTAGCTGTCCCTTCTTTGGTAGTACCCCTGGTTGGGAAGATTTGGGTACCCCTCCACCCTTGGCCTCCCCTCTCCCGGATTCAGTGGTCTGGGCTCGGGGAATTGGGGAAAGAAGGATGGATGATTTTGGGGTTGGAAGTCGGGTGGATATCTGGGGAAAAAGTTCTGCCCAGGGTTTGGTAAATTTCTGCCCTCCTGTGGGAAGTTTGGAGGGAAGTTCCCTGGGTTAGGTGCTTGTCTGGATCCCCCCCCTTGGGCTGGAGGAGTCCACACATAACCCAGGATGGGTCGATTTCCCTTGTAACGGGGACTTACATAATCAGGAGAGCGAGGGACCCCATTTGTGGGGCTGCCTCCTTGGCTCCCTGTCTGTGACTGACCCGAGGACCTCCTGGGCCTAGCATTATTAGGTGCAGGCAGGTTTTTAGGCCCCCCATCTCCAAATCCAAAACGGGGGTGACCTTTACCTCTGCCACCTTGGCAGCAGCAGGGGTGCTGTTGGCTTTGGGGTTTTTCTGGGCATTACTTTTGCTATCTATCGGTTTCTGCACCTCATAGATCCGGGTAGCCTGTTCAATGACCCAGTCTAAAGATCTTTTCTCGTGAAAATCCCTCACGAGCTGGGTCATGATATATTTGGGCAAGGCATGAAAAAATGTATTAACGAATTCTCGACTGTCTGTGCGCACCCTTCTTGTGGTCTGTGCAAAAGCACGCTTTAACTCCTGCACAAATTCTT
Organism: Ambystoma mexicanum; assembly: GCF_040938575.1. Taxonomy (NCBI): domain Eukaryota; kingdom Metazoa; phylum Chordata; class Amphibia; order Caudata; family Ambystomatidae; genus Ambystoma; species Ambystoma mexicanum. The sequence goes on from NC_090935.1 coordinate 135,819,157, forward strand.
GTGGGGCCTGATCCTCCCCACATTGCAAATTGTAGACTGCCTTGCGAGCCTCTTGAGGATTTCTGTGAACAGAAAAATGTTTCAGGATGGCCGCCTTATAGGTGGACCATCTTAAATGATTTTGGTCCTCCAGCCCCGCAAAGAAACTGGAGTATTCCGGGGAGAAGGTCCACTTTACATATTGAATACAGCTTTGGCTGTCCTTCAAATGAAAAGTCTCCATCATTTGTTCAAACAACTCTAAGTGCTCCCAAACAGAATACTTAGCGTTCTTATGGTAAGGCGTGATGACGCTCCTGATCGCCTTAATCTGCTTTAAGGGGTCCTTAAGCAAGGCCCTTTTTGCCTTATTGGCCTTTTTGGTTCGGGTAACCCTTGTCCATTCTTCCTCGGACTCAGAGGCACTGCTCCCAGAGGTTCCCGTCTGTTCTTCCAGGTTTTCCCGGATTCTGCGAGCCTGGGAATGGCTGGCAGAATGTGGGGACCTGGTCTCCTGTGTCCTGCGCAGTTCAGAGGAGTCTTCAGATTCCTCCTTGCTGCCAGGATTTGATGGGTACCCCCTCCACTGACCTAACTGGGCAGAGGTTTTCAGGATGCCCTTAATGGGCCTACTCTCCTGGGGTTCCCCATTGAACTGTACTGTACTTGGGTGCCCATACCCGGATGCCCACCCCTCCATTATGCTGGAAACGCTTTTAATTCCCTTTCAGAGGTTCAGGGTGAGTGGTATCTAGTTAATATTAGTCCAGGCTCACACTAGCAATGATGCAGGGATAGTTAACAGGTTAAACGAATTTCTGGCAAATGGAAGGCAAGCAGCAGCAGTTTTTACATGTGAAGAAATTGCAAATCGCGGTAAAATTCGCGGATGCGTGTTCCGCGATTGCGGTAAAACTATAAGGGGTAGGAATGCGGTTCTTGGTGCGCTTCAAAGCTACGATTCTAAGCTATCAGAGGAAAGTTACTGCAAGTCTCTAGCCCAAACGGTCGCGGAGATATGAGCGATTTAATAAAGGTCGTTTTTGGGTTTGCAAATTTCAAAAGCTCAAAATGACAAGTGCAGCTTGCAACTAGAAATGACAGGTGACAGCTAGGAGGCAGTTCTACTTAGGTTAAATAGATTGAATTAGATGAATTTAAACTAAGAGATCGGTCCTGCACAGTTTTCTAGGTACTCACACTATATTCTTGAGTGAAATGGGCCTCGCCATGGATCTGGTCAGGGTTTTAAACTGGACTCTGGTCTGGTCTGGTCTGGCCTCTGCACTTCACAGTGATCTGGGTCAGCTCTCTCTGCTGGTCTGGGTCTCTCTGGGTACAGCACTGCTTTCTCTCTGGTCTGGTCTCTTAGTCCTGGATAGATTGAAGTCTCTAGTTTGGCTTTCTGGAGGTTGATGGAGGTAAGTATGGATTTTTCCGGCAGAGCGTCCCGCTGCAGATGGATTTGGAAGGTCCCTATCTGTCCTGTCTGTCTGCTTTTATGTGTTTAGAATGTGGGTGTGTTCTAGCATCACTGACCCTACCTCTCTCTCAGCTTCTAATTGGTCAAACTTCCATTTATCATTTGATTGGGGAATGAACTGTGAGTCAGAGTGATGTCATTTTACAGCCTGCAGAAAGTCCACTCCTCCTGTCAACTTACACACAAATCTAGATTTGAAACAAATACATATTTGCAGAGGTACATATTGTTTTAAAATCATATGCACCCATCATGCATTACAGGAGGTATACCCTGTTCAAACTCTGCTCTTCCTGGGAGCTTGCATTCAGAACTGGCACATATTTCACTTTTTAACTGATTTTGCAATTTCTGACATTGACCCAACTTTACATACATGTGCGCAGGGAGTACGGACATTAACTGATGAAGTTTCAGATTTTTAACATGCATACATTTAGAGTAATATCCACTTTTCCGCTGACACCCCCCTGAACATGCCACCGGTTCTAAAAACCTCTTAAAATGTGGGCAGAAAAATCACAAGAATTATGGTGTCATTTATAAAATTTTCACATGTCCGCTCTATGAGTTATTCATCTTTTTAAAGTTATGTTCTGGCTCCAAAGGGGTGTGGTTTCCCAGGTCACATGGTATAGAAACCAGTCTTTCCAGTTTCTGCCAAGCCAGCTTGCTCTCACAGGCAGTGCCCCTCCCAGCTCTTGCCAAGAGGAAGCTACATTTTACGACTGCGGTAATAAAAACCTTTGCCTGAGTGAAGAGGGCTTTGTTCACTCTCCGGCAGAGCCCAGGTAATTCAATTATCAGATAGATGGCATATCCTTAGTGGGGGCAGCAAAAGGAAGGTTGGCCTGGGAACACAGTGGTGACTCAAGTTTCACTGCTGATGGGGGTAGTTGCCAGGCAGAATCAAGTTCCTTAAGCCAGACTTTCAGCTACTGTCATGTTATTTGTTGCTTTTTAAATTAACTTGCAATTTTACACATGCAGCTAGAATGCTGATTCTAAGTGCAAAACTATGACATTTAAACAATTACAAAGGCATGTGACACCAAACATAGGTCACTTATTTAATCTAAACATTTTCGATTTTAGTGTCTTTAAATCCAGTGCAACTTAAACTGCTGAAATCCACAGCGCAGCCAGTCTTGTTATAAACCTTGTCTTATGATCTTCATTTCCCAGATTTTGTAGGCACACAAAACTCCATTCTGCCAAATGTCTGCTGGTGTTCAGTAAATATTTTGCACATATTGCAATGTTTGAAAATAGGCATTTTGACTTGCCTTCAGGGAAACAGAGTGGTTTTAAAACGCCGGCTTTTGGATAGTGGTGAGTACTGGTACTGCACCCATTTTTGGGATTTAAGAAATGAATTCCCCACAATTCTAGGTTGCATTTGGCAATCAGCATTGCCATTCCCAATGGTTTCAGACTACTGTGCGGGTAGTCCAATGGTGGTTTTAGGCAGTGTCCTTCTGTGCCCATAACATCGGCAAAAATGAGTGGCAGCCTATTCTTCATGCATTTCCCTGTGCATTTTCTGGGAAGCACTGGCCATCATGATGTTTTCATGTCAGTACTGCACAGTTTTGAGGTAGGGCTAGGATGCATGGGTAAATACATCCCACAGGTTGAAGTCCTCCTCATGCTGGTTCTGTGGGTTCCGGACTGGTGTAAGGAGCCACCTCTTCAGGGGATAGCCTGCATCACCTGTAAGTGGGCAACAATGTATGTGTCAGGGATGAGATTGATTTCTGTACATGACGTGCCACCATGCCTTGTATTCAACTGTTACTTTGTACCACTTTTAGTTGCGCTATTGGATTCACACTATGCAACCGGTATATGTTCATGGCTCTCATGTACAGTTTTGCATGCTAAGACATAATGCAGGGGGGACAAGTGCCTTGTGAGTGCCCATCCACTGTGTCCGTTCAGGCCGTTTCTTTAGGTGACCTGGCACGTGTCCTTTGAGGTCAACGCTCACATGATTGCAACATTGCTGTCTGCCTCATTATGACCCTAGTGAACAATACTGATGTCAATAGGGACAGTTTGTGGGCCTTGCTGTCTGTGTTGTGGTGTATTGATGTTCCTGTCCGTCATGTGCCTCCTTTGTGCGCAGTTATGGGGGACAGGCCTTTCAGTTGATGGTGTTTAGTGACGTGCATGTAGGTGCTTTTCATTGAAGTCACTGTGGTCACATTTTGTACAATGCACTTGCAGATGGTTGTGTCATGGTTGTGAGACACCTTCATTCCCATGTTAGGGCTGCTTAGGTCAGGCATCATGTATACAGTTGTCAGATGACGTAAGTGCTGCCTCAGGGTATGATCTGGCTACTGCTAGTCGCAGCCAGGTGAAATATGCATCATCCCCCCCTTTCTGCCAGGTGAAGTATGCATCATCCCCCCCCTTTCTGCAAGGTGAAGTATGCATCGTCCCCCCCCCTTTCTGCCAGGTGAAGTATGCATCACCCCCCCCCCTTTCTGCCAGGTGAAGTATGCATCATCCCCCCCCTTTCTGCCAGGTGAAATATGCATCACCCCCCCTTTCTGCCAGGTGAAGTATGCATCACCCCCCCCCCTTTCTGCCAGGTGAAGTATGCATCATCCTCCCCCTTTCTGCCAGGTGAAGTATGCATTGGTACGTCGATCACCTACCCACTTCACATTTCCATGCTCATGACATTAGACTCATCAGGTAGCCAGGATCGTGGGCCTGCATGTCGCACCATGTAGCGTGGTATTGTGGAGTTCCTCAGGACCATTGAATCATGGGTTGATCCGGGGAATCGGGCACAACAATGTGTGAATATCCTGTTGGAGTCACAGACCATTTGTATGTTGATTGAGTGAAATTATTTACGGTTGCGGTACGCTACCTCCATGGCATGTGGGACCACCAATTCAACATGGGTGCAGTCCATGGCACCAATGCAACCAGGTATGCCAGCTAGTGCATGGAAACCCACTTTGGTGTTAGCAATCTCCTGGGCAGACCGTGGCGATGAGATGTGGCCATCTGTGTGCTTGAGGAGGGCATCGAGCACTTTGATCAGTGTACGTGAGAATAATGGTTGTGATATGCCATGCAAGTGCCCCATTGTGTGCTGGTAGGTGCCTGTGGCCAGGAAGTGGAGCACGGACACTACCTTCAGTAGGGGGGGGATGGCGGTGGGTGTTTCAATCATGCTGACAATGTCGTTGTGTATCATGTCCTCAATGGTGGTGATGGTGTCCCGGTCCAGTCGGTACAGGGTGTGGATCTGCTCAGCGGTGAGGTTGAATGGACTGGCTCTGATGCGTGGGATTGGGGGCTGCCTGCGTGGTGCCACTGGCTGTGCTGGTGGGGCTTGCTGGCCCTGCCTTGCCCTCCTTCTCCTCCTGCGTCTCCTCTGTGCAGCCTGTTGTTGTTGTTGTTGTTGTTGTTGTTGTTGTTGTTGTTGTTGTTGTGGTTGTTGTAGTTGAAGTTGTAGCACTTGCATTGCTATCCGGTCCTCCAGCCCCAACATTGCTAGTCCTATTGGTATCATTGTGGTGTGTGACTGGGTCTGGGAAGGGTTTGGGTGTGCTCTTTTTCTACTTCCTGAGTCTGTATTGCCTCCACCTGTGCTGATTCTGTGCACCTGTGGCAGCTGGATTCACTGCACAAGGTCCTTTACGGTTGGTTCGCGATGGCGTAATTAGCACCATGGCGGTAAGGTACTTAACGGGCTGGGTGATGGCGTTAGGTGCATATCCGCTTGGGTTGGCATTCGCGTACTTTGCACCATGCCGGTAATTACGGTGTGGGAAGGCGCGTGCGCGCGTCCTTGGTGCAGTTAGCGGCAGCGTTAACTACAATGCCGCTAATGGCATCGTAGTTAACGGTCACGGGTCATGATCGGACCTAGCGGAAAACGATGGAGGTAACAATTTACCGCCACCGTTTTTCACTTAGCGGCAGGGTCGTAAGGAGGGCCAATAAATTGAAAAAACAACCACTACGTAATAACAAAACCATTTTTATTTTTAAATTCCCTAAAAACTATGTAAAAATTATTGTATTAAAAAAAGGGAAGAAGAGATCTTCACACACAATCTGAAAATAAATGCACAAATCATTCAACAAAACCAGACAAAAAGTCTGATGTGACACATTGAGAGCTATGGTGGGGTTAGTACCTGAAAGTTGTGTCTTGTGGACACTGACTGTTCAAAATCAAGCACAAAAGAAAAGAGCACTTCTTAGTAAAAGCTGCTCTATCAAAAGTAAAACCTATTAGACATCTTACGGTTATCTTGTGATGGTCAACATATGTTTCGGCTAATGGCAGCAAGAAAAATCAGGCAATACACAGAATTGTTTGTTGATGCAAATGTAGCCGTCTTCAGGACAGGAAAGGGAAACAATTTTTTCGAAAAACATGATTGTGACGAGTACTCCTTGTTGACCGTACTGTTGTATAAATGAAACCCACTACAAATAAACATACAAAAGACATAAATGTACACAAAATCCGGAAGTGGTTGTGAAAAATACATGTTTTAATCATGGCACAATTAAAAAGCAAGGTCTTCCTTAATAGTGTACATCATTGATCTATTTTTAACTGATTGTGGACGAGAGACAAGCATGGAGTGCCTAATTTATTCATGCATTGTTTTAACAGATGTATCATTTTAACCGCCAATACAAGGGGTGTAATACAGCAAAAGAAACTGCATGTGTGTCAAACATCATGCATACGTTTTCACAATTACTGCAAAGCTATTTTTTTACAAAACAAGAAACAGACATTTTTGAAAGAAATTAGTAACTATTTTCTCACCTAAACATCAATGGTAGAGAGATCCTGTTGAAAATCAAGGATACGCTATTGGGAGTACATCCAAAACCTGGTATTTTTGTGATCCAGTTGATCAGGAAATGATCTGTGAGTATAAAGTGCTGATTGTTAGGGGGAACCGGGTGGCGTCAATTTGTTACGTCTGATTACAGGCAGACAAAATCCGTATGCGGTATCAAGGAGGGGGAGGTGTAGTTAATATACATGCCTGCTTGAATGGTTATAAATAGTTGGTTGTTATGTTGAACCCCGACTGCTGTAGTTATGCATTACACGGAATCGGAAGTCCATGGCAGTCGATTATCCGACGTTGCAAAATGAACGTTCTATGGAAATTGTCTGCTCATGAGTTGTAAATCAGTTCGGGACTGAACGTTTCTGAATAGTGTAGATCATGAAACACATGAGACAGGGTGGTTACCTCTGTATTTCGTGAGGAAGTTATTCACTGGGTTGAGATATAATTTCGATCATTTGCAGGCCGTGTTAGTGGAAAGGGACTGGAATTGTCCCTGCTGGTACGCGGAGTGAGAAGGGACATCAAAGAAACGATCGAAAGATTAGTGACTATTCTTGTATCTATGATGTACATGGAAACGCTACGAGACGCTGCTTAGCTTGATTCTGCCCGACAGAATAAGTAATGCAACCCGTGTCAACGAAGGTCGTCTTTTCGTGACTGGAGATCGAGTGGCATGGCGGACAGCGTTTTCCGAACCGTGTAGCAAAGGGTTGTGCACATCGCTTCGGGCTACTGCCAGTTTATATTGCACGTTCTCCATGCTAAAGTGCCGGAAATGACGTTTAGACTGCGGGGAAACACTAGACCGCTCCTTGCTATGTGCTTGGCAGAGTATTGAAGCAGTCTGTATAAGGAAAACTGTTTGTTAAAAACTCAGTAGAACATTATAATTTGAATGTGCGTGTGAATATTTATATGAACAAAACATTTTTGGAATTATGAATGATGTTTTGAAGGTATTGTGGAAATGACAAACTTGGGACAAAAATGGGCGCTGGTAGGATAAAATGGTCAAGTGGTTGGTGTTTAGGTAAATTGATCAGATATAGGGTCGAGTCAGGTCTTTGTCATTATTCAGGGTGTTTATTTCATGGTTAGTTATCACCAATGAAACCATCATTGTGGAAAAGAATGACAAAGTTGGACATAGTAACTTGGTACATAGCCGACGCGCCTTTCGACCTAAGTCTTTTTCAAGGCTGTGATTTGTGAGTTTCATTAGGTGGTGATTCCATACATACCGTGAAGTGACATTGTGAAACACATTTGTATTGAGGATATTTATATTCCATCCATTTATGCATACATTGATAGGTAGTTTTCAAACATGAGTAGTAGAAACACATTGTGGCCAACAAAGTCGGTAGTTTGCAAGTCAGTGATTGTGAGTGGTAGTTACAAGGTGGTTAGCAGGGCAGAAAGATAAAACCATTAATTGTTACATTTAGGCATATTGAAATGAATATTTACATCAAGGATGAAAGAGAGTCAGAGACGATGTACCAAGGGAGAGGAAGGAAAAGAAAGGAGAGCACGTTAGTTAGTTTGAGAGGGCCAGGAGAGCTGTCATGGCAATATTGTAGGAGGAAACTAAAGAATCTTACCCAAAGGAGTTGGGGGGTGGGCTTCAAGATGCTGTGGACTGGTCCTCCCAGGTAAGGGCGCCAGGATGGCTGAGTAGCCGTTCTGAAAGTTTTGAAGGTATCGTGTGATACGAAGTAAAAGAGCTTTTACTGGTGAATGCCGCGCGTGTAAATGTGTCATCGGGGCAGGTTGGAGAAAACGATCTTGCTAGATCTTTATGTTAAACTATACATACAATTGTGAGCCCTCCCCCCAAAAAAATGCTCAAAAACAGGTTGTTTTCCAAAAAATTCTTGGGACTACTTCACTGGGAAACAGAGTAATTGCATTATGCTGTGGATGTTTGTGTTCATGTTACCATGAACAGAGCTATTTGAAGTTATAAATGATGTTTATAGAAGAAGATCCGACCAGCCATATCAATGTGATATATGGTGGAAGGAAAACCAGGAGGAGCTTATCCTGGTGAATCACACGTGTGAAAGTAGCGCCAGGGCATGGCTTAAAGAATGAATCTCACTGGGTGTTCGAATTGGACTATACACAGAAGTGTGAGGCCCCCCAAATTAGTGCTCAGCAGAAAAGAGACCACTCCACTGGGATATTTAACCTCGTTTGACAGTTCCCAAATTAAAAATCAATTTTTGCTCTTGTTTGGTGAGGAGCAAGTCTCTGTTGCCACCCCGAGAAGGTGCTGGAATGGTTTGAATTTAATGCCGTAAATCGGCCACGAGTTGTTACAGTGGAAAAGCTTGACAAAGTCCATTTCATTTCATATAATTCAAGCATTTTTAGATTTTTGGTGAAGAAACAAACAGAGCAAGAGCCACATCTATAATGGCCAACCACTGGTGGTAATGACCACAATGTTGTTTGAGGGTTGTCTGGTTTGCTTATGTGTGGAGACCTATGTACCAATTTGTCTCTAAGATTGGATTGTCTTTTAAATGCAAACCGTGGCATAGAGGGATTGAAATCAGGAGTTTTCATGATATGCCAATTTATTTGTATTGTCTTCCTAAAATTGTGGCTAATAAGTGAAAAGGGGGATACACACGTAATTTTGTCTAGCGTGTTTTTATTGGATGGAATTAGACAGCTTTGCCTATTGGTGTGCGTTGCTCTTCTGTATGCTTGTTGGATGGTTTTTGAAGGATAGCCACGGTTTTTTAATCGAGTTTTAAGAATCTTTCCGTGGTGTTCAAAATCAGACATGTTAGTGCAATTTCGTCTGATTCTGAGAAATTGCCCTATTGGGAGGTTATCTTTCAGGCTTGATGGGTGGAAACGGTCACATTTTAAAAGAGTGTTTTTATCAGTGTCTTTTCGATATAATGTGGTTTCTAGATGACCTTTGGGGGATTTTTTGATTAATAAATCCAAAAAGGGAATGGAGTTCTTATTGTCTGTCCCAGTGAACTGAATGTGTGGGTTTTGTTGATTTAACCATTAGGTGAAAGAACTCAGGTTGTCGGTTGAACCTCTCCAGACCCTGAAACGTCATCGATATACCTGTACCAACAAACAATGTTATGTTTGTGAGGGTTGTTTGGATGGTAGAACCAATTCGCCCATGAGGTTAGCCATCATTCATCTACAAGAGGAGAATATTGACAGTGCCATTCAGCTCGGAAACGCACCTGGCCTTTCCTGTGTTGCCCGGCCACTTAGCTCCCTATATTTGCATGTGTTCTCTCTTGCTTGCTCACCTTTGCTCTCTCTTTCACTCTGCCTCTCTCTCTCTTGTTCTCTTTCTCCCTTTCTCTCTTTCTCCATGTCTCCCTCTATCTTTTTCTCACTGTCACAATCATTTTCTCTCTCTCTCTCCCCCTCTCTCTCTCTCTGTCTATCTCTCTCTCTCTCTCTCTCTCTCTCTCTCTCTCTCCATGTTTGTCTTTGTCTCTCTCTCCCTCCCTCTCTTTCTCTCCCTACCTCCCTCTCTCTCTCTCTATCCATCTCTCTCAATTTTTGTCTTTGTCTCTCTCTTGCTCTCTCTCTCTGTCCCCCTCTCTCTCTCTCTCTCTCTCTCTCTCTCTTTCTCTTTCTCTTTCTCTCTCTCTCTCTCTCTTTCTCTTTCTCTCTCTCTCTCTCTCTCTCTCTATCTCTCCATGTCTCTCCATGTTTGTTTTTGTCTCTCTCTCTCTCTCTCTCTCTCTCTCTCTCTCTTCTCTTCACAGAAGCTCCAGAGTTGACTAGTCATGCAAAGGATAAGGAGGTCTTGGACTGCACAGACCCTTGACTGCAAAATAAAGTGTTATTCCCCCAACCACCCACCACTCAGGTCAGTCCCAGCCTTCCATCCAGATGAGCATGTGCAGTCTGCAGGTGTGCCCTGGGTAATGTTGTTGCACCTATAGCACCTGTTCCTGCATAATCAGATGCTCTTTAAATAATGGTGCATCTCTTAAATCCTCAAAATCCATCCGGTGTCCACTACCCATCTTAAAGATACCTCCCCAGATATTGTACTTAAAGTGGATGCCTTGGAGTAGACTTGATCAAAGGAGGCCCTTTCCTGAAGAAGGCCCTCTTTCGTAATCATTCTAGGGTGATGGTAGCCTCATCAGTGAACAGGACATCCTTTAAAGCCTTTCCCCTTCTTAACCCACATACACACCTTCATGTGGACCGTTTTGTGTGATCTTGTGGAACATAGCTCATACTCTGTAAATAATTTGTTGGTTAGGATCCAAGAATAGAAACAGAGGGGGAAGGAAAGGGCAAGGGGTCTGAATAAGGCATGACTTTAATAAAATAATTGTAATCTGTCCTGGGTACTTTACCATCCAACAATAGAATCAGAGGTGAAATCGAAGTGTAAGGAGTGATTATAAGATGTGTATATAAGAAAGTAACAATGACCTCTGGTTGATACCAAAACATAGGAACAGAGGGGGAGGGGAAGCCTAGTGGTTCTGAATAAGGCATGGGTATAATAAAAGAAATTAACTTTGTCCTGGTTACCACCCAAAAATAGAAAAATGGAGGGAGGGAATACTAAGAGGTCTAAAAAAAGTGCTGGCTAGAAAAATCACAGTATCTGATCTTGAAGGTGACCCTGCATTTATCAGCTCCTCAGACATGAAGAGAGTGTGATTTGCAGAAAACTACATTAACTAACCTTGCTGTCCTCATCTCTGAGCCCAGCGCCTAGTGAACATGGCAGACGACACCCTGCATGGATATCTAAAGATGAGCACAAGCAGAAGGGCATGTTACTGTACAGCCTTAACCTTATATAACAGCTGGAAAAATGTCTAGGTTTTTTCCTATTTTTTAATGATTATTAGTGTATTGTTGGAAGAGGTAATAAATGTACAAAGAAATTAACAAAAGGGCGATTCTAAAAGGCATTGGAGGAGTTGAGAGTTGAACCCATATCTGCTGGCTCCTTGTCACCAGAGGCAAAAGCTCTCACTGATTCACAACCAAACCCATGAAGATGAAGTTTGGAGAAGCTTAGATTAGCATCAAAACACCCCCATTATACAATATAATAAAAGGCCAGATGTATGTTTGCCCGATGCAGTCATACACAGTAGAGGCTGCCCGCTTTGCCTGTTATCAAATAAGCTATTGCCTTAAAAATATATAAGGCCAGATGTATGTTTGTCCGATACTGAAGGCAAATAACCACCTACATTTCCCTGTGGCGGTGGAGAGTAGCGATAACAGCCTGCAAGCCCAAACCTATGGGGGGTGAGTTGAGACAGAATTGAATCTGGAGAGGGTGTGTGGTAGACATAGCTCTTTTTATTTTGAATAATAATAAATGTTGCAAGTAATTCTGTGTCTGGAAGCATTCTCCTAATCAGAACACCCTTTCATAAAACTCCATGCCAAAAACATAGAGCATACCTGTGCCTTCACTATAACAGTATCCTGCCAACTGCCTCAGCTGCTCTTCACGTACACAGGGCACTTACACAGGGCAGGTTCATAGGTCACATGTGAATTCCTGACAGTCGCTGTGGACCTCTGGTGCAGAACGTAGTAATGGTTGCCTTATCAGTCTGATGCGAGGTTAATCTCTAACAATAAACCACATCTATATGATATCATAGAAGTGTCATCTCTGTGAGCTCAGAGGAGCTATGTGAGAAAATGTGTATTCATGGCAGCCTGGCTGCCTCCACTTCAGCAAGTGAGACAATACGCAGGAGGCTGTCTCCCTTTGATTCCCGGGAAGTAAAGATAACAGCTTACCTCAGACACATGAGCTCTTATCAGAAGAAATTGTGGCGATGGAGCCAAGTACCCCCATCCAAAGCTCCTCCCCCATGCTGCCTATATGTTGGGAGCCAGAGCGTGAGATACTTGCATTACCAGTGAGATTGCCTATACCAAAGAGAATCCTGGAAGTAAGATTCCCATTGAGAAAACTATACATGCATTCACGATAATATGATGGCCATTTGAATGAAATCTTTTAAGAAGTGTGAAAACTGAGCAAAAGAGAAGACTGGTGATGTCATGAAGAGTAGAGCTGACGCACCCAGAAGACATGCAGAGACGAGAACACTTAGACATTCTATAGGTCTAAGGAAGAGGTGTTAAAGATAAGCAACTTTTCGGGCTCGAAATGAAGATGTTGATGCTACAGAAATAAATAAAGAAAATAACAAGTCATTTTACAATTGTACCGAAGCAGCAACGCAAGTAGACAAAGTATTCTTAAAGGCTGGCTATGTAGTGAATAGATTGCAGCTATGCACCAACGTATATACATAGGAAATGTAAGGACTATGGATGATTCCACAATGCACTTTAGCAGAGCTGGATCCCGTGAGCAGAAAGACTTTTTCGGTGTGTCACAGTTTGAAATCGAAAACTTAACCATGGAGGTGAATCAAAGAAAGGCTCAGTTGGATAAACACTAAGAAGTTAAGGCCACCGTGGGCCTGGATATGTGTACAAACAATTACAGAACGTGTGAAAAAATCAAATCTTCTGTTTTAAGTGAGGGGTGAGAACGTTAAAACATCAGAGGTTCATCAAATAATAGTATTTTAAATGCAGTAAGACTCGAAAACATGGTCTACAGTCACATGGTCAAATGAAAATAAACACTATGAGCTGTATCGAAACCAAGAAGACAGGGTATGCTATACTCCCTCGTATTTTCCAACACAGAGAACATTTCCAAGGCCGAGTTCAAAGCCTTAATTGACTAGTAGACGGCAAGTGTGATGAGGGATGCCAGAGGTAATTGGTGGGAAGCTATGGTTATGACCAGCCCTGCAGCACCTGTGTGCCAGCCTGCAAGCTGTTTGTGTAGGTGGAATATTATGGAGGGTTCCAACCAATAGTAGAGGGACATGTAATAGAGAGCCCTATAGTTTATATAACCAATGGGACTTTGTGTATTTGATGACGTTCATAGAAACCTGCACTAGAGGAGGGCTTAGTTGCCCCACCTGATGTTAGAGACCCAATCACCTTCCCAGAGAAGTATGGAACGTATACCTAGATGTTCCCTGTAAGCCTATCACTTTCCCAAATAGGTTTTTGTAGTTTGCAACGCAGATTGATGTCAATAATGGCAAGTTTTTAGTACATAACCTGATTTTTGTTATGTGTTGCATTGAGTGTGAAAATAGAGTGAACGCATTGATGTTCAGTGTAACTCCCTGTTTTAGATAATTGATATTAAAACAGACACAATTTGCCAACTTCCTGAGTCAGTTTTGATTATTGATCTGCCAAGATGCCCCAGGGCTGTTGCACGCTCTACAAATCTGAATTAATAATTTGATATTTGAGTAATATTCTGCATCTCCGTCTGTCTCTAAGTATTGCTGCCTCGTCTTAAAGGGCTGGGTCATATACCCCAGTTCAATCTTATAGGAACCCTGCTTCAAATGGGTTTTCACACAACAAAAGCCAGCCTCACACCAGGGTGTCGCACACCAAAGGTCCTTTGAAATCTGTAGGTTGGAAAAGGGGATATCCAGGAAGGGAAAAGTGGATCTGACAAGGGCTCCATCTTCTTGTTTTCTGTTGGGGTTCCTACCCCTCCATTCTCTGCAGGACAATGATTATAGGAGTAATACAAGAAGGCAAGAGCAACTTGTTACATCAATACAGATTGGACCTCTTAAAGCAGTTTTCTTTGGTCCAATCTCCAGTGGAACTTTGCCTTTGGAAGGAAGGGGTTGTCTACTTCTTATTTAGACTTTCAAGAATGCAAACAAAATTCATTTGTAAGGGTAATTAAGGAGGGGATTGACACGCAGGTGGCATGATTGTTATCAGAGACATCTATTAAACAATATAGGGGTTGGAGAAACACCTTCCTGACCCTAATACTAAAAGGGGGTTCCCTGCCTCGAAATAGTATTTTAAGGAGTTTGTCAGGATTGTCAAAAATAAACAGGCCCAGCATCGTGTTCAACATTCCTATTTCCAACCCTCATACATAGAACTTAAACTAACGTGAAAAAGGGATGTTCTTTAGTCACCAAATTCTGCTCTACTCACAAAAACAAAGTTCCAAGATGTGTGCAACAAATAAACTCCCAGGTTGCATGCCCTCTGAATGTTAAACGTGTTTTTTTTTCTCTCTTCTTGTGTCCCAAGACAGCCTTACCCCAAGATTGTCATGCCCTCTGAATATTCAATGAGGGTATTTCCTCTGGTGTTCCAAGACAACCTTATCTCCAGATTGTTGTGCCATCCTAAAGTTCAATGAGGGTCTTTAGTGCTCAAGGATTTGCTTTCGGTGTATTTCCTAACTGAGCTTTTCCATGCTTAACTGCTACTGCTTTGTTGGTCACAGCCAATCTGGTATACTCTCCTTCCAAGAGCAGTGCATATGAAGATTGCTTTGGCTCTCTCTTCATGTGGGTGTGAATCCCAGACTTGCATTTGAATTATGATCTTCTTGGTCTGTTTCTACTAATACTACTCACTGTGATGGCTCATCTATTATCTGGAGTCCTCGCTGGTCTGACAGTTGCTATCCAGCATCTAATCCAATCGGTAATACCCATCAAGACCAAAACAAGCACCAGCTCTACCAGCCTTTACAAAGACCTTTTGGTCGAAACATGTGCTCCAAGATATTGGTAAATATATGTCAATAAAAGCAACACTCCAAATAAATTGAAGTAGCAAGACCTATCATTTACTCGCACCTGACGCAATACCAATAAAGGTAATAATTTTCAAGGACCAGCGCTGCAGCAGATTGGGTTCTTACCAACCCCACTTACTACTACTACTCGTCTGTTGGTCACAGCCAACCTGGTGAACTCTCCTTCCAGGTACTATGAGTATGAGTCATGGCGTGGAGGCCATGATTCAGTAAATGGCTGCGGGTCCCAAACGCCCATTTTTGATCATTCCTTCTTACAGCCTTCCTGCAAACTGTGTGTATTCCTCGCTATGTTGTTGTTGCTCTTCTTTGTCCCATTATTAAGGTCATAACTCCTCCCCAGGTGGTTGTTGCTATTCCTAATCCCAATTTCTCTTGGGGCAGTGTTCTTGTCTACTCTGCTGACATACATGGAAGTATGTGGAATTATGTCTTGTGCAGGGAAACAGGGTGAGGGAGGTTGGGGTGTAGGGGAATAAACAACATATCTTCCAACGTGTCGTCCCTCATCCAATAGAAGATTTTCCTCTCCATGAGATCCACCCACTGAGTACCAACCCCAGGGGCATGACTGGGAGCCGGTCTCACCTCCCTGGCCTCTTGGGAAGGGGCTTTCCCATAGAAGCAGTGACGACATCCTGGGATTTGTCATAACTTCTTTTCAGAGTGCAGCCCATTCCAAAGTCTCCCAATAGAAAGGTGAAGAAAGAAGTCATCCAAGGAAGAGGAGAGAGCCGTCATCCAACCATCCCAGGAAACAGTGGGGATGAATGATGATGAACAACGGTTTGCCCTTCTGCCAACTGCACTGGAACCAGGCTCATCACTTGAGGTAAGGGATCACCTCTAGGTGACAGCCAAGCTCCCTGTAGTAGGAGAGCAGAACAAAAGGACATAGCTTGTCTTGGAGCCCCTGGATTGGGACTCCCAGCTGTTCACACAGCTTCAAATGGTATTCAAACTACGTTCAACACCCTGTGAGCCAACAGGACCAGGGGTGATGTTGCTTTGATTGTTCACCTTCATCATCAAACAGTCTTGACACTTCTTCATGCCTGCAGCACTGTTTCCTGGCTTAGCTCAGATGCTGGCTCACCATGGCAGAAAGCTTTGACTTTCCGCTCCTTTGACATCCAAACAATAGGACAACTCCTCAGCCCGACTCAAACATAGACTCATAGCGCTGGAAGTCATTGTGTCACTCACCAACTCAACTCAGCGCTAACATTGTCTTGATCCCAATCGACTGTCAATATGTACATGTTGGATGTTACGATCCCTGACTCCAACTGCACAGATCCACATCTTTATTATTATGAACTTTATTATCTTGACGCTAACTCAATGCTCACTTGCCATCTGGATCAACGTGACTCAACACATCTCAAACCTGCTTCAACTGCCAGGAAAGCAGAGGGAAGCCTCATTCATTATTATTATTATTATTATTATTATTATTATTATTATTATTATTATTATTATTATTATTATTATTATTATTGTATTTATTGAGTGTGGACCTAGCTTTGAGAAGCAACTGAGAGCATTACAACACTGTTTGACACTGTCAAACTATCAAAGATCAAACATAAGGTATTATCACAATGCCCTGCCACCCGGTCCACCTTTAGGACAATACTTACATATAAGACCCCTTTTTATTCTAGTTCTTGAAAGATATATCCTTGTTGAACATTGACATTTCTGCAATTGCTAGCCTTATCGCCTCTGCTCAAGTAACCAGAGTGATAGTCTATACCATTTCTGCAGTTTCTGTGCTCTCTTACATGGTTTTGATTTTTTCATGCATTTTTCTAGGTAGATATTTGCATTTTGTATTGTTTAATTAAAGTGTATGTATTTGTTTAGAACCTTGATTCAACATTCTTTTATTTTGAAATCTTTGATCTACTGCTCTTTAGGTAGCTATTATGATCACTCTGAGAGCATAGCCTGTACTCGGACCACGCTACCAAAAAAGGCAAAGGATGTATACCCATCAAGTTGCCTCTGTTTTACCTTTATGATTGGGATCAATGCCAGTTTAGTGGCAGTGTGGGGCAGAGTAGATGATTTAGCCACCACTCACCCTTTGTACTCTATAGGGTTGCTCCATTTTATGTATCATTTCTAATGTACATTGTTTGTGAAGCACCATCACCTATATATATTTGCTAAAACAAACAAATACCACTGGGAAAGCACATAATATATACATGCTAGTACATATGTGCATACAACCTGTTGATTTCAGGCATGTCTTACTGTTAATACTGACTACTTACCAGTATTAATATTGATTAGACATATGTGCATCTCAAAGCACAGATACAATGAGGCCAACCTACACGCCCAAAGTTCTAGCAAAAAATGTATTTGCTTAAAAGCATGTTTACCATGCTCCCACCGTTTACGTTCTCTAGTTAGGGCAAGAGCCTCCTTTTTGTCCGGGATAAGGTGTTGAGGCTGTGATCTAACAATAGAAAATCCTACTGTACACTCTCATCAGAGGTGGAGCCACTAACAGGGCATATCCCTTTCCCCACTAAGTCGCACCATGACATGTTTTTCTTGACCTGCATTTGCATTTGGTATTTTCATGGGGCCCTGCCATACAGTATGATATGATATGATATGATATGGCATTTATAACATGCCTATACACAAGTGTTTCAAGGCGCGACGAGGCAAGGGAGGGGGAACAGAGGGAAGAGAGACAACGATCCTGCTAGGCCAGGTGTCATTCAGATCACTCAAGTGCGTGGGAAGGGGGAGGGGACAGTGCAGTACATGTGAAAAATAGAATAAATTCCAATAAGTAAAAGTACGGCCAGCAGGTGGCAAGTGCAGTGGTAAGTGCAGGCATCAGGTGTCAAGCGCTGGTAGTGGTACTGTATTGATACAAAATACAGTCCCCAAGTACGGGGGTTGCCAGGAAGGCAGTGCAGGGGTGCGACTGGTGGGGGAGGGGACCTGGACACCGTGTTCAGATGGTGGCCAGGTAACCAGTGCAGTTTCAGCCAGGAAGTCAGCCGGGGAGAGGAGGAGAAAAAGCAGAAGCAAACAGAAAGGTTTGAGGTGCAACCGGAACCAGAGATGATTCTCCTCATGTTTCAGGGAGGCAGGGAGGCTATTCCAGAGGGAGTCCCCAGCTGAGGAAAGAGATCTCCCACCAACTCGTTGCTTAGAGAAGCGACTGACCCTAAGGGAGTTGGAGGCGGAAGAGCAAAGAGCTTGAGAAGGGAGATATTTAGGAAGGGAGAGTTGAAAGTATTGAGGCCTCAAGCCAAAGAAGGCCTTGTGGACAATGCAGAGGGTTTTGTACTTAATCCTTGCAGCCACTGGGAGCCAGTGCAGAGATTTCACTCCTGGAGAAATACGATCCCTGGGCTTGAGGCCAAGGACAAGTCTTGCAGTCCTGTTCTGGATGAGTTGCAGAGGGCGGAGTGTAGAAGCAGGAAGATTTAGAAAAAAGGCTGTTGCAATAGTCTAGCCTAGAGAGAAACAGAGCTCTTTAGATAGTGGGCTTCTGAGGGAAGGAGAGGAAAGGAAGGATACCTCTGAGGAGGTGCAGCTGGTAGAGTGACTTCTTAGAGACGTCAGAGATGTGAGGAGAGAAGGAGAGTGTGGAGTCGACGATGACTCGAGGTTTTTTGCCTCACAGGTGGGAGCAGGAAGAGGGCCAAGAAAGGTCGGCCAGAGAGTGACAGGAAAAGAGGGAGCGGGTGTGCCGATGAGGAGAATCTCTGTCTTACTGGCATTAAGGCAGAGATCATTGGCGGGACACCACACCTGGATAGCTGACAGACAGTCTGAGATGAGAGAGGGAGAAGAGGTGGCGGAGAGTAGCCTGAAAAGGAGCTGAGTGTCATCCGCATAGCACTGCAAGTTGGAGCAGAGCACGGCAATGCAGTGGGCAAGAAGTGCCAGGTATTGGTTGAACAGCCAGGGAGAGAGGTTACACCCCTTGGGAACACCACAGGTAGAGATAGAGACAGAAGAGAGGAAGGACCCAAGTTGGACCTGGGAGGATCGATCAGAGAGAAAGGAGGACAACCAGGCTAGGGCCTGACCAGTAATACCCAAGTTGTCACAGAGACGATTTAGCAGTATGGCGTGGTTGACAGTTTCAATTGCAGAGGATAGATCAAGGAGAATGAGGACAGAAGGAAGGTTAGTCTCAAGATTAGAGAGTATGTGTTCATGTGGGTTCAGGAGAGCAGTTTCCGTCGTTGTAGCAGATCAGAAGCCAGACTGGTGGTCTTGGAGACAACCAACAGATTCAGTATGCAGATTAAGTTGGGAGATAGCCAGCTTTTCCAGGAGTTTTGCACAGTAAAGGAGCTTGCTGGAGAGGAAGGAACGGCACAGGGCTTCTTAAGGAGGAGCTGCACAAGGGAGTGCTTAAGGGAGAAGGGGAAGGTTACAGTGGCAACTTATTGCAGAAATCAGCCAAGGCTGGAGTGAGAGTATCAATGTGGTCCGTAATGGCTCAGGATGAGCAGGTGGAGCACCTGCTTTGATGAGACTTTCATGGATTGGACTTGTCTAGAAACATCATCGGGAGTGAACAGGGAGAAGGAGGAGAAATGTAGAGGAGATACAGCCAGAGAGGGGCCCAGAAAGAGGCCTGGAGTGGTAGAGGGAGAGGAAGAGGAGGTAGCAGAAGAGAAGAGAGTGCACAGGATGTACAGAATTTTAGTGGTGAAATGAGATGGCAGAGCCGTGCAAAGGGCCTGGAAGGGAACAGAAGAGGTGGTTACTGCAGCAGGATTGGCCATCTCCTTGCAGATTTTGAAAAGTTTGGCTGAGCTGTTTTAGGCTACATAGACGCAGGCTTGGATGTAGGCTCTCTTCTTAGCAGACAGATAGTCTGTATTGCCTTTGGAACAGGCGGTGGGCCAATTTGTCAGCGGATGAGCCTGATGCCCTCTGCTTGCTCTCAGCCACCCTACACTTGCTCTTAAGGGAGTTGAGGTCCAAGTCATACCAAGAGTTGCACTTGGATGCAGGCTTCAAATGGAAACTCATGGCAGGGGAAAAGACATCCAGAGTATTAGAGATTGGGAGATGAAGGTTGAAAAGGGCAGGTGTCGGAGGAGGAGAGAAAGTAGCAGTGAAAGCCTCCACTGACACATACTTCATGGGCCGGATGACCGAGAAGGTGGGTGGCAGTGCTGGGGTCATCTTAACCTGAGGGGAAGAGAGTGATAGGTGAGAGGAGATAAGACAGTTGCCGTCCAAGAGAGAGGAGTGGTGAGACAGTTGGCGAGGGGGAGGTCTGATGAGATCAGAACATCCAGGGTGTGCCCTGCATAGTGAGTCGGGCCAGAGGGAGGAATAGAGAGAGAGAGTCACAGAAGCTGCAAAAGAGCCCAGAGGAGGGGCTAAAACCATCAGAGTGGATTTTAAGGTCTCTGAGGAGAGATGGAGGCAAGGAGGGAGGAAGGAAGAGAGGTCAGCCCACTCTGAGAAGAAGAGGGAGACCTGGCCGGAGGGGATCTTGTAGTTATCAGGGAGGAGAGAGTCAAAACTCGTGACAGAGCTGAACCTGATCCAAGCATCGGTGAGACCAAGTACATCCGCATCAATTTCTTTGAGGAGATGGCAGATGTCCGAGGTGATGGCAGATGTCTGAGGAGTGTTTGACAGCAGAGCGAGAGTTAAGCGTAGCGACGTGGAACAGAGTGCCACCTTTGCAAGACTTCCATGGGGGGTACAGGCATGAGGTACAACCTGCGGAAGTGTTAGAGGTGCCCGAGAATGGACAGAGGAGGAAGGAGGAGATAGCAGGGTAGTCAGCGAGGACAAAGGGGTGCCGGAGGGTTGGCGGAGGAAGATGAAGGCAGAGCGGCCAGAGAAGCAGTGGAGGGTGCCAAAGAGGTGGCAGAGGAAGGATTCGTCAGACCAGCCAAAGAATCAGCGGTGGGTGCCAGAGAGGTGGCGGAGGTGGAAGGTGGTGGAAGAGCCAGAAAGGAGTAGGTAGGAGTAGCAGGAGAAAGAAGGAATTTGATAAGATGTGGAAAATATCTATCGAAAAGGAAGAGATTGGCCTGAAGACCCTGGACCAATACAGTGCATTTAAGTAGACATTAATGATGGTTTTGGAGGAGTGGAAGGGGGCCAGGAGGGCCTCCAACCGGGTGCCACTTCTAATAGAAGACGAGGAAAATTGAGAGAGAACAGAGACCATATGGGGGTCCATAGGCCTGGAGAGGGAACGACAAAAAGGATGTTGGTGAGGGTCGGTCTGGGGAAGCACTGGTGTAGGTATCAGCGATAGGTGAGCACGTTGCAGCTGAGCTATCCTCCCGAGAGGTGCAAACAAGGAGGGAGGCACAAGAGGGATCACCCACAAATGGGGGGCAACACATATGTACAGCACAGAAAAAGAACACTGGATCCTTACAATACAATGCAAGTGCAATACAGGATTATGCAAAACTGGTAATCCTAGGTGACCTGGAGGGGAAGAAGAGAGACGGACATGATGCAGACAAGTATACAATACAATGGTCACATTACAAAACAACATACACAAAACTGGTAATCCTAGGGGACCTGGAGAGGAAGAAGAGAGATGCACATGATGCAGACAAGTGTATAATACAATGTTCACACAACAAAACAAAATATGCAAATACTAGAATCCAAGAAGACCTGGAACTAAGAGGAAATGCAAGTGATGCAACAGCTTGACAATACAATAGTCACTGTGTGATAGGGCGTGGAATGCAGAGACACAGCAGTGAACAATACACTGGTTGTGGCCCAGGGGAGCCTGAAGAGGAAGGAGAGGAGGGACGCAGGCTTGGGTTGCGAGGGGAGAAACACTGAGAGGATGCGCAAGGCTGGGAAAGTGGGGACACGTTCCATGGGGAGCAATGCAGAGAGGGATGCGCTAGGGCAGGGGAGTGGGGGTAAGTTGTGTGGGGAGCAACACTAGTAGGATGCCCTAGGAGTGGGGACATGTTGTGTGGGGACGCACGTGGCATGAAAGATAAGGGGGAGCTGTCCTAAGTTGCAAAGGGATTGCACGTGGTGCACAAGGCCAGGGAGAGAAGGGACAGATGCATGGGATCCCCATGGCAGGCAAGACGGACTAAGTTGCAAAGGAACGCAAGCAGGGAAAGGGAGAAGGGATGGACGTGGAGGTTGAGGGTAGTGGGGTCTAAGTTGCTAGGAAATACATGTGGGGAAGGGAGAAGGCGGGGACACGCAGATGGGGGGAAAGCGAGGCCTAAGTTGCTAAGGTGAACACGTGGGCAAGGGAGAATGGACAGATGTGCAGGTGGGGGAAACATGGGTTGTTGTGAGGGGGATGCAAGAGGGACAGGAGGGAATGGGACAGATGTGCAAGGTCATGGAGTTGCGTGGAGTGTAGAAATGCTACTCTCCCTCCCACACCTTCTTACCTTATGGACGCAGATAGAGAGAGAAATTGTCCGCACTCACAATCTGCGCTGCTGCCCCATCATTGACAATCACTTGCATTGCACAACACTGTGGCCTTCTCCTGTGAGGGCTTTTCTGCTGAGGGTCTGATCCTCATATCTTAAAGGCTCGGGAACGTGGAAAGTTGCATTGCGTGTTACGTGTCATCGGGCAGCGTCTCCTGCATACCTGCGTCTCACAACACTGCAGCCTTGCCCTGCGAGGGCGTTACAGCAAAGGTTCCGATTCCCATTTCTTAAAGGCTCTGGAGCGTGAAAACTTGCATTGCATGATACGTGTCATCGGCCTTGCGAGGGCTTTGCCGTAGGTTGTCCAATCCTTGGTTCTTAAAGGTTTGAGAGCATGGAAATATGCATTGCATGCTAAGTGTTGTTGGGCAGCATCTCCTGCGTCACTGCATCACACAACACTTTTGCCTTGTCCTGTGAGGGCTTGGATATTATATGATATGACATTTATAACGCACCTATACACATGTGTTTCAAGGCGCAGCGAGGAAAGGGAGGGGAAACAAAGGGAGGCAAAAGACAACGGTCTTACTAGACCTAGTGATATTGAGATCGCGCAGGTGCAAAGGAGAGTGGTGGGGAACATTGCCAGGAGAAGGAAAGAAAGGGCAAGTGCAGGACACAGGATCAAAAGCAACTAGTGCGGCCAGCAGGTGGCAGTGCAAGGGTTAAGTACAGACAACCAGTGTCTGACAAGTGCAGGTAAAGGGACTGTAGGGTTGCAGATACAGACCCAAAGGCAAGGGGTTCCAGGAGGCCGTGCAGGTGTACAACTGGGAGGGCAGGGACCTAGTCCCAAAGTTCAGAGGGTAGCCAGGTGATCAGTGCATTATCAAACAGGAGATCAGCAGGGAAGAGGAAGAGAGAAGGCAGAAGCAAAGAGGAAAGTCTTGAGATGCTTCCAGAACCAGAGATGGTTCTGCTCAAGTTTCAGAGAGGCAAGGAGGCTGCTCCAGAGGGAGGCACCAGCTGAAGAGAGAGATCTGCCCCTAACTCGTTGCTTGGAGAGGTGCCTGACCCTCGAGGAGTTAGAGGTGGAGAAGCAAAGCGCTCAAGTAGGAAGATATTTCTGACAAGAGAGTTGGAGGTCTTGTGGTCCCAGGACCCAGAAGGCCTTGTGGACAATGCAAAGGGTCTTGAACTTGATCCTTGCAGCCACTGGGAGCCAATGGAGAGATTTTAAGGCTGGCGAGATACAATCCCTGGGCTTGAGGTCAAGGTAGAGTCTTACAGTCCTGTTCTGGATGAGTTGTAGATGACGGAGAGTAGAGGCAGGCAGATTTAAAAAGAGGCTGTTGCAGTAGTCAAGCCTAGAGAGAACCATAGCTCTGGTGATTTGACTTCTTAGAGACGTCACAGATGTGAGACGAGATGGAGAGTGTGGAGCCGAAGATGACCCTGGGGTTCTTAGCCTAACAGGTGGGAGCAGGAAGAGGGCCAAGGGAGGCCAGCCAGAGAGTGGCAGGAAAAGAAGGTGCAGTTGTGCCGATGAGGAGTATCCCCATCTTACTGGCATTTAGGCAGAGATCATTGGCGGCACACCACTCCTGGATTATACAACCCTGGGGCAGTAGCCCGCCCTCCATATTATCAGCACAGCTATCTGTTTAGCTATCTGAAATTAGGCAAATACAACCAACATAAAAGTGCCAGGCAGGTGTCTCCCTCTTGTTTCCATCCCTAATGCTGTGTTGATTTGCTAAAACCAGAGATATCAGCAGCAAGTGCCCAGAGCAGAGCAACAATATTGTATTATTCCATTGGAAGAGAGACTGTAGATGAATCGCATGCTCTTGTTGATGATAATTACTGGGCATTGCACAAAGAAAATGAGTCTTGAAACAAAACAATGCCTAGATTTTTTTCAATAAATGCATTTTTTATTTTGGCAACAAAAACCTTACCCAATAATCAGAACTACTTTTTTACTCCCTGACATTTTTTTACTTCCAACAGTAGAGAGTGAAGTACTCCCACCTCATAATCTTATATGCAGCCCTGGAAGAGGAAAATGGGACAGAGCAGGGTTTGTGAGAACGCTCTCCCCATGCATACTTTTCATAGGTGCACTTCAAGCAATTTAGGGAGCGCCTCCTACTCTAATGCACATTACATTGAAAAATGTTGATTTGTGTCCCCTTTCATAGTTCCAATCCCTCTTGTCTGCAGTCACTGTGGGTTCTATTCTCAATTCTTAAAGGCTCGGGAGTGTGGAAAGTTGTGCTGCATGCTACAGGCAGCGTCTCCTGCCTCTCTGTGTCTCACAACACGGCAGTTTTGCCTGCAAGGGCTTTGCCACAGAGTATCCGATCCTCACTTCTTAAAGGCTCAGGCGGGTAGAAAGTTGCATTGAGTGCTACATCTCGTCTCCTGCATACCTGCTTCGCACAACACCACAACCTTGTCCTGCGAGGGCTTAGATGAGTGGATGGGTGCTAGGAATCACATCTCCATCTGCTGCTCTACATTCCCCCCTCTGGTTGAGTCCTCAAACATATCTTCCTCCTCATTCATCTTCATCGTCTCTCCATACTTTGGTTTCATTGGGATCCATACTTTTGTCATCCCCTCAGGTCATCCGCATTATTTATATGCTCATCCACACTCCAGGCCATTTAACAGCATTCTCCAGTCGGTTGACAGAATACCTAACGTCCAATATAGTTGTTATGATCCTTTGCGTAATAAAACTTCATCCCTGGTTGTGCCATTCACATTGATCATTATCTTCATCCCAACAGACCTCTGTCTTCTGGCACTGCCCTAAAATGATCCTCATAAGACAGAGTCCTAGAAATACCAGCACTCGTATTGCTCCAAGTTGCTTGAAGGCATTTTCCAGTCAAGCTGTAATCCATGAAAACAGAGAAAAAAACCAGTCATATCATCAACTTCATCCTCCATCTTCATATGCCTGGTTGTCAGCATAGTTATTGCCTGTGTCAGACTTCCTTTCTTTCCATCATGAGAAGGTAGAATGTACAGCAAGAAGGCCCGACCTTGACACACATGCCTTCTTCCACTGCTGTAATTGAGACCAGGACTTACCTGTTCTGGAGGGCCATAAGCCTGATGGCCCTATGTTCCCCTTTGATTGCATTAAATCCTGTTACTGTCATGTTGACCGGTTGTAGCAGCTTCCATCTGGTGATCTGTAACCACTTGGCGTTCACTGCAGTCTGGAGTCCTGGCATAAATATAGATGTCATTATCATTGCTGTCTTGCTGAATAATAAATGCTCATCTGGAATATCGTTATAGGCATCTATTGACTTTGATGAGAAATGGTTCTCTCTCTTCAGCCGACAAAGGTTAATCAACCTCTTCTTTCTCTGGTGTTCATTTATTTTTGGGAATTCGTCAAACTGAAGGTCACTTTGGGGAATCACTAATGCAGGAACATGTATGTTCAAAGTAGAACACATTTCTCCCCAATTCTCGGGCAGCTGCATATGAGCCCTGGATTCACAGGCCCAATATCGATCCATCAGCACAGCAGTTCCTCCATCCATTCCTGGTGCTTTGATTATCTCCTTACATCCTCTATTTTATCCAACCAGAACCAGGCCTTTGTTCCTGAAGCATGTTGTCGCATTATTGATTGGTATTATGGACACTGGCCATTGTCCACCCATGTTAGTGGCTTAGAATACTTTGCCCATGACTTTATGCAAATGTCATTTAATATTTGCACTATGCTTATTGGTTCCTTCTTCAATATGTGTGCAGGCAAGATAACATTCCTTCTTCCCATCCTGTACTGCTGGGAGTTTGTCCATAAACCAATAGCTGAGGTCTCTTCAAGCATCCTGGTACTCCTGATTTTTCAACCATGTCGAAACATTCCATCCTCTTCATTTCAACTACCTTGACTTTTTCCCCTGCCAGGGATGAACATACCAGCATCTTGCTTGTCTAGCATATCCCTGTTTTCATCTTTTGTGTTTTCACATAAGCATCCTGATATGGAAATGTTCTCCTTGATCGGCATCATAGAGTTGCCCTTCTTCCTTTGAATTGTCCTCTGGTTGTGGATGCTGTTAGATGGCTGCGGCAATTTGCATTATTTGAAGACATTTCTCTTGCAATTAATGTTCTGGCTGCGTTCATGGCAAAGGGGATGAGAGAACATACGTAGGAGCTTTTAAGTGACATTCTCTCTCCCACCTCCTTCATGTGCTGATACCACATGTTATTCTCTAAATGAGCCGAATTATCATGATGTGTATTTAAATTTTCATTATCTTCACCAGCATGCCTTTTAAATTGAACACTTTTTTAGTAAAATAAGGAAAGATGCTACTCGTGCTTTTGTTAGGATCACAAAAATTATTTCATTGTCACCCACTGTATCTCCATTTTTAATCATTGTGTGTCTAAATGCCATAATTAGCCCTTGGTCCTGGGGCCTCAATACATTCAACTCTCTCTTCCTAAATATCTTCCTTCTCAAGCTCTTTGCTCATTTGCCTCCAACTTGCTCAGGGTCAGTCACTTCTCCAAGCAACGAGTTGGTGGTAATTCTCTTTCCTTGACTGGGGCCTCCCTCTGGAACAGCCTCCCTGCCTCCCTGAAACTTTAGGAGAACCATCTCCAGTTCCGGAAGCACCTCAAAACCTCTGCTTTCTCTCCTCCTCTCCCCTGCTGAATTACTGGCTGAAACTGTACTGGTTACCTGGCCACCCTCTAATCTCGGGCCTATGTCCGCTTTCCTGCCAGTTACTCCCCTGCACTGCCTCCCTGGCAACCCCACACTTGGGGTCTGTTTTTCTGTATCCATACAGTCCCCCACCAGCACTTGACACCTGATATCTGCACTTACCCTGGCACTTGCCAAAAGCTTGCCCTACTTCTCTTATTATTTATTCTATTACCCTATTTACTGCACGGTCCCCACCCCCTTTCCCACTTCGCACTTTTCCTCTTCCCCCTTCCCCTGCACTTGTGCAATCTGAATGACACTTGGCCTAGTAGGATCGCTGTTACTGTCTTCCCTCTGTTCCCCTTCCCTTGCCGCATTGCACCTTGAAACACTTGTGTACAGGCACGTTATAAATGCCATATCATATCACATCATAATAATAAGGATGAAAAGACAAATCTTAATGCAAAATGAAATCACATTTACTATTCCAGAGAAATTCATCAATTTTCTTAATGGTAATGCGTCTCTTATATTTTGGAACCTTCCCATCTTGTTTTAATTCAATCTATTTTGTCATTTTTTGTAAATCACACTTTTATATAAAAAAAACGCAGGATAATTGTGATAATTATTCAGAAATAATATGATTGTTTTTTGGATTGTCAAGAAATATCATAATGTCCACGTGTCGTCTTATCAGGGCTGGATAACACTGGGTAAGACTGTAGTTTATAGGTAAAACAGCATACAAGAATGTGTGCAATGTTATTATGATGGGCTGCATAGAAGATGCAGTGTGCTCTTTTTCTTTCAATACATTGTATCTTGTTCCTATCTAAAATTGTTCCAGAATATATGCAAGTCCATTCATTCCTTATTACATTTAAGTGATCTTAAGTTGTATTTCAAAGTGTTTTTCTTTCTTTTCTGATCTTTGCTCCTGGTAACCGATCTTGTCTGCATGCGCAGAACTTCTTCTCTTGCTTCATTGTCAGTAGATGCATGAGGGGTCGAGGTCTCTCCTTTATACAGTGGTTTGATGTCATGCAGGTGACGACAGGCTCGCCTTCCTTGTAGCTTGACAGCTGTGGGAGCACATTCTTCTACTTCATATGGTCCCTCGAAGCAGAGTTTATCCCAAGTGCGAACACATTTTCATACCAGCCAAATCTGGTCTCCTGGATATAAACTAGGTTGGTTCAATAGAATGTCTGGATCAATTGATTGGCTGTCTTCTTCAATCCTCTTTGACCCCTCCCTCCAGTTCTTGACCTGTTGAGAAATAAAAGGTACACTAGCAGTCACAGATGCCAAAAAACCATGCATCTCATCACGTAATGTCTTCGCTACATTGTGGGCATCAGTTTCTAACCTAGTAGGAGGAGCAAGAGGTGTTCTCATTCGGCGTCCAGTCACCAACTCATGAGGAGTTAGGTGCTGATCTGAGCCAGACTGATTTCACAGGGCATATAATGGAAGGGGTAGGCAGTTTAAACACCCCTTCTGTAATTTTGATCTTAGCTATCCTCTCTTTCAGGAGTACATTTAAACGTTCACAAATCCCATTGGCCTGTGGATGACAGGCAGAACAGAATGTGTGTGTTATTCCTAATAAAAGAGTGACTGCTCAAATATTTCATTTACAAAAAGCGGTCAATTGTCAGACTGCAGAACCTCGCACATACCCCATCTTTCAAACACCTCACGCACGAGGCACTTGGCAGCGCTTGTGGCATTGGGGTGCATACATGGACCTGCCTCAATCCATCTGGAAAAGGGACATATCATGACCAGCATGTACCTATATCCATTGCATGTGTGCAACATACCTACTTAATCTATATGTAGATGCTGAAAGGAGCAATTGGGTATTGCTCCTCTCACTATTTGCAAAAATTGTGCCCTGCTGCACATTTTTGGCATACAATGCAATTTACAATAAACTGTGACACATACTGTAATAAATTTTGTGAAAACCAATCTTCTGCAATTGTATCAGCATGAAACTCTCGAGTCATATGCGCGACATAGTGAAGCTGCTCCATCGCTACCTTCAAGAATGCTAGAGGCATAACTTGATACAGTATGTGTCGCACCTTGAAACACTTGTGTATAGGTGCCTTATAAATGCCTTATCATATCATATCATATCATATCATAGTGGTGGATAGAGAACACCTCTGTTTCCTCCATAAATCATGCTCTTCTTGTGTGTCTTGACCTTGCAACTCAATTAATTGAACAAGAGATACCATGTAAAAAAAACTCTTTTACCATCATGAGCCACCTTTATATTGATAACCACGTTTTACTTCAAAATCAGAAATATTTGGGAAATATGCTGCCTTTTTGGCCTCTAAATATGCGGCTTCGTTCCAACGAGAAATTGTGTCTGTTCTTTTAGTATGGGCTGCGCATTTTATGACTGCGATAGTCAATGGCAGTCTCAGTGCCTCAATAAGCTTATGCAATAAGGCCATATGTTGCATTGGCGTGCTGTCTGCATCGAGGAAGCCCCTCATTTTCCATCATGACAAACCTGCGTGCACAGTTAACGTCATATAGGCAGAGTCGAGTACACCTTCACTTCCTCATCCTCGTATCTTGGGAGTGCGGCGATAAGCGGCACTAATTCTGTAGCCTGTGCTGAGCAATGCAAAGGCAATCTCGCACTTGTTACTACCTTAAATTCACCCCCATGGTTCAGCCTTACTACTGCTGATCCAGTATGCTTTTTGTCTTTCGTTTGGTCAATTTTTTTGTGTCGTCAAAGTACTTTTGGGCTTCTCTGAAATAGCAAATAATGCATGTTCTACAAATATTGTCACTAAACACCCCATTGTAATACTTGAAGCTTTTTGAATAGCAAAAGCAGCAGCAGCTAAAGCTTCTTCACAGGGGTAATGCTCTTTCATAACTGGATCTAAAATCCCACTATAGTAAGCCAATGGTTTTTGTCCATGTCCTAATGTCCTTTTCTGTGTGAGGACTGAGGTCAGGACTTCTATATTTGAAAGGGAGGAAAAATAATATTTTTCATGATAATCTGGAAAACACAGGGCCTGTACTGATTGCCTTTTTTAATTGTTCAAATCCTTCAGTCATTTCACCTGTCCATGTTGTCTTGCTTCTTTAAGTCCAGTTAAAAGTGATCGACTATATGTACTGTGATCGAAAACGCAGGTCCTTCAATAGTCACATAGCCCTAACAATGTTTGCAATTCCCTCACTGTTTAGGTTCTGAAGTCTTCATAATTGCTTCTGCTCTTTTAGGTGTCACTTTTCTCCCATATTGAGAGATAACTGCCCTATGTAAAGGACCTCTTCGTGGCAATATTATAGCTTTTCCTCATCTGCCTTGTATTTGTTTTCTGCTAGTATGGTCATGAGTTGCACTGAGTCTTCTATGCATCTTTCTGCTGTCTCACTACACACTAATATGT
The DNA here is from genome assembly GCF_040938575.1 of Ambystoma mexicanum. Lineage (NCBI taxonomy): Eukaryota > Metazoa > Chordata > Amphibia > Caudata > Ambystomatidae > Ambystoma > Ambystoma mexicanum. The sequence continues at coordinate 135,849,706 of NC_090935.1, forward strand.
CATCAACGTACTGAACTATTGCACTCTCAAGCTGAACATTACCCAGATCCATCTGGAGGACCCTATTGAAGATTTATGGGGACATGAGGCAAATGAGTATGTTTCAGGCAGATATTTCTATATGAGCACGAGGTCCAATCTTGTGATTCCTCATGAAGGGGAATGGAAAAGAATGCATTTTTAAAATCTATAACTGGGAGATATTTGGCCTTAGATGGGATGTTGCATAATATTGAAGCAGGATTTGGAACTATGAAAACATCTGCTTCAAACATATTGTTTAGGGGCGGAGATCCATGACCCGAAGTTGATTTCTTCACTGGGTACACAGCCATGTTAAAGCAGAGAAAGTCTCAGATATACCTTTATCTGATTCTCTAGACATGGGATAATGTTTTGGTTGTGGTAAGATTCTCCTGGTTTAATATTGATTTAAACTGCTCCTACTCCTTTCAATGGGCCCATACCATATGGACTATTAGTCCATACAATATTTGGCACTTTCTCTAATTCTTCCTGGAAATATTACATTTTCTTGTTTACCATTGCCATTCTTTGCGGTATTTCTCTTTTCTCCACTTTAATCCAATAAGTGAGACTTATGAAAGATACTAATTCATCATCTGAAAAATCATCCCTGAAAAGATCCTCGTCAGTAAAGTCTGTAAACCTATATCCTTCACTGAGGGCTATCACAGCTCTCTATCCTCTTCCCTAATCATCTGTTCCATGAAAAACCACCCTGTCCTCTCTGACTGCAGCTGCTTCTTACTCTAAGGGGATTACCTCTTTCTTCATTATCCATAGTCCTCTCTGAGTCTTTCGAGTCCTCCAGAGTCATCATTATTGTCTACTTAAATGTCAAGGGCCCTCAGCTGAATCTCCTACTAATTTATAGGCGCCTTGCTCGCCTCATCAATGTTCTTCCTTCTCCTACGATTCATGTTGTCACTTCTCTGGCTCCTCTGCCACCTGCTTCTTCTACAGCTCTGGCTCCCATGCCATCTACTACCACTCTGGATCCTAAGCCACCTCCATCCTCCACCTCTCTGGCTCCCTTGCCATCCACTACATCTGGCTCCTCTCCCACCTCCTCCTTCCACTTCTCTGGGTCCCCCTGCCACTTCCAAAGTGTACTCCTCTCAGCCGTAGCCCTCCCCGGAGGTCTTTCAAAAGTGGCAACCTGTTGCATGTGGCTACTATCAACTCTCGCTCTGCTGTCAAACACTCGTCTGACATCTACTACTTCTTTGAACTCCTGGACATGGATGTTCTTGCTCTTACCGAGACATGGTTCAAGGCCATCTCTGTCATGAGTTTTGAAACACTCCTCCCCTAGGGCTACAAGATCCTCTCGGACCCCAGCACAATAGGCCCGGAGGTGAAGTGGCCCTAATCTTTACTGATTAGATCCCTGCTTCCATCATCTCCACTCAGACCTATTTCGAATGTCTGGTCTCCAGGTTCTCTATTTCTCCTGGCTTCTCTGTGACCTTGGCCACCATCTATAGGCCACCTGGCCAGGTCACCCTCTTCCTCTCTGAATGGGCTGACCTCATTTGCTCTCTCCTTTCCTCTACCTTCCAACTTCTGCTCCTTGGGGATCTCAACATCCACATTGACCCCCCAGAATCCTCTGGGCTTTTCTGCAACCTATGCAGCTCTCTTTCCCTCTCCATTCTACCCTCTGGTCTGACTCACGCTGCCGGACACATCTTAGATACTCTCTTCTCTTCAGACATCCCCCTCTCCAATCATCACACTACTCCTCTCTCCTGGACTGACCATTTTCTGCTTTCTTCTCACTTGAACTTCCTGTCCCCTTGGCAAAGGCCCACCCAGCACTGCCACCTTCCTTCACGGTCATTCGACCTATGAAGCAAGTGTCAGTGGCTGGCTTTGCTTCCACTTTCTCTCCCCCACCTGCTCCTGCAGCTGACTCCCATCCTGACACATCCCTTTCCAACCTTCACCTGTCCATCTCTAACTCTCTGGACATCTATGCCCCTGACTTGAGGATCCACCTGAAGCCTGCTACCAAGTGCAACTCTTGGTATGACTCTGATCTGGCCTCTCTGAAACGCAAGTGCAGAGTGCCTGAATGGAAGTGGGAAGCTTCAGGTGCACCATCTGACGAACTGGCCTGCTGCCTGCCCTAAAAGGCAATACAGACTGCAGACTAAGAAAGGGGTCCATATTCAAGCCCACATCTCTGCAGCCTCTAACAACATAGCCGAACATTTTAAAATCTGCATGGAGCTGTCCAATCCTACTGCAGTATCTACATCCTCTACACCTACCCTGGCCCTCTGCACGTTCCTAGCATCTCATTTCACCATTAAAACCCAGGACATACTGTCTGCACTCTCCTCCTCTTCTCATCTCTATCTACCTCTCTCTGGTCCTCCTTTGCCGCACCCTCCTCTCCTTCTCTCATCCCCTGTAACACCTGATGAGGTTTCCAGACAAGTCCTGTCTATGAAAGTCTCATCCAAACAGGTGACCCCCTGCTCCTCCAGAACCCTTAAGGAAAACCTTGGTACTCTTGCACCAGCCTTGGCTGATTTCTGTAATCACTCCTTAGCCACTGGATCTTTCCCCTCCCTTCTCAAGCACTCCTCTTGCACCCCCTACTAAAAAAGCCTTCTGCCGACCCCTCCAATCCGGAAAACTATCACCCGATCGCTATCAGTCCTTTCCTGGGCAAACTCCTGGAGAAGTTGGCTATCTCCCAGCTAACCCTCCACACTGAATCTGTTGGCTGTCTCCATGACCAGCAGTCTGTCTTCAGAGCCATCAGAGGCACAGAAAATGCACTCCTGAACACCTGTGAAGATCTGCTCTCTAATATTGTCTCTAGCTCCCCCTCTGTCCTCATTCTCCTCGAACTTTCCTATGCATTTGACAGTCAACCACAACATCCTGATTACTCATCTCCGTGTGACCCTGGGCATCATGGATCTGGGTCTGGTGTGGCTGACCTCCTTCCTCCTGGTCTGACCTTCCCAGGTTCAGCGTGGGTCCTTTCTCTCCACCACCTCTCTCTCCACATGTGATGTTCTCCAAGGCTCTTTCTTCTCCCCCTGGCTCTTCAATGTCTGGCTGGCCCCTTTGGCCCTCCTGATCTATACCTTTTCCTCTAACTTTCAGTGTTATGCATATAACACACAGCTCTCTTTCAGGCTACCCTCAGCCTCCTCCACCTCCTCCTTGCTCATCCCTAACTGGTTTATCCGCTATTCAGACAGGATGTGCCTCTAACAATCTCTGCCTTAATGCCAGTAAGACTTAGATCCTTCTCATTTGGACACCTGCTCCCACGTTTCCTCTCTCACTCTGGCCACCATCTTTGGGCCCTCTGCCCTCACTATCTTGTGAGGCAAAAAACCTTGTGGTTATCTTCGACTCCACTTTCTCCTTCTCTCGCCATATCACAGACCTTGGCAAGATATTCCATTTCCAGCTGTACCTCCTCAGAGGTATTCTCCCTTTTCTCTACTTCCCCCAGAAACTCGCTGTCTCCAGAGTCCTGGTTCTCTCTAGGCTGAACTACTGCAACAGCCTCTTTCTCAATCTGCCTGACTCTACTCTTCACCCTCTTCAACTCCTCCAGAACAGGACAGCATGACTTATCCTTCACCTCAAGCCCACAGACTGCATCTTTCCGTCCCAGAAATCCCTTCACTGGCTCCCGATGGCTGCAAGGATCATGTTTAAGACCCTCTGCATCGTCCACAAATCTTTCCGGTATCACTGGTATTACTGAACACACCAGGTCACTCTGTGGGCTGTCCTATTGTGGATATAAATTCATCCCTGTACGTGTGACCGGATTTCCTCCTACAATGGTCACACTCCCTAGTCTAGGTCTGGTTGTTTACAAGACTCATGGGTTCGTATTGCATTGTGGTACCATGGCCTGTTGTGTCTGTGCCTGCTGAGTTTGTATCTGTTGTGTTTGCATAGGCACTTGTGGCGATTACATTTGTAATGCAGCTTGCTGGGTTTGCTGTGGTTGCGGCACATATGTCTGATTCTGCATGTGATCTTGGCATTATACTCCTATGGTTATGCATTGACATAGCCATTCCCCTCCTTGGAATTTGCCAATTTTGTTTCATGCCCCCTCTACCTCTGCTTGTTCTGACTGTATGTCCCATCCTTCCACAATTCCAACATTGCTGCGGCAGTCTCCCATTAAATCATGCTCCTCCCTGAGGGTTTTGAAATCCACCTCATCTTCCACTAGGAACATTCCCTCTCCCTCTTGGCCAAAAATGGTACCCACTCTGATCCATAGGATATGCTGTGTTGTTTTGCTGTGCAGGTCATTTTTCTTGTGTCCTCACACCTTCACCACTCATCAATACTGCTCCCTATATGGCTAATTATGCCAATTATTTTTGTATTAACTTCGCTTCTTCCTTCTTTCTACTCTCTTTTCTTCTTATTGTTCTCCTGTAACAATCGACAATGATGCCCAACAGTCTACTGTATTTCTGCCTATCGCTTTGCCTCCAAACCTACCTGTTTCTTCATCTGCCATTGCACTGGCACAGGCAGTCCCTGACATAAAATGTGGAAAAATAATGTCCCTGTTTTATCCCATGGTTCTCTTGTCTCAAGACGCCATTGTTCTTGAATTTCTTGAATAAAGGCAACAGGATGTTCATCCTCACTCATTTTCTTACTCATAATTGCACCCATGTCTGATGTATCATGATATTGTGCTCTGACCACCCGTCACCCATCTGCTCTGCAATTATTAAATGGCACTCCATCCTGTGTCGTGTTTTGTGCAGTCACACCCACATAACCTGCTTGTTCCCAAATGTCCCCGGCCCTATCTCCTAGAATGCCTGCTAACAGGCCTAGCAGACCTTTTGTTAACGTCATTCCTGATGTCATTCTCTCTAACTCATAAATCCATTTTCCCACACCTGAAGTCAAACTAGGTAACTTAAATTTCAAATGATTCTTATCCATTTGTCGCCATGGTATATACTGTGGTTGTACTCTCCCTTTCTCTAATAATGGAAATTGTGTACACCCTGATCCGTATTCATACCCACCTACACTTTAAAGGTGGCGCTCATCTCCCCCATTTGTCAGTGACCTAAATCTGCTTAAATAAGGCTGGGGTATATCTCCTCCACCGCACCGCCATGCTTGTGGTCGTTCAGTGTATGCTGTTTTTCTTTAGGGTCCTCTAAATCTGACCGTTTTACCCCTTTTTTATGCTTAAGTCTTTTGAAAACCGCATGCGCCTTCTCTTCCCATTTTCTAATTTTCCTCCCTCTCTTTGTCTGACATCATTATGCCCCATCTTGTATGGCTTTCATCCTTTTCCACATCAATATCTAGTTTACTTAAAGACAGCATTCTATGCACGTCTGTTATTGTGTCATCTGTCCTAACTCTTGTTTCACTTGAAAGAGATCCCTCAACATTTTCTTTGATTTGATACCCATCTTTATCCCTTATTTGCCTATATCAGTCCATGTTTGTATTCATGGTATCCCTTGCAGCTCCCATGTAGGGCTGTTGTGACCATCTCTCTTCCTCAAATTGTTCTTATGCTTCAATCAGAACCATGCTTCTGTTAAATGATCTATTTTGTCATCCCTCATCCTCTGAGAGATGTCATCCCTCTGTCCCCTACTTCTTTTAATCTCTTCTTCCCTTCTCTTCATCTCTCTCATCTCTTCTTCCTATTGCTTTCTTTGCAACCTATGTACTTTCAATCTCAGTTCATCTATCTCCTCTCGTCTCTTCTTTTCTAGTCTCTCCTTTTCTTTCTTTGCCTTGTACCTTCTTTATTCTTCCTTTTGCTTCTTCTCTTTTTCCTTCTCTTCCTTTTAATGCTCTTTCTTGTTCTCTTTCATTTCCCACTCTTCTCTTTCTTCTCTTTCTCTAATCCCATCAATACCCTTGTCAACAAATTTGAGTACTATTTGTCTTCCCATCAATTTGTTCTGTGCTATCACCACTCCCTTAGCCTTGTCCTTCACTTCCCTTTGTGCCTTTGCTTCTTCCACTAACTCTATCTGTTTGCTATTTCTCTCATCACGCTGTTTACTTTCATCTTGTGTTGAAATATGTGTGCTCTCTATTTTTGCTCTCCTCTGCATTGTCCTAACTGTTATGCTATAAGATGAGGGCTCGTACGTTGGATTAACATTCCCACTGCTGCTTTCAGTTTCTTTAAAGGATAAAATCTCTTCTTCTCAGTATCTGTGCTCTGGATTTCAAAAGGGGAAAGAGGAGCCAAAGGCGTTACATTCTCCCCTTTATGCTGATTAGAATAGCTCGGGAGGATAACTAGGCAGCAAAGTGCTCATTCTGAAAGCAAGACGACACAGAGCAAAACAGGTTCAATCACCGGGTCCGTACTTAGAAACCTCTAGGTATTAAGCATGTTACAAATAACCTATCATATCATATCATATCATATCCACTTGTTCCCGGGTGGATCTTCCTTCTCACTCTGAAACATTTTCATAACTCTAAAATGACCAACCTTTTCCGTAACTTCTTCCCCTTATATGTAGCATGCAAATATGTTGTCATGTCACAGTACTGTTTTTGACAGCAAATCTTCTTGAGGCCATGACATGAGTGATACTGCCTTATCTTGGATGTATATTCTGGCAGTGCCCTACATAGATGTAAAAGAGGCGTATCCCCCATGATGACAAGTAGATCTCAACTGCCGATACCTACCAGATCTTCTATTCTTTTATTTACGTTATCAAATATACCACACTGATTAATTTGAGCAGGCACCATCAATCACCACTTATTACCATAAAACCAAGTTTTTAACCAATTGTAAAAATCTATGCAATGATGTTCTTTTTATTCCTTCATTTACACTTTCTATATTTCTTTCTGTGTCGTTGTTTTATTATTGACATTTTAAGACTCTGTTCTTTATTTATTATTCTCCTTTGGTTGTCATCCTCCTGATTGACATCATTCTCTTGATTTAAAAATCTGATGGTCACATTAGGGTTTTACTATTGTTTTATATCTCCTAGTCTAGACACAATGGGCCTCATTACGACCCAGGCGGTAAGTTACCGCCTGGGTCGTACCTTTACCACCATGGCATAAACTATGTTTACGCCATGGTGGTTGGCGGACTTACCGCCCCATTCCGAGGTTGGCGGGGCGGTAAGTCCCCATTAACCCATTTACCCTTCCCAATTCCCATTTTTGCCCCATAGGGCATAATGGGAGTGGGGAAGGCGTTAATTACGCCACCGTAAATTACGGTGGCGTAATTAACAACAAGGTCCCTTAGCGCCATGGATTTTAACACCTGCTGAAAGCAGGTGTTAAATCCTCCATGGCGCTAAGGGACCTCGGAATCAGGCGGTAAGAGTCGGCGCTGTTTACGCCGCCGTAAACCCCTTACCGCCTGGGTCCTAATGAGGCCCAATAAAAGTGTTACACTGACATATGTATAACCTAAAGCACATATGCCCTTTAAATAATCGAGGCATCTATTTCTCTTCTTTCTCCCCCTATATCTGCCACTTTTGATGCTCTACTTGCATCTTTGGCTCAGCTCTATTCCCTCTGTGTCGACTCTTCCCCAACTGACCAGATCGCCTTCAGTATGTGGGGCACCTGCAGGAACCAGACAGAAATGTCTTCAAAGGGGCACCTGCCAACCACTTCTTTCAACACATGTGCATTGTGCCCGCTCTCTGCAGGATGCTCCATGATCTTCGGGCTACTGGCGAAAGTAGTCGAGAGTCCGAGAGTACAGATCTGGGCCCAGGTCAACTAGACCAGAACCATCCTCACTGCTACCAAAATGTGCTCTAGCACCTTGAAGCGTCTTGTGTGTTTGATGGAATTACCGAAATCACTGGACAGACTCAAAGAATATGGCAATGTATTGCTTTATTAACAGTACAAGTAATGTAGGGCAATCTGGCAAACAACAAACTGTAGTCCACAGAGTCACAAGTTAGTTTCGGTTATACAGAGGTTTTATACCCAAATGTATGTCAGCTATGATGTCATCCTATGTGGTAAACAGTAAAACCTATTCAAGGGAGGGATTGGCTAAGGGAACCTGCGTACCTATATACACTTTCTATCAATTTTTTCTGTCTAGTTTTATTATTGACATTTAAAAAATCTGTTCTTTATTTATTATTCTCCTTTGATTGTTATCCTCCTGATTGATGTCATTCTCTTGATTTAAAAATCTGATGGTCACATTAGGGTTTTACTATTGTTTTATATCTCCTAGTCTAGACACAATAAAAGTGTTACACTGACATATGTATAACCCCATACACATATGCTCCTTAAATAATCGAGGTATCTATTTCTCTTCTTTCTGCCCCTACATCTGCCACTTTCGATGCTCTACTTACATCTTTGGCTCAGCTTGATTCCCTCTGCATCGACTCTTCCCCAACTGACCAGATTGCCTTCAGTATGTGGGGCACCTGCGGGGACTGGACAGGAATTTCTTCAAAGTGGCACCTGCCAACTGCTTCTTTCAACACATGTGCATTGTGCCCGCTCTCTGCAGGAAGCTCCATGATCTTCCAGCTATTGGCGAAAGTAGTCGAGAGTTGGAGAGTGTAGATTTGGGTCCCGGTCAATTAGACCAGAACCATCTGCACTGCTATCAAAATGTGCTCTAGCACCTTGAAGCGTCTTGTGTGTTTGATCAACCTACCGAAATAACTGGACAGACTCAAAGAATATGGCAATGTATTACTTTATTAACAGTTCAAATAAAGTAGGGCAATCTGGCGAACAACAAACTGTAGTCCACACGCTCACATGTTAGTTTCGGTTGTACAGCGGTTTTATACCCCCAATGCACGCCAGCTATGATGTCATCCTATGTGGTAAACAGTAAAACCTATTGAAGGGAGGGATTGGTTAAGGGAACATGTGTACCTATTTATCATATACACGGACACGTAATTAAACTATTGCATCAGATCAGGCCATATCTTACACTTAAAAACAGATCTCTTCTGGCATCCTCATTAATAAACTCATCATTGGGTTATTTATTGATGGGGCATCCCAAAGGAATTTGAAGCAGCTACAAACTCTGCAGAATGGATCCGTCAGGGCGGTTTTTGGCTTGGCTAGACGGGATAATGTCACCACCTTCAGGAAGAAACTTTGCTGGCTTCCGGTGAAGCAAAGAATCAGGCATAAAATGCTCTCTCTCGCCTATAAATGCCAAAATGTTAATGCGCCACACTATCTCACTAATAGATTGATGATGAAATCATCCTGTAGAGTGCTACGCTCCTCTGATACTCTCCTGCTCAACCAGCTGAGATCTTGTCTAAAACATGTCGGTGAATGCAGCTTTGAATTCAATGCTCCACGTGAATTGAACGCCTTGCCCCTGAACATTAAAACATCTCAATCAGTGTCTACCTTCAAGAAACATGTGAAGACATTTCTTTTTAATCTACCCGAATAGAATTTCTATATTATTCACTGTTGTGTCCTCTACCACTCCCCTCTCGTGGGGGGCGCTCGGAGCCCTACGGGCATGTAGAGCCTTACGATATATAAATAAATGAATAAATATAACTTTTAGTAATATCACTGGATGCCCCTTTTTTGCTTGGTACGCCTTGAACCACCTCCAAATCCATATAATACAGATTATAGCAAAATAACAGCAACGGGTAGGCCTCTGCAATATTGTATAGCATGTTGCTACATAGACCCTTTGAGTGGTTGGAATTCTCTCCCAAACTTGGACTTTCTTCTCCTTAGCAACAAATAAGCAAAATGGAAACCCAGGTGCAGAGAGCAACGTCAGTTTACTACCCACTTGCCCAGTTAATCCATCACCTCTCATCGGTCCGTCCGGCCCTAAGCCAAGGTTTCTACTTTGTAGTTGACCTCGAAGCTGTTCTCTGCTCTGGGACTTTCAAGGGAGTGTAGATACACCATTATCTTCATCTAGAGCTTAATGATTAGCCCTTGTTTCCGACTTCTGAATCACATGTGAGGAGAACACAAAAGTGTCAATTTCGTACTTCTATTTACTGCTATTTGATTTAATTGTGCTGGGTGCCATTACTCCTCTTGGCCTCTGGAGATTTGATCACTCCACCTTACATATGCTTTTCGCATCTTTGATTGTCCAATGCTTGGCACTTGCAGATGTTTTGTTCTTTGCTTACTCTAAGATAAATATGCCTTACGTACATGGCTTATCCTCTTGACTCCCTTTGTGCCTTGCAGTTATTCCTTGATGTGGCATCCTTGATCCCAGGCCAATAGACTCCTCTTTATTCCTCACACTGAACTGTTTTTCAGCGTCTCCTGTCTCTGCAGGCCTCGTCTGTCTTGAAGGTAGCTTCATTGTTTTCACCACGAGTTCGACGTCCATCTTTCCATTATGGCCGCCCTAACCACGTTATGTTTTCTTCTGCAGCAAGCCTCTATATGTCTTGTCTGCCTTGCGTTTCTGAGTATATACATTAATTTTGTCTCTACTCACTAATTCTTTGGTGCAAATGATTTCCTCGTATTGAAGTACATTTTTCTCTTATTAATTCAGTTACATCTTCATTCTTTGAGTATTTCCATATCGTATAAGTACGTTGCTATGTATTTCCTTCATGAGGTATTTTGCCCTGGCCCAGTTTCACTTATAGATCTCCCATGTCCAATGGTGTGTGCAGACATTCTTCCACCATTTCAGTGTGATGGTACATTTGATATGGTTGTCTGAGTGCATATCGTCTCTCATACTTTCGATGCAGTATTGGGATTATACCTGGTGTCCCAGATAGGGCTCTTCCCCTGTTGTTCCAGTATGAAGGAGGTGAGGGGATCTAGGGATGACATATCCGTCTGCTCCTCTACAATAGACTCCTTGCCTCTTCTCTATCCACTCTTAAGCTTTAAGCTTACTATACTACGTACTTTCACCTTTTTGCACAGTGTCTATACAAAAACCTCTGTTGCATGCCTTGCGATGCTCCTCCACCTCAGATTTTCATACCACTGTCTGTTGAAGGGCCATGCTTTCCACAGCGCATTGTTACCACTAACTACGGCAGGAGCGGCTATACAAATATAAGATAGCATACCGTAATATAACATATCTGCGGGACATCTGTATTTTGTATTGCTATACTGCATACACATTTGATACTTTCCAAAGATATTCCTGATGTTGGTGGATCGTACTTATGAGGTACTGCCGACTTGTACGGCACCAATGTCGAAACATTCCTTTGGATAACCTTACAAACGACTTGCACTTTAGAAGTTTCAATAATAGTTTTCTTTGCGCAGGATACTTATTTCTTACTGTGGATTCATATGGTCAAATAACTCTCAAAATAGCTTCTTGAAATTGCACCTCTTCTCCGATCTCTTGTTCTTCTTCCTCATTATCTTATTCTCAGGACACTCCTGGGCTTTTTACACCTTCTATAAACTCAGCCTGCTGCAGTAACTCAGTCTGCATGTTCTTTATGGGTGGTATGTAATAATACCATTACTAAAGGTGGCATTTCACCGCAACACTGCATGTGTATCAAATATAAAAAATGTCTACTGCATACTTTCCACTTTTACCATAACTCCACATTAGAACAAGAAAAAAGCCTTCTCACTCGTGACGTAGAATGGGCATTGATCAACTGCAAGAAACATTCAATGAGATACCACAAAGTGAGAGACCTTATTTTGTTACTTTGGAGGCATGGTAAAAGGAAACAGGCCATCCATAGTTACCATGAGATTCTGCATAGTTATGTATATCCACATCATATTTCAAATCAGAGTGACCGCTACCATTCCTAATGCTAGAATGCTTTGCTCAGGGCATGGTTCACTCTTGGGTGATGCCCCTGGCATGTCAAGCAGAGGCATTTGCAGCTCAACCATGTTGTCTAACCTCACACATACATGCAACACAATTAGGAGTCGATAGGGAGCTCCATCTCAGCTACCTTTGGAACATGCATCATACATGCAGGAACCTTTTTAAGAACTGTGAACAAAGAATTGTATTTGCAGTATTTATAGGTCCAGAGTACTGTGTAATTTACATTTGCACTGAATGTCAGGAATATTATAAGACTAGAGTTGACTGAAGGTAATGTCGAATTATGGTATGGTGATAAATATTATTCTTAGTTCATCAGTTCCTTATGTTACTCCCCTCCTCCCTCATGGGATCATCTGCCTCCTTGTCATAATGGGCAACACCACAAAAATAAAACAGGGAGGGGGAGGTTTTTATAGTTAGCTCAAAGTTTGATAAAATATTATAAATAAAAACGTTAAAATACTTTTGGGGTTATTATGAGTTTGGCATAAATACAGCAGTCATTCTGCCCCTGCGGCATTATCGTTACTGCCCAGATGACCAGCAGAATTACTGCTGTATTATGACCTGGCAGGTAATACTGCCAAAATCACACCAGTATTTCTGTTATGCCAATTCACCAGAGCAGTATTATTGTTACCGCAGGTAAACCAACCATTATTTCTGCTGCTGGGAAATAAATTTACCGCCGAACCAGGAAGGGCGTTGGCGGTCATCTTTAAAAACTCATTCCACTCCGTATCACCCGTTTCCTGTTGCCATCCGCTCCCCATACTCGTGGTAGCATCATGTCACAGGAGAAAAAGGCCTGCCTCCCAGAACTCCGGCTGCGAAGCCTAAGTTGACAGAGGCATTGCTCACTGCACTGGTAGGAGCAGTAGTGGAGCATTTGGAGGTGCTCTTTGGGAGCAGACAAAGGAAGACCCCTGGACAGAGGAAGACAGCCATATGGGCTGATATCATGGTAAGGGTGACGGCAGTTGGCACCATTCTCTGTGATGCTTAATACTACTGCAAGCGTTGGGATGACCTGAAGGTGAGGGTCAGCAGCCTCATTGCCAGACGCAGGAGTGAGAGTGCTGCCACAGGAGATGGCATGGTGGAACCCCTTCACTTTCATAACTTGGGAGGAGACAGCCAGCTCCATCCTCCACATGGAGGGGGGTGGGAGCATGGATGTGGGATCAGGATCCCAATGCGATGGTGGTACGTTTATCTGACCCCATATACATCCGAATGCAGTGTCCAAAAGTATGCATCCCCCAGCAGAGATGTTCAAAATGGGAATGTGAATGGGTCTGTGCTCTGTGAGTTCACACATGTGCCAGGGGATATGGGGTAATGTAGCAATGCACATGCACTTTAGGTGAAACATACATGCTAACATATGGACACACGAGCAGCACCCATGTGTGCGATGATAGTCCATGTCGGCAAGTGACGCCTCACTGCACCCACAACAACAATCCACCATGGCAGGCTAACATGAAATGTGCACATGTATGCACTGTGTACATGCATGCATTGTGTACACCCTCAACAAGCACTACCACCACCTAGCAGTAGAAGCACTTTTGGACCAATACCACCCACGCCAATCATATGACATATGCATCTCTGGAACACACACACAATTATATGATATGATAGGTTATTAATAACGTGCTTAATACCCAGAGGTTTCTAAGTGCGGATCGAACCTGTGCTGCTCCTTGTCATCTTGCTTCCAAGGCAAGCACGTTCCCGCTGAGCTATAGTCCCGAGACAATGTTGCATAAGTGTCTTGCAAGCCCGCAGACATATCTGCAAGATGACTGACAAAATGTAATTCTATTCCCAACAGGTACACAGTCCACGGACTGTGATGAGGCAGTACTCTCGACTGCAGGCACATCATACTGCCTCCACACCGCCACAAGCCAGACCCCTTGCCAGTGGGGAAGCAGCAGAGCAGAGCAGAGCAGCAACGCCACCACCACTATCACCACCTCAATCTACCACCTCAGTGGATACCCAGGACATCTGTAGGATGTAACCATTCCCACGGTGGTGCTCAGTGACCCCTCCACTGGCAAGGCAGGTGGCAGGGCCGTCACTAAGGCCACCACTGCCATGCCACAACCAGCACCTGTCACTGTACACACTGCTACCATCCCTGCTCTGGCTAGAAGTCATCAGGGTGCCAGCATACCCTCCTCAACATCAGGGGCCATACAGTCACTGGTCCATCATGGCAGGACCCATGTCGATACCACATGGGATACACACCACCTTGCTTCACCCCAGTACCTCCACACAATCCACCACCTCTGCCCATTCCCACTGTGTCAGCTGTTTGGGTGAGGCTGCATGCAATTGAGCGGCAGCAGTCACCCATCGAGGGACAAGCAGATTCAACAAATGCAAGCCATGCGTGAATGTCTGCAGGGGTGTAGCCGCAGGATGTTCGGTCACTCAGCAACGCCACATCCTCAGTGGGACAGAGAGTGTGAGAGCACACAGAGGGATTCACAGCCTGTTTGGTAAATATGAATTGGTAATTTACTCCAGTATGATGACTCATGTCCCTGTCCTGTGCGTTGCAGTCTGTCATGTGCGGGGTGTGCATTTAGATCCTCCATGTACTGGGTCTTGACAAGGCATGCAATCTACTTTTGTGGAAACCCCCGTCCCCCTCACATAGCATGTCAATTATGTTGCGAGAATAGTGTGATGGCACTTGTACTCACCCAATATCCGGGTCTCTTGCCCTCCGTGCCTCTTCACTTATCCCGGCAGCATGTTATTACACAGGACCATGGCATCATGAGTGGAACACATGCAGGCACAGCATTGTGTGATGATTAGATTGGATCACAGGTGACCTGGACATTGAAGGAGTGGTACTGCTTTCGGTTGCGGTAGACCTCATCCGATGCCTGGGGTGCCACCAACTCCAGATGGGTGCAGTCCAGTGCTGCAATGACATTGGGCATGCAGGCTAAGGCATATAAACATGTTTTCATGCTGTTCACCTGTGCCGGGTTAGTGGGTAGAGAGATGTATAGTGACACATGTTGCAGGAGTCCTTCCAGTGCCTGCATGAGCACATAAGAAAATGTGTACTGGGACATGCCATGCAGTTTTCCTACAGTGTGCTGAAATGGGCCAGTTGCCAGGAAGTGCAGGGCTGACACAAGCTTCACCAGCGGGTGTATGGCTGTTATTATGTTGATTCTGCATCCTGGATTTGGGTCAGCAGCTCAGCAATTGTCTCCCTGTTCAGCCGGTGCAGAGTGAGTAGCTGGTTGTCTGTCAGGGTACAGGGTGAGGGTCTGGCACGCGGGGCATGTCTGCTCGCCTTCAATGGAGTCTTCTCCTTCCCCTCCTCCGTCTCCTACTCTCCTTCCTGTACCCCGTGTTGACCCTCCAGACCCTACAGCTCAATGTGGAGCTGGAGAAAGTGTGTTTGGAGAAGGTGTGGACCTTATGTACCCCTCCTGAATGCAATGGGTGCAACTGTGGCCTCATATCCATCACCTGTTTGCATTTACCATCACCTTTCAGGAGGAGGCATCTCTGCTTTGTTTTTGGTGCTCTTGCTGCACAATTGTGATGGTGTGACTGCCATACCCCAGCTCGTAATATGCTGGTAATACCATTTTGGTATTGCATCAGTATTACTGTTTTTCTCTGACTTCATTACCGCCAACGGTAATACCGGCAATGGTATCACCACTGACTTGTTATTCAGTGAAAATAGCTGTAATACCAATAACCACCACCTTTACTGTATACCACCAAACTCGTGGCAGGCAGGGAGCCTTCAGTAGTAAAGAATGTTATGAGATGGGTAATGTAAAAGTAATGATGATTACCAATGTAGTCTGACATGTATTTAATTTAGAAAAGAATGTAAGCAGTCTGGGTTTTCTTTGTAGTGTTAACATATGGATATTGTTTTGGTTACACTGAGGTGAAGTCGAGTTTAGTGTTCAAGCTCCTAATCGTATGAACGATGCATAATTGATATACTACTGTGATGCATGCTGTTTTGATAAATGATTCAGTGTCTCCTCTTGTTGCACAGTCGTTCTTGCATAATACGAAATTCAATTATCTCAATGTGTCCTTCTCAGATCATGATAATCTTACATGTCCCAAGAGGATGTGCACTAATCTTGTTGTAGAAGTGTAAACTAAAGTTGCTTCTGTATAATGATATGGGATTCCTCCTATCAAGACAGTGCTCTGCCCAGTATTTTTGGAAGTTGCAGTATTTTTCATTATTACTTATTTTGGGAAGACAGCAATGTACTTTGTATGGTATACCGTTGTTTCATCGTGGGATTTTTCATCGCAGGTTTTTTCATCGCCGTTTTTTTTCTTTGAAAAAATGAAAACAGTGTTTTGGGGGGGTAACCCCCCAAAAAGAAAAAAAAAATGGATGAGTTTTTTCTAAAAGAAAATGGCGGTAGAAAAACCCGGGATGAAAAATCCTGCGATGAAACAACGTAGAACCCTTTGTATACATTTGGGCATACATTTCCTTAAAAGGGCAGTGCGTTGAGCCCTACATACAATAATTGTCATCGAGTTTTTCTCGTTAATACAAAACTCAGAGATTGGCACGTTACTTCTGGTTGATATGTTGCTTTTTTCATCAATGATGCCCATAAAGAAACGATTCTAGCACCTAGACTCTCTCTGCATGGCAAACCACCTAGAGGAAAACTGCACTGCTAATGCACAAGGTTTTGACTGAGCTAGCTGAGCACAGCTCATTGTAATATATGGCCAGTGGTGGCTGGTGATTTTTTTCAATGGAGGTACAAAAACATTTTCAATTAATATTCATGTGCAACGATGCATTGCAAGGCTGCCTCAAATAAACAAGAATGTTCATGGTGGCTTGTCCCTAAAGGTGACCATGATAGCTATGGAAATATATGCCAGTGTCCCCACGCAAGAACACTTATGTTTGGATTACCCATAATGTCAGTAAACATACTGCCTCCATCTTAATTCTACTGTTTAGTTTCTATTGTCATTTTGTACTTTTACTCATGAAATGCTAACCGCCTTGTGCTATTGTTCAGCACATAACTTTAAGTGCTCTGCAAATAAATAAATACCAATACAAATACTATAAGAAAACATGTCCTTACTGGCTACAGCAGCATTGGAAAGTATCCCTACATAAGAAACACTCATGTTGACTTTGCGCATAATGCAAGTAAACACCACTGTAAAGGGTCATGTGCATTCCGGTCCATAATCAATCTGCCATTGTTTCCATTCAAGAACTCTCATATTGGCTTTGTCCATGATGTGAGCAAAAATGTTGGGCCACTAAAAGCAAACATGTCCATGCTGGCTATAATGATATAGACCAGAATCCAAACTTAGGAGCACTGATCCCTGCTTCTAGCATTCCAATGCAGCACTAATCCTCCTTTGAATGCCTGGTCTGCAGGCTCTCTATCTCTCTTGGCCTCTCTCTCACTGTAGCCACTATCTACATGCCACCTGGCTGGCTGCCCTCTTTCTTTCTGAGTGGGCTGACCTCTCCTCCTCACTCTTTGCCTCTACCTTTCAACTTCTCCTCCTCAGAGACTAGGACATCCACCTGAATGCTACCAACCCTTCGTCAGGACTCTTCACAACCTCTGCGATTCTCTCTCTTTCTCTACTCTTCCCTCTGCCCCGACTCACTCTGCAGGGCACACCCTGGATGTTCTAATCTCCTCAGACCACCCCTTTTCTAACCCTCTCACCACTCCTCTCTCTTGGAGTGATCAATTTCTCCTTCTTCCCACCTCTCTCTCTTCCCCAATGGTCAATCCGACTCCAGCACAGCCTCCTACCTTCTCGGTCATCCGATCCATGAAGCATGTGTCAGTTGAGGCTTGTGCTGCTACTTTCTCTCCTCCTCCTGCACCTTTGGCTGACTCACACCCTGACACAGCCCTCTCTAGCCTTCATCTCTCTATCTCTAACACTCTGGATGTCCTTTCCCCTGTGGGCAGAAGGTCTTGAGGTGCTTGCAGAACCTGAGGAGATC
The DNA here is from genome assembly GCF_040938575.1 of Ambystoma mexicanum. Taxonomy (NCBI): domain Eukaryota; kingdom Metazoa; phylum Chordata; class Amphibia; order Caudata; family Ambystomatidae; genus Ambystoma; species Ambystoma mexicanum. The sequence continues at coordinate 135,867,606 of NC_090935.1, forward strand.
CAGCCCAAGGTGGAGGGAAAAGGGGAGGCTTTTCCAGATGAGTGAGCCAGCCGGGGAAAGAGAACGGTCACCCACTCTCTGCTTACAGAAGCACTTGAAAAGTAATTGTAAGGTGTAAGTCATGGACAGAAGCATGTACCATCCTCAGAGAGCTCTTGTTTGGAAATGGCAGACTGTGCTTTATAATTGCTCGGATTGAGGCATTGGCAGGCGAGCTGGTTATTCAGTGTTTTATGTTATGTGCTTCGACATTACACATATTGGTTGCAACTAATTTAGTTTAATATTTGGTTTGCACTTTAGGACTTGGAGTCCCAATTTGATATAGTAAAACATGGTAACCTGTGTGACAATTGCAATATTTACATAGGAATTTCTTGTCGGGACATTCCAGTATTTGTGTGTTTCGATCATGTCTTGGAGTGTCACCCATGATCAGTGACATTAAGAAGGGGAAAACAAGTGATGCATTCAAGAAAAATGGATTGAAACAGAGGAGGACTTTCTGACAAGATGTTTGCAGATGAGACGTCCATTATGTTTGAGAGGTTCAACTGAACGGCATTCTAGAAGAGATGGTTCTGGTCATTTAAGCTACAGCTCAAGTGGCCACTGAATGTCCATGTATGTAGGGGTATCTCTAAGAACTGTCCTTGTGTATGGTTTGGTGCTACATGTGTTATGCCCAGAACACACTGGAAAATGCAGAATAATCCAGGAAAAACAATCCCAAAAATTCCTCTGGTGCAGGATTTATAGAGAGCCAGAGTTCAGACTCTGGTGACTTCAATCCAATTAAGATGAGGGGGGCACACCAAGAGGGATATTTTTTCAGGTTCATCAATCCATGAAGAAGGCAGAGCTCATTGATGGCAACTCAGGTTTTGGTATCAAGTACTTACTCAAAAGATGTCCATTATAAACGTGCATCCCCTTGCCCCGCATTCACAATCCTAATGCCAGGAGTAGCAAGATCAGTGACAGGGGGTGTGAAGGATTACTTTCTGACAAGTGTGTAGGAGCCCTGGCTTTTTTGATTTCTCTTAAATACCATGATTTGGGTAGTTCTCTCTCACATAGGTTGGTCAGTTGATCAGACCCCTCTCTCCACAAACTCTCTTCCAAAACCATAGTTTAGACCTGTGCACTGATGAATCAGTAACCTGATTTACAGTCAGTCCCTCCCATGCCACATAGCAGGTTCAGGACAAAGGGTTCCTCTTGACAGCTACAGTGACAGCCATGTTCCGGCAGCACAGGGGTGTCATTTAGGCTATGCACCTCTGTTGGTATCCTGGTGGCTGTTCAACTGTAAATATAAGCCATGCCTGAGTTTGCAGTATAGTGGTTAGCTTCTCTTATAATGCTCCAAGCCACATCAATTTGATATCACACATGTGTCAGCCCTGCAAACCCAACTCAGTTGCTGAATATAAATGTGTATTCTCCCCAGCCAGACTGTCTCTGCTGCTGCAAGGAAGACTTTAGCCCTGGGAGTTGCCTCTCTTTGATCCTTTGTGAGGGTATGTAACACACACTCCAGTGAGACAGGCACAGCACAGGACCTGTGATTTTATTGACAACTGGGCTGAGTTAGTCCAGCCAGACCAGCTGTAGGAAGGTTCCACCATCTTGTTTCTCTTGTATTATTGCTTTACCCTGCACTTCTTTTAATACAACACACTTTGGGTGTGACGTCAGAAAGCAAAGTCCATCTGTTCAAAGAACAGGGGTTTGACCCTTAAAGCAGACTTGCTTTTATCCAATCACCTTTAGACATTTGCCTTTAAAAGAAGATTCACTTTCAAAAAAACATCTAAGGAACAAGAATACATTGGAACTCTTTTGGGAGCATTGACTTTTCAAAGCTGCCTCCACTAGGGAAGTGAAGAGTAAGTGCCAAGGCAGAGGCAAGCTCTGTTCCCTACCCATCCCCAGTGCACATTGGGTGTGCACTGCTACTGGGACAAGGCCTGCATCTCTGCCAGCCACACTGATGCACAGAATCACATCATGTGAAGGACTCCTGAAATGGCGGACAGGCCTCCTTTGCTTGGGAGCACGATAAAAAGAACCAAATCTGTCCCTGTGGCCCCAGAATATGGCTCATAGCATCCTGAGAACCACGGCAGGCAGAATCCCTGTTTTTCATTGATTCAAACCATTCAAACCACCTTTGAATAAGGCTTGCTGCATCTTGAACTCCATCCACCGTGCCTGCAAATTTGAACCAGCTTGACACTACTTCACAACTTCAGAAAGCCCATCATCTGCTCAGCTAAAATCAACTGGTCATCGCCGGAACCTGACTCAAATGGCTGCATTGTCACTCAGCAGTTTCCAAATTATTGTATCTTGCTCAATCTCGATTTGCTACTTGGACAAAATGCAAACTGGATCACAGCTTCAAACCATTGCTGTCCTGCGACTTGAACCGCTGCAGCGTCATGCATTGACCCTACCCAGCAGTTACTCTACGTCTCCAACCAGCTCAACTCCAAACTGATCCTGGTGAGCACTCCGATCTGAGGGTCACCAAACAATGCAGTCGGATCGCGCCGAGCTACAGCATTTGAACTAAGACAAAACAATCAATCCGCTGTACCCAAACTGAGCTCAATCCACTTGTACAATAAATGTGCTTCATGCTTTTGAATTGTCAAGAAGATACTTTTGACCCATAACTTCCCCATTTGTCCATTTTGGGCCCTGGATACTGGTTGGGTCACTTGTGAACCTATTTCGACAAAGACATATTATTTCAAAAGAACATTGTGGTTATTGAATTGATTTTCTCCCCTGCATTCTTGCCCAAAGTGCTGCATTCACTCTTTTCTTGCATATTCTCTGTTCTTTCCGCGGGAGTAGGTTTTGAACAGTTTTTCTTTTTTGTTTTCTTATAGATGGTGTGTTGATTAAAGTATATATATATTTTACAGACCCTTGATTTGACTTTCCTGGTTATATGTTGCTATTTGCGTCACAGCTGAATCAGAATCACATCCCACTTGAGAGTTAAGCCTTCCCTAGGGCCGTGTTACCACAAAAGGCAAAGGATGTACATCGCTTAACTGTTTCTGTTTTACCTTTATGATTAGGGTCACAGTTCGTTTGTAGAAGTGTGAGGCTGAATACGTGGCTTTACTACTACCCACCCTTGTACTCCTGCAGACAAGTCTTCACCTCGTCACAGGGGTGCCAAAGGAAGTGCAAAGGTTAGCAACTGCAACCGTTCTCAACCCCTAAATGATATCCCAGGTAAAACCATGTGAGTATCTTTTTATTACTTTGTTTTCAAAAGAAATTATACAATACAAAAAGGAATGGTTTGTGATTTCATCCAGTCATGTTTCAGCTGACTACCAGTCACACCTGCGCTACCAGTCTGTGCATGTCATGCATGCTTTCAGAGAGGATTGGTGGACATGAATCACATAGGTGGAGATGGTGCGGCCAACCTGCCCTGACTCCATTTGAGTCCCAAGTTCTGAGCCTATCGCAGAAAATGACTATACACCAATTGAAACCCGGTACACCCAATAATAGCAGTGAATGATGCTGTACTATGTGCTTAACCCCAGATCATATATTCCTCGTTTCCACTCAGCCTCATTATTGAGAGCCCCTCAACCACAAACCATGTTACATGCTCTGAGAGGCACTTATCTCACTCATTGCAAACAGACTTGATCTGAAGCTCTTTTCAGCCAGAATGGAGATGGAAATTAAACAAATGATGTGTCATTTTAGGGTCTAACAAAACTTACATTGACCATTGGTTCTGGGTTATGAAAGACCTAATTAAATTGTGTTACAATTTGTAAATTAAATTCTTAATCCTGAGGTGGAAGGCCGACATTTAAAAAGAAAATGTTAAACACCCTCCTAGCCCCATGTATAAGGATGGTATGGTTAATGTTTGCACCAAGGGAAACATTGTTAACAGATCAGTGGGGATTTGCCCTTACCACACAAGACTTGCAATTTGATTTTAAAACTATATTTTTCAAGAACTACAATCAAGCTCCATTTAGCAGCTGCCATGACAGTTTGGGGAGCCTTCATCTTTCAGGGTAAAGACCAGCTAAATTGTGGGGTCCATGATATTATATTGTTACATTATCGAATGCTAATAAAGCAGAGCCGACGCCCCAAGGGTTAACCGGTCACTGATTACAATGCATACTTCCTGAATTCTTTTAGGGAACCCTTTTTTTTTAAATTTCAGTTTTATTGGTTTTTACAGGTAAAACAGTGACATCTCTTCAATGCAAGCATGTGCGCGGAAAGAGAACATATAGTCTTAATACAAAAGAAGCCATATAAACGTGTGGCATGTGATATGCTGGTAACAACAAAAGGAGAACTTCGCAAATATCAATCACCCCCCCCTTTCATTTGCGTCCCAGATGCGAACAGGGACGTTTCTTCTGTTACTTATTAAAGTTCTTTACAGAGTTCGGATGACAACAGTAGGCACGAGTGTCCAAGGGAAATGAGAACAACATGTTATTCATACAGGCACCAGATAATTCTGTGAGATCATACTAAGGCATTACACACATCAATTTTCAAGTAATATATTGTGCATGGAAGGCAGCCCATTCGGTTTCCACCGATGTACTATATCCGTGCAGAGCAGCGGTCAAACTCTCCATTCTGAAGATGTTTCGTGCGACATTCACCCATTCCATCTTAGTGGGGAGGGATGGTCTTTTCCATGCCATTGTGAGGCAAGCTCTTGCAGCCATCAGCAAACCCAGGATCATCTTAGGTGCCTTTAGGATCATTTCGTCTTCTTCAATTAAGCCAAAGAGGACCCGTATGGGATGTTTTTCTCTGTCCTCATCATCTAGATCTTTTAACCAACTGTGGACTTCATCCCAATATGCCTGCACCTTGTTACAGCCCCACCACATGTGCCAATAGTTTGCGTCTTGGCCACAGCCCCTCCAGCATTGTGGGTTGACCCCTTGATACATTTTAGCAAGTCTGAGCGGGTCGTACTGCCATCTGTGGAGGGGTTTGAGCGCATGAAGTTTATATTGACATGATATTGATGATTTAGCTGTCTGCCTGAACATGCGCAGCCACAACTCGTCGTGTAGGGGTCTGCGTGGGTCTGTTTCCCACTTGATCCTCAGTTTGGTTGAGGGGGCTATATTGGTTGTTATCAGTGCGTTATACATGGCGCTTATCAAACCTCTGGAGCCCATCCAGGTGTCCAGAATTTTTTCAAAGGGCGTAAGGTCTCTCTGCAGCTGGTCTTTCCACTTTTCTCGTGACATTACCCCTTTTAGTTTTAAGTATTGGAAAACTGATAGAGGACCTATATTGAGCGCCTCCTCGAGTTCTTGTATGGTTATGAAAGCCTTGTTTCTCCACAATTGGCCTGCCCGCTCTAGGCCGGCTTCGTACCAAGACTGGTAGCTTAGTGGTTCGGATATGTCATCGCATATTCCCGGGACCCAAAGATGTCCCAGGGGAGAGGGCCAGGTTGTAATCCCTTTCATGTCCCTATTTGGTTTCAGGATTGACCGGATGGTCCCGAGTATCGGGTGATTTCTGATACTGTTTCGCAGTTGTGGTCCAGGTACCCATATCCATTCGCCAACAGTATACAGACGAAGGTGAAAATTGTCCAAAGCTATCCAATGTGAATCCGTCTGTTGTCTCAGGTGAGGGATCAATATTCGCAGCTAAGCCGCTCTGTAGTATGATTCTAAGTTCGGAAGGCCCACTCCCGCATCATCTTTCTTGAGATACAGAAGGGATTTGGGGGCTCTCGGTTTTTTACCTTGCCAAAGAAAAGCCAACAGGGACTTCGTCACTTCAGTGAAGAATTCTTTAGGCATTTTTATAGGCAGCATCTGAAACAGGTATAGGATCTTCGGGAGAATTACCATTTTAATGGCGTTTAGGCGTCCCATCCATGAGATTGTGAGTTTGGCCCAATTTTTCATATCGTTTTGCAATGTTAGTGACATGGGCGGGAAGTTAGCTTGGTACAAAGTATAGAGATCTCGGGTGACGTTGATGCCCAAGTATCGTAGGGTGGTCAGGCTCACTTTCATTCCTAGTGGGGCGAATCTTTTCACTTCATCGTCTCTGCTCTTGTCAAGCGGGAGCAGGATAGATTTCCCAGTGTTGATTTTCAAGCCTGCCATCTGTCCATATTCTTCTATAATATTTAGAGCTGCCGGGATAGATTCGAGCGGGTAGGTGAGATGAAGCAATATATCGTCGGCATAGAGACCCAACTTATATTCCTTGTCTCCGACTCTGATCCCTCGGACCCCGGTGTCTTGTCTCAGCCGTTGCGCCAAAGGTTCGAGGGAGAGGACAAACAGGATGGCTGACAATGGGCAACCCTGTCTCATTCCCCTTTCCAGGGGGAACCATCTAGAATAGCCACCATTGACAGAGACAGATGTTTGCGAGGATGAATACAAAGCTTTTATGGCAAGGCGGAGCCTCGGGCCAAGTCCCACCTCGATGGGTACCTTTTCTAGAAAGTCCCAGTCCACCCTGTCAAAGGCCTTCTCGGCGTCCAGTGACAGGAGGGTGGGGTCTCCTGGCATGTGCCGTGCTTCGTGTATCAGGTGGAGTGTTTTCCTCATGGTGTCTGCTCCTTGTCTTTGGATCACAAAGCCAACCTGATCCGGATTCACCAGTCGCGGCAAGTGGACTTCCATTCGGGCTGCTATGGCCCTTGCGTATATTTTGGCGTCTATATTCAAAAGCGATATGGGACGATATGATTCACATAATTACGGGTCTCTGCCTTCTTTTGGAATAACCGTTAGCAGTGCTTGTGCGGAGGAGGGGGGGACTTTGCCTGTTTCAAATATTTTGTTAAAGAGCGTTGTTAAGAAGGGGACAATGTGCGCAGTGAATGATTTATAGAAGCCAGGGGTGAATCCATCGTCTCCTGGAGACTTCCCTGCTTTGAGTCTCTTGATAGCGTCGGCGATTTCTTCTTCGCTAACAGGGACATCGAGCGCCTCAGATTCAGCACGTGACAGCGATGGTAGTTTGACTCCTTTGAGATAATCTTCTATGGCACCCGACGGAGATGGCGGGTCACAAGTGTATAGGTCTTCGTAGAAAAAGGCGAACGCCTCCTGAATTCCTTGGGGTGAGGTTTCGATGGTGTCTAGGAGTGTGCCGTCCCTTCTCTCTATTACATTTACCCACCTCTCAGCTCTCTGTGTGCGTAATCTTGCTGCTAGAAGAGCATCAGCCTTGTCGCCTTTTTCGTAAAATTTTTGCTTTAAATATTGTAGGGTTTGGGTGATTTTGCCGACTTCTAATATTTTTAGTTCTTCTCTGAGTTCCCTGGCTTCATTGATGTATTTCGCTCTTTCTTGTGGGTTTCATTGTGCCAGTTTCTCTACTGCGCTCAATTTCTGCCTGATATTTTCTTCGATCAAGGTTCGCTCTCTCTTTTTGCGGGCCCCCTCTCTAATAAGAATACCTCTCCATGTTGCTTTTGCTGCCTCCCATACCGAAGTCTTTGAAATCTCCCCAGAGTCATTGGAGACGAAGAATTGTTTGATTTCGTTTTCAAATTCATCTCTGAACGCTGTGTCTTTCCACAGAGAATCGTTGCACCTCCATTTTGTGTTCTGGGGGATTTGTGTCGCCCATCGTATCTCTGTCAATACCATATCGTGATCTGACCACGAGATCGGACATATTTCTGCAGCAGCGGTTTCTCGTAGTAGGTTTTCGGACAGGAACACGTAATCAATTCGTGTGAGGGTTCAATGAGGAATAGAGCGGAAGGTGAAGCCGCTGTCTGTGGGGTGGAGATGATGCCAACTGTCAATTAGCCCAAATGTCGAGAGCGCTACTTTCAAATCAGTGTCCTCAGCCGGGCGTGGTGGTTTAGGTGTGTTTGTCTCACTTTGTCTGTCTAGGGCGGGGTCCATCCACATATTGAAGTCTCCTCCAAGGATCGTTTGCCCCTTTGCCATATTAAGCACTTTTTCAATTGCTTTGTGGAGAAACCTCTTTTGACCCTGATTGGGAGCATATAACATGGCCAGCGTGACTGACTCGATCTGAATGAGTCCTATAATGATTGCCATTCTTCCCTCTGTGTCCACCCACAAGCTTTGGACAAATTACTATCCCCACTCCTGCCTTTTTTGTTATACCGGAGCTCCATAGGGTGTAGCCAATAGGTCTACCTGGGATTGCCCTCTCTTGCCCTTTCATGTAATGTGTCTCTTGGATGAATAAGATGTCAATCTTGGAGCGCTTAAATTCTCTTGCAACCAAGGAACGCTTCGTAGGGGAGTTTAGGCCTTTAACATTCAGTGTGCCTATGCGTAGATGATCCATGTTATGTGTGGCTGCCATCAGGGCTTACTGAAGAAGATTTAGCTATTCTCTGTGCCTGTCGTGTTGAGTTTGTGGATTCTCGTAGCCATGTGGTCGAAATGTGCTCCTTGTCACATTGAGGGAGTGCTCTTAGGTCGACAAATGTTTGCAAATGTATCCTGCGTTCTGTAAAAGGAACCTGTAAAAGTCCAACTTTTCTACCCCAAACCACCACCCTCCCACCATGAACAAAGTGTCCCGTTGTAGGGTCACCCCTAAACATTCCCTCCCTTGGCGTCCGATGCAGTTGGTTTGACATCACCCAACTGTTATCGAACCACCAGTGTGAACCGCACAACAATCGGTCCGTACTCAATAAGAACACATCATAACTTAAACTTTCGAGCCCCCCTATCGAGTCATTCGATGCCTGAGGGAAAGAGGCCTTCTCCATTACCGGCTAACAGAATCTCGAAAATGGCCCTCCCTGCCCAGGTCTTTTCGATATCTTAATCATTTAACCCCCTTTGATCCCACCCTGTACCTCAGTTCGCATGACACCGCCCACCGACCTCTTACTTGGGTCCAGTTTGGGAGTCAGTGTAGTAAAGGTGTCACCCAGTTCGCTTCTGTCGTTCGAGTTGTCTCTTCATAGTGGGTGTTCAAGATAGTGGAGAAGTCAATGTTCCATGTCTGATGAGGCGTTCATTCTCCTAAATTTCCTGGAACCCTGCATTCTCCGTCTTCGAGGGCCTTTAGTTTGCCAAATTTCTTCAGGATTCTTTTTTGTCGGGATGGGAGTTCCATCCGTCTGGGGGTCTAGTAATTCAGTGATGGTATTGGAAATGTCTCTTTCTGCTGTGAGTTTCATCTTCGTGCCATCCCATTCGAACGCTAGTGAGAATGGGTAGCCCCACCGATATCTGGAACATTTCTCTTTGAGAAACTTGGTAATTGGTTGGCATTTCCTTCGCAGCGCTAGTGTAAGGGAGGACAGGTCCTGAAAAATGGTGATGCGTGACCCCTCCAGGGAAATCTGTGGTGCAAGCCTGACTTTGTCTAGAATCCGGGCTCTGTCTGCGTAATTGTGGAACCGGGCCAGGATGGACCTCGGGCTACCCGGTTTTCCTCCAGCTCTGTGGATCCTGTCAATTTTGGGTGCATCTATTCCATCGTCTTCAAACAGGAGTTTCAGAATGTCATGTAGGGTTTGTTTGAGGTGTGTCTCTGATTCTCGGTCCACTTCCGGAACACCGAAGACACGTATGTTGTTCCGACGCTCTCTATTTTCTAAATCATCAACTTTTAGCCGGAGTTCCTCCTCTCTGCCCTCAATTTCCATAAGGCGGTGATCAACCTGCATTTCAAGGATGCCTGAGGAGGTCTGGTTATGCTCAACCTCCTCAATTCTTTCTTCCATCTTGTCGATTCTGCTTGTGATCTTGTCGATCTTATTGGCTATGTCTGCTCTCATCCCTTTCATTTCCGAAAGGAGGTCAGCGATGTCACCCCTGGTCAGTGCCGCCTCTGGATTTTTGGAGGCCATGATGGAGGGTTCGCGCAGGGGCGGTGCTTCTGGGACCTGATTATAATGAAATGTGGCCAATTTCTGTGTAAAGTCCAGAGATCTAAAGTAGGCCTGTGATCCGTTAGGCAGGGTCCCAGGGAACCCTTTTTTTAAACATTTATTTGGATTTGTATAGCTCGCAACAGCTTGAGAGCATCGTGGCGCTTGTTACAGTGAGGGGTGACAAATAGTTGCATATGCAGTACAGAGAAGTCATAACTTAGTTACATGGATATCAGGAATACATCTTAGTTTTATATAGTAAAAACAGGCAAACATGCTATAATCATAGAAGAACAGATAATGTGTAGCGCAGGTTGAAGAGGGTGGGAGAGGAGACCCAGAGGGATAAGCAGGAGTTTAATTAAAGAGGGTAGTTTTCAGCTTTTTACGAAAAGCATGGAGGGAGGTTTCTGCTCTGAGTGCAGAGGGGAGCGTATTCCTTAACTTGGTGGCTAAATATGGGAAGCCTATTCCTCCAGCTTTAGCTCTGTAGTTGCGCGGGATGGTGAGCTGGTTGGCGTAGCAGGTTCTTGTAGGCCTAGTTGAGGTGGATCTCGGTAGCGTGTCTGAGAGGTAGGATGGGGCAGTGAAATGGATGAATTTGTGAGTAGTGGTAAGGATTTTAAATGTGATGCTGTCTTTGACTGGGAGCCAGTGGGTGGATTGTCTTGCTTGTGTGATGTGATCTCTTTTTAGTGTACTTAGTGCTGCTCTTAGTGTGTTATTTTGTGTGATTTGGAGCCTATTTATTCTTTTTGTGGAGGAGCCAGCAAGCAGAGCATTACAATAGTCAAGCTTAGCTCCTATGGTCGCTCTAGCTATAGAGAGGCAGTTGTACTTCGTTAAGAAGGGTTTAATGGCATTGATGAGTTTGGTGTTTAGGGCGTGGGCAGAGACTATGGTGCTGACTTGCTTGTTCAGGGACAATGTGACATCTATATGGACCGTTAATGTCTTAACAGATGAGAGCACTGGGATGATACAGTTGTCAATATTGAAATTGGCATAGTGAGAGTCTAGATTGGCTAGGGTGGATTTTTGGCCAAGAATGAGAATCTCAGTCTTGTCCCCGTTGAGGCAGAGTCCATTGGTGGCCATCCACTCTTGTATAGTGGCGTAGATGTGTTGAAGAGTGGTAGCATCTTGTGAGTATGAACCGGATAGAGGAAGGAGCACTTGGGTGTCGTCCGCATAGTTTGTGTATGCGATCCCAAGTGCATCCAGTTTATCAAAAAGAGGCTTAGTGAAAAGATTGTACAGCGTAGGTGCAGTACAAGATCCCTGAGGGACGCCACAGTGAATAATGATGGGCGCTGCATTTGCTGTGTTAGAAAAAACTTTAATCGCTCTCCCCTCTAAGAAGGAGGTGATCCAAGTAGCTGCATGCTCAGAAAAGTGAGCATCCTGTGTGAGGTGTGTGGTGAGGATTTTGTGATCTACGAGATCGAATGCCGCAGATAGGTCCAGAAGGAGGAGGAGGGCGGGCTTGCCATTGTCAAGGATTTGTGTTATTTGATTTTTGAGGTCTAACAGGGCGGTTTCCGTTCCGTGTCCTTTGCGGAATCCTGCCTGCCTTTTTCCTAGGATGGAGTTAGTTTCTAGATAAAGTTGAATCTGGATGTGGGCGGCTTTGTCTAGTAATTTGAGAAGACGGTTGTTATGGGCAGATAGTTATTCGGCTGGGAAGGGTCCAGTGTAGGCTTTTTTAAAAGGGGGCACACCCAGGTCTCCTTAAGGCTGTCAGAGACAGTGCCTGTTTTAAATGAAGAGTTGATTAACGCGGTAAGGTGAGGGGTCAGTGACTCAGCACAATCGTTAATAATGTTGGGTGGCATACATCGGCCTTACATTGCGATGTTTTGAGATGTTTAAGAATGTCTATGACTTCTGCTTCAGAGATGTCTTTAAATGCGAATTTGGGCAAGTTGATAGTTTTGTTGTTATGGAAAGGACAACACAGGTTGGCTTTTGTTCATGGTTTGGTAATATTTCAGAATTTTGTTTTGTAGCATGTCTATTTTGTTTAGCATAGCGGCTCGTATGCTGTTACACCATGCTTCATCTTTAATAATTTCATCAGTGGAGATCGGAGGGACTGTGAGTTCATTAAAGATAGTGAAGAGTTCTTTGGATTGGGAGTTGGCTTGGGATATTCGGCTATTGTAGGATTCAGATTTAGCCATAAAGATGGCTTCTTTGTACTTTTTGGCTACCCTAATGTCTTCAAAAGTGGTATGAACCTTATATGGTCCTTTTACTTCCTGAGAATATGTACAATATAATTCCACAAAACTAAAGCTTTTCTAAAAAAAGTTAGGGCAACCACAATATCCTCATATTTTAAAATGGGTTCAAGAAATGACCATAAACTGTAAGCCTTCTGACCAGAAGGTCTAGTTTGGCTTATACTCAAAACCTTCTCACCAGTTAAAATATGTAAGTAAATATGGCCATGAAAAAAGCCATATGTTCTCGAAATTATATCATTCTGGCACCGGTAACTAATGAAGTTCTTTCAATGTTATGATATTATGTGATATTTTATTTGTATCACGTTCATACACAAGTGTTTCAGAGCACAATATGTTGATTGCATGTTGATCGATATGTTTATCGATATGTTGTTCAATATGTTGATCATTATGTTGTTCGATATGTTGTTCAAATGTTGATAAGGAAGGTTTGCTAGGAGGAAGGTTCTACACAATCCAGCAATGATGTTTTCAATTCTTTGAAGCCTGAGAATCAAATATCAATGAACATCAGCTACCTTTTCTCTGTACAGAAATGTAAAGAGGTGTAGACATTTTTGTAGTTGATAAATCTTCCAGATGCAAGTCCCCAAGAATGTATTAATATGGCCTAACTTAGTTGGTGGTCCAAAGTGGTGGAAGGAGAAGGGGGAGGGCCAACATGCAGGGTTCCAAGTGAAAGTAATTTGGCCAAAGAGCAAAATCTTTGTATTACTTGAATGACATTTCAAATGCTCCACATTCATCCACTGGCTAACGGCCACCATACCTAACACAAAGTTGGACATGGCAGTAGATGCCACTCCAACTAGGTGTAACAGGATATGAGTATTGTAGGCAGCATGACACGCTGTATGAATGAAAGGTTTAGCAATTGGCTGTAAATAAATATTAAATAATAAGGGAGATATCGTAGCTCCTTGTGGCATACTACACAGCACTATGATGGAGGATGATGTATATGTCTCTAAGCTCAGTGACTGAAATGAGAGAGCTTTGAATTAATGACAATAAAAGAAATTACAGTGCAAAAGGGTGAAAAAGACCCAAGAGGATACAGTGGCTGATGGTCTTAAAGAGGTCAGCAGTAGATCTAGCAAGAACAACAATTCAACATACTCCCATCAGCCAGCCTACGTTATAGCCTGTTTATGATCCAATATATTGGCAAATCTGACAGAATGTATTGGTTAACATGCCAAACTTACCAATGAAAGGGAGTCTGGAAATGGGCAAGTAGGGTCTAAATCTTTTTTTTTTTTTGTAGTGGGAAAACTAGCGCTTGCTTCTTGGGGAATGGTATCCTTCCAGAAGCCAATCTCCAGAAGCCAATAAGGAATTGGTTTATGAGATGATCTGCAGAAGAGGAGAAATGGATCTATTCATGTTGGGGAAAGGTCTTCGGATGAACCTTAAGGTATAGCATTTGAAATCAGATTCACAGTTTTCGAGTCTTTTACAAAGGAGAAGGAATTAGGATCCAAGGGATAATTAGCACTATCTAGCAGGGACTAACCATGTCATGATCAGGAACAGGAAAATTAAGAAGAATGTCAGCTTCTAAGTTTTCTACTTGTTTGGAAAAAAGCAATGCAATTCTCTCACAAATCTGTAAAGGGGGATTAAACTCTTGGATGTAAAAAAAAAATGTACATTTATGTTAATGAAATACCTTACACATGCCTTTAGTTACACTGTCAGAAGAGAAGAACCCACTGGAAATATCTGACTTTTTTGCATTTAAAATGTTTTGTTTCCAAATTCGAGATTTACATTGCACTACAAAAAGATCCCTTTCATGACTAGTTCTGTGTCATTTGCATTCTGCTGGTTGAGAGTTAAAGCTTTCTTACTTCATGGTTAAAGGTTCCCAAGATAATTTGATTGTATTTCATTGGGGCAAGAGAGTAACACTTGCTAATATAGTTTGGTGCTGAAATCAAATGTTGTTCTGGTAAAATAGGAAAGTACAACATGAATTCCTCTATGGTTATTCCAAGAAGAGGACTGCATTACACAGACGAAAATTGGGAGGGAGATGAGAAATCTCATCAAGCATATGCCCGTGCTGATGATGAGTGGGTATCTGGGAATAACCTAGACTGCCAGGCATACCAAACAAGGCTACTGCTGTATGTAGATGTCTAAGTAGTAGCCAGTATTTAAAGTCACCAATAATGCAAATATGTTTAGCACAGAGCATTGAATTAAAAATATAGACATCCAGAAACATAAAATGTAGTGTCAATATTTAAGCAATATGACACGAGCGGCGGGGGCATTACCGACTCAGGTAATGCCCCGGGGCCCATAGTTATAGGCCCGAACGAAGCGAGAACACAAGTGTTCCCAGCGCGTCCGCTCCCAAAAAAAAAAGAAGCAGATGGTAAGTGGGGTTGGGAGGGCGGGAGGGAGGGGAGAAAAAAAAAATGTACCTTCGTCCCTGCCAGGGGACGATGGAAGCCTCCAGCTATGTGGAGGCACAGAGTCTCCACACTGCTGGAGGCTGCCATCGCCCCCACCAGGGACGCAGGAGCAAGAAGGTAAGTGGGGTGGGGTAGGGAGGAGGTTGGGAAGGTGAAAAAAAAAAGCTTACCCGAGTCCCCAGCGGGGGCGGAGGCAGCCTCTCAGCCGTGGGGAGGCTTGGAGCGGGGATGGCCCCGCTTCTAGCCTCCTCATTGGCTGAGGGGCTGCCACTCCCCCCCGCCGAGGACAAGGCAGCTGGAATCCCGGCCGAGAATCAAAAGATTCTCGGCCGGGTAAGGACCCGGCGAGAGCCAATCAGAATGCGTGTTGCATTCTGCTTGACTCTCGCCGGGTACTAATATAGCTTACAGACTGAGCAGGTGTCATTATTGCTGGATAATGACTTACCACCTAGTTATGGTCGAAAGCAAAATGGAGGACCATTGGTTGGGGAATGGTCATTTTTCTAAGTGATAAATTCTCCTCCAGGGGTCTACAAGGCTATTAGCAACACATGTGTTGGAGTTTTTGTGGTGAATTAAAAAACATTAGTTTAATATTGAGTAAAGTACATAGACAAACTGATATAGAAAATTAAAAGTGATTATATTTGGAAGTAATAAACGTGGCATAAAAGATGCCAAAGATCCTGAGCACGGGAGGAAAACCGAACATTTTTAGAAATATGTATCATCGGACTCAGGCTCAACATCAGCAACTGATCAGCAACCTGCTGTGCTCGATCAATGTGCAATGACGTGGGATATGGACATATATGAAGAATATGCAACAGATTACCAGAGAATGTGATGCAACAAGCCAATAAACGGGCCAGGAAGTTGGGCTATCACGAACCAGCCAATTTAAATTGAGACAAGAAACAAATAGACACTTTAAAAAAAAAGAAAAACGGAGACCTGAGACATGGCACTCTCTGTGACCAAGTGATGAGTACCAGAAAATAAGCACATTCCCCAACAAATTCTCAATGCTACTATTCACATATACATCCAACAATCTGTGTAAATACTTTTAAACATCAGTCAATAAAGTTATAAAGGCTTATGTGTCATAAGTTTGACGTTTTATTTTCCCTAATCACAAGGTGCGCTTGCCGACACGTGTTTCGACCCGTAGGTCCTTATCAAGGCAAACCATAGGCTAAGTTTAAATGTATCCCTGTGGCTCCAATGCTTCTCCTCGTTTGGATCGTCAAAGTGTTTTTTTTCTAAGAGTCTTCTATATCCTCAATTTTCCCTGAATTTGCCACCACTAAAATATAGTATCCTAGTACAATGACCAGAGCATGTGACTCACCAAGCCAATCAGTGCGACACAAAGTTCAGCTACTAAGAGGCTGCAATTTAAAAACGAGAAAGGGCATGCAAATATAAAGAAATACAAATAAGAAAAAAAGGGTGATCACCAAGATGATGGGAGGCAACGGGTAATGAATGGCGCCCAAAGGTGTGGTCACTGTAGAGGGTGTGGGAAGAACGGACATTTACAAGCAAAGAGCTGCCTCTGTAGGCGCCAGAAATCCAGCAGCTCTAGCTTGCACAAAATGTCAGCTTCACAACAATACAATGGGCCTCATTATGACCCTGCTGGTCACTGTAACAACGGTGCCGGTGAGCTAACGGCACCGTTGTTACCGGACCGGCAGAGTACAAGTTTGCGGCCGGGATGCCCTTGTGCCCGCCAGGTCTGACCTGGTGGGCGAAACGGCACATTAACGGTGCCGGTGCGTCCGTCCACACCATTACCATTGATTCCAATGGGAGTCGAATGGTAATTGGGAATGTCTTTTTTCTTTTTTATGCACCTGGCTGTAGGGTCTGCCGGGGCTTTGGAAAAAATTACTCTGGTGGCAGCCGTGCAGTATTTACCGGCACGGCTACTGCCGGACTCATAATGAAGTCCAATGAGCCAATGAGAGCACATTTCGGCATTACATAGCTGCTGATTGACACTATGGTGCAGGAGGTCTCGGAGAGAGAGATAGCACTCGAAAAGCGAGCCTAAAAATTATTCTGGTTGCATTGGTCAAAGCGGCTACTGCTCGAAGCTGTTTATTAACTTCCAAACATGAAACGGAAATTAATAGAGTTCCTCCAAATCAGAGAATTACTCAAACATTTACATATTAATTAAATCTATCAGTGGCTGTGGAACTTCATCAGTCAAAAACATAATAACAATCACCTTAGTGCATTAAAATACACCGCATTTGCTGGCTTTTGAGGAAATATGTCCATTGAAATGCTGGGGACAAGTCCCTGAGTCATTTCCTGGAGCGTTCTCATTTATTTTTCTATTAGATCCTATTTCCCTGGGTTCACTTTTAAATGCACGCATTAGTATGCAAAATATGAAACTTCGTATTTTATAGAATGTTTCACAGGTTAGTGTGTGCAATGACATTTCTATTACATACTTTGAAAGTCAGTCTGACACCCCAAACGTGCTTCCGTAATGCAATCTCCCCAATGCAAATGAAGAACCTGCAAATCTGCGAAAGCCACTTTTCTGTGTCCATAGGTGTAGCAATATATTTGGTTGTCTTTTTGGTACACATGCCATGCTCATTGGGCCTATAGTGATAGAAATCAAATATTTATTTATTTTTACATTTGTAAAGCACACTAAGGCGCTGTCACAACCAGTTACGCTTAAATCTTAAACGGTGGGGGGGGGGGTTGAACAGGGGAAACAGTGGACGAATGCACAGGATCAGGCAGGGGGTGAGACCGTCAGAACAAACTTAGTTGAAAAGCCATGTTTTCAGTGTTCTCCTGAACACGTAGTGCGACTGTTCTGCTCCCAGGGGCAGCGGGCGTACATTCCAATGTCTACCAGCTGCTCTGGATTTTTTTTTAATTTAGGAAGCAGAAGCTTGTTCGTGTATGCTGATCTGATTGGCCTGCCTGACTGGGCTTTGTTGATCTTCTGGGAGAGGTAGGGTGGGGCTGTGTCGGAAGAGGCAACTGTGCGTGATGGAAAGTGACTTGTAAATGATCTTCTCACGAACTGCGAGCCAGTGGACCTTTTTCCTGGCACCAGAGATGTGTTCTCTTTGGATATCGCAAGGGCAGCTCAGATGGCATTGTTCTGGATCACCTGCATCTTACCGATCTTGTGTTGCGAGGTGCCTGCAAACAGGGCATTTGATATGATATGGCATTTAGAACGTGCCCATACACAAATGTTTCAAGGCGAGACAAGAGAAGGGAGGGGAACAGAGGGAGGACAAAGACAACAATCCTACTAGGCCAGGTGACATTCAGATCGCACAGGTGCAGGGGAGGGGGGAAGGGGGAAAGTGCGGGAGGGGAGGGGACAGTGCAGTACATGGGATTCATAAAATAATTAAAAGCAATGAGTAAAAAGTGCCGCCAGCTGGTGGCAAGTGCAAGGGTAAGTGCAGACATCAGGTGTCAAGTGGTGGTAGGGGACTGCAGGGATACAGAAAACAGTCCACAAGTGCGGGAATTGCCATGGAGGCAGTGCAGGTGTGCAAATGGCGGGGAGGGGACCTGGGCCGGAGATCAGAGGGTGACCAGCTAACCAGTGCAGTTTCAGCCAGGAATTCAACAGGGTTGAGGGGGATAGAAAGCAGAAGCAAAGAGGAAGGTTTAGAGGTGCTTCCGGAACCGAAGATGGTTCTCCTCAAGTTTCAGGGAGGCAGGGAGGCTGTTCCAGAGAGAGGCTCCAGCCGAAGAGAGGGATCTACCATCAACTCATTGCTTGGAGAAGCGACTGACCCTGAGGGAGTTGGAGGTGGATGAGCGAAGAGCTCTATAGGGAAGATATTTAGCGAGTTGGAGGTATTGAGGTCCCAGGCCCAGAAGATCTTGTGGACAATGCAGAGGGTTTTGAACTTAATCCTCGCAGCCACTGGGACCCAGTGCAGAGATTTTAGTCCTGGAGACATACGATCCCTGGGCTTGAGGCCAAGGACAAGTGTCAGAGTCCTGTTTTGGCTGAGTTGCAGAGGGCGGAGAGTAGAAGCAGGCAGACTGAGAAAGAGGCTGTTGCAGCAGTCAAGCCTAGAGAAAACCAGAGCTCTGGAGACAGTGAGCTTCTGGGGGAATGGAAGGAAAGGAAGAATACCTCTGAGGAGGTGCAGCTGGTAGTGTGACTTCTTAGAGACATCCGAGATGTGACAAGAGAAGGAAACTGTGGAGTCGAAGATGACCCTAAGGTATTTAGCCTCTCCAAATGCAATACCAGCTCTCTGTCTGCACAAGAAGAGAGCTCACATGCAAGCATGCATCTCTGTGGCATCTAACAATTCGGCCAAACACTTTAAGATCTCCAAAGAGCTGGCCAATCCTGCTGCAGTCTCTACCTCTCCTGTCTGCTCCCAGGCCCTCTGCACGTGCCTGGCTTCTCACTTCATCTTAAAAACTCAGGACATCCTGTCCACTCTCTCTTCCTGCCCCCCTCCTCCCTCTACTCACTGCACATCTTCTGACCCTTCTGCGGCCACCTCTCCTCCCTCCTTCTCTGCCTTTCCACTGTTCTCCCCTGACAAGGTTTCTAGACAAGTCCGATCTATGAAAGTCTTCTCAAAACAGGTTCACCACTGTTCCTCCAAAACCCTCAAGGACCACATTGACACCCTGGCTTCTGCTCTGGCTGATTTCAGCAACCACTCCTTCGCCACTGGAGTCTTTCCCTCCCCCCTGAAGCACTCCATTGAGCACCCTCTTCTTGAGAAACACTCTGCCGACTCTTCCTGCCCGGCTAATTATCATCCAATCTCCATCACTCCCTTCCTGGGCTAACGCCTGGACAAGCTTGCCATCTCTCAGTGTAACCTTCACACTGAATCTGTTGGTCATCTCCATGACCATCTGTCTGGCTTCAGATCTGCCAGAAGGACGGAAACTGCTCTCCTGAACATCATTGAAGACCTGCTCTCCAACCTCGACTCCAGCAAAACAGAAAGGTGATGGCTGGAAGGTTTTGAATTAATCATAACCACGGGCAAAGCTATGGGCAACCCTCCAGACCATCGTTTTTCAGCCTGCCAAGCCATTACAGAAAGGGAAAAACCATATGCAAATCAGGCTTGGTCCTACCACAAAAAGGGCAGTCCAGCCCAAACTGCTAGGTCACATCCCTTCTCCAACCTCGACTCCAACACCCCCTGTGTCTTCATCTTACTTGATCTTTCTTCTGCCTTTGACATGGTCAACCATGCTATTCATGCTCAACTGTCTTTGTGATAATCTGGCTATCGCCCATCAGGCCCCGGCTTATCTGATTCCTTTCCTCTCCGATCGACTCTACCAGGTCCAACTTGGGTCCTTCCTCTCCTCTATCTCTATCTCTACTTGTGGTCTAACCTCTCTCCCTAGCTGTTCAACCAATAACTGCCACTTCTTGCCAACCGCATTGCTGCTCTCTGCCCCATCTTTCAGTGCTATGCAGATGACACCCAACTCATTTTCAGGCTCCCCATTGCCACTTCTTCTCCTTCTCTCATTTCAGACTATCAATGATCTCTGCCTTAATGCCAGTAAGGCCGAGATTCTCCTTATTGGCACACCTGCTCCCTCCTTCCCTGTCACTCTCATTACAATAGTCAAGCTTTGCCCTGATGATTGCTTTGGCGATGGTGAGGCGACTGTACTGGGAGAGGAAGGCTCTGGAAGCATTGATTAGCTTTGTGGTGTGGTCAGTGGATGAGGAGATTGCATTCAGCTGGCATGTGAGTGAGAGAGTGAAGGGGAGGTAGACTCCAAGGGACATAACTGAAGAGGATAAACTTAACAAGAGTACCAACAGCAACGCCATACATGTGTTTCAGCCTTGTTGGACCTCATCAGTGAGGTGGAGCTGTGCCTCTCTGAGCACAGTGAGCAGGGATTCCACGTTTGGTTGCCCCAGGTATCTTAGGGTGACCAACCCCAAGTTCCTTCCAAAAATCCAGAAAAGGTGCACCTTTCTCGAAAGAACACAGCATGATAACCTGTTCATTGGTTTTTAACCACTTTGTTTGCAGCCATCTCCTTTTTGCTCACTGTACCTTTCACAGATGGGAAATATCCATTTGCATATTAGTCTTTGTCCCGCCCACATGGGCAGTCCAGCACCGGAATGCTATGGCAATTCCCTTCTTAACAAGAGTACCAACAGCAGCCCTATACACGTGTTTCAGCCTTGTTGGGCCTCATCAGTGACGTGGATCTGTGCATCTCTGAGCACAGTGAGCGGGGAGTCCATGTATGGTTGCCCTCAGGTAACTTAGGATGACCAACCCCAAATTCTTTCCAAAAATTCAAAAAAGGTAGCAGGCGCCCCTCTCTTGAAAGAACATGCACCCAATTGCCTAGTCCTACTCCACACCCACTGCCACTGGAAGGCAATAGAGTCATGCATGCTAACATTTCCCACAGTGCTTTCCTGCCTACAAGTACGTATACCTACACTAAAGGAGCCAACCAAAGCAACATTTGCACGCCTACTTTCAACCGGTGCCCACACTTGCAGGAGGGCCTTTAGAGGCACAACACAGTACACTGACTGCAAATATCCTCATATAATCTCCAAGGCACTCCCCGTCCACTATACAGTCTGCCTACAGTGACCAACATATCATAGTCCCCTGTGCAGCTAACCACCAATCCAGTTTATGTCAGTAGCTGCACGAATGGTCCATATCGCAACAGTGTGCTGCCAAACAATCCTTCCTTTTTTCCGTGTTGTTACAGTCTCCCTTGCAGCAATGGTGTGAGCAAACTCGCCCGCCTACCTAATCGCTAAGTGCCTCACTGCTCTCCCATGCATACAGCCATTATATTATGGGGGTGGTACACAGGCCCTAGGCTCTTTCTACATGGCATGGACATGCAGTGAAAAGAGTACGCCTTACGCAGACCCACTGCAAGCCAAGTTAAAGAAGCAGGTTAATATTTCATCACAAACCCACCGTTGCAAAATAACGCCTAAACGCACGTCAACATAACCACCGGCAGCCGTAGCCTTCAGCACAAAACATTGCCAATATCTTCGCTTCCCCCTCGTTCACCGAGCCGATCTTGCAAATTATTCTTTCCAATGTCTTTCTGAGAGCCACTATCCTCCGACACTCCATGGCAGTGTCACCCAAAAACGTTGCCGCACAGCACGCTTCCCTCCAGCCAACCACCGGCTGCATCCACTGTTTGCACAGCGTACTGACGGCCAATGAGACATCGGTCCACAGAGCGAACAGGGAAATGGGTCAGCGGAGCGGACCCAGATGTCACTTATTTTTTGGGACGTACATTTAAGTGTTTTGCAAATAATTTACCAGTCCAAACACACAAAAGCACACATTCTGGCCCAAGGCCCCGCTCCAGCCGCAAATTTGGTTAAAATCCGTCCAGCCGTTCGGCCTGTAGACGTGCGCAACGTTTTTCCCCATTCAGACTATGAGAAAAAAAATGTTTGGGCCCGCCCCTATAACTTTTCCTCCCCCGCACGAAACCTCACCCAACTAGGCAAACAAATTCAGAGCCGGCCATATACTTTTTTTGCAAAGTTTAGCGAGGATTTGTCCAGGGGGAGCGAAGTTATAAGCCGCCGAAAAAGTGCTCTTCCTATGGAAGGAAAGGAACGGACTGTCACACAGTCCAGGGTGCAGCGGTACTCAGTCAGAAATGAAACATGATGAACAAATTGAATCCCAAGCGCCCTTGCTGTGAAAAAAAAACTTTATTGAAGCATGATTAGTGGACAAGAGGGCAGCAGCAAAGACAGACAAAACAACTCGTTTCACCCTGCGTTTAAGTGCAAGGGAAAGAGTACTGGTACTTTATAGCAGATGATTAATCCTGCATTGATGTTGTTAGCAGTGATTGCTGGCATGCTTAAACTGAGTAAAAAGTTGTAGCCATAAATACTGCCACTTGGAAAATCCCAAGTTACATAGATGTAACTTGTTCCAAAGCACATAGCGGCCTCCTATAAATTCGTATGTGCCCCAATCAGGTGAATTGTTAGGCTATGCAATCCAAGAGTATATAATGTATAATACATTAATATATGGTTAATATATGGTATACAACTTGAGTAGGAATAATAAATGAATACAGCAGTAAATGCAATTAAGCCACATAAAACTCTTGACCCTAGTGGGTACCTGCTGTATTATATCTATGTTATTTTACCGGTGATGTACCAATGGTAGGTAATGCCTTAGGGATATAACATTCGACTGACATCCCTATTTCCAAAGTGCAGTTTGCTATGTGCAATGTGCACAAAAGACAAACGGCATACGCTGCATGATGGATGCATTTCGTTCTTAATATATCACCTTATTGATGCCTCGAGTTGTAAAGTGTGATGTGCTAAGTGCAGATGAATAAAAGGGTGAATATTTGTGTAGATATCGATTAGCAGCATAGCATCAAAAGTACCAATATGATGAAATGGCGGGACATTGTGCAAAAAAGAATGTAAAATCCTCCCAAGTGGGTTCACCTGCATCTAGGTATATAAGGTGCAGTGTGCTGGCATATATATATGGACCCGGAAAGCAAGAGACTTCCACAGCACAAGATAAGAACATTGTGAGCAGAGACTACCTTGGTGATTATAATTGCAAGTGCCTTCACTGCAATCTCTCTCACACAGCTTCGTACTCATTTACAGGCCCCTCAGATATGACAGACCCTTTGCCAACACCCTATGCGACTCACTAGCAGCCACAGTGGTTACCTACCCAGCGCTCACAGCACTGAGGGATTTCATCCTCTGGTTTGATGCCCCTAACAACCCCATGACTCTAATTCCACCTAATATCTAAAAATAAGTTGGAAAACACTCTACCTGTACCTATACCTATGTGTCTTAGAACTCGTAGACCTGCACTGTATTGTCTGAGGATTGCCCCTGACATTGTCTACACTGGCCCTGCAGCATTACCTCAGTGTAGCCATATGGATTATATAGCATAAGGTGCAAGTCTGTACTAATTCTATTTGATGTCCTCGCACAGAAGAATTTTTCTGTCTCTAAAGTTTCTGAAAATATTTAAAGTTTTATTATTCTATTACTCTGATATGATTTTAGGATTGACTTGTATAGCTGTTATGCTGTATTGGTGTGGTATGTTTTTTTAAAATTTATTTTTTCGGTGTGTTATGTTTTTAATAGTTAAGGATCCTTATTCCTACTCATTTTGTATTTTACGATAATTTGATGACACTTGCCGAAATAAAGTAATGATGTTGCTGGTGATGACTGCTATTACTAGGTGCCCAAAAATATTGATTCCCAGTTCCCATCTTTCCAGTAGTCTTTAGAATCCTCATGATATCCTCTGCAATGTAATGTAATCTAAGAGAATCTATAAAGCGCTAACTACAGCCCGGAGGCATCTAGGCAATAAGAAAGAAACAGTGAGTGAGCTCGGACCTCTGTGGAACAGTAAAGGACACAAAACAATATTTTAAAAGATAGGTTTTTAGATTTTTCCGAAAGCCCAGATGATTGCTCACCTCCCGTAACTGAACTGGGAGACAGTTCCACATAGCAGGTGCAAGAGCCGAGAAAGCTCAACCTCCTGCCCGTGCTCTGCCGAATCTTGTGATTGTCACGATTTTATGGGGAGCCGACCTAAGAGTCTTAGAAGGTACATAGGAGGTCAGTTTAGCCTAAAGGTACTCGGCACCGGCCTGGTGATTTGCACAATGAGCAATGCAGAAGATCTTAGATTCAATGCGACTGTCCAAGATGCTTGGCACCGGCCTAGTGAATTTCACGGTGAGCAATGCAGAAGATCTTGGATTTAATGCGACTGTCCAAGATGCTCGGCACCGCCCTGGTGAATTGCACGGTGAGCAATGCAGAAGATATTGGATTTAATGCGACTGTCGAAGATGCTTGGCACCGGCCTAGTGAATTTCACGGTGAGCAATGCAGAAGATCTTGGATTTAATGCGACTGTCCAGGATGCTTGGCACCGGCCTAGTGAATTGCACGGTGAGCAATGCAGAAGATCTTGGATTTAATGCGACTGTCCAAAATGCTCGGCACCGCCCTGGTGAATTGCACGGTGAGCAATGCAGAAGATCTTAGATTCAATGCGACTGTCCAAGATGCTTGGCACCGCCCTGGTGAATTGCACGGTGAGCAATTCAAAAGATCTTGGATTTAATGCGACTGTCCAAGATGCTTGGCACCGGCCTAGTGAATTTCACGGTGAGCAATGCAGAAGATCTTAGATTTAACACGACTGTCCAAGATGCTCAGCACAGGCCTGGTGAATTGCACGGTGAGCAATACAGAAGATCTTATATTTAATGCGACTGTCCAAGATGCTCGAATACAGAAGATCTTAGATTTAAATCGACTGTCCAAGATGCTCAGCACCGGCCTGGTGAATTACACAATGTGCAATCCAGAAGATCTTAGATTTAATGTGACGGTCCAAGATGCTTGGCACCAGCCTGGTGAATTGCACGGTAAGCCATGTAGAAGACCTTAGATTTAATGCGACTGTCCAAGATGCTCTTACCTTTCTGCTGTGCAATTGTTTCTAAAGGAAAAATAGTGGTTCACTATGCTCTGTTTAGCCCACCACTGCATTCTGTGTCAGCCCCACAATGAGAGGAGTTTTCTAGTTGTGATGAAGATGCTGACCTAAAGGGAGGCAGAAATAAAAACTGCATTTAACCCTTCTCACAGCGGCCACAAAAGACCCATCAGGTTCGAGCGACTCTGACGGATCCCGCTTCTAAAAAAATGAAAACTGAAAAATGAAGGTACAATAGAATTCAATTTCATATAGTGTCATTCATGATACATGTCTCCAAAAATACTTTACTGTGAAAGCTCAATGATAATCGCATTATGAGAAGATGACGGATAGAAGCGGAAAGCGCGGTCTCATTGCCCGCCTGGGAGAGGTAAGGATCAGAATGCTGGACAGCAGGCCTTCCAAGAAGCAGCCGGAGACCTCCAAAGTGACAGCAGGAGCCAGGGGCATGCAAGAAAAATCATCTTTCACCAACAATAAAGGAGGTGCCGAGATGGGGACAGTCTACCCCAGAGCTGATGCATGCTAAATACATCGTTCAGGCTATCCTCCAAGGAGAGGGCTGCAAGGACACAGCTTTTTGAAAGAGATGGGTTGGTTTATTACAGCGACTGTTTCCAGAGATCTCAAACTGTCACAGAGCTGAAACATAAACAGGCATTGGCAATGTCAAAAGTTTGGACTTTTGTGTAGACATGGAAAAGGCACTTTCCAGGCACTGCCATAGCAGGTGCAAAATGGTGCAAGTACCTGGGAATCTAATCGAAGTGTCTGGCAAATGCCTCATACTAATACACAGGCCAAAACCGGTGGCTCTGGCAATTCCTGTTTTAAAAGGGACTTCAGTGAAGGACACGTATAGTGCTTATACATCGACTGGTTGAAGGCAGTACTGATCAAGAGATTTTGATTACACCAGTGACATGTTTAGACCTCCAGTTCCTTTGGAAAACGGCTATGAAAAAACACTGGCAGGCACGTTAAGTGCACATTTTGATGGTAAGGCTTGATTAAAGGGACCTCAAAGGGTTGCCATGATGAGGTACTTTTGGGTGCAGAGTGGAATAAACTTGGTGAAAATGACCATAGGAATTAGCATGGCCATGGACAGTCAATGGGTGGGCAAATTGCCAATCAATAGCTCCATTCGTTTTGTCCCTCCTCATATGCCATTTCTGTACTTTAATGCAATAGTTTTGGTTCATAGGTGGTGCAACTGCCCTAGAATAGCCCAAATTGAAAAGGACAATTATGGTCAACAGTGTCAGGATGGGAGAGTAATTAACCATGTTGCAAGTTTCTATGAAAACTACCACTGTGAACACCAGTTGGTTAGGCATAGGATAGCTTTTTCCAGGCACTACCATAATGGTACTACATCCCCATAACACAGTAAAAGCTGGAAAATAGTGTGAGTACCTAGGCATGTGAAAGCAGTGCCTGACACATGTGTATCTAATACCTAAAGCCACGCCAAACCTGTTAGCTCGGCCAATGAGTGTTTCAGTGCAAGGACACACATACTGATTATACATTAAGTGGCTTAAGGCACACATGGTTAAAAGATTTTTATTACACAAGTAGTGCATTTATTGCTGCAATTAAGTGATTAACTCTTTGAAGACTGCCTTAAAATAACCCTAGCTGGCACTAACAGCTCCACTTTTCATGGTAGGGATGAAAGAGCTAGCTCCAAGAGGTACCACTGAGATACGTTTGGGGATGGGAGGGGTAGCTTCTAGGTGGAGATTACCATAGTTAGTAGTGCTGCCATTTGCAAACAACGGGCGGGTAAATAACCAAACAACATCCATAAGCTGTGTGTCCTTCCACACATACCCTCTCCCTCCAAACTGTACGCCAATGCACATGTTGTGGCTGATAGGTGGTGCTTTAGCATCCGAGGTCAGGAGGACAGAATGGTCCGTGAATGCAAGGTCCTCGTGGCCACAAGCCTGAACTGAGTAATCAGCAAAGGAAGAGAGGACTGCTCCCCGCCAAAATGCTGTGTGGCGATAAAAATACCAAAGAGCAGGGTGGACAAGGGATACCTCCCAGTACAGTAGGTGCCTCCTCTCGCCTCAGGACCTCCTTGCTACCTGACACCAGGAGAACACAGGGCTCACAGTCCAAACCTGAGAGCGGACTCGATCAGAGAGGATTGCACTGATAGGATGTTTCGGATCTATGTGAATATGGCGACGGCCGAAAATGGCGACTTTTCTTTTTCAAACCCTGTTAACCACAAATATATGCGGGGGAGACCCCCGCAGCCCCCCCATATTAATATTATATTCTATACCCCCTCACATATATATATGTGGCATTTTTGCCCGTCGTAATTGTGAGGTGACATTTTGATACGATTCTGGAGGTTTCGAATGGAACTACAGATTACACCCAAGCTCGTTAAACAACCGTGCGGATCAGAGCATAGCCACATTCGACTGCTGTATTCCTAACCTGTGCTGGCAAGCCATGATGTGTGTGTCTGAGGGTTGGTGAGGCTGCCGTCCTGGTAGGGGTTCAGAAGCTTAGGGGCCTTCCACATGCCCTTCCAGACACGGCTTGTGAGAAGTAGCCCTGGCAGGGTCCAGAGACCTCACAGCCCCCTAAAAGCTTCCTTTCCTGCTCTAGCAATGTGATGTGGGCGTGCGTCCATGGGGAATTCTGTCTGTCAGATTTGAGGGTTGTGCTCTTGTAGGGACCCAAGAGCATCCGGAAAAGGGCATGGTTGTGCATGTAAGTGGGGACAGAGTAAGTTGTTGACGGTGCAGTATGCAAGGATAGGTGCAAGATAGGGAAATGGTGTGGTAATCTCTGGTACGTTTTTGTTACAAAGTAGATGGCATTTAGAAAGGCATTGTAGAATGGTAGGAATTTGACTCATATGTTGTTTGGAAATGGTGTGCATAATAGCATACCAAATTGCCAATATGCAGTTCGATATCTCCCACAGGGACGTTGCAGTTGTCATGTTGTGTGTGGTTAACTATGTCAGATGCCAGCACAAAGTGCATTTCCCGCTGCACTGTAAGGCTCGCTGCGTTGCATTTGGAATGTTTGTGAGGTATCATTGGGCAGTCAGAAGTTTACCACAAATTACTTCCTCAAATTTGGATAAATAATATTAATGTGTTATTTATATTGCACTTTTATTTAAAGTGCTTTATATACATTAATATTACCCAATTGAAATTGGTGTTCACTTTATTGACATCGGAAGACTAAAAGGCTGAGTTCACCATGCCAGGATTTGAACCTGAGACCAGCAAATTAAATACAGATGACAGCAACAAGCGCTTCACCTGCTGAGACAGCTTACCGGTTACATAGAAAGGAGCATCAAAATGGGATCCCATTTCCAATTTAGCATTGGCCTCCCATGGTGCATCCTTAAAATTATTTCCATGATGGATGCTTTCATTAGTGGAAAGGTGACCTGCACCGTTTTGTATAAAGTCTATATCACAAGGCTGAGTAACATCTGCCCTTCAGACACATCTAACAGGACCTTTAAAGGCATCCACATCTGTGCACTCCACAGCATTAAGTGCCAGCAGGTTGTTATTTTGAGTAACACGCCGGGCCCCACCGATGGGATATTGACTAGAAGACCATAGGAAACAAGGTGAGGTGTGATCAGAGTTACATAGAACTAGCTTCGGACCTCTCTTCACACTAACACTAGACCAATACCATGGAGGCAACTGAGGGTGGAAACATGTCGAACAATACGTGCAAAGATGAAAGGAAGTACACATGGTGATTGGAAAAAGGGCGAGCACAGAACATACTTGTTACACGAGGACATGTTACAGGTGAAACTTATTTGAATGAACAATTGATTAATTGATTGATTGATTGCGATTTAAATGGCAGTAAGACCCAACGAAACAACATCCAGAATCTCAATGAGAATATCCAACATGAACTGAAAAACCTATTGCATGCCCCATTCCAAAACAGGCCAACCTTCTGATTTGACTCCCACTTGGTTGTGGGCTTCTTAGGATCCTGATTTGTTGTTTGTCTTTCTTGTTGTTGAGCCCTCAAGACTAGGGGTTCATGGATCGCGCAATATAAATCGTTAAAGTAAAGTAATCATTTAAATCTGTTCTGTTCTAGAAAAGATAATGCACCAGAGCCCCCCTAACTTCAATATCTACAGTTGAGGACAATATAGGCAAGTCTATAGGAGGCCTGGAAATCATCATATTGCAAGTAAGCCTTTAAATTGCCAAGTGCCCCTGTTCATATGTTTGTTCTAATCTATTTTTGGTATTTTTTTATCATGGACCTAGCTTCAAGAAGCAGCAGAATGCTGTACAACAGTGGTTTAATAGGAATAAAGGTAAGAGCAAAAGTTACAGCAGGGCTTTGTTAAGTACAATTAAACAACAAGTCATCTGAGCGCTGCTTATTACCCACAGTGTGTTGCGATCAATTGTCGACCTCGGAAGGATGAAAGGCTGACTTTGGCCCTGCCAGGTTGCAGACCTGCGTCAAAGTGAGCGCTCTCCTCGCTGTGCCATCTGACCGACTCTATTGCAATGTGTACACATGCAAAAGGCTGTGAGGCAAGCTCCTTCCCAGTTAGCTCTGCTTGCTGCCTGCTGAGAGACGCTCTCCCTGCAGAGGCTGCAGGTGAAATGCAGAGAGCATTTATACCAGATATAGCTTTGCCCTCGAAAGTCACATTTTAAGCACTTGCTCATTTACCACCTAGCCGGTGGGACCCACTGATACATTTGTTTGCCCTTTTTCTTATTTTTTCATTTCATGCTTCACTGCTTCCCATCTACAGGTATTCTATCTAACTTTTCTGAAATACATAGTTGATAAGAACAAAAGTGATATTACTCACAGTGACTCTGGGAAGGCTCTTTCATTGGAGGTAATCTTATCCTGTGCTGCAAACATATGTTTGCAGTCCATTTCTATCTATCTTTGTCCATCTATATGTAAAAATGCCTGGCTTTATTGATTTAATACTGGAAAGGAGAGGGCCGTACAGAAAGTTGTCCCTGCTATAGTATATGAACTAGAAGTAGGTGAACGATTGTGTAAGAAGGATAGAACTACGATTGAAGGGCTCCTGTGGAAAAAAGAATAGTACATCTACCATTATGCCTATCCATGGTCAGTACAAGACAAGAATGTGGGTTGCAATCTATTCACTATATTATCTGGGGGGGGGGGGGGTAAAACTATGAACTAAAAAAACAACAACTCCTGAGTGGGAGAAATCCCATAGAAAAGTGTATTTAACACATGTTCGTTCTCAGTAGAGTGGCTCCCACAAAAATAAAAATAAAAACCTATACTATTGCATACAATTCTAGATCCCCACTATATAGACCCTCATCACCTAATGGTATTACCACCGCATTTAAGAGCTGGCCAAATCACCAGTTGGGTGGAAAATGGCATTTTTACCTCCAGCTTTTTGCTTGAGGTAAAAATGACAATTTCTGGGCCATTTTCATCAAACAGCAGTAATAGCGCTCCCCAACCCCGTTGGGCGACATAGGATCTACCACCCCTACTGCAACTCATGATCTGGCTCAAATTGCACCGGACCGAGTTGCAGTAGCGCTATTAGTGTTGAGTGGTATCCTGACGTTATTACCGCTAAGACACCACCCAACTCGTGATGAGGCCCTATATGAGAAGGTGAGTGAGGTACAGCTTGCAGATACCTCACTCATCCACAATTGTCTTTCTTTTTCTTTCTTTATGCTTTATTTCGACCAATAAGTCATGAAAGCCATGCATCACAGACAATAACACACATACAATACAGTTAATTACAGTCCATTACAATCTATTAAGAACAATATATACATAAGTAAAACATTCTACTAATTGTACAAAGTTATGCACACACAAAAAATATGTCAGAATGTGCTGTGAAAAATAGACTGGTCCAGCTGTTAAAACTTTAGCATATCAAATCAATCAACAGCATTCTAAAACAATGGGGGTCATTACGAGTTGGGTGGTAAGGCTTAACGGTCACCGGTAATGATGCCGGTAATCCCTTACCGCCCTATTCCGAGGTCCCTTAGTGGGTCCCAGCAGGAACGGCTGGTCTGACCAGCCGTTCTCTGCGGGTCCCGTTAAGGGACCCTGGAGCTAATAACGGCCCCGCAATTTGCGGGCCCGTTATTAGCGCCTTCACCATTCCCATTGAGACCTATGGGGGCTCAAATGGGAATGGGGAATTGTAAACTGAATGGGGTCTTACCGGGTCCGCATAGGTCGGAAGGTCCCGGTAAGTCCCCAGACCCGGGTTTGGAGACAGCCATGGCGCTAATAGCACCATGGCTACCTCCAAACTCGGAATGACCCCTAATATTTGGCATAGAAAGGCCTTCAGCTACGAGGTGTCCTTAAAAAATTGCAATGAATATTAGATATGAAAATATGGCAGAAAGGAAATTACGGTAAAAACAAAACAGAGGAGAGCAATCGCGCAGCCTCAAAAACACGCAATGCATGAGAAACAAAAAGAAAAACATTTTCCCCAGAGACCTGGCGGTTAACACTGCACACTCCTTCTAGTATCACGAGATGCCGGCCTTCACTCCGCGCAGCCCAGCACTGTGGATGAACCGGGCAACCGCAAACACTAAGGGGCCGATTCATGGAACAAACGTGCGCCGAAAATCTTCGCGCAAACAGGCGCAAGCGGAAAAAAACAGGCGCACGCGCACGCGTGCGATTCATGGAAGTCCCTGCGCGTGTTTAGCTCGGAATGTGCGCCAAACCCGTGCATGGCGCACACGTCACTGCACCATCCCGAAAGACGTGCGCGACGCGCACAGTGAAAGCGCACAACCTCGGCGCATACACCAGAAAGTGGGCGGAACACGGGGCGTAACGCGCAGAATGGGGAACAACTCGCGAAAACAAGGGCGTAACTGGGGATGTACTGCAGGGAAGCAGACGGAACGCCCACACGCACCCGAACCACACGTATTCAAGGAATCGAATAGGGCAAAGCCACGCACAGCAAAAGACACGCACAAGCTGATACACGTCCGCCACACGAAGGCAGGCGGTAGCGTCCCTGCGCATTACAAAAGTGGCAACATACAGCAATTGTGCGAGCGGGGCACGTGTATTTCGGGATTGCGCGGGAAGTTACACACACGATTGAGCGGGGTACGTGTATTCCGGGGGTTCACAGGAAGTCACACACGCGATCTGGCCTGGGGGAGCGGGCTACGTGTATTCCAGGGGTTCGCGTGAACATTTTCACGCGATCGGGCCTGGGGGAGCGGGCTACGTGTATATCCGGGGTTCGCGTGAACTTCTTCACGCGATCGGGCCTGGGGGAGCGGGCTAGGTGTATTTCAGGGGTTCGCGTGAACTTCTTCACGCGATCGGGCCTTCTTCACGCGATCGGGCCTGGGGGAGCGGGCTACGTGTATTTCAGGGGTTCGCTTGAACATTTACACGCGATCGGGCCTGGGGGAGTGGGCTACGTGTATTTCGGGGGCGCGCGGGAAGTGACACACGCGATTGAGCGGGGTACGTGTATTTCGGGGGTGCGCGGGAAGTTACACACGCGATTGAGCGGGGTACGTGTATTTCGGGGGTGCGCGGGAAGTTACACACGCGATTGAGCGGGGTACGTGTATATCGGGGGTGCGCGGGTAGTTACACACGCGATTGAGCGGGGTACGAGTATTCCAGGGGTGCGCAGGAAGTTCCACACGCAATTCCATCAGGGTACGTGTATTACAGGTGTGCGCGATATCAACAGGGTACGTGTATTACAGGGGTGCGCGGGGAGCAGCACACGTGAATTGCACGTGTGGGTCCTCCCAGGTGTTCCCTCTCCACCCTCCACGGCCCCTGCAGGTGGCTCACACCACAGGGGCCTACCCAGCACATGTCATGCAGGCACCCCACCCACCATGGCCATGCCCACCAGCCAACCCACATGTCATCTTGCACTACTCCCCCCCAACGCATGTCCCCCTGCACCCCCAGCCACCAGGGGCAGCCTCCACCAGGCACCCACCCTTGTCTCACACCACCCCCACACCCCCAGCAGTGCAGGGGCACCCACCACCAGGCCCCCACCCATGTCTCCCACCACCCCCACCCCCAGCCACCAGGGGCAGCCTCCACCAGGCCCCCCCATGTCTCCCACCACCCCCACCCCCCAGCAGTGCAGGGGCAGCCTCCACCAGGCCCCCACCCATGTCTCCCACCACCCCCACCCCCCAGCACTGTGGGGCACCTGCCAGCAGTCCCCCACCCATGTCCAACTCATGTTCCCCACCACCCCCACCCCCCAGCACTGTGGGGCACCTGCCAGCAGGCCCCCACCCATGTCCAACTCATGTTCCCCACCACCCCCACCCCCCAGCCACCAGGGGCAGCCTCCACCAGGCACCCACCCATGTCTCACACCACCCCCACCCCCCCAGCAGTGCAGGGGCACCCACCACCAGGCCCCCACCCATGTCTCCCACACCCCCACCCCCCAGCCACCAGGGGCAGCCTTCACCAGGCCCCCCCCCATGTCTCACACCACCCCCACCCCCCAGCAGTGCAGGGGCACCCACCACCAGGCCCCCACCCATGTCTCCCACCACCCCCACCCCCCAGCCACCAGGGGCAGCATCCACCAGGCCCACACCCATGTCTCACACCACCCCCACCCCCCAGCAGTGCAGGGGCAGCTTCCACCAGCCCCCCCCCCCCATGTCTCCCACCACCCCCACCCCCCAGCAGTGCAGGGGCAGCCTCCACCAGGCCCCCCCATGTCTCCCACCACCCCCGCCCCCCAGCAGTGCAGGGGCAGCCTCCACCAGCCCCCCCCATGTCTCCCACCACCCCCACCCCCCAGCAGTGCAGGGGCAGCCTCCACCAGGCCCCAACCCATGTCTCCCACCACCCCCACACCCCAGCACTGTGGGGCTCCTGCAAGCAGGCCCCCACCCATGTCCAACTCATGTTCCCCACCACCCCCACCCCCCAGCACTGTGGGGCACCTGCCAGCAGGCCCCCACCCATGTCCAACTCATGTTCCCCACCACCCCCACCCCCCAGCCACCTGGGGCAGCCTCCACCAGGCCCCCCCCATGTCTCCCACCACCCCCACCCCCCAGCAGTGCAGGGGCAGCCTCCACCAGGCCCCCCCATGTCTCCCACAACCCCCACCCCCTAGCAGTGCAGGGGCAGCCTCCACCAGGCCCCCACCCATGTCTCCCACCACCCCCACCCCCCAGCACTGTGGGGCACCTGCCAGCAGGCCCCCACCCATGTCCAACTCATGTTCCCCACCACCTCCACCCCCCAGCCACCAGGGGCAGCCTCCACCAGGCACCCACCCATGTCTCCCACCACCCCCACCCCCCAGCAGTGCAGGGGCAGCCTCCACCAGGCCCCCCCCATGTCTCCCACCACCCCCACCCCCCAGCAGTGCAGGGGCAGCCTCCACCAGGCCCCCACCCATGTCTCCCACCACCCCCACCCCCCAGCACTGTGGGGCACCTGCCAGCAGGCCCCCACCCATGTCCAATTCATGTTCCCCACCACCCCCACCCCCCAGCACTGTGGGGCACCTGCCAGCAGGCCCCCACCCATGTCCAACTCATGTTCCCCACCACCCCCAGCCACCAGGGGCAGCCTCCACCAGGCCCCCCCCCATGTCTCCCACCACCCCCACCCCCCAGCAGTGCAGGGGCAGCCTCCACCAGGCCCCCCCATGTCTCCCACCACCCCCAAACCCCAGCAGTGCAGGGGCAGCCTCCACCAGGCCCCCACCCATGTCTCCCACCACCCCCACCCCCCAGCCACCAGGGGCACCCACCACCAGGCCCCCACCCATGTCTCACACCAGCCCCACCCCCCAGCAGTGCAGGGGCAGCCTCCACCAGGCCCCCCCCATGTCTCCCACCACCCCCACCCCCCAGCAGTGCAGGGGTAGCCTCCACCAGGCCCCCCCCATGTCTCCCACCACCCCCACCCCCCAGCAGTGCAGGGGCAGCCTCCACCAGGCCCCCCCATGTCTCCCACCACCCCCACCCCCCAGCAGTGCAGGGGCAGCCTCCACCAGGCCCCAACCCATGTCTCCCACCACTCCACCCCCCAGCACTGTGGGGCTCCTGCCAGCAGGCCCCCACCCATGTCCAACTCATGTTCCCCACCACCCCCACCCCCCAGCACTGTGGGGCACCTGCCAGCAGGCCCCCACCCATGTCCAACTCATGTTCCCCACAACCCCCACCCCCCAGCCACCTGGGGCAGCCTCCACCAGGCCCCCCCATGTCTCCCACAACCCCCACCCCCTAGCAGTGCAGGGGCAGCCTCCACCAGGCCCCCACCCAAGTCTCCCACCACCCCCACCCCCCAGCACTGTGGGGCACCTGCCAGCAGGCCCCCACCCATGTCCAACTCATGTTCCCCACCACCTCCACCCCCCAGCCACCAGGGGCAGCCTCCACCAGGCACCCACCCATGTCTCCCACCACCCCCACCCCCCAGCAGTGCAGGGGCAGCCTCCACCAGGCCCCCACCCATGTCTCCCACCACCCCCATTCCCCAGCCACCAGCAGGAACCCACCACCAGGCCCCCACCCATGTCTCACACCAGCCCCACCCCCCAGCAGTGCAGGGGCAGCCTCCACCATGCCTCCCCCATGTCACCCACCACCCCCACCCCCCAGCAGTGCAGGGGCAGCCTCCACCAGGCCCCCACCCATGTCTCCCACCACCCCCACCCCCCAGCCACCAGGGGCATCCACCACCAGGCCCCCACCCATGTCTCACACCACCCCCACCCCCCAGCCTCCAGGGGCAGCCTCCACCAGGCACCCACCCATGTCTCCCACCACCCCCACCCCCCAGCAGTGCAGGGGCAGCCTCCACCAGGCCCCCACCCATGTCTCCCACCACCCCCACCCCCCAGCAGTGCAGGGGCAGCCTCCACCAGGCCCCCACCCATGTCTCCCACCACCCCCACCCCCCAGCACTGTTGGGCACCTGCCAGCAGGCCCCCACCCATGTCCAACTCATGTTCCTCACCACCCCCACCCCCCAGCACTGTGGGGCACCTGCCAGCAGGCCCCCACCCATGTCCAAATCATGTTCCCCACCACCCCCACCCCCCAGCCACCAGGGGCAGCCTCCACCAGGCACCCACCCATGTCTCCCACCACCCCCACCCCCCAGCATTGCAGGGGCACCCACCACCAGGCCCCCACCCATGTCTCCCACCACCCCCACCCCCCAGCCACCAGGGGCACCCACCACCAGGCCCCCACCCATGTCTCACACCACCCCCACCCCCCAGCCACCAGGGGCAGCCTCCATCAGGCCCCCCCCATGTCTCACACCACCCCCACCCCCCAGCAGTGCAGGGGCACCCACCACCAGGCCCCCACCCATGTCTCCCACCACCCCACCCCCCAGCCACCAGGGGCAGCCTCCACCAGGCCCCCCCCTTGTCTCCCACCACCCCCACCCCCCAGCAGTGCAGGGGCACCCACCACCAGGCCCCCACCCATGTCTCCCACCACCCCCACCTCCCAGCCACCAGGGGCAGCCTCCACCAGCCCCCCCATGTCTCACACCACCCCCACCCCCCAGCCACCAGGGGCAGCCTCCACCAGGCCCCCCCATGTCTCACACCACCCTCACCCCCCAGCAGTGCAGGGGCACCCACCACCAGGCCCCCACCCATGTCTCCCACCACCCCCACCCCCCAGCCACCAGGGGCAGCATCCACCAGGCTCACACCCATGTCTCACACCACCCCCACCCCCCAGCAGTGCAGGGGCAGCCTCCACCAGGCCCCCCCATGTCTCCCACCACCCCCACCCCCCAGCAGTGCATAGGCAGCCTCCACCAGGCCCCCACCCATGTCTCCCAACACCCCCAGCACTGTAGGGCACCTGCCAGCAGGCCCCCACCCATGTCCAACTCACGTTCCCCACCACCCCCACCTCCCAGCACTGTGGGGCACCTGCCAGCAGGCCCCCACCCATGTCCAACTCATGTTCCCCACCACCCCCACCCCCCAGCCACCAGGGGCAGCCTCCACCAGGCACCCACCCATGTCTCACACCACCCCCACCCCCCAGCAGTGCAGGGGCAGCCTCCACCAGGCCCCCACCCATGTCTCCCACCACCCCCACCCCCCAGCAGTGCAGGGGCAGCCTCCACCAGGCCCCCACCCATGTCTCCCACCACCCCCACCCCCCAGCACTGTGGGGCACCTGCCAGCAGGCCCGCACCCATGTCCAACTCATGTTCCCCACCACCCCCACCCCCCAGCACTGTGGGGCACCTGCCAGCAGGCCCCACCCATGTCCAACTCATGTTCCCCACCACCCCCACCCCCCAGCCACCAGGGGCAGCCTCCACCAGGCACCCACCCATGTCTCCCACCACCCCCTAGCCACCAGGGGCAGCATCCACCAGGCCCACACCCATGTCTCACACCACCCCCACCCCTCAGCAGTGCAGGGGCAGCCTCCACCAGCCCCCCCCATGTCTCCCACCACCCCCACCCCCCAGCAGTGCAGGGGCAGCCTCCACCAGGCCCCACCCATGTCTCCCACCACCCCCACCCCCCAGCACTGTGGGGCACCTGCCAGCAGGTCCCCACCCATGTCCAACTCATGTTCCCCACCACCCCCACCCCCCAGCACTGTGGGGCACCTGCCAGCAGGCCCCCACCCATGTGCAACTCATGTTCCCCAGCCAACATGTCATCACAATCTAGATCCCTGGTCCCTATGTTCAGCCTCCAAATGCAAAACACCCACCCGAGTATTGCATCCACCCACTCATAATTTGCAATTACATCACAGAACAACGATTGCAAGTTCCGAAACAAACACATTTCCCTCACATACACCCAATGGGTGTCAGTGAATCTCAAAACACATATCATGAAAAGCATGAAACCAATGAGATACCACACATTGAAGTTCACCAAAAATAATATGTATTAAAGGAAACATCAGTAGAATAAAAAAAGAAGAAACAGAAACGTGAATGTACAAAAATGAAAAGAAGCATGTCCGTCAAAAAAACCAAA
Organism: Ambystoma mexicanum; assembly: GCF_040938575.1. Classification (NCBI taxonomy): domain Eukaryota; kingdom Metazoa; phylum Chordata; class Amphibia; order Caudata; family Ambystomatidae; genus Ambystoma; species Ambystoma mexicanum. Next base: position 135,905,828 of record NC_090935.1, read on the forward strand.
ACCAAAAATAAAAATCCAAAGTAATGTCCAAAGTCGGTGTCCACAAAACAAAATCCAATGGGAAATGAAAAAGAAAGCCATTGCTCCATGGTCAAAAATAGAAAAATAAAATACAAACCAACTGTCAACTATGTACATGGGAACAATCCAGGGTCCATTATCCCAACAAAATAAAGGAAACCTATCTAACTACACTAACTAATTAAAAAAACTATATACAAAAATGTGGCCAATGTCCGAAAGGTCCAAATAAAATAAAAACAAAAATGAAACCTAACACTACCTAGAAACTATGCACAAGGGCAGCGGGCTAGTTTCAGGGCTCACTTGTGGATGTTACGGGCCAGGGCATCATCGAACTCCTCCTCAATGTCCCGGAGGCGGTCCTCCTCCATGGCCCCGAGGGTCCGCAGGGCCGTCGCCGTGTCCACCTCCAAACCCCTGCGGATTGCCTCGAGGCACTCGGCCCGCCTCAGGGCCCTCCGCATGGAGTTCTCCGCCCTGACCATTGTGAGCCGTGCCTCTTCCGCCCGCTGCCGCTCCCCATCTATGGCGTGGCCCAACCGCTGCCACACGGAAGACACTCTCTGTCCTGGGTCCTCCTGCCCTCCGGCCGATGCCTGCCCCTCCGATGTTGAAGGCCCCGAGCCTTCATGGCTCCCACCATGTTGCTGCTGCTGCTCTGCCTCTGCCCGTGCACTGCCTCCTGCTGCCTGCACATCCTCCGCCGGCTGGGGTGCAGTCGTAGATGTGGCCACCCCTGCTGGACGTCCGACTCCCGACTGTGGCAGGGATGCCTCCTCCACCAGCCTGGCCGCACCGTCAGAGGCAGCACCACAGGGCACCCAGGTGACTGATGGGTGGGAAGATGGCACAGAGGACGACTGGCCCGTAGGGGTTCCAGTTGAGGAGGGGGTCGGAGCAAGCCCCATCAGACGGAGGAATCCGGCCTGGGTGACCTGTCCCAGCAGGCTGACCTGGTCAACGAGCCATTCAAGATGACGTGCAGTCTCTCCATGAAAAGACTGCAGGTCACCTCGCATGGCCCGTTGACGCAACGCCACACCAGCCAGGACAGGCTCAACCCGGACCTGGATAGCCACGTCCGCAGGCAGAGGAAGGCCAGTTGACGTGAGCTCATCCCCTGCCTGAAAACGGGTCTGGAAGTAGGCATCCCTGCTGGTGCAAGATGATGCAGGGACAGGATCGGGGACAGGATTGCACTCAGGCACCTCCGCGGCGGCCTGTGCTGCCTCCTGTCCCTGGTCCTGCACTGCACCACTAGCACCAGTGGGATCCCCACCTCCAGACCCCGTCTGTGGTGCTTGCACGGCCTCCTCCTCCACCAAACCCCCCACCAACCTGGATGACTCCGTGCCATCTTCCCCTGTTGGGCCCTGTGGGGTCCCAGCTGCCCCTTCTGCTGCCGAGGAGTCCAACTCCAACCTCCGCCTCTTGGACCTCCCCCCGGCAGCTGCGGCCTGGGATGCGGCACCGGACTCCTCACTCCCCGACGAGATGACAACCTGGGAGGGGAGCCGGGCCTTGCGTCTCCGGCTAGCGGTCGGATCCCCGCCGCTGTGCTCCACAGCACCTTCTCCGCCCTCTTCATCAGTTGATGCTGCAGACAGGGAGAAACAAAACACAGGCATCAGGGCACTGTACAATGGACACATACACACATGACAGTTGTACATGAGTGGCATTGGCAAACCTCAGACATGTCATCACAATCCCCAACACACATGTCATTGCAACTCGCACACATGAGCCGTACCACAGCCATATCGCAACTGCCACCACCATCCATACACATACAACAGCATGAGCAGGCAAAGGTGAGCCAGACATCACATGCAACACAGGAAGTGCACCACACATGTACACACACCACCACACTTGCATGCATGTGTACACCTCTGCCAAGTTTCGCACTGTTCAGACGGGCATCCATGTCACATCTGCCAATCAGGCTTCCACATACCGCTGTCACATGCATCCATGTTGCATCACTGTTGCACCCTTGTCAAATACACACACATGCACATGTACACAGTGCTGATACATGCAGCCGAAAACAACATACATGCGTGACATCACGGACATGTCTACTTATATACACATTCATCCAAACATGTGTGCCCACACAACTGCATTTGGCATGCAAGCCTACACACACAAGCACCATCCATGTCTCACACATCACAGCCCTCGCATGTGTCAGCCCCACGGCCCTGTACACCCCCACCCATACTCGACCCCATACAAACAGATGTGCAACCTGCACAATACTGAATAATCACCACACGCACTGCTCACAATCAGGATGCATGTACACTCACCGCTCGACTCCAGACGGGTCTGCTTCTCTAGGACCTGGACGTGGAGCGCTGGGGATATGCGTTCCAGGACCCTCATCTGTTCTTCCGACAAGTAGCCCCGGCGCCCCTTGGCATCCGCTGCCTTCAAGAGGCGCCGGGCCTTGTTCAGGGTCCTGGACCTGAAGTCCTACCAGCGCTTCCTGACATGTTGTAAGTCGCGGACTGCCACCCCCTCCGCGTTGATGGCAGTCACGATGTCAGTCCAGATCCGAGTCCGTCCTTCCTTGTCGGCGCGGGAACTTCCGAAGAGGGCATCATACTGCCCCAGGACTTGCTCCACCAGGACACCAACTTCGGTGGCACTGAAGCTGGTGCCCCTCTGCCTCTCTGGCCGGGGGTTGTCAGTGGTCACAGATGGTGTTTGCCCCGACATGACAACCCCAGAGGCAGGAGTGGGTGGGCAACTGGGTCCTGGGGCTGGGCTGTGGAGCGATGGAATCCCAGTCGGGAGTCTTCGGTACCAGCAGGGGTGGTCACAGCAACAGCACCCCTGGCTGATGTGCAGGCAGCAAATAGCAGTGCACGTGGGCAGCAGGCAGTCAGGCAGCAGCAGATGGCAGGTGGGAGCGTGCTCGGGGCTCTGGGGGGCAGTAGTTCGGCCTTCTGGGCAGGAGCGTGGTCTTCCGTGTGCATACGCGTGGCCAGCTTGATACGGAGTGATTTGGCACATGAAAAATCTGAACGTCAGCGTGTAATTCGAGGAAAGGCCCTTAGCGCGTAAGCGCGCCTGCACGCATACGCATTTTCATTGGACAGAAGGCCCCTCAAGCGCAAGCGCCCCTGTGACGTGACGCGTACAGACGTGCATGCGCATTTCAGCGCGCGTGAAAAACTGCACATCCGCGTGTAATACGAGGAAAGGGCCATGCGCGTAAGCGCGCGTGGAAACTGCACGTCCGCGTGTAAGCGTGTAATACGAGGAAAGGGCCATGCGCGTAAGCGCGCGTGGAAACTGCACATCCGCGTGTGATACAGGAAAGGGCCTATGCGCGTAAGTGACGTGACGCGCGCGTGCGTTTCCCTCAGCACGGGTTAAAGGTGAGCGGGCCCAGCAGTTCGCTGTACGTGCCTTTCGTGGAGACCGACGTGTGTTGCTGCTTCCTGTTGTTTTCGCGCGCCATCACAACTTCACAGCTATCAAGGACGTATCTCTTCTTTTGGCGGGGGTATTGGCTACGCGTGTTTTTCTGCATCGCGCTAGTCAGACGGTGAGTCACACGCTCTTTTTCCCACTGCGGGTGCCCCTGTGTATCGCACCCATTTTCGATGTCATAGTAGCCTGCGTGTCCCACGCGTACGCGTTATTCTTGTTACTGGGTGCCACCGCGTACTGCGGGAGGTTGAATCCACGCACGTAGGCTGCAGGGATGCGTGCACGGTTTTACTGCAGTTTTGGGGTGCCTGAGCGTTGCGTGACCCGTCACCACATCACCGGGGTCACATACAGCCTTGCAGGTGCAGGGGGGCTGTTAACATCTTGCTTCCCACCCCCTTCACCCCAATTGCCCAGGTCAATTGTGGTGTACACCTCCCATTGGCACCACTCCATCTGTGCCAGCACTACTACATCTGTGCCATGGTTGGGAGGCCACCAAAGGTGAGGGGCGCCTCAGCTGGGCGTACTCCTCGTGGCGGGCGTGGTCGGGGACATGGCCGTGGTGACCAGGGAGTAGGGGGACTCCAGGGTGTCCAGGGCAGCCACAGAGGGGGAAGGGGCTGGGGTGTGCCACTTGAGCACAATGTTGTGCCATGTGTCGGTGCAGCCATGCCACCACCCCCTGTGGTTCCGGGGGATGCAGCACCTGCATCTGGCACTGGCACCCATATGACCCGGCAGTCCGTTCCATCGACTGCCACGGGCCCAAGGGTGGTGGTAGCTGCAGGTGCAGCTGTGGACACCGCCACCCGGGCTCAGGGTCTGCCAGCGCAGGCTGCGTTGGCACTTGAAGAGCCCTTGGTAGATCTTCAACAGGCCAGGGGGGAAACCATAGGGTCAGGCCGGGCTGCTCAGACCAAGACACATGTCCCTGGGGCAGTCATGTCATCTGCTGCCCCGAACAGCCGGGTGTTGGCAAGTGCAGGGGCAGATGCACCCAACAGCACCCCGGTTGTGAGTCTGCCAACCAGGACCGTTGCGGCCAACCACCCTGCCACAGCTGATGTTGCTGCGCAGGGTCCATTAGTGGGCACCCAGCTGCCACTGACACAAGTCAGGCCTCTGGTCATCCCTCCACCTGCCACTCCCTTGGCTCAATCCACCGAACCCACTGGCCATGCTGGTCAGGGCGGCATTAGCCAGCCAGGGTCTGCGCCACAGTCCAAGAGGAGGAAGGTTGCACCTGCAGCACAGGCTGGGACCCCACACACAGCCACGACCTCCTGCACGTCGAGGAAGAAGCCTTTCTGTAAGCAGGAACTGGACTTCCTCGTGGACTACGTGCGGGGCCACAGCCGTGACATGCTAGTGGGTGCCAATAGTCAGACCACGGCTGCCCAACGTGACACCCACTGGAAGCATGTTGCGGAACATGTCAGTTCATTCGGCCATGAGGTGCGCACGGCGCAGGAGTGCAAAAAGCGTTGGAATGACATCAAGCGCAGCACTAAGGCCAAGCGTGCCTCAAATTACAACTTGACTCTGGTGACTGGCGGTGGGCCTACACCAGAGGAGGAAAAACTCACTCCGCATGAGGCTCTCGTTGCGGAGTTCATACCACCTGAATTGGTCGAAGGAGTGGGAGAGAAGCTGGACTTTGATGCCCAGTCCAGTGAGTGTTGATGCGTGTTTGTTGAGGACGTGTGTGTTTCACTTGTGGGATGTGTTGTGCATGATTGCTGCTACATGTGACGTGTACATGGTTCTGATGTGTAAGTAATGCAATGCTATCCTCATGCATGTCTCCTCTGCCTGCATGCGGGACTCCATGTAGGCATGCTCCCTTGCCCCTCCTCCGCCACTCTGCACCCCAGTTCCACCTTTGCACTGGTCTGCTCCAATCTTGCCAATGTGTAGTTTCTTGTTCATGTGTCCTGTGTAGATGCTAACTTCCAGCATAGAATCTGCCAGACATATGCCATGTGGTACAGCCTTAGTACTCGATGCAGGGTATCTCACTTGTACTGTGCATGGGTCAGATGTCCCGCAGGGACATGAGTGGCCATTCATGCTCCATGTGCATTGCACGCATGCCCCTATGTGTCCTTGACTGGATGATCACTGTAATATAAGTCCTTGGTTACATACATTGCCTGCCATCTCATCAGCCTTCCCATGTCAACTGTGCCTCAGTCCTGCGTTGCACACATGTTTAGGCTCTGACAATCTGTGTGGCTCACAGGCCTCAGCCTGTTCAATGGCCAATGACTCTGTCCAACTCTTGTTGTGTCTTCTTCACACATGGGCGGCCTACGGAGTTTCCATCATGTGTCCTGCCCACTGTCCCAGCATCATTTGCAGTGTTGTAATTTGAATCACATGAAGCTGTTGATGCCAGTTAACACTGCCTGTCAATACACAGGTGTATGGTCAGCCTTTTGATACCATGCTAGGCATCCCTGCTTTGGTACTGGGGTGGAGGGGTGCTTGGCTTCTAGACATGGTACACATTGAATGCACAATGCACGTGATGTCTGATTTTGACATTGCACTGCCTTCACATTTCCTGGCACACACCATGTAGTGCTTGTACATGTAGGTAGTGAGTGGCGTACACATTTTCTGCACTGCATAGACCCACTTCCATGGAAACTGCCACCTTTCAACAGGTCTGATCACAGAAGCTATTCAAAGTAGACCCAGCATGCATGCCAGGTCATATGTTGTGTGTCACATGTCTGCCTGATGCCTTTGCTGTCGGTGTGTGTGTGTGTCGTGTGCTTCTGACATGTGTATTGACCTTTACCTCTCTATTTTTCAGGTGATGACGCAATGGAGGCAGAGGATGGTGTTGTCATGCCAGACACAGGGTTGGTAATGCCACATCAACCCGGCACTAGTGGGGGTTGTGGGGTGGTAGGCCACGAAAACCCCCAAGTGCTGCAGTCCATCTTGTCTCTGGCTGCCTATGAGTCCAGCCTTGATGACGACTCTGACGTCCATGTTGAGTTGGATGACCATCAAGTCCATGTGTCAGGGGTGAGTGATTCTGATGTGGACACTCCTCTGTCTGCGACCCCTGCACTGAGGGATCAGACAGTCTTGGTTCCTCCGCCCGTGGTGGATCGGGACGCAGGGTCACCCTCCACACCAGTCACTGATGTGCCTGGGACATCACGTCGACGGGGGCATGTAGTCGTGCAGCCGCAGGCGGTGCCAACACAGCGAGGACCCCCGGTCCTTGGGTCCCGCAGGGGTCAAGCCCGGCAACGCGGTCACCGCGCGCAACCGCTGTATACTGAGTGGGAGCAAGACATGACTGCCAATTCCGAACGGCAGGGGGCAGCAATGGAGAACATCGCTGAGAGCATGGAGCGTGTGGCCCGATCTGTGCTCCCCACTGCTAGGCAGGTGCTTCTCCAGCAGCAGGTGGCACGGTCCACGGCCCGCTCGCTCAGGCTGGGCATGGCGGCCTCAGACAGGGCACGCCAGGCTGAAATGTCGTCTCTGCGTCAAGCAATTGCTGCTCACGCAGAGGCGCACATGGATGCCTTGAGGGAGGAGTATGCTTCCCTCAGATCCACTCTGGGTGTCCTTATGATGTCCCAGAGGCAGCGGGCAGAGGAGAGGTTTGCACAGCTTGAGTGTACCATCTCGGCTGAGCTACAGGCTTGCCGGGAGGTGCAGCGGTTGTCCAGCCAGGCCTTGCAGGAGGAACTCCGTGTTACACGTGCTACCTTGCAAGAGGAAGCACGTGTATCACGGGAGGTTCTGCATGCAGACCTACGTCACATCGCCACACAGAACCAGGCTCACCCGTCCGGCAGACTTGCTGCCGACGAGGGGGCAAGCTGCGGCTAGGCGTGGCCAGGCTACTGTGCCACGTCCTCCTTTCCAGGATGAGCCAGACTCGGACGACCATCTATCTCCCACATAGGTCGTGCTGTGCAGGCGTTGAGCCCATGGAGGTTTTTTTTTTGGCTCAGCATCATCGCATGTGGATGTTGAGCAGCACCCTGTACCTCCCCCCGCCTGGGTGCCTCCCCTCCCCCCCGGGTCGTATGTGGCCATTTTTGATTTTTCTTTTAGTTTAGTTAGTTAAGTTTCAGTTTGATAGTTAGTTTAAATAGGTAATGTAGGTTTTCCATAGTTAGTGTAATTAGTTAATAGTTGATTTAGTTTAAAATTGCTAGTCTATTGTGCTTTCATGTGACGGTGCGGTGCTTTGTGGCTTTTGAAGGCATCCACTGTCTGTTCCAGCTGGGCCGTTCATGGTTGTCTTGTGTATGTGTTTGCTGCTTGGGTTCCTTGACTCACATATGCCACTCCTGCCTCCCTTATCCATGGGCTCGCAAGGATGGTTCGGTGTTACAGCATTTTACACAAGGGCATTGGACTGTCATATCTGTGGCATGTCTGGTGCTGTGTGACTTGTGTTGACACCCCTAGTGGGGATGATTTAGGTGTCATTGTCCACTGTTCAGCTTTTGCTAGATGGGGTGTGTCATGATTAATGTGGACATTGATTGCTATGTATTGTGTAGTATATTTCATTTCTTTCCTGTACATGTGCTTGTTGCAATTCATGCTGTAGATAGTGTTCCACACTTTGTAGGTGAAAGACGGACTGATGGTGTGATTTGTGATGTGACTCTCTGACATGGTCAAGTAATGAGATGCCTGATGAGACACACACAGATGACTTTGAAGCATTAATCATGTGTTTCATGCCTTTCTGCAGGGGGATGAGCCTCCAGAGCACCTTGCCAACAGACATGTCCCATTGGACGACAGAATTCTGGACCCGTTTGTTGGTGCCCACATGCACATGTGTGCAGAAGCAGAGGCACAGTGATTGCAGACCCACATCCTAGAACTGCTGACATGTTCCAAGGAACTCCAGGCAAGGTGAGCATCACAGGGGGGCCACGACACAGCAAAGCTTGCACCAGGCGAGTTGCACATGCAGGCTTAGTCACAGCACTGAGGGTGAGCTTAGACGAATATTGGTGTTGAAGCACACAATGCAGCTCAGATGTGTTTGTGGACTGATGGCTGCTGATAGTAGGGTTGTCTGGGACACATGCAGGGGCAGTGGCACATACCCTCCGGTACACCAAGGTCCATTGAGGCACTTGTATCAACCATGTAGCCTTCCGAGACATGGAAAGGGGCAGCTCACAGGGACATGCAGCAAGGGACATACTCGGGTGCAGTGCATGTCTTTTCCACGTACTTCATGATAAATGCACTGCCAACTTTGTTTCGGTCATGGTGGTACGCAACTTGCTCTGTAGTCATGGCTTGCTATATGGGTCTGTCTGCTTACCCAGGGAACACTGCATGTTGTGTGAATTGTGACACATTGGTGTTCCATTTGCCACGCATCCAGCAGCGGCTGCCTTACTGCATTGACTGTGTATGACCAGTCACAGGGGTGATGTTATATATGGGTACGAAGCATCAACCACAGATTGTCTGTTTGTAGAGTAGTCTGTTGCTATGGGGCATGTTTGGTGTTGTGTTTTTGTGCAATTGGCACGTACAGGTTGTTGACTGTGTCTCTCTTTGCAGCATTGCAGTGCTCCTGTAACCGGACCTGAGAGTGCGCAGGCAGGAGGCCAGCACTCAAAACCAGAGCTAAGTGTCTTGTTGTTTTTCTTACAAACTGCTCTGCATAGGCTTGCTGGGGAGTGTACTGATGCATGGATGTATGTGTGGTTCAATTTGGTATGTTATTTTCTCCCTAATCACCCGTGATCCTATGCAATTTTGAAACCTGTACCCTCTACCCGGTGTTCCTGCTTCCCGTGCCTATCCAAGCAACGTTCCCTGACCCTCTTTCCCCACTGGGGTTGCGGATGCCTGTGTAAGCCTCGAACTTGCAGGCGCCAAAACCCTAGAGGGGGTGGTTGGTTCGTACCACTCCTGAGCCTGGACTACAGAAGGCCATGACAATGATGTCCAAGTCTGTTTGGATTGTGTATGTGTTCATGCAGGTTGTACATTTTTGTGCATTCCCTAGTTTCATGTGTCATTCCTCCTCCCCTCTCCTGCCGCTCATTCCAGTCATCCAGTGTGTCAACACCTGTCCCGACTGCATATCCCTGAACCTCCTTCCCCACCAGGGTCTCAGGGGCCTGTGTGAGTTTGACCTTGCAGGCACCCGGGACATGGTGGGGGTGGTTGTTTCGTGACACTCCCGCACCTGTATAGGGGACCTCTGACAGTACACATCCATTCATGGTGCATCATCCTATGTCATGTACCACACATGTCTCACATCCTGTCGTGACATTGTTTTGCTGTGCTACCTTGGTTGTTGCATCATTGTGGTAGTACTTGGCCTTTGTGAGGTACTGCTACGTCAAGTCATCTACTGGAGGGTGTTCGGGTTCGTTTTTATGCCTTGGATTTTGGGATTTTGGAAATTAGTGTGGATTCTGAGGGTTCAGGCATCTTTTTACACACAAGGTGGGAGATGGTGACGAAGGGTAAAGGTGATCCTGTGGCCAAGTGGAATTGAGGTTTGGAGGCTCCATGACCCAGGTGCAGTTGTTCAGTGGGTCATGGTCATTTGTGAGGGAGGGGGGTTGTTGTTGATAGTTGCCTTGCCCTGCAGTGTGATGGGAACTCTGACATAGTAATGGTGGTATCCCATGTACATGTTGTGTTCTGCTGATCAATACCTGTTCATGTGTTGTGTTTTCCTTTCAGGTGCGAGGGGATAGTTGTGGTTTGACATGCTGGGGTGTACACATGGTGGATGTTCACATGTGATGTGTAGGGAACACTGATGGTCACTTGAGTGCACATGCATATGTGGAGTGCATGTCCTTGCAGAACCACACACTTGCACTCTGATGCACTACATGTACTCCCACCCTTGCATATCCACGTGTACACTGTTTGCCTTCTGGTGCCCACTGTGTCCCGGCAGCACATGTTCTGTGACCAATCATGGATCCAGTACATGCCTAATTTGATGTTTGACGTGGTCTGTCACTTAGATGTGATGCTCAGGGTGTGCATCACACACAATGGCTGTTCACTGTGCTGTGCGCTGAGCAGTGTGATGCAGGAGTAGGGCACTGCACACATGAGCTGCAGTGTGGATTTTGCAATGTGTGCATGTAGACAGGCATTCATTGTGATGTTACGTCTACGACTGTTGTAATGCATTTGGAAATGACTTATTTTGGGTGGGAGGTTGTTGGTCTGTCATTTCATCTGATTCCGGGTCAGGCAGCAGTGTCCGATGCCACTGTGCATTTAGGACATGGCAATGTGTACCTTATCATTACTGAATTGGTGTATGGGTATTGCGTGCCATGTCATGTTGATGTTTGGGAGGGTTTGAGTGACATGACAGTGATGGCCATGGCCTGGTTTGCAGGTGTGTGTGATGCACACCTTGCATGTCCGTGTCATCCGCTTCTCAGAGCAACTAGCTGGGGGTAGATTTCTCTCCGCAGCAGGGCCCTCCCCCTGGAACAGACTTCCGGCCTGACTTGAACTTGAGGGGAATCATCTCCAGTTTTGGAAGCACCTCAAGACCTTCCTCTTTGCTTCTGCTTACTGTCTGCCTCTCCCTTGCAGGATTCTCCACTGGAACTGCACAGGAGCTGCAACTGGGCCACTCTCACCGACCTCGGTCCCTGGCCCAGCCACTCTCCACTTGCACTGCCTCCCTGGCAACCCCTGCACTGCAGTACTGTCTCTCTATCCCTACAGCCCTCCCTTCCCAGCACTTGTCTGCACTTACCTTTGTAGTTGCCACCAGGCGACCTATGTATTATTTTTTTGGCCTACTTCTCCTGCACTGGACTCCCCCCACCCTTCCCCTTGCACTTTTCCCATTCCCCCTACCCCTGCACTTGCACGATCCCAATGACACCTGGCCTAGTAGTACCGTTCTCTGTGTTCCCTTGTTCCCCCCTCCCTGCCTCATTGCGCCTTGGAATACTTGTGTATGGCCCATATCATGTCATATGTCATATGTGTGCCTTTTGTTCACACAGGATTGCTTGTGTTTAAGTAGCTAGGGATGCAGACGATGTGGCACTTCCATGGCAACAATCTCAGGGTGGTAAGGTTGTGACAGTTGACTGTCTCTTTGTCATCATCGATTGTCACCTGGTATGTGCCAGGCCTGTGTGCACTTCGCAGGGGTGGGAGTTTAGGTGAAAAATGTGGCCACAAGCTGGGTCCGGGCTTCCTCGCCACGTGCCCTGTCCCCTCCCATGGGCAGCGCCTGTGGTTGGGGACGTGGGGGCACCACCATGTCCACCGGGACGCCCTGCCGTGTTGCAACATTGTGCAGGACACATGCTGCCACAATGATCCTGCACACTACTGGTGGTGCATAGAGTAGTTGCCCACCAGAGCGGTCAAGGGAGCGGAAACGTGACTTGAGCACTCCGAATGTGCGCTCCACTATGCCCCTGGTTGCAATATGGGCGGCGTTGTATCTTACCTGGGGTGGTGTGGTGGGGTTCCGGATTGGCGTCATCATGTGGTTGCTCAGAGGGTAGGCACTGTCCCCTGGGGAGATGATAATAGTTGAGATTGTTAGGATTTGGGTATTTGTCTGTGTGTGACTTGCATGCATGTGCAAGGGCATTTGTACTGACCTAGGAGCCATGTGTCGCCATGCTGCCCAGCTTCCAGGGCCCGGCTCAGGGCGGACATTCTGTATATGAAACTGTCATGGGTGGAGCCAGGGTAGTTTGCATAGACAGAGGTGATGATTCCCTTTGCATCACATACCACCTGTACATTGATGGAATGCCAGTGCTTGCGGTTTCGGTAGATGTGCTCAATGGCCCTAGGTGGACGTAGGGCCACATGGGTGCAATCTATGGCACCGAGCACTTTGGGGAAGTGTGCCACCCTGAAAAAATCCAGGACAACGGCCTGCCTTTCTGCGGGTGTTCTGGGCATGTATATGTGCCTGCGGACTGAGGGGCGCGCTGTCATGATTGCCAGTACCTGGTGTAGGCAGCGTGACTGCGTGGCCTGTGAGACCCCCCCCACTATGGCAGTGGTCCGCTGAAATGACCCAGTGGCCACAAAATGCAGGACACTGAGCAGCTTCTCCAAGGGGCTCAATGCTTGGGAGCAAAGGGTGGGGGATGTGAGGTCATCTTCCCACTCCCTGACCAGGTCTAGGATGATATGGGGTGGAAACCTATACCTGCCATAGACCTGGTCGTCAGGCATCCCAAAAAGGCTTGTCCGTGGTGCGAAAATGCGTGCCCTGGCTATTCTCCTCCTCCTGCGGTGTCCCACGATCAGTGCAGCGACAAATGGGGCATTCATCGTAGCTGTATATACGCGTTTGTTGTCTGCGCGCACTTTTATGCTGAGCGCGGGGACGCTTCCGCCTGCCTTCGTGTGGCAGACGCGTTGACGCCTGTGCACGTCTTTTGCCGTGCGCGGGTTTCCCTTATTCGGATACGGTCCGAGTGTCATCGAGTGTGATCGGAGGGGAGTGTGCGTACACGCAACTGGCCTGGGTACGTGTGTTTCGGGGTGCGCGGGAAGTTCCACACGCGATTAGCCTGGGTACGTGTGTTCCGGGGTGCCGGGAACTTTCACACGCGATTGGTGGTAATCCACGTGTGTTCTGTCATCACGTGCAATGAGGGAAACACCTGCGCGCGTCACGTCACAGACGCGCTCACGCGCTAAGGGCCTTTGGTCCAATGAAATCGCTTATGCGTGCTGCCGTGCATACGCGATAAGGTCCTTTCCTCGTATTACACGCGGACGTGCAGTTTTTCACGCGCGCTGAAATGCGCATGCACGTCTGTACGCGACACGTCACAGGGGCGCTTGCGCTTGAGGGGCCTTCAGTCCAATGAAAATGCGTGTGCGTGCAGACGCGCTTACGCGCTAAGGGCCTTTCCTCGAATTACACGCTGACGTGCAGATTTTGCACGTGCCAAATCACTCTGTATCAAGCTGGCCACGCGTATGCACACGGAAGACCACGCTCCTGCCCAGAAGGCCGAACTACTGCCCCCCAGAGCCCCGAGCACGCTCCCACCTGCCATCTGCTGCTGCCTGACTGCCTGCTGCCCACGTGCACTGCCATTTGCTGCCTGCACATCAGCCAGGGGTGCTGTTGCTGTGACCACCCCTGCTGGTACCGAAGACTCCCGACTGGGATTCCATCGCTCCACAGCCCAGCCCCAGGACCCAGTTGCCCACCCACTCCTGCCTCTGGGGTTGTCATGTCGGGGCAAACACCATCTGTGACCACTGACAACCCCCGGCCAGAGAGGCAGAGGGGCACCAGCTTCAGTGCCACCGAAGTTGGTGTCCTGGTGGAGCAAGTCCTGGGGCAGTATGATGCCCTCTTTGGAAGTTCCCGCGCCGACAAGGAAGGACGGACTCAGATCTGGACTGACATTGTGACTGCCATCAACGCGGAGGGGGTGGCAGTCCGCGACTTACAACATGTCAGGAAGCGCTGGGAGGACTTCAGGTCCAGGACCCTGAACAAGGCCCGGCGCCTCTTGAAGGCAGCGGATGCCAAGGGGCACCGGGGCCACTTGTCGGAAGAACAGATGAGGGTCCTGGAACGCATATCCCCAGCGCTCCACGTCCAGGTCCTAGAGAAGCAGACCCGTCTGGAGTCGAGCGGTGAGTGTACATGCATCCTGATTGTGAGCAGTGCGTGTGGTGATTATTCAGTATTGTGCAGGTTGCACATCTGTTTGTATGGGGTCGAGTATGGGTGGGGGTGTACAGGGCCGTGGGGCCGACACATGCGAGGGCTGTGATGTGTGAGACATGGATGGTGCTTGTGTGTGTAGGCTTGCATGCCAAATGCAATTGTGTGGGCACCCATGTTTGGATGAATGTGTATGTAAGTAGACATGTCCGTGATGTCACGCATGTATGTTGTTTTCGGCTGCATGTATCAGCACTGTGTACATGTGCATGTGTGTGTATTTGACAAGGGTGCAACAGTGATGCAACATGGATGCATGTGACAGCGGTATGTGGAAGCCTGATTGGCAGATGTGACATGGATGCCCGTCTGAACAGTGCGACACTTGGCAGAGGTGTACACATGCATGCAAGTGTGGTGGTGTGTGTACATGTGTGGTGCACTTCCTGTGTTGCATGTGATGTCTGGCTCACCTTTGCCTGCTCATGCTGTTGTATGTGTATGGATGGTGGTGGCAGTTGCGATATGGCTGTGGTATGGCTAATGTGTGCGAGTTGCAATGACATGTGTGTTGGGGATTGTGATGACATGTCTGAGGTTTGCCAATGCCACTCATGTACAACTGTCATGTGTGTATGTGTCCATTGTACAGTGCCCTGATGCCTGTGTTTTGTTTCTCCCTGTCTGCAGCGTCAACTGATGAAGAGGGCGGAGAAGGTGCTGTGGAGCACAGCGGCGGGGATCCGACCGCCAGCCGGAGACGCAAGGCCCGGCTCCCCTCCCAGGTTGTCATATCGTCGGGGAGTGAGGAGTCCGGTGCCGCGTCCCAGGCCGCAGCTGCCGGGGGGAGGTCCAAGAGACGGAGGTTGGAGTTGGACTCCTCGGCAGCAGAAGGGGCAGCTGGGACCCCACAGGGCCCAACAGGGGAAGATGGCAAGGAGTCATCCAGGTTGGTGGGGGGTTTGGTGGAGGACGAGGCCGTGCAAGCACCACAGACGGGGTCTGGAGGTGGGGATCCTACTGGTGCTAGTGGTGCAGTGCAGGACCAGGGACAGGAGGCAGCACAGGCCGCCGCGGAGGTGCCTGTGTGCAATCCTGTCCCCGATCCTGTCCCTGCATCATCTTGCACCAGCAGGGATGCTTACGTCCAGACCCATTTTCAGGCAGGGGATGAGCTCACGTCAACTGGCCTTCCTCTGCCTGCGGACGTGGCTATCCAGGTCCGGGTTGAGCCTGTCCTGGCTGGTGTGGCGTTGCGTCAACGGGCCATGCGAGGTGACCTGCAGTCTTTTCATGAAGAGACTGCACGTCATCTCGAATGGCTCATTGACCACGTCAGCCTGCTGGGACAGGTCACCCAGGCCAGATTCCTCCGTCTGATGGGGCTTGCTCCGACCCCCTTCTCAACTGGACCCCCTACGCGCCAGTCGTCCTCTGTGCCATCTTCCTACCCATCAGTCACCTGGGTGCCCTGTGGAGCTGCCTCTGACGGTGCGGCCAGGCTGGTGGAGGAGGCATCCCTGCCACAGTCGGGAGTCGGACGTCCAGCAGGGGTGGCCACATCAACGACTGCACCCCAGCCGGCGGAGGATGTGCAGGCAGCAGGAGGCAGTGCACGGGCAGAGGCAGAGCAGCAGCAGCAACATGGTGGGAGCCATGAAGGCTCGGGGCCTTCGACATCGGAGGGGCAGGCATCGGCCGGAGGGCAGGAGGACCCAGGACAGAGAGTGTCTTCCGTGTGGCAGCGGTTGGGCCACGCCATAGATGCGGAGCGGCAGCGGGCGGAAGAGGCACGGCTCACAATGGTCAGGGCGGAGAACTCCATGCGGAGGGCCCTGAGGCGGGCCGAGTGCCTCGAGGCAATCCGCAGGGGTTTGGAGGTGGACACGGCGACGGCCCTGCGGACCCTCGGGGCCATGGAGGAGGACCGCCTCCGGGACATTGAGGAGGAGTTCGATGATACCCTGGCCCGTAACATCCACAAGTGAGCCGTGAAACTAGCCCGCTGCCCTTGTACATAGTTTCTAGGTAGTGTTAGGTTTCATTTTTGTTTTTATTTTATTTGGACCTTTCGGACATTGGCCACATTTTTATATATAGTGTATATAGTTTTTTTTATTAGTTAGTGTAGTTAGATAGGTTTCCTTTATTTTGTTGGGATAATGGACCCTGGATTGTTCCCATGTACATAGTTGACAGTTGGATTGTGTTTTTTTTTCTTTTTTTGACCATGGTGCAATGGCTTTCTTTTTCATTTACCATTTAGTTTTGTGGACATCGACTTTGGACATTACTTTGGATTTATATTTTTGGTTTTGGTTTTTTGACGGACATGCTTCTTTTCATTTTTGTACATTCACGTTTCTGTTTCTTCTTTTTTTATTCTATTGATGTTTCCTTTAATACATATTATTTTTGGTGAACTTCAATGTGTGGTATCTCATTGGTTTCATGCTTTTCATGATATGTGTTTTGAGATTCACTGACACCCATTGGGTGTATGTGAGGGAAATGTGTTTGTTTTGGAACTTGCAATCGGTGTTCTGTGATGTAATTGTAAATTATGAGTGGGTGGATGCAATACTCGGGTGGGTGTTTTGCATTTGGAGGCTGACCATAGGGACCAGGGATCTAGATTGTGATAACATGTTGGCTGGGGAACATGAGTTGCACATGGGTGGGGGCCTGCTGCCAGGTGCCCCACAGTGCTGGGGGGGTGGGGGTGGTGTGAGACATGGGTGGGGGCCTGGTGGATGCTGCCCCTGGTGGCTGGGGGGTGGGGGTGGTGTGAGACATGGGTGGGGGCCTGGTGGATGCTGCCCCTGGTGGCTGGGGGTTGGGGGTGGGTGGGAGACATGGGTGGGGGCCTGGTGGAGGCTGCCCTTGGTGGCTGGGGGGGTGGGGGTGGTGTGAGACATGGGTGGGGCCTGGTGGAGGCTGCCCCTGGTGGCTGGGGGGTGGGGGTGGTGGGGAACATGAGTTGGACATGGGTGGGGGCCTGCTGGCAGGTGCCCCACAGTGCTGGGGGGTGGGGGTGGTGGGGAACATGAGTTGGACATGGGTGGGGGCCTGCTGGCAGGTGCCCCTGGTGACTGGGGGGTGGGGGTGGTGTGAGACATGGGTGGGGGCCTGGTGGAGGCTGCCCCTGGTGGCTGGGGGGTGGGGGTGGTGGGAGACATGGGTGGGGGCCTGGTGGTGGGTGCCCCTGCACTGCTGGAGGGGTGGGGGTGGTGTGAGACATGGGTGGGGGCCTGGTGGAGGCTGCCCCTGGTGGCTGGGGGGTGGGGGTGGTGGGGAACATGAGTTGGACATGGGTGGGGGCATGCTGGCAGGTGCCCCACAGTGCTGGGGGGTGGGGGTGGTGGGGAACATGAGTTGGACATGGGTGGGGGCCTGCTGGCAGGTGCCCCTGGTGACTGGGGGGTGGGGGTGGTGTGCGACATGGGTGGGGGCCTGGTGGAGGCTGCCCCTGGTGGCTGGGGGGTGGGGGTGGTGGGTGACATGGGTGGGGGTCTGGTGGTGGGTGCCCCTGCACTGCTGGGGGGGTGGGGGTGGTGTGAGACATGGGTGGGGGCCTGGTGGAGGCTGCCCCTGGTGGCTGGGGGGTGGTGGGGAACATGAGTTGGACATGGGTGGGGGCCTGCTGGCAGGTGCCCCACAGTGCTGGGGGGTGGGGGTGGTGGGGAACATGAGTTGGACATGGGTGGGGGCCTGCTGGCAGTTGCCCCTGGTGACTGCGGGGTGGGGGTGGTGGGAGACATGGGTGGGGGCCTGGTGGTGGGTGCCCCTGCACTGCTGGGGGGTGGGGGTGGTGTGAGACATGGGTGGGGGCCTGGTGGATGCTGACCCTGGTGGCTGGGGGGTGGGGGTGGTGTGAGACATGGGTGGGGGCCTGGTGGAGGCTGCCCCTGCACTGCTGGGGGTGGGGGTGGTGTGAGACATGGGTGGGGGCCTGGTGGATGCTGCCCCTGGTGGCTGGGGGGTGGGGGTGGTGTGAGACATGGGTGGGGGCCTGGTGGATGCTGCCCCTGGTGGCTGGGGGGTGGGGGTGGTGGGAGACATGGGTGGGGGCCTGGTGGTGGGTGCCCCTGCACTGCTGGGGGGCTGGGGGTGGGGTGAGACATGGGTGGGGGCCTGGTGGAGGCTGCCCCTGGTGGCTGGGGGGTGGGGGTGGTGGGGAACATGAGTTGGACATGGGTGGGGGCCTGCTGGCAGGTGCCCCACAGTGCTGGGGGGTGGGGGTGGTGGGTAACATGAGTTGGACATGGGTGGGGGCCTGGTGGAGGCTGCCCCTGGTGGCTGGGGGGTGGGGGTGGTGGGGAACATGAGTTGGACATGGGTGGGGGCCTGCTGGCAGGTGCCCCACAGTGCTGGGGGGTGGGGGTGGTGGGGAACATGAGTTGGACATGGGTGGGGGCCTGCTGGCAGGTGCCCCTGGTGACTGGGGGTTGGGGGTGGTGTGAGACATGGGTGGGGGCCTGGTGGAGGCTGCCCCTGGTGGCTGGGGGGTGGGGGTGGTGGGAGACATGGGTGGGGGCCTGGTGGTGGGTGCCCCTGCACTGCTGGGGGGGTGGGGGTGGTGTGAGACATGGGTGGGGGCCTGGTGGAGGCTGCCCCTGGTGGCTGGGGGGTGGGGGTGGTGGGGAACATGAGTTGGACATGGGTGGGGGCATGCTGGCAGGTGCCCCACAATGCTGGGGGGTGGGGGTGGTGGGGAACATGAGTTGGACATGGGTGGGGGCCTGCTGGCAGGTGCCCCTGGTGACTGGGGGGTGGGGGTGGTGTGAGACATGGGTGGGGGCCTGGTGGAGGCTGCCCCTGGTGGCTGGGGGGTGGGGGTGGTGGGAGACATGGGTGGGGGTCTGGTGGTGGGTGCCCCTGCACTGCTGGGGGGGTGGGGGTGGTGTGAGACATGGGTGGGGGCCTGGTGGAGGCTGCCCCTGGTGGCTGGGGGGTGGGGGTGGTGGGGAACATGAGTTGGACATGCGTGGGGGCCTGCTGGCAGGTGCCCCACAGTGCTGGGGGGTGGGGGTGGTGGGGAACATGAGTTGGACATGGGTGGGGGCCTGCTGGCAGGTGCCCCTGGTGACTGGGGGGTGGGGGTGGTGGGAGACATGGGTGGGGGCCTGGTGGTGGGTGCCCCTGCACTGCTGGGGGGTGGGGGTGGTGTGAGACATGGGTGGGGGCCTGGTGGATGCTGACCCTGGTGGCTGGGGGGTGGGGGTGGTGTGAGACATGGGTGGGGGCCTGGTGGAGGCTGGCCCTGCACTGCTGGGGGTGGGGGTGGTGTGAGACATGGGTGGGGGCCTGGTGGATGCTGCCCCTGGTGGCTGGGGGGTGGGGGTGGTGTGAGACATGGGTGGGGGCCTGGTGGATGCTGCCCCTGGTGGCTGGGGGGTGGGGGTGGTGGGAGACATGGGTGGGGGCCTGGTGGTGGGTGACCCTGCACTGCTGGGGGCTGGGGGTGGGGTGAGACATGGGTGGGGGCCTGGTGGAGGCTGCCCCTGGTGGCTGGGTGGGGGGTGGGGGTGGTGGGGAACATGAGTTGGACATGGGTGGGGGCCTGCTGGCAGGTGCCCCACAGTGCTGGGGGGTGGGGGTGGTGGGGAACATGAGTTGGACATGGGTGGGGGCCTGGTGGAGGCTGCCCCTGGTGGCTGGGGGGTGGGGGTGGTGGGGAACATGAGTTGGACATGGGTGGGGACCTGCTGGCAGGTGCCCCACAGTGCTGGGGGGTGGTGGGGAACATGAGTTGGACATGGGAGGGGGCCTGCTGGCAGGTGCCCCTGGTGACTGGGGGTTGGGGGTGGTGTGAGACATGGGTGGGGGCCTGGTGGAGGCTGCCCCTGGTGGCTGGGGGGTGGGGGTGGTGGGAGACATGGGTGGGGGCCTGGTGGTGGGTGCCCCTGCACTGCTGGGGGGTGGGGGTGGTGTGAGACATGGGTGGGGGCCTGGTGGAGGCTGCCCCTGGTGGCTGGGGGGTGGGGGTGGTGGGGAACATGAGTTGGACATGGGTGGGGGCCTGCTGGCAGGTGCCCCACAGTGCTGGGGGGTGGGGGTGGTGGGGAACATGAGTTGGACATGGGTGGGGGCCTGCTGGCAGGTGCCCCTGGTGACTGGGGGGTGGGGATGGTGGGAGACATAGGTGGGGGCCTGGTGGTGGGTGCCCCTGCACTGCTGGGGGGTGGGGGTGGTGTGAGACATGGGTGGGGGCCTGGTGGATGCTGACCCTGGTGGCTGGGGGGTGGGGGTGGTGTGAGACATGGGTGGGGGCCTGGTGGAGGCTGCCCCTGCACTGCTGGGGGTGGGGGTGGTGTGAGACATGGGTGGGGGCCTGGTGGATGCTGCCCCTGGTGGCTGGGGGGTGGGGGTGGTGTGAGACATGGGTGGGGGCCTGATGGATGCTGCCCCTGGTGGCTGGGGGGTGGGGGTGGTGGGAGACATGGGTGGGGGCCTGGTGGTGGGTGCCCCTGCACTGCTGGGGGGTGGGGGTGGTGTGAGACATGGGTGGGGGCCTGGTGGAGGCTGCCCCTGGTGGCTGGGGGGTGGGGGTGGTGGGGAACATGAGTTGGACATGGGTGGGGGCCTGCTGGCAGGTGCCCCACAGTGCTGGGGGGTGGGGGTGGTGGGGAACATGAGTTGGACATGGGTGGGGGCCTGGTGGAGGTTGCCCCTGGTGGCTGGGGGTGCAGGGGGACATGCGTTGGTGGGCAGTAGTGCAAGTTGACATGTGGGTTGGCTGGGGGGCATGGCCATGGTGGGTGGGGTGCCTGTAGGACATGTGCAGGGTAGGCCCCTGTGGTGTGAGCCACCTGCAGGGGCCGTGGAGGGTGTAGAGGGAACACCTGGGAGGGCCCACACGTGCAATTCACGTGTGGTGCTCCCCGCGCACCCCTGTAATACACGTACCCTGCTGGAATCGCGTGTGTAACTTCCCATGCACCCTGAAATACATGTACCCTGCTGATATCGCGTGTGGAACTTCACGCGCACCCCTGAAATACACGTTCCCTGCGGAAATCGCGGCTGTAACTTCCCCTGCACCCTGAAATACACGTACCCTGCTGATATCGCGTGTGGAACTTCACGCGCACCCCGAAATACACGTACCCTGATGGAATCGCGTGTGGAACTTCCCGCGCACCCCTGAGATACGCGTACCCTGCTTGCACGGGCCCAATCGCATGTGGAACTTCCCGCGCACCCCTGAGATAGGTGTACCCTGCTCGCACGGGCCCAGTCGCGTGTGGAACTTCCCGCGCACCCCTGAAATACACGTACCCTGCTGGAATCGCGTGTGTAACTTCCCATGCACCCTGAAATACACGTACCCTGCTGATATCGCGTGTGGAACTTCCCGCGCACCCCTGAGATACGCGTACCCTGCTCGCACGGGCACAATCGCGTGTGGAAATTCCCGCGCATCCCTGAAATACACGTACCCTGCGTAAATCGCGTGTGTAACTTCCCCTGCACCCTGAAATACACGTACCCTGCTGATATCGCGTGTGGACCTTCACGCGCACCCCGAAATACACGTACCCTGATGGAATCGCGTGTGGAACTTCCCGCGCACCCCTGAGATACGCGTACCCTGCTCGCACGGGCCCAATCACGTGTGGAAATTCCTGCGCACCCCTGAAATACACGTACCCTGCGGAAATCGCGTGTGTAACTTCCCCTGCACCCTGAAATACACGTACCCTGCTGATATCGCGTGTGGAACTTCACGCGCACCCCGAAATACACGTACCCTGATGGAATCGCGTGTGGATCTTCCCGCGCACCCCTGAGATACACGTACCCTGCTCGCACGGGCCCAATCGCGTGTGGAAATTCCCGCGCACCCCTGAAATACACGTACCATGATGAAATCGCGTGTGGAACTTCCAGCGCACCCCTGAAATACGCGTACCCTGCTCGCACGGGGCCAATCACATGAGGTACTTCCCGCGCACCCCAGTGATACACGTAGCCCGCTTGCTGTGCTGGTACAGGGTTAGCGCAGCCCTTTGCGCTGGATTGGGTATATTGATGCCTTTTCCCTGCGCGGGAGGCGTTCTTGGGGGCGTAACTGGCGCTGCTGCAGGGTCGCTGCGCCACTGTGCGCCACAGCTGGTTTTGGTGGCTGCAATCCATGAATACGCTGTGCGCGGAAATGGATTTCGGCGCACGCGGCTGGCGCAGGGATTCGCACGCGCACACTGTGCACCAGCCGCGTGCGCCACTTGTGCGCTGAATTCTATGAATTACCCCCCAAATGCTGCTCCAAAGAGGCTTCCCAAAATGCCAACGCACCTGCAGTTGATCGGAGGCCAGTACCAGCCCATTAATAGGCGCAGTGCTTCACAAATCCATTACACAATGGGTAACGGTTTCATTATCAGCTCCGCATAAAGGGCAGGCACCCCACCCATTGGGTCTCCATGATTCGGTGAAAGCGGCGAACGGGAGTGTCCCCCATCCTAAATCGAGCACACAAAGATTTCTCAAACGGTGGAGTAATAACATCAGGGTTAAATTCAGTGCCAACCCCTGCTTGGCACATCAAGTGATCTCTGCCTAGTTTTAACCCATGAATTTCATAAGGAGTGCAGGGATTATATATGCTAAATAGGTGCTGAACTGGAGTTACTGGTATTTAACCCTGGAACGATCTAACTAAAAATCAGAGAGTATGACTGTGTGAGGCAGGTGGAAAAAGTAGATACGTGTGTATTGTTAGCTGAATATACTGAAACCATTATATTTCGTACTAGCCTCCGTAGGTACGTAGAAAGTTTTCCTGATCCCCTGCGTCGTACGGTCTGTATGAGATTTGGCTTGAGTTAGTTATGAATTTTGGATGTTTTGGGACTGCAAATGGGATTTGAAAAGGTAAAAAAGAATGTGCAGGGACAAGGAACAAACAGAGAGTTGGAAGCATCTGATATTAGAATTTGACAAAGTGAAAGAATTGGGCTACTGTTGTTTTAGGTCATTTGTGCCCGATCGTATTAATTATTAACACAGGGGATTGTTGGCGTAGACTATTAAATGACTGCTAAGCAAACATAATATGCGCACTAGAGCACTTTATCAAAACTTGTAAATAGACTTTTAGGGGGAAACTGGTTGATTTGTAGATAGGCATTCTTTTGGATCATGGGTCAAATGCCTTTGACAATGTTAATGTTAGAATTGCGTACCTGTGAAGATGCGCGAGAAAGAAATGAATCAGTGTATTGCAATTGTTTTATGACCATGGTTTTAATATGACGTATATATGAAAGGATTTGTAACAAACCGAAAATACAACCATAAAAATGTAGAGGGATTGTAAGGAAGATTTTGAGACCTCCAAAAGGAGGCATTGAAATTAATGTTATTGTTAGTAGCATCTGTGTCTATTTCCTGCTTCACTGCATCATTTTTGGTTTTGGCACACATTTTAGTGTTTGAGCACCACCATGTGGCAAATTCAAGGCGACAGTACACAGAGAGAAAGGAAGGTGTGTTAGAAAGCAGAATCGTTGGTTCGAAAGGCCCTGGCAAAGCAACTGGCATGCATTGGCTGCATCAGACCATTTGTATCTCGTGATGTCATCTGACAAGCTCATAAAAAAAAGAGTCTGGTCCAGAGTCACATTACCTAATTCTAGTCCCTCATCCTAGTCTTAGTATCTTGTGAGTAAGTGGATGAGGTAATAATATGTTTATGCCTACGAACTTAACCATCATGAGGCCACAATCATCTTATTACTACTTCTAGACCAGAGCCCCCTCCATCTGAAGGAGGATAGGCTGGAGTTACATTTCAGTTCAACTGGACACCTGCCTCAAATCCAGGGGGCTTGTACAGTAAAGCTGCCAGAGCCTAATTTGACTGTTCCCCAATGTGGGAGCAAGAGTAGACATTGCCCCTAAAATCTAAAAGAAGGTGCTTGGGAATAGAGAGATATCATATCTCTTCACTAACTTATTTATGCACTAAACAAGTCAGTCCCAGCACTATCGGGGTACTATCAGGGGCTCAATCATGTGGTTTTCGAAGAGCAAAAAATGTACCACATCAATCCTATAGCAGTAGTCTGCAAAATGTGTAACTGTACCTGGCCTATGGAGCCACTAGCAAGCCCTGCATAAAGAGCATTGCAGTAACCTGAGCACAGGGATAGACTAACTGTCCTATGTCCCTCTGGTTGAGTATTGTTCTGTCTATTGTCTTCTGTCTTATTAGTGCTCTGAGGTCTTTGGATGAGAAGCGCTCTATAAATACTGGGATACATAAATAAATAAGCAGGAATTCATAACATTCTCAAAACCAGACAGCTATTTAATTTGACGATATAATGAATAATAGGCTTTAAAGGAGGGGCAGGAGGAGTTAGTTAATAAAATACTTTAACCGTAGGTTGAATTTAGGCTTTTTGTATCCAACCTGACCCTTTAGTTTTTTAATAATCTGTACCTGGATAGTATCAGGAAAGAAGATGGCATACTGTCTCATGAGTGGATGTTCTACATGATTTTGCTGAAGTAAATTACGAAATGGTAATTTACGTTGCTGAAATTACCTTCACATTACCTTTTATAGGGGGAGCAATAACTCCAACCACCCACTACCCACCACCTCCCCTACCCTTATTTACCTTCTTATACCTCCTACCACTCAACTGACCCTTTTTTATTACCACTGTGATGTAATTATGTCATTTTAAAGAAGTAAATTACTAGCTTTGTAATTTACTTCACTGAAACAATGAAACACTGTTTAAAAATCCTCAGCCCTCAAAATATGACAGCTGATCTGTTGACAATTGTCCCACATCCAGTACCCCACCAACATAAGGCACTTGAAGGGTACTTCCAACCAACAGAGCTCGCCAGTAATAGCCAGATAAATCTGGGTGTCACCCAAATATGAATGGCAATCCTGGTCAAATGAGTTGATGAGGTGTGGGAGCGGTCACACGTATACTTTGAGAGCCCTTGGTACTCCACAAGGTGAGGTGTGCCAGGTCGACAATTCAGCCCCAGATTATCCAGGAAAGTGTATTGATCCATGATAAATCAGAACAATTTCGGTGCCATGGATAGGTTGAATAGCACCCATAAAGGGGCAGCCCCAGAGCAGCCAATACATTGTTCAAGGCCTGCACTAAGGCAGCCCCATGTTGAGTAATCTATACAGATTGCAAGGAGTGTCTCAAATTGCAATCCCCAAGGTGTCTTTGCAACTGTCTCACAACCTCTGATTACTTAGGCAATAAGCACTGAGACAGGCTTATTGGCATTAGTACACTGGCCCGTTAGATCAATGGCTAAAACATGGCCACCGGTGAAGGGAAATCGAAGTCTGTTTTCCATTTCCATGGTGGCCATTATTAAAAATCGGAAAGAAAATAAGAAAACAAAATGGCCACCATGCGAAGGGAGAAGGGACTACACATAGTCCCTTCTTCCTTACCATGACAGCTTGTCGCAGATCAGGAGCAGGCGCGCTGGGAACTGAAGTGTTCCCAGCGCGTCCGCTCTCGAAATGTTCAAAAAAGTAGGTAAGTGGTGGTTGGCGGGCAGGGCGGGAATGGAATTTTGTGGATGGAGGGAGTCGGGTGGGAGAAGACTTACCTGATTCCCCGGGAAGGGGATATGGTGGCTGTCATGAGGCTGCCACACCCACCCTGCTGGGTACTAATAGATTTTAGAGATGGGTGAGAGAACATTAACAGGGTGAACATTGTTGCTAGTTTAAGGGGGCAGTTAGCAATCTACTCCACGTTTCCAGCGAGATGTTAGAAATCCTTTCCTTTGCATGCAACACGTTATTACAAGTGCTTGTCACAAATGGTGCTATCTCCAACATGCAAAACATCAAGATTGTTCAGAGAAACTGCTTCAATGCATTTTGAACATTTTCAAGAAAAATCTGATTGCCCACATCAGCTTGATGCACTCCATCTCTTTGAAAAATGTTGGCAATATGAAATTTGATGTTTTCATTATGAAAAGGTGTCATGCCAACTTCCTGCAAAAAGTCACATACAACTTTCTTCACATTGCATATTGCTTTCTAAATT
The DNA here is from genome assembly GCF_040938575.1 of Ambystoma mexicanum. NCBI lineage: Eukaryota > Metazoa > Chordata > Amphibia > Caudata > Ambystomatidae > Ambystoma > Ambystoma mexicanum. The sequence continues at coordinate 135,932,045 of NC_090935.1, forward strand.
TGTGGACACATTAATTCGAACGCATCCACATTTGTCTCTGAGCTACCCGAGAAAAATAATTTTCGAATATGGAAACAGTTCCATCAACTCCATCAATGTATCCTTCATTGCAAACTTTAATGATAGTCCGGTAACATAGTCCAAACATTTTCCCTTCACAGTGAACTGCAATGATGTCCAGATGCTTCAAGTGATCCATATTCTCACAAAACGGGAGGAATTACACCCACTTCATTCCACAAACTCCATACCATGAATCTTGAAATTCATTGAATCCAAGACTCTCAGACAATCCACAGTGCTCAGAATACACCTTCAGCCAATGGATGCAAGAGTATCCTCAAATCCATACACTCTGCTTACTCAAACACATAGCCATAGCCATCTTTAGTGCACTCACTAACCAAAACTCCTGTTAGCCTCTCTTCCTGTACAACACACTGAGGAAACCTGATTGGCTGATCTACGATATCCGCAGACACCACGACTGTCCTTGCTCTGTGCAGTCCTATTTCCATGCCAGGCATCCTTAAAGGACCCTGATGGCATGTGTGGTGTCTGTGGAATGCAACTGTGACCGCAGACAGTATGTCCAATTAATGGGGCTGAGGAGGTATACACTCAATTTAAAAATGTATTCTACAACGGTGGCTCTTAAAAGAGACTTTGTTGCTTCTTTGTTTTTCACTTTTTTCTTCTCATTTTTATATCCTACACCTACTAACAAATGCTCTCCTATACACTCCCTATTTCCCCATTTAAGTTGTTCACATTAACTTTTTCAAGGCAATTTTAACATTGAAAAGAAACATTTGATTACTAACATCATTTAAATGCACTCTATCGCCCTGAAAAGTATTTTCACCATCCATAATGATATTTTAATTTTGAAAATATGGCATGCCTAAACCATTCAAAACAGCACATGCACACGCATTCACATGGTGCCTAGCTTTCTTCTATTTGTACACATTACACCTTTGGACATCTCCATATTTCCCTTGGATTAATTTCTGAAGAAATGTTCTTTGGATATGGAAATAGTTCCATTAAGCTTTGGAACATATCCTTTAATGCAAACTGCAAAGGGTTCCATGTGTTAATATTCCCGCTAAAATATTGCCATATTCTTGCAGCGATATTGAGCCATGGACCCTGCAGGGGACACCCCCGCAACCCCTGCATTATCTTTAAATGTGCGGGGGGGACCCCCACAACCCCTGCTCCCACAAATGATCCCCCCAAAAAATATTGCCTATGGCGAGACAAATGACCATATGTACGGCAATATTTTTGGTGGGGATAATATGTAGGGATACCACTGCAAAGATACTGGAGTAACATAGCCCCACCTAATTCCTCTGTAACGCCCAATAACATATCTAGTCATTGAAATTGAGCCATACTATGACAAAATGATAATAAACTCACCCATTTTAGCCCAGAAACTATATACCACCAAACATCCACTCCTTGCAATCCAGTAGTAGCAGAGATGCCACAAGATTCAGCATAACCTTTCAATGAATTCATGCAACAATCTCCCACCATCCACACATTCACATTCTTCATAGAAATAGCCACAACCATCTTCCCTGCACACAACAAATAAACACCTTCTACCCTGTCTTTCTATAAAGCACAACCACAAATTGTGATTGGCTAATCCCAAGAGTCCTCTTTCCATGCCAGGCATCAGTAAAGAACCCAGATGGCACGCCCAATGTACGCGGACTACTGCAGTGTTGACGAAACCCGGAGCAGAAGGCAGCCCTTCCACCCTTTGTACTTTCATGTTTGTAACAGTCATTCATTGACTGCTTTCAGTCACACATCCATCCACCATTCATATCTAAAAACTCGACACTTAACCATGTGATCTCTGTTCAACAATATAGATGTACACTTAAACTCTGAGAGTACATATCTCCTGTTAATCACAGCCACCTGCAGATTTCTACTTACATATTCAACAGTCATACTAGCCGTGCCATTGCATATAATCCTACCACTGAAACATCGCCAAAACCACAGACCTACATCTTTGACCACTTTCATCGCAATCACGCCAAAACTAACCACCCCAAACTAACACCCCCCCTTCCAAGGGCAGAACAAAACGACAACTATTTCAGGAGCTCTCAACAATGCTAGATCTCTTATGGCGCATACCACCGAAATTGCAGACATACTCTCTAGCGACAATCCAGACATCCTGGCTGTTACTGAATCCTGGCTACATGACGCAGCAGGTCCAGCCCTTATGTTAGCTATTGCAGACAACTATCAAATACTCAGGGTTGATAGACCTAAATCCAAAGTTGGCGGCCTTGCAATCATAGCTAAAACTAATTTGGCTTTAAGGCTAACCTCACCCCCTGAAATTAAATCCTGTGAACTGCTTGCAGCGAAACTCCCCATCTCTAACAATAGCACACTAACCATCCTATTAGTATATAGACCCCCGGCCCAATAGGGACATTTGAGGAAGACCTATCCAGCCTTCTTTCCAACGAAATCAAGGACACCTCACTGCTCCTGTTGTTAGGAGACTTCAACCTGGGCTTCAATGACCCTGAGGACAAACCGGCCCAATCCATTGCAACGATCTTGACAGAACACGGCCTGACCCAAAAAGTACTTACTCCCACGCATATAAAAGGACAAATATTAGACTGGGTAGCCAATTTGAACTGTTCTACCACCATCACCAAAATAACCCCTCAGCACTGGACTGAACACTACCTCATTGGTTTCTTGTCCGCAATTGACCCTCATAAACAGAAAAACATTGATATAGCTCTACCCTTGCCAACTAGACGCAAAAAAGACATCACAGTTGAAAAATTACTTACACTCCTCTCGACAACTGTCAATCATTCCAACCCAAGCGCACTTGTAGAAACATTTAATAACACTATGACTAAGGCCCTTGACACAATTGCACCAATCAAAATACGCGAAAGCAAACAAAAGTCACACCTTAACTCCTGGTTCACACCCCATCTAAAAGAATTATGACTTCAAAAAAGCAAACTCCAAGCTACCTGGAGACATTCACCTACGGTCGAGAACAAAACCTTACTCACTAACATTGCTAACATTTACAAAAAAGAAATTGTCCTTACTAAAAGGAACACATTCAATGAAAGAATTACTAAGGCCGACTCTAACTCCAAAGAGCTCTTCACCATTCTGCGTGAAATGGAAAATCCTATTCCACCCACAGATAATAACTCAAAAGATATCATCAGCATCCAAAAGGCATTAGCCAAGGAAATAACTACTCTAGAGACTAAATTAGCCAATAAAAAAGCCTCTCTGCACTCTACCGAGATGCACCCGACCCCTCCCATCTCCACCCCAACTAGTGCTACACCCTTCAGATGTTCCAATATCTCCATAATGGAAACTGAAAAGGTCATACTTTCTCTGAAGCCCTCCAACTGCCAGGGTGACAGCTGCCCAGCACAAATTATCAAGGATGCAGCTAGAGATTTAGCACCCTTTATCTCTAAGCTTTTCAACGCCTCCTTCAATTCGTGTCCTGTCCCAATCAACCTCAAACAATCTTGGGGGTGACCACTCCTTAAAAACAGACCCTAGATCCAGCCATCCCCACTAATTACAGACCCATCACCACAGTCCCATTCCTCCTCAAAATCATTGACCAGGTAACCTACCTTCAAATCCAAAGCTACCATGAGGCCAACCTCCTACTTGGCTCGTGCCAATCTGATTTCAGACTACAACACGGGACTGAAAAGGCCCTAATTGACCACAAGACACAAATTGACGAGTTGAATGACAAAGGTAAAACAGCAATGCTACTCCTCCTCGACCTATCAGCAGCTTTTGACCTGGTGCATCATGCAGTGTTATGCGAACACCTAGCATCAACTGCACATTTCTCGATTGATGCTATAGACTAGATACAATCCTTCCTAGCTAACCGCAATCCTTCCTAGAAAATGCCTACTTAATATTCCTTCAACCAAAATGTAGTCACTAAGCTACAGCACAATTAACACTTTGAATACGCCAGCAGGTACCTAACTACAACCATAATACTACAATAGTACTTTTGAAATCTATTTAGAATACGCCAACAGGTATCTCACTACTTGAAAAATACCCTTCATTCCAACACACTTAAAATACGCTATCTCAACTCATATATGACAAAACATCTTCTTACCGCTAATGTAGTTAGAATATGCCAACAGGTGTCTAACTACTTCAAGCATTTCCTTAATCACAACATACTTCAAACAAACATACTATTACCCTTATACTCACATAACTGTAATCATTTTTTTTTAAAAATACAGTACAAATTTATTTTCCCAATGACCCAATGATTATTTAATATCAGAACAACAGCAGTGTGCCATACACTAATGCATGCTCTAGGTGCGAGCAGTTCTGAGTGTTAAGAGTGAGTTCCGTTTTGTGATAGTAGGGGTATTGTTGATAGTGATGTCTCTCATGAACTTAGTTCTGGTTGCTAAATTGTGGTTTCTGAGTGTTAGTAGACACTAATGTTGTACCAAACTGAGTAATTGGAATGTACTGTTTATGAGGGTCTAAAAAATAGATGCATATGTAAAATCATATACAACTAAAGCTTTTAAACTATCCTGCTTAACAAATTGTACTGTTTTTTTTCCACTGAAAATAAACCAGATTCCAGCTTCATAATGCTACAAAACTAAGTATCCACAGCAATTATGTTCAAATACATATTCTATGATCATTAACCTTAATTGTACTACAATCATAAGTAGCATATACAGTTCAATTACATCATCCCTCCATATTACAAACACTTTGTACTCTCACTACATTACCTATAATTACTATACACATATTACTACTAGGGTTATTCTGACAATGCTCCTACTACATTACCTACAATTGCTATACACATATTAATACTGTGGTGGTTGCGTCTAGTGGACATATTCTTTGGCCATGGCCAGAATCTGGCCACTGGCTTCAAACACCACAATACAATTAACTATATAACAAGTATATACTATACACCGTCAACTAATAAAACTCACCTGGTTCCCCCGCAATCAAAATAATGCCTGTGGACAATTACATTGCCGGGGACTCGGCTACATTTCCAGAACCCTTTTTTCACCTATAAAAACAGCTCCACATTACCTTCCTTCCACTTCCCTACCATTTTTACACCCTCTTTCAGCCATCAAATAACCACAAATCTCTTTTCCAAGATGTCCGTTCAGGGCATTACCCGTGAACTACGTGGCATCCGCTGACCGCTACAACACCTGCCCAACCTTTTTCAACCTACAAAAATACAAAAGAGAATGTTTTCCAAATAGGAAAGCTTTGTCCCCTGCACACTATCTGGAAGGCCAGAGCCTAATGGTGATTAGAGAGTTAGGTGGTATGTAAGGCAGGTTACCACCCTTATTTAGCAGAGATGAGAAGCCTTTTTAGGCATCTTAGATATATTTATATTCAGAATTTCACCAATTAATTAAAATTGACAACTTAGAAGATAAATTCAAAAACAATACAATTTATTATTCATACAGAATAGTTGGCCCAATGCGTTTCGAGTTGCAAAGACTCTTCATCAGGGGCATGTTTTCTTTATCAATAACATTTCTATAAAGAAAAAGACATTTTTAATTTAAACAATATATTACATTTTTCCTAATCAAGAAGCAACTTCAAAAAACAACTCACATTTGAACACATCTCAAAATTACATGATGACACCCAGTGCCTAGACTTAAAGTGTGCAATATGTAGTTCTTATGAACATCATAATTTAGAATTTCTCATAAACAAGTATAATCTACCATTTGAGTGTATTTGTTTCTATAGATTGTGCAGAGTTTGGCTTCCTAATCTATATCAATCAGAAAAAAAATCTCAATATCCTAATTATTTAACTCTCTGGTGCTTTTTGACTATTTGCTCCACTCAAGGCTGAAGAATTTGGATGACATAAGCCTTATTAATTTAAAACAAAGAGATAAAGTTCCATTGTCACCTAGGGATCTTCTTATATATATAATAAGCCGTTATAAAATCTTACCCCATTAAAAATAGCCAAAGAAGATGGAATGTCTTGTATGGGCATATATGGTATTTGTCTTGTGGTAATTTCTCAAAGCTTTTCAATTATTCTTGACCAGGGGAGAGTCCTGGTCTGGATCGCTATAGTTAGAAAAAAGAGAGAATCGCTATCTAAATACAAAGAATATTTGTTGCTAGTTGTCAAGCCTTAGTACAAGTGAAAGACACTTACAAGTCATGGGTCTTTTATAGTAGTCCAGTAGTTGGAGTAACCAGTCAGATGTCACTGAATATCCTATCTAGTGTAGAGCCTGTTGGGTAAAACGGATGTATACGAATTGTTTGTATTAGAATTGCACGTGGAACAATTGTTCGAATGCAAACTGTTCGTGAACACAATTGGTCGTTTGATGTCTGAAAGCATTTTAATATATATACACACACGCAGTTGTAAAAAGAAATTCATTTAACAATATTTAGCTTTTCGTACCGTAAAATCAACATGAAGTGCAGGCTGCTTCCCGAACGCGCAATGTAATGTTTTGTTTGTCACTAGATCGTACCATTAAATACAAAAGGTACTGCAAAGAAAAGACGGCAAAGTAAAGAATAAAACATGCGTGCATAGTAAATGCAACCTAAATGGAATTGAAAAGGAATGAAATGAATGTGTACATGGAAGGATTGATAGTATGCGATGTAAAACAAACAGTATACTGTTAAAAAAATGCACCTAACATCCAGCGCTAATGGATCATTCCATAGAATGGGGAAATCACGCGAGAAGCACATCTTACTGTGTAAACACTTCCCGTTTGTGAGGAGAAAGTAAACATTGATATGGAGGTAAAAATAAAACGCGGGTTCAAAAACATTTCAATTGATGTGGCATATTTTCCGGAAATCAAACGAAAAATAATAAAACCTGTGAGAAAAAAGAAAACATTATTTTTTGAAATAAAAGAAGACACAATTTATCAGGTAAGTTCATTATAACGTGATGAAAATGTAATTCATATTTAAAAATGCATTTAGAAATGTAAAGGCAAACAATATTAAATTAACATATTAATTTAATATATCATTGAATAGGGTGAGATTCGAATACATTTAAAAGATGGAAAAAGGAGAGTATGTTAAATCTGAAAGAGGCAATGACCAACTATCACATAACGGATACATATATAATTTGGAAAGATTCAAAGGAGAGCGAAAGTGGTGGAAGTGCATCGAGTACAGAAAAAAAAATTGTAGAGGCAGAGCCTGCACTGATGAAGAATATATACAACACACACAATGTCACAATCATGAACCAAATATTGCAAGAGTTGAAGTAAAAAACAAGCTGCATAATTTAAAAAAAAAAGCAAAAAGTGACGCAGGCACAAGCCAACAATTAGTACGTCAAGTGCTAGGAGAAATACCATCGCATCTAGCAGGAGAAATGCCATGTAGTAAATTATTAAAAAAACAAGTGCTGTACCAATAAAATTTAGGATGCAAAGTGCCAAAAATACCAAAAATAACGAGTGACATAGAGATACCAGAAAATCTGACTAAAACACTTCAAGGAGACAAATTCTTGTACTATGATAGTGGGAACCAACCAAACAGATATATGATATTTGCAACAGAACAAAACCTAACAAGACTGTCACTAAGCAAAAATTGGATGATGGACGGTACTTTCAAGTCATGCCCAAAACCGTTCAAACAACTATATAGTATACACAGCGAAATCAATAAAGACTTTTTCCCACTACTGTATATTCTAATGTGCGAAAAAACTGAAAAATGCTACAGAGAAATTTTTACTAAACTTAAAGAGGGGTTAACAAGTCCATTAGAAGAAAACACAATCTGCAGCATGGACTTTGAAATGGCAGCCATAAATGCAATCAGAAATGTATTCCCTAATATGAACATTCAAGGGTGTTATTTTCACTACAACCAGGCACTATGGCGCAACTTACAAAAGCACGGCCTTCAAAAAATATATTGGACAGATAGTGAGTTTCAGCATAATATGCGAAAGCTCTGTGCACTAGCCTTCTTGCCCAAAACTGATGTACTAGCTGGCTACACAGCGCTAATGAATGAAACCTATTATAAAACTCATGAAAAAGAACTGAAAGACTTCCTGAATTATTACGAGGATACATGGCTAGGTGCACAGACCCGTTTTGGTTGGAAAGTTCCTAAAATCAAAGTGGAATACTGGAACTGTTTTGAGGCAATACTTCATGAACCCCCGAAAACAAACAACAAACTCGAAGGTTGGCACAATGGCCTAAATGTAGCAATGGGGCATGCAAAACCAACTTTGTGGAAATTCCTAAGTGTGCTGCAATCCGAACAAGGAATGCAAGAGACTACAATAATTCAAATACTAAGTGGCATAAATATGCAAAAAAAAACATCTAAGAGCATTCAAAATATAAAAAAAGTGAAAGAAATTGCTGAGAAATTTGAAAATTTAACCTTGTCAGACTATTTAACCAGTATGGCCTTTGCTATTACGTTTGTAACATTGTAAATGAACCATAGAGAATTAAGAGTAGTTGTACATATGTTTTAACACAAAAAGTTACTATACAGTTATAACATTGATGATTTCAAAATAAAATATTGTATTACATAATGCTTACTGTTTTATTCCATAAAAAATAGAAAGTAAAAGAATATTGAAGAGCAGACCAGGTAGAATATGGAAGAGAAGAAAAGGTAAGAATGAAATATCTAATTGTATAGTTAATACGGTACAAAATGTCAATTGTGCAGAAGGTCAATTGTGCAGAAGGTCAATTAGGACCATTAAAATTAGGTAAATTGTGCAGAAGGTCAATTGTAAAAGGTCAATTTGGGTAATACCGGGAAAACTATTCGTAAACAGTCTGTTTCCAAGGAGGATACCCTGTGGAGCCAAGGTGGAGGAGGTAAGTATTCAGTAGTTACACATTTTCTAGCAAAGTTTTTGGCCATAATGCAAATTAGGCTATGTAGCCAGGAGAGAATAGGTGAGTATAATATTTTACTTCTATACAAAAGAAAAGTTATAGGTTATGTCAAATAAACTTACTTCTGTTTCTATTTTCTAGATCCCAACGCGGAGCGGCTTCCAGTCTGACAAAGGCTGGGAAGGCGTCTGCCATTTTGGAACCACAAGTGTCTTTATGTACGTTTGTACCGTCTGACGTCACTCGCGCATGCGTGAGTTATGTCACTGTCATTCTTTTGGGTATGTGACGTTGTTCGCGCACGCGCGAGCAACGCTAAAGTATTGTTATGGAAGCAAGAAAACGTGTGTCATATTAAGGTGTAGCTCACAGAGAAGGATGGTATCATACCTCTCTGTGTGTTACGTAGCTCTTGAATTTATGAGAACTACTACGATTGAATGGAAAAAATGCATGCCGCATTTGCTAATTATTCTGACTATGTGTCGTGATTCGCGCATGTGCGAGCTACGTCTTCAAGGTTTATTTATGTATGTGTATGTCACTCGTGGAGGAGTGAGATGGAACTATTGTAAGAAAAACAGTTATGGCATAGGGTACACTTGGCAGCCAGTATCTAGCTGGAATATTACATTGAACGCTTGACATCAAGTACACATGTTGATCTGTTATGTTAAAGCGGGCTGTTACAAATCGGCAGAATTGCCTGCATAAATATGGGTGATTGCCCAGTCACAGTTAGAGTCATCACTAAGTACATGGCTGCACGTAAGAATATTTCAAATTTGATATCTTGATATAAACAATTTTTCTTTTTTTTTTCTTTCAACATCCAAATGATTGGTACTCTGAGCCTATTTGACAATCTTAAAGCATTATGTTATTACTATCCCAACGATATGGGTGTACAATCTTCGTAAAAAGCATCTAAAAAGCAATCTCATAAAAATCCCAAGAATATTGGCAATAGACAATGTGGCTAATCCCCCAATCGAGTAGGACTAATTGAGGTTTTTGTTCTAACTGTGTTAACCCGGTAAGGATAAGGTGTATTTGATGGGAGAATTTAAAAACAAAGGAGCAATAATAGCCTAAATAGTTAACCAGATAAAAGCGATAGGTTTTATTATGTAGTTGTTCAAAATTTAGAGGAATGGTGCAAGGTAATAATCTTCGTTCATGTCTAATGGGGTCATGGCGTCAAGCCGTTGGATCCAAAATAGCTCTCTTTGTGAAAGTTGTTTTTGTAGGTCACCCCCTCTTGGGAGTGGGTGCAGTACTTCCAATATAATCATTTTCATTTGTGAAATGTTGTGGTTGTGGTCTCTGAAATGTCTAAATACAGGAGATTTGATATTCTTTGTTCTAATGGAAGACTTATGCTCTGTCCATCTTTCTTTGGCCTTTCTGTTGGTTTTTCCTATATAGTAGACTCCGCATGGGCAACGGATGGCATAGATCACATTTCTGCTGTCACATATAGCATAGTGTCTCAGGATGATTTTTTTGCCTGTATTGGGATGTCGTACGTAGTCTCCTTTAATGATGTTATTACAATGTTGGCAATGGAGGCATGGGTATGTTCCTGCTTTTTGCTTAATGAATGTTGTTTGTAGTGTTTTTTTTGGCCTTTCTGCTTTAATCAGTTGGTCCCGCAAGTTTTTTTCCCTGTTTGTATGCCATCATTGGAGGATCCGGAAACAATTCTTGTAGGGTTTTATCTGACTTAATCAGGTCCCAGTTTTGATGTATTATTCTTTTGACCTGAAAACTTTGTCTAGAATAGTTCAATGAATGTATCAAGTTTTTGGGATCCGGTTTGCTGTTGCTCACTAGGAGTTCTTTTTTTTCCTGTGATTCAGTTCTTGTTATGGCTTTCTGTATGATTTCACCTGGATAACCTCTTTCAATGAATCGATTCCGCATGATTTCATATTCCATTTGCAATGTGGCTGTATCAGATGTAATTCGTTTCACTCTAGAAAAAATATCCACATATCATCTTTTTTCCACTCCCCACCCTTCCCAGCCCTTCTTACCACCACCAAATAACCCCAAATGTGTTTCCAGACTTTTCCCGCAATGAGCGCATTTCACAATGGCTGCAGACATCACGCCACCCTCCGGACCAATCGGAGGCCGTTCCGGGGATCGCAACAGGCAAGTGAGTCTGCGGACCGAACCCAGATAGCTCTAATATTTTATTACCTACTTTTTGGTCCTTTAAAAAAAAACAACTACTGGAGGAATTTACACACAATTTACAAAAGCACGCATTCGGGACCAACCCACCGCTCCTGCCGCAGATTCAGTGAAAATCCATCCAGGGGTCTGTGTGCCAGACACAGGTGCCTGCCACGTTCCACACCTGGTCTGCGTTGAATATGCAAAATTGCAGCAGGGCTCCTAATTGACAAAAAGAAAAAAAACATACACATACTCTGTCCACTGGGAGTCCTCATAGACCGCTTTTTGGCCTTTTGGGGGTGAGGTGGGGAAATGATGAGAGGGCAAGTAAGTCCTAAGTATTTGGCCAGGATTTGGCAAGAGAGGTTGACATCCTGGACACTGGTGCAGTTATTTTCCTCTAATTTTGTCTAATATATTTTGTTTAAAAATTCATTAAACAATCAAAATTGTTGATATAAAAATGACTGAGTGAAATAATTCTTGAGTAGAAAATGTATGACTACAATTGACTGCTTTAAGTGTCTTAAATGTTGATAGGAACACATTAAAACTAGGTGAGCATGGGGGACGGGAGAGTTCAAAAATGGACAGTGAGCATTGCCAAAGGCCATGGCTAGTGACTAGGTAGTAATATAAAAAACACAGTGGGAACGGCCAGAGGCCATTCCCATAGACCATGGCCGAAGGACATAGAAAGTGGTATGGTAGTATTTTAAATGGACAGTTGCAAGGCTGAAGGCTGTGCCCATTGGCAATGGCCAAAGGCCATTGCTAGTGGTCTGGTCGTGCTCTAAAATATACAATGGGCATGGCTGATTTTTGATGAAAAAAAATCGATGGAATAACAAAACCCTTGAAATTCAATGAAAAAAAACCCTGGACATTCAACTGTAGCCACCTTAACTGTGCACTCCCTGTTGTGCAGCCAATGACCACAATGATGACATCACAAATTACTTCACTGAGAACATCATAGATGGAATCACTGATGACATCAGTCTCACTCTCACGTTGTGCAATATTTTCAGTAAGCCTCTCTTCGATCTCCTAGACGCGGAGGGCATTATTTACAACAACTATGCTGATGACACACACATCCTCCTCCCACTATCAGGAAACTACACCAAGGACTCTGCCTTGTTAAACTCCACATATACCACCATCCATGCCTTAATGATGACATGATGCAACTACTTCTAGTCTGACCTCACTCAGTCCTAAAAAATCTTGACACAGATTACATTGCCTTCAACATACGGCACTAAAATCACGGTATCACCTGCTGTGAAAACCATGGGTGTCACCCTTTCACCCTGTCGCCAACTAAATGCCATATCCTCCAAACTACTTAATGTGGCCAGACCCTACCTATCTGAAGATAGCTACTTAACCAGTGCTGGGCGGTTGTAGTGGCTGGTTTACTGTAACACCCTTTTCACCGGCACATCCTCCCATAACCTACAGAAACTCCAGAGTATTCAAAATAATACATTACGAGCAGCTCTAAACTTACCCAGACATGACCACATATCAGATACTAGGAAAGAAGTACACTGGCTTCCTATTCGGCAAATAATCCTATTCAAGACACTTACCATGACACACAGGTGTATATCAAAAATGGCCCCACCGTATCTAGCCCAGATAATTGTTATGCACCAAACCGATAGCCCTATTAGAACCCTTGGCTGGTATAACCAAAAATCAAGCGCAACAAAGTGGGTGGCTCAAGCTTCCTCTTCCTCGCTGCAAAAATATGGCACTCCCGCGGTCACTAACAACAGAAGAATCCTACTAGGCATTTCACAAGTCCTACAATCCTGTCTATTTGCTCAAATCTTCTGTCACTTGCTCAAGTCTCCTGGTGCAGAAAACTGCTCCCATCTCTGTAACTCATGAAAGAAAACAGTCTGTATATTACCTGCATGCTCGATATGTACCTCTGCCTAGTTATTGATCTAAGAATTTGCTTGCCTACGGGCTTCATGAAACTGGTTTCAAGCGCCCAATGTCTGAGGGTTTGCGTGTGCTTTACAGATGCAACAATAAATAAATACAATAAATAAATAAGATTAGGTGCTTTAGCTGAAAGCATGCTTGTGTAAATTTGGTGTTAATCCACCCAGTAGTTTTTAAAAAAAAATGCCAAATGCCATTTATTGAGAAATCTAAAGTAGATGGAGTCTATAAGATTATTTTTTCAGTTCTATTTTTTAACTGTGAAAGGTGGTTACTAAAGGAACCTTTTTTTTATTTTTTTATTTTTTTTTAGTTTTTTGCAGGACTGGTCAGAAAGTAAGGTGGGGGAAATGAGGGAAGAGGTACCAACAACAAATATGGAGCGGCCGGTGGACAGAGGAAGATGTTGCGCGTGTGTTACATTTAAGGTAGGGGGCAGCGTTTCTCATGCTCTTTGATTACGGCTTAAAAAGCACTTTGAAATTGCTCGCCCCTGCAGAGTGGTGTGTTGCACTATATACAGATACTGTTGTCTTGGAAAGATATGGATCAACAGCCTCTATTATCGCTTGCAAGGTAGCTGGTGAGATTTTATGTCCCATTGAAGTAGGCTGTGGGGTTACAGTATTGGTTGAGGAAGATGCGGTGAAGGAAGACAACCTACTACTTCCTAAGAAAGGAACAACGTTTCTGAGAGCATTGCGGTGGTTGGATTGTATGTGGCGGTGCATGGAGCTGGTCCCATAGTTGTATTGTCCAGGTAGTCCGCGACTGAGTCCTCAGTGCATTTCACTTTGATAGATTTAGCCTTTGGTACATTCCCAACAGTGGTAAAGAAATGCCACACCCATGATTCTCTCTGGGTGCTAGAGGTAGGCACTTCCTCTACCTCATCTTCTTGGTCCTGTTCATTGTCTTTTGAAGCACTGCGCTTTTTTTGTTGTGTAGGACCTCCAGCTGGTGATGGTGTTAACTCTTGGGCAAAAGGGATGGCAATAGCTGATGCCATTTGTAAAATAAATCGCAGTTATGCTAATATTCTGATAAGTATGTGCTCTGTAATAGATTGTTATGGAGTAATGAGTAAGAATAGGTGTAGGAGCTGTGCAAGGGTACAGTTTTATCTTCAAAGTTCCTAGATCAGCAGAAAATGCAGTTCCGAACTATTTTAAAAGCACGGACCCATTTGTGAAGTGCAGACGCATTTGCGAATACGTCATCATCTGTGGTCATATGACACTGTCCGGAAAATTCGACTATTTCGTCAGACGTTTGCAAATGTCAACGAACACAAAACAAGTGGAAAAAGTTGCAAAAAAGTATAGAAGTGTTAAAAATTATGCTAGAAGGTGGGGAAGGGTAGGGTTTTAAATTGAAACTTTGTAAATTGGACAACAATGTTGCTATATTGGGGTAGTAATGATATTAGTTAATCTATGAAATTCACTGAAAAACTTTGTTAAAGGGACGTTATGGTTACGTTGCACTAATAAGAACCTATGAAATTGAATGAAAAAACGTTGTTAAAGGGACATTATGGTTACAAGTAAAATCGAATACCGCAGAAATTTGCCGGTTATGGTAAGCTAAGCAACCATAACTTGTGCCACCACTGTGCACTGCTAAGACTAACACCTAGGAAATGAAATATGACATTCACATGTTGTTGATGACATCACTGATGACATCACATATCTAGGCCACTTGTTTTTGTTCACTGACAATGAGAATTTGAAAATTCAAAAACTGCTATATATCTTGTTGTATGTTCTTAAAGTACTTTCCTTGGGGTTTAGCTGCAGCTCATGGTGCACATACATGGGTCAATAAGCAGGCCTCAAACACACAATTTATTTGTGTAAATGATAATGAACTTAAATGTTATTGTCATTTTCTGTTGATGTTGTTTCTTTCTTCCTCACTGGCCAATACTACCAGATTAAAACAGTTGTGTTGTATATCAGTGGTGCATGCTGCACCCATTGCTGTGTGTGTATGTATTATTATGTTTCTTGATTAACAACAACACTCAAATATAATTTTTTGTTTAGATGAGTACGTGTTTTAATACATTAATTAGTACATTTGAGGGCTCCTGATCACCCCTAATATCTTTTTCATGAAAAGGTATTTCATATGTGATGTAATTTGTGATGTCATCTGTGATGTCCTGGGTGTTAGTCTTAGCAGTGCACAGTGGTGGAGCGAGTTATGCTTGCTTGGCTTAGCATAACCAGTGAATTTCTGAGGTTTTTCAGCTTTACTTCAATCATAACGTCACTTTAAGAACAGTTTTACACTGAATTTCATAGGTTTCTATTAGTGCAACTTAACCATAACATCCCTTAAGCAAAGTTGTTTCACTGAATTCCATAGGTTTTTACCAGTGCACCCTTAATTTGCTACAAGTTTGTTATTTAAAATACTCACCACCAATGTAGCAGCTCTAGAGTCTGCAGTCAATATGAATGTCCTTAGACAGCAGAGAGCATAAAAAGAACACAGAAGCAAAGGGGACAACAGAAAATGATGTACCCTTCAACCGACATAAACATATATGTAAAACAACAGTACTTATATTTACTACATCCAAATACACCTTTTCATACAATTCAGCATTTCAGCAAGTAAACACATTTTTTTCTTTTAGCACACAATATTATGGAATACACCAAGCACAACCCATCAATTTACACCTCAAACTATCAGTTCAGTAAAACACTTCATACAGACTGAGATACACCAGCAGCTCATTACAAAACAACCTCTCACCAAATTGTAAGTACAGGTATGTATTTCTCTGCTAATACCATTCAATATATAAACATTTATCATAAGCAAATATCACAATTTTTTATTTAGATAGAAATGGCAAACACGCTTGAGTGGCTCGAAGAAAAATTTCCCAAAGAAGAAAAGAGTGATGATGACCTCTCTAATGGTAAACAATACAACTTTCCATAGAATCAAATAATGTAATTCATATAAAGCTCATTGAAATAATAATTTATTTTCTTATAGTACATACATTACTTGAAGAAACTGTACCACAAATGAATCATGAAGAATACAAACAATCACAAAGACAACCCCAACCCCCAACTGTACACAATGAAATCATGATCTTTCCCGCAAAATTGATGTACTTAGTAATGACTTTAAAGAACTTTAAAACTATGTAAAAAGCATGCTATTATAAATGTTGATTATCACTGTCATAGTTGCACCTGTCCACAGTAACCCGATCAATCACCCCAATCAAATTCACAAAATATGAATGAAAGATGGTTTGATGAAACTTTTTCGCCCTCCCACCCCCGATTATAACTTTCTAGAAATTCCAAATTCTCCGATTTATGTTTCCCATTCCGATACCTGATCCCTTTCCTAAATAAATGTATTATTTGTAATATAAATATCTTGTATATTATTCTGTGAAAAACATTTTTTTTAAAACCCCAATTAATAGTACATGAACTATTAGGCTGCCCGGGGTGTCCACTTAGAAAATGAGGCATCCGTGGATATTCCGCCATGTCCGTAGATGTCTACTCTTGCATGACACACTTTACTTTGTTCCACAGACAACTCGCTCGTTTGCGGACATCCCCGTGCATGCACCCAGCATATCCCACCCACCAAGGCCCACGGATGTGCCCTTGACATCATCATGTGTGCAAAATATTCTCATATTCATTATCTTCACAAACAAATGCATATTCCATACTACAGTCATAAATACCATAAACACTTCAATGATATATTTCCACCATATTACAAATACTGTATAATCCCCCTACAGTACTTATAACTACTATATACATATTACGAAAGTGTGTGTTGCCAGTGACCTCATCCACCACAATAGAATTAAACCATATAACAAGTATGTAGAATACACCTTCAAAAACCAAGACCTACCCAGAACCCCCCATCCAAATGATGTCTGCGGACACTAAAATTGACTGCAGACTAGGAGGCACCTGCAAACCTTTGTTTCACCTATAAAAACAGCTCCATGTTAACTTTATTCCACTCCCCGGCCATTTCCAGGCCTTCTTTCGGTCACTAAATAATCCCAAATGTGTTTTCCAGACTTTTTTCTCGCTCCGCTGTCCACCTACAGTAAAATCAACTGTGGACTCGGAAGCACCTGCAAAGCTTTTATTCCCCTATAAAAACATCTCCCTATCAACTTTTCTCACTCCCCCACCTTGTCCAGGCCCTCTTTGTCCACAAAATAACTTCAAACATGTTTTCCAGACTTTCTGCTCAACGAACTGTCCGCGGACAACGGCAGCTGTCCGTGGTTCCAATATGGCAACAGTTTTGAAAATGATGATGCACCTCACGTTTTTCAACATCAAATCAGCATGTGTTTTTGCTGTCCGCATACACCAAGCCACTTTCTGATTGGTCCAGGGGCATCTGCGAAAGTAACTGCCATTACCACCACTTGGTTACAAGTGGTGGTAGGTAGCGTAAGTCCACATTTTTTTGAAGGCAATAGGACTCCATGGGGATGTTGGCGGAATTACCACCCAGCAGTAATTCCACTGGGGGTAATTAGGCTCATTTTGCTGTTTATTTGTGGTAATGTAGAGGATTTACTTCCAGCATTTTTTGGAGGAAAATCCTCCACCTTACCACCAAAGTTGTCACAGCCATGTGGTAATTTAGATGAAATAGCAAACTACAAATTGAAATCTAAGTGAAACGGTAGGAATTATGAAATGTGAAATAACATTCAAAACTTTAATTCAAGAGGCAATCAAGCATTAAAAATTCAGTGAAAACTTAACATGACTATTTTTTTCACAAATTCAAGCAAATTTTGTGGGATGCAAATTACAAGTGTACTTAAAGTTCTTCTAGCATTTTGACTGATACTGGGCAGCCTCAGTATATGAGTACCCAACATATGCAGCCCAAATATAACTAACAAACATCTATTAAGTAAAACTCGCCAACAGCTGCTTAAAGGCGGCACAACTAGCATTTCAGTAATATGGGAGTAATGGAGTGGTAATAAAGTTATCACTTCATTACCACAGTTTATTCATGCACGCGCATGCTATTAATGAGCCCCACAGAGTATTGCCTCCCTGGTAGGGTCTAATGTTGTGTCTCATCAGGAAAAAAAAACTGATGAACAAGGTAAGCTGTGAGAACGGGGGCGTTTTGCACAAGATTGACTGTATGGGACTTTGAGTTTCACAGAAACACAGTACTGTTATTGTCTGCAGTAGCATTTCGATGAAAGCAAAACCTTCATTTTATATTAATTGGCATCA
The DNA here is from genome assembly GCF_040938575.1 of Ambystoma mexicanum. Classification (NCBI taxonomy): domain Eukaryota; kingdom Metazoa; phylum Chordata; class Amphibia; order Caudata; family Ambystomatidae; genus Ambystoma; species Ambystoma mexicanum. The sequence goes on from NC_090935.1 coordinate 135,950,505, forward strand.
TGTTCTAAAATGACTATGAACGATTTTACAGCTTGCACCTGTAATATATTGTGAGAATAACTACAACATGATATATTGTGAGTCAAAGAATATGACCTTATGACGTTACTAGATTTGCTTACATTTGTGTTCAGTAATTTGGCTCAGGAATAGGCCATTATAGGCAAGCCAGATTCAAGGCTCAGCTCTGGACAGGCACTTCCTATTGATGTTCTGGCTTGCCCACCCATAGCAACCTTCAAAGAAGCTTGCAAGAAGGAAAGCCGCTTTGCTGCTGCACTATGCTGCCAATCAAAAGATGGCTGCTTCATGTGTGATTAAACAAGCTTGCAAGAGGGAAAGCTGCTTTGCTGCTGCACTGTGCTGCCAATCAAAAGATGGCTGCTTCATGTGTGATTAAACAAGCTTGCAAGAGGGAAAGCTGCTTTGCTGCTGCACTATTCTGCCAATCAAAAGATGGCCGCTTCATGGACGATTTCTACGTTGTTAGTCTTGCTTTCGAGAAGCAAAGGTCTATCCAGCTGGATTATTTCGTAATATTCACAGGGGACCAGTGAAAAGTCCTGTAACAAAACATCGAGCCTCTTTGAATATCTACCTTACCTGTATCTACATATTTAGGATAAGGTTTGATAGAATAGGAGTCACTCAACTATGGTAAACAAATATCAAAAAGAGCCATTGCAGGTCTAGAGAATGCACAGTAAAATTCTACTCAAAGCAAAGGAGCATGCACGAGTTCAATAAACCTGCATGATGTATGCTGAGGTATAACAAAGTGGACATCCACCGGCCAAATGGCATGGTTGGATTCTATAGGTGGTGTTTTGTTCCCATGGGAGTATTTTTGCAGATGTATTGCTATGCTTTCCTCTATAATTGTCCTCCTAACTTCTGTTGGCACAGCTTGACCAGAATCTGACCCTTGGCTATGCAAGTCCTGCTACCTTTAGCAAGGAGGTCCCTTAGGCACCGATACTGATGTTGTTATAGTGCGCAGATAAGTGTTCTCCAATATTTTTAATTTAGTTGCTTGTGATCATGGTTCGTATAGTGGCAACAGATGGTGATACAGCGTGTCCTGCATCAAAGGGTGTTAAAATATTCCAAACCTATTGAGTGGGTGCAAATGGAAACACTTCTATTCCTTCGAGGTGTTGGCATCAATGTTTCTAATTATTTTAATGTCAGTATGTTACTAAATGATCACTTATGTTTCGCTGTGAAAATGTTTTGTTTCAAAATGAGCATATATCATTATACATTTCTGATGAGAAAGATGTCTGAAATGTAAGAGGACAGGCCAAATTCAGCTAATAAGATGAACAAGCGAACACATGACAGAGGTCTACCCATCAGTCGTCTCTGGAAGTCCACCTCCAGATCCCAGGTACTGACAGAAGCAGTGTGTCTATGCTCGTTAGCTAGAGAAAGCACACACATTTGCTCCAAAAGATAATGTTTCTATTACAGGGTAGTGCTATCTATTTATACATAGAGTCATCCGCCCAACAGCTCGAAAGGATGCAGGCACGCGCATAAGGGGTTCACCCCCATTAGAAGCCATCAGCCTGCTCCAGTCTGACATCCTGCTGATTGGAGAATAGCAGCGTGTTGAGCGAACCTTATGGGGGGCTTAAAACGTTTATGAAAAATTCTCCCAGCTGAACAGAAAACGTACTTTTTATTCAGATTTCGCACAAAATCATTAAAATAAATAAATTGGCCACAATAAAATGAACAATGTAAACTACCAACATTTACCAGTAAAACCAAACGATCCAGTAATCGAATTGAAGAAAAATGCAGGTATCTTGTGCAGGAAACTTCAACAAATTCCCCTGTAAAGCACTCCGTTGTGCATCTGTATTGTTGTATACCTCTATAATGTGCACCGTTGTGTATCTGTATTATTGTTACCTCCGTAAAGCTCTGCGTTGTGTATCTGAATAGTCGTATACCTCTGTGAAGTGCTCTGTAAAGCACTCTGTTGTGTATCTGTATTGTTGTATACCTCTTTAAGGCGCTCCGTTGAGTATCTGTATTGTTTTATACCTCTGTAAAGTATTCTGTTGTCTATCTGCATTGTTGTATAACTCCTTAAAGTGTGCCGTTGTGTATCTGTACTGTTGTATACCTCTGTAAAGCGCTCTGTTGTGTATCTGTATCATTGTATTTATTTTTTATTTTATTTATTACATTTGTCACTCGCCCAGACCTGAGGGTATCACGTCAAAATTGCAGATGAATTCTCACATTTTTGTGCAGTTACAGTTACAGACAAATAAATCAACATTTGTACTAAGTTACACATAAAGTCATAAATCAAGTTTCATATACTACAATGGGGCAAAGTAGCAGGTCAAAGTTTGTTTAAAACACTAGTTGTGGGTCTGATAGTGCCCCCTGGAGATACATGTGGACCATGGGTGCTGGATTTAATGTTTCGGTTTAACGAAGGGAGGTAAACCTGAAGCGTTCTAGTACTGAGGTTGAGTAGGACTAGTTAGGTTTAATATTTGTTGAATAGCCAAGTTTTCAGCGCTTTTTCGAATTTTAGTAGGGAGTCCTCGTTTTTGATACTGAGGGGTAGTGCTTTTCAGTGCAATGGGGCTAGGACTTTGAAGCTACATCCTCCTGCTCTACTGTATTTGTATTGAGGAACTTCCAAGAGGGCCAGTTTACTGGATCTAAGTGTCCTGCAGGAGATTTTTTTCTTGATGGTGTTGTTGAGGTAGCTAGGTGCTTTGTTGGTGATGCATTTATGGATGATGTTAAGTTTTTAGAAAATGATTCTTGCTTCAATCGGCAGCCAATGATTTTTTCTTCTGATGCTAGATATATGTTCGGATTTCTTCATACCTAGTGCGCTCTAAGGGCTTTGTTCTGTAGTAATTGAATTTTGTTTAAGTTAGTTTTAGAGGTTCCTAGGAAGAGGATGTTGCAGTAATCCAATTTCGTTAGGATCAGGGCTCTAGCCAAGGTAATGCAATTTGTAGGGATGAGAAATTGACGACTGAGTGCAATGAGTTTTACTGTGTAGGCTGTGGACCAGGAGAGGGCTGATATTTGTTTGTGCATAGAGAGGTTAGCATCTATATAAACACCAAGAGTTTGGACTTGTTTGAGTACTGGGATCAGTGTGCCGTCAATGTTGATATGGGAGTAGTCAGAATGGAGTGTGCTTATTCTTTTTTGGGATCCCACGATGAGGACCTCTGTCTTCTCATCGTTGAGGCAGAGGCTGTTTAGAGCCGTCCAATTTTGAATTATTGAGTATACTTTATTGATGGTGTAGGTGTCTTGGGTATAGTCACCTGTAATTGGGATGAGGATCTGGGTGTCATCTGCAAAGTTAGTGTAGATGACACCCATATCGTCAAGAGCCGAGAATAGGAGTTTAGTGTATGCATTATAGAGGGTGGGGGAGAGGCAGGATCCCTGAGGGATTCCTATGGGTACTACTATAGGGGCCGCTGCATGATTTCCGATGGCAACTCTGGATGTGCGGTCCGTTAAAAAGGATTTGATCCACTGGGTGGCGTTATTGGAAAAGTTAAAATCTTTTTTTAGAGTGTAACATAATTTATCGTGGTCTACCAAGTCGAATGCTGCTGATAGGTCCAGTAGCAGTAGGGTGGCTAATTTCCCTGAGTCTCTGATAGAGTTCAGTTGGATTGTCAAATCCAAGAGGGCTGTCTCCATACTGTGGTTAGGCCTAAAGCCAGATTGTCTAGCTCCTAATAGGTTGTTATGTTCGAGGTGGGTTTGTATTTGGTTGTAGGCTATTTTATCAATGATTTTAAGTAAAAAGGGGACAGTCATTATAGGCCGGTAGTTCGTGGGCACTAACGGGTCTAAGGTGACCTTTTTCAGTAGGGGGGTGACCCATGCCGCTTTGATGCTGACTGGGACCTGATTGGTGTGGAAAGAGGCATTCACAAAATTGGTAATTATAGATGTGAGGGTAGGGGCACATAATTTAATTAAGTGCGCCGGAAAGTTGTCTCCTTTGCAGTTTGAAGCTTTGTTTGGATATAGTTCTAAGTACTACATCATGGGAGACTGGTGTGAAGTTAAGGATAGGGGTGGTATCTTCTATGTTCATAGTGATTTGGTTAGACGTGGTGTGCTTGTCAGATAGGAGATTTCTTTTGGAAATGATTTTATTTTGTAGTAGCTTGATTTTTGATGCCAGGGCATCTTGGATGGTGGTACACCATTCTTTGCTTGGTTGGACTGGGTTGATTATGGGGATCGGATTCTCCAACTCCTTGAGTATGGTGAATATTTCTTTACTATCAGAGGATGCATTGCTGATTCTGGTATTGAAGGCATCTGCTTTATGGGCAATGAAGGCTGATTTGTAAATTTTGTTTGCGGAGTTGAATGCTTCCATGGCTTCTGAGGTATGGGTTTTATTTAGCCGGTGTTCGAGCGATCTTTTAATCCTTCTAAGGGAGACTAATTCCTCATTAAACCAGAAAGAAGATTTTTTGTCTTTGCGTTTTGTTTTGTTAACACAAGGAGCTAGGGTGTCAATTGTGCTAAAGACAATTAAAAAACAAATGTAAGACAATTATGATAAATGTCGGCCAGGGCACAGGGATTTTCAGTATTAATCTTTTTTTTGTTGAGGGAGATGGCTAATAATGGGTTGAGGTGTTCTGATGTAAGTTTGCGGATGTTTCTGGTTACGTAGGATTCCTCAATGATAGTTTTAGGTAGGTCTGGTTCATTGGCCAAAATAGTGAAGTTTATACCGTGATGATCTGACCAGGGTACTGGGTTAATGGAGTCTATTGATACTGTGGTGTTCAGTGGTAGTATCCAGTCTAAAGCTTTCCCTTTTGTATGGGTAGGGGCGTTCACGAGTTGTGTGAATGCCATGTCTTTGAGCACATTTTGTAGTGCTTCTGCTTTGTGGTCTTGGGTATCATTAAAACCTAGATTCAGGTCCTCTAGGACTAGACATTTTGGGGGTAATTCATAGAATTCAGCGCACAAGAGGCACACGCGGCTGGCACGCAGTGTGCACATGCGGCAGTCTGCGCCAGCCGCGTGCGCCAAAATCCATTTCCACGCACAGCGTATTCATGGATTTTAACATCCATAATCAGCCGTGGCGCAGAGTGGCGCAGCGACCCTGCAGCAGTGCCAGTTACACCCCCAACCCTCCCCGTACGCTATGAACAACGCACAAATCCCGTACATGGTGCACAGGTCAGTGGACCAGCATACAGCCCCCCAACCACGAATGCGAGCGGGGTACGTGTATTACGGGGATGCGCATTGAGAATCACATGCGACTGGCCATGTGCGAGCGGGCTACGTGTATTTCGGGGGTGCATGGGAAGTTATACACGCGATTGGACCTGTGCGAGCGGGGTACATGTATTCCGGGGGTGCACGGGAAGTTCTACACGCGATTGGCCTTGTGCGAGCGTAGTATGTGTATTTCGGGGGTGCGCGGGCAGAATCACACGTGATAGGGCCTGTGTGAGCGGGTATGTGTATTTCGGGGGTGCGCGGGAAGTTTCACACGCGATTGGCCCTGTGCGAGCAGGGTACGTGTATTTCAGGGGTGTGTGGGGAGAATCACACGCGATAGGGCCTGTGTGAGTGGAGTACGTGTATTTCGGGGGTGCGCAGGAAGTTCTACACGCGATTGGCCTGTGCGAGCGAGGTACATGTATTTCGGGGGTGCGCAGGGAGAACCACACGCGATTGGGCGTGTGCGAGCAGGGTACGTGTATTTTGGGGGTGCGCAGGAAGTTTCACACGCGATTGGCCCTGTGCGAGCGGGGTACGTGTATTTTGGGAGTGCGTGGGGAGAATCAGACGCGATAGGGCCTGTGCGAGCGGGGTACGTGTATTTCGGGGGTGCGCAGGAAGTTCTATACGCGATTGGCCCTGTGTGAGTGGGGTACGTGTTTTTCGGGGGTGCGCGGGAAGTTCTACACGCGATTGGCCCTGTGCGAGTGTGGTACGTGTTTTTCGGGGTGCGCGGGAATTTATACATGCAATTGGCCATGTGTGAGCGGGGTACATGTATTACGGGGGTGTGCGGGAAGTTCTACACGCTAGGTCTTGTGTGAGCGGGGTACGTGTATTACAGGGGTGCACAGGAAGTTCTACATGCGATTGGCCCTGTGCAAGTGGGGTACGTGTTTTTCGGGGGTGCGCGGGAAGTTATACACGCTATTGGCCTTGTGTGAGCGGGGTACGTGTATTACGGGGGTGTGCAGGAAGTTCTACACGCAATTGGCCTTGTGCGAGCGGGGTACGTGTATTACGGGGGTGAGCGGGAAGTTCTACACGCGATTGGCCTTGTGCGAGCGTGGTACGTGTATTTCGTGGGTGCACGGCAAGTTTCCCACGCGGTTGGCCATGTGCGAGCGGGGTGCGTGTATATCGGGGTGCGCGGGGTGAATCACACGCGAAAGGGCCTGTGCGAGCAGGGTACGTGTATTACTGGGGTGCGCGGGAAGTTCTACACATGATTGGCCTTGTGCGAGTGGGGTACGTGTATTACGGGGATGCGTGGGAAGTTCTACACGCGATTGGCCTTTTGCGAGCGGGGTACGTGTATTATGGGGGTGCGCGGGAACTTCTACACGCGATTGGCCTTGTGCGAGTGGGGTACGTGTATTTCGGGGGTGTGTGGGAAGTTCTACAGGCGATTGACCTTGTGCAAGCGGGGTACATGTATTTCGGGGGTGCCTCAACGAATTGCCAGTGTGTGTCCTCCCAGGTGTGCCCTCTCCCCCCTCCCCAGGGCCTGCAGGCAGACCACAACACAGGGGAACACACTGCACCCCTGGCCATGCCCCACGGGCAGCCCATCCACCCTGTCGAAGCCCCCAGCCAGCTCACATGTCACCACGCACAAGTGAGCACTGACATATGTCCGCCAGCACCCCCACCCACCCAGCATTGAGGGTCAGGCCCGACTCATGTCCCCCAGCACCCCCACCCACCCAGCATTGCCGGGCAACTGCCAGCAGGCCCCGACTCATGTCCCCCAGGACCCCTACCCACCCAGCATTGATGGGCACCTGACAGCAGGCCCCGACTTATGTCCCCCAGCACCCCCACCCACCCAGCATTGAGGGCCAGGCCCAGACTCATGTCCCCCAGCACCCCCACCCACCCAGCATTGATGGGCACCTGCCAGCAGGCCCCGGCTCATGTCCCCCAGCACCCCCACCCACCCAGCATTGAGGGTCAGGCCCCAACTCATGTCCCCCAGCACCCCTACACACCCAGCATTGACGGGCACCTGCCAGCAGGCCCCGACTCATGTCCCCCAGCACCTCCACCCACCCAGCATTGAGGATCAGGCCCCGACTCATGTCCCCCAGCACCCCCATCCACCCAGCATTGCCGGACACCTGCCAGCAGGCCCCGACTCAGGCCCTCACCCAAAATGTCATAAAGATGCACATTCATGGGCCTCATGTTCAACAAAATCCCACTGCACGCCACCCCAGTCTTCAGACACAACCAAGTTTCCCATCCACCCCACACTGAAAGGCCTATTACTTGTCACTAACCAAAAGTCAAAAATGCACATCAACACATGTCCGTCACACACACACACCGGGTGCGAGTGATTGTGTAAACCCACATTGTGACATGCAGTAAACCAAAGAGCAAATACCACACATGGAAGTAAGAAATCAAAATGTATTTTGCACAAAAATATCAAAAAAATTCAAAGCATGTAAAGAATCAGAAACAAGAAAAAAAGGCATGTCCTAAAAAAAAATAATAATAATAATAATAATAATGATGACACAATCCAAATGAATCCAAAATAAAGTTTGTCGAAAATCCTTGTCCAACAAAGTAAATCCAAAGGAAAACAAAATTCAAAAATCCATTGATCCATGGTGAGGGTAAAATATGTTTTTTTTTAAATCCACTGTCCAACTATGTACAAATATTACAACAAGGGTCCATGAGCCCAACAAATGAAATGAAACCTATATAAAAAAACCCTACCTAATTTACAACTATATACAAAAACGTGGGGCATTGTCCGAGCGTCCCAAAAGAAAAAAAAAGATAAATGAAACCTATCACTAACTAACTAAATACAATGGCGGCGGGCAAGTCCTGCGGCTCACTCTGTGATGTTGTGGGCCAGGGCATCATCGAACTCCATGTCTATATCCTGGAGGTGGACCTCTGCCCTGGCCCGAGGTCTCACAGGGATGCATCCATGGCCTGTTCCAACTCCCTGCGAGTTGCCTAGAGGCACTCAGCCCGACTCAACGCCCGACGCATGGAGAACTCCACCCTGACCATGGTGAGCCGCGCCTCTTCCGCCCGCCGCTGCTCCGCATCTATCCGCTGGCCCAACCGCAGCCACACGGAAGACACTCCCCTTCCAGGGTCCTCCTGCCCTCTGGCTGATGCCTGCCCCTCTGATGTTGATGGCCCCGAGCCATCATTGCTCACACCTAGAGCCTGCTGCTGTCCATGTGCCCTGTCCGATGATGCCTGAACATCCTCCATCTGCTGGTCTCCAGTTTTTGGGGTGTCCACCCCTGCTGGACCGCCGACTCCCGACTGTGGCAGGGATGGGATCTCCACCAAGCTGGCTGTGTTGGTCGGGCCAGGTCCACAGTGGGCCCTGGTGGAATCTGGGCCAGAAGACGGCAGGGAGAACGACTGGCACATAGTCTCCACAGAGGAGGAGAGGTCCGCCAGAGTGCGCGACACATGTAGGAACCCACTGACCATGGCCCCTCCCAACTGTGCCACGTTGCCACGCAGCTCTTCATGATGGCGTGCTTGCTCCTCCCAGGAAGCACGCACGTCATCACGAATGACACGCGTGCGCAACGCGACACCAATCAGGACGGAGCCCATACGGTCATGGGACTCCCCGTCCGCAAGTAGTGGAGAGGCAGATGATGTGTGCCTCCCCCCTACCTGCGGACAGACCTGGGACGGGGCATCCCTGCTGGTGCATGGTGGTGCAGTCACAGGGTCAGGGACAGCGACATGCACAGGCCCCTCCGTGCTGCCTCCTGACCCTGGCTCTGGACTGCACCACTCGCAGCAGTGGTACTACTCCCACCAGGCCCCATGTGCGGCTCAGTAGCGGGCTCCTCCTCCTCTGTGGAGACCACCACCCTGGATGTCTCTGCACCGTCTTCCGCCATTGCAAGCCCCTGTTGGGGCTCACCCGGCCCTTCCACTACAGCCGTAGTGGCAGACACGGCACCAGTCCCCTCTCTCCCGGATGATAGCAATTCCTGGCGGGTGAATGGGCCTTGCGTCGCCGCCCGGTGGAGGCCTCACTGCCGCTTTGCTCCACAGCGCCATCACCGCCCTCTTCTTCACTCGACGCTGCTTAGAGGGAGACATACAACACAAGCATCAGGGTACCGTACAATAGTCCCCTAGACAGGAAGCAATAACACATGAGTTGCACTGTCAAACGTCACTTCCATCCTGTCCCACCACAACACATGGGTCAATGCACGCAACACACATGCAGAAACAGGCACGGCACATGCAATCAACATCAGCATCCATGTACAAGAGCCTCTGTTAACAAAAATGTTGCCTTAAAACTCACATGCATCATGGCTCATACTGATCCCATGCACACACATCACTGGAGGGTCATGCATCATGGCTCCTACACCACAGACACAGTGGATACAATGGTGACCGCACTGCATGAGTCAATCTACACATCATCACGGACATGTGTCATGCATCCATGGCGTTTCAAAGTCACACATATACTTCTCAGCTCAGACACACAGACATGCACCCCATACATGTACATGAGAGCAGCACCCATCCCTCACCCCCCATCCATGTCCAAGAACAGGGACTGGCATGCATTCATGTGTGCATTCCGCATGTATCTACCCATGTCTCATTGGAACACATGCACCATCCATGTGGTTCACGCATTACTGGTCTCACATGCATTACCATGATGTCCCGGCGCACACACATCCATACATGGCCTATGTTACACATACATGCAAGTAGCTGACTACCAGCACACTGCAACATGCCCTGTTTCACACAGCAATGCATGGCCATTTACCGCTCAACTCCGGACGGGTCTTCCTCCGAAGGATCTGGGCATGGAGCGCTGGGCTTATGCGTTCCAGGACCCTCATCTGGATGTTGCTCAGGTGGACCCGGCACCCCTCTGCATCCTCTGAATTCACGAGGCGCCGGGCCTTGTTGAGGGTCCTGGACCTGAAGTCTTCCCAGCGCATCCCGACGCGCTTGATGTTGCGGGTTGCCACTCCCTCCGCGTTGATGGCAACCACAACATCCTCCCAGATCCTCTCCCATCCTTCCTTGTCGGCGCGCAATGGTGTGAAGAGGGCATCATAATGCCCCAGGACATGCTCCACCAGGACACTGTTAGGCAGAAACCTGTGCAGTTCCCTTAGGGACCACTGCAAAAAGTTTAAGACCACAGGAGTTAGCAGTAAACCCAATTGGTAGCAGTCTGCACCACACAGATTTACCTGGTAGCTGTGGCTGAGCAGTCAGACTTCTCTCAAGAAGAGTTAGGCAGTATACAGAGCATACACAATAGGGCAGGTAGACACAGTAAAACAAGCAAACACTGACCAGAGCTTTGGTGTAAAAGATATATAAAACACATCTATAAAAACACACTGGCACTAATCTCAAAAACACAGTTACTAAAGTATATACACTCCCTTAAAAGAGTATTAGACAAGTCTTAAGTAAAGCACCACTTATTTTCAGACAGCGGTGAGCGCTTAACGCAGATGGCACTCTAATCATTTGGTTAAAAGGGTGAGAAAGGCAGAGCATAAATTGAAACAGATCCCAACACTTTCAACAGAACACAGCAAGAGAGGAGGCAGATAAAAACCGTGAAGTTAAAGTTCAGGAAGCCGGATCCACTTTAAGAGGATCAGAACGAAATGTGTCCAAGGTCACACGGTTGGAAAGTGCTTAAGAGTCTCGAGAAAGTTCGGAAAGAAGCTGGACCAGTTAGATGGTCAAGGGGCCAGCCCAGTCTAGAAGGTTAAGGATTTAATGTTACCTTGTAGCAATCTATAGAAAGGGAGGCCAGGCGGACACAGTACCTTGAAATGGTGAGACCACTCCAGCGGGGGCAGTTGTTCCTCGAAGCGGTTGCAAGTCGGTGCTTCGTCCGGCGGAAGAGAAGATCTCGTCGGGGAGGAAAGCAGAACGTCTTTGTACTGCCAGGGAAGAAACCAGCCGCAGAGTTCTCGATTCAGAAAAGGATCGGCCCTTTTATTCGCGGTTCAGTGGTAAGTGGCTATCCGGTTGCCGGGGTGCTTGGCACGGGCAATTCGACCACTAGACGTCCTGGTAGGCGAAAAGGAAAGCAAACTGGTTGTCCCCACCAGCTCAAGGGGAAGAGACTCTCCGGCAAAGAAGATCTCCTCTGTCGTCGGGAAGTGGTGAGACGGTTCAGCAGGGCTCCACCGGTGGTGTCGTCATTGCAGGTCAGCTCAGCTTCTCCCTCTTTGGATTTTCAGGTCCTTTGGCGACTTCTGAAGGTCCAGTCCCAAAAGCCCTGCTTTTATGCAAGAAACTCCCATTCTTTCAGCCTAGCTGTCAATCAAACAGGCTAAGCGGTGAGCGGGGCGGCTCACCACTTGGGCCAATCACGCAAGAGTGCGACTTGGGTTGGCAAAGCAACTTAGTCCAAGGTGCCTAAACCCCCTCCCACACCCCCTGTGGTACCCAGACAGAGGGCACCACTTTGGAGGGCTTCTGTGTAGAAGCCTGCCAAAAGTGGAACAAAGAGCTCGACCTTTGGTTTGGAGTTACAGAGGCGAACACAAACACCATTTTAAAACCGAGTTCTGGCAAAAAGACCCTACCTGTGAATCAATATTAAATAAATAACCCGGCGGTATCTTTAGCATTGCACCAAAAAGGGGTGCGTTTAAAATACATGGGCAAATGCCACAGAGAATATTCTTAAGGAATATTCTGCGTGGTAACCACTGCCACCAGCCAGAAACTCGCCGAGAGAGGTCTGCACAGTACCCCCTCAAAAAACAGACCCAGGGGCAATCAAATTACCCCTACCAGTACTTCCACATTAGGATGGTTTTTACTGGTTTTGTTACTAAATTTGGAACTAGTAAAGCCAATGGTGACTTTACATGCCCTGGGAGACAGTAGTCAGTCCCAGGGTATGGAGCCTATGGTGGGGTGCCACTATGACACCCCTGTGTCACGGCACTGAGGGTGCTGTGTTACACTCATAGTAAAAACACATGAGACCCTATGGAGTAAAAGACCCCATAGCCCATAAAACACACTAAAAGTCAAAGGAACCCCTCAAATCATGTCCAAGAGTGTGAGGAAAAGAGTCTCACTCTTGGCAGGAGAAAAAAAACAAACTCCAGAAATCCAGCAAAGCTACTGGGGCACTCACTAGGTTAGGAAATTCAGCCTAAACAGAGAATTCTCCCTAACAGACACCAACTTCCTTCTCACTGAAGATGGTAGCCCTCTGCCTCTCTGGCTGGGGGTCGCCAGTGGTCTCGGATGGTGTTTGCCCCGACATGGCGACTCCCGAGGCAGGCGTAGGTGGGCAATTGGGTCCTGGGGCTGGGCTGTGGAGCGATGGTATCCCAGTCGGGAGTCTTCTGTTCCAGCAGGGGTGGAAACAGCAGATGGCTGACGTGCAGGCACCAAATAGCAGGGCACGTGGGCAGCAGGCAGGCAGCAGCAGATGCAGGTGGGAGCGTGCTCGGGGCTCTTGGGGGCAGGAAAATGGCCTTTTGGGCAGGAGCGTGGTCTTCCGTGTGTTTTCGCATGGCCAGCTTGATACGGAGTGAATTGGCATGTGAAAAACGTACACATCAGCGTGTAATTCGAGGAAAGGCCCTTAGTGCGTAAGCGCATCTGTGACGTAGCGCGCATAGGCATTTCCCTCAACACAGGTTCATAGTGGATCAGCACGTGAAAAAACCACACGTCCGTGTGTGAATGCATGTAATTCGAGGAAAGGGCCTAAGCGCGTAAGTGACGTGACCTGCGTGGGCGTTTCCCTCAGCACGGGTTAAAGGTGAGCAGGGCCAGCAGTTCGCTGTATGTGCCTTTCGTGGAGGCCGACGTGTGTGTTGCTATTTCGTGTTGTTTCGTGCGCCATCACAACTTCACAGTGGATCAAGGACGTATCTCTTATTTTGGCGGGGTATTGGCTACACGTGTTTTTCATCATCACGCTTGTCTGACGGTGAGTCGCGCATGCTATTTTTCCTACTTCGGGTGCCCCTGTGTATTGCGTACCCGTTTTCTAGGTCATAGTAGCCTGCGTGGCCCACGCGTACGCGAGAGGTTAATTCCACGCACGTAGGCTGCAGGGGTTGCGTGCACGGTTAAACTGCAGTTTTGGTGTGCCTGAGCATTGAGTGACCCGTCACTCCATCACCAGGGTCACATACAGTCTTGCAGGTGCAGGGGTGCTGTTAACATCTTGCATCCCACCCCCTTCACCCCAATTGCCCATGACAATTGTGGTGTACATCTCCCATTGGCACTTCTCCATCTGTGCCGGCACTACTCCATCTGTGCGATGGTTGGGAGGCCACCAAAGGTGAGGGGCACCTCAGCTGGGTGTACTCCTTGTGGTGGGCATGGTCAGGGACGTGGCTGGGGTGACCAGGGAGTAGGGGGACTCCAGGGTGTCCAGGGTGGCCCCAGAGGGGGAAGAGGCAGGGGTGCGCCACTTGTGCATGATGTTGTGCCATGTGTCGGTGCAGTCATGCAACCACCACCTGTGGTTCCGGGAGATGCAGCTTCTGCCTCTTGCACTGGCACCCATGTGACCCAGCAGTCCGTTTCATCGACTGCCACGGGCCCAAGGGTAGTGGTAGCTGCAGGTACAGCTGTGGACACCATCACCCAGGCTCAGGGTCTGCCAGCACAGGCTGCGTTGGCACCTGAAGAGTCCTTGGAAGATTTCCAACAGGCAGGAGGCAAACCATAGGTGCACGCAGGGCTGCGCTGATCGAGACACGTGTCCCTGGGGCAGTAATGTCATCTGCTGCCCCGACCAGCCGGGTGTTGGCAAGTGCAGGGGCAGATGCAGCCAACAACACCCTGGTTGTGAGTCTACCAACCAGGACAGTCGCGGTCAATGACCCTGCCACAGTGGATGTTGCTGCGCAGGGTCCATTAGAGGGCACCCAACTTCCACTGACGCAAGTCAGGCCTTTGGTCATCCCTCCACCTGCCACTCCCTTGGCTCAATCCACCGGTGCCACTGGCCATACTGATCAGGGCGGCATTTGCCAGCCAGGGTCTGCGCCACAATCCAGGAGGAGGAAGGTTGCACCTGCAGCACAGGCTGGGACCCCACACACAGCCACGACCTGCATGTCGAGGAAGAAGCCTTTCTGCAATCAGGAACTGGACTTCTTCGTGGACTACGTGCAGGACCACAGCCGTGACATGCTAGTGGGGCCTAATTGTCAGACTATGGCTGCCCACCGTGATACCCACTGGAAGCAAATTGCGGAACATGTGAGTGAATTCGGCCATGAGGTGCGCACGGCGCAAGAGTGCAAAAAGCGATGGAATGACCTCAAATGCAGGGCTAAGGCTAAGCGTGCCTCAAATTACAACTTGACTCTGGTGACTGCCAGTGGGCCTGCACCTGAGGAGGAAGACCTCACTCCGCAAAAGTCACTCATTGCGGAATTCATACCACCTGAATCGGTCGAAGGAGTGGGAGAGATGCCGGACTTTGATGCCCAGTCCAGTGAGTGTTGCTGCGTGTTTGTTGAGGACATGTGTGTTTTACTTGTGTGATGTGTTGTGCATGACTGCCACTACATGTCATGTGTACATGGTCCTGATGTGCAAGTAATGCAATGCTTCACTGATGCATGGCTGCTCTGCAGGATGGTGGACATGTGGAGCAGACTGGGACTGTCCGCATCACCACTATTGCACCCTACTCACATGCTGGTCACCAGGATTGTCAAGGGTTTTGACCCATGTTGAATCAATAGACTGGGTAGATGTGGGGATGAGCTGTCGCCGCCCATTATTCTATCCCAGAACAAACTAAATCAATAGACTGGGTAGATGTGGGGATGAGCTGTCGCCGCCCACATTCACGCCAGAATCCAGGAGAACCGCACAGTTTTGCGCACACCAAAATGGTCACCTAATCTGCCACCTACCAGTGCAAAGAAAGATGGTTCTGTTCAAAATCAGTTTTTATTGATGTCAAAAAGTTGCTAAAATCATGGGCACAAGACCACTCTAAAGATACAACCTTCTTGTGGGGGGTTCCACATCACCACTCTACTGTAAGGATGCCATCAAAACAATGTTAAGCAAGGATCCTATACTATCAAGCAAAAGACCACTCTATTGAAATGCATTAATTCAAGACAGATCCCAAAAATGGGTGCAGTACCAGCTTTGTCCACAAACCGGCACTAGCGGTCTAAACTCTGACAGAAGAACTGCCACAGCAGAAGCTAATCAGCCTCCTGAGACAGCTGGAAACTTCAAAGGCCTGCTGGTTAATTAAAACTCTTAACCACCTGCTGTTCCCAGAGACAATCTGATTGCATTAACAGGACAAGAGGCTGGGAAACCTTCTCACCTCAGAGACCCACACAATAGCCAGGAGATCACATGGACATGCTAACCAAATGCAGAGTTGCCCCCTGGCCTGCTGACCTCAGCCGACACAAGAGACCCTTGCAATTGAATGGGGTATGTTGATTTTCAGTGTGGACTGTAAACAGAGCCCTGCCTGGGAGAGGAGAGACATGTGGTACTCCCAAGTTTCTGGGGGCGGACTCAGACACTGTAGTGGAATCATATTGCAGCAAATATATGTTTAAGTTAAATGCTTCTAAAATATTGTATTAAGATCACAAAAATGTGCAATTTGGTGAACCTTAATCTAAGAAATGTACCCACAATTCAAGACTTGATTCAACTTTGTACCATGTTCTGAGGCAAAACCCCGCTATTTATTGATATTACAGACACTGGGTTTATGCTAGAGACCTAGTAGAGTACTGGAATATGTGTAGAAGGGGGGTGTACATTTGTGTAATTTTTGATGAAAAACCAATGTTGCAAAACCCACTAAAAACGAAAATAAGTTGCCATTTCTTAGAAACATCAGAGTTGGAACAGAGACTACCTTATGTGATATATGATGTGTGTATGTAATGTCCACCACTTGTGTATCTGGGAAAGGTATTTAGTTATGAAAATGATTTTCTAAGGTAAGAGCAAAGGGGAGTGTACTTTCTTTATGCCATAAAGATGACACCTCATGACTCACTCTGACACACAACTCTGTTCTCCAGTGAGAGCACAGAAAACTCTTCAACCTATCAGAACCCTTAGTGGGTTGGGCATGCAGAATTAGCCGACCCACCCACTTTCTAAACACATAAAAAGAGCCACTGGAAGCCAGATAGGACTTTTCTTTTTCACTTTCTGCAGAGCATTTTGACTTCAGACTTCACATCCAGAGATCAAGACTTCAAATCCATCAATCTCCAGAGACCAGAAATTAACTCCAGAATGTGTAGCAGAGAGGCCTGAATCCACAAGCTGAATCCTTTTTCAGCAGGCCTCCAAATCATTTGCAAACTATTCAACAGCCGGGCGAGCTGTTTGAATTTTTGCCAAGAACTTTTGTCATAACCAGAGACCAGACCGCCGTGCAGTGCCAAGAACTTTTGTCAGAACCAGAGACCAGACCGCCGTGCAGTGCCGAGAACTTTTGTCAGAACCAGAGATCCAGACCGCTGTGCAGTGCCTCTAGCAGAGCTGACCCAGAAGGTAGAATTATCCAGTGAGCAGAACCAGGCCGAGACCATCCGTGGCGAGGGAACCGCAGTCCAATCCTGACCCGATCCGTGGCGAAGTCGCATTCCTGTCCAAAATATAGTGTCAGTACCGCCAGCACTGTACCAAAACCAATCTCTTAGTTTAAAATAATCTAATCCAAACTATTTTAGCCTATTAGAACTGCCTCCTAGAATCGTGTCATTCTGTCATCTTTAAACCTGAAATCTGTCATCTGTCATTCTGAGTTTTAAAATTTCAAATCCAAAAAACTACCTTTACTAAATCGGCCGTATCTCCGGAACCGTTGTGATAAAAGAGACCTCATACTCTCTTCGTAATTGCGCTCAACGTACGCGACTAATTTTTGACGCGATTTGACATTTTGCTTAATTTCAGCCAAGTGTAAAAGTATTTGTCCTTGCTTTCCTTTGCTGAAATTCGTTTGCAACCTGACAATCATTCATAGAGCATTGCTAAAGTGATCCTGAACTAATACAAAGTATCTATCACCTACCCTGAACCTCCTATAGGGAATTAAAAGCAATTTTAGCCCATTTCCCACTTCATTGTCATCACATTCAAAGCATTTTGGGCCTGTGTTTAAAACTCCTACCTGTTTTCCTCTAAGCTTGCTAGGGGGGAACTGAATTATATTTGATTGCATTCCTGAGAACTGTGTGCTTTCCTTCCATCTCTTTACATTGCATAAAAGGGGGGGGGGGGTGAATTGTCAAAGAAAAGTGATCACATTGTCTTTTGTTGAAGTCATATCAAGTTTATTTTCTGTGCTGCATTTTCATTCATCATTGCATTGTCCTTGAAGCCATAAAAGCATTCTCAGCTACTTTATCCTCTCTATATCGCCTCTAAGCCATCAAAAAGAGTGTACCACTGTCACATTATCCATTGTTAATCACTATTATCTTCACAAGTGTGCTATCAAATATTAATTTATTATAAAAGTGTGATATATATATATATATATATATATTGTTTAATTTTCAAATAAACCTTTTAATTTGCAAAACAAACCTACTCCTTGGCTCAGTGGGGTCAGGGGGATTCTAAGAGAGGGGCGTTATACAAGGGTTGTCATCGAGAGTAAACAAACTGGACATAAAAATACATCAATAATGGCTTCCATCAGCATAGGCATTGACATAGCTGTAGTGTTGAATTGAAGTCGCTTACAGGATGCCCCTCCGGTCCATGTTCCAGCTCACTGGCCCTTCTGCATGTGCCTGGGGGGACCTTCCTCTCAGCCCTGGGACTATGTCATAGCATGACTGACGTGCATGTGTCCTCTGCCTGCATGCGGGTACTCCACTTAGGCATGCTCCCTTGCCCCTCCACCCCCCTCTGTACCCCAATTTCACCTTTGCCCTGGTCTGCATCAATGTTGCCGTTAAGTACTTGCCTGTTCATGCGTCCTGTGTACATTCTAACTTCCACCAGCCAATCTGCCAGACATATGCTGTTTGGTACATCCTTTGTACTTGATGCAGGGTGTCTCACTTGGACTGTGCAGATGTCAGATGCTCCGCAGGGACATGAGTGGCCATTCATGCTCCTTGTGCATTCCATGCATGGCCCTATGTGTCCTTGACTGGATGATCATTGTAGTACATGTCCAGGGTGACCTACATTACATGGCATTTCATCAGCCTACCCATGGCCACTGTGGCTCAGTCCTGCGTCACACACATGTTTAGGGTGTGACAGTCTGTGTGGGTCACAGGCCTCAGCCTGTTTCATGCCCAATGACTCTGTCCAACTGGTGTACTGTCTTCTTCACAGGTGGGTGTACTCCGGAGGTTTCATCATGTGTCCTGCTTACTGTCCCATCATCATCTGCTGTGTTGTCACTTGACTCACATGATGCAATTGATGCTAGTCAACACTGTCTGTCAATACACAGGTCTATGGTCATCCTTTTGATACCATGCAAGGCATCCCTGCATTTGCACTTGGGGGCAGGGCTGGTTTGCTTCTAGCCATGCTTCCCATTGCATGCACATTGCACGTGATGCCTGAAGTTGACCTTGCACTGCCTTCACATTTTCTGATACACATCATGAAGTACTTGAACATGTAGATGCTGAGTAACGTAGAAATTTGCTGCACTGCATCAACCCACTTCTGAGCGATATAACACCCTTCTACATGCCTAATCACAGAAGCAATGTCAAGTTGACCCAGCATGCATGGAAGGTTCTCTTTTGTGTGTGACATGTCTGCTTGATGTGTTTGGTGTCTGTGTGATGTCTATGTGTGTGTGTGTTGTGTGCTTCTAACATGTGTAGTGCCTGGGCCATCACATCGACGGGGGCATGTAGTCGTGCAGCCGCGGACAGTGCCAACACAACGAGGACATCCGGTCCTTGGGTCCCGCAGGTGTCAGGCCCAGCAACGCGGTGGCCGCGCGCTACCGTGGTATACTGAGTGGGAGCAAGACATGACTGCCAATGCTGAACGCCAGGGGGCAGCAATGGAGAACATCGCTGTGAGCATGAAGTGTCTGGTCCATTCCGTGCTCCCCCCTGCTAGCCAGGTGCTTCTCCAGCAGCAGGCGGCACGGTCCGCGGCCTGCTCGCTCAGGCTGGGCATGGCGGCCTCAGACAGGGCACGCCAGGCTGAAATGTTGTCTCTGTGTCAAGCAATTCCTGCTCACGCAGAGACACACATGGATGCCCTGAGGGGTGAGTATGAGTCCCTCAGATCCACTCTGGGTGTCCTCTTGATGTCCCAGAGGGCACGGTCAGAGCAGAGGTTTGAGCATCATGAGCGTACCATCTCGGCTGAGCTACGTGCTTGCCGGGAAGTGCATCAGTTGTCCAGCCAGGCCTTGCAGGAAGAACTACGTGTTACATGTGTTACCTTGCAAGAGGAAGCATATCACGGGAGGTTCTGCCTGTAGACCTACATGTCATCGCCACACAGAACCAGGCTCACCCGTCCGGCAGACTTGCTGCCGACGAGGGGCAAGCTGCAGCTAGGCGTGGTCAGGCTCCTGTGCCACGTCCTCCTTTCCAGGAAGAGGCAGACTCGGACGGGACGAGGTATCTCCCACATAGGTCGGGCTGTGCAGGCGTTGAGCCCATGGTGTTTTTTTTTTTCCTCAACATCATCGCATGTGGTTGTTGAGCAGCACCCTATACCTCCCCCCTCCTGGGTGCCTCCACCACCCGGGTTGTATGTGGCCATTTTTTATTTTTCTTTTAGTTTAGTTAGATAACTTTCAATTTGATAGTTAGTTTAATTAGGTAATGTAGGTTTTTCATAGTTAGTCTAATTAGTTAATATAGTTTAAATTGCTTGTCTATTGTGCTTTCATGTGAAGGTGTGGTGCTTTGTGGCTTTTGAAAGCATCCACTGTCTGTTCCAGCTGGTCCCTTCGAGCTTGTCTTGTGTATGTGTTTGTAGCTTTTGGTCCTGACTCACATATGCCACTCCTGCTTCCCTTATCCATGGGCTAGCAAGGATGGTTCGGTGTTACAGCCTATTACACAAGGGCTTTGGATGTCATATCTGTGGCATGTCTGCTGCTGTACTACTTGTGTTGACACCCCTAGTGGGGATGATAGGGGTGATATTGACCACAGTTCTTCCTTTGCTAGATGGGTGGTTTCATGATTCATGTGTGCATTAATTGCCATACATTGTTTAGTATGTTTCTTATCTTTGCTGTACATGTGCTTGATGCAATTCATGCTGTAGACAGTGGCTAACATACTTTGCCTGTGAAAGTCGCACTGATGGTGTGATTTCTGATGTACGTCTCTGACATGGTCCAGACATGACATGCCTGAGGAGACACACACAGGGAAATTTCATGCATTAATCATGTGTTTTCTGCCCTTTCTGCAGGGGGATGAGCCTCCAGACCACCTTTCCCAGCATTCATGTGCCATTGGACGTCTGGAAGATGGCCACGTTTGGTGGTGCAGACATGCGCATGTGTGCGCAGCAGAGCCACAGGTATTGCGCTCATACATCCTACAGAAGCTGACGTGTTTCAAGGAACTCCAGGCAAGGTGAGCAGCACAAGGGGGCCACACCGCGGCCAACCGTCCACCTGGCCAGTTGCACATGCATGCTAAGTAGCACCACTGACGGTGAGCTTGGACAGATATTGGTGTTGAAGCTCACAGTACAGCTGAGATGCGTTGGTGGACTAATGGCTAGTTGATCGGAAAGTTGTCAGGGGCACATGCAGGGGCAGTGGCACATATCCTCCGGTCCATCATGGTCCATTGAGACAGTTGTATTAGCCATGTAGCGTTCCAAGACAGGGAAGGAAGCAGCTCACAGGCACAGACAGCGAGGGACAGACTCGTGTGCAGTGCATTTCATTTTCAGGTTGAAATTGCCACATGCACTACCTACTTTATTTAGGTTATGCTGGAACACGACTTGTACTGAAGTCGTACCTTGCTAAATGCATCTGGCTGCTTACCCAGGGAACATTGGATGTTGTGTGAATCTTGACACATTGGTCTTCCATTTGCAATGCACCCACCGGCGCCTGACTTACTGCATTGACTGTGTATGAACCATCACGGGGGGAATCTTACGTATGGGTACGAAGCCCCACACCAGATACTTTGTTTGTACAGTATTTTGTTACTTTGGGGCATGCATGGTGGTGTGTGTGTGTTATGGTCATGCACAGATTAGTGACTCTGGCTCTCTTTGCAGCATTGCACTGCTCATGTTATGGGACCTGAGAGTGCGCAGGTAGGAGGCCAGCACTCACCCCAGAGATAAGTTTCTCTTTGACTTCAATTTGAGTAATTTGGTACTATGTGCATGATTTACACGTTGGTCTGATTGTGTATGTGTTAATGTGATTCTTATGTTTTTGTACATTCCCTACTTTCCCTTGTCAATCCTACTCCCCTCTCCTGCCCCTCATTCCGGTTATCCAGTATACCAATGCCTGTCCCAACTGCATATCCCTGACCCTCCTTCCCCACCTTCCTTCCCCACAGAGGCCTGTGTGAGTTTGACCTTGCAGGCACCCAGACCACGGTGGGGGTGGTTGGTTTGTGCCACTTCTGCACCTGTACACGGAAGCTGTGACAATACACACCAGTTCATGGTGCATCATTCTATATTATGTACCACACATGGTACACATCCTGTTGTGACATTGTTTTACTGTGCTACCTTGGTTGTTCCATCATTGTGCCAGTACTTTGCCTTTGTGACATACTGCTACTTCAAGTCATCTACTGGAGGCTCTTCTGGTTTATTTTGCTGCCTGCAGGCTTTTTGCTTGGCTTCTGTGTTTGCCTGCTTTGAGTTCTCTTTGATTTTGTGTTGTTTCAAGTCAAGGTGGCCTCTGAGGGTGCTGTACACGTTTTACACGCAAGGTGGAAGATGGAGACAAAGGGGAAGGGGGATCCTGTGGCCAGGTGAACTTCAAGGATGAAGGCTACATACCCCATGCGCAGTAGTTCAGTGGGTCATGGTGATATGTGAGGGAGGGGGGCGGGGGGTATTTTGTTGGTGGACAGTTGCCTTGCCCCACAGTGTGATGGGCACCCTGACATTGTAATTGTGGTATCCTATGTACATGATGTATTCTGCTGATCAATGGGTGTTCATGTGTTGTGTTTACCTTTCAGGTGTGAGGGTATAGTTGTGGTTTGACATGCTGGGGTGTACACATGGGCAATGTTCACATGTGATGAGGACACTGATGGTCACTTGATTGCACATGCATGTATTGAGTGCATGTCCCTACTGACACACACACACTCGCACTATGATCCACAACATGTACAACCACCCTTCCATGTCCACATGTGCACTCAGTTTGCCTTCTGGGGCCCACTGTGTCCCTGCAGCACATGATCTATGACCATTTGTGGATCCTGTAAATGCGTGATTATTTTTAAATTTAGTTTGTCGTTTTCATGTGATGCTCAGGGGGTGCGTCACACACAATAGCTGTTCACTATGCTGTGTGCTGAGCAGTGTGTTGCAGGAGATGGACACAGCACACATATTATGAAGTGTTGATTTTGCCATGCTCAATGTGCATGTGTACAGGCATTCATTGTTATGTTCAAGCTATAACTGTTGTTATGCATTTGGGTATGACTTGCTTTGTGTGGGAGGTTGTTGGTCAGTAATTTCATCTGTTTCCATGTCAGGCATCATTGTCTGACGCCACTTTGCATTTTTCACAAGTCAATGTGTATATTATTGTTACTGTGTTGGTGTTTTGCTATTGCTTGCCATGTCATGTTGTGGTTTTGGTAGCTTTGTGTGACATACCAGTGATTGTCATGGCCTGTTTTGCAGATCTGTGTGATACACACCTTGCAAGTACCTTTTGGTCACACAGGATTGGTTAGGTTTGAGTAGCTAGGGATGCACACAATGTGGCACTTCCATGGCAACATTCTCAGGGTGGTAAGGTTGTGACAGTTGACTGTCTCTTTGTCATCATCGATTGTCACTTGGTATGTGCCAAGCCTGTGTGCACTCCGCAGGGGTGGGAGTTTAGGTGAAAAATGTGGCCACAAGTTGGGTCCGGGCTGCCTCACCACGTGCCCTATCCCCTCCCATGGGCAGCGCCTGTCCCTGTCGTTGGGGATGTGGGGGCACCACCATGTCCACCGGTACGCCCTGCCGTGTTACAACATTGTGCAGGACACATGCTGCCACAATGATCCTGCACACTACTGGGGGTGCATAGAGTAGCTGCCCGCCAGAGTGGTTAAGGGAGCGCAAGCATGACTTGAGCACTCCGAATGTGCTCTCCACTGGCCCTGGCCCTGGTTGCAATATGGGCAGCGTTGTATCTTACCTGGGGTGGTGTGGTGGGGTTCTGGATTGGCGTCATCATATGGTTGCTCAGAGGGTAGGCACTGTCCCCTGGAGTGGTGATAATGGTTGTGATTATTGGGGTTTGTGTATTTGTCTGTGTGTGACATGCATACATGTGCACGGGCATTTGTACTCACCTAGGAGCCATGTGTCGCCATGCTGCCCAGCTTCCAGGGACTGGCTCAGGGCAGACATTCTGTATATGAAACTGTCATGTGTGGAGCCAGGGTAGTTTGCATAGACAGGGGTGATGATTCCCTTGGCATCGCATACCTCCTGCACGTTGATGGAATGCCAGTGCTTGCGGTTTCGGTAGATGTGCTCAGTGGCCCTAGGTGGACCACATGGGTGCAATCTATGGCACCGAGCACTTTGGGGAAGTGTGCCACCCTGTAAAAGTCCTGGACAACGGCCTGCCTTTCTGTGGGTGTTCTGGGCATGTATACGTGCCTGCGAACTGATGGGCGCGCAGTCATGATTGCCAACACCTGGTGTAGGCAGCGTGACTGCGTGGCCTGTGAGACCCCCCCCACTATGGCAGTAGTCCGCTGAAATGACCCAGTGGCCAAAAAATGCAGGACATTGAGCACCTTCTCCAAGGGGCTCAATGCTTTGGAGCAGAGGGTGGGGGATGTAAGGTCATCTTCCCACTCCCTGACCAGCTCTAGGATGATACGAGGTGGAAACCTATACCTGCCGTAGACCTGGTCGTCAGGCATCCCAGAAAGGCTAGTCCGGGGGGAAAAAATGCAGGCCCTGGCTATTGTCCTCCTCCTGCGGTGTCCCACGATCAGTGCTGAGACAAATGGGGCATTCATCGTAGCGGTATGTACGTGTTTATTGTTTGTGCGCGCTTTTATACTGTGCGCGGGGACACTCACGCCTGCCTTCCTGTGGCGGACATGTTGACGCCTGTGCACGTCTTTTAGCGTGCGCTTGTTTCCCGTATTCAAATCCATGAATATGAGTTGTTTGCGTGCGTGTGGGCATTCTGTGTATTTGCCTGCAGTACTTCCCCAGTTACGCCTTCTTTCTCATGCGTTGTTCCCCATTCCGTGCGTTATGCCCCTTGTCCCGTCCCCTTTTTGGTGTGTACGCGGACATTGTGCGCTGTCCCTGTGCGCGTCACGCACGGCGTTCGGGTTGTTGCAATGACGTGTGCGCCCATGTGTGCCACGCAGGGATTTGGCGCACAACCAGTGGAAAACACGCATAGCGCCTTCCTTGAATCACATGCGTGTGCGTGCGCTTGCTTTCTCAAGCTTGCGCCACCTTGCACAGCTTGCACCACTTTTTTCGGCACACATTTGTTCCATGAATCGGCCCCTTTGTGTTCGGTTTTATAAGTGGCGTTAACAATAGTGGTATATATAATTCTGGCTGAGATTTGGCGTTAGATGCTCTATAGATGGTTATTATGTTTATAGTAGTCTTATGGTTTTTTGGATAGTTTAGCTAGTAGGTCTTCAAAACCGTCCGGGTTCTCGATAGGGCAGGTTCTTATTTTGAGATGGGTTTTAGCAATAATAGCTACTCCCCCACGTAGTGATTTCATTCTGTCTGTCCTAAGGATGGTGTAGTCTAGAGGTATGGCAATAGAGAGGGAAGGTCCGGAGGCTTGGTGGAGCCAGGTTTTTGTCACTATAAGTAGGTCAAGTTGTTGCTCAGTGATATAGTGATGTACTTCTGTGGCATGAGCAGGTGTAGACCGTGCATTGATGAGGGCTGCTTTGAGATGTATAGGAATGGATGGCTCTTGGACTCGAGGAGATGGGTGTGTGTTGGTGGTCCCTATGATAATGGATTGTTGTTTGGTTGTGGTGGTCCTTTTCGGTGGTTTAGATTGGGTCTCTAGTGGAGGTATGCTTCCTATAATGGCAGAGGTGGTAGAGACACTTGTGCGAGGATGGTTTATGAGTCGGGATCTGAGTCTTTGGGTTCTTATGAATCTTAGTAAAGGTGTTTGTTTTGTTTGCTTGACTTTGGGTGGGTCCCTACTTGGAGAACAGATAGTGGTTAAGGTCTGTGATCTAAGTCTGGTGCGTCTAAGTGAGCTAAGGACCGGAGTAGTCATTTAGGTAATTTATTAGTGGTAGATGAGTAATGTGTAGTGGCTCTTTGTGGCTTTTGGATCCCTAAGTGGTCTGTTTGACCGTTAATCAGATGGTGCTGTTGGGAAAAAGGTTTGGTGGGAGGCAAGAAGGGCGTGGGACATGGAATGGGGTGGTGCCGGGGGCATGCTACTCTAGAGAGGCCATTATCATGGATAATAAAGTGCGAGCCTGTGCAGGGTGTATCATGCGGTACAGCACAAAAGGGCACCATCATGAGTAATAACCAACCTGGCATAGTTTAGTTATGTGAGGAGGGCTGGGTGCTGGCTAACCGTAGGGTAACTGGAAGGTTACACCTGTGGAGAGGGTCTGGGCGAGTAGTAGCGCAGAGGGCTGCTACTGCGTAATTGGGAGAGCTAGAGGTACAGATCTAGGCAGTGATGGGAACATTTTCTTAACATGTTTCCAATGAGCTAAGTGAAATAAGCAGTTATGTACTAGGCTGCAATAACAATGGCAGGGCTTACTCGACGCATTCCTAACATTCTGAATGCAACTATGCACCTATGTGCTAGAAAAGGTGGCAGTAGCAGGGTTTACTAAACACTTTACAGCAATCTAAATGCAACTGCACCTGTGTGCTAGAAAAGGTGGCAGTAGCAGGGCTTACTAAACACTTTACAACAATCTAAATGCAACTATGCACCTGTGTGCTAGAAAAGGTGGCAGTAGCAGGGCTTACTAAACACTTTACAGCAATCTAAATGCAACTGAGCACCTGTGTGCTAGAAAAGGTGGCAGTAGCAGGGCTTACTAAACACTTTACAACAATCTAAATGCAACTATGCACCTATGTGCTAGAAAAGGTGGCAGTAGGAGGGCTTACTAAACACTTTACAGCAATCTAAATGCAACTGAGCACCTGTGTGCTAGAAAAGGTGGCAGTAGCAGGGCTTACTAAACACTTTACAGCAATCTAAATGCAACTGAGCACCTGTGTGCTAGAAAAGGTGGCAGTAGCGGGGCTTACTAATGCAGTGGCTAATACCAGAATGCAAGTATAAAATGCAGTGGCTAGCAATAGTTCACACTAGGCAACATGCCACATTCCAAGGTCTAGGCAGAAATGCATTTAACTAAGAGGTTGGGTGTGTGGTTCAATAGATTAGAGCTCCGAGAAGCCTTTGACATCAAAGCAAGAATTCACTGTTTAGTGTGTAATGCGCGGTTGGCCGAGCAATGACGAAGTTCTAGTGTCATGGTGTGGAGGGTGCAGTGAGTTTCCATCTGGCTAAATGCTCGTCTGAATACTGCCCTCCTTAGTCGTGAAGACACTTGCGTGGCAGCGAGAACTATGATGTACTCACTTGTATGGGTCTAAGCCAGTCCGTGGCTGGTGGAGTTCAGTGGTGAACAGGGGCTGAACAGGGCCTTTGTATGGCCTTCGTGTATACCTCTGTATACCGTGTATACCTCTGTAAAGCGCTATGTTGTGTATCTGTATTGAGTATAGCTCCTTAAAGCGCTCCGTTGTGTATTGTTGTATACCTTTGTAAAGCGTTCAGCTGCATCTTGAACCTGGCCCACGCTCAATAATACCATAATAATGATAGTAATCATAATTATAATAATAATATGTTTAAAACATATTTTCTCTATTTCCAAAATTAAATCAAACCCTTCAACACACGGACCTCATTAGAGATGAAGTGGGGGCACAGCCTTCTCTAAAAACGGACACATATTAAACGTAAGTAAAGCAGGTCTTTTCGTCCTTTAATTCAAGAAATGTCTCCACAAAGGCCCCATTCCATTCTTGCACCCAATGGGCGCACATTAAAGGGCCCTGCCGCCATGAGAGACTGAATCTTCGGCATTCGAATCCCCGTTTGCCCCAATCTTCCTTCCGCAACATATACCATAGAGAAAGGCATCCATGGGTGTAACCCCTCAGCACTGCTCCCCTGGGCGAATGCCTCTGCCTGAGTAATTAGAGCTTTAATTCGAGGAGACGAGAAAGGAAGGGCTCCAGTAATTCCCGTGCCATGCTTATACCAGTAATACCCATTCCTAGCAACTGTAATATTTCGGATACTACGTTCCTATCATTTAAGTTTAAATGAGGTCCCATCAGTTTATGGATGGCATATAATAGAAACACCTGATTGCACCGTTATACCAACCAGAATCAGATTGAAACAAAAGTAGGTGTTTCCTTTTTATAGCAAAACATTTCTAATAAAAGTATTCTCAAAAGTCTCCAGTACTGCACATTTGGCATAGACACACATGTCGCCACCATGCTATAAGCATTATTCAACCAACATTCTAGCACCATATTTATAGTAATATGTTATCACCCCCTAAAACGGCACTGCGCCCATTTAACAGAGAGTAATGAGACATGATTCAAAGAATAGTCCCTTCCACCTGCAAACATATCGCAATCATTGAAATGATTTAGTTTTTTTTTTTTATTTGCGAGCAGTAACTTCAAATATCTGTTCTACGTATGCACATTCAACGGTGACATGTATAGAGTCCCGTTATGTGCAATTCTTCACATTGCATGCTGTTCTCCGCGGGAACGGTAAGAGCAGCCATTTGGAATACATTCCATGGTCAATGCATGCAGAAATGTCTTACCTAGCAACCAGTTCTGTTCTTGCAACACACTAGACATCACATTTGCGAGACTGATTCTTCATAAAATATACGGATGATTGGCATAACCTGGCGTGTTAGTGCAACAATGCATCATTTTGCGATCAGCACGTCAGGTCATCTTCACATTAAAGGAATAACGTGTGTTCTCTTACGCGTGGTGGTGGCAACCTGATGAGTGTGCCATCTATAGCACCCAGCACATTTGGGAATAGAAGCTGGCCTGCACTCTGATTAAGCCTACTGTTGTGGATGAGAATGTAATGACTGTGTTTGTCACTCTCACTCAGCAACGATAGCCGTACCGTGCAGAAAGCAGTGTGGCACACCAGGCACCATGCCAACATTTCGATGCACAGAAATGAATCAATGGCATTTTGACATGAAGTGGCATACTTGCCAACCCTACAGATTTAGGCAGTAGGCTACTGCTTTTGAAGCAGTCCTACCGCCTACAGATTTCAGTGACAGATCCTACTGCTTTTCACAGTGGCAAGTAATGTATGTGACTCTAAGGCAGGCTCCAAGACAAAGCATGCAACACATTAATTAGTCTGTCTATACAGTGGACTGGTAGGTGATTACTTTTATTGCACTCAGACCAATCCACTGACCTGACAGCTACTCTACTCTGTCCTGCACTCTTGCTGGGGCAACCCTTGGGTGAACCACCATTGAAAGCAAGTGGCAGTGTGTAAAACCATCGCACAGCATCTGCTGACAATTTGGTGTTACCATTCAGAATTATACATTTTTAACATTTCAACATCTTTCAATGTTGTGTTTTTTGTATGTTTTGTGTTTTCCTGTGATGTCATTGTTATGGGAATTATTATTTTTCAAACTAGAAAAATCCTACCTCTTTTTGGTCGCAGAACGTTGGCAAATATGAAGTGGTATAGGAGTTTGTTTGTTTGTTTGTTTATTTGTATTGTGCACCAGACCCGCTGGTATCAGGGCGCAGAGGTTACAAGGAGATTCGCAGCTTAGTTTACAGAAATAAACTACTAGTAGCAATATTACTACCGAGCTCTAAATCAGCCTTCCCTAAATCCAGCAAAGATACAATAATGGCTTCAGTGGTCAGGTGGTCCAGATGGATCACGTGGTCATCTGGATTCCCAGAGAGTGTTCCTGCTATTTTTCAAATTCTCTGAAGAGGTGGCCAGGCTGCATATTTAACCTCGGCATGGGTGCATCACTGACAAACAAGCTCAGCTATTAGGTTGCCCAAGTGTTATGCTTCAGCAACTGACATGCCCATTATGTTTGAATTATTGGTTTTACAAAAGGAAAGCCAGGATGGCCATTTCTACTTCTAAATCTCGGCCAACAGTCCTGTGTTATGGTTTTGCAGGTTATTAATGCGAGTTTAACCGTATTGGTGGAGAATGCAGTTGGTACATTTTATTTGTAAAGCTGATGGTTGCTTGGCATATTATTGTACATTGTCATGCCTGGTTCAAACTTCTTTACATATTCCATAACAAGTAGTTCTTTATAAGTACCATCATGTTTGGTAATAAACAGACCATGGCACAATTAACAACACGCGTTGGAAAAGCCAACAGGTGTGGCTTTTGTGATGGTATGGTGACAGCAGCTGCACAATGCAGTGCGAGCTTAGGCATGTGATGGCAGTGGCTGGCAGTGTCTGGCAAATGACTTTCGATGTTGTATTTACCACTACTTGCTTGTAGCAGAAATGATTTGTTAGGCACAGATGTGAGGACACACATTCTGCTTCTAAATCAAGTGATGAAGGCACACTTGCACACTGCATGTTTATTACACCAGTAGTGCATGTACAGCTGAAAAACGCCATTAACTCCCAGAACACTGTTAGTAAATGACACTGGCAGACCCTATTGTCTGCACATGATGATGTTACTGCTTGAAAGGGCTAGCTCAAAGATTTCCCATGAGGACGGGTTTTTGTTGGGGTGGTGCAGGTATGGGCTAACATTGTCCATAGGGGTTGGCGTGGCAGTGGGCGGACAATCTGTGGGTAAATAACCAAGTAACAGAACAAACTGTGTGTTCTTGCTCACCTCCCAGCTCTCTAGCTATGAATGAGATCTTTTTCTCATTTTCTTTCTTGTCTGATCAAGTTCATTCTCCCCTAATGAATGCCTCTCCACGGTCAATGCACGGATGTTTTTCCATACTCTTGCTCTTAATCGTTCCAAAACTATAATTATTTGCTTTCCTACTTAATCACCTTATGACGTTTTTTCTTCCCGAAGTGGTAGAGAGGGCTCCCTACCTGCGTCTGGTACCTGCCTACTGATGTGAGAATGTAAGTAGCTTGGAAGAGATGCCACCGAATTTTGGCATGGCTTCACAGCATTTCCCTATGTGTGTCCATGGACCGGAATAAGTTTGCAAACCTTAAATCCGGATCTTCGGATCAAGGAGGATCCGCAAACGCAGCTTACATTAGAAAAATGGCGTTTCGAGCCCCCTGTGTGTTATGTGTTTTGAGGACCCCGAAGGGCTGTCCTGGTATTCCTTATGTGGCAGCACCAGGACAACAGGACTTGGACTTCACCACACAGTTCACTCACCCCTGTACCGTTTTGGAGATATGAAAACTCTCCCTGAATGCGTGCCTAGCCAAATCTACATGGTAATTCATGGAATAAAGGTGTGCCGAAAAGGGGAGCGCAAGCATGAAAATCGCAGCGCACTCGTGCTAAAGCCGCGCACGCAGCCGTTCGTCGATTCATGGAATGCGCTGCATGTGTAAACCCTGGGATGTGCGTTAAATCTGTGGGTGGCGCACACGGGCGCACAT
This sequence comes from Ambystoma mexicanum, assembly GCF_040938575.1. Classification (NCBI taxonomy): domain Eukaryota; kingdom Metazoa; phylum Chordata; class Amphibia; order Caudata; family Ambystomatidae; genus Ambystoma; species Ambystoma mexicanum. The sequence goes on from NC_090935.1 coordinate 135,981,705, forward strand.
GTCACTAAACGCTGAGCACAGCGAAAACGCACAACGTGGACTGCACACAAGAAAAGGGGGTGGAACATGGGGCGTAACACGCGGAATGGGGAACAACGTGTGAAAATGTGGGCGTTATGGGGGAAGTACCGCAGGTAAATGCTTGCAACGCCCACACGCGCGCTAACAAGACGTATTCATGGAATCGTACAGGGGAAAACCATGCGATAAAAAAACGCGCTAATCCGGAAACACGTACGCCAGCAGGAAGCAGGCTTAAGCGGCCCCGCACAGCATAAAAGTGCACGCGAACAACAAACAAGCTCATACACTACGATGAATATACCGTTCCTCGCAGCAGTGGTCGTGGGACTCCGCAGGAGGAGGTGAATAGCCATTCCCCGCATTTTTTCACCCAGCACCAGCCTTTTTGATATGCTTGATGACCAAGTCTATGAGAGGTACGTGTTTCCACCCTATATCATCCTAGAACTGGTTGCTGAGTGGGAGGATGAACTCACATCACCCACCTTGTGCTCCCAAGCACTGAGCTCCTTGGAAAGGGTGCTCAATGTACTGCATTTCTTGGCTACTGGGTCATTTCAGCGGACTCGAGCCATAGTTGGGGGTGTCTCACAGGCCACGCAGTCACGCTGCCTACACCAGGTGTTGGCGATCATGACTGCACGCCCCTCAGTACGCAGGCACATATACATGCACAGAACACCTGCAGAAAGGCAGGCCGCCGTCCAGGACTTTTACGGGGTGGCACACTTCCCCAAAGTGCTAGGTGCCATTGATTGCACCCATGTGGCTCTACGTGCTCCCAGGGCAACGGAGCACATCTATAGAAACCGCAAGCACTGGCATTCCATCAACGTGCAGGTAGTATGTGATGCCAAGGGAATCATCACCTCAGTATATGCAAACTATCCAGGGTCCACCCATGACAGTTTCATATTTCGAATGTCACCCCTAAACCGGGACCTGGAAGCTGGGAGGCATGGCAACACATGGCTAATTGGTGAGTACAAATGCCTGTGCACATGCATGCATGTCAGACACTGAGAAATGGGAAAACCCAACTATTGACAACCATTATCACCTCCCCAGGGGACGGTGCCTACCCTCTGAGCACCTACATGATGACGCCAATACGGAATCCCACCACACCATTCGAGGTAAGATGCAACACAGCCCATATTGCAACCCGGGGCATAGTGGAGCGCACTTTCGTAGTGCTGAGGACAGGCTTTCGCTCCCTTGACTGCTCTGGTGGGCAGCTGTTATATGTGCCCCCAGTAGTGTGCAGGATCATAGTTGCAGTATGTGTCCTGCACAATGTTGCAACACAGCGGGTGTGCCCATGGACATGGTGGTGCCCCCACATCCCCAACCACATGCATGGCCACTGCACATGGGAGGTGAAAAGGCACATGGTGAGGCAGCCCTTACCCAGCTTGTGGCAAATTTCTTCACCTAAAATGCCACCCTGCAGAGTGCACACAGGCCTGGCACATACCAGCTGACAATTTATGATGATGACAAAAGGGACATCAACTGTCACAACCATACCACCCTGAGATTGTTTACCTGGAAGTGCTACATTGTGTGCATCCCTAGCTACTTAAACTAACCCAATGCTGTGTCAGTAAAAGGCACACATTCATGCAGCATGAAGGACTACCCCCTTGCAAAATACTACAACCAAATAGTGGCATGTCACCCAACTCCTCCCTAACCCCATCTCAGCTACCCAACACACCATGGCATGGAATGCTATGTGAAAGCAAGCAAATGAATGCACAACACATGACACAAGTGTCACAAAGTTCACTTTCCGAAATGGAAACAGGCCAGAGACAATTTCCTCTTACTAATGAAAAGCAAACAGCACACATGAACAAATACTTACCAGCAAGACAAAACATTAGTACAGGATCCAACAGTGGCAACGTATGACAGTAAAAAATGAAAGTACTGCAAGTGTCACAACCTGACAAAGGCATAACATCGACCCCTTCCAACTGCAGTGTGTTGCTGGTAGGCAAATGTGGCAGTGTACTGCATACAACATGAACTGCATCTGCAATGGAGACAGGCTTGTTAACACATGAAGAAGCTGCATGTATATATGCAAAAAGTCCTGTATGTAATACAATATACAAATCAACCATGCAGTGGAGAAATCAACACCAATCCCCACTAGGGATGTATACACAGTTTGGTCTACAGACTGCCCACACAACTTATGGAAGCCCAATGCCTCTGTGTAAGTTACTTTCAGTTGCTCACACCCTTTGCGAGCCCATGGAAAGGGGAAGCAGGAGGGGCGTGTGTGCCAGGAACCCAAGTTTCTAACCCAAACACAGGACAAGCCTGCATGTGCCCAGCTGGAATACACAGTGGATGCCTACGGGAGCCACACAAACCAACACACTGTAACATGAATTTACAATCTGAAAGAAAATGGTTATCAACAAAAAAATAAATGCAAATTAAATAAAGAAAAAGAAAAAAAAAGTAAATGAAAAGTAAACAAAATAAATAAAATAATAAAGTAAAAATCTGAATACAATTTAAATTAAAAAATGAAATGAAAATTAAAAAATCAAATTAAATATGAAATGAAAATGAAAATAATAAACAGAAAAAAAAGAAGAAAAAAAGATAATCAAAAAATTAAATTCTAATTCTAATTTGCAATTCGGAATGAAATATGAAAAAACTAAAATAAAAATAAATAAAAAATTATAAAAAATAAAATAAAAATGAAAAATAAAAAATGGCCATGTGTTGACCAGGGCGTGGGGCGCCCAGGAGGGAGGAGATACAGGGTGCTCCCCAACACCCACATGTGTGGATGTTGAGAAAAAAAAACCCTCCATGGGCTCATGGCCTGCATGGCACCCAATAGTGGGAGAACTGACGTTGCTGTCATCACCCTCTGGTGGTATATTAGAAGGTGCGTGTGATATGGGAGGCAGACCACGCAAAGCCCTTGCATGCTCTTCCATGGCAGCAAGCATGCAGGTCTAAAAGGTTTGGTTCTGCAGGATGGTGGTACGGAGATCCCCATGCAGCACCTCACAGGTAGCACGGATTTCTGTCTGCAAGGCCTTGCCTGATGCCCGGATCTCCTCATGGGTTGCCTAGAGCTCAGCTGAGAGTGTGCACCCAGAGTACCTCTGAGGGACCTGTGTTCTAACCTCAGGGTATCCCTGTGGGCCTGTGACTCTGCAGATATGGCTGTGCGCAGAGTCTCCAGTCCAGCCCGTCAGTCCCTGTTGGACACCAACATGTCCTCCCTGTGTGAGCGGCACGTGGACTCTGTTGCCTGCTGCTGGAGCTCCACCTGCCTTTCAGGGGGAGAATGGAAGTGGCCACCCTATCCACGGCATGAGCCATCATCTCACACGATGCCCCCTGTTGTGCTGCAATAGTATACATGGAGTTCTCCCACACAGTATTGCCTGGTGGCGCACGGCCACCGCGTTGGCGGGCACCACACCTGTTTGGGGCAAGGTGATGTGCACCTTGCTGTGCTGGCACTGCCTGAGGCTGCAGGACTGCATACTCCTTCGATCTGCTGGCCCAGGATCAGGAACAAATATAGTGGAGTGTGACCCTGCATTTGTAACCGCCACAGGCGGACGTTCGAACAATGAATGCCCCATAGAGGGGTCTACCCACAGTGCAGGTGGGTTGGACAGAACAGCATCCCTGTGACGGGACATTTGTCTCAATGTCAGATTCAGCACCTGAGGCATAGAGGTCTTCAGAGGTGAACCCAGAGACACCCATGGACAGGAGGGTCTGTAGGAGTAATGGATTTTCACCCACCATCACCCTACGTCCTCCACTGGAGCCTGGTTGGGGCTGTGAGTACTTCTGACCCTGCGCCATCTCCTCCTCCTCAACAGCATCTAGTGCCTCATCACCTGAAAAAACATAAAAGAAAAGTAATGAAGACAGGCATGATCAGCATAGCCCACACACATAGGCATCATTATGTACACATCGAATACATAAATGACACATGTCACACACGACAATAACTCTGGCATACATGCACTGGTAACGAAGTGGAACGGGAGCCGAAAAGCAGACACTGAGGACTCCAAGATGGAAAAGCAACACATGTGCTGCATCATGCAACAAAGCCAGTGTTTACTAATACAGTGATGGCAGACACATGGATACATCAATGATTGGTCACTTGGACATGAGAGATGTCAATTGGCATGTTCAACATTCAAATAGGGCCCCGAAGTGATCGTGTGCAGGGCATGTGTAGGTGCACAATAGTCAATCAGCCTGATTGATAAAATCATTCCCATAAGTGGTAAATTTGGGGCCGAACGTCACAAAAATGTGTGTTAATCATGCAAATGATTCCATCAATCAGGCAGAATGAACAGGAAAACAGTATCAACAATGTTGTGGCATGATGGCAGTTGAAGGGCAAGTGCAGTAATCAGGTACAAATTGTTAACTTCTGTCAGAAGGGATACTGTAAAACCCATACCAAAGGCCGGAGGATTGTTTGGAGGTACCGCATGGGTGACCCATAGCAGTCATGACTACACAGCCTCACCTGGCACTCAATCAGAACACATCACCAAGCAACATACACATGGTTTTCACACACATGCATGGCCACTCACATTGCCTCAAGATCTGGTAGGTCTCCCACGCCTTGGATCTGATGCTCTGTGATGAAGCCTCCAGCGATTTATTCATGTTCTGTGTTTACTTCCTCCTCTGATGGAGACTCACTGCCAGTCACCTGAGTAGTGGCATGATTGGAAGCCAGCTTGTTTTTTGCTCTGCGTTTGAGGTCATTCCACCGCTTAGAGTAATCATCAGCTGTACGCCTCATGAATCAAAGGGAACAAATCTGGTCCGCGATGCACTGCAAGTAGGCTCTACGTTGAGCAGTCATAGTCTTGCATCCTGGAGTCAACAGCATTTCGCAGCCATGGGCCGACACGTAGCCCACAAGTGCGTCCAGTTCATATCATTGAAACTCTGCTTCCTTGATGTGCCAGAGGGGGTGCCGTGTCTGGGGTCCCAGCCTTTATCGCAAGAGCACCCTTCTTCCTCTTGAGAGGTGGTGCGGACCCTGAGTGGCTGACGCCACTCTGGTCAGTAGGGGCTGAAGCGCAGATGGACTGGGCACTGGAAGGAGCCAAAGACACAATGACCAAAGGTCTCACTGCAGGCATTGGCTGCTGGGTGATGTTGGCAGGACGAACGTTGGTGTGATGGTCTTGGACCAACACTGTCCCGGCTGGGTGACTCAGAGCACTTGTGTGCAGGTTGGCAACACCCCCTCCAAAAGAAGAATTGAACGCTGCCTGATTATACAAGGAGTACAAACTGGAACCATTGTGAAGTAATCGCGTGTGAACTGACAAGAATCACCCACTCGCTCTCCACAAAAAGCACGTACAAGAAAATGGCGTCGTATGCGTACCTTTTAACCCTGCCCACACGCGCTAAGGGCCTTTCCTCCAATTACACACAGTGACACTCGGACGTGCAGTTTTTGCACGTGTAGAATCACTATGCACCCATGCGGAGTACGCCCATGCACGTTACGTCACAGACACCCTTACGCACTAAGGGCCTTTCCTCGAATTACAGACTGACGTGCAGTTTTTCACGTGCCAAATCACTCCGTATCATGCTGGCCACGCGACAACACACAGAAGACAACGGTCCTTCCCAAAAGGCTATTTTCCTGCCCCCCAGAGCGCTAAGCCTGCTCCCACCTGCCATCTGCTAATGCCTGCCTGCCTGCTGGACACGTGCTCTGCTATTTGGTGCCTGCACGTCAGCCATCTACAGGGGTCCAGTTGCTGTGACCACCCCTGCTGGAACAGTAGACGTCCGACTGAAGTTCCATTACTCCACAGCCCAGCACCAGGACCCAGTTGCCTATCCACACCTGCCTCGGGGGTTGCTATGTTGGGGTAAACACCATCACAGACCACTGGTAACCCCCAGCCAGAGAGGCAGAGGGCTACCAGTTTCCGTGTCGCAGAAGTTGGTATCCTGATGGAGCAAGTCCTGGTGCATTATGATGCCCTCTTCGGAAGACGACGTGCCAACAATGAAGGACAGAAGAGGATCTGGAAGGACATTGTGGCTGCCATCAACGTGGAGGGGGTGGTAGCCCACGACATACAACATGTCCGGAAGCGCTGGGAGGACTTCAGGTCCAGGACCCTCAGCAAGGTCCGGTGCCTCTTGGAGGCAGCGCATGCAGAGGGGTTCCGGGTCTTTCTTACCAACAACCAGATGAGGGTCCTGGAATGTATATGCCCAGCGCTCCACCTCCAGGTCCTTTAGAGGCAGACCCATCTGGAGTCGAGCGGTAAGTGTCCATGCGTACTAATTGGACGAAGTGCATGTTGTGATGTGCCAGGAGCGTGCAGCATGGACATATGTCTTGAAAGGCCCATGTATGGATGTGTATGTACAGGGACATGAGCCGGCCGCATGTGAGTCCAGTCATGTGTGAGGCACATCAAGGGAGTATGTGTTGAAATGCATGATGCCCAATTGCATGTGGGGATGCACACATGTTTACAAATCTGTGAATGTACTATGTCATGATTGGGGTGTGACACATGGATGCTGGTTCCACCTTCATGTACGTGCATGGCATACAGGTGCGTGTGTGTGTTTGCCATGTGTGCGAATGTGATACGGCATGGATGCATGTGACAGACATGTAGGAGGCTGATTGGCAGATGTGACATAGTGCCGATGATTTCACTGTGACAGGTGGTGGAGATGTACATTTGCATGTATGTCTGGTGGCGTGTGTGCATGTGTTTGGCACTCCCCGTGTTACATGTGATGTTAGGATAACCTTTGGATGCTCATGCTGTTGTATATGTATGGATCTTGATGCCTGCTGCAACATTCTTGTTAATTTGCGCATGTTTGGGGGTTCAAATGATATGTGTGTTGGGGAGCGTGATGCCATCTGTGAAGTTTGACACTGCCACTCATGTGCAACTGTCATGTGTGTATCAGACCATTGTACAGTGCCCTGATGCCTGTGTTATGCCTCTCCCTGTCTGCAGCGTCAACTGATGAGGGCAGAGACGGTGCTGTGGAGCAAAGTGGCAGGGATCCCATCACCAGCCGGAGACGCAAGGCTCAGCTCCCCTCCCAGGGTGTCATCTCTTCGGGGAGTGAGGAATCTGGTGCCACGTCCACAGCCGCAGCTGCCGAGGGTAGGTCCAAGAGGCAGAGGTCAGAGGTGAACTCTTTGGCAGCAGAAGGGACAGCTGAGCCACCACAGGGGCCTTTGGAGGAAGATGGCACAGAGTCATCCAGGTTGGTGGGGGGTTTGGTTGAGGAGAAGGCTGCGGAAGGCCCATATACTAGGCCTGGAGGGGGGCATTCAACTGGAGCTAGTGGTGCAGTACAGGAGCAGGGACAGGAGGCAGCACAGGCCGCCGCGGAGGTGCCTGTGTGTAATCCTGTCCCCGATTCTGTGGCTGCATCATCCCGCACCAGCAGGGATGCCTTCGTCCAGACCCGTTTTCAGGGACGGGATGTGCGAACAACAACTGGCCTTCCTCTCCCTGCAGACGTGGCTATCCGGGACCGGGTTGAGCCTTTCCTGGCTGGGGTGGCATTGCATCAACGTGGCATTCAGGATGACGTGCAGGGTTCTCGTGTGGACAATGCACGTCATTTTGAATGCCTCATTGACCACATCAACCTTCTAGATGGGTCAGCAGTGCTGGGTTCCTCCATGTGCTGGAACTTCTATCAACCCCCTCCTCAACTGAACCCTCTATGCGCCAGTGGTCCTCAGTGCCATCTTCGTGCCCACGTATCAACTGGGCACCATGTGGAGCTGCCCCTGACCCAGCAGCCAGGCTGGTGGAGGACACATCCCTGCCACAGTTGGGAGTCGGAGGTCCAGCAGGGGTGGCCACCCCAACAACTGGACCCCAGCAGGAGGAGGACATGCAGGCATCGATAGGCAGGGCACATGCACGGCAGCAGCAGGCTCAAGGTGGGAGCAATGATGGCTCAGGGCCATCAACATCACAGGGGCAGGCATCAGCCAGAGGGCAGGAGTACCCTGGATTTGGTGTTTCTTCCATGTGGCAGCGGTTGGGCCGGCAAATAGATGTTGAGTGGAGGCGGGCAGAAGAGGCACGGCTCACTATGGTCAGCGCAGAGAACTCCATGCGCAGGGCGTTGAGGCGGACTGAGTGCCTCGAGGCAACTTGCAGGGAGTTGGAGGAGGCCAATGCTGCATCCCTCCGAGACCTCGGGGCCAGGGTAGAGGCCCACCTCCAAGACATTGAAGAGGAGTTTGATGATGCTTTGGCCCGGGACATTAACAAGTGAGTCGTTGGACTTGCCCGCTGCCTTTGTACATAGTTCTTTAGGGTTAGGTTTCCTTTGTTTTTTCTTTATTTTGGAGTTTATGGACTGTGCTCCACTTTATGTACATAGTTATTTTATAGGATGTTTGTTATGTTTCCTTTTGTTTGGGCATCATGGACCCTTCAGACTTGCAGTGTATATAGTCCAGACTTGTACATACTTTTGTTATTGTTACATCCCATGGATCAATGTTTCATTTACATTTTTTCATGTACTTTTTTTGGACATTGGATATGGACGACTTCACTTTTTTGCTCTTGTGGATTTTTGTTTTACATTGGATATTTATTTTCTATTTCATCATTTCTTACTTTACAAGTTTGATATTTTATTATCTTTTTTCATTACATATTTTAATACAAATCATATATATTCATTATTGGTGTTGTGTACTGTCATTGGTTTTGTGCATGTATCAATGAGCATTGCCTCAGTCATGTGTTGGCACTGTGTGGCTCTGTTGTACATTTCTCCAGGGCCATGGTGGTTCTTTTGAGGCTCTAATGACATGGGTAATTTGGGAGTGGTTGCAGTGGATGGTTGTGTGCTTGTACTGGGGGGAAAGGGGGATTTTGTTGGCATTAGGGCCATGGGTCTGTTTTGTTAGAACATGGTGTTTGGCGGGCCACATATCGGGGCCTGCTGGCTCGCAGGTGCCCCTCAATTTCCGGGTGGGGGACATGAGTCTGCTATTCACCCATGTCTGAGTGGCATGTGGATGGGTGTAAGGAGGTATACTAGGACCTTAGCAGGAGGGGTGGTGTAAGATGTGAGTAACTACAGTCCGATATTTTTTTTTCCTGACAGGTAGCTGTATTCCTATGGCAGGCCTGCTGGCAGGTGCCCCTCAATGGTGGGTACGGGGGACATGAGCCGGGGCCTGCTGGCAGGTGCCCCCCAATGGTGGTTGGTTGGTCGGGGGACATGAGTCGGGGCTCACAAGGGCATGGTGCCATGTGGGCTGCCTGCAGGGCATGGTCAGGGTTGTAGGGTACTTCCCTGTGGTGTGGGCTGCCTGCAGGACATGGGGAGGGGGGAAAAGGCACACCTGGGAGGGTCCACAATGCCAAACCGCATGTGAAACTCCCTGCGCACCCCCAAAATACACGTAACCCGCTCGCGCCTGCCCTATTGTGTGTGAAACTCCCCACGCACCCCTGTAATACATGTAGCCCGCTCGCGCCAGGCCTATTGCGTGTGAACCTCCCCGCGCACCCCCGAAATACACGTAGCCCACTTGCACCAGGCCTATTTCGTGTGGAACTTCCTGCACACCCCAGAAATAAATGTAGCCCGCTCGCGCCTGGCCTATCGCGTGTGAAACTCCCTGCGCTCCCCCGAAATAGAAATACATGTAGCCTGTTTGCGCCACACTATCACGTGTGAAACTCCCCATACACCCCCAAAATACATGTAGCCCACTCACGCCAGGCCTATCACATGTGAAACTCCCCGCTCACCCCGAAATACACATAGCCCGCTCACGCCAGGCCTATCGCATGTGAAACTCCCTGCGCATCCCCGAAATACACGTAGCCCGCTCACGCCAGGCCTATCGCGTGTGCAACTCCCCGCGCATCCCCGAAATACACGTAGCCCCCTCGTGCCAGGCCTATCGCGTGTGAAACTCACTGCGTACCCCTGGAATACACGTAGTCTGCTCGCGCCAGGCCTATCGCGTGTGAAACTCCCCGCGCACCCGCAAAATACACATAGCCCGCTCGCGCCAGCTTTATCACATGTGAAACTCCCTGCGTACCCCCAGAATATGTGAGGCACCCCATCCACCCTGGACATGCCCCACAGGCAGCCCACTCACCCTCCCTATGCCCCACAGGCAGGCCATCCATCCTGGGCATGCCCTACAGGCAGCCCACACCACTGGGGGTATTTGTTCTATGCAATTTACATGGTGCAAGCGGGGTACGCGTATTCCAATGGCTGCACAAGTACATTTTCACGCGTTTTGGCTGCCGTGAGCGGGGTACGCTTTGTATTTTCACGTGATTACAGTGTAGCAGCCCTGTAGGCTGGTCCAGGGTTAAAACAGCCCTTTGGGCATTGGGTATTTCAATTGCTTTTCCTTGCGCAAGGGGCGTTCTTGGGGCATAACTGGCAATGCGGGATGCTCGCTGCACCAGCGCTCATAATGGCTTGGATAAACCATGAATACGCAGTGCGCCAGAATGCTGTTTAGCGCACATGGCTGACGCACGCTGGCGCACGCTCCCTCTCTGCGCTGCTCGTGTGTGCTGCCTCTGCGCTGACATCTATGAATTACCCCGCTAGTCTGTTGCATTCCCCACACTTTGCAACTAGAGGGAGAGGGTTGTTGGGTTTGTTATGCATCTTCAAATGCACCACTCAAAGCACGTTTGCAGGTGTGGGGTGTTGATGATGGCAGCAACCGTAACATGAGAGGGAAGTTGGCCACATACGCTTTCCGGCATGGGACACTGTTAGGTCATAAGTGCTCCTAAGGTTAAAAGCCTCATCTAGGAAGCCCAGAGCAGTGGGTTTCTTCTTCCCCTCTAAGTGTTTTTATTTATGAAAATGAACATTACTATATATTTTGTATGTGTTGCATTGAAATGATTGGTTATTTACAACACGCTTAATACCAAGAGGTTTCTAAGGGCAGACCCGGGGATTGAACCTGTGTTGCTCCATGTCGTCTTGGTTCCAAGGCAACACGTTGCACCTGAGATATCCTCCCGAGAGTGGCCTCACCCAACCCTACGTTGCATTACATTAAAGTATGCAAATCTGTCTGATTGTATGTGTGTCAATGACTCTGGAGTACACATCTACTACAGAGGACTGGGCTTTAATTTCTCCACCATATGTCCTGTATTCTTACTTTGTCAATAATGTATTTGCCACTGCTGCTGCTGCTGCCCTGTAAAGTCGGGCCATCATCTAGAGCGCATACTATGAAGCAATGGTATTGAATTATGGGCCCTTGTTCAATATGCCATAGTTTATCAATGCTGGCATTGTGTTTAAGGGAATAATTATTAGATGGCACACAAAGAGTATCCCTTAGTTTGGTCCCCTTTGGTAAACCAAGACACTTGTGATGGTGTCCCCCGTGCCTCGGGCCGCCCCGTACTAGCGTTTGCATGCATGCACGCTCAGACAACAGTAGACACACGTCCGTCCGTTCGTTCCAAGGTCCCGGCGGCATCTGCTGCACGGACTGTCTTTATTTCAAACACGCATGCCTGGCCATAACGAGGCTCACGCATGCGGACACCCAGTTAAAGACGTAACATCAATCTTTTTCTTTAAACAAAATAGTGCAAAAACTCACAACTTGAACAGGCTTAAATAACAAACATTAACTTTTCTTAACAGTAGTTTATTGGCCTCGGGCAGTCACCTGTTCAGTCTCCTGAGTCCACCTGTTCAGTCTCCTGAGTCCAGGACGTAGTCCTTGAGCCGAACAGGTAAGTTGCGTCCTTGTCGTGCAGGATACCGCCACTCCACTCTCGGACTTGGTGGTGGGGTCCTGACTGCCTGTGGCGGATCCACGGATGGGTCCTCTTCAGGGAGCTCAGCACCGTTCTCGTGTCGTGAGGGCCCCACCGGCTCAGCATCTCCAGGCCGGATGTCGATCTTCTTGAAAAATGATTGGTTGCGGGTGATAGTTCCTCTTTCGCTCGACGCCGTAATCATGGACCCCTTGACATGGGTGACAGCCCACGGTTGTGGCTCATAAGGCAAAGACAACTTTCCTTCGGGCCTGCGGTTGCGTACCAGCACTGAGTCTCCCACCACTATCTCCTTGTCTTGCAGCCTTCTCCTTCCGCTCTCCTTCTCGTTGTGGGCCTCACGCTCTTTTCTCACTCTGTCATTGTCTATAACCCCCGGCTCACGCCCTCCCACTTTCGGGAGGAGCCCTCTCGGACATCGCCCAAACAGAGCCTCTGCTGGGGCCACTCCGGTGGACTGGTGAGAGGTCGTCCTGCACTCTCTGAGAAACTCGAAAAGATTCCTCTACAGTTCCCCTCCACTGTTTGCTGCGATGCGAAACACCTTGTTGAGCGTTCTCATAAGCCTTTCGGCCTCTCCAATTCGCCCAGGGCCAGAGTGGCGACACCTTCCGGTGCTGTATACCCCTTTCTCTCAGAAACTGCCCGAATTGGTGTCCAGTAAATGCTGGTCCAATGTCCGAGCAGAGAACTTCCGGGAGGACATGCGTGGCAAACATTTTTTCTAACACAGGATAGTATGGTCACTGGCCGTTGAATCCACGCGTTCCACCTCTGGATATCTCGACCACTGGTCCACTACCACTAAGAAGTACATGCCCCTTCCGGTCGACCCAAAGTCAGCATGGACAGTACCCCATGGCTTCTCACTCTGCTTCATGGAGTGGATCGATGGCACTCTTTCCAGGGGACTTGCTGCTTGGCACAGCAAGCATCCTTTCACGTGCGCCTCAACAAGGCCCTCCAGATCTGGAACCCATACTTTTGGTCGCAGTCTCGCCTTCGTTTTTGCCACACCCTGGTGTCCAGTGTGGGCCAGCTCCAGGACTCGAGCCCTCAGCGACCATGGTACAACAATTTGCCTCCTTCTTAGCAGCAAACCATCCTCAGAGATGGAGAGTTCATCACACATTTTCCATAGTGCCTGGAGGTCCCTCTGGGCTCTGTCTTCCCTCCTTGTGTTGTTCTGTAGGATATCTCTCCATTCCCCACTCCTAATCGCAGCTTGGATGATCTGGAATACCTCGTCATTCGCCGACTCCTGTGCCACAACATTTCTGTCCAGTGCCACCGGCATGGCACACTCCACAATGTTGTGGATGAATTCTTGGCACTCCACCACTTCCCCATGTCCATCTTCCCTTTCCTTGTTGGGGTGGCAGGACAGGTAGTCTGCCAGATTGTTCGTCCTGGGCGGTATACCAATTTGACCCCATATTCGATAAGGGCGAGCATCCACCGCTCTATCCGGGGAGGTGGCTTTGAAGACGGGCCGGCTAGGATGGGCAGAAGTGGCTTGTGATCCGTTATAACAGTCACGGGTTTCCCCAAAATGTACAACCTAAAATGTCTGCAGCCCCACAGGATAGCTAGGGCCTCCCTCTCAATCTGAGAGTAGCGTCTCTCTGTCTCCATGAGGGCTTTGCTCATATATGCAATGGGTAGCATTTTGCCTCTCGCACCCGCTTGCATTAGGACTGCCCCTAGGCCCACCGGGCTCGCATCCACCAAAATCTCGGATTCGACCGTGGGGTCAAAATACGCAACCGTGTCCTGGTCGGACAGCGCCCTCTTGATCGCCAGAAATGCCTCTTGTTCTCTTTTGTCCCGCATCCAGACAGCGTCGTTCTTTGTCAGGGCCCGGAGGGGTTCAGAGAGTGATGCCAGCCCCTTGATGAATCGGCCGCAATAATTAACCATCCCCAGAAAACTGCAGACTTCCGTTGGCGACTGGAGTGGCGGCAGCCTTGCGGATATCCCTGACTTTTTCCAGATCCGGGGACACCCCGTTCTCGTGAAACACGAAACCAAAGAACCCAATACGGTCCTTGAAGAATTCGCATTTCTCACGATGTAAAGTGAGGCCAAGGTCTTTCAGTCTCTGCAGGGTTGCCTCCAAACGTTTCATGTGCTCGGCATGCGATGTGGCAAAGACCAAAATATCGTCACTCATATTTATCACTCTCTTGAGGCCTGCCAGAGTGCCCCTGATGGCATTTTGAAAGACCTCCGCGGCAGAGGATATGCCAAAGCTAAGGCGCTTGAATTGGTACAGAACCTTGTGTGTGGTAAAGGTGGCAATGTACCTCGAGTCTGTGTGCAGCTCCAGTTGGTGGTATCCTGCCCTCAGATCCAGCTTGGAAAATATCCTGGCTCCCTGCAGTTCACAGATAATGTCATCTAGCGTGGGCGTCAGGTGGCGTTCACACTTAATGGCTGCATTGGGCAACCGCATGTCCACGCAGATGTGTACCTTGCCCGGTTGTTTGGGCTTCGGCGCCACAACTATCGGCGAGACCCATGGAGTCGGCCCCTCCACCCTTTCAATGATGTCCATGCTGATGAGTGCTTTGAGCTCATCTTTGACCTGGGAACGAAGGTGGAACGGAATACGTTGGTGCTTAAGCGCTAGCGGGCGAATGGTTTCGTCTATATGCAGTCGCACTGGCTCTGCATTCAGTCTGCCAATCCCTTGGAAGGTATCCGCAAACCTCTCCAAAAGTGTAGTAATGTCCCCTTGGTAGATTGCAAGCGCAAAATGAACAAGGTCCAATGATTCTGAGGCCGCACAACTCAACAGGGACCGTGGGCTGACATCTGTGACGAAAAACCTTGCTTCAATCGCCTTGTCTCCTCGGGATACGGGAGCCACAAACACCCCTTTTATGGGCAAGGGAGTGTCACCCCCAAACGTGAACATTTTGGCCCTTGACTTGTCCAGTGGAGGAGGACCTGGGAGGGCCTCATAATGTTCAGTGGCCAGCACACACACCGAGGCCCCAGTGTCAATTTGCACCTGTGTAGGAATCCCTTGAATGTCCACAATGCACGTTGGTTGTCTGCGTTTCTTGGTCCCTGTCGCCAAATTCGAGATGAAGAAGACTTCTTCATCCTCCTCCTCCTCTGCGATGTTGAGCCTCTGGGTGTCCTGCTCCACTGCAGCGATATTGCGTTGTCTCCTAAACCCACCGCTTAGCCTGGCGGGCCCTCTCTGCGTGGCAACCGGAGCAGCAGCTCTACACATCCTGGCATAGTGCCCTGGCGTGTTTCATCTCCCGCAGACCCTTGATTTAACTGGACAGTCTTCTGAATACGGTAAGTCATACCCACAATATTGACAAATGGCAGAGCCACCTTGCGGTGTTGTCAGTTCGTGTCTCTTCTGGCTCCACCTCGGTTTTGCCTGAGGTTGTCTCCCTATAGCAAAAGCGTCCTCATGCTTGCCTGGGCGTACGGCAGCATCCATCGTGGCTCCTCTACTTTCGGCCAATTCGTACACCCTTCCACTGTCCAATATCTGTGCTAAAGACATGCCCGGCTCCCTCAGGACCTTTCCCCGCAGTTTACCTGAGCTGCAACCTTGAATTAGTTGATGGCGGACCATTACTTCCGCATCTGTCCATCTGCACGTGGTGGCTAGCAGTCTTAAGCGTGCACAAAATTGATCCAATGATTCATCCTCATGCTGCTTTTCTCCGCACATGACAAACCTGGCAAAGTCAATGTTGGATAAAGGAATAAAATGGTCCTTAAGTGCAGTTTTGACAGCATCGTAAGTCACCACCGGTAAGGTGAAGGATTCATAAATGCGCAATACTTCTGTCCCCGCTGAGTATAGCAGTGTCGCCACTTCGGCATCATCGTCCGTTTCCCCAGTGGCCGCAAAAAACATATCAAGTTTTTTTGATCCATAAAAGCCATCTCGGGCCCAGTTTTGAAGGTGAAGTATCAAATTCTTGCATGGGTTGTAAGGAGCCATGCTGCCTTCTCACCACACTCGCCGCCGCAGGAGCTTCTCCGTCACTGTCCGCCATCTTCACAGGTCGCACAGGCACCTCAATCCGTATTAGAGGCCAAAAACCTGGCTAGATTCAGATTCGACGTACCAGAACTCTTGGGCTGAGATGCTGTGATGATGTGCTGTGGCTTCCTCTCTCCCACAACCTGTTTGTACAAGCCGAAGTGCAGTCCCCCTTTTTGTTTTGGGAGAACTGCAGAGTGTCCAAAAATTGTGGAGAAGTTCACCTCAATATTTAGGCAGCGCACGAGCACCCTCGCGGGCCGCAACTACCATCAATACCAAAAACAAAATTGCCGCCATCACACGTGTGAGGTTCGTAATACACGAGAAGATGAAATACCCATGGTGACACGTTTGTACGTGCCGAGCGTTTCTCTCCCCGTGTCTTGCCTCGTTTCCAATGTGATGGTGTCCCCCGTGCCTCGGGCCGCCCCGTACTAGCATCCGCACGCATGCACACTCAGACAACAGTGAACACATGTCTGTTCGTTCCAAGGTCCCGGCAGCATCTGCCGCACATACCGTCTTTATTTGAAACGCGCATGCGTGGCCATAACGAGGCTCGCGCATGCGCACACCCAGTTAAAGATGTAACCACTCTATAATCTTTCATCTGTTTTGGGGAAGCAGTCACACCTGTTGCTTGAATTTACGTCCCAAGTCGTGCCGCTTAACCAGAAGCTACAGTGCTCCAACCTGTGACATGCATGTGACTTTACATGACTGTAAGTTGCAAAACGCTCTGAGGATGAAGCGCAGAAAGCCGCCCAACTCTTGATTTCATGGGCGATGTTGTGGGGGAGGGGCAGATGAGCATCATCACACTCCTACCGAGTCACTGGAGGGTCAACCAAATCTCTTTTACCCAATGTTTATATGTGAGGGAAGTGGCTAACCTCTCCCACACCATCTTTCTTGCAATTGCATTTCATCTGCGCATTTCATTTTGTTTACCAGGAGGGCACCATTTCGTACGTGAGTCTTTAAACATGGCCTGAAACTTGGCAAGTGTTCACTTTGCCCATCTCTTTCAGGGACTGCCTAGGTTAATGTTAATGATAATGACATGCTATTTATATAGCGCCTTAATCCAAAGCACTTTACAGACCACATATTTACAGACAATATCACCCAACCGAAATTGGTACTCATTTATCAACCTCGGAATGATGAAAGGCTGAGTTGGCCTTGCTGGGATTCAAACCTGCGACCTGCAGATCAGGCTCAGATCGCAGCTGAGAGCGCTCAACAGGCTGAGCTATTTTACCGGCTATAGGATGAATCCCTTAGTTTATATCTGTTGTTGTACTTTACTGTAGACCTACTTGTTTACAAACAATATCATGCACTTTAGTCAAACAGTATATTTTATTTAATTCATTCATTCATACATTGTTGTCATTTGTATGGTGCCTTTCAACATAACTATGGTCCCAACATGCTGGTGGTTGAACACCCTCGGAGACCAAATTATTGGCACATTGGGAGGTGCTATTATTTGTGTGTGTGCATTTCGGCTATGAAAGTTATGATAGGGTGGCCAAGACCCTGCTATTCACCCATGTCTGAGTGGCATGTGGATGGGTGTAAGGAGGTATACTAGGACCTTAGCAGGAGGGGGTGTGTAAGATGTGAGTAACTACAGCCCGATATTTTTTTTTCCTGACACGTAGCTGTATTCCTATGGCAGGTTAGTTGTGCGACAGTGTTTGAGTTATATGTGAGAGCCAATGTGTGTGGGAGTGAGGATGTGCCTTGGGCTCAAATCCAAGGGGGCGGAGTGTGAAAGGAATGAACAGTTGGCTATACATTCAACATTGTCTATGCCCTGGCTTCCATATAATTACAAACAACAGTGCTTAATCTCACATACAATCTAAGTGTAATGAATACCAACCCTATGTGTGGATCTTAGAGTGGTAGTTTGACCATGCCCTGGTCCTTAAAATGCAATAGAATTCCCATCTTAATTGTCAAGTTGCAACGGCGATGCCCACCTTCATATGCGTTAGAGTTACATACGGTGGCAAACTCCAATGATGATTGAAATGCAACTATGTATATTTTTATTTTTTTTGCATTTATTAAGCGCTCTAAACCCAGTGGCATTAAGGCACTTGTTAAGTACGGTGGAGAATAAGTGATTAAGTCAGCGTACAGATGGCTTAGTGTGGGGTACATTTATGGCCTAAGGCAGAACCCCCTACAACAAAAAATGCATTTCAGCAGTCACCCAAAAATAGCTGTTCTTTGGTCTGCTGACCACATATGGGCAAGAGTTGAACACAGCCACCACATAAAGCTGCATTTTGTTTTCATTCACGGGAATCCAGAGAAAACAACTCAAATTCAGAATGTCTGTGCATTGCTGTTCTGTCATTTAAACATTCCAGGCTGCACAGGGAAATGACGTGCATTTAAAACGGCATTGCACTGCTGTTACTTTCATCTCAAACATCACACAGTTTTGTTCTATTAAAACACAGCCCTGACCGTGTATTTAATTTTGAGCACCATAAAATAAGGACATCGCTCCCAGAATGGCATTATTTCATCAGTAAAGTCCATGGAAAGCAAAAGAATCCTGTTTCAAGGCCCCACAGCTTGGATTTGCTTTTTGAAATAAACTAACACGCGCAAAGTACTGCAAAGAAAAGATATTCTCTCTTGCTTTGTGTCAATTACCAAGAAACCATTTTCACGCATATCTCTGTGTCTAGAAACTGACCAGATCTATAAAAAGCCTTTACCAGAAAGTAAATGCAAAGGAAGCTGTGTGCGGGCAAAGCCGCATTTTGTGAAATGAACATAAGAAAAACAAATTAACATGTGTAAATCTGTTGTTGCAAGGCAGAAATCTTCAAAGCACTGAGAAACGTCAGGCAGGGTGAGTAGCACTCTTCATTCTTTCGAAATTACACAGTCCGGACATCAGAGTTGAAATAAAATGTATTCTTTATTCATGCCTTGCAATGGGGCAAAAAAAGGTTAAAAAGCCATTACAGTGAGGCTCTCCCAAGGCGCAAAATATACGTGCGCGTTAGGAATGTTAACGCGTTTCGCGGCTTGCCTCGCCGCTTAAACACAACAATATATATATATTACTATGTTCTCCCCCCCAAAAGACAATCCATCCTGGCTGAGGCCCAGGCATTCCTGTCAAACCAGTTTGCTTTAAAGGCTAATTTCGCACCTACCAGTGACTAAGGCTGCAAGGGCTTGTGCTCTGTTCCCATGGACCTGCCTGTGTGATAAGTATAGGTTATCCCAGACTGACAGGCAGAACGGCCCCAAGGACAAAGGATGGGGGAAAGCCCTGTGTTTTGCCTCAGAGGCGTGAATTCCTCTCCATTCATCGCAAGTATCCACTGGAAGACTTCAAACAAGAAGTCATGGAAATCCTTGAGCAAGATGACCCAGGGAATTCAATTTGGATTCTGGGGGTGGTAGCACCACCCACTTCTTGAGCAAATCTACCTCATTAACAATGCAGAACATGTATATTTTAAGACATTTTTCTTTGCAATTTAAATAAGCAGCAATGTGATATTATGACAGTTTGAATGTGATTTTTGGGCAAGCAAAATAAGACTATGTGCAGCTCTCTGGTACGCGGTGAACTAAAATGGTAGGAGAAATGCATTTCTGCGGGAAGCAAGCATACATTTCACAGATATTAAGAAACTATGCCAAATATTATTATGCTTATGTGTCGCCATTTGTAGAATTTTAGATAATATATCTCTCCTGAAATGGCAAAATTGTGCCCAAGGGCGTGGCAACATTGCACAGGATTGGCGTTTGAACTGGCATATTCCTTGTAAAATAGAAGATCTGCCGATCTGATTTTTATGATGGTGACTATTGTAAATTTGAGGGTTTTGTTCCATAACTTATTCTGCTAAAGAGTAACTGTGGTGAGACAAAGCAAGTCATAAAACACACTCACATAGGGTGAGGTCACTTCCCTGGAACCAATCAGCCTGCAGGGAGGAGGGGATACCCGTAGCCTGGACTATCCCATGCAAGGGGTAAGTCCACGGGGCTTCTAGCCATATTGTTAAATTATATGAATTCACTCTGGCTATTTAAAGGGTAAACAGGGAGACACAAGGATCTTCAACATTTAAATTTCAAAATTCACCCTGCAAGATTTCAAGACTCCCGAACCAGCTCCTGAGGTAGCTGACCTAGATCCATGCAGAACAACCTATCCAGAACCACATTCATCCCAATAATTTAGGGAGCAAGGAGGAAAGGCAGTTGATCCCTTTAGGAGAAACCAGTGATCAGACTCTGTCCGGCTGAAAAATCCTGCTGTCCACAGTAACCAGACTTTTCCCAGCTGTTCGCCACCAGGAGAACCCAGCTGACCTAGTAACTAGATCTCTTGACCCTGCTGCCCGTGACCAGATCCGTTCCTCTGCCATCTAGAGGCCCTGCTGGCTGTCCAAATTACCAAACCCAAGCATTCCTTGTATGGATCCCATCACACGGTTCCCAAAAACTGTATATCTGGCTATTTTACCTTGCATCCTGTTCAAACCTTATTCAAATACCATAAAAACCCTAGTCATTTCCTAAATTGACAGTATCCTCTGTTCACCATTTTCCCTAGAAGAATCGATGTATGTCTGTATCTGTTTGCATATTTGTTCTTTAAATTCTTTCAGTTACATGTGTAAGTCCTTAGTATCATTTGAAAAACTCAATTAATTCCCCATTGAAAACTCACGTTCATTATTGTTGCACTTCGAAAGTAACAATTTTGTCGAGTGTTTTTACTAATTATAGCCTTCAAATATAGTTTCAGCAGAACTAATCATTGAGCCCACGAAACTGATTTTACCCGTGTATTTTAGTTTCCTTTAAAAATCCGACTTGCATTTCCCATAATAAAACCCATAACATCATCCCATAAAAGTCACCCCTTCCCCTTATAATCCTATCTGTTCTGTGTCTTTGTTTCCCATCCCAATTTTTGTTTCATTGTTTTCCTCCCAAAATTGATTTTCTCACCTGTGTTCATGTTGCTTTAGTACCCTGTTCAGTAGCCTGTAAGCTTCCTTTTCTCTTTAGTGCAGCCAGACGAATTTCCATCCTATCTATCGTGCCACAAGTGTAAACTGATCTACAAGTAACAAGTGCAATTCGCCTATGCTATTTTGTTCATTTTTAAGGTTTTCATTTTTTGTTTTTGGCCCCCCATTCTGGGGTGGTGGGTCGAATTTAAAAAACTATTTTCCCACTTCTTGCTGACTCCTTGCCACTGCTTTCCATCTTCACAGAATTTAGTTAGCAGGTGTTTGGCGGGGTGTTGCAGGGGGAGTGCATAACATAAGTGCCATCTATGATTGTGAATAAAAGTGATTATGCTCATGTTTCAATTTTAAAGTTTATGTAGATGATGTCAGAATGTTGAATTTATTGTATTATACCATTTTGGATTATATTGTCACCACACTCGTGATTGCTCCTCCAAATTTTGTTTTGCTCTGATTTTCAATTGAATTCTAAAAATGAATAGATAATTCTTTGCTACACACCAGCCTGGTTAATAGTCCATCGCTACACAGGGTGTTTGTTAAGGTGGGGGTGAGACGAGTTGGCTGCCTCTTCAAAAAAGAATCCAGGATTCAAATAATAAAAATTCAAAAGGCGTGCTTTATTGCGTGCCACCTTCAGTGTCAGTTGAAGAAGTCTCTGGCTGGAGTGTGCTGTGTCCTAAAATCTGTTACATTAGTTTAGTTTCAGTTAGACAGAGGCAAGTTCATCATGAAGAATAAAGTCTTAAGCTTTTTCCGGAACACCCGGTATGATTGTTCCATTCTCAGTAACAGTGGTAAGGAGTTCCAAGTCTTGGAGGCAATGACCGGGAAACTGGAGACCTCTGCTCTCTAGTGCCTAAATCGAGGGATGGTGAGTTGGTTAGAGTAAGGGGTGTGTGTTTGCCTGGTAGATTGAACTTTGTATAGTTTCTGCGAGAGGTACTCGGATGCCGTGTTGAAGAGGCATTTGTGCGTAATTGCTAACATTTTGAAGATGATGCACTCTCGGATTGGTAGCCAGTGTGCACTCCTGCTAGTTGCAGAGATGTGTTCATAATTTGGGATGTTGAGTACATTTGTGAGGGCATTGTTTTGTTGAATGATTTGGAGATTGTTTAGATTGCATGAGGAGATACCTGCAAATAGGCAATTGCAATAATCCAATTTGGAGCCAATAAGCACTCTAGCAATAGTTGTCATGGGTAAGAAAAGGTCTGCATGCATTGATTAGTTTGGATGTTTGCACTGTGGAAAGGCAATCAAGTTGACCTGCCAGGATAGGGACAATGTGGTATCAAGGTATAGACCCAGCGTCTTCACCTGGATGATGTTGCCCTCGATAGTAAATGATTTGTAGGATTGGTCAAGTTTACTCAGTGATGTTTGGGAACCGACCAGAAGTTCGGTCTTATCATCATTTTGGCATAGAAGGTGATCAGCTATCTAGGCCTGTAAGGTGTGATATAGTGAGTTTAAGCTGTTCGAGGTGGTAGCATAATCACTCATTAGGGCGAGGAGGATCTGTGTGTCGCCCGCATAGTTGGTGTAGGATATTCAATAAGGTCAAATAGAGGTTTTGTAAATATGTTGTAGAGGATCAAGGAGACACAGGAGCCTTGTGGACATCACACAAAAGAGTGGCTGGAGGGGCTCCTGCTTTAACTGACAATACTCTCAATTATCCTGTTTAAGTGTAATACGTTGCCAATCATCAGATCCCGTTTGAGTGAAATACCTGGACCACTCTCACAGTTCTTATCAAGTGCAAGTTAACTGATGCCCTCCTGACTCCTCTGGATTTTGAGCCCTGGCTGCATTGCTGGGGGGGTGTCAGTTCAACAGCAGGTGTGAGGGTGCAGAGGGGTCTCACTGCTGCTGGGTGCTGGTTTGTGAGTTGGATGCGCGGGGCAGGATGTGGGAGGGAACAGCCAGGTTTTGGGAGTCTTCCTGCAAGCCAGGTGATCCTCTATGAGATGGAGATTGAGGGGGAAGGAGTTCCCGAAGGTAGGTTTAAGGTCGGAGAAGCAGGCTCTTCCTAGTCTGGAGAATTTGAAAGGGGGGACTACCAGGAAGTGTGCTGAGCCTGACCTGAGGACTCGGTGGGATGGTTGCATGTTAGTTTGTTTTGGAGGAATTGGAAGACATTGAAAAGTGATAGAATTTACTGTAAAAAAATGATAACAAATAAATAGTCTTGCACCATCAGGTACTTTAGACATTCTTAGTTGAGATGTAAAATGATATTTGGACAACAGTTATTATTATTATTATTATTATTATTATTATTATTATTATTATTATTATTTTCAAGCTGTAGATCATTTTGGGTCCTAACAATTCTGATAAGAAAATATGCAGTGGTGAAGAGATTTAAACCCAACACCCAAAAGACCTTCCTTTTTCAAGTTGATTGTTCAAACCTGTGCACTACCAAGAAGTGTTCATGCAATGAGTACACACATATACAAACATAAGCACAGTAAAGTATACAATCAGGGCCCGGCAACCTCTTCGAAATAGCATTCCGTGACTAATCTTCAGGACAGTAGAGAATGGCAGGTGCTGATGTGGCTAATATCTTGTTCACATCATGGAGAGAGTGGAGCGGTGCAGTTATATTGTAGGCATACCAGCAATGAGGAAAAAAGACAGAGGCCATCTTGTCAAAGTAATGAGTCCATTGGGTGTTTAATGATATTATAAATGCCGATTACAAGTATGGTGGAATATTTTATGGTTCAATCCTTCTGTCCTAACTATCCTATACATGGCTTTTTAGAGCAATATATCAAGAAGAAACGTTCCCATATGATCAGTAAGGTTTGAGTTTCTTTCTTTCAAGAAGGTTACTCAAGTGGCCATGGTAAACCAATTATAATATACCCCTTACATCACAAGGCTATGGTCATCTCCTAGTGCTGCTTCTAATAGATCTAACCCTTAAGGACGGGGTGTCATCACATACAGTCACCTCATCAAACCTATACCTTTCTACCTGCTCTTCTTTTCAAAATGCCTCAGGCTGCATACTTGAAACGTTTGTAGGACATACACTATGAGCATTTTCTACAGACCTTTGAAATGTTTACATGAAATACTACAACAATGCAAGGAAGAGAGGAAGGGGTTAGGGAAGCAGAGGGGTGGACACACTGACGTCCAATGAATATTCTAACGTGCGGTAGGGGTTGTCTTTTTTTCTAAATGGACTATATATTGTCCTGGGTCCTATTTGTCTACCCATGCTGTGTAGTTGAGACTCCCATTCATTGTATTAAATGAGGATGATTGATAAAAAGGCCAACGTCTAACAATTACATTCTAAATCCAACATATATGATTCAAACAATCATAACATATCTGTTTCTAGTTTTTTATTGGTATGTTACTGGGGTTTATACTGTGCACCGCTGCCATTTTCGTGGGCTCCAGACACTCTGTCTGATCGAATAATGACTTACAGTTATGTATATTAATAATTAATTCAATGATATGATATGGCATTTGTAACGCGCCTATACACAAGTGTTTTAAGGCGCGACGAGGCGGGGAGGGAACAAGGGGACACAGACAACGATCCTACTAGGCCAGGTGTCATTCAGATGGCGCAAGTGCAAGGGTAGAGGGGAATGGGAAAAGTGCAAGGGGAAGGGGAAAGGGGGAAAAGTGCTGTACATGGTTAGTAGAATACAAGATAAATAATAGGGCCAGCTGGTGGCAAGTGCAAGGAAAGTGCAGTGCATGGTGAGTAGAATACAAGATAAATAATAGGGCCAGCTGGTGGCAAGTGCAAGGTAAGTGCCGGGAGAAGGGGCTGTAGGATACAGAGACAGTCCCGTAGTACAGGTAGGCAGTGCAGGGAAGAGTGGCTGGGCCAAGGACCGAGATCAGTGAGTGGCCCAGTAGCAGATTCAGTGTAGGTTCAGTAATTTTAGCAGGGGAGAGAGGGAGAGAAAGCGGAGGCAAAGAGGAAGGTTTTGAGGTGCTTCCGGGAACCGGAGATGGTTCTCCTCAAGTATCAGGGAGGCAGGAAGGCTGTTCCAGAGGGAGGCCCCTGCTGCGGAGAGAGATCTACCCCCAGCTCGTTCCTTGGAGAAGCGGCTGACCCTGAGGTAATTGGAGGTGGATGAGCGAAGAGCTCGAGAAGGAATATATTTTGGGAGAGTTGAAGGTATGTTGGCCCAAGGCCCCAGAAGGCCTTGTGGACAATGCAGAGGGTTTTGAACTTAATCCTCGCAGCCACTGGGAGCCAGTGTAGTGATTTCAGTCCTGGAGAGATACGGTCCCTGGGCTTGAGGCCAAAGACAAGTCTCGCAGTCCTGTACTGGATGAGTTGCAAAGGGCAGAGAGTAGAGGCAGGAATGTTTAGATAGAGGCTGTTACAGTAGTCCAGATTCGAGAGAACCAGGGCTCTGGAGACAGTGAGCTTCTGGGGGAATGAGAGGAAAGGAAGGATACCTCTGAGGAGGTGTAGCTGGTAGTGTGACTTCTTAGAGACGTCAGATATGTGAAGAGAGAAAGAGAGTGTGGAGTCGAAGATGACCCCAAGGTTTTTTGCCTTGCAGGTAGGCGCAGGAAGAGGGCCAAGAGAGGCCGGCCAGAGAGCTGCAGGGAAGGAGGGAGTGGGTGTGCCGATAAGTAGAATCTCAGTCTTACTGGCATTAAGGCAGAGGTCGTTGGCTGCACACCATTCCTGGATAGCAGAAGCAGAGAGACAGTCAGAGATGAGGGAAGGGGAAGAGGAGGCCGAGTGTAGCCTGAAAATGAGCTGGGTATCATCCGCGTAGCACTGAAAGATGGGACAGAGAGCGGCGATGCAGTGAGCAAGAAGTGCCGGATACTGGTTGAACAGCCAGGGGGAGAGGTGAGATCCCTGGGGGACACCACAGGTAGAGAAAAAGATGTCAGAGAGGAAGGAACCCAGTTGGACCTGAGAGGGTCGATTGGAGAGGAAGGAGGCCAGCCACGCCAGAGCCTGACCAGTGATACCCAGGTTATCACGGAGACGGTTGAGCAGGATGGTGTGGTTGACAGTGTCAAAGGCAGAAGAGAGGTCGAGCAAAATGAGAACACAAGGGGTGTTAGAGTCAAGGTTAGAGAGCAGGTCCTCACGGATGTTCAGGAGAGCAGTTTCCATGCTTCTGGCAGCTCTGAAGCCAGACTGATGGTCATGAAGACTACCAACAGATTCAGCATGGAGATTAAGCTGGGAGATGGCCAGATTCTCCAGGAGCTTGCCCAGGATGTGAGTGATAGAGATTGGGCGATAGTTAGCTGGGCAGGAGTGCTTGAGGGGGGATGGGAAGACTCCAGAGGCGAAGGAGTGATTGCAGAAGTCAGCCAGGACAGGGGCCTGGGAGTCGATGTGGTCCTTGATAGTTTTGGAGGAACAGGGGTGGACCTGTTTTGACGAGACTTTCATAGATCGGACTTGTCTCGAAACCTCGTCAGCAGAAAAAAGGGGAAAGGTAGAGAAGGAGGGAGGAGGGGTGGCTGCAGAAGGGCCAGAGGGAGAGCAGGGAATAGAGGGGGGAGGTGATAGGAGGAGAGTGAGGACAGGATGTCCTGAGTTTTTGAAATGAAGTGAAAGGCCAGTGCCGTGCAGAGGGCCTGGGAGGGGACAGGAGAGGTGGAGACTGCAGCAGGGTTGGCCAGCTCCTTGCAGATTTTAAAGAGTTCGGCCGAATTGTTAGATGCCGCAGAGATGTGGGCTTGGATAAGGGCTCTCTTCTTAGTGAGAACGGAGAGCCGGTATTGCCTTTGGAGCAGGCGGCAGGCCAGTTTGTCAGAGGATGAACATGAAGCACACCATTTCCTCTCTGACACCCTGCACTTGCGTTTAAGGGTGATGAGATCTAAGTCATACCAGGACATTTGGCTTTGGCTTTGGGCTTCAGGCGGATCCTCATGACAGGAGCAAGGATATCAAGGGTATCAGATATAGCAGAGTGGAGAGTGGAGAGGGCAGTGTCAGGGTGGGAGTCAGCTGAAGGGGGAGGAAGGGGCGAGAAGGTGGTAGCGAAAGCCTCAACTGACACGCGCTTCATGGGTCGGATGACTGCGAAGGTGGGTGGCAGTGATGAGGGTGGCTTTGCCTGTGGGGTAGGGAAGGTGAGGTGGGAGGATAGGAGAAAGTGATCACTCCAGGAGAGAGGAGTGGAGAGAGGGACAGAGAGGGGAAGGTCAGAAGAGATCAGAGCATCAAGAGTGTGCCCTGCAGAATGGGTCGGCCCAGACAGGAGAATAGAGAGTGAGAGAGAGTCGCAGAGGTCGCGAAAGAGTCCAAAGGGAGGACAGGAGGCATCAAGGTGGATATTGAAGTCTCCAAGAAAGAGGAGTTGAGTGGTTGAGGACAGGAGTGAGGAGGAGAGGTCAGCCCACTCAGAGAGGAAGGCGGAAATGTAACCAGATGGCCGATAGATAGTAGCCACGGTAAGGGAATGGCTAGGAGAGAGAGTTGGCAGACAAGGCATTCAAAGGAGGAGTAGGTCTGCGTAGGAGTGACAGTGGCAGGAATCCACTCAGGGAAGATAAGGGCCACACCCCCCCAGCACGGTTGGGCCTGGACAAGGAGAGGATCTTGTAACCGTCAGGTAGGAGTGTGTCAAAGCTGGTGACAGAGCTGGCAGTGAACCATGTCTCAGTGAGACCAAGGATGTCAAGGTCCAGTTCCTCAAGAAGACGACAGATATCAGAGGAATGTTTGACGGCAGAGCGAGAGTTGAGAGTGGCAATGTGGAGAAGGTTGCTATCCTTGAAGGACTTCCAGGGAGGGGTACAGATCAGAGGTACGCCCTGTGGAGGTGAAGAAGGAGCCAGAGAGAGGGCAGGGTGAGAGGGTGGAGGCAAGGTAGCCGAGGACAGGGAAGAGGGGACAGCAGGAGAGGAAAGGAAGTTGATGAGGTGCGGGAAGCTTCTATCAAAGAGGTGGAGGTTGGCCTGAGGGCCTTGGACCAAGACGGTCCCATTTGCGTAGACATTAATGATGGCCTTAGAGGAGCGGAAGGGGGCCAAGAGGACATCTCAACGGGTGCCACCATTAATGGGAGAAGAGGAGAAGGGAGAGAGCACAGAGACCATATGAAGGGTCCATTGGTCAGGGGAAGGCACAAAAAAGAGGATGCCAGTAAGAGTTTCCTTGGAAGAGGCACTGGTGTAGGTGTCAGCGATAGGGAGGCCTGGGTTGGAGACCAGGATATCCTTTTTAAAACTTTCCTACCAGATTTAGTGAGGAGAGCAGGATAGTCAATTGAGAAGCAGTTAGAGAAGATAGGAGAGAAAGAGAGCACCATGGAATAAGGAGGGAGTGGGGGGGGTGGAAGACAGACGAGAGCAAGCAGACAGGAATGAAGCGGCAAGCCCTAGTTTACCACAATTACAGAGCAACAGTAACAGTAAATACGAATTAGGTACCCAGTGTAGAGGCCACCTAAGTTTGAGAGTCCTGCGAGGGGAGAAAAAGCCCTAGTTTACCACAATTGACAGTAAACACTGAAATGGTGAGGTTGGTGGGCGAGCAGGTGGAGCTAACCAGAAAGAATGGCGGACCGGCGCCTGGTGTCCCCTGCGGACACCTGCAGACACACTGGGAGCCGCAGCCGTAGGAGCCGCCCTTTGCATAAGGGGCCCTTAGCCGAGGGGGCTGCCGGGCAACAGTATTTGCACTTATCATTTACTTTTTCCACATATATTTTATTGCTCAAAAACAAGGTTTGACTATTAAGATTTCCAACTTGCCGACACATGTTCCACATCAAATAACACTTTGGCAAGGCATACTTCTCAATCAGAATGGTGCAAATTGTGTAGCTGTCAGTTTTATGGGAAGCTTTTATATCAGACAACCCAACTATCAGACTGATATTTTATAAGCATTGACAAATTCAACTAAAACGATAGTTTGAAAAGAATGTATCTGCTCAGCCATTAGCTTTTGAATGGGTTGAAAGATTGCTTATTTCAACGCGCATGCCCTGCAGTTTGCAAATAATGAGAAGATGCTGCACTTTATCTAGTTTGAGAGCCGGCACCTACATGCCTCAACATTATTTTCTTCTTCTTCTTGTGGGACCATTACTTTTTTGTTGTGGGAGAATAATCCAGGTCCACATTTTTCTGACATCATTAGTCTACAGTATCCCCTTCCGTATCTGGGTTGGAAGGAGTGGCAGGGCACCCCCTTTGCTTCCTTTTTCCAGGGTCTCTGCCGTTCTCACCGGGCTTGCCTCTTGCCTCCAGGCTGGAAATGAAAGAGGTTCTTTATCTAACAAATAGAACAAAGAGAGGTTCAGTACTTTCTACACCACCATATTTCCCCAGAAGATGGACGTTGTATTTGAGAGAAAAATATTACATAGAAAGAGACATCATATTTAAACACATACATTCAAAAGAGAGAAACATTAAATAAAACTAGACACAGTATTTCAAAACATCCATTTTGCATATTTATTCCCCAAA
Source organism: Ambystoma mexicanum (assembly GCF_040938575.1). Classification (NCBI taxonomy): domain Eukaryota; kingdom Metazoa; phylum Chordata; class Amphibia; order Caudata; family Ambystomatidae; genus Ambystoma; species Ambystoma mexicanum. Next base: position 136,011,134 of record NC_090935.1, read on the forward strand.
GAATATTAATTAAAATGCTCACCTGTTATAATTCTCCATCCACGGTTTTCACTCCTTGGATGGTTCCTCTGCTCTACTTTCATTTGGCTCCTCAATCAGTTGTTAAGCTTGTCTGGGATGACATCTTTTCAACTGATTGATGTGGACCCTCTTTCTTCTTTGCGATGCAGATCTTGTAGGCAACTCACTCTTTGCTGGCACAAGCAACAAAAACAACAGAAAATTGCAAATTGTACAAAACAATGCCATCAGAGCAGCATTAAACATTCCTAAGAATGAACGCATTTCGGCCACTAGACGAAACATTCATTGGCTCCCAGTCCAAGATAGGATTACATTTAAAATCCTCACCTTGACACATACATGTCTGACTAAGAATGCACCTGCCTACCTTAGTAATCAAATCATCAAATCCCAATCCAACAGACCAACACGCTCCCCATATGCCAACCTCATTGTGACACCCAGATATAGCAAACAGAACAGAGGAGGATCAAGCTTCCCTGTAGTAACAGCTAATTTATGGAACTTTCTCCCTCCTCACTTGAGAATTGACACCTCCTTAATGTCCTTCCGTAAAAATCTAAAAACCTGACTTTTCAGCCTAGAGTCCCAACAATAAGCACCAATGCCTCTCAGCTATGCTAGTCTTGGGGACCCCCCTGTATTTCTATGTGTATGTGCGCACCTAATTAAACTATGATCTTATGCAAATGTTAACCACAACTGACTTAATGAGTGAACCATGATGGCATGCAAATGTTAACCTTAACTGACTAAATGGAATTGTAACATCGAAGTACAAACTGAACCAATCTGTGTAACCATATTCTTAAAGCTTCAGCAGCTAGATACCTATGGGATTTGTGAGCTTTATAAATGTACTAATAAAATAAAATAAAATAGTAGGCAACAGGGGATATTTAATCTCCAATTTCAAAAGCACCACGCCAAACGGGAGACATTTCCGCTCCATGGCCTGATTCCTTTGAAAATTGTACAGGAAAACCTTGTCCATTACGTCATAATCTTTCTTGGTAGTCTTTAGGTCATAAAAGGTCTTCATTCCCTACAGTTGACATTTCTAAATTGTGCTGAACATAAGCAAAAGCATGCTGGAGGAGCTTCCTTAATTTTCAATGTACTTCAGTGTCTGCTCCTGAGTTCTAAAGAGCAGATGATGTGGTAACACAATTTCTCACCTGGTCAAGAGCTCAAATGGAGACATCTTTGTTGCAGATGATGGTGTAGGCATAATAGCCATTAGGGCAATCAGTAATCGGATGTCCCAACTGGGTCCAGAGTCTAACACAAACTTTATTAAGATACTCACAATTGTTTTGCTGTATCTATCAATGCCCACACTTGAGGCCTGGCCGTAGGCAATGTGGAGTTTTCTTTTTACCCCTAGAATCTCCCACGTATTCGCCATCACCTCACTGGTAAAATGGCTTCCCCGGTCCAACTCAATCCTATACCGGAGGTAGAAACAAGAGAAGATGTGATTGATCATTAGTGCAGCAGTTGTCTCTGCCTTACAATTTCGGCGGAAGGCATTCTACCCACTTTGTGAACAAGCATGTCACAGTCAACATGTACTTGTTACCTCTAAAGGAGCAAATCACTAGCCCGATGAAATCTACCTACAAATCTGACCAAGGCAGTCTCATTCCCCTGTTTTGTAGGGGAGTTTTGTGTATGTGTGAACTGGGTTGAAATTGAGCCCACACAAGACACCCCTTTAGGTTAATGTCGAGGTCCTGGCCCATGTGTGGCCAGTAGGCAACTTTGGCAAGATTTCTAATGTCCTGTGAAACCCTCTATGACCGGCAGGGGCCTCGTCATGGGTGTGGTTCAATATCAAGCTACGGAATGAGGTAGGTACCACCCACTTGTCACATCCAGATAGTGCTCTCCTTACCAACAAACCTTCTTGGACCTGGAATATCCTGGAAAACTTCATCACTACCCAGAGATCCTCTGTGATATCCTCTGTAACGGTATAATGCAACTCTGTTAACGGAAAGCTCAGTGGGTCTTCAATGTGTCGCTAACATTTACCAATGATTGGGTCCTCTTTCTGTGCAGGGAAAAAATCTGCATGTGGGTTTTCTTTACTCCACTGGGCAGTCGAGAGTTCTCTATTTGCATGGGTTTGTGGCTGGGTGACAGCAGCAACTTGGATTTCACCCAGCAGGGATTCTGTTTCTATGAAATCCCCCTGCAGAGCTCTGGTCCACCAGGTCACTCCCAGTCTTATCTGGCCCCTCTATCTTGGAATTACCTTTTATCTTCATCCATTGACTGGATCTGTTTGATAGGCTTTTTGGGGTTATTGTTGGCACAAAGAACGCCTCGATTTTTCCAGTTGCTCAGGTGCTCCACAAACCCATCCCTGACATAATTAGAGTCAGTGATTATGACCAGTTCATTGAGTTGGTGGAACACTGCAGTGAGTATGGCTTGATGAATGGCTATCTAATCTACAACCTGACTACTTCAGGGTCCTATTTTAAAACCTATTACTTTCACTAAGGCTTCCATCTTCTTAGATCGAACACGCAAGGGGCCAACACACAACCCTGCCTCAACCTCATTTAGGCAGGAATATCTTGGGACAGGGACCACTGCCTGCTCAATCTCATCTGTAAAATTGAACCCCTATGTGATAGAATCAGAATAGCCAACAATGATATTTGTGCGATTAAATGTTGAATGTCATTGAAAAATCGATTGCATTAGAAAAACCTGCTGTGTGGCCTCCGCCCAAGCCTGGTCTTGAATACATGACAACACCAGGCCATTGAAAGATGTAGAAATTACCTTTCTGAAGCCTGTCTGGAACTTTGTTAGGTGTCTGGCAGCAAACGCCCATGCCTCTAGTTCCAGAAAGTCTAGGGTGGTGAAAATCTTACTTTCACAAGTCCAAGAGAGATATTGGACGGTAGTCAAGTGGGTCATTCCTTCACCTTTCTTGTGGATTGGAATGATCACTGAGCATTTCCAAAAGCTTGTGATTGTTTCATTACTCAACACTGATGTAAATAGAAAGAACAAGACGATTGCCCAAAATCTAGTGTTCGACTTTTAAAGGACGTTGGGTATCCCATTTGGCCATGCTGCCCTTGAATTAGAAGCCCTTTTGATGATCCCTTCAATCTTCTCAACATCCACATTTAGGGTCCATAAACAGTCAATGACAGGTTCGACCACTAGAACTGTTGGACGCCTATAAAGATTTTTAAAATGTTTACCGTATACTACTTCTGAAATGGGATTGTCCTGTTTATTTTCCTGACCAAGGACCAGATCATTAATCAACCCCCAGAAATTCTCGGGGTCTTTGCTTAGGACAGCGCATAGCATTGAACAGTAGCCCTTGGAAGCATACTTCAGTGGTGTATGGGATTATCATAGAAGAACTCTGAGCCCAGATAACCGGACAGACTTAAGAAGATGGCAAATTATTGTTTTATTAACAATTCTCTAAAACAGGGAGCAATAACAGACATCGACGGAAGCACGCTCATTCTCAACAATCTTCAATTCTGGAACAGCCTTAATACTTTTGATGTGTGCCACTGTGCCGTCACCCTATGTTGCAATCAGGGGTCGGGATTGGCTAAGGGATACATCTAGGCATACCATCACATATGTGTTAGTTCTGCAAGTGACTGCTTCCTATCATATAGGCAGCCTGAGATTACCTCTTAATACGCAAAGCACAAGACGCATATGTTGCCCAGTAGCTGATTGGCCCTTTAAGCTATATAGTCTATCGTTTTATGGACTCCTACAATTGGTTTGGAACGCTTGTACCCAACCTAGGACATTTGGTTCATTGGCTGCACATAAGAGTGTTGCTGCTTGAAATCTGTAGAAAATAAATCTGGGCGACCTTCGTTGTTAGCTCGACAGTATTATGGTGGACACCTTCCATTCAGACACCCACTTCAGACCAGCCACACTTTATAATGGCCATCTGAATTTATTTTTGGAGCTAGTAGCACTTTTGAAATCGATTGAGATGAAAAATGACTCTATATCTAAATTTTGGTTAACCCCTAAATTAGCCGGCTTTAAACAAGAAAAGAGACGCGCTGAACGAGTGTTGTGTAAAGACAACTCAACGATGAACCTGCAGGCTTGGAAACATCTGTAAAAAGCGTATAGACAACAAATTTTTGACACAAATAAAGATTATTTCAATAATGAAATAGAAAAATCTGCCAACTGTACCAAGAAATTCTTCTTCATTTTTAAATATCTGGAAACCAAACCATTTACAACGTAATTCGGTCTGCCGTACAGACAATGAGTGCCAGAGCATTCACAAATAATTTCCTATTAAAATCAATGTTGCCAGGGTTACAATCTCTGATCATTTCCCTCCAGATCTCTTCTGTCCCACAAAAGTCACAGTTCTAGAAAATCCTCCTGAAATAGGTATTATGTTTAATTTCAAACCTACCTTTGTTGAGGAAATGGAGGTGGTGCTAAATAGGGTGCACCCTACATCATGCCCTAATGATATTATTCCCCCAAGATGGTCTTAGACAATTTTAGTATTTTTGGACCATTCTTTACCTGTTTTTTAAATGCCTCCGTCCTCCACTGTATAGTACCAGATTTGATAAGAAGAGTGGTAGTTACACCATTGATAAAGAAGATAGGTGCAGATCAGTCTAATAATGGGAACCTTAGACCAATCACTAACGTTCATTTTTTGTTGAAAATCATAGACAGAGTGGCAACTGTTCAAAAATATTTTTAATTGTCATATATTCTACATTCCAGGCAATCTGGATTTCATTTGAATCATGGCACCAAAAGTGCACTGGTAGGTCTCCTGTCACAAATGCTGGATATGGTGGATAGAGGCAATTCTGTTTTTTTAGTACCTCTAGACCTACCCTCAGCTTTCGATTTGGTGGAACACAATAGACTTCTATTAGTCTTACAGATCACTGGTGCATGCTGCAGTAAGGCCACCACATGGTTTAGATGTTTTTTAGGTGATTGCATGTCCCGTGTGGTCATGTACAAAGCATCATCTCTGCAGTCCAGGATCAGGTGCAGTGTACCACAGGGCACTTGCTTGTCTCCCTCCCTGTTCATTATATATATCTGCCCTCTATGCGAATTACTGGAAGACTCTGGGATCACGTTTGTGAACTATGCAGATGACCACTAACTGGCTATGTTTAAATAGCTCAATGACAGAGTTTCTGATCTTTGGCTCCCTCAGGTTTGAGCAAAGTAAGACCCTTGCTTCAGGAGCTTTAGCATCGAGGAACATGAGATTAGGGTGCAAGAAAAGGTGAAAACACTTGGTGTCTTCTTCGAAGCATACCTCGGAGATCAAACCCACGTAGGTAGTGTTATTAAGAAGTCTCAATATCACCTGTGGTTACTGAGGCTACTGAGATCCTATGTTTCTTCCAAGAATTGCAAAACCCATAGAGAGCAGTAATCAGGCCTAGATTGGACTACTGTAATGCTCTTCCCTGTGGTGCCAACAAAACGAATTTGCATAAGCTTCAGGTCTTATTAAATGACTATGTTCGCATTGTAAAGAATGGCCCTAAAAGAGAACATGTTTCGAACTACAGGACAGATCTTCACTGGCTCACAATTTCAGCCAGAATCACGTTTAAACTGAACACATTAGTACACAAGTGTGTCTTTGGTGTAGCCCCCTCGCTATCTGAAAGAGTGTGTAAATCAACAACAAACCTCTCATTCAACTAGGTCAGCCGGAATCCTCAGATTGATTTGTCCCACAGCTGAATGAACTAGAGGCGGCAGTCACTCATTCCCTGTGCATGCCATTAGGGCATGGAATATGCTTCCAATTAACCTCAGCACGGAGCAGAGTTTCTCTGTGTTTCGTAAAAGACTAAAAACTCTGTTCTTTGCTTGAGATGCCACCATCCTCAACTAAGGATGCTCTTCTCTGGATTGCGTCCTGTGGTTTTCTTGTTGTTCATCGTGTTTATGTTTGTGCTTTAATGCCTGTGGGCTTAGGTGCTATTTAAATTTGTAAAATTAAAGTAAAGTAAAGCTAAGGACCCAGGTGCAGAGAGAACACATCAGACAGCTGACATGCCACCCAATTAGCCCACCATCTCTCATCTCCCATACCTTAAGCCAAAGGTTTTTCTTTGTAGTTCATCCTTGCAGAATGTTCTCTTCCTCAGAATTTGATGGGATTGAAGGTACTTGCTATCATGTCTGAAGTTTAAGAATAGATCCTATTTTCAGGTTTTTGGGTCACATGGTGAGAGACCACAATTTTGTCCATTTTGCAAGCTTGTCCATGTCGAATACTGCTTCGTTATGTCTTATATTTCTTCAAGTGTTGGTTCTTGCAATTTTTATCCAACTTGGGGATACATTTGATATAGTTGTCTCAATGTGAACCGCCTCTCAAATACTTGTTGCGGTATTGGCACTATAGCAGGTGCCAGGCACGGTAGAGTCTCGTGTCTCCAGTACATCGGAGGTGAGGGGGCGGGTTTTTTAAAGCTCCTTCACAGCATTATTTCCTCTTCCAAGAAAGATTGAGAGTAACGGTTGGACTTAAGCAAATTTTAAAAAGCTTGCTTCAACTGCCTGACCTTTTCTGACCGCAGCATAGGGTTTAGGGATTCTCTGCAAGATCTAAAAATATCTTTATGTAGAAAGGGTTTCCTTTCTTGGACTAGGTGGTCAAACCCACCTCCTTGATTATACCATCAGGGTTATGGACTTGTACAAACCTGTCAAGTATACTGCAGAATGTTCCCACATTTACTGCTTCAAATTTCTCAATTAGGGTAGTTGAGTTTATCAGATGCTCGAAATAATCAATGTACATTTGCCCTTTACTAATCTCGTCCCCAGACAATTACACCTGTTTGCGAGGGTTTGATTAGAACAATTAGAGTGAACATTAATTTGGACTTCAAAATTCAATTTTGCTATGAGGGGATTTTGGTCACTCAAAAAGGTTGTAGGAATTTGAAGTTCAAAATATGCCACATCAAACCATCCGATAACACAATGTAATTGATGCAGGAAGAGGTACAGTCATTCTTCCAGGTATCAATCCCTCCACCCCCTTTGATTCGGGCAGTTATTACGCTCCCTCTCCAAACAAGGTGCATTAAGGTGCGGCTGTGATTAGTATTCCAATTTATTTTGAAATTGGTCCCTTGACTGAGGTAAAGAGTGTAACTTTATATAAGCGAGATGGCACGAATAGTTACTGGCTGCTTAAGAGTGTTACTTCCACAAAGGTAATCTCCCAAAGTTTTTTGTTACGGGGGATCAGTTTCTAGAAATGGGAGAACAAAAATAGACTAGCTATACAAAGTGAGAAAATTGATTACACCGCTCTATGTCAGTATAGGTCAAGGCTTGGTGATAGATTGTACTACACTAGGTATTAGTACACATATCATTTGGGTAGAGCCCGCAATTATTTACCTAGTACTACCTTACAAAACTGATGCAACATGCCTATATTATATAGAACCACCTATCTATTAAACACTCAAAAAGTCAAACGATCATAAATAAATCCATACAATTTTATTCACTATAAGACTATAAGACTAGGGCCTCATCACGACCCAGGCGGTAAGGGGTTTATGGCGCCGTAAACAGCGCCGACCCTTACCGCCTGAGTACGAGGTCCCTTAGCGCCATGGCGAATTTAACACCTGCTTTTAGCAGGTGTTAAAATCCATGGCGCTAAGGGACCATGGAGTTAATTACGCCACCGTAATTTACGGTGGCGTAATTAACGCCTTCCCCACTCCCATTATGCCCTATGGGGCAAAAATGGGAATGGGGAAGGGTAAATGGGGATTGGGGACTTACCGCCCCGCCAAGGTCCGAATGGGGCGGTAAGTCCGCCAACCACCATGGCGTAAACGTAGTAATTTACCGCCTGGGTCGTGATGAGGCCCACTACTAAGACAAATTTAGAAAAACAGAAACAGAAAACAATTCATGATCTTCTCAACCCGTTCTTAAAAAGCAGTATCATCTGTAAAGGGGTTAGTTGGATCAATAGAACACAAGGTACATCCAATTTGTAGGTGTTGAATGTAAGACTTCAATAATTCCTAAGTCTTTTGTCAGTTGTCGACATGTTTCGGCTTTTTTTGAAATTTAGAACACTATCTCTAGTGTCCATTCAACCGTTAATTTCTGCTGCCTTCTTCAGGACAGACAATTTCTTTAGATGTAGTAATTAAACCTTTGTATACCACATAACAGGTTTGACAATATCTAAAAATAAACAATACAACACATTACATACGATTGTGGTTCTATAACAAAATAGCTCTCGTTACACAAAGTGGACAGGTCTAATACATTGATCTAGCTGTTATCTCACAAATTAATTTATCAAGAGTTTTAGATGTGGCACATCTCTAGCAGATATATCAAACTTTCACCATACAGTGAATATCACCAAGCCTTCATTTACATCCAATATGGACATGAGCCCAAGCACTGGCTCCGTAGTAGCCGAGCCAAATTCTAATTTTCTGGAACCGGATGTTGAATGTATCGCTCACGGTTCATTAGAGTCCCCAGATGCGTTAGGAACCTGTGACAAGTATCAGACAAGAAACATTATCCTCTGTTTTACAATTTAAGATTGCCAATTATTTTCAGGGCAGCCTCAAAAAACATATTTATTCATTGATTATCAATGAGGAAATCTCTTGAACATTTGTTCCCAACAGCACTGAAACTACCCTTAAACTTAGGGTTATCTTTGAAGACACATGGGATGTTTTAATCTGTAATCCTTCAGAGTGTGCAACTAAACAATGGGGTTTGTGTGTTAGAACTACACTGAGGGTGTTTCATTGTGAGATGGCCGTGGATACTGAATTGAATTCCGAAAGTGACTCGAGTTGCAGAAGGGGACGTGTAACGGGGCAAGGCAGTCACCTGACAACTCCCATTATTAGATAATGCTGATGCAGGACGAAAGGCTGTTCTTCAGGCGCCTCCCTGTTCCTGTATCGTGCATATGCGAATATGTTCAAGGTAAAATGTGGGCCATGGAGTCCTGGTTTAGTGTTTATAATAGGGGTGCAATGTGATGATTTCCGGTTATAAGTCAACATTAAAAGGGCATATTTCCTTAATTTTTTGAAGAATCTATTGGAATGTGAGGGACTGACCCATTGTTGATAGAAATAATTACAGCCAATAAGTTCACATTATATTTCGATTTGGGGATGAAGACTGATAATTGTGTAAGAAAATATATCTGACAATGGGGGTGTCTTTGTCTTCAGCACTGACTATTCGAAGAGTTCAGAAAGGAGAAAGGTCAATTGTTGGAATTGGTGTGATTGGCATCTTCAACTTAGTTTACATGGTGAAAGATATTTTGATTACAAAAGGTTGTATATATGCTTTTTGCAGCTCTCTTTCTTGGTGATTATTCTGTTAGTTGAAGAGCAGACAGGTTAGTGTCTAGATCACCAGAAACATTCTGTGTAGAATGGAGTATGGATTTATAATCTGATTATAGTCGCTTTCTATATTTATTAGATTATTGAAAAAGATAACATTCACACCTGATGAAGGGGCTGAGTGTCCCGAAACACGTAGTGTATATGGGAGTACCTCAATAGAAAAAAAAATGTGTTAATGCAATATTACTCATATATAATACAGAATTATTATCTCTATGTACACTGTTGGTTGATAAAGTTTGCTCAACAAAACTGATAAACATATTGGAAAGCAGAGGTGGGGTTTTCTTCTGTTTAAATCGTATTGTGTGAGTATTTCATTTGAAGGAAATCTCTATTGACACTAACGAAAGTAAAATGTTGTGATTTAATGTATCAATTACTTTTATATGTCTATTATTTGTGACTATGCTTGTATATATTTCTTTATTAAAAACAGAAAGACAATCACAAAGAGGTATTTGCCTCCTTGGAAGTGACTGGGCAAATCATCAGGGGTTCTGATGAGCTATGATGATTAGTATTTTATCTCTGTAGCAAGTGATTTACCCAGGGCACCTGAAATACATTGAAAATAATTGAATAAAATTGAACAAATTATAAAAACAATCTACAAATAATCTAAACTTATGTCATGCACGCCAGTGGCCATTTTCTACTTGTATCGGTTTACTCTCTTGTGTGCTCCCACTTTTGGCTTGGGATGTTTTTTTACTAACAGGCAACCCATACACCGGCATATCTCTGCCTTTTATTCCCACCCCCCTAGCTTGGCTCTCACATCTTGTATCAGCCTGTGTAACTGATTAACTCTTATGGCAACAAAGCTGGATTTTGATAATCATGTTGGCCCTCGTGGGCCATCTGGGGCACTCTGGCAAACCTCCAGATTAGTGCCCAGCATGCACCTGCTCACACTATCTCCCTCACCGTCCACAATCATATCAGTCTGAACATGCATATGTCCCTTTACAGTTCGGGCCTTTAGCCGGCGCTGAGTCCTGGCCCTCCGGGCCAACTTCTATCACAGTCTTCAGAACCAGAGTCCTTGCACTACGCTGCTTTGGGGTGAAAGGATTGGCCCACTCTAAGGGCATTTGATGATTTGAGGGATGTGGAGTCCATCTGCGTGGCCCTGTCACCAGAAACATTCCACAAGGGTGGAGATCTCCCGATCAGTTGGATTGAGGAGAACACCACTTCTTCCATCCTGCAACCTTCCAGGGGGACTTTGATTACCTCTGCATCATTTCCTTCCAATCCCCCTTTACTAGGGATTGCAAATCATTCAAATGCAATAAGTTCCTTAGGAATTTCCTGGAGCAGGAATTCCCGCCCTTCTTTTTCTTTCTCTTTCTTGAAGGTTGGATACTAGCCTCCCCTCTGATTTCTGTATGTATGTCTGAATTATGATCGCTACTGACCACCCTACACCCGGGTTCGGCTATCAAGGAAGACTTAGCTGCGGGGAGGGGCACAGTAATAAGCAGCTGAACTACCTCTCTAGGCTGGCGCAAGGGCCCTGCATGGTCAGAAGCAATAATGCAAGGATTTTCCAACAGTTTAATACAGTACCCTTGCACCTACTCCACACCGAGCTTCAACACAATCAGCTGCCAAATGTGTGTCGAAAGCTCTAGTTTTATATTTCCATACAGGGAAGAGAAGGAACTTAAAGGGATGTTTAAAGCTGAGATCTCCGGAGCAGTTGGCCTCACATGATCATTAAGTTCTCTCAGAGTATAGAGTAGGTTTTGCAGATGGGGACTTGTCCCACGACCAGCGACTAACCCCTCCTTTCCTCTACCACCAGACGGACAGATGTGATGTTCCATCATGTAGGACTGCAGTAGGTCTTCCTCCAATGGGGCATTCAAATTCACATTATCCTCTAACCCATTTAGGTCCACTCTGGGCACACAGTGTACCTTAATCACAATCATTGCTATCAAACTGTGGTCACTAATAAGGTTCCTGTCAACTCCATTGGCACTCCTTCTTCTCCCCTCATGTCTGATCTTTGTGTTTGTGCCAGGCATTAGAAGCTTCCCTGCCCAGTACCAAAAAAAGTCTTTTTGTTTTTCTATTGCTTTGTGAATGTTCCTTGCTGGTGTTGACGTTATTTCGTTTTCCCACAAAACCCTTTTATTGGTGTCCCATCAGTAGTCCTAACTGCTTGGTCAATCTCATACAGCAGTTCTGCCTCTAGACCACTCACCCCTCCCACAGCAGTAATTGGCAGGAGGGATGCTGTGCTTCTATTTGGAATGTTGACCAAGCACCCACCTCTTTACCAAGTCCTCAAGGCTGCGTACTTCCTCAAATCACTTTCCACGGGCCCGTGGTCGACCACGGGGTGGCAGTTCTTGCCACTATTGAATTGTGAACCACATTTTTGGCCCCCTCAGACCTTTGTTCTCCTCCTATTTCCAGCACTAATATTATGCCAGCGGGAGGTCTAGGTGATCGGCTCTTGCAGTCACAACCTCATAATCTGTTTCAAGCAACCATTGGGACCCCCCTTCCCAGCTATGTTGGCTTCGGCCCGCTCCTCCAAGACTATATCAATTATTTTAATTAATGGAATTAATGTTGCCGTCACAGTGCTCAATTTCCACCTGATTCGCTCAGCCCTGTAAGAGCGGAAAAACTCATAATGTTGCTTGCAGTTTTAATGCGTAAATCAATTCTGAAAAACGGGTACTCTGCATGCACTTAGCACACCTTAACATTTCAAAAAAGACATTCCAGAACCAGCAAATGAGGCATGGCCAGGGACTGAACACAGATGCGTGCTCAGGTTAGGCCACACATGCACAATCGTGTCACCAATTTGATTCAGTTATAGTGGTGTTGAAACGGCGACTGCACAGGCACCTCCTCCAAAGACAGACAGTGTAGAAACACTGAAACCGCAGTGTCCACCACGGCACACCACTTCTTACTGGTTATATGCCAGTAGTATCTGTGTAACACAACACCAGCGGGTTACCACAGCATGTCAGCACTTTGGATTAAAGTGCTATATAAATTCAATAAAATACAAATACAAATGTCTACAAGATTACCAAACTCCTGCCGTAGACTGCCACCACTTCACTGCCTCCTAAGGATGGCTTTGCAGGAAACAGTGTGTTAATGGTGGGGGAAGACGTTGGTTTCCAGCCGTGAGGAGGCCCAGAGCTGGCGATTACCATGTGGTAATTCCCCATTCCGAGCCTCCTCATTGTCTGGGAGAATGCTACACCCCCCTCAGCGCACCCTCAAGGAACCATCACTTCATCCGATTCACCCTTTATTATACCATAATCATGGGCATAAAATGTGTTGGATAAAATATAACAAAAATATAATTGTTGGATAAAATATAAAAAAATACTTGGGGCCTGATTACAAGTTTGGCTTTAGTGGTAAAACATTCAGGGCCCAATTCTCATGTGAATGTTAAGTACCTAAACGGTCGTAAAAAGCGTTAACAACCTTTACGATACTTAAGACCTATTTTAAAGGTGGAGGATTCTTCCGAAGTTGGTATGAATGCACCACTTTTGGAATATATGTGGCGGTTGCTAGGATGGGTGGGAAACCAACCTAGCAACTGCCACATTTGTTACCTGCACATTTAAGACGAGTATTCTTGTGGCACTCCTCCCCTTTTAAATGTGCGTTAAAGTGGCGCACATGTACGGTACCATTTCGGTGCCGGTATTGTAGAGCAGTACCACAGGAAGCCGGTCGCAGTGCAGGTGGGTGAGCAAAACATTAGTGTTTGGGAGGGGTGAGATAGGTGGGACACTGGTTGCATTGGACCCTGTCTCTCACCTGCATACTAGCACTACCTTTCCAGCTGTATTTTAGCATGACATTTTTTTTAAAGTGCCGTGTATGAGGTAGTGCTAGTATGCAGGTGAGAGACAGGGTTAAATGCCCTTGTAAATGTAACCAATATCCTTATGGAGACATAAGGGTTCTCGGCAGCACTTTCGTTAAATAATGAATATGTCTTTATTTAAGGAAAGTTCTCATGTATCCCTGTGTTCTCTTGGCACCACTTTTGTAAAATAACGATTATGTTGTTATTTTACAAAAGTACTGCTGAGATTTTTCCATTACGCCCGTTGTGCCCAAACACAGGCACAATGAACGCGGTGCACTGTCGTGCACTACGAGGACTCCCCCGAGGCTCACTTGAGAATAGTGGTGGAGCATGGGTGTCCTGATGTGGAGCAGTCAATCGTGTCAACTTGAGAATCAGGCCCCGAGTATATTTTACCACTCTAATTTCGAATTTCTGTACCGAAACTAATTTTTCTCCCTGATCTTGCACGCAGCTAGCCACACAAAGGCATTACTGTTTGTGGTACTTACCGAATGGGTTAATTACCACATGCAGCAATAACAAACGATCTACAAGAAGTCCTATTGGAATACACAACGGGGATTAACAAAAGAGTCCACGTGTCTTGGAATCATGTCGACCCTTCCGGGGTCAGGATTTTTACCCCGGTAACTGTAAATGCCTAGCTCATAATCAGGCCCTAAGTGCAAATTGGCATGCTTGCGATTGAAGGACACACAACATAGAATTAAATGTTGCACTACCACACTGGAGGACAGGTAGTGGTCTCTGTTGGAATCTTTGTGCTGTGACTTGCGTCCTCCACATGCTCCCTTTCCCTACTAATGAGACGAGGCAACAGTCAAGCAGTCTCCATGGCTCTGAGGAACAATGTTTATTGAAGCCTCTGGCATTTAATTAATGTCTAAAGAACAACAGGTCATTTAATTACCCTTTAATTAATCCTGAAATATACGCCTTTCACTTTAGGTTAAGTAAAAAAAATATATCCTTTCTAGTCTGGAAGAACGCGTTTTTGTGTAGCCATGGACGTACTCTCCACTGGCCAGTTGGATGTGGTAACCTTGGCAACAGAAGTCAAATCCCTTTTTATGTATGCAGATCCAAATGGCTTGCTGGCTTACTCCCTTTGAGTGTTTGTCATGTTGTTCTGGCCAGATGAATCATATCCTCCAGGGCTGTCCAACGCTATCCTTTGTCAACACTTTCCCGAAGGCTGATATGTGTCTGAATTTCAGTACGTCTCCTAACTAAACCTAGATACATTGATGCCAGCCCTGCTATGAGAAAACATTTGGTAAAACTGGAAAACGCATAATTAAAGCACACACAAATAGTACAGCAAAATCATTGTACTCATGGTTTGCAATCAGGACAAGTTAAAATATTGTCTATGTGCTGTTTCCTTAGCACTCAGAATAATAATTTAGTAATGAACATATTGCTGAACACAATATTCTTCCAGTTTCTAAGCGCTTTAATAATCAGTGACAGAGTCATTGGGCCTCATTACGACCCAGGCGGTAAGTTACCGCCTGGGTTGTACCTTTACCACCATGGCGTAAACTACGTTTACGCCATGGTGGTTGGCGGACTTACCGCCCCATTCCGAGGTGAGTGGGGCGGTAAGTCCCCATTAACCCATTTACCCTTTCCCATTCCCATTTTTGCCCCATAGGGTATAATGGGAGTGGGGAAGGCGTTAATTACGCCACCGTAAATTACGGTGGCGTAATTAACAACAAGGTCCCTTAGCGCCATGGATTTTAACACCTGCTAAAAGCAGGTGTTAAAAACTCCATGGCGCTAAGGGACCTCGGAATCAGGCGGTAAGGTCTGCGCTGTTTACGACCCCGTAAACCCCTTACCGCCTGGGTCCTAATGAGGCCCATTACCTCACATCACGCAGCATGGTCTGCTTGCCAAAGGGAGCACATTGTGCTTGAGTAATCCGCCCTATGGAATGTTCACTAATGTAGTTATGCTTTATTGTCGTCCTTAGGGAAAATAACGAGATAGTTAAGATCATAAACACAATGGAGGTCATTACGACCTTGGTGCTAAGTGCACCAACTTTACCACCATGGTGTAAACTCTGTTTACACCAGGGTGGATGGCGGATTTACCGCCCCATTCCATGGTGAGTGGGGCGGTAAATCCCCATTTCCCATTTTCCCTTCCCCATTCCCATTTTTGCCCCATAGGGCATAATGGGAGTGGGGACGGTGCTAATTACGCTGCCGTAATTTACGGCGGCGTAATTAGCACCATGGCGGGTTAGCGCCATGGATTTTAACGCCTGCTAAAAGCAGGCGTTAAAATCAGAATCAGGCGTTAACCCTGAACGCCTGAGTTGTAATGAGGGCCAATGTCTTTGCTCACTTTGGATGCAATTACCCACCATTCTATTTGCAGAGAAAATGAATAGGACATAAGTACGTGTGACAATTGGATACTGCTTATAGAGCCAACGCAATAATAAAGGTAAAACGATGAAAGTTGAGAGATGTACCTCGTTCACTGTTTGTGGTAGCGTGAGCTGAGGGAAGGCTATACTATTAAGAGAGGTGTGAATGTGATCCAGTAGTGACTCAAGCAACACATCCAATATAAAGGGAATGCCCAATCCAAGTTCTATACAATAGATATCATTTAATTAAACAAACCTCTGCAATAGAACAAAATACAAAACAATGTACAAAAGTCCTGCCCTGTTGAAGAACACAGAAGGTACAACAGACTACAGAAGTTAGCCCTCTGAGCGTGAGTACACGGGTGATGGGCAAGGTGCAATAGTGGGCTAACCAGTCTCTAGGACCAAAGTGGACGGAGGAGGCAGTTTGTGGTCAACAGTACCTTGTTTCAGCTCTTTGGTAGGATGATGTTGTCAAATCCATTTCTGAATGTTGATGCTAGTGGATCAAGCTCATTTCAGATACAGTGAATCTTGCACGCCAAAGCAGCAAACGGGAGTGAGCAGAGGCACTCCCCAAAATACATAAGGACCCCACCAATCCAATGGGGAGACCAATAGTGTCCGGATGTGATTCAATTCTAGAACCAATTTGTAAGTTTGTGGATTTCTTCTTGAAACCTCACAATGTCCAGACAGAAACATACTTACGAGACACACACTCATGCCATACAACTATTTGAACAAGGAATATTCAACCCAGAATCAGACAACTTTGTCACAATGGAAATAACATCACTGTACACTAACATCCCCCAGGACTCAGCCATTGAATGCAGTCGAGAATATTTGACTGCCAAAGTCTTACATACTAGGGTGTCATGTAACTTCATAATAGAACTCATGACCATAGCTTTGTGCAAAAACTTCTTTGTCTTCAACAAACCATTAGACTTCCAAATTAAAGGAACAACTCTGGCGGTAGCTTTCGAACCAAGTCTGGCTATTCTATTGATGGCCAAATATTAAGAAGACCATGTACACTCCAACCAAAATCTGTGGAAACACAGTTTGAAATGTTGGTATAGATATATCCATGATGTAATATGCATCTGCGAGGGATCAGCGTTAGAATTAAATCAGTTCCTTGTTTGTAAATTCAACTTTGACACTAACATAGTTTACTATGGAATATAACAAACAAGATATCAATTTCCTAGACCTGATCATTCGACATCAACAAGGCAAACTTGAATGCAGTCTATACTGAAAACCGACCGACAGAAAAACCTTGCTGCACTTTGCAAGCAACCATCCCAAACACACTAAGGAGAACCTACCATACGGACAATTTCTAAGGAACAGATGAAACTGTACATCTTTAGATGAGTTCTACAGACATGCAGAACAACTAGACAAAAGCCTCAGGGGACGATGATACCCAAAGAAACTCCTCATGAACTCTAAAAAAATGGGCTAGATTCACAAACAGGGTAGCCCTACTAACAACGAAGGAACCCACCTCGAAAGACTCTACTAGAAGACTCACATGTGTCATCACACATGGCACTCACATGTTTCAGGTGAAAAAGATAACACAAAAATATTGGGCAATGGTGTGCCTTAACCTACCAGAAGAACAATCACCACATTTTGCATTTAAACTAGCAAAAAACATACGGGAACATCTGGCCCACTTCCAATATATGAAGGAAACTTCTATAACGGGTCTTTGGAACCTACGAACAGTGAAAGACCACTACCCATTTGGCAATTGTGTGGCCTGCAAATTTACCACTAAATTGCAAAATGTTTGCAATAGGTAACAGGGAATGGACACAAAGGGACATGACAAACTGCAAATCCAATCAAGTGATTTATTGCATACAGTGTTCCTGCTGCCTTAGGTGTGTCAGACAGACCATGAGACAAGTCAATATCAGGATCTCAGAACATAGATCCAAAATCTTCTGCATAAATCTCACAGCACCACTGGTGGAACACTACCTTGCAGTTTGACATACACCGGATGATTTGGCATGGTGGGTACTTGAAAGGGTGAAAGCGGGACCCAATGTGCAAAGGAGCCTATTACAAAAAGAATCTCGCTGGATTCATAGATTAGATACATATAATTATGGTCTGAACAAACAATTCCAGCCTTTGACTACATCATTGTTGACTACATAACTTCTGTCTACCTCTATGTTTTGACCTACACATTCAATACTCCCCCCAGAAGTGGACAGCAAATGGGCAATCCTAACATTGATGCTAAATACTTTACATTCACTAGCACCTTAAGGCCACGCACCGGTGAACAGAATGTTCTGGTCCCAAGGGCAACAACCCTGCCACACGTCAACACAGTGTGGTCCAGCCCAACGGGACTAACCATAGCACACGTTTTATGCAGGTTCCCAATGGAACCTAAGTATGATCCATAACTCGGGCAATTCTGGAGGCTCCTTCACCTATGAGGCTCCCATGCCGGGATCTGGCAGTGACGCAGGACACATCAATATGAAGCAACCTTCCTAGACACACACCAATGCTACACACATAACCTCCCCCAGCATTTTCAAGCCACATCCCCATGTAGACAGCATCCTGGTCTCCGGGTTGACAACTCTATTACGCGTCAGAACCATTCTTTTCGGCAACAACATGAGCAATCATAGCTAACCTTCAATGTAGTTTCCATAGGAACCAGAGAAAGCTTCATTATTTAGGCAGTTCAGAAGTCCTGAAACGCAGCCACTCACACCAGGATTTAACAGTGACGTGGGATACTTGCTCACAAGATAACTGTCCCACAGAGCCATACCACACAGCCCCCCTCATCCTGCTAGTCCTAACTTAGACGTAAAGTAACTTCTCTCCACTTCTTGTCTTTCCCCCAGCTCCTGCTAGACAGAGATCTATGCGGACTCGGGATGGGCAATCCTAGATAGACTCCAGGACTCCATGAATCAAGGAACCTTACCCGCTCAGGTACACCAGCCCCATTTGCCCCACACCTGTAGTACCAGCTGTTCAGAACATTAGGCTACAATCCCCACCATTCTGAACAGCCAAACACAAGACATCACATATTAACAAAATTGTAATCACCACCCCTGCCAATCAGCTTCTTCCCCCACAGGTACAGGAACAGCACCACTAGAAGTCTACGGTCCTCACATTTCCACTGATTCAGAGACCCACAGCTATCGTACTTCCGGATACCAACACAGCTACCTGCAAATAGTGTTCTCCCTCCCCTCTGGGACACGCAGCATGGAGTTTAGAATCCAGGGTAAGTAACACCCTACCTACCAAGAGGGAGTGTTTTCCATAACATCATCAACTAGAAACACCCCTAACACCTTGAAATTCGCCAGTTATGGTAAGCTAAGCAACCATAACTCGCGCCACCACCGTGCACTGCTAAGACTAACACCCAGGACATCAAAGATGACATCACAAATGTCATTGATGACATCACTGATGACATCACATGTGTATGTACTTTTCATGAAATATGTGTACAAGGGATTCTTATTATATTGTTGCGAAACAAGTGTCAAGGATCATTGCAATAAATATCATACCCTAATTAGTGCATTGAACGATGCATTGATATAAATAGCATTCTATTATGGGGTTCTATCTAGTATACTAAGCTACTGATACAGAAACATAACATGGTGTGCAGTGTACTAGATGAAGGTATAATATTCGTAATGTTAATATGTTGAATAATGAAATGATAATTGTTTTCTTAATAGATTTTTGTGTACTGTGAAATATGTAATACGTAGCTAATAAAACATTACTATAGACAAAACACAAAGACACAAGAACACATACCAATATGGGTATAGACGGAAAGTGATGTTAGCAAAAAAGCACAAGTAGTAGCAGAAACAATTCATAACTTAACTGATTATTTTCATGCAAATAAATGATTGCTCTGTTTCAAAGCTGATATTCACCCTATGTATATGTATCACTTGATGTGATTGGACCCTCAGGGAAAGTACAGCCATAAAAAAAAAACAACAGAACTATCAGAAAGTGCTCATAAGTCTAGTGATTATCTTTATGCACAAAAATGATTGCTGTCTTTCAAGCTTGTGTCTTCCCCTATGTATATGTTTCATATGATGTGACTGGACTCTAACAGAATTACTGTAAGAACCTACTTGAAGGATACTTCTACAAATAAAATAAAATGTTTAGTTTCTGACTGTTACTGAAGAAAACCATGTGGCCTAGATATGTCGGCAAAAGAAAAAAGAGTGAGCCAGACATGTGATGTCATCAGTGATGTCATCAATGACATTTGTGATGTCATCTTTGATGTCCTGGGTGTTAGTTTTAGCAGTGCACGGTGGTGGCGCGAGTTATGGTTGCTTAGCTTACCATAACTGGCGAATTTCAAGGGTTTTTCGGTTTTACTTGGAACCATAACGTTCCTTTGAAAAAGTTTTTTCACTGAATTTCATAGGTTTTTAGTAGCGCAACTTTACCATAACGTCCCTTTAATAAAGATTTTCACTGAATTTCATGGGTTTTTAGTAGCGCAACGTAACCATAATGTCCCTTTAACAAGATTTTTACATTGAATTTCATAGGTTTTTATTAGTGCAACTTAACCATAACGTCCCTGTAACATTTTCTTTTACTAAATTTTAAAGGTTTTTATTAGTACAACATGACCATAACATCCTTTTCAATAGATGAAGACCACTAACATCTTATGTCCTCAAAGTGGGAATGCCGGGTGGTAAAAAAACCAAAAAGATTTTCCTTCCTACGCCGGGCCGCCTGTGGCGTCTCGGTGTAGGAAGGAAAATCTTTTACCAAGATGGCCACCATGGAAAGGGAAGGCGGGGTGTATAAAGAACACAACGGTGCATGAGCAGGGTTGGGGGGGCACAGGGGAGACACATGGGCATGAGCAGGGGGTGAGAGGGAACAGGGTACAAACGGGGCATGAGCAGGGGGTGGGGGGGAAAGGAAGGAAACACAGGGCATGAGCGGTGGTGGGGGGAACACGAGAGAGACACGGGGCATGAGCAGCAGGTGGGGAGGAACATGAGGGAGACACGGGGTATGAGCAGGGGGTGGGGAGGAACACGAGGGAGACACAGGGCATGAGCGGGGGGTACAGGGCACATATGGGACATGAGCGGGGGTGGGGAGGAAAGGAGAGAGACAAGGGGCATGAGTGGGGAGTGGGGGGAACACGAGGGAGACACGGAGCATGAGCGGGGGGCGGGGGGTAACACGAGGGAGACACGGGCATGAGCGGAGGGTGGGGGGCTACAGGAGACAGACACGGGGCATGAGCAGGGGGTGGGGTCAACAGAAGAGAGACACGGGGCATGAGCGGGGGGTGGGGAGAACAGGAGACAGACACGGGGCATGAGCGGGGGATGGGGGGAACAGGAGACAGACACGGGGCATGAGCGGGGGTGGGGGTGTACAGGAGACAGACACGGGGCATGAGCAGGGGGTGGGGGCAACAGGAGAGAGACACGGGGCATGAGCGGGGGTGGGGGGAACAGGAGACAGACACGGGCATGAGCGGGGGTGGGGGAACAACAGAGACAGACACGGGGCATGAGCAGGGGGTGGGGGGCAACAGGAGACAGACACATGGCATGAGCAGGGGGTGGGGGGCAACAGGAGACAGACACGTGGCATGTGCAGGGTGTGGGGGGCAACAGGAGACAGACACGGGGCATGAGCGGGGGTGGGGGGCAACAGGAGACAGACACGGGGCATGAGCGGGGGGTGGGGGGGAATAGGAGACAGACACGGAGCATGAGCGGGTGTGGGGAGAACAGGAGACAGACACAGGGCATGAGCGGGGGGTGGGGGGCAACAGGAGACAGACACAGGGCATGAGCGGGGGTGGGAGGAACAGGAGACAGACACGGGGCATGAGCGGGGGGTGGGGAGAACAGGAGACAGACACGGGGCATGAGCCTGGGTGTGGGGGGCAACAGGAGAGAGACACGGGCATGAGCGCGGAGTGGGGGGGTACAGGAGACAGACACGGGGCATGGGTGGGAGCAAGAGGAGACAGACATGGGGCATGAGCGGGGGGTGGGGGGAACAGGAGAGAGACATGGGGCATGAGCAGGGGGTGGGGGGTACAAGAGACAGACACGGGGCATGAGCAGGGGGTGGGGGGTAACAGGAGAGAGACACGGGGCATGAGCGGGGGGAGGGGGAACAGGAGACAGACACAGGGCATGAGCGGGGGGTGGGGGGAACAAAAGAGACAGACACGGGGCATGAGCAGGGGGTGGGGGCAACAGGAGAGAGGCACAGGGCAGGAGCGGGGGGTGGGGGGCAACAGGAGACAGACACGGGGCATGAGCGCGGGGTGAGGGCAACAGGAGACAGACACGGGGCATGAGCAGGGGGTGGGGGGGAACAGGAGACAGACACGGAGCATGAGCGGGGGGTGGGGAGAACAGGAGAGAGACACGGGACTTGAGCGGGTGGGGGGAACCAGAGACAGACACGGGGCATGAGCGGGGGGGGGCAACAGGAGACAGACACGGGGCATGAGCGGGCGGTGGGGGGTACAGGAGACAGACATGGGGCATGAGCGGGGGATGGGGCAACAGGAGAGAGACACGGGGCATGAGCGGGGGTGGGGGGAACAGGAGACAGACACAGGGCATGAGCGGGGGTTGGGGGGAACAACAGAGACAGACATGGGGCATGAGCGGGGGGTGGAGGGCAACAGGAGACAGACACGGGGCATGAGCGGGGGTGGGGGGCAACAGCAGACAGACACGGGGCATGAGCGGAGGGTGAGGGGCAACAGGAGACAGACACGGGGCATGAGCGGTAGGTAGGGGGGCTACAGGAGACAGACACGGGGCATGAGCGGGGGGTGGGGGGCAACAGGAGAGACATGGGACATGAGCGGGGGTGGGGGAACAGGAGACAGACACGGGGCATGAGCGAGGGGTGGGGGGAACAGGAGACAGACACGGGGCATGAGCAGTGGTGGGGGAAAAACAGACACGGGCATGAGCGGGGGGTGGGGAGAACAGACACGGGGCATGAGCGGGGGTGGGAGGAACAGGAAAAAGACACGGGGCATGAGCAGGGGGTGGGGAGAACAGGAGACAAACACGGGGCATGAGCGGGGGGGTGGGGGGCAACAAGAGAGAGACACGGGGCATGAGCGTGTGGGGGGAACAGGAGACAGACACGGGGCATGAGCGGGTGGGGGAACAGGAGACAGACACGGGGCATGAGCGGGAGGGCTGGGGGGCAACAGGAGATAGACACGGGGCATGAGCGGGGGGTGGGGGGAACAGGACACAGACATGGGGCATGAGCGGGGTGTGGGGGAGGGGGAGAGAGACACACGGGGCATGAGCGGGGGTGGGGGGAGGGAGAGAGATACAAGGGGCATGAGCGGGGGGTGGGGGGAGGGAGAGAGACACATCGGGCATGAGCGGGGGGTGGGTGGAAGGGAGAGAGACACACGGGGCATGAGTGGGGGTGGGCGGGAGGGAGAGAGACACACGGGGCATGTGTGGGGGGTGGGCGGGAGGGAGAGAGACACATGGGGCATGAGCGGGGTGTGGGGGAGGGGGAGAGAGACACACGGGGCATGAGCGGGGGTGGGGGGAGGGAGAGAGATACACGGGGCATGAGCGGGGGGTGGGGAGAGGGAGAGAGACACACGGGGCATGAGCGGGGGGTGGGTGGAAGGGAGAGAGACACACGGGGCATGAGTGGGGGTGGGCGGGAGGGAGAGAGACACACGGGGCATGTGTGGGGGGTGGGCGGGAGAGAGAGAGACACACGGGGCATGAGCGGGGGGTGGGCGGGAGGGAGAGAGACACATGGGGCATGAGCGGGGGTGGGGGGACGGAGAGAGACACACGGGGCATGGGTGGGGGTAAGGGGAGAGAGACACACAAGGCATGAGCAGGAGGTGGGGGGGAGGGAGAGAGACGCACGTGGCATGAGCGGGGGGTGGAGGGGAGGGAGAGAGACACACGGGGCATGATCGGGGGTGGGCGGGAGGGGGAGAGACACAAGGGGCATGAGCGGGGGTGGGCAGGAGGGTGATAGACACGGGGCAAGAGCGGGGGTGGGCGGGAGGGTGAAAGACACGGGGCAAGAGCAGGGGTGGGCGGGAGGGAGAAAGACACAAGGCAAGAGCGTGGGTGGGCGGCAGGGGGAAAGACACAGGGCAAGAGCGGGGGTGGGAGGGAGGGGGAAAGACATGGGGCAAGAGTGGGGGTGGGCGGGAGGGGGAAAGACACGGGGCAAGAGCGGGGGTGGGCGGGAGGGGAAAGAGACACAGGGCAAGAGCGGGGGTGGGCGGGAGGGGGAAAGAGACACGGGGCAAGAGCGGGGGTGGGTGGGAGGGGGAAAGAGACACGGGGCAAGAGCAAGGGTGGGCGGGAGGGGGAAGAGACACGGGGCAAGAGCGGGGGTGGGCGGGAGGCGGAAAGAGACACAGGGCAAGAGCGGGGGTGGGCGGGGGGGAAAGAGACACGGGGCAAGAGCGGGGGTGGGCGGGAGGGGGAAAGAAACATGGGCCAAGATCCGGGGTGGGCGGGAGGGGGAAAGAGACACGGGACAAGAGCGGGGGTGGGTGGGAGGCGGAAAGACACACTGGGCAAGAGCGGGAGTGGGGGGGAGGGAGACAGACACACGGGGCAAGAGCGGGGGTGGGGTGTAGGGAGACAGACACACGAGGCATGAGCGCGGGGTGGGGGAAGGGGAGAGACACGTGGGGCATGAGCGGGGGGTGGGCAGGAGGGGGATAGACACACGGGGCATGAGCGGGGGATCGGCGGGAGGTGGAGAGACACACGGGGCATCGGTGGGGGGGAGGAAGAGAGACACACGGGGCATGAGTGGGGTGTGGGGGCAAGGAGAGAGAGACACATGGGGCATGAGCGGGGGGTGGGCGAGAGGGGGAGAGACACACGGGGCATGAGCAGGGGTGGGCGGGAGGGGGAGAGACACACGGACATGAGCGGGGGTAGGGAGAGACACACGGACATGAGCGGGGGGTGGGCGGCAGATGGTGAGAGACATACGGACATGAGCGGGGGGTGGGCGGCGGGTGGGGAGAGACACACGGACATGAGCGGGCGGTGGGTGGGGAGAAACACACAGACATGAGCAGCGGGTGGGAGAGACACACGGGGTTGGGAGAGACACACGGGGCAAGAGCGGGGGGTGGGCGGTTGGGAGAGACGAGCGGGGCACAAGCGGGGCATGAGCGGGGGGTGGGCGGGAGGTTCGAAAGACACACGGACATGAGCGGGGGGTGGGCGGGAGGAAGAAAGACACACGGACATGAGCAGGGGGTGGGCGGGAGGGAGAAAGACACACGGACATGAGCCGGCGGTGGGCGGGATGGAGAAAGACACACGGACATGAGCGGGGGGTGGGAGGAACAGGAGACAGACATGGGCATGAGCGGGGGTGGGGGACTTACTGTGCAGGCGGGATACAAAGCCTCTCATGCGAGGAACAAAGATGGCGGGCGTCTCTGAAGCCAGACGCACTGCACGCTTTCACGCATCCAATGAGAGAGCACGTCAGATGTCCGCAGACATCACGCAAGCTGCTTGCCCAATCACCGTCGAGTCCGCGGAGCGAACAGGGAAGTGTGTCCGCGAAGCGAACACAGATATCACTAATTTTTTTACTTACATTTTTGTCATTTTTTTAAAAACTACTGGACGGATTTACACCAAATAAAGCAAAGCACGCTTTCAGGACCAAGCCGCCGCTCCTGCCGCTAATTTGGTGTAAATCCTTCCAGCGGTTTGGGCTATAGGCGTGAGCAAAGTTTTTTCCCATTATGTCTATGGGAAAAAAAAAAAGTTTTGGGACCCCCCCCTATAACTTTGCCCCCCCTGGACGAATCCTCACCTAACTTTGCAAAAAAATTCAGCGTGACCCAAATACTTTTTTTGCAAAGGTTGGTGAGGGTTCGTCCAGGGAGAGGGAAGTTATAAGCCGCCCAAAAAGTGCTCTTCCTATGGAAACAGCAACTTAACCATAACTACATGGCCACTACCGTGGCCATGTAATATATATATATATATATATATATATATATATATATATATATATATATATATATATATATATGTTTTTCATGGTCTTCCACTGACGCCCTAAAGAAGATGGTCTCTAATTGAAAAGCCGCTGAAACGTGATACTTTCTGGGGTACCTAGTCAACGTTCAACGTACCACAGCATCCTCTAGTTAACCATTGGTGTCATGTCGACAGACCCTTGAAACAAAAAAATGACTAGATGAAATGTTGAAATGAATTCCCAAAAAAGCTGCTAAAAAATGAAATGTAATTTCTGCACTATGTAAATAAGGACAGCATTTTGGAACAAAACCGGAAGGCAAATAATCATTATTGCCACTATCTTCCTTTTAGCTTTACTCCCTACAAGCGAGGCCAGTATGGAATAATACTATGGACCCGCTCAATTAGATTCACTTTGCTAAAATTTGATTTACTCCCTTCTCTTACAACAGCTCTGGTCTTACCCATTCATTATATCATTCCTTGTTTCTTTCCTTTGCTCTACCTCCACCAAATAGTTAGAGACTTGCTTCAAAACTGCTTAACATGTCACTCGAAACACTGGTACTTGGATGAATGTTTTGATTTACAATGTTTCTGCTTACTCGTTTTTATACATGGTCTTACTGTCAGCACAATATGCAAAAGAAAATACAAACCACGATTAACTACTTAGCTTGTTTGAAGAAACAACAATCACAAATATAAAATAAAAAGATATTTCACTTTTTAATTTTCCTTTGTGTATAGAGTGTTTTTATGTTTTATGATGGTAAATGGGATGGTGAAAATCAAATCCCTAACATAAGAGAATCAGAAACAACTATGATGAGTGGTTCTTGCCTTATTTTCAGTGGTAGGCCTTTGTTTGTTCTTGGTGTTAGTAGATTGTGCCCTACCTACCACTGAATACTTAGGGCACCCCATATATATGTATTTCACTGTGAGCAGAGGCACACACAGTAGGTTGGTGTGGTTGAAGAGGGGTTTACAGGGTTGCATGTTGGGACGTTCACCAGCATCTCTTCGAGGTTGGACCTGGCCGAGTCAGGTTGTGATGCTGGGAAGGGTCGATGAGTGCGGCTCCAGCCTTTCCAGATGACAGGCAATAGTCATCGAATTGGTGATCTGGTTGCACCAATTTACAGGTCTTTGAGGTCAATTTGTGGTTATAACCTCTGGGTAGGTTCAGTGTGTGAAGTTACAGTGGTTTCAGTTGGGTCCCGGCATCGAGCAGTTGATTCGAGCATAGCAGGTGACCAGTTAAGCAAGGGCACGATTCAGCATCCAGTTTTCAGCTGGTTCAAGATGCAGGCAGTACGTGTCTCTATCATCCTTTGGACTTGTAAGTAATTGGATTGTAGGAAATAATTTCAGCAAACAGTGTTTTTCAAGAAAATGTGTCTGTACATGCTTCCTTAGTTGTAGGAGTATTTCTGCACTAGGATCTGTGCTTTGTTTAAAGGTGTCCGCAGATGGCCAATAATGCAGCACTTCCAGAGCACCATATATCATGCTTACAAAAGAAAATGCCTATGTAAATACCTGAAAAGATTGTCAAGGCGTGGGGGTAGGCCGGAGAGGGTGCGCGTGGCGCACTACAATATTACGCGAAGCCGGAGATAATTCTCTTGCGTCTCCTTTATTTCCCTTTCACATAACACTGCCCCCTTGCCCCGCCTCCCTCCACCCGTCACTTCTCGTTCCCTTGATGTCACTTGCCTTTATCCCGAACACCCGCCCTCCCATAACTACGGAGATGTCAACATGACATATCCCCCCTTTTCAAACAGTCACCAGGTCCTCCACAACAGGTGAATGTCTGATGTGCTTGGTGGGGTGACAAACCCTTGATAGTTGTGGGCGCTGGCTGGATTTGATAGTCCAATTTTGAAAGCTGTGATAGTCTACTAATAGTACAGTCATTGGGTCATATGCATGGTAGTTTATTTGTATTTTAAGAACAACATAGCCAATAAGTATTGGGTGCCAAAGTGGTGAAAAAAAAGCTGACGCGCGTTTCAACCAAAGTCTTTATCAAGGCTGTGATTTAGTGAAAGGAGTGGTGTGGTGTATGTGAGGGAAGGGATCCGGCACAGTGACATTGCATTTAATGTCACAATTGTTGTTTTTCATTAATCATCTTCAAATCAGATCCAACATATTTTAAACCAGTAGTGTATGAGAATAATTAATATACATAGCACATGTAGACAAAAGTACAACAGTGGTGTGATGTGAATTTGTGGTGGTTTTGGGAGGACATTCAAGGTTATATTCATCAATAGTGTCATAGTTAACAGACATTTTGAGAATCAAAAGCATTTAGTTAGATTGGAGAGACAATGTACCAATGGAGGAAAAGAGGAGAGGGTAAAAATAAGGTACACGTAAGAGCCAGTTCATAGATTGGGATGAGTACTGTGGCAGGAGAGAATTATAAAATGCCAAAGTGATGAGGCCTACCAGAGGTGATGTGGCAGCAGAATCGTGGTAGAGCTGGTGACTGGTCGGCCCAGGTTGGGGTGCCAGGTGGAGGCTTGTAAGCCTTCTCTGTAAAGGACCAGGAGAGCTGCGATAGAAAGGGATGGATGGTTACGATCGTGTGGTAGTTTTGCTGTGTTGGTGAATGGGCAAGTGGGTGCGTGGATGGGGGCGTTAAAAACCCAAAGGGTCCTCTGTGGAATCTAGCTGCTGGTGGCTCACATGTGAGATGGCACAGGCAGGACCTAGTTATGGTTTGTTGCTCATGTGATGTAGAAGATGGCGGCACCTCGTTCTCTCATGTCCCTGTCACGGTCCTCGGGCTGACCACCTAGTCGGGCTTGCAGGATCCTCGTTTGAATGTCTCTTCCGAACATTACCTCAGCTGGGGTTCTCCCGGTGGTAATGTGGGGAGTGCCCCTGTAGTCTCTCATTAGCTGATTGAGCACTTGATTGATTGATTGATTGATTGATTGAGGGCTGCCCCGTGAGTTGGAGATTTGGAGGGCCTGCTTCAGGTTGGCCATGAAACATTCTATCATTCCGTTCACCTGTGGCCATAGCAGGGTTATTTTCCGGTGATGGAATCCAAGGTAGTTTGTGAATTGTGTGAATTGATGCCCATTGAAAGGGGGCCCATGGTCTGTGTTGAGCACTCTCGGATGCCATAGGCGGAGAATATGTGGTCAAGCGCTGGTATGACATGATGAGCGGCAGTCGAGGATATGAGTTGTGCTTCCTGATATCGGAGGTATTCATCCATCACCGCTAGCACGTACTTCCCTCTTTCGATGGGCCTGAAGAAGTCGGCGGCTATTGCTTCCCATATTCCTTGTGGAAGTTCTGACATCTTCAGGGGTTCTGGGTGATGGTTGGGCATGATGAGGCTGCACGTAGGGCATGACTTCAAGGCTTCCTCCACCAGGGAGTCCATGCTGGGAAACCAGACCTTCTGGCACAGCATACGCTTGGTCGACACCATTCCTCTGTGGTTCTCATGGGCAAGCTCAATGACTTTGGCTCGTAGGGATGGCAGGATCACCAGCTTGCAGTCTTTTAGGAGCAGATGCTCATCGGATAGGGCTCGTTCGTCCTTCACCTGCACCAGTCGTTCTACCTCGACATGCACCTTGTCCCCTGCGGCTAGCCCTCTCTCTCTGGCTCTCCTCCACATGCCTGATTCAATGCCCTAACAGATGATTTGGCAGGCCAGATTGTTTTCTGTCTCTCGAGCTACTGTCCCAATGTTAATCCCCACTGGGGTGGTTTGGTGTATAAGGTATCGAAGATATCTGTCCGCTACAGAGGGTTCTGGCATACACCCCTCCTGGGGCCTTCTGGACAAGAAGTCCACTGGATTCTCTCCTTTCCCTGGTCAATGTACAATTTCAAATGCATAATCTTGCAGTCATAGTCCCCAATGGGCTAACCGAGGGGGCATCTTCGCCTGGGGGTTTCCATACAGGAACAGCAATCTCTGATGACCTGTGATGACGCGAAATAGCTTACTATACAGGAAGAGGTGGAAGTGTTTGCATGCCCATACCACAGCAAGACCTTCCTTTTCCACCTGGGAATATGCCTGTTCAGTGGCAGAGAGGCTCCGGCTGACATATGCAACGACATGCGTTCTTGATGGGTCTTTCGGGTCCACTTGAGCCAGGATGGCTCCCAGTCCCACAGGGCTGGCATCTACTGTCAGTTCAATTTGGTGGCTGGGGTCGTAGCATGAAATATTCTTGGCCTTGGCGACCCTTTCCCAGATGATCTCGAAAGCCTTCTGTCACTCATCCATCCAGCAGAAGGTGGCATCATGTCTATTTAAGAGTCTTAATGGCTTGCTTACTGTCGCAAAGTCCTTGATGTAGCATGTACAGTAACTGGTGAGCCCTAGGAATTACCTCAGCTCTGAGACGTTGGCTGGGGGTGCGGTGTCATTCAGCGCAGTGACTTGGTCACGATCTGGTTTCATGCCTGATTCCAAAAATATATGTCCAAAGAATCACAATGTGCTCTTCCGGAACTCGCACTTGTCCCGATTAAGCGTGAGATTCGCCACTTCCAGTGCTTTGCACTCTTTCATTAGTGCCTCATCATGCTTGTTGACATCAGCGCCGAAGACCAGGATGTCGTCGCTATAATTGAGGCAGTTCAGTATGTGCTTGATGACATTGTGCACCTCAGCATGGAATATCTCTGCTGCCGAGGACACACCGAAGCTTAGCATTTTATAGCAAAAGAGGCCCAGATGTGTGACAAAGGTGGTAATGTTCCTGCTCTCTGGGCTCAATACGAGTTGGTGATATCCTTTCTGTAGGTCTAACTTGGAGAACACTTTGGCCCCATTTAATAGGTGAATCATGTCTGAGATGCATGGGGCCAGGTGCCTTTCTTTCTGTTTAGCTTGGTTGGGACACCTCATGTCCACGCACAGTCGAATTGCTTCCGATTCTTTCTTGGGCACAGGCACTATAGGGGACACCTAGGTGGTGGGGCCGGTGGCCAGCTCAATGATGTCCTGCTTGAGTTATTTATGTAGCTCGTCCTCCACCTTCTTTTGGATATTGACGGGAATCCCTCGGTAGTGTTGGGCTACAGGGCATATGGAGTCGTCTATGTGCAGCTTTATGGGTCGATTCTTTAGTTTCCTGTTGCCTCTGAATATGCGTGGGTAGATTTTGTTGATCATTTGAACTGGGTCAATGTATTTGTGGACCATGATGTTGTACAAGATGTGGATGAGTCACATATGGGCCGCTGCCTTGAAGCTCAGAACACACCCACTATCTGTTTCTGTTGCTAGGACATGAATAGGTATTTTGTTTTCATGTCCTTTGTATTAGCAGGTGCCATCAAATTGTCCTAGGCACTTGAGGGGTGTTTTGGCGCCATAGGCGTATATGTCCAACGCTGCGGGGCACAGTTTGGGCAGTGTGGGTAGTTCCTTGAAGACGGTTTCGCTGACAACATTGACCGTGGCCCTGGTGTCGATGAGAAATTCTGTGGGCTGCTCATTTAGTTTGATGATCAGAGTAGGGCTGTCTGCTGTGGCGGTGGGGTTACCTAAGGCATAGACTTAGTCCTTCTTCATTTGATCGCTTCTGACGAGCTGGGGTCAGAGTCAGATGGTAATTGTTCTACTAGATAGAGCACATGGCCTGGCACGCATCTTCGCCCGGGCCTGGCACGCATCACGTATCTCCTTCTGTCCCTCCTCTCCTTTCTTTGCCTGTCATTCCCCAAACCCCTTTCTCTTGATTCTAGGAGTGTTTGGTTTGCTGGTCCTTGGGGAGATGGCTCGGAGTGGTTCCCTGAGAAGGGGTTGGCTTTTATTTTGGGTCGGGACGGCGTCTCTTTGGTCCGCTCTCTACCTTTATCCCACAATAGTCTGCAGACCGCTTTAAAGTGACCTTCTTTGCCACACGTGGCACAGCGCTGAGCGATAGCTGGGCAAGTCCCTTTGTGTGGGTATTCAAATACGCATTGTGGCAGAAGAGTTCCTCTGACCTTCTCTCCTGCTGTAACCTGTGGATGGTCTCTCCCGGTGTGGGGTTGTTGAAACTCTCTACCTGGGAGTCTATGGCCCTCTCGGCTCTTGCTAGCACAAGAATTTAATCTAATGTGCATTGCTTTTGTAGCAGCTTCCTCCGGAATGTCTGAGATTCACATCCTGCTATGTTCCGGGATCTGAGCACCTCAGTGTTGGAGTAGTTGGCAAAGTCGCAGTGTTTCATTTTCCTGCGAAGCTGCATGATGTAAGCATCCATGGTTTTACCTTTGCTTCGCTTGGTTCTGTGGAAGAGATGCCTCTCATAATCCACATTGGTGTGGGAAGTGAAATATGGAGCTAAAGCGTCTTTCAAGTCCTGGATGGAGTCAATGGAGTCAGGGGGCATTTCGTCGATGATGTTGTGTGTGGCAGAGCCCACTGCCAGCTTCAAGAGACATTTTTGGAGAGCATCCTCTATGGGCCCTGTGGCCCCCCATAAATAATTCAAAGTCTCGGATCCATTTGGTCCATCTGGGACCCATGTTGCTCATGTTTGTGACATCGAATGCCCCTGGCATCTGTGCCACCATCATGTCTGGCAGCCTTTAAGGAACCTGATCCACCACTTGGGGGACCTACCCCGGTTGTCCTTGTCCCCGTGCCTGTGCACCTTGATCATTGTCTTGGCCCGACATCACTCTGGTCTGCTTCTGGACGTTCTAGTCCCAGTGGTGGGCGTTGTATGCTTCACTCCTTGTGTCCCCACCCTGAGAGATGGCCGCCTTCCTTGGCATGAGCACCATCAGCGTCAGGGTTGTGTCTCTTTGGGTGCACCTCTGCCTCTTATGGACAGGGATGGCCGCCTCTAGTAGCCACGAGCACCATTTGTTGAATATTCAGTGTCTTTGAAGCCTCTCTGTGGTGGTGGGGGCACCAGCTGCTAAGCCATGTTTGTGCTGTGCTTTCTTTCACAGTCGCCACAGCCCGGATCACCTCCCCGCCCACGTGGGGATGGGCATTGTTATTTTGACAGGCGCCCCTGCGCCACACGCAAGTGGACACCCCGCTGCTCTGCTGCCTCCTTCCACATCTTCAACACCTTGCGTAAGGCTGTCCACCTCATCGCCAGTGTCAAGGAATGGAGGTAGGCCTGAGAGGGCGCATGTGGCGCACTACAATAATATGCGGAGCCAGAGAGAATTCACTTGCGTCTCCTTTATTTCCCTTTCACATAACACGGCCCCCTCGCCCCACCTCCCTCCACCCGTCACTTCCCGTTCACTTGATATCACTTCCCTTTACCCCAAACACCCCTCCACCCCCCGTAACTACGGAGATGTCAACGTGACAAAGATCAATTTGTGGGCGTTTAATTTAATGGGACTTGTGAAATACGTTGCAATTTTGTGAAATGTGTGCATTGTGCAAAGGTGAAGTCTTGCACGAACCTCCCCTGCAGACACACAAATAAAATCAGTAAGAGGTTAGAATTCCTGCCCCACTCAAAATATATCACTTTCTACACTTAAGATGTTTGCGTACTAGAGGTTTAGAGTTGACTAATGCAATATTTTAGAGCCAGGCAGCAATAACTTCTGGCAACATTCCTTATCTCTCATATGATGAAGGCACTGATGAGGGCACCCCATTGTCTGAAAGGAAAAGATAGATTAAGTTGCAGATGCAGTTCAATGCCAAGCCACAATTTAACACTGGGGGGTTCATCATTAATAACAGGTCCGTTGGACACAAGCCCTAGTGAACTACATGGAAAAACATCTATTCCAATCTGTCCTGTAGGAGAGGATTAATTGAAGCTGAATGTCACATCTGTCATTTCCCTCTGCTTCTTGAGGCATTATGATAAGATTGCCTTAAACACTGCAGAGGCCAATAGAAAGAGGTGAATGCAGGGGTTAAGGGTTCAAGTTCAGATATAATTGCTTCTCTGACTATGGACTGATTGCACCTAAACAGGTAATGTGTTGCTTTAGAATATACTGCAGGTAGCAAGTGATACAAACAGCATTAAATGGCCAACTCACCAGCCTCCAGAGGTCTACTCCTAACCCAGGTGAACCCCTCTCTTACACCCGTGAAGACTTGCTCTCTAATCTCGACTCCAACTCTCCTTCCATTCTCATCATCCTTGACCTTTCCTCTGCCTTTTATTTGGTCAGTCATGCAACCCTTGTAAACTGGCTCTGTGGTACCTTGGCATCACGGACCTGGCTCTGGACTGGTTGACTTCCTTCTTTTCTGACTGACCTTCCCAGGTTGAATTGGGCAGTTTTCTCTCCTCCATCTCACTCTCCACCTGTGGTGTCTCTCAGGAATCTCTCCTCTTGCCTTGGCTTTTCAACATCTACCTTGCCCCTCTAGCTCATTTGATCCCAACCTTCAGTCCTAAATTCCAGTGTTATGCGAATGACACACAGATCTCCTTCTAGCTTCCCTCCTCTGCCTCCTCCTCTTCCTCTCTCATTTCTGACTGTCTGTCTTCTCTTCAGGCATGGTGCACTGCCAACAATCTCTGCCTTAATGCCATTAAGACTGAGATCCTCCTCATAGGGACCCCAGCTCCCTCCTTCCCTCCTCTACTCTGGCTGCCCTCCCTGGGCTCCATATCCTCATCCTCAGATGAGGCATAAAACCTTGGTATCATCTTTGACTCCTCTCACTCTTTCTCTCCTCACATCACAGACCTTGCCAAGAAGGCCCACTTTCAGCTGCACCGCCTCAGAGGCATTCTCCCTTTCCTCACCTTCCCCAAGAAACTCAATGTCTCCAGAGCTCTGGTCCTCAACAGCCTCTTCCTCAATCTGCCTAACTTCTCCCTTCTCCCCCTTCAACTAATCCAGAATTGGATTGCGAGACTTATCCTTGGCCTCAAGCCCAGGAACCACATCTCTCCAGCCTTAAAATCTCTCAACTGGCTCCCGGTTGCTATGAGGATCAAGTTAAAGACACTCTGCATCATCCCTAAATACTTCCCTGCTAGAGCCCTTCATCTTCTAGCTCCAACTCTCTGCAGATCAGCCACTTTTCCAAGCAGAGAGTGTGGACTAGATCTCTCTCCTCCGCAGGTGCCTCCCTCTGGAATGGCTTCCCTGTCTTCTCAGACTTGAGTGGTATATTCTTAAGTTCCGGAAGCTTCTCTAGACCCTCCTTTTCTCTTCCTCCTTCCCTCTCCCCCTCCCCTGCTAATGCCCCCCTCTGCCTCTTGACTTGCTGCCTGGCTCCTTCAGATTCTTACAAGGCACCAGGCCCTCCTCGTCCAGTCTACCCCTGCACTTAGTCTCCACTGACCCCCCCCAACCTACAATTACCCTCTGGTCTACCTCCTCATGCAGTAGCCTGGCTGGGCTTGGACCCATTGAGCCCTTTCAGCCACGTCCCTGGCCCTTAGCACATGGACCTTCTCTCCCCTGCAGTCTCTGCAGTCCCCTGGCAATGTCCACCCGGCCTCCCCTTGCACTTGCTTATCCCTCTGGCCCCACCATCCTGACTGGCACTTCCCCCGTCCCCTCTCCCCCACACTTCTTGCTACTGCACTTGCACGATCCGAATGTCACAAAGCCTAGTAGGACTGTTTTTGTTTTTCTTCATCCCTGTTTTTTTCACACAACCCCTCCTGTCTTGTTGTGCCATGAAACACCCGTGTTTAGGCGCATTATAAATACTCAATAAACAAATTCAGCCAGAAGGAGTGGGTCAAGCTATAGGTATTTATGGTGGCCGGTTAGGAGTCTGAAACTTCTAGCTCAGTTAGTAGAAGCAGTTTCTTTGTCACCTTTCAACCCTGATATGCACATACAATAGTAAAGAGCAGGCAGGTGGTTATGAAGATAGACCATTTCTTTCTTTGCACATGCCCTGGAACACAAGGTATGGGAGACTGCACATTTGCTGATAGATCCCCTAATACAATAGGAAGAGGGCATCCTTGGTAGAGCCAAGATCCAGGTAGTACCGAAGGTGCCACTGGCATGATGACAAGGTCAATTCCAAGGATAGAGGAATCCTGTGAGGGACCAGCAGGTGCCACTAAACTGATGTAGGCACAGGTTCTGATCCATGTAACGATACACCGTTTTTCGGTGTCCTTATGAAGGCAACTTGCAATCATATGTTTTTCTAACTGCATTAAACATCAATACACCAGTTCCTGCTTCCTTACCAACAAACTGCAATCAGCAATGTATTTTTTGAAAAGCCGTGGAGGTGGTGTGGTGTAGGGTGATCATTTAATGATACAGGATAATGGTGAGAGCGGGGGATTCCTATTTCATGATCTAGAAAAGAGGGGGTGAAACTGATCTGACACAATATGCATTTGTCAATTTTCAAATATAAAATAGATATAACATGAAGTAAAATCCTATCAAATTAATTGAACAGAGACATTCCAAGACCTTTGTTGGTCACATCTGGAAGGGCATTCTTGCCTATTATGCATTTGCTGCAGTATGTATGTATTTAATTACTTATTCATTTATGATTTGCTTGTTAAGCACTTAGATAGGAAGCAAATACTATTTCAAAGTGCCCACAGGGCAACATGGAGGTGACAGGGGATAACAGACAATAGAAATGTCAATACAAAAATATAAGAAGAGACAAACTATGGGGAGGGGAAGACGAACCTACTATATCGTCTGTGGGTTGTCAGAATGTGCAAGGGCAGAAGGGAGAGGATATTTGATAGGTGCTGTTGTGCTCCTGGGAGAGCAGCAGGTGAAGTGCTTTGAAAAAGGTAAGTGCAGCCTCCAAGGATGGAGGGTGGGTCGAGGCAAGTGCAGAGATTAGACAGCAGCTGGGAAGATATGATGTGGGGGGCCAGTTCCCCGAAGATACATAAGGGCCCTGCACACCAATCAAGCTACTGTGGGATTAGCAGGGAAGAGTGGGAGGGAAGGAGGAAGTAAAGAGGAAGGTCTGGAGGCTCTTCCGGAATGTATGAAGGTCTTTCTCTGTGAAAGCAAAAAAAGAATATCGAGGCTGAGTACCCCAAAAGGAAATACACCAAACGCGGGTTCAAAAGATATACAGATCTTTATTCTACAACAGAACAGTTTTCAAATGACAAAGCAACAGATAGCTATCAGACCCTCAGTACAACACAGCGTATACCAGCCCTGTTCGGTGTGTGCAGTGAGTGGGACTGTACATCAGAATGGTTGTGTCTTTTATACAATATGTAATCTGATGTTCAGCCCACTTGCAGGTTAACCATTCCCTTGGGCTAGGGGTTCAGGCCGAGTTTGTTCCTAATGTATGCATCTATACATTTACGGATTATCCATAATACAATAATTTACAATAGCAACGGTGTGTCTTTGAATTCTATATTAAGTCTCCGTACATAAATGGCGGATGAACCTAAAATGGCGGTTTGATCGATCTAAGGTCAGAACCTTGAAGCGCGGATTTCTTCACAGAGCGACTGGGCTTAGACCAATATATACAATAAAGGAGACACAATATGATTTTCCGTCTAACAAGACGAGGGGGGAGAGCTGTTCTAAAGAAGGAGCCAGCCGAGGAAAGTGACCGACCTCCTGCCCTCTGTTTAGTGTACTGCTTTACACACAAAGAATTGGTGCTAGAGGAGCACAGGGGTCTATAGAGGGGATATATAGTCAAAAAGAGTTGCAGATAATGTGGCCCCTGGCCCCAGACAGCCTTGCGAATGATACAGAAGGTTTGAATTTAATCTGTGACCGGGAACCAGTGAAGACTAAGTAGGGCAGGGGAGATGTGGTCCCTGGGCTTGAGGCCAAGGATAAACCCTGTTGCCCTATTCTGGATTAGCTGGAGGGGTCACATAGTGGGAGAAGTTAGATTCAGGAGGAGGCTCTTGCAATAGTCCAGCATAGAGTGAACTAGAGCTTGGGTAACATTGAAAGTGAGGAACGGTAGAATTCATTTGAGAAGGAAGAGCTGAAAGTGGGACTTCTTGGAAATATCCTGAATGTGAGGGAGGAAGGAGAGAGAAGGGTCAAGGATGACCCCAAAGTTTTTGGCTTCTGAAGAGGAAGCAGGGGAAGAGCCCATGGAAGAAGTGCAGGGGTGTTACGCTCACCTGGTCTCTTCGGAGGCATTGGGGCATGGTTTCAGCACTCCCCAGGGGTGAGGTTGCTCGGGTCCAACTTCGCCCTCTGCGCTTATGTGGTGACTGGTAGTAATAGGTGATGCTGCTTGGGACTGCTCCTGTTGATTAGTTTTGGCGAGCACTCTGTCCTGCTGCTTCTGGCAGGGGCACCTGTATGATCTGGTCCCTTGCAGGTGGTAGTCCAGTCCAGCTGCAACTAAGCCTCTATACTTCATATAAGTGTTCCTGTTTGCCTTTGACTTTCCGCGTCTGTTGTTGTTGTATTGTAAAGTTTGTTGTCTTGTATTGCTGTCCGTTTCACTTTTGATGTTTGCTCTTTTGCTTTCTTCCCTTGCAGGTGATGTTGCCGGCCCGGCAGAAGCTGCGGAGCTTGAGGCGAAAGCCATAGGGAATGAGGAAATAAGCTGCAGCAGTATAGTAGCTGGTAGGTGGTTAACTATGGGGTGCGTGGGGTTCAAATGCGGCGCAGTCCTAGGACGGATGTTCTAACCTTGTCATTCTTCTTCTTCATAGGGTCTGAGTTTGTGGATGCGGAGTGCGGTGCTGCGGCGTCGGGTTCAAGATCACTGGATGTCAGGAGATGAGTCTGCAGATGAAGCGATGAAAAACCGGTTTCCTGGAGGTGAGTATGCAGGAAAACACCTAGTTTCAAAGGTAAGTAAACTGGTCCAAGCGGCGGTGAGCGTCACATTGCACGCGAGTACACAGTAATGTGAAACACCGGCCTTAAGGATGGAGCAGCTTATATAGCTGAGTTTCTGAAGCCACGACCACCAGGTTCAGCCTGCCTACCACACCCTGCCACACCCAATGAGTCAGTACATGACGACCAGGCATAGGGAGCCACACCCGATGAGTCAGCACATATGGATGTTCTCTGTAATAAAGGCTTTCAGCTCCTGGAACGTTCTTGTAAAATAAGTGACCCATTGCCCCCATCACTAAATGGTGTGGTTTTTGTGTTCCTGGCCCTGTGGCCTTGACAAGGGGTATGATATCTGTATTGCTGGCATTGAGGCAGCGATCATTGGAAGTACACCAGGCCTGGATGGCAACGAGGCAATCAGGGATGATGGATGGTTCAAGGGCATCTGCAGTAAGTTTTAAGAAGAGTTGTGTGTCATCAGCATAGCACTCGAAGTTGGGGGAAAAGGAGGAGATGAGGCATGCCAGCAGAGTAGGATGGATGTTAAAGAACCAGGGTGAGAGAATAGATCCCTTGGCGACACCACAGGTGGAGAAGGAAGTATGCGAGGAGAAGGTGCCCAGTATGACGTAGGACGAGCGGTCAGTTGGGAAGGAGTTTAGCCAGTTCAGTGCCCGCTCCGAGATACCAAGTGTGCCATGGAGCCTTTGTATGAGGATGGAGTGGTTGATCATGTCAAATGCCGAAGAGAGACCAGGAAGGATGAGTACAGCAGGGGAGTTGGAATCAAGAGATGCAAGCAGTTATACACTGGTGTTCAGAAGAGCAGTTTATGTGTCTCTGGATGCACGGAATCCAGATTGATGGTTCGTGGAGACTGCCAACTAGTTCAGTGTGAGAGTTAAGTTGGGGCAGGACCAACTTCTCAAGCAGTTTCCCCAGGAAGGGGGTGATGGAAATGGGGTGATAGTTGGCTGGACAAGACAGTTCTGCTGATGTTTTTTTAGGGCGAGGGTGCACAAGGAAGCGCTTGAGGGAGGATAGAAATGAACCATTAGCATAGGAGTAGTTACAGAGCTCAACAAGAGCAGTGGCGCGAGAGCCAATGTGTCCTTGATGGTTCTGGATGAGCAAGAGGTAACCTGTTTGGAAGAGGCCTTCATGACAACTCTCGTGACTTCTGCCGGTGAGAGATGGGTGAAGGAGGAAAATGAGGAAGGAGGGGGGTGAGTGGCCAAGGGAGGCAAGGGGATGAGGGAAGGGCTGGAAGAGAGCGTGGCAGGGCTGTTCAGGATGTCCTGAGTTTTGGTGATGAAGTGAGTGTAAAGTGTGTTGTAGAGGGCCTGAGAAGGAGTAGGGGAGGAGGATACTGCAGACGGGTTGGCATGTTCCCTGCAGATTTTGAAAAGTTCAGCCGTATTGTTGGATGCCCCAGATACCCATGCGTGAATTTGGGACCTTTTTTTTAGCACGTATAGAGAGTCTGTAATGCATTTGGAGCAGGCTGCAGACCAGTTTGTCAGAGGGTGAACCTGAGGTTTGCCACTTCTGTTCTGCAACCCTGCACTTAAGTTTCACGTCTGCATGCTCAGAGTCATACCAAGTGTTATGCTTGGAAGCGGGTTTAAGGACAGTGGATTGTGCTTTCATCACCTACCCATGTGGCCAACATTGTAAATGTTCCCACCTTCTTCAGCAGTCTCTCACTTTACATTTTAGATTTTGAGACTGAAAGGTCCATGGAAGCAAACATGAATGGTTCAATGGAGAGATACAATCATGTAGACATATCAGAAAGGACAAATCTGTTATAGAAATGTCTGCATCAATATTTCAGCCTGATCAAACAAATTGACGTCTGAGATTGATACACAAGATGCCAGCATTATATGTTGCATAGGTACAGAACGCAATAGGAAGTACCTTCT
The DNA here is from genome assembly GCF_040938575.1 of Ambystoma mexicanum. Lineage (NCBI taxonomy): Eukaryota > Metazoa > Chordata > Amphibia > Caudata > Ambystomatidae > Ambystoma > Ambystoma mexicanum. The sequence goes on from NC_090935.1 coordinate 136,051,657, forward strand.
TAATGTCAATATGTGTTGCTTTAAGGTACCCAAATATCATTATGATTTCAGAGAAAAATGAATGGTCTGATCCAATTTCTTCTTGGGCTCCTATAATCGTTGGTGTTCTCTCACTTCAATGCACCCTGTTACTCAAGATAAGTAGTAGAATAGGAGGGTGTGAGACACATTCAATTGTGGATTTAAAGTACTACATCAGTATATGTACAAATTCAAGAAGATGGGTGCTGTCTTTTGATTCTGAAAGAGCAGACCTCTGCCACGGCTATTATGAATCTGCCACAGCTACTATGAGTCTGACAATCACACTACTATGTATGCAAAAGAGAGAGCTTGGGCCCTGTTCACCTGAGCGCTGTGTTGCTGGTTAGATCAGTTTTTAGATATTTATGAAATAAATAGATTCAATCCAAATTGTTAGTGCTGTGTTTATTCATAGTTGACAGTCTACAAGTGTTTCGACCCTCAGGGGTCTTTCACAAGGTGTGTAGATTAAAGAGGCAGTTATTGCTGGGGTGCGGTTGATTCAGGTCCAGGATAGGGCAAGTGTTCTTGCACCAGTGTAGATTGAGATCCCCAATGTTTCCGGCTTGGTAGGGCTGCCCCTTTGGTCCAAGTAGAATCCTGAGGAGGACTGAGTCTGTGGATGTCAGTTTAGCCTTTGAGCCCGGATGAGCTTGAAAGATAAATAACTAAAATGGAATCTTAAATCTCAGCATAAATCAGGCATTAGTAGTCATTATTAGTTTTGTGTTAATGATAGATCTGGTGGTTTATGCCAAATGCAAGTGGAGATGAATATAGATTGTTTGCATCAGTGACAAGAACCGAACCTGGGGTCCACTGGAATTCCTGTGACTTATGTAGTCAATCCTGAGAATCCGGCAGAGCCCTGTCACTGTTCGCCCTTCCCCCTCTTGCCATTCATGCTCTTTAATTCTGATCAATGCCTACCGAGCCATCTTCATGCCGCAGACATTTCAGACTTGACCACCGCCAAAAAACCTGATGCTATATTCATTATCAAAACCTGCCTCACATCAACCTCTTCCCACGTCTTTGATGTCTTCATGCCAATGGGAAACAACACCCAACATGTTGGCAAGTATGGAAAACAGGCAGAGGTGTTGCTGCCATCCACATAAGCCACTGGCCTCTTACAGTATACAATCCATCACCATTAGATCTCAAGAAACTCACACGTGCCAATTCCCTCCATCTCACCAAACCCAGTCACTTTCCACTGGTGTGACACCTTCCTAGATGAGATTACAGACCTATTGCCTAGAGCTTAAGCCTCGGCCTCCAATACAACAATTATCTTTCTTGGAAAATTGAACCTCCCGGACCGGACCAACAAAAAACAAAAGAAATGATTTCCTAAACCTGCCAGAATAGATAATCATAAACCAAAGAATACTAGCCCAAACACAATTCATGGGTAATAATCTAGCCCACAACTAAGCCTCTTCAGCACTCCTAAGCTCTATGGATCCCATTTCTCTCGAGACCATCAAGCCATCCCATTTCCCTTATCATACTCCCGGACAGCCCACAATGGTCACGATAAATAACCTATGGGGGCACATCGCTTTTTCAAAAACATTTCAGTCCAGGCACTGGATAACAGTTTCTCAAACATCTCCACTTATGTGAATATCATCTAAATATAAAAAAAGCTCAAAAAATCCTTTTGCCAGAACTGAACAGATTTGGCAGATACTTTCACTCCAGTAAAATTGTACCATGTATACTCAAGAGCGCTCTAGCAACAAATAGTTAATCGGTGCGCTTGAGAAATGCTGGTACAAGCCCACAAATCAAAGGAGCTTCTATTCCTCAATGCCTAACATTCCAAAGGTGGATCCCGATAAACAATTGCCAAGGCTAATCATTACACCATAAACATTACGGCATTTGACAAGAGCAAATTTATTTTCACAACAGTCAAATCCTGCTTAACCCCATGCCAGTTCCAGAGGTACCGGAATCCTGGGGGAAAGTGTGAGGCTATCAAAAAGCTCTGTTTCAACTAGATTCAGACCCGCAGGCCCCACATCTAGGGCTCCAAATCCTCTGCCCCCCTCATTCTATCCACACCAAACACATTCCAACCCTCAAATGACTTGTGTTCCCTCTACCCAAAGAACTTTTGTGCATACGGGTATCCATAAAAGAAACCTCTTGCACTAACCGCATCCACCGAGTCACTATCTTTATAAATTCTCTGATGCTGCCCTTACTGCTCTTCTTAGAATAATCAAAGCCTCGCTCACTGAAGGGACATTCAGAGACATTCTAAAAACAGGGCTATTATTGGTCAATCCTAAAAAGACCCAGAATACCTGGCAAACTACTGGCACGAGCCTCCTGTTTAGCAGAAAAGTCAATGATAAAGTGACTGTGAACCACCTTCTTACAAAACTCGAGCAACTCCGTCTGCTCCAGGATTACAAATTTTAGTTGTACCCCAAATGCAGCACCGAAACAGCCACCATCCAGGTGGTCAATAAACCCATTCAGATTATCAATAAAAGGGACTTACTTGCACTTGATAATCCTTCAGCGCCTCTCGGCTGCATTTGACATGGTCAATCATCACACACTACCCACACTCCTTATACACAGGATGATCTCATCTAGCATGATCTTGAAATGGGTTGCATAGTACTATCTACCTGTCAATACCAGACCATCCTGATGCAATCTATCATTCCAATAACAGATTGTGGAAAAGGCTCAGATGGCTTGGCATCCGAACTCTTGACTTGATCGCTTCCTTCCACCCCAGGATATCCGAGCAATGGTGTAGGCCCCAGTGAACAGGTATATCGCAGAGGTAGCCATCCTTCGCATGCTACGTTCCAGTGCTCTGGAGCACCAGCGCAGTGGTTATGCATGTTTCCTCAATTTATGGAAGTAATGAATACCTGGCTCTTTCAATAGCACCTTGGTCTAAGCTTGATACCGGCTCTGCTGTGCACAGCCACATCTATAGTACACTTTGGTCATCATTACTAGTATTTGCTTGTTGATTGTTAAATTGTCATTACCATTGTTTTACATCATCACATGCACAACATTCCTTTGCTATAGAATCTTTTCCAAGGTTAAAGAGTGTTTCTATCATTTTCAATGCCATCCACGCCATATGTGATATATAATATGGATGGAGAGTACCTGCCATCACAGACTGGTAATGTGCTACTTTGTTTTCTCGCAGGGTCACCATCTTTGCCTTGTCTTCACCTTGCACTGAACTTCTTCTTCCTTTCCCAATTCCAGTACTCATCTTTTCTTTCCTTTTTAAAATTCTCTTTGATCATTCTTCTCACAGAATACCGATGAGTGCAGTTACTTTGCATGGGGTCTTTCTGAGTTGGGTAGAGATCTACCTTTCTCAATATTGTTGCCTGTGCAACGTGACAAGGGATAATCATCTGAGTAGTAGAGAGAGTATTCACTAACTGTCTAAATAGATTACAGTTGTCTGTTTCTAGCCTCAGCAAACAGGGTTTCTTAATGGGAAGAAGGACATTCATACCAATGTTTATAGGATGCGTTCCTTACTTTTTCGGTGGGAACCACATGGCTGTAGAGTTTCTATTTTTCATGTAGAAACATTCACCTCCTTCCAATACATCCTGTTGAAACAGGGTCTTCATGCATTTGCTTACAAATGTCTTGCTTAAAGGTTTCCTAACCAAAGGATCCACTCTAGAATAACTGGCTTCTCCAGTTCATCAGCAGCAACACTATGGTGGAAATTTACAAAGCATATTTTCGAATTAAATGTCACTTTCGGCTCGAAAATGGCATTGTGCATTGGGAGTTAATCCAGTTCATTAACGGGGTGCACTATATTCACGAATGGGTGGAAGGATACCGAGGGTTCCGATTCTCAACTGGGTCGTAAGTACCGAAAAGGTTGTTAAAAGCGTTAACGACCTATTCTGGAGGTGGCACATTCTTCCGAACTTGGTATGAATGTTCCACTTCCGGAATATATGTGGCGGTTGCTAGTATGGGTGGGAAACCATCATATCAACCGCCACATTCGTAACCTGCCACTTAAGACAGGTATTCTTGTGGCACTCCTCCACTTTTAAATGGGCGCTAAAGTGGTGCACATATACAGTGCCATTTCGGCGCCGGTATTGTGGAGGAGTGCCACAAGAAGCCTTGTTGCAGCGCTGGGTGCATATGAACACTTTCATATACAACAAAGTAAGCAGGTTCAATGTTGTATTCTGCAACGTTGAATCCTGCAACGTTGAAGCTGCTTACTTTGGTGTATATGAAAGTGTTGATATGCACCACACAGGTGTATATGAATACTATCATACAGACCAAAGTAAGCAGCTTCAACATTGTATCCTGCAACATCGAAGCAGCTTACTTTAGTGTATATGAAAGTGTTCTTATGCACCTGTGTTCTCAGCAGCATTTTTGTAAAATAACGAATATGTTGTTGTTTTACAAAAATGCTGCTGCGTTTTCGGGGTTGCACCCGTTAAGCCAAAAACATAACAATGCTGAAGGTGCACTGTCATGCACTACGAGGACGCTCAGGCCCTTGAAAGGGCTCACTCCCCACCTCACCAAAACAAACTCAGAATAAAAGACACATCCCATTAGGGAATGAGACCAAGAGATCAGATTGCAAGTTTGCCAAAGGATTATACGAATCGGCATCCAGAGAACTCTGCTGCCCTGTGAGCGCTCTGGCAAACATTGCACTTACAATGGATTATAAAACAAAAAGGTGTCATCAGTGATGTCAGCTATAAGGGTTACAAAAATACAATACTATTGGATACAAGGCAGCGATGCATAGGGGCCTGTAGGTGCTGCTTTGTCAGGATTGGCTGCTCCTTTGGCAGGAGGGTGAGCCTCACGTGGTTCATCTGGACTTATCCAGGTGGGGTGAGTGTCGGGTCAAGCTGGTGATGCGGTTGAAACTAGCTAAACTGGCATAGATACTAAATCTTGGCATATAATAAACAATGACCATCAATATACCTTTGAGTAAATATTAGATGCTTACACGTTGTACATACATCACTACATCATTTCCCAGTGGGTCCTTCATAAGGTGAAAGGTGTGGGGGTCTTACTTTATGCGATGACCTGGGGACTGGGCTGGTCTGACGCATCTGGGCGCAATGGGGGGTAGAGTGACACATGTTAGTTTAGGACAGGATATACGGTGACAGAGGTCTGAGTTTATTGGTGGCACTCTGGAGTGGTCAGCACAGTGGGGGCACACTACTGTTACATTAAGATAATACCTAGGTGCGGGAGCAAGTTTGTGGCGATGGATGAGCTACAAGACATGGTTCAGGCTGGTTCACACACAGGACAGTGATCTCAGAGGAAGAATGATATGATACATAATGTTAATTGTTTCAGTAAGCTTCAGTGCATCCATGAGAAAGGGAATTGTGCCGCGCAGAAAAGGTGGGGGCGGCTGGTGCTCGCTGGGCGTAGCGCTGCAGAGGGGAGAGGAGACTTTGTAGTGCCGGATTGCAGGCTAGTCCAAAGATGGAGTCGAGGATACACAAAATAGAGTCCTCATGGCAGCAAAGGGCAATGGAGGTGTCCCCCATGTAAGAGGACTCAATTCAACACTACAGCTAAGTCAATGCCTAGTCTGGGATACTGAATGGAAACCCTTATTGATATATCTTTATGTCCAGTTCATGAGTTCTGGATGACTACCCCTATATAACACCCCTCTCTTAGAATCCCCCTGACCCCACTGAGCCAAGAAGTAGTTCTGTTTTGCAAGTTTAAAAGGTTTATTTGAGAATTTAAACAATATATATATATATATATATATATATATATATATCACACTTTATAATAAATTAATATCTGATAGTACACTTAGACATATGATGTTGATCAACAATGGGTAATCTGGCACCAGCACACTTCTTTACAATCAATGAGGAGTTAGTATAGGATGGATAAAGTAACAAAACTACTTGATTTCAAGGGAAAAGCAATGAGCAATAAAATGCAGTACAGAAATACTTGATATGATTTTAGCAAAAGATAATATAATCACTTTTTCTCTGGCAATTCACCCTCCTCCCCTATGGAATGTAAGAAATGGAAGGAAATGGAAGCAACACACACAGTTCTTAGGAATGCAATCAAATATAATTCAGTTCACCCCAGCAAGCTTAGACCACAGATAGAAGTTTGAAACACAGGCCCAAAATGCTTTTAAAAGGTGATGGCAATGAAGTGAGAAATATGCTGAAAATGGTTTTCATTCCCTTTAGGAGGTTCAGGGGGAGTGGTAGCTACTTGGGATGAGTTCAGGCTCACTGAAGCAATGATTCAGGGATGGTTCTTAAGATGCAAACGAATTTTAGCAGTTCAGGCAAAAGCAGCTATCTTTTTACAAGTAAAGAAATCGGGCCAAATTGCAAATCGCGGCAAAATTCGCGAGTGCGTGAATCGTGATTGTGGAAAAGTATAAGGAGTAGGAAGTCAGATCTAGTCATGTTGGAAAGCTTAGATTCTAAGCTTCCATAGCAAAGTTAAACCAAGTTCGTAGCCCAAACGGTTCCAGAGATATGAACGATTTTGTAAATGTCATTTTTCGGATTTAAGTAAACTCAAAATGACAGGTGACAGCTTTGCAGCTGCAGAATTGACAAGTGACAACTTCTAGGAGGCAGTTCTGGTTAGATTAAAATAGTTTGGATTAGATTGTTTTAACTAAGAGATTGGTTCTGCACAGTTCTGCTAGGTACTCACAATATATTTTTGAAATAGGCCTCGCCACGGATCTGGTCAGGTTTTGGACTGGACTCCGGTTCTGGTCTCGGCACTTCACAGTGATCTGGGTCAGCTCTCTGGTTCTGCTCACAGCGGTCTGGGTCACTCTGGATCTCTGGTCTGGTCTGTCCGAATACAACGGTCTCTGCACGGCTCCTGGATCTCTGCACTGGTCCTGGCAAAAGTTCTTGGCAAGGGACTCAAGTAGCTTGCAATGATTTGAGGCCTGCGGCAGAGAACTCAGCTTGTGGTTTTAGGCCTCTGATTTAGGTTCTAAAGTATAAGTTCTAGGTTCTGGAATATGTAGCTGGAGTCAGTCTGGAACTGTTATCTTCTGGATGTTGTGTGGTCCGGCAAAGCTTCCCGCAAGAAAATGGAAAATGAACTCTCTACCTGTCCCAGCAGTCTCTTTTTATATGTTTTGAAAGTGGGTGGAGAGGCTAGCTTTCTAGGCCCAACCCCTTCAGAGTTCTGATAGGTTGGAGAATTCTTTGCGTTCTCACTGGAGAGCAGGATTGTGTGTCAGAATGATGTCATTTAATGGCTTGCAGAAAGAACACTCCCCTGTCAAATTACACACAAATCTATATTTGACCTAAAGACATATTTCATAGATACACAGTGGTTTGAAATTACATGCACCCATCACGTATCACATGAGGTATACTCTGTTCGAACTCTGATGTTTCTAAGAGCTTGCATCCAGAAATGGCAATATTTTGCACTTTTTAGTGGGTTATGCAACATTGGTTTTTCATTAAAATTGATACACATATACACCCCCCTACTACACATATCTCAGTAACTTTCCACTTGTCTAGCTTAAACACAGTGTCTGTGGTGTCAATAAATAGTGGGGTTTTGCCCCAGAACATCACACAAATTGGAGTTTGGGCTTGAATTGTAGGCAAAGTTTCCATTTTAAGGTTCCCCACATTTCACATTTCTGTCATCCGGTTACCAAGGGTTATCAGTGTTTCTGTAAAATATATATTTTGCTTTCAATTCAGTTCTCTTAGTGTTGGAGTCCGCCTCGAAGACTTGGGTGGGTCAGTGATCACATGTGTCTCCTGGCCGGCAGGTCTTTGTTGACAGGAAACAGTCAAAATCAACATATTCTATTCGAGTGCAAGAGCCTATTGTGTGGTCTCCAGGAGGCTGCCAACCAATCTGCCTTCTATCAATCAAGAGGTCATGTGAGATTCTAACTCCTGGTGTGAATCTCTGGGGGTGAGAGGTTTCCCAGCCTTTTGGCCTGTTAATCAAATCAGATTGTCCCTGGGAACAACAAGTGGTTAAGTTTTTTAATTAAATGCAGTCTTTTGATGTCTCAGTTGTCACAGAAGGCGGATTGGCTTCTGAAGTAACAGTTCTCCTGTCAGAGTTTAGACCGCTAGCGCCGCCTTGAGGTATTTATCGGTACTGCGTCCATTTTTTTGGATCAGTCTTGAAGGAATGCATTCCAAAAAAGAGATTTTACATGGAAGTATATTATCCAGGTTCAGCACATGGCAGTAAAATAATTTTGTGCCCATTGAAGAAATGAATTCCCAATAGTTGTGGGTTGCTTTTGGCAATCAGCATTGCCCCTTTTGCAATGGTTTCAGGCTACTGTGTGTAGCCCAATGGTGGTTTTAGGCACTGCCCTTCTGTGCCCATAACATCGGCAAAAATGGGTGGCAGCCTATTCTTCATGCATTTCCCTGTGCATTTTCTGGGAAGCTCTGGCCATCATGATGTTTTCCATGCCAGTACTGCACAGTTTTCCTATTCTGGCGTACATGTGGGCTTTTTGGCCATCTTGGATTTTCTAAGCCCACAGCACCAAATGTTGTAGCATGATAGCTCAAACGTGGGTCAGGACACCCAACACCCACCAGTGCAAGAGCAAGCAGTTCATCTTGTGTAGAATGTATGGGGGGGCTAATTCGCCCCTTCCTTCCTTACACCCTCTTGAGAATAGTGGTGGAGCATGGGCATCCTTATTTGGCACAGTGAATTGTTCTCTTCAGCACGTTCATTGCACCATGTTAAGAATTGGGCCCCCAGTGTCATGATGCTAGTCATGAACCCTGGTACAAAAGTGAAATTGTCAGAAACATGGTAAAAACATTAACACAATTAACAAAAATCACCTAAATTCCTGAAATTCATAGCTGAAAGATGAGAGTGTAACAGTGCCTGAGTAGCAATGAGTCCCCTCAAAGCACACTGTCACAGTCGACACACAGCTCTTCTGATCCTCACCGCCTGAAACACTCAATGATTCCTCAGGAAGAAGCCACAAACACCAGATAGCATGCATTACAATCTGTGAGCGCTGGCTGCTGATATCATGGGGGAACTTCTTTGTTTCTGTGAGCACGCATACACTGATGTGTCTCTGTGACCGATACTCAGCTACCCACTCGCAAGAAGGATAGTACTGCTTTGAAGTCGTCTCAGTTTGATACTCAGTACAGATGCAGTGTCATGTTGGGTGAGCGGAACAATCTGATAATCATATGAGCCATGAGTTTGAGAATCCTCTGTTGGGTCACAACAGAAACTTATTTTCATGCTCACCAAACATTAAAAAAAAAATGCGCGGTCACTTTACAAGCTCCCGCAGCCACTTGCTGACTAGAGTTATGACAGAGTGGGCCTCATTATAAGGTTGGCGGTAGCCGTGCCAGTAAATATCGCCGTAGGTATGACCTTTCCGGTGCCCAGGAATAGATAATTACCTGGGCAGTACAGCCCCGGCAGACCCGGTAATTGCCTATTCCCGGGTGCCGGAAAATATTGCTCCCCATTCCCATTTGAGTACCATTGGACTGAATGGGATTGGGGATGACGGATGTACCGGCACCGTTCATAATGGTGCCGGTGCATCCGTCAAGGTCTGCGAGCGGGTGCCTTTCCGCCCGCCAGGTCAGACCTGGCGGGCAGAAGGCCACTCGTTTGCGACTCGTAGTTTGCCAGTCTGGTAACAACGGTACCGGGAAGCTTACCGGTACTGTTGTTACCGGACCGACAAACTTATAATGAGGCCCAATGTCACAAGGGCCATTGCACACAGGCACAAAACACCATTTTAAGTAAGAAATTGCATGCAACACATGTTGGTGCACCACCTAAATTCTGGATATAAAAGAGAAGGTCATCATTAGCCCATGTCCACCGATCCCTTGCACATGAGGTGCACGCAAGGGTAGCCACTTCCTTATAATAAATACAATCTCTGACTTATTACTTGAATGTTGATGGCTAGTAATGATTCCTGGGTGCTGAGTTGTCTGGGGTAGATAGCATTGGACAGCGTCACAACAGAATGCCCTTTTATGAGAGTCGGAGCCTGTGCTAAATGAAGAGTGGCAACCATCTTAGTTTAGTAGTCTTAACTGGACTGCCTGAGGCCCTTTTTCGAACTTGGACTCACAACTCGTTAACTACATTGTATATCTATGTGCTTCATCTAGACTAATGTGCCAGGAGAACTGACTTGCCCTGCATTGGACTTGGTTTTAATCCAGGGTGACCTTACCAGCCTGTTTAAAATTCTGAGAACCTGTTCTCCGGAATCCTGTCTGTAGCCTCAAAGAAGGCTCAGGTCACTGTCAAACTGGAGAGTGAGTAAAGTTCTCTGAAAAGGAGAAAACACAAACCTCAACCAATTCCTTGGACAGAGGGAATGAGCGTCCTATCAGCTTCATTGTTCCTTGGCATTAATGGACACACTGTGAGTTCACCTACAGTGAGTGCTAAAATCGTAAAGGTTGGCTTGAGCCTCCTGTTACCAACTCGGATAGTGCATTTTCTTTTGATTTCTCTGAGGCCCATCTGATGCGATAAGACTGGCCTACAGCTGAACACTCGTGCCATGCCAAGTAAGGTCGCAGAGCTGTGCAGTGCGTGGTATGCCACAGGCTGCCTGGGATGGCTCATGAGCCCCTCCAGAGAGATACACAGCTGATGACACTACTGTCTGCCTCACAGTTATGACAGAGAAAGCATTTCACAACTGCGGCTATATTCCTTCCCCCTCTATCCCACAATTGACCTTTTTGTTTCATACTTGTTGTTTCTGGGCGGGGAAGGCCAGTAAGCAGCCCTCCCATGCACTGGTCAGTTTGCATTACATTCCATTTCTCTCTACCTTTGGTCTGCGGTGTAGTATTTGTGTCGAGTGCCTGAGGTATAGTAGGGACCAGGATGATCCTGTAACCACTGCCTGTTCTCATTTATCATCTACAGGCTAAAGCTACTTTCATTCGACTTCTGGGTAACCCCAAACACTGAAACCCAAAAACGATTTATAAAATCATACCACCAATCTCCATTCATCTACTTTCCCACCGCCCATATCCCTATGTGGTTGGGCAAATGTGAGATGTTTTTGGGTGGTGTGTTTGGGTCCATCTTAAACATTTTATTTTGGTGTTTAATTATTTCAGCTGAACGTTTGCTAGTGTGTAATGTACTTGTCAAACAATTGTATTATTCCTTACCTGCCAATATTTATTTTCAATGTGTGTTGCAAAGGACATGTTTGTACAAACCACTACAGGTGATCTGATGCAGAATATATTTTCGATTCTCTACATGTATGTAACTCTGTAATGCAACATTTTTGAAACGATAGCTAGATAAATCCTTCCATAGATTCAATAAGAATACAGCAGATGCGTTTCCCCTGACTTTATTAATTACTCCTTTGAACTTAAATATCATTTGCTCTGTTTTTGATTCTTTCATGGGGTTTTGACCTGCATTTCCAAATCTTCATAAGCATGCTCTAGTAGGACGAAATCTTATTAGCACATGGAGATCGTTATTGACTTTCTCTTAGCCAATCATGATGTTTAGAGTGCAGTCAATAAATACTGGAATTGGCTGCGCTCTGAACATTCTGTATTCAAAAGCAGATAGAGAAACATCAATGCTATTTCCAGGCAAGATTTCTTTCAACAAGGCACTTCATCTGTAAATTGACCTTTTGTGCTGCCACATCCTATTTGACAGAGAGAAGAGAAAGCTTAAACACGGGAAAACACGTTCTCTTTCTTACAGAGAAACTCACTACTTTTACATGACACCAAATGCATGCTCCAGTTAAATTGCCTTATGTTCTACCAAGTTTGCATTTAAAATGCTTAACGTATAAGGACAACCATCATGTTTCAATATAACAAAATAAAACCACATTTAAAGAACTAACCCCGGGGCCTATTCACTCCCAGTATTAAAGTAATATTTTTTACTTCACCTCAAAAACTCCAAACCATGTTTTACTGTACAACTATGTGCTAATAGCATTATAGTCCTCAGGAGAGGTCATATTCCTTTGGGACAATGACCATTACCCAACTTACGAACCAAGGCCATTGGACCATGGGTTACACCAGTCTTGAAAATCAAGGCCGCAATCCATCTATTCCCACTAACTACAGACCCATTGCCAATGCTTAATTTCTACTCAAAATTCTGGATAGAATTTCTTATGAAAAAGTATTAGCCCATTTGGAGAACAACATTATCCTCAAGAAATATCAATCAAGCTTTCGTCCAAGCCATAGTACTGAATCTGCTCTGTTGGATTTAAAATCCATTTTGTTGAGAAGAATGAATGATGGACAGAATATGGTGCGTATGCCATTGGATCTATCCGCTGCTTTTGATTTAGTGGATCACTCGTTGCTTCTCCAGCTTTAGCATCGATCTAATCTTATTTGGGCAATAGATCCATCAGGGTTTTCAGTAATATTGCAGAAGCCACTCCTGTCCCTTTGAACTATAGAGTTCCACAAGGGGCCTTTCTATCGCCTATCCTATATAATATCTTTACAACCCCCCTCTATGCCTTGTTGGAAAAGAACCAGATCTGCTTTTCAAACTATGCTGATGGCACCCAGTGCCTCATCACCTTTACAGGAATTTATTTGTGGGATGGGAAGCTGATAAACAAGATCTATAACCTAATTCATGACATGACTGGATGTGCCTGAATTACTTAGCACTGAACTGTGAAAAACAGAACTCATGGTCATAGGTTCCAGCTGTAGAATAAAAAATATCAGCATGGACTATCATCAATTCCTGATTGGAGATTGTGTCATCAAGACTAAATATAAAATAAAGACCTTGGGGGTCACGTTTGACCAAGCCCTTTCCATGAAGGCCCAGGTTAGCAGTCTCGTATCCTCTTCTGCCTATTATATTAGGCTATTGCAAAACATTTGCCCATACCTTTGTTGTGAAACAGTGGCAAGAGCCATTATTGGCTCTAAGATTCTGGGTATTAAGAAGTTCGATCATGTCTCAGATGCCAGAAGAAGTGTTCATTGACTCCCCAGAGAGGCCAGAATTGAATTCTGCCTACTCGCTATCACTTTTAAATGCCTTGTAGATTTTCCATCTTATGGTGACTACAAAGAGAATAACGAGGACCCTGAGATCAAACAACCTCAAACAGTTGGAAGTCCCCACTTCCAACCTGTGGGATGTATTGACCCACTTTTGCACTGCTATGCTGCATCACTCTGTTCTGATGGTGCCAGAAATAGCAAAATGGCCGCAAACCCCTTGTGCGCGCCAAAACCCCTGAAAATCGCGCTTTGCCACACACAAAAAGATGGCTGCCCAATCTGTCACGCATGTTGTCAGTGGTAGAACAGAGCTCTCACTACTGAAATGTGTCACTGGACTCCACAAAAAGTGCTTCTTGTTTGTTGCTGAAACTTCAGAATGCCGGTACAGAACACCTTTTAAATATTGAAATTCTTGCTGGGTGCTAAAATTCACTTGGTTTAAGGAATCTTTGTGAACGTATAATGTCTTGAAAAGCTGAGAGCATAAAGAGATTTCCACAGCAAAAGTGGCCTGTCTGTGGATCTGTCAAAAATCTCTGTGCAGCAAAGGGCTGCTGTGATGACAGCTGTCAGGGTCCTGCCTGATTAAACTTTAACATGCATAAACTGAAAATCAAATGTTTGCAATCTAAGAAGTCTGTTACTGATAGTAACCCATATTGTAATGGTTTGATCCCATGGTTTAAAATCTTGAATGAGAATTCTAGCTGTATTTCATACAACAGGTTTGTTTTGTGCTAAGGAAAAGGCCACAGAATTTAACAATTAATTTAAAGCTGGCTGAAGCTGCAGAACTTGAATAATAGGTTTTTCTAACAGAAGGAAAGTCTTTCCCCCAACAGGAAATCACGAAGAAGTGTTAATTACAGGGTAGGGAAGCACCTGATCTACAGAGGCAAAAGGAACAATGACAAGCTGCAGCTCAGGAAATTCGAGTGTGAAGACAGTCATAAATGGCCTCTGCAAGGAACACACATGGGGGATGGCTCCTGGGCTTCCATGGAGAGACCAAGGGGTGGAGCCAAACAACCATTTGTTGCTTAACATGGACAAAGAACATATTTTTAAAAGACTGAGAACTTACTGTTTAAAATTGTAAAAAATATAAAAATAACAGAGTTGTTAATTTAATTTCTGGCTACATGTGTGAAGAGGCACCAGAACTGGGTGACATGTTCTGGGCAGCAATGACAAGAAATGTGATTTTGTGCAAAATGTATTTCCGCTAGAATTATGAAACTTTATACACTCATTCCCATGTTAAACAGACACACTTGTAGAAAATTGCTTAAAAATTGGACAATGGGCCTCATTACGAGTCCGGCGGTAACTGTGGTGGTAAAACCACCTGGTTACCGCCGGACTTGTATTACCATTCCGCCTCCGTGATTCCCGGAATTTCGGGGGCATTACAACCCCGGTGTCCCGGGAATTCCAGAGGTGGAATGGTGTAAATCCCCCTTCCCATTGAGTCCTATGAGACTCAATGGGAATGGGGATCATGGAAACACTGGTACCATCTCTTGATGGTGCCGGTGTTTCCTCGTCCGCCTGCAGGTGGGCTGTGGTAAACCCGCCAGGTCAGACCTGGCGTGAACGCCACCAGCAGGACTCAGGATCGGGCGGGCCGGAATTAACAGTGGCGGCGGGTTTACCACCACTGTTATTTCCGGACCACCCGATCCTGTAAAGAGGCCAATTGTGTTCCTACTGAAAAGGGCACAATTCTGTGAAAAGCAGAGACAAGATCCCACATCTACAGGGTTTTGAGGAATAGCTGCTATGTAAAATATGTAATCTGTATATGTAATTTTTATATGGGTTGCACATGTGGAAATATGTATTTTGCCAAAAGTAGATTTTGTGTTACAGGGGTTAGGGGTGGATTCTCAGCCTCATAAAATTGCACCATAAAGATGACACTCCATTTCTCTCCTATCAAGGCAGAGAGTAGACTCTGACCCAATCACCTTTAAAAGGGGCAAGCTTAGGCTAAACCGGCCCATACACCCCTTTATGATATAGAGACAGCTCACCACTCATAATGACGGAGAGATTCACTCACTATCCTGATGCTGGCGGAGCACCTTGCACCTGAACCATGCATCTTCCTTGCTCCAGACTCCAGATACTTGCCAAAGCAAAAGGGCTTATTGCATAGCTGAACCATTCTCAGCTAGGCCTCAAATTCCAGAATAGAACCCCACAAGCTTAAGGGGAAGCATCATAATGCAGCCAGGCTGTGCTGTTACTGCTTGCCTGCTGAAGTGAAATATCTTCAGAACCAAGAAGAGCAGATCCGATCCAGTCCTGTGCCGTGCTGTGAACAGAGCGCCTTCCTGACCCTGTCCAGTCCTGTGCCGTGCTGTGACCAGAACTTCTTGCTGACCCTGACTAATCCAATGTGCCCAGCCGTCGTTCCTAAACCAGATCCCATCCCCTGACCAGAACTGATGGTTCCATTAAAAAACATATCCAGTGAGTATAAATAGGAAGAATTGTGTCACTAGCATATGCACCTTGCATAGTCGTATCCCTATCTTAGACCCATCCTATCTTGTATTCAGAACCTGTATTGTAAGGAGTATCTTTGCATTGTCTGAAACCTCTCTCCAAACCATCCTATCTTTCCTCCAGAACTAGTACTGTTAAAACTATCTTTGCGCTGATCCTTTTCTCTTCTGAAGAAGGCGAGTTTCCTTAGCAGGCAGTCATTCTGATCCAGTGACTGTGTTCCTGTGTGGTATTCGTTTTGTTCATAGTCATCCTTTAGTGAAAGAAACCCATTTGTCAATTTTAGAAGCACATTTCTGTTTTTCCTTCTCGCGCCTATTTTCCAAAAACGACCTCCACTAAAAACTCCATATCTCCCTCAGTTTTTGTGATAGAAACAAAATTCAAATTTCAACTCCTGCTTGTAGCTAACATTCATATCTATATATCTCACCTCAAATCAATGCGATTCTCCTGTTATCGCAAATATCGCACAGTGAAAAGTTTGCAATGAATTTTCATTTTGGGAAATTTTGCACGTGTAAAACAGCTTTTAATTGCTTCAGACTTGAATTTTAAGATTTCAAATGTTTTCTTGGGATTAAATCAATGCTTGTGTTTATGTGCAACTATCCAAAGCAGCTCCCATAAGAATTTAGAACAATATCAGCAAGTTTGATCATATTTGGTGTTTTTGCCCAGTCCATTCTAAAGATAACTTTAAAAGCCATTTTGACAGCTTGACAGCCAATTCTGTTTTCTCTTGTGTTTGAAAAGGGGAAAGTGGGATTGATGTTCCATTTGATTTCTGCAATTCTTGAATACCTGCTCTCTCCTCCTATCCCTTTACATTGCTTATTGGGGGTTGGGGGTGTACAAGGGGAACTTCTAACCCCAGTGCTATCTTATCTGAACCCAAACAAAAGTATTTCTGTGCTGAATTGCTTTGCTCACTACTTACTCCTTGTGTATTAAAGAGATTATTCAGGGTTACCTCACTCCATTGGTGATTGTTGTGTACCTCTTAAGACATTTTAAATACATAAATGAATATTTACCTTTGCAAACCAGCCTGATTCCTGGTTCAGTGTGACCGGGGGGTGCGTTCCAGGAGAAGGGCGTGATATGAGTGGTATATCATTCAGAATAAAGAACTTTTAGGCAAAATTAAATAAGGATTTCAGTTGTGCACTACATGCTAGCATACTAGGTGTTGACTTGGGTGTGAGCTGGATTGAAATCACTTACAAACCTAGCTTTTGTCAACAGATGTGCATTTTGGGTAGCGGCACCAAAAAGTTTGAATGCTTTGACCTTTGATCTCAGAAGCTGTGAGTCGCTGGGAATTTTTAAGAAAAAACGTAAAACTCACCTATTTGGATAGGTTATCTGATCTCTCCCAGTGACAGCGTAGAAGAGGCCATCTATGTCCTTGTCATCTATGTTGGGGACCCTTGTCCTTGATGCCCGTATTCCTCCAGGCCTTTTTGATCGCACAATATACAAACGAATTAAAGTAAAGTAAAGTAAAGGCGACTTGGTGCCGGTTCATTATCCCATGATAATGACCCCTCCCGAGGCCCATAAAACTATGATAAAGATGTTATTCAGTTTCTAAGTAACCTGTTTGTGCTTTTTACAGGAAACATATTTGGCATTCAATGAAAGAAGGTTAGCATTACTAACACCTCATGACCCTTAAGAGACAAGTTTGAGATTGCACATTTACGTACATTATCCTAATACCATATTGAGGGCCCAATTTATGACATTTTTTGCACCGTTCAAAGTGACTTTGCACTGCTGAAAAGTGACTTTGCACTGCCGACACAAACCCTGATTCATGAAACTGCGCAAATTTGTAAAACAACCTAACAGGTTTGTTAAATGACCACATTTGTCGAGAAGCATTGGAGTTTGTTGCTCAATGGAGTTATGTGTTTCCGTCGACTGTGTGCATGAGCAGTTTGTAGTACCCATGTACATCTCCCATCTAGTTGTTGTATAGTCCATCTGCTGTATCTTTTCTTAGAAAACTTGTTTGCAGTCGCCTTGACAGGAAGTTACAGCTTGTCGCATGATCTTTTGTCATAATGTAGGTCCATCCTTGGCTGTTTCCATGTATATGTTCTATGTACAGTGCGATATAAATAATAGATAACAGATCAGTATTAGTTTCATGTTTTGCTGAGTGTGTACGCATGCAGGCGGCACTTCAGTTTTTATCTATTTGTTTTCCCTTTGCCTTTGCTAGAAAGCTCAGTACTATTACCCTGTTTGTTTATCATGAACCTATTCCATCTATGGGTGTGTGAGATTCAATCTACACCTGCAAAAACTTCACAAAATTGCAAAATGTCCACTATTTTCACATACGTAAATCATCGAAATGTGGCAGCAAGTCAGATTTGCATCACATCTTTCGCGCAGTTGCGTAAATACTTTTTACATTCTCCACAAACATTTTCTTCATGAGCAAACCCTTGTATACCAAAATGTGTTACATTTTTTACTCCTGTTTTTTTTTGACTCTGGGTTAACTGTGCAACATGCTGCAATTTGTTTGTGCTTACAATTGCACATGTAGGTATGTGGAATGCCAAATCCACGGAATTTTAGCAGAAGTGTACATGTGCGTACGTCCAAATGAAGCACACAAGTTGACTGCAGTTAATGAAGTGCAGTGGAAGGACATTGCTTGTTTTGAACGTTGAGGCTGTTACTTGATGGGTTTTTTGGGGACTTTATCCTTAGTTTTAAATTATAGTTCTCTGCTCTCCTCTAATGTACTTCTTAGCTGACTGTACCGTCATGTTTCTGAGATTATTTATTTTGTTTACTTTAATGTTCCTTTGCAACCCGAACTAACCCAAGAAAAACATATTTTTATTTTATCAAGTTGAGTCGCCTGAGGTCAAGCATGCCCGGAAGGAGTCCAATATGTTCTCATGAGGAGGTGGCATTCCTTATGAGACATGTGTCATGCTCTTGGATAGAGCTATACAGCGTGATCTACCATTTGGACCATCACAAGGCACTGCAGATGTAGGTGCAGACCACTGTAAGCAAAAGACTGGAGTGTGGCGCATTGTGTGGCACGCCCATCAGCAGTGGGGTGGCATTGCACACTGTGACCCATGGTTTCTGGATAGCCTACTTGTGGAGCTGTGATGAAGACCTCACCACAAAAGGGTTCTTCAACAATAGGTATTAGCAAAAGTTCTTATTTTATTTTTTATATTTTAGAATTAGAAATAATTGGACATGCTCCCGTAAAGAAGCACACTACCTTCGAGTTTAACGCTCCACGTTAATAGAAGGTGTTACCAATGAATATTAAAACATCTCAATTTCCCTATAAAAACTGAAATAAATAAATAAATACATTTCATGTACAACGAATGAAACAGGGGTTAATCTATTTTTAAACAAGGGTTTGGGTTGATCAAAAGTGACTAAACAGCAGAATAAATGACTGCTTAAAAACATTATAAAGAAGGTCTAATAAAGCATCAAACAAGTGGAATAACTGTAGAACAAGAGGGAGATGTCCACAAGAGGTTAAACAGCAGATTCAATGATAAAATAGCTCATTTAGCAGGTGTTAAATAAGGCGTATAAAACAGCAAACAAGGAGGGGATTAACCAAAAATCAAGGGTTGGGGATGTAAACAAGGGTTAAACAGCAGATTACATATGTACTTCAACAATGGTTAAACAGGGGTCAATAAAGTATTAAACAAGGAGAATTAACCATTAACTGACGGCAGATTTAAACAAGGGGCTAAACAGCTGAGGAAATGCATGTTTAAACAAGGGTTAAGTCAGGCTTAGCAAGGGATTCGTTTTGTTAAT
This sequence comes from Ambystoma mexicanum, assembly GCF_040938575.1. Taxonomy (NCBI): domain Eukaryota; kingdom Metazoa; phylum Chordata; class Amphibia; order Caudata; family Ambystomatidae; genus Ambystoma; species Ambystoma mexicanum. The sequence goes on from NC_090935.1 coordinate 136,071,150, forward strand.
ACATTATTTATTCTTTTCATTGATTTATGTATTCCTTTGCAGATAACAATTGTGATGGTCCAATTGGCTGTGGCACCTCCCTGATTCCAAGGAAGCAGGGCGCACAAGGGGAAAAGGAGGCTGCTGCTAAGGTACAAAGGGTGGTGGTCTGTTAAGGGTGGTGGTCTTGTATCACCACCTTCAAACCACGAAACTGTGACCCAGCACCCAAGGATAGCAGCTGAACCTTTCTGTTTTAGATTGACTTGATTGGTTGACTGATTGATTTTTTAATATGTGGAGTGAACATAGCCCAAAGGTACCGGTCAAACATTGCTTGCATCTGGGCACTGATGGAAACGTTAAGTAATGAGAATCCAATGCAGCAAACCTCTAGCCATAGATATTCGGGAGAATAGCGTAATTTTCAATATGTTGCGGATGATGCAACAGGTATCCCAGTACTCCTTCATAAAGGACATTATCATAGTCAAGCTGCGAGAAAGCCCACTACTACTGGTATGACTCTGATCTCGTCACCCTTAAATGCAAGTGCAGGGTGGCAGAGAGGAAATGGCGTGCTTCATGTTCATCCTCTGACAAACTGGCCTGTCGCCTACTCCAAAGGTGCAATGGTAACACGAGTAGACTGAAACAAGCGGTCATTGAGCTTTCCGCAACTGCAAGGCATTTTGAGATCTGTATCTGGCATTGTCCTACTCTAAATGTGGAGTTCTTATTGCTGCAACCTAAGCCTCTGATGAAAAGCTGTACACAGCTTGAAACACGTGTCTGGCTTCTCTTCGCACAAACAATAAAGGCTTTTCTTTGCACAAACAACTAATTATAATTTCTTGGCGCAGTGAGACTGGGAACATCTTTGTTTTTCTTCAACTATTCCTGTGGATGTGTATTGGCAGTACACCCACACGGCCCAGATACCCGCAGCCTTGATGTTTATTTTCTTAATCACTGTATAAGCGCTGTGGACTCGTGACTTTTTCTGCCATAACTTTGTTCTACTCCAAAGGCAATACCGGCTCTCCGTTCTCACCAAGAAGAGAGCCCTTATCCAAGCCCGCATCACTGCGGCATCTAACAATTCGGCTGAACTCTTTAAAATCTGCAAGGAGCTGGCCAATCCTGCTGCAGTATCTACCTCTCCTGTCCCCTCCCAGGCCCTCTGTACGGCACTGGCCTCCCACTTCTTTTCAAAAACTCAGGACATCCTGACCTCACTCTCCTCCTATCACCTCCCCCACTCTATTCCCTGCCTGGCCTCTGGCCCCTCTGCAGCCTCCCCTCTCTCTCCTTCTCTGCCTTTCCCCTTTTTTCCGCTGACAAGGTTTCGAGACAAGTCCGATCTATGAAAGTCTTGTCAAAACAGGTCCACCCCTGTTCCTCCAAAAGTATCAAGGACCACATTGACTCCTTGGCTCCTGCCCTTGCTGACTTCTGCAATCACTCCTTCGCCTCTGGAGTCTTCCCATCCCCTCTCAAGCACTCCCTTGTGCACCCTCCTCTTAAGAAACCCTCTTCCGACCATTCCTGCCCAGCTAACTATCGCCCAATCTCTATCACTCCCTTCCTGGGCAAGCTCCTGGAGAAACTGGCCATCTCCCAGCTTAATCTCCATGCTGAATCTGTTGGTAGCCTTCATGACCATCAGTCTGGCTTCAGAGATGCCAGAAGCACAGAAACTGCTCTCCTGAACATCCGTGAGGATCTCCTCTAGAATCTTGACTCTAACATTCCATGTGTCCTCGTCTTGCTTGATCTCTCTTCTGCCTTTGATACTGTCAACCATACCATCCTGCTAAGCCGTCTCCGTGATAACCTGGGTATCACTGGTCAGGCTCTGGCCTGGCTGACCTCTTTCCTCTCAAATCTTCTGGCCCACCTCATCGCTGCTCTCTGCCCCAACTTTGAGTGCTATGCGGATGATACCCAGCTCATTTTCAGGCTACCCTCGGCCTCCTCTTCTCCTTCCCTCATCTCTGTCTTTCTGCTATCCAGGAATGGTGTGCCGCCAACGACCTCTGCCTTAATGCCAGTAAGACTGAGATTCTACTCATCAGCACACCCAGTCCCTCCTTCCCTGCAGCTCTCTGGCCGGCCTCTCTTGGCCCTCTTCCTGCTCCTACCTGCAAGGCAAAAAACCTCGGGGTCATCTTCGACTCCACACTCTCCTTCTCTCCTCACATTTCTGACATTTTGAAGAAGTCACACTACCAGCTGCACCTCCTCAGAGGCGTCCTTCCTTTCCTCTCCTTCCCCCAGAAGCTCACTGTCTCCAGAGCCCTGGTTCTCTCGAAGCTGGACTACTGTAACAGCCTCTATCTAAATCTGCCTGCCTCTACTCTCCGCCCGCTGCAACTCATCCAGAACAGCACTGCGAGACTTGTCCTTGGCCTCAAGCCCAGGGACCATATCTCTCCAGGACTGAAATCGCTACACTGGCTCCCTGTGGCTGCGAGGATTAAGTTCAAAACCCTCTGCATTGTCCACAAGGCCTTCTGGGGCCTTGGGCCAAAATACCTTCAACTCTCTCTTCCTAAATATCTTCCTTCTCGAGCTCTTCGCTCATCCGCCTCCAACTCCATCAGGGTCAGCCGCTTCTCCAAGCAATGAGTTGGGGGGAGATCTCTCTCTGCAGCAGGGGCCTCCCTCTGGAACAGCCGTCCTGCCTTTCTGAAACTTGAGGAGAACCATCTACGGTTCCGGAAGCACCTCAAAACCTTCCTCTTTGCTTCTGCTTTCTCTCCCCCTCTCCCCTGCTAAATCACTGAAACTGTACTGAATCAGCAACTGGGCCACTTGCCAAGCCACTCTCCCCTTGGCCCAGCCACTCTCCCCTGCACTGCCTCCCTGGCAACCCCCGCACTACGGGACTGTCTCTGTATCACTACAGCCCCCCTCCCAGCACTAGTCTGCACTTATCCTGCACTTGCCACCAGCTGGCCCTTATTATTTATCTTGTATTTTACTAATAACTTTGTACTGCTCTTTCCCCTCTCCCTTTCCCCCTTGCACTTTTCCCGCCCCCCCTACCCATGCACTTGCGCGATCTGAATGACACCTGGCCTAGTAGGATCGTTTGTCTCCCCTTGTTCCCCCCTCCCTGCCTCGTCGCGCCTTGAAACACTTGTGTATAGGCGCGTTACAAATGCTATATCATATCATATCATATCATACTGTGTGAATTGCTGGTGGCAGAAAGGGCAGGATCCACTTTAGAAGACATAGACAGTAAAAGATGATCCATTAATGTCATTGTGTGAAGAGTGACATTCATTTCCGGATCCCAGGATGAGATTGGTGGGGCGGTCAAAAATGTTAGGTGATCCACGGCATGTAGGAGGGTCCTTTAAAAGATGAGAGAAGTCAAGGAGAATAGTCTCTCTTAGATGGTTTGAGTGAAGTTTTTAGTTTCTCAACCATAAGGACTGGCGAGCTTGAAGAAGGATAAAGTTATCCTGCGGGCAGAACTTTAACAAGCAGTTGAAGATTATCAGCATAAGAATGGAAAATAATGTCTAATTTCGGATATAATAACCAACAAGTGAGAAGCATAATTATCAGATAATGGGGGTTGGGGGCAATAGATGAGCCGTTAGGAACTCCACAAGCAACTGGAGCAAAGACTAAGGTAAAAGGTCCCAACTTTACAGCCTGAGGCTTATTAGAAAGAAAGCTGCAACATCAGTTAAGAGTGGAACCTGACATTCCCAGCAAGGTTGAAAATCTGGAGAGTAAAATGAGGTGCTCCACTGTATCAAAGCTGGTCGATACACCCAACATCACCAGGAAGGACAAATGACCCTGTTCCTGGTAAGAAAGTAAATCATCCGAGACCAGGACGAATGTGCTCTCGGTACCGTTCCTGGTTGGAATACTAATTGCAATGGATCATGTGATTCTCTTCAATAAAAAACACTTAATGGTTGGGTCACTACCTTTTCAAGGGTCTTAGAGATCCATGGGAGCACACAATTGGACGGTAGCTCCCGAGTTCCTCAGGAATCAAAGAGTTTTTTTGAGAAGTCATATAATAAGAGCTTTGCATCCAGCGGGGACCACTTCCTGTTGAAGGGAGAGGTTAAGCAGATGAGCGATGCATTTGGTTCGATTTAGGGAATTAGCTTGTTCCACTAAGGCTAGAGGTATGTTGGAGCTGGTTCAGGTAGCATTTTGGCTTCTTTATGTCAAGGGACCAATGTTGGTACTGGGCATGCCACCAGGAATGTAGGTGTACTATCTGTACCTGCTTTAAAGCTCTTACTACCAAAATTCAGGACATGTCAAAAACCTTAGGACAAAGGCTCTGTCACCTAGGCTCCATGATTCTAGGGAGAGGGAACATTTGCCTTCTGGAAGGATTCTATTGTTCTAGGGCTGATAGGAAACACAGAAACTGCTCCATTTTGTAATTAGTTAATTTCTCTTTAGAGTGAGGTAGGGATTCTGGGCCATAATCTTTGTTATATGTTTTGTTTAGGTACTTTGGATGTTTTTAAAGATCATTTATGTTCTTCGCAGTGACACAGATGCATCGTTTATTTGTAATGTATTAAGCAGTTCTGTGTTTAATACATAAAGTGTGCTATCTTTGTTACGTGTATTCTTCCATAGCATCTGTGTCAAGATTATGTGCCTGAAAAATGAATTTTATTTTACATTGACATGATCAGGTATTCATGGTGAATGATAAGGGCCCAATTGCAGGGCTTTACAACTGATCAGTACTACTACTAGTGTAAGGGCTTTAAATGCATAAACCAAACATGTTTTGTTTTGTTTGAAAGAGAGTGAGAGTGAGATAGAGAGCACATCCTTTTTAGTATCGACCACTGGGCGGGGACAAGACTTCAGTTGATGACTATACTGACTAGTTTCACGAACAGTCAAATTACTATACATTTTGATTTCTTTTAAACCATCACCATCACCAACCAGATTGCTGAAAAATCGCAACCTATTGGACCACACAAGAAAATGTAAGGACGATTGCATGCTTCCTCCATGTCTCTCTGAATTTGGATATTTTTGAACTTCATCAATCTGGAACTCATAATCCACTATGATGTAGCACAAAGGTGTTCAAAATAGAACAAGAGAAATAACCTTTGGTGCAGTACTTGTGTGCTTGAAGTGTGCCCCCAAACCTGACACAAAGTATTTGATAAGGTTAATGTACACGTCTCATTCCTTATTGTCTGCATTTGAGAGATGTGCCTGGCTCATTGCAACAACTGGGAGCTCATCCAAGTCTTGGTTCTGGCTTTATGAATCTAGAGCTGTATAATTTTTAAGTTAGTATATACTTGCAAAACCTCGTCTGCATTTAAGCATTATCAGTGGATAAATAGATCCATCTAATGTTTACAATTACACCAGCTGCAGTGAAATCACATTCTGAAGATACATTAGATGCAGGAAAGGTCGAATACTTTGTAGCTAGTTTGTTCAACTGTGGCCACTGATCTATCTTCTCATCCCAGTAGGTAATTGGCTCTTCTGGATCATTTTATCCGTAAGCCTACTTGCATTTACTGTTTTTCTCGTTGTGCTTACAGTGGCTGTCTATATACATAAAACGTTTAGGTATGTTTCCGTACTCCCCTGATGCAATTCATCAGTGTTAGGTTGCCCTCTGCTGTCCAAATAGTAAAGTGCAGCTCTGTGTGTCCATCCACTTCAACAACAGCTATAATTTTAACAAATAGAATCTGCACGGTTCCACATGGTCACCTTCATCTTCCACTATTGCAAACATTCAGAGTAATTTCAACTTACTTTTTTACACTCCCACTTCTCTTCACACAGGGCACGGCAGTTCCAGTGTCAATGAACAGTTAATTACTGGCTCAATGTTGTAGTCTCTAAAGAGTGAAATTCTGTAGGACTAATACCTCCTCACGAGCTAAAACTGAAAGTAGGTGCTGTAATTGTGATAGAATGCAATCTTTATGCCATCACAGGGAATCTGCAATATAATAAGGTTAACAATTATGCATCTACAAAGACACATCATAGAGGCATGTGTAATCGGTGGAACTTAGATACTTTTCTTATACCGCACATACCTTTCATTCCATCTGATACAAAAATGCTTTTTACAGTTACTATACGTTTAGCCTTTTCATTGACCATTAATAAGTCACTGGGACCTACGCCCCCTTCCTGGAAGCGATTTGTGGTAATTTTGATATTTAAGAAGGGTGACAAATATTTACCTTTAATATCTGCTAGAATGACATATGTTACCCCAGGAAGGTCTAGTGACTCCAAATTTGCTAAAGTACTACCAGACTGGATTTGAATGTTTTGTTGCAGATGATGTTGATGGTATTTTCACTTGCAGGAGTACAGGTCTAACTAGGAACAGGCAAGCTCACTACTTTTTCCGCTGGTGCTTGGTAAACTGGCACGGCTCTAGGAAGATATCGTGAAGAGGTACATGCTCCAATTTCATGGTCTGTTTCAATCTGAAGCTTCACAAGTTCAAGTTTGGCTAACATTACCAGTATTTTTCCATGTCTGCCTCTGAATGTGGCACACACGAATATAGTAGACTTTTGCATCCTGGCTCCAGAGCAGGGGCACCGATATTTTACACGGGGGGGGGACAAAATATAATTCTGGATCCAAAGTTCTGAATCCTTGGATGCAAGAAACTATGGCAGCATTATACAACCGATCACTTCTTTGTGCCATTGACAAAGTGACACCCATGAGCAAACCCAAGCCACTAGCACACTTAAATACGAGATCTACCCCTAACCTTAAAGCTCCCTGTTCTGCCAAAAGAACGTCCAAGACCACCTGGAAATAAAAACATCTACCTCCAGTAAAGACCAATTGACATTTACGTCTAAAAGATACAAACACCCAATTCTCCTAGCTAAAAGCTCAGTCTCAAATGATCGAATAGAAAAAGCAAACTCAGGCACCCGAGAACTCTTTGTCATACATACTGCGAGAACCCGAATCACCAGTTCCTCCTTTAGCACCTGCAACATAGACCTTACCTGGTGCTCGAACATACAAAAAGCCCTAACGGACAAAATGGCTACACTCCATACAAAAATCCCTGAGAAGAAAAACAAACTGACACCCATTGAGTCTACAACAGAACCTATATCCACACCATCGCCAGGCTCCATCCATCTGTTCGAGTTCACCCCAGTATCCATTCAATAAGTAACCAAAATGATCGAAGGCATGAAAACATTCAAATGCCAAGGTGACATCTGCCCAGCCCCAGTCATCAAAGTCTGCGCCTCAGAGCTCGCCCTTTTCATCAGTGCACTCATTAACACCCCTTCTCAACTGCCAGCATACCGGCCAACATAAAAGATGCCTGGGTACTTCCTCTCCTCAAAGAACCCACCCTAGACCACACCAATCCAATTAACTACTGTCTCATCATGACACTCCTTTACCTTCTTAAAATACTGGACAGAGCTACATACCTGCAGATCCAAAAGTATCTTGAAGTGGACAATCTCCTTGGACTACGCCAGTCCGGATTCCGTCCAGGTTATGTAATGGAATCAGCACTCTTAGATCTAAAAATCCAAATGGACGAGTTCAATGACAACAACAGACTCAGCCTTCTCATCCTGCTCGATCTCTCAGTTGCATTTGATTTGGTGGACCACAAAATTATATGCCAGCACCTCTCCTCGGCAGCCCTTTTCTCCACCAAAGCAACAGCATTGATCACGTCATTCTTAGCTAACCGAACCATGAGAGTCTTCGCACCCTCTGCCTCAGCCCCCAAGCCTCAGTCACCTGCGGAGTCCCCCAATGCGCCTGTGTCTCCCCGATGCTCTACAATGTCTTTATGAAGGCTCTCTTTGCCCTAGTTGAAACCCAGGGCATCTCTTACTCTAACTACATGGATGATACCCAAATCCTCCTAGCCTACAGGCTTCTACGACATGGACTCCAACTCACTGGGGAAAGTCTATCACACCATTAAGGTATGGATGGCCCTTCACTCTATGCCTAAATGTAGAGAAGACCAAGATGCTCCTCATTGGTTCACAAACAATCCTAAATAAACTTGATGAAAACTACACATCCTTCACTACAAACGTTATACCCATACCTGTCTAAGAGCATTTATAATCTCTAGACTAGACTACTGCAATGCCCTTTTCACTGGATCCACGACCAGTAACATCAAAAAGCTACAGGTCATACAAAACAATGTACTAAGAGCAGCCCCAAATATCCCCAAAAAAGACCACATATCAGTGGCAAGAGGAAATGTCCGTTGGCTGCCCATCTGCAAAAAACCCTCCTAATAACGCACAAATGCCTATCATACACTGCACCTAGATATCTGACAAGCAAATTCTCTAGAATGCAATAAAACAGACCCATCAGGGGCACCCACCAACACCTGCTCACCATCCCTAGATCCAAATGGGAAAGAGCAGGGGTTGCAGCTTTCTGGCAGTGGCCGCCAAACAATGGAATGCCCCCTCACCTTTTCTTAGAGCTGAAGCCTCTTCTGGACATTCTGCAAATGCCTCAAAACATGACTCTTGTCACAAGACCTGTAACCACAGTTCTACCTAATCATGTGTCAATGATCTATCGTGTGTCTCAAAGTTCCCCAATGTCTCTCGCCTGTATTGTATGCATGCACCTTGTCTTTCTTATCTCCTTAAGCTGTTCTTTCTGTAACCAGCGCCTTGATGCCTTTGGATTTGGTGTGCTCTACAAATGACAAATGATAAATAAAAATTGTCTCTGCTAGTGCTGCAGCTTCTTTATTTTTAGTGCCTGTGAAAAGTGTCATCGTCTGCGGCAGTAATCATGTACGACACAAGTGGGAGGGATTACTGGGCTGAGAGTTGCTGCCTCATATCTGGCAGCTTTTTTGGCCTATTCAGATGGCAAAAGAATGTGGATGAGTAACTAAATGAATCCCTATGGCCAAGGAGACAGACACAAGTGCTGTTGTTGATCACTGTTGTCCAGAATCAAAATGAACAATGATGACTTTGTGCTGTTTGAAGAGACATTGCAGCATATACAAACTTGAGTTCCATCTTGGCATAGCTTACTGTATGATTCCATGCTAAATCAGTCCATTCTCTTTCTGCAATTTGTGCAAGACCATCCGTGCTTTAAATGAATCACTGGACTGCTTACACATCTTTGGACCTATAGTCATCAACTTCACAACTTCTGACCACGTTTTAAGAAAGTCCTGCATGATACCGGCAATGTGTACAACAGGACACAGAGATATCTGCCATCAGGCAATACCCACACAATGTTTACAGAATTATCGGAAGCAACACAGCCAAAACTCAAAGGCCTTGGTCGAAGCAATTCCATCACCATGCCATCCATGTGTTGGCAACGGTTTCAGACTTTTTGATGCTGAACTTACCAATAGTTGTATGTTGGTGATTTACTGTGCACTGCTGGTGATGCTTTCCATGGTACTTGTTGTTTTGAAGTTGGTCCAATGTGTGGAGGTACACATGTGGTCAGTAGCTTTGTCACTGTTCACGCCTTGAAACACTTGTGCATAGGCGCGTTACAAATGCCATATCATATCATATCACAGGTCTGTTGTAAACTGGTTGCTGTGCTGACTGCCTAATTGCATTTGCCACACTTTCACAAATATCCATGTGAAGCTCATGCACAGCACCTGCAGAGACATATGCCCTGCTAGCTGTCTGGTATTTTAGACAAGCAACCTGGACAAAGTATCTAAGCACATCTCCTTCTAAAAAAGAATATGGAAACATGTCAAGTGTCAACAAATGGACTAGTGTTCCACTGAACAATTGTTGCGTAGAGGGGTTGTGGCTGTAGTTGGTGTCCTTTGTGAACAGATCTTGATTATTGGCTTGTTTCAATTGTGTTTCCTGTGCCGCCACCACTGCAGGTGAAGGTGTACTGCTTAGAGGAGGAGACGTGAAGGGCAACTCCCTTGGTGATTGTGAAGAGTAGGGTCTTATCTCTATGGCAACTCGAGGTAACAGATGGGGTTTGAGCTGGTGTGACAACAAGCAGCAAAATACTTAGACTGATAGATTCATCATAATCATCATCATAATCATCATCAACGTCATCCACATCGTCATCATCATCATCATCATCATCATCATCCTCCCCTACCAGAAAACTTGTGTTTACACAAAAACTAGCAGCCTACATGATTTTTTGTTCAGTCTCATGCACGTGCCATTTACTCTCTACTGTCATTTAGAATGTGACTACTTTGGCCCCCGCTTCACAGTTGGATTTTGGGCTTTTCATGCTTCGCGCATACATGCCATTTTTGTAGAGATTGCAATGCATGGCTTGCTTTTGTCATTGGTTAAATAGCTCTAAACCAGGGATGAAGTCTTCCAAACATCTGGAATCTGAGTGCCGGTATGAGTGCAGCCCTCGTGTCTGCTGCTGCAGTTGGCGTAGGGATTTAACTGTAGCTGATTTCTTGCACCTACTTTGATTACCCTGTTCCTCTTGGCCATTAGAGAACCAGTCAACATGTGTTACCTGCAGTCGAATAAGCAGATGGAGAGAAAGAGCAGCTGCTGATTTCCTCTACCACTTCTTTATTTATATTTTTATTGGACCTGTCTATATACACTACCCCACTTCTGGAAAGTTTGTGACAACAACACCAAAAGCAGAAAAAACTATGGCTGATTCTCAATCTTAGCACTCTGCTGATTTGCTGGGAAAATGGTCTTGTTGCTCAGAGGTTCCTGCTGCTTCACCATTTCTGCAAGTCTTCCTTGGCCTGCTGCTGGTGCTTTCTTGAGCAGCTCCAGGTAGGACCCATGTTTCTGCTATACAAATCAATCATTTTCTTCCACGCAAGATTTTGAACACCAAAGGACACAACTCTGATGATGCAATAACTATTGCCTACTGTATAACTATAATCATGTAATACTGTGTTGAATGCCTGGAAGAAATAAAACACGGGTGCCATGATTAGTATACATTTACTACACAAGTGCTGTGAACAACACATCATGTAGGCTGCATGCTGCAAGTGACAGTGTCCTACAGTCACATACTGTTGGATAAGATTCCTGTCACTTCTCTAACCACCTTGCACTCCCATTTAGGGGTGTAAAAAATGTAACTTTGCATAGTAAATTGCACCAAGGGATTGGTACTTAGTGTGTGTATTAATGTGGTACCTCATTTCACTATCAATAAACACCACAACACGTCTGCATTCTTAAGGAACAAACAAAACCCCTCTCCCACCATCTACTTTCTAGGCGCGGGAGAGAATCAGGGATAGGTCAGGACTCAAGAGGAGCTGGCTGGCTTTTTAATGCAGGCATTATCTTTGATATGTATTCAAAGACAAATGTACAGCATTCTTGATATCAAACTATGAAACACGGCCATCATCAGTCACGTGTTTTTTGCACTACAATACTGAAAAAGAACCTGTGCCCCTACCAGTGGCGTGCCCAGACTTGTTTGACTGGAGTGGCCCAAGTGGGGCACTGACTTATGTAGGGGTGAAATGAAGTACGAGCGCAAACACACAGATTGATCATAGTGTAGGATAATGAGGGAGGCACCAGGGTGGCCAATCAGATTCCAGGGGTAGCACGTGCCACCCCTGGCAACTCTCTGGACATGCCACTGGCCGCTGCCCCCTAGTGCCTATGCACGTGTCCCTCACTATGGCCAGCCTAGCACCCTTCCCTCCAAATGTCTAATTCTCTCCGGTCTAGATCCGTGTGCTTCCACACCTTTGCCTAGAGTGTGTGTTGGTACGTTGCCTACATGCACTACAAATAAACAAACAACACAATGCATGGCCACCTTAATAGACAACCTCTCCTCTGCCACCGACACCCTCTCAGTAGAGGAAGTGAATCAAAGGAGGCGCCAGGACACAGACTCAGGATGAATGCAACTTACAACACAGACAAATAGACAGTCTTAGCTGACAAAAAAACATGAACAACAATAGCAATTTTAACCACAGTAAAAATGAAAAAGAAAACAAGCTATCGCGAGAGTGAATGGCCTTTCTGAGGTACTAGAAAATTCCACAGCTATTATAATGAAAACCTTTGGCAATACCATGTCTGCATATAATATGTTATGCAAACGTATTTTGCAGGCTCATATTTATGCATAATGGTTTTTGTGAAGTCGTTTTTCTGCGAAATGCAAATGCATTAAAGACGGAATCACGGAAACCACAATAAAGTATTTTCCATAATTACGATGAATTAGCAGACTATATTTTCAGGTCTGAGGTGCACCACAAAAACAAAAAAAATACACTAAAACAATTAGAACTGTGCCTGCTCAGTGACCTCCAAAAACCTCACGCGTTCTCCAAAATTAACAAAAGTAGTAACAGCTATGAGTAGTAATGAGTACAAAACAAAGGTTTTAATTGGTTGATTGATTCACCTGGTTTTGTTGATGGGGCTACATCAGGCAGCCTTGCTTGCACAAAGAGAGGAGGAGGAAGGAAAGAAATAGAACACATACAACAAGGAAATGGCTGCTTCTGTCCTCACAGCAGACTCCGGAACAATGTCCACGGGAGGCCAGTAAACAGGAAACGACCAATCTCACGCTGTGCTCAATGCCTGCTCTCTATGATACTCTGCCATTCACTTTGACCTGCTGGAACCTCTTCACAAATACAAAAGCTGCATAGAAAATATGGCACAAACCCATTTCACAGGAGCAATTCTGTGACTAATGGTTTATCGACAGTAGTTTGCCTGCAAAACTGAAATGCCTCCTCGAAGATGGAAACTGCGTAAACAACGGGTTTCTATTCCCTTCAAAAGTGTTATTGTGGATTATTTTTACAGCAAAAAATACCACTGCTTTTACTGTTTTAGTCTGTGGGGGCCCGATTCATGGAATTTCTTGCACCGTTGAAAGTGACTTTGCACTGCTGAAAAGTGACTTTGCTCTGCCGACACAAACCCTGATTTATGGAACCGAGCAAAGTATATTTGTGCAGTGTAACGTCTGTGCACAGTAAGTGCATCGTCACTTTGGCAGTACAACATGACTTTGCACGGACTTTGAACTGCAAAAATGCACTTTGCACGGCTCCAGCAATCAGGGTTTGTTTCGCCACTGCAAAGTCCCTTTTCAGCAGTGCAAAGCCACTTTCAACCATGCACAACATTCCATGAATGGGCCCTGTTTGTATAGGTGGGCTTGGCTGTTTTTTAGTCAAGGCACATGGCTGTCTGCTGATTTGTTTTACTAAAAATGGGGAGAGAGGGATAATCCGGGGACAAAATAAAGAACACGAAGATGGCTCATCTAGCAGCATACTGTTCGGCCTGGGGGTAAGGCACTGCAAAAGTGCACCAAAATGTGAGCAAAACAAGCTCAGGTTTAGGATTGTAACTAGGGGTGTAGCAAATTGTTTGACATAGGAGAGCTTTACTTCTCTTTGTTTGCCAAACATTTGTTAAAGAAAATGTTAGTTTGCTTTTGTGGACTCAAAATGTGGAACTTGACGGTTTTTTTTCTCCACTTATTTGTTAAATCATTCCGTAAACATGAATTCGCTGGACTGAATTTCCGGAAAAAAAATTGTTTCAGATTTTATTTCTGCAAAATTGTATTTGCTACATTTTTTTTGGCAAAGGTTGCATTGCAACCTTGTTATCCAACAAATATGACATTGCTGGTTTATTGTCCAGCAAAAGATCATTTTGCTAGGTCTTTTATTGTGCTCATTTTGAAACATGCAAAACTGATGTCCTGGATTTAATTTAAAGCATATGACCTGATCACATTGTTTAATTCTTTTCACCCAGTTCCGCAATTATCATAGATATGTAAAGTTTTGGGAACAAATCCGTCAAATTGGTGAAAGTGACATTTCCCAATTTTTACAGTGCTGTTCTATACTGTTTGTACTTGTTAGTATTATCTTTAGTTTATATATCAATGACTAATGGCTGGTCTTCCGCAGGTTCAAACTGTCTGACTGGCACTTGGCTGACTTGTTTGGATGTCCATGATTTTACTGAATGTACTTCACCTAAAGGTACAATCTTTGATTTTCTTTCTCTTCAAATGTTTCTTTATTATGCAAGCAGAGACCCCTTTTCCCTACTAATTCACCCTAGCATATCCTCTCCCCTACCCCACCCCATCTATGTTTTAAAATGTTCCCACTTACCCAACTAAATTCCAAGATTAAGAAATTCGAAGATTTCTCATTAGGTAAAATTGGATTCCGTGAAATGCAGGTATCCCGGCTTGTATTAACTTCTCCTAACCTAAAAATGAGCTGATATGTAGTGCACTTATCTGAAGGCCCATAATATATCAGCTTGCTTTTTTTTAATAGTAATTTAGTTTCACAACTACAAAGAACATTACTGGAAACCTTTCACATCAAATACAAAAGAATAAAATCCAGTTTCAGAAGTTAATAATCATTCATTCATTTTGTCATTTATATAACACCTACATAACATAATTATGGCCCCAAAACGCAGAACTATACAAGCGTGGATTGTGTTTAAGGAGATAGAAGATTATATAGGAAGCTACAATTCGAATGTTTGTCATTAAAGGTAGTTTCATTCTTATGGCAGAGGTGTGGTGGAATAGTGTTAGTGTTATATGTGAGTGCAGAGTCTGTGAAATGAGCCTGTGCCGTCCGCTAAGCTACGAAGAAAATGCGAGTGCAAAGGGAGAAAGTAAGTTAGCTGTACAAACAACAATGTTTACATCCTGGGTTCCGCTATGTATAATGAGCAGTGCTACTTATCACAGACGAAATAACTGCTAAATGAATACATAATACTCACCCTCAGAGTATCCTAAGAGTGAAAAATGGCCACCCCTAGTTCCTTCTAGAACGTACAATACCCCCATTTCATGGGGCCCACCCTCATGTGATTTAAAGTAACATGCAGTGACTACTATGAAAGAGGGATCCAATGTGCCAGAATGTCCTCTCTTGGAAGATCCAAGTGTTTCCCTCAGGTGCAATCTTAAGTGTGATGCAACCTCCAAGACCATATAAGTGCAATACACAGCCGACTATCAGGATTCTTATCATGTGCAGGTTGCTGGAATACCTTATTGAGTCCTCTGTATGGGGATGGTAGCACCCAAAGCGGAGATTTGAGGTGTCAGAGCACTGAAGAAGGATAGGTGAGGCAGGTAGCTGAGAGAGGGACATGTGGTAGGGAGTGTGCGGACGAGACGGGGGAGAGACTGCTGGAAGAAGTTAGTGTGCGAGTGGGGGGTCAGATGCGGGGAAGGCAGAGGGAGATCATGATGTGGGAGGGAACAGCCAGGTTTTTAGGGTTTACCTAAAGGCCAGGTGATATTCTATGAGACCGAGTGAGAGGGGGTTGGGGTTTCAGAAGGTGGGTGCAAGGGTGGAGAAACAAGGACCACCTATCGTAATTGTAATAAGCCAGTGTTGCTCCATGTCATCTTCCTTCTACGGCGAGCACATTGCCCTTTGCCTATCCTCCTGGACCTCCTACTCTCAAGAACCTGGAAGGCAGAACACCCAGGAGGTGTGCTGAGCCTCATCTGAGTTTTTTGGTTTGGCAGTAGCATGTGAGCTTGTTTTGGAGGAATTCTGGGCCTTTCGTGTGGATGGCATGTTGGGTAATGCACATGGATTTGAAAGAGGCACGATAGCTGATGGGTTGCCAGTGTAGTATCCTCTGTGCAGGGGGGATGTGGTCTCTGGTGGAGAGTGCACGGAGGATCCTTGCTGCATAGGGTTTGATCTATTGGAGCTTTCTAAGTTTATATGCAGGCATGCTTAGGTAGAGGGAGTAAGAGTAGTCTAGGTGAAACAGGATGATGGCCATGATTGTGGAGACTCTGTGGAGGTAGGAGAGATATGGAAAAATCTACTTGAGGATGTGGCGGTGGAAGGTGCATGTTCTGGAGACTGCATTGATGTGACACGAGTGGGTCAGGTCTGAGCTAAAAGTTAATCCTACGTTTTTGACTGCGGAGAAAGTAGTGGAATTGGGTCTTAATGAAGAAAGCCAAGAGATAGGTTGGGAAAGTAAAGCAGTTTTGCTGCAGATTAAGATTTTGTTTTTTTCTGGGATTGAGGAGCAGGTGATTGTTCGTCATACAGAGGTCAAAGTCTGAGACGCAACATGCCAGGTCTGGGTGCGGTGAGGAGAGGGAGTTCGGAATCTTGATGGTGATCTGAGTGGCATCCGATAGTTGTAACAGGTGAGATTGTGGGAGTGGATGAGCATGAGGAGGGGTGTAAGGTAGAGGTTGAAAAGGAGAGGCGACTTATCCAGACTCATCTAAAAGCAATAATTCTAACCTTAAAAGTAACACTCCCGAAAATACGTTCCTCAAAAATTAGCAAAAAAAAGAAGAAACAATAAATAGGCAACAGTTATTTTTGTTGCAGTATTTTGTTCTTTACTGATTGGTGTGTTTCAAAATCTGGACATGGACTGATGGGCGGCTTCATGAAATCCCTTCCATTGGTGCATTTTTCTATTGTTTTTCACCTTTGAAATCCCCCTAAATTAAGTTCCTGCTTTGTGGGCTGTTTTGCAATCTTTTTGTGGTAAGCTGTACATTGTGTTTATTTGTTGTACAGTGGAGAGCCCTATTTAAAGTTTCATTTTAGTATTTTTGTTTTACAGAATCCTTGTTCTCTTAGGGCAGCATTTCCAGCATGCTTCTTTCGCTGGGTCAGGCTCTCCATCTGAGGGTGCTCTGTAGGTTGGTTGGTCCTGATGTTAGTCCTATCACCTCCCCTTTTTAGAGAGGCAGTGTATTTTCTGCTCTTATATCCATTCAAACTCCAGCAAAGCTGCAGGTGGGAGCAACATCTTTGTATTGTGTAATGGTGTCAGGTTTCAGGGAACCTTGTGGGGACCTGCAGGACAATGGTGGGCAGGGAAGCTATCAGTTCCATGCTGCATTGGCATAAGGAGAAACCTCCAAACTCCATCCATCCCCCCTTACTCACCTATTCCCGACCTTTGCAAGGACCACAGCAGAAGGACCCTTCCCTATTTAAGACTGGCATGTACTCAATAGAAAGCCAGTAAGCTCCTGTTTTTCCATCCCAAAGGTGTGGCGATATTAGTTGTTCCCAAGCCATGCCCTTACAGAGGTGGATGGATTTTTGACCATTTCTAGGCAGACGACAATCATGCCACTTATTTTGAAGCATCTGAACAAGGTTACCATCAGGGACCACAGCTTAGCAAAAAACATAGTCTCATAAAGAACTGTGAGCAAGCTGACCACATGTGCACAATCCACTGGAGGAAAGAGAAAGAAAAGACACACCGGTTGTCAGGAACACTAGATAGTGGGATCGTCCAAGCACAGCCCTCAGAAAGAAAGACAATCCAACTAATTCAAATGATAAACATCGGGAACACTCACTTCAAGAACATAATGATTGCAAGAGGGTCATCACATGAAGGGGAGTGGGCGTATAGACACCAGACAATACCCCGACCCTGGATAAATGAAAGTAGGGGGAGCAATTTACTGCCATCATTAAAGCACTAGAGATGTGGACTTCAGCATAAATAGAGGCAGAAGTAGGCCAGTAGTGTGACAACTAGGATAGTGTTCCACAGGTTTGGTGTGTGAGATAACAGGAGGAGGCAGCAGCAGAGGCTGGGTCAAACAGCAGGTTGCTTGAGAGGAGTTAGACGGAGTGCCACAGAAACCTACTGGCAGCTATAACACAGGAGATGACAGAAGCCATGGACTGTTAGTCAAGGTACAACTTGACTAATCTTGAGGTGCCAAAGCAAACCAGAGTAAGAGAACTGGAGAAAGTAGTAGAGCCCTATTTTGTCTGGGCTGCAACCTGGCAGATATTGAAGAATTTAAGAAAGGTCAGTATCAGGCCTACGTGACCACATGTGTTCTGTTCTTCATGTGAGAAAGAGTCAGGAAGCTGCACCAGAAGCTCTGGAGGCAACTGAGGGTTAAGTGCAGTGAAAATAAACACACAGAGCCGGAGAAGGTTTCAACCTTCCTTTCTTCTTTGTACCAGCAACTGCCTAGCGCAGGATTTCTTTATCAGGCATGCAGGATTCCATGCATTCCCATTGTTGGACACCTCTTATGATGGAGCTCAGACGCTCCGTTGACTGTGTCCTCTCCAGGACACGACAACGTGCTTGTGGAAAAAAGATCCAGTGGGCTGACAAACAGCAATACTTTGGGAATCCTTCATAATTAGAGTAGAGCAAGGGGATAAAGTAAATTGTTCATGCCCTGATAGGAGAATGTTTTCAGCACCCAGGGAGGGGTGAAAGAATCCTGTCCACTTTTTGAAAGCCCCAGGCAAGGCAATACAAGTAAAAGGCCTTTACTTCCCATAAGATACTGAGGTCAGCACCAAGGTGGGATTGCTGGTAAATTCTGCCCACATTTCTGAAAACCCATGACCAAAGGCAAGATCTTTCCGAGTAGGGGAATACAGGTTGCTCACCAAAGACTGCAAAGTGGTACACCTAAGCTGCAACAAAGCACCGATGCCACACAATGAGTATGCTACTAAGCGCTTAGCTCCCTTTGACTGACTTAAGGGAAGGACATTCCCAGGTAGTGAATACTTGTGGATTTTCTTTTTCTTTTTTATTGTACTTAGCAGCCATGTGCGCATTGCCTTTAATACACACAATACATTAAACTTTAGATATTATGACAATACCCATTAACAGTACATCTCATTAAGTGATGCGTTTTAAAACATGTCTGCAAATGGTTACATTTATGTATAATTGATCATACAATTCAACAGCTACAATCATGTCTCGTAGCACTCAACAAAAGGTGGAGTTAAAAGGAATCAAGCAATTAGTAGTGCACAGATTAATATGTGAAATGTGTGTAGCCTTTCTATCTCATACCACAATTTGAGAATGATATAGATCAGTTGTACATCTTTACCCATAATTACCTTGTGCTAAATGTTCTTTTTCTCTGTCATTTAGATAACGTTTGCAGAGCCTACTGTAATGATTTCTGCGTAAGTCGGAAGACCTGCATGCTTAATACTTTCAATATTGCCTGCTGTGCATAGTCGACTCTTTCCCATAGGAGGTATGCAAGGCAGTAGGGGGGCACCTAGGTTGCCTGAGCACACTACCCACAGAGTGTAATCGCTGGGTTTGAAAACCAAAGAATATTCCAACACATTACATTAATTCAACTTCATTTTGTATGTATAATCAAGAAATAAGTCAATTCAATATTTGACAAATTCGAGCCAACAAGTGTTTCGAGCCACGGGGCTCTTCCTCAGGGCTCTTCACACTCTAAATTCCAAATTCGATTACAATTAAACCCCAAATTTGTGTTTATAGTGTGACTCAAAATTTTAAAAAAAATTAAATTCAGATAATCACTGGTGATGAATTGTACACCTATGATTAGTCAAATAAGCCAGTATGCATAACCTTAATACATCTCCAGTGATTGCTTGTCAAAATAATGATGTCACTGGGTATTTAAGGTACCTGTTTAGAGTGCCGGCAATAGATGTACAATTCATCACAAGGCATTATGTGCTTCAAATTGCCTAATTTCTGGTGAGTATCCTGTGGCTTTATCCAATGCTATGGGTATATATGTTAGGTATAAATTAAAAAGAGTCAGCACAAAAAAGGCATTCTTGTTTTAGCCAGTGTGCATTTTTACATATAACGGAGCTGTTGTATCTGATTCGTTCATGTCCCATTGTGGTCACTAGAGACAAGGGCCCTCATTACGACCCTGGCGGAATTCGGAAAACGATGGCGGAAATGCAATACCGCCATCGAATAGCGCTCGGTGCGACTATGACCCGTCACCGCAAAGTACGAAGCCATTAGCGACACCGTAGTGAACGCCAACGCTAACTGCATCAAGCACGCGCGCGCGCGCCATGCCAAACCGTAAACACCACCATGGCGCAAGGGTACGCTAATTCCGACCCTAGCGGACATGTACCTAACGCCATCAAGCATGGCGGAATGTACCATTCCGCCAAGGTGAGAAGTACGGCATCGCGAATCAACCGTAAACGGCCCCACTGAGTGCCTGTACACCGCTCCCTGCCCACAAAGTACAACTCCCCGTAGGTGCAATTAAGTCACAATGCAACCAGTGAAATGTACAAGTCACCCATGCATGCCAACGAACAAAAGAAACACAAGAGGGACCAATGGGAGCTGCAGGGCACAGATGGCACGAATACAGAAGCCAATCCAATGGACATGACCACAGTCCCACCCCCCCCGAAACGCACGCAAACACAGGCACCTGTGACCAGCAATATTCCGAAAATCACATCATTCCACCAGTCCACCTGGCTGACCGGCATCTGTTACACAAAACCCAATCCCCCGCCCCTGAGCATGACAACATCCAAACAGTCATATTGGCAGCCCCCATCCCTGACCTCACTGGGCTTCGTAGGCAAATGCGCCCAGTACAGTACCACGCAACTAAACTCCGAAGCTGGAACCCAATGCAGATCTCCTCACAATACATCGCTCCCCAAATAGGAATATGCCACATCACTTGCAAAGAAGAACGCTACACGGGCCAAATCAGAATAGAAATTTAATGCACAACAAAATCACCAAGCCCATACAGCCATTAGGCCATGAACTCCAAAACACATTTCACCATTGTGGGCTGCATCCGCAAGAAATGACCAGCCACTACTTGTGTGACGCCCTGTTCCATCATGGTACACAGAGCCACATTCACGTACGAAAAGGCAACATGGAAGCGCACAGAACCGCAGGGCAGTCCCAATGGGGAGGCACTAGTCCAGCTGAAAGGCCGAAATGTTGTTCCGAGCCACCAGTACTGCGTAAGGGCATGTGGCCCATTGGCGATCGTCCCATAAGATCGTAATGCTGCTCCACTGATTAACACGAAGCAGCAGGTGTCGGGAGTAAAAGCCATCTGCAGGAGTGGCATACAGATGGCAGTGGCAAAAGGGGAGGAGATACCTGTCAACCAAAAGAAAAGAAAAAGAATAGAATGGCCATCAGAACTACATTCGAACAACTCACTTCAATGATCACACTAAATCCACAGCCATATGCATGCTAGCCCACTCCAAAGGATCATCACCACCCAAAAACCACTTGCGACTCATAACTATCTATATCGAGGTGTAAACACCATCACAAACGAGTGTACCTGTGCATGCGTCTGTCAAAACAGAATCCATCAGATGGGATTGGTAACGTGCATGGACACAAGTGTCTGAGGGCGCGTCGAGACAGGGAGGGCTCAACAAGGCCAGGTAGACGATGGTCCCACTATGGCAGCCCTGCATCACATAGCGCAGGGGAGGCGGATAGATTCCAAGAAGCCCTGTACATGGCAAACTCTGTATCAAATCACCTGCCCATGCATCCATTCATCATTCCCTCATCCCGGGATTAAAACGCCTGAATATTTACTCACATAACATTAGAAATATCCATTGAGTCTGTGCGTTATGCAGCCTGCAAAATCCACAGTGCCCCAGCCCGTAATTCCAGTGTAGTGAAGTAACATGTATTTGGGAACGTCCGGCCTCATCGCCCACGTCGCTATTGCGCATCCCAAACCATTCATATCAATCATTGCATCCTCGCCATGGCCCCTGTCTCAAGGACATTGAACAATAGAACGTTATATTTGCAGTCAGACCTGTGGGCATTTCCTCGCCGCTAGCTGAAAACCGAAAGCGCCGCCCTTCGAATTCCTCATTTGCAACATCACGTCGAAGAGGCATCTGTGGCCGTTTGAAATCACTAATTAATCCATCTAGTGCGGCTGTGTGTGAAAATGGCAACTGCCTTCACCCACAAATGGGACGCCCCGCCCGTCGTTGCAACTCGGTACAGTGATGCATGAGGGCCCACCGTTACTCGAGTACTACGTACCACTGACCCTTCACAAGTCTGTTCGCGACTGCACAGATAGTATGTGAAACAATGGGACCACAGCAGAATGAACATATCAACCAATGTTACACGGCCATCGGGTACAAATACATGATTGCAATAGCAAGATGCCATTCCTCGAATTGCAGCGTTGTGTGCGGGACGTGCTCGGCCAAAGGGGAGAGCAGTTTGCACAGGTGGAATGAATCACCACAGGTGGAGGCCATACAGCCTGAAAACACATAAATTGCACACCCAGTCTCCTCCCACAACCACACCCACTCCGAAATGCTACCGGCAGGACTCGCGATGTTGGCCCTGGGGGACCTGATAGCACTGCAAGTACTCCAACTCCAAGAAGAAGACGAACACCAACTACAACCGGCCGCACGGAGGAGACGCAGGAGGAGGAGGAGGGCAAGGCAGGGCCAGCAAGGGCCGCCAGCACAGCCACTACCACCACGCAGGCAGCCCGCAATCCCACGCCTCCGAGCACATCCGTTCAACCTCACTGATGAGCAGATCCACACCCTCTACCGTCTGGACCGGGACACCATAGCCGCCATTGTGGACATGACACAGGCTGACCTTGTCAGCATGATAGATAGCCCAACCGCCATCCCACCCCTACTGAAGGTGGTGTCTGTACTCCACTTCCTGGCCACAGGCACCTACCAGCACACAGTCGGACAGTTGCATGGCATTTCTCAGCCACTGTTCTCACGGACACTATTGCAAGTGCTCGATGCCCTCCTGCAGCACGCAGATGACTACATCTCTCTACCACGCTCGGAGCAGGAAATTACCAACACAAAAGTGGGATTCCATGCACTTGCCGGCATACCGGGTTGCATTGGTGCCATCGACTGCACCCATGTGGAATTGGTCGTCCCACATGCCATGGAGGCCCAGTACCGCAACCGAAAACAATTTCATTCCCTGAATGTACAAATGGTGTGTGACTCCAACAGGATCATTACACATTGTTGTGCCTGATTCCCTGGATCAACCCATGATTCTATGGTCTTGAGGAACTCTACAATACCACGCTACATGGAGCGACACGCAGGGAACAGATCCTGGCTACTCGGTGAGTCTCATTACATGCATGATAATGTGGGGTATGTGATTCGGCAATGACCTGGCAGGAAGAGGGGGGGGGGTGCGTACGTAGCAATGGCATTCCACATCATACGTTTATCGTCCACATACAGGTGATGCTGGATATCCACTGAAGAGATGGCTCCTCACACCAGTCCGGAACCCACGGGACCAGCATGAGGAGGACTACAACCATGCCCACTCACGTACCCGTGTAGTCATTGAACAGGCATTCGGCCTACTGAAGGGTCGTTTCCGCTGCCTCAGCAGGTCTGGCGGGGCACTCCTGTACCGCCATGAGAAGGTTGCAAAGATGGTGATGGCATGTGTCATGCTCCACAACATGTGCGTACGTAGAAATGTGCCCATGCCCCCTGACGCAGAACTGCAAGCACCTGATGATGGTCATGATGAGGGTGGGGATGTGGCAGCACCTCAAGGAGTCTGCGAGGCACCGGAGGGCCGTGACATTCGGCAGCATCTCATTGATGCATGCTTCTAGCACTCACGCCTGGTGGCTGATACATGGACACGGGACTCGTGGCACTGTGTGTGTCTGGGACATGCACAATATGGACTGTACGCCTATGATGTCCTAGTACACAAAGATCAATGTCCACACATCTCATTGGTTGATCGTGCACTGTTTATGGCATATGTGATATCATGTTGAACACCCTATCGACCCGCCACCCAAGTGAGCCCAACACACCCCCTCCACCCTCCTACCTCCCCCCCGAACACCAGTGTCCAAAGATGCTCATTGTCAGTGGGCAGTCGCTATTGCAAGCCCCCTCTGCGGGTGTCAGGGGCACCCCTGCCTGTGGAGCGCAGGTTCCTCCCAGATCTACGTTGGGGGCTGCCCTGGACGGAACTTGCAACGGATGATGTCTCTGCCTGCTCACGTCCATGCATGTCCCTGAGGGTTTGCGAGAGCTCAGTGAGCACACGGCGCACTGCGGCAAGTTCGGCACATACGTCTTTGGACGTCGCATGCAGTTCCCCCCTCAGGCTCTCGGTGCTTCTCTCCATTTGTGCCCTTAGTGTCTCTGTACCTCTCTCTATTTCTGCCCTAGGTGTCTCAGTTGATGTTTCTATGTCTGCCTTAGTGCCCCCACATTCATCGGCATGGTCCTTGAGGAGCGTGGCCAGTTGCTGCTGTTGCACGATTAACTGGTCGAGGGACTGTTGCCTCTGCTGGGCCATGGCCATTTGCGGGGGTGTCACAGAGGGGCTGTGGACCTCATGTTGCCTTGCCACAGGGCTTGTGGGGGATGGCCAGTCGTCGTCTTGTGGGTGCCCCTGCGTGGCATCCTCATGTTGTACGGGATGGGACAGACAGGGGGATTGGGACAGGTCATGGATGGATCTGACTTCGACATCCCCGTCTTCTGTGTCGGAGCATGCTGCCATCAATGGGGTGTCACCTATGGTGCTGCTGCCACCAGAGGCAGTGCCTTCTGTGGCATCCGTTGGGGGGACCTGTGGTGGTGGTGTTGTGGGCATGCTGGCTGCTGGGGTGCCTGTTGATGTTCCCTCCTCTGTGCTGCCACCTGATTTGTGCTGCTGCCGTGTCTTGATGCGTGCAGCTGAGGTGGAGGGTCTTTGGCCGTTGGTCTTGGCCCTCTTTGCAGGTGTGCTGGTAGGGGTGTCCTGATGCTTGTCGTTTGGATCGGACCCTGTGGTGGAGTAAAGGAGGGCGAGGGTTATTGATGGGTCTGTGGGAATTGGAATGGCATTGTATCACATGCATTGGGGTGGTACCTGAGGGTGATTTGGGTCGGGGCCTTGGAGGTGCTTTCATTTGTGTGTGGAGTGAGGGTGCAGTTGTTTGGCAGCCTGCAGTTAGGGTGTGCCTGCTGCACGTGTAGTGCGTGTTTTAGGGGTTTTTAATTAATTATGTATTTATTGTGGGTTTTAACGTGCGCTATCAGGCCGATGTGTGTGGACGTTCTCCTGGACATGTGTTTCTGTTGCACTATGTGGACACATGGTACTTCACATGAATGGACTTTGTGGATTTGGCATTGTTTTATCTGGCCCACCTACCTGAATCTTCGGATGTCTGCACTCCTTTCTCCATCCCTCCGACTCCCTCTATGCTCTCCATTCCGATGGTGGAGGCACAGATTTCTTCCCAGGGGGTCAACTTGATGGGTGATTCAGGACCTCCCCCGGTGGCTGTGGCAATGTTGCGGTTGGCAGAGAGTATGCTGCGGGCGCGTATCCGCAGGTCGTCCCATCGCTTTCGGCATTGCTGTGGGTTGCGGTGTGCGGTCCCCACCGCACTTACCCGCTGTGCCACCAGAGCCCATATGGCCTTCTTGTTTGCAAGTGCCGTCCTGGTCATTTGCGTGGAGAAGACGACGGCTGCATTCTCCTGGAGGGTCTCTGTTAGCACGGTGAGTTCCTCACGGGAGAAGTGGACCTGCCGCTTGCGGTCGCACGCTTTCTTCGCTACTTTTCCCATTTTTCTTGGTTTCGCTAGGGTGGATGACGGGTTGGGGTGTGTCTCAGGGTAGTGTTTTTGGTGGTTGTGTGGTTTTAGTGGTTTTATAGGTGTACGGCGGGATGTTTCCCGTTCCGGGCCCATGTTTTTACTTCCGTTTCCGTATATTTCCGGTCACCGTACTTTCCGGTAGGCGCACACTGCGGTGTTCGCTGTGATGGGTGGCGGTATTGCACCTAGGGCGCCGTACGGCGGCGGTGTGGGCCGTTTTGGGGTCATTTCCGCCATCGCGGACTTTGCACTTCCGCCATGCCGTGGTGCTCGTGCCCGATGGGTCGGAATGGGCCGCACTTTGCTCCTTCGTGCAATGGCGGAAACGCTATTTACGCTGTGGCGGTCCGGTCAGTCACTTTCCGCCAGGGTCGTTATGAGGGCCAAGGTGTTAACTAAGGTACGGTATCGTTTCTGTAAGCATGTTCGATTTTTTAGTAGTATATTCTTATCTGAGATCCAGCTTTTGAGTTGTTTTAGAAGTACACATGCAAATACTTTGAATGAGGCATCCAGCATTACAAGTGTTTTGTAGCTGATGTGGTTTGATCTAATTCTACATTTATATACCGGGACTATTATACTTTGTTTCCAAGTAGCATGTATTTTGCCTAATCGACTAATAGAAGAAGCAGTATATTCACCCAAATATGGTTGTCTTTTATTAGTAAGGCATTGCTTATGCCATCTGTTACCGGTGCGGTGGATCTTTTAAGTTTGCAAAAAAATCGGTTGTGGGTGAGTGTCGAGGGAAAAAAAGTGCCAGTAATTTGAACTTGATAAGTTTATGTTAATTATATTCACTGTCGTCGATCCGTATGGCATTAAGAGGACTCCCACTGCCTTTCAAAATTGTAAAGTCAAATGAAGGCCACACAATGGTTTGCGCCAGTATTGAAAACAGAATTATTCTTTAATTGGTGTCCGTTAGCAACACGTGTTTCGGCCATGGGCTTTATTCATAGCCGAACAATTATTTCTAAATACAATGACCATCACTTATTGTAACACAAAATTGCACCAATTAATGGAACCAGAATATATAGTGTCAGCAAAAGACATTTATAGGTGAAATCACATCACAATTGAATGTTATTAAAGACATAACAGAGATAGAGGATTGGAGGGTTAGATATAGGTAGGAAGTATTGGGTTACCCAGATCCAAAAGCGCAATTTACCACATTAATGCACGGAACAATTGCAGGAAAAATATCTGACACAAAACATAAAAGAAAATAAAAAGAAAGAGAAAAAATAGAAATATCAAATTAGAGTATAGCTTCTGCATCATAAAAAACCAAACATGTCACAATCCGTCAACAATAAAAACTAAAAGTTAGGATCCCCACTCAGGTTAAAACAAGCTGTTTTACCCAAAATCCTAGTTAAGATTAGTCACATATATACATTCTTACTGAAGTACATATCTTTGGTTACTTAATGGTCGGTTGCAGCTATATTCTATCTTGCCAGTTCGGGCCTCATCTCCGCTGTCGTATTGAAACAGTTGGAGAAAAGCCATAAATGGGACCTCCAGCATCGTTCATAAACCACATTGAGTGTATGAGAGACGTTATGCACTCAGACCTGCATACAGAATGTACCCTCAAACTGAAAGTGTGGAGGGATGTCTCATGGAAGAGTGCTATATGGAAGGATGTTGCCTGCCAAGATGTCAGAATGCATCACTGAATATTGTGGACAGTGGAATCTGATGAAGACAAAGTGATGTCATAAAGATATATGTTAACCTATTCTGAGACGATATGAAAATACAGAAGTAACAATGTAACTGAATCACTAAGAGTAACATGTACCTAAAGGTAAAGTAATCATGGATCAAAAGAAGATGAAGTAACTTACTGACCAGTAACTGTAAATACGCAGTAACGCAAGGTAGAAAGAAAACGTGTAGAATCTTGCTATAGAGGAATATATACCATGGCAAGGATGGCCATGGTAGGAAAATGGATGCTGGCTCACGTCGAACTTAACCAAGCTACCCCAGAGATAGGCTGAGGCTGTACGAATCAGGAGATGCAGGAAAACAGCTCAATGTGCAGAGCAGATGATGAGTCAAGTTTGGCTCTGAGTTAACCATGCTATTTTCAAAGGATATGCACAGAGCACAAAGAGGCTACATGGATATGCTATGAATGTGGGACATTCTTCATAGAAGGAAGAAGATGAAATCATCTGTGAGAGCCAACATGCTGGTCGATTAAAAGCATACAAAGTTCATATGAGATAGAGTGAGCAAGTCCCTAGAGGCCAAAAGTAGCAACAGCACCCTGCATAACTGAATAAAATAACAGTAAATGAAAGGCTGAAATTGACAAATTCGTGGTCTCTTCACATGTGACTCTGAATTTGAAAATGAAAGGTATTTATTAGAGCCTTAAACTAAGAAAGTGGTGTGCTCACACTCCCATAAATGTTCCAGGACAGTGAGCAAACACAAGGTCAAACTACAAACGGAAGACTTTGGCTAATGGCCTATCGATGAGAGATGATGGACTATTTGGGAAAACGGGGAGTAGTGTGATGAGATTCAAACACCTAGGTTTTGTTTCATGTATGTGCTGCTAAGGAGCCAAAAGTCCAAGGTTGGGATAGTATGCCAACCAGTCAGTGCGGTTGGGGGACAATGTTACAGAAGCCAATCCACTGATGTTATGTCCACTATAATCAGTACTATATGTATTTAGAGTTAGTTTGAGGTGTGCCCTACAGATAGAGGGTATCCAATGATGCACTAATCCTTATATATTCTATAAGTAAATATGTTCCCTTCACCAATCCCTTCCCTTGATAGGTTTTGTATTTTGCCATGTAAAATGATGTTATAGATGACGCATATAGGAGTATAAGACCTCCATTCAATCAAGTTTGTTTGTGAGTGTGTATGCATCAGTCTGATGTCTGCCAGTTGACCCTGCTTCATTCACTTGATAATAAAGTAGTACTTTGCGATATTGTTTGAGAATGGCTGGTTATTTGGTCTGAGATCATTGTTATCTAGCACAAAAGACCCTTCAAGATGCTAGAGCACATTTTGGTAGAAATGTGGATGTTTAAGATCTAGCCGACCTAGGCCAGATCCAGGCCCACGGACGCTTGACTACTTCTGCTATTAGACAGAAGACGACAGAGTTTCCGCTGGAGATCGGTGCGCAGCATCATGTGTGAAGAGTATTTGGTCAGCAGGTCCTCCTTTGAAGAAATTCCCGTCTGGACCCTGCAGGTGCCCCGTGGATGGAAGGCGAACTGGTCTGTAGAGGTAGAGTGGATGCCGGAGGACTCGAACTGAGTCACAGATGTAAGTAGAACAATGAAATTGTCAAAAATAGGAGGGCTTGTGTTATAAATCAGAGGTGTAAAAGAGGAATAGATACCTCGATTCCTGGTTCCAAGAGGACAGAAAGGTACACACTCAAGTAAAGGGTATTAAGTATTCCTGAGGCAAGATCCGCAGAAGAGTGCTTTCCAAACTCCAGAATGGATCGAAATAGAGAAGGGATACATTTACTAAGATTGTAAAGGAAGGCGTATGCATTAACATTTAAGCAGTGCACTTATGTGGGGTTATAAAACTGTTAATATACATTTTTTGATGTGTTTAGACTGATGAATATAAAACGATAAGTACAAAAAGTAAAGAGATTGGTAAAACATTTTGACCAAGAGATTGCCGTCAATCAGGAATGGAAAATCAATGGAAAGTCATATATAAATAAAGAAGAGTCTTTTAAAGTACTAATAATAAAAGAACGATATAATAAAAATTAATAGAATGTGTAAACTAAGCAGGAGACAAAATATCATTGTATAGATTTTTAAAATAAAGTGAGCAGTTAAAAAAATCCTGCTTGGGATCATAAACAGTGATTGACGGTGCCTGGGCCAATTGATCGGCGTGGTATATTTGATAAAATAAAGAATCAAATAAAAACATGGGTAAGTATTGACTATCAAAACCAATCTGTCATCATTGGGATATACCTTTTTTTATGTTTATGTAGGGCATTACCAAGATGCACAGCGAAAATCAGGAAATATCATTCAGAATGGGTACGAGGCATGACTAATAAGACACTCATGCCATGCCTCGGAAGGGTTTGTTGTGAAAAGACGTATTGAGGCATATGACACCATATTTGCATGTGACATATAAGGGAATAAAGCTGCAGAAAAAGAATTGGTAATTGGGAATTGGAAAATGTACCAAAATGAGAAAGAAGATCCCAATTATAGGGAGTGGGTGCTCTATAAGCATGACGGGGAAGATAAGGCGCCTTCAGCTCCCACTTCCCCTCCTGAAGAGAAGAGTGTAGACACAGACGAGAAGGGATTTTACCCTTTAAAGGAATTCAAATCAGCAGCGGGGTATGTTGTGCAGAGAACGCAAAGATATATCAGCACACAATGTAAGTAAACAGTGTGATGAGAGAAAGGACAGAAAAGACAGATGAATGAAGATAGAGGATGAAGCAAGGAAACAGAAAGAAATAAAGGATAACGCTAAGGGAATTACAATAGTACAGAATGAATGGATGGGAATACAAATATTGCTTAAGCTAAATGATAAGGGAATTGATGGGTTTCAAGAAAGAGAGGAGAGAGAAGTGCAGGAAAATAAAAAAGAGCAAGAAAAAGCATACAAGGAATAGAGGAATAAAGAATGCAAGAGAAGAGAAGAACGAAGACGATATGAGGCAAACAAATAAAAGGAGAGATTAGAGGAGAAGGAACAAGAAGAGATAGAAACCCAAAGAATCAATGTACGTAGTTTGCAACAAAGGCAAGAGGAAGATGAATTGAGGGAGATGAGGAGAAGAGAAGAAGAAATGAATAAAAGTGGGGGCATAAAAGACGATGAAATACAATATTTATGCCATGGGAGCATACTGTCAATTGATGCAAGAGAACAACTGTACGAAGACAGAGGGTAGCAACAGCCCAGTAGGGAGCTGCAAGGAATGCCAAGATAAACATGGACCGGTGTGAAGGATACAGAAGACATAGAGCAAATTATTGGGTAGCTATACAGGCAAATGAGGGACAGAGGAAGGTACAAAACCCAAGAGAATATAGAAGGATCCCTATTAAAGGGAACTAAAGGTAGTTCAGGTGATGTTGCCGAGGAACAACTATGTGCATCTACAGGAGATCCTTCCCCCTACTCCCCATGTATTGCAAACATGAGATGGTGCCATGTCTAACACCAGCCGTAATACCAATATCGGAGCAAGTGCTTGAAAGAAGATACCCATTGAGGCAACCGTATCGAATGTACCCTCGACGTGATGATATAATCTACATGAAGAAAATCCTGAAGAAGTATAAAAGGAAGCCAACCAACAGATTAATGACATCATAAGGAAGTGTATACGATGTCCCGAGGCTGAAGATGATGTATGGATCTTGAAGAAACTAATGACGAAGTAAAGAATCGAGTGTCATTTATAATGTAATGAATGATGATTACATGTGCACAAAGTGCCAAAGAAAGACACATACTTTCAGTAAATATACAGCCGCTGAAACACACAGTAGATTAAGTCATTGTAGAAGCTGGCTATAAGTAGTAAATAGAATGCAGGCAAATTCACCATTGTACAGAAACTGGACATTGGTATCATGAATTAGCAAGGCAGAACCATGAAGCAGGAATGGAAAGCTATGTTGCAGCAAGAAAAGCGGGCTCGTGGAGCTGCGTGGCGAGGCTGCCAGGCCTGAAGTCAATATTGTAGGAAACATGTTCAGTTCTCTACAATGAAGAACAAGAGTACAGCGGATGCATCTTCTTACAGCAAGGTGCAATAAAAGATACAGGAGATGCCAAGTGTTCATTCATTTAGAACATTTTAAAGCTGTAAAACGGACCAAATCGTGGTCCCCTGTCACGTGAGCAAAGGATGGAAATAGAGTTGAACTTGAAGTTCCAGACACAATAAGAAAGTGCCTTCACTCGTGTACATTCTCAAAGACAGGGATTCTTACAAAGACAATTTCATGGCAGAAGGCATGGGCGATGAGAGATGTTGGGTGAATTGGGTAGTGAGATAGCTTCATGACCTACCTGCCTTCACCTGGGTCTTGGTTTACGTGCTGTTAAGTGTATAGCGAACTGAATATTCCAGACATGGCACAAGCGTGCCAACCAGTTATATTAGTCCATATAAAGAAGGACCTTTTAGTTTGAAAACCAATGAGAAACTGTGTATCTAATGTTTCCAAAATGACAAGTTTGTTAGAGATAGGCATAAGTTGTACACCTGATAGTTGGCAGCCACTAACAAACCTAGCTCCTATAGAAAAATATACTTAGATGTTTCCCTTAACCAATTCCAACACCCAATAGGTTTTCTATTATTGTAACATAGTATGATATCACCCTAATGCATTATTATTACAAAAAGTATGTTTTTTGCTGAGATCTTTGAGAGACTGAGCGTACGTCCGTTGATGTTTGTTGATGTTTGATGTAACCTCCCGGTTTTAGATAATTGTTAATAAAACAGGACTTTGCCATCTTCCTGAGTTGGTTCCATTATTTGGATTCAGAATGATTCTGGTATGATCCCATCCATTACAGATGCACGTTCCTAAAGGGCCTTAAGCTCAACGTCATAACAGATGAGTACGGATCTCAACGACGCGGAAGGAGACAATAGTCACACAAGCTGAGAATTTGCTAGACAAAGAGAAGAATGAGAGGGCGCATAGAGAGGGAACATGTAGGTTTACAAAATAATTGAGTGCAGAAAAAGAGATAATATGGTTAGAATAAGAGGACCCTAAAGAAAGAACACCAGAACCAACACCCTATGTTGAGCGACCACCAGCACGATCGCGTAGTACAGGGGATGTATCCCCACCATATGTAAGCAGGTTAAGACCAATACCAGGAAGGAAACAAATGAGTGAGGCTAGCTCTGCTTTGAAGACACAGTGTGTTGGTATATATGATTCTGAAGCAGGATTTTCACAATTCCCATCATTAAAGGACGACCACAATATATGCCATGGCTGCAGATAGATAAAGATAATTTAAGGGGTAAATTGAAGAGTTTAACTTCCAGTGTGGGAAAATTGATTCATGAGTTAGAGAAGATGACATTGGGAATGACGTTAGCTATAGGTGACATAAAAGAGCTGCTAGCTGCTATCTTGGTGTGAGAGCTTATGACATTTGGAAGCGTGATGGTTATGCAGGTGTTGCTGTTCAAAATACGACACATAATGGAGCCCTATTTAATAGTTGCAGAGTAAGTGTATGACAAGCGCTCAGAGTACAATATCCCGATACATCGAATATCAGTGTGTTTATGACTAGGAAGATGGGAGAGAATGAAGATCCTGTTGCCTTTATTCAAGATATTCAGGGCAAATGGTGGCAGGAGACTTGTGAACCATGTACTAAAACAATAGCTTTATCTTACCACATTTTGAGTCAGTAACTGCCCGAGGTAGTGCAATGTTGTATAAACAGATGGGAATGGAAGCAAAGCCATGACAGAAATACAATTGACAATGATGCATCACTGCTGATTAATACTGGAGAAAAAATAAGAAGAAAGCTGAAAATAGAAAGCAGGAGGAAGCAAAGTTAGTTCAGAAGAAGCAGTCCAAAATAGAAATCGATGGAGCGGTGTTGACAATGAAGGAGAGGTGATACAGGAGATACAGTCAGAGCAGCAAAATAACACAGGATATCCCGCATATCAGTTTTCGGCAAAGAGGAAGAGGGAATGGACCGAGGGGAGTAGGACGAGGTGGATTTCAAAATTCTCAGGGAAGAGGAGGATTTAAAGGTGGGCAGCCACAACAATGTTGGAATTGTGGGACAATGGGATATAGCTAGGACATGCAGACGCAGAGCAGGCATGCAGCAGAATTGGCAAGGTCAAGGAGGGAGGATGGTTTATGCTCCACAATAAAATGCAGAACTGCAGGAAGATTATGCCAAAGATAACACGTATACTCAGACATATGCGACACAACCCCAACAAATGTAGCCAGCACCGCTGCAAATGCAATCGCTGCAAGGGAATCCACACCAGGAGCCCATGCAAACACAACAGGCACAGCAACAGCAAGCACAGACACAGTATGCTAAGGTAACACAATGGAACATGACCCCAGAAATCCAACAGGCACCCGCACCAAAAATGGGGAATGAGACTGTGATAGGAGGAAATCCTTTCACAGATGCAAGGATCAATTTATATTCACAATAGAACAGCCCACAGTGTGAGTTGATGTGTTCAGTACTATCAGTGACACCAGACCCTCAAGAGGATCCAAGGGTCAATGTGATGATAGGGGGCAAGACATTTTCATTTTTAGTAGAGGGAAACTACCCAATGCCAGGTACTGTCATGAATGCTCAAGGAATCCCTGGGGTGATGAGTTTAGTTCCTTTTGCAGACGATTTATCCATTTTTATAGGAGAACATGATATGTCAATGCCACTAATATAATCTAGGCAGACGCCAGTCAATATATTGGGACCTGACTTAATGACAAAGCTTATCATGATGATATATTTCACTGATGAAGAAATAGTGTGCTCTACTCCATGGATACACTATATGAATGTGGGAGATTTTTTACTAGCCTTTACAGGCCAGAAAGCATTATGAGAAGTGTCTTTAACACCAGAAGTATTTTTGTATAGATTGATTATCATGGTTACCCAGGTTGGTAGGTCAATTGTTGAGAATACCTGATGAATTTTTGTTCAGACCAGAAATACCCATGGACGATGAGGAAGGGTAGATCATTCCCTTAGAATCAGAAGCAGCAGAGGTCAGAGAAGAAAGGATCATGTGTCATGGGAAATATGTGGAAGGAAGGTGATGGAGGACGGTGATGGCCCTCAGTAAAGGATAAAGTTGACAGATTAGACATAACTGTTTAGAGATGACTACTCTGACAATGAATTAGTGTGTTTTATATGTTTCACTTATAGGATTAAAGTAAAGAATATAGATATACCACAGAGAATGTCATTGGTAAATATAAGACTGTCATTCTTTCAGTAAGACTTAGAGAAAGTGCCAGAGATTTTGTGGACCTCAAGCCCATGTGAGGTGGGTATATTAAAAAGGATAGGTGCAGTTAAAGTTAAATTAAAACCAAGAGGTATTTTGCCATGAGCAAAGCAATACCCCATGTCCAGAGAGGCAGATGAAAGTATATTTGAGATCCTTTCCCCTTTAACGAAGCAAGGTAAATTCGTGTCATCTGACTCATCATGTAACACAGCGATGTACCCTGTGAAAAAATCAAAAGGGGGTCATGGAGAGTTATTCAGGACCTTCACCCCCTAAACAATATAGTCAAAGCTGAGTTTCTTTTAGTTCCAAATCCTGAGACGATACTGTGTAACATCCCCTGCACGTCCAAATATTTCACTGTTGCCGATTTAAATAATACATTTTTATTTATTCCCCTACACAAGATTTGTCTTCATTTTCATATAGAAATACACACCTGAAACATACGTGTTTGCCTCAGCCGTATTGTGAGTCCCTTTCCATCTTTCTCTTTGTAATATCCAACTTGAAAGTGCAATCATTCAGTATGTGGATGACATTTTGCTGTGTAGTGAGACAGAAGAAAGGTGCAGCGAAGACTCAGTAAAGCTCATAACCATACTCTCAGAGAAAGGAAATAAGGTAGATAAGGAGAAATTACAATATTGTTAAGAAGAAGTCTTGTACATAAAACAATTGATCTCACACAAAGGTAGAAAAGTGACACCTGAAAGAGCAGAAGCAATCATGGAAACTGTAGCACATAAAAGGGTGAGGGAAATACAACAGTTTCTAGGCTTATGTAATTATCGTAGGGCCTGGGTTGACAATTACAGTACATATATTCAATCACTATTAAAGGGCTCAAACAAGCACAGGTAGATAAGATCACAATAAGGTGGGCAGATGAGATAACTGAAGGGTTCAAAAAATTAAGAAAGACAATTAGTACAGCCCCTGTGTTGGGGATCCCAGATTACAATGAAGAATTGTATTTATTCTCCCATTCAAATGGAGAAGTCATGACAGTAGTACTTACGCAGAAGACATTAGGACACAGACATAAACCATGGACATATTACATTGGGCTTTTATATGCAGTAATGAAGTAAAACTATCCCTATGAGCAAGCTTTAGCGGTTGCTGCATTTGCAATTGGAAAAGCTTCAAGTATAACAATGGGGTGCCCAATAACATCATTTGTAGAACATGCCTTATTTCAAATCTTAAAGAAGCCCAAAAGTACATTGACCACTCAAAGAGCATTACGGTACGAGGTGGTTATTTCCAACCCCGCGATTACAATTGTTAGATGTAAGTGAATCCATCAACGTTTATAGCAGAACCACTAGGAGAGGATGATTATGTACATGAATGCACAACGTACACTGACTGTTATAATGATATTCCCCTAGCTAGAGAAAATGCTCTCGGGACGGAGGACGTTTTTTTATTGATGGTTCTTTGAACATTGCCCAGACGACTGGGGAAAGGCACATGGGAGCAGCAGTAGTGAAACTGAATAGAGAAGGTGAATTTGAGGTAGTAACGAACATGAGATTGTCTTTGAATTATTGAGCAAAGGTTGCATAATTAGTGGCACTCATCGAAGGGCTGCAGAGCTTTGAGGATGAGAAAGTGACGATGTACTTAGATTCTGTCCATGTGCCATCTACTGTACATGCAGGTTTCTCATGCTGGAAAAGAAGGAGCTTCCTCCGCAGAAACGGCACTCGAGTGCATCATGCCGCCCTATTGTATAGGCTTATAGAAGCATTGAGTCTTTCATTTACCCCCGCAATCGTAAAATGCTCAGCACATTCTAAACAAACAGACTTAATTTCCTGTAGAAACTAAGCAGCAGACTTAGAGGCCAAAAAAGCATCCTATTATCCACCCAAATCTAGTTTAGAGAAGGAAGATGTTAAACAAATGACAGGACGATGCATGTTAGCAAAGAAAGACTTCAACATCCTGTTTATTGTCCAGTTAATTGAAATACAAGGTCGAGATCCACAAGAAGAACAGAATTTATGGAGAAAGAGGGGGTGTTCTTTATACCACACTGAGGCAATTTGGAGGCAGTATAGCAATGGAAAGTCAGTTATGCCTCTAGCATTATTCAGAGTAGCGCTGGAGCATCTTCACTACCCAGCACATATGACTTGATAGAGTCTAGCTGCAACAATTGCACAAGAGTGGTTCTCACTCAATACCCTGGAACATGTGGCACAGTTCATTGTGAATTGCATAGTGTGACAGAAATGTATTGCAGGGCACACTTTGCGAACAGGGAGAGGAACAATCCCTAGACCCAATGGCCCAATGGACCATTTCAGCATCTGCATATAGATTATGTACACTAAACGACCAGGAGAGTCAGGATGCTGGGAGAGACCTCAGCTATTGGGCGTGCTGCAACCAGAACCGGATGGGAAGAAAGACTATTATTTTGCCCTGCACACTTATTGAAGAAGGAACCAGTAGGTATGGTGCAAATAGTGAATGACAAATGCCTAGGATCATGGCCCAGGAATTATAAGTTATTAACATGGGTCAAAAACAAATCAGGACCAGTATCTATAACACCATCGAAGAATGCAACAACATGCTTTAGAAATGGAGGCTTGTTTCTGGTTGGAGAAAATAAAGGATGCAAGCAGGTGCTCAAAGTGCCAGAAATGGAGATACTGCCATACTGATGGTTTGATAAAGGGCCTGCAGATCCAGACCATACATGCAGTTGCCTATGAATTTGGGGTGAATATGCTATATTGTCAACGTACATGTTTCAGCATTGGTGATCCCCCAAAGTGACCTTCATATCAATGAATTTACAAAAATTGATGAGCACACGAGAAATAAGAGGTTGTTCAACCTCTATTACAAGAAGAGAAGTCATTATTTTTCAGCAAAATCAATAGAAGCCTATGACAATATTCCAGATGAGCATACACTGTTCAGTAAGATGGCAATGATAATGACATCTATATTCCTGCCAGGACTCCAGACTGCAGTAAATGCCAAGTGGCTTCAAATTACTAGATGAGAGCTTTTAAAGATGATTAATGCAACAATAAAAGGATACAATGCAATCAGAGAATAATTGAGAGCCATCAGGCTGATGATTCTCCAGAACAGGTAAGTCCTGGACTTAATTATAGCAATGGAAGAGGCGTGTGTGCCAAGATAATGCCTTCTTGCAGTATATCCATACCTTCCCATGATGAAGAGAATGGAACGCTGACAGAAAAAAAGCTACACTGATGTTTTTGCAGACAGAGATGGAAGATGAAGCTGAAGTGACAGCAGGAGATGACTGGTTTTCATTGCTATTGTCATGTATTCCAACTTGGCTGGCCAATGCTTTCAAAATACGTGGAGTAATACTTCTGTTGTTATTACTAGGATACTGGGCCTCATTACACGGTATGCGCTAACCGTTGCCGCCGGTATTTTACCGTGTCCGCCTTCGTGGATGGCGGAATTACCGCCCTACTCCAAGGTGAGCGGGGGCGGTAATTCCCCATTCACCAAGGCACTTCCCCATTCCCATTTTTGCCCCCATAGGGCTCAATGGGAATGGGGAAGGAGCTATTTACGGTACCGCAAATTGCAGTACCGTAATTAGCACCAAGGTCCCTTTGCGGGCCCGTTCCTAAACGGCTGCTAAAACCAGCCGTTGAGGTCGGGTCCGGCAAAGGGACCTCGTAGTAAGGCGGTAAGGGTGTACCGGTACTGGTTCCCTTACCGGTACCGGTAAACCCTTACCGCATACCGTGTAATGAGGCCCAATGTCTTATAAGGATCATATTGGGACAGTGCCAAGAAAGCTATTGCGATGAAGATAATGTTTTACATTGACAATGGAATGGGTGAGCAGATGAAAAATGAAACCAGTACCCATGAGAATATAAAGAAAAGTACCTTTGCACCCCCAAGAACCAAGTTCCATTAACCTAAGAATCAGAAAAGATATGTGGGATATTGGATATTCTGTTCACCATCTGGACAGGGCTGCCGCATGACCTGGAGTGTGGATGAACACATAAAAAATGGAAGACACCTGAGGGGTGACAAACATTTGGATCCCAAAAAAAAGCAGGATGAAGTAAAGATGTTCACAAATGATGAAGAGGAAACAAAGGCCAGTGAAGAAGAGAATTTGGTGAAAATTCAACCAGAGGGAAGAATATAGAGGACCAGCTACACACTATCTTGCCAGTTCCCACCACCTCACCTCTGTCATATTGGAACAGTCAGAGAAAAGTCATAAACTGGACCCCCTGCATCATTCCACTCAGAGAGCCATACAGAATGTACCCTCACACTGAAAGTGTGGGAGGATGTTGCATGGAAGAATGCTATATGGAAGGATGTCACCTTCCAAGATGTTAGAATGAATCACTGAATATTATGGACAGACATTAAAGTGAAATCTGATGAAGACAAACTGATGTTATAAAGAAGATATATGAATCTATGCTAAGACAATATGAAAATACTAAGAAGTAACGATGCAACTGAAGCACTAAGAGTAACATGTACGTAAATCTAATGTAATCAAAGATCAAAAAACGATGAAGTAACTTACTGACCAGTATAAATACGCAGTAACTCAAGGTGGAAAGACAATGTATAGAAGCTTGCTATAGAGGAATATATAACGTGGCAAGTATGTCCATAGTAGGAAAATGGACACTGGCTCATGTTGAACTTAACCAAGCTACCTCAGAGAGAGGCCGAGGCTGTAAGAATCAGGAGATGCAGGAAAGCAGCATTTTCTGCAGAGCCGACGATGAGTCAAGGCTGACTCTGAGTTAACAATGCTATTTTCAAAGAATAAGCACAAAGCAAAAAGGGAGTACATGGATATTCTCTTAATGTGGGACCTTCTTCATAGATGGAAGAAAACGAAAACATCTGTGACAGCCAAACTGCTGGCCAATTAAAGCATACAAAGTTCATATGGGATAGAGTGAGCAAGTCTCTAGAGTCCAACAGGAACAACAGCACCCTGCATAATTGAATCAAATATCAGTAAATGAAAGGCTGAAATTGACAAATGTGTGTTCTCTTCAAATGTGACTCAGAAGTTGAAAACAAAGGATATTCATTAGAGCCTTAAGCTAAGATAGTGGTGTGCTCACACTCCCGTGAATGTTCCAGGACAGTAAGGAGATATAATGTCAAACTACAAATGGAAGACTTGGCTAATGGCCTAGCGGTAAAGACCAGAGGGGGGTCGGCACTTACGCTCTCTATATGGTAGAGGGGAGGCCCAGAGACCCCTGCCAAGATTCTCTATTATTGGTAACATAGTCGAGCAATCAAAGCCTAGCTTCTCAGGAGCTGATGCAAGCTAGTTCTTAAGTACAGTGTAGTCCACAAGCAGCCACAAAGGAATGTCCACACACTGTATCGGTTACAACACAGTCTTTATATAATTAATGTTCAAAGGTATATACAATATCACGATAACTCACTTTCTACTCCGAAAATCAGCAATGGTAAATATACACAGTTTCTAAAGTGGCACCACTAAAGTTATTAGATCTCATTAAAGTGCATACGGTCAGAATGACTCACAGATCCGAATAAAGAGGAAACCAGCAGTAGAGAGAGGAAGGAAAGCAAGATGGTTGAACAATTGCAGAGTACTGGTCACTATCATTAACCACAGTTCTGTGTGGAGATCCCCCCACCTGGGCAACCTGTAGAAGAAAGATACAAGCCCAGTCCATATATTGTTCACACTAGCCTTTCCAATAGTTCTGCAACCCCAAAGTATCTTGGCGTTGTAGTGTTCCGCATCGGGGAATCGACGGCCCTTCTTGAGTGTCCTCCCTTTCAACCACCAGATACTAGACAGCCACAACATAGAATGTATATTCGTCACACACTCCATTCACCCAGGTCCCACCCACAGGCACACCCACAACATACGGTTGTTGAGAAGGCTCCAGCCAGTCTGGTCGGCACTTACCCACACTACCATATACGGAACTTCCACCCAACAGCCAGTCAGGGGGAAGAGACAGAGGCAGGGCTACCCGGGACTTTGGGAAGATCAAGGTAACAGGTGATGGAAAGCAAGAGGCCATGGGGGCCATTTTGTCTCCATCCAGAATCTATCAATTCCAATGACAGGGCCTGGGCATCCCAAAATGGAGGACGCTCATGGCACCAGTTATTTCAGCACAGAGCTGCCACCAGCCCGTACCCTGTTCTGTGGGTCACACACAGGTGCCCAAAAACATACACTAGGGGCACAGGGGTGCACCCCTACCTAGGGGTGCCATAAGGGTATCCCATGGGTCTGTTCACCAAACCAAAAGAGAGAGAGCTGCACCGCCAGGAGTCCCACATGAACTCCTGCACAGAAAACACGACAGAATGCACGATAAAAAGCAGTAAAGGACAAGGATACGGAGGCCCTGTCCCTCCGATGCATTTCCAGCATCACAGTCACACCCCCAGACTAAGGTTAGGGTACCTAATCTCCCATGGGATAGGCACCCTCATCCAGACGGTCAACATACCTTCTGGAAAGGCCATCTGCGTTATCGTGACTCTTCCCTGGTCTGTGCTCAATGGTAAAGTCTAGTCTTTGCAGACTAATGGACCACCTGAGCAGTTTTGGGTTTTCACCCTTCATCTGCATAAGCCACTTAAGGGGCTTATGATTGGTTTGGACCTTGAAGGTAGACCGGGTAAGGTAGAGTCTAAAACACCTAAGGCTCCAAACTATACTAAAACATTCCTTTCCAACAGTAGCCCACCTAAGTTCCCTACCCTTGAGTTGTCTACAAATGAATATGATTGGATGTTCTCTTCCTTTGTCATCTAACTGGGACAAGACCGCTCCAATTCTGGTGTCGCACGCGTCAGTTTGAACGATAAAGGGCTTGCTGTAATCAGGCGCACATAACACGGGTGCCCTACACAGACTTCCTTTCAAGCCGTCGAAGGCCCTCTGACAGTCTTCCATCCAATTAACCTTCCTAGGTTGCTCGGGTGAAGTCAGACCTGTCAGGGGTGCAGCTATGGTTCCATAGTCTGCCATGAAATTGCGATAATACCCAGTGAGGCCCAAGAAGGCTCTCAACTGGGTTTGAGTAGTGGGAGTCTCCCAGTCATGTACATCCTGTACTTTACTGGGGAGAGGTTGGATTTGACCCCCTCCTACCTCATAACCAAGATACGTGACTTTCCCCTGAGCTATCTGGCACTTGGTGGCCTTGATAGTGAGGTTAGCCCTTTTAACGCCTGCAACACTTTATCCAGATGAATCAAATGCTCTTCCCAGGTGGAACTGTAGACGGCAATGTCATCTAAGTAGGCCACACAAAAGGCTTCCAGCTCACTGAGTGCATGGTTGATTAATCTCTGGAAAGTGGCAGTGGCGTTCTTCAACCCGAAAGGCATGACTCTAAACTGGTAGAGTCCCTGTGGTGTTGAGAACATCGTCTTTTCCTTGGCATGGTCCATCAGAGCTATTTGCCAATAGCCTGAGGTAAGGTCGAAGGTGCTCACAAATTTGGCAGCACCTATCGTGTCCACAAGCTCATCAGCCCGGGGCAATGGGTGCGCGTCAATTTTGGTGACGGCATTGACTCCTCGGTAGTCCACACAGAGCCTCCAATCCTTGGTACCTGCCTGGGAACTTGGTTTGGGGACAAGGACCACAGGACTGGACCAGGGACTGGTTGAGGGTTCAATAACACCCAGATCCAACATCTTGGCGACCTCAGCCTGGATGTGGTTCTTGACTGTATCTGACATACGGTAGCACTTGCTTTTGACAGGCACACTGTCACCAGTGTCAATCTCGTGCCTACACCACTGTGTAAGGCCTGGTGTCAGTGAAAACAGAGAGGCGTACTGCCGGAGCAAAGACCTGCAGGCCCTCTGCTGCTCTGTTGTCAGATCGGGAGAGAGATGTACTCCTTCCACGGAGCCATCCTGAGGGTTGCTATGTAGCAAATCAGGAAGGGGCTCACTCTCATCCGCTTCTTGCCCTGAAGCTAGCAAGAGACATGAGACTTTGACCCGCCTGTGGAAAGGCTTGAGCCGGTTAACATGGAATACCTGAGGGGCTACTCCAGAGGCTCCCATGTCAACCAGATAATTGACTTTGCCCATCTTGGAGATGATCCTGAAGGATCCAGTCTACTTATCTGCCAAAGCCCGAGCCTTGGTAGGCTCCATCACAAGGACCTCCTGTCCCGGAGTCCAATCCACTTGCGATGCTTTAAGGACGTGCCAGTACTT
The DNA here is from genome assembly GCF_040938575.1 of Ambystoma mexicanum. Lineage (NCBI taxonomy): Eukaryota > Metazoa > Chordata > Amphibia > Caudata > Ambystomatidae > Ambystoma > Ambystoma mexicanum. Next base: position 136,113,976 of record NC_090935.1, read on the forward strand.
ATTCAACTCCTGGCTGGCCTTAAGATTCGCTGTTGCTTGACCCATCATTTGTGTCATCCTCTGTCTGAGGCCTAACACATATTCCCCCACTTGCTTGGTGGGACCTGGAAGGGGGGCCTCCCAACCTTCTCGGATCAGGGCGGGGGGCCCCCTCACGGGATGTCCAAGGAGTAACTCAAAGGGGCTGAAACCAACACCCTCTTGAGGTACCTTTCTGTAAGTGAACAGCAGGCATGGCAGGAGAAGATCCACTTCTTCCTGAGGGGCTCTTCCAAAGCGCCTAACATGCCCTTGAGAGTTTTGTTAAATCTCTCAACAAAACTGTTGGTCTGGGGGTGGTAAGAGGTGGAGAATTTGTAAGTTACTCCGCATTCTTTCCACATCGTTTTCATGTAACTCGACATGAAGTTGGATCCTCTATCAGAGACAACCTCCTTAGGGAATCCCACATGGGTGAAAATGCCCAGGAGGGCCCTGGCAACCACCTTGGCCGTAACCGTCCAAAGGGGTATAGCCTCAGGGTACCTGGTGGCATGATCTACCAAGACTAGGATGAACCGATGTCCACCCGACGTGGGACGGTCAAGGGGACTGACAATGTCGATGCCCACCCTCTCAAACTGTCTGCCAACCACTGATAATGGTTGCAGTAGGGTGATGACTCTGCTTCCAGTCTTGCCAGACAACTGACAAGTTGAGCAGGTCCTGTAGTGGGACTCCACTTCTACTCCCAACCGTGGCCAGTAGAAATGAGCCGAGAGCCTCTGCTTCATCTTCTTGGTCCCAAGATGACAATCTTAGGGCACCTCATGTACCAACTGCAGCAGGAAGGGCCTGTAAACCTGGGGTACCACCAACCTCTTGAGGGCACCAAATTCAGGCTTAGTGGGCTCACTAACAAGGAGCTCACCCTCCCAATAAATCCAAAATGTCCTAGGCACTTCTCCTTGAACCTGGGACAGGGCCTGTGTCCTCAGATCCTGGAGAGAGTGGCACTCTCTCTGTCCCTTACAGAAGTCTGCCCGGGAGGGTCCCCCTTCAGCCAACAAGCATTGAAGGTCGGGATGATCCTCCGGGTTAAGAGCCTCTTCCACAAGAAAGTCTTCAGGCTCGTCTCCCACAGGAGTTGAGACTGGAATTACCACTGGACCCAGCCCATCCAGAGCAAGGATCCCAATGGGTGCTGTCGGAACAGCAGGAAGAGCAGGGGCTCCCCCCACAGGGGCGGCCTTCCTACTCCTCCTTTTCTTTCATGCCTTGGGTTTCCCCGTCGGCAAGGGAACCGGGCTCACAGCCGGACCCGGTGTGACCTACGATCGGGTGACCGCCACAGCAGCCATGGGAATACCATCCGTGATCTTCCCCAACTCGACCAAATCGTTTCCCAACTAAATGTTTGCAGGCACGTTGTCCTGAACCAGGACCGGAAGATGTGCTGTCTTGTCTCCAATCGTGATGTTGACTAAGGCTACAGGCAATAATTTGGGAGGCCCACCAGCTAACCTGGTGGTTCTCAGAGGAGCACCTACATAGTGCTCTGGCTTGAGCAGGGTCCTGTCCACCACTGTCATGCTTGCCCCGGTGTCTCTCAAACCAGTAGAAGGCTGACCATTCAAGAGGACACTTCTCAAAAACCTATAAGTGTTTTGTGGGATAGTCGCCAGCACTTCTGAGTACTGTCCCAGGCCCCAAGGGACACTAAGGAAATCTCTACAGGAGCACCGAAGGTGATCACAGTAGAGGAGGGGAGGACAGTGGCCTCCACCTCAGGTACGGAATAGGGGTCAAGCCAAGACACATCCTCTCGTTTCTTAAAATCCCTGAACCATTTAAGAAATTGGGTAGGCATTTTGCCAAACTTGGTGATTAAGGCAGACTTCATGCACTGATACTGACCCCTTTCTTCCACACTCAGTTTCAGAATACAGTCATATCCAGTTTGAGGCACTCTGCTTAACAAACACTTAGCCCAATCTCTCTTATCAACATCGTGAATTGCACAAGCCATTTCAAACGCTTCAATCCATTGGAGGATATCAGAACCCTCCGCATACACACCAACCAAATCTTTCATAAACTTGGTTGCTGGGGACCTGACACTCTCAACTGGTTTTGCTGAAGTCTCCACTCGAGCTTTCTCTAACTGGATTCGTTGACATTCAATGTCCTTGTCTTTGAGTTCAAGATCCCTATTTTTGAGTTCCACTTGCTGCGCCAACTCCTCTTTCTTAAGCTCGCCATCTATTTCCAACTTGCGATATTCAAAGGCCAATTTCATCCTCAATAACTCAAGCTCTAAGGAACTGCTGGGGCTTGGGGCAGAGGCAGCAGGAATGGTGGCGTTCCCAGAATCAGTTTCGGCGACAATCCCCGGGGTAGAGCCCTCATTGGATGCATCCCCCCCTTCAAGAGTTTCACAATCGATCTGGTAGTCCACCAGGGCAGTTATCAGCTCAGCTCTAGACCTATCCATAAAGTCTAACTCCCTGGCTTCACAAGCATTCTAGAGAGCCTCTAAGCTCATCCCAGTCAATTTACCATACACAATAGATTCCATTGCTTGTAGTGAAGTTATCTTGTACACGACTAAACCTTAATTTAAAAATGTGCAGATATCCTTCGTAAGTGGCACGGTTATACACTGAGTCTTAAAACCATAAGCATCCCACCTCTGCCACCAGCTGTAAAGACCGGGGAGGGGGGTCGGCACTTCCGCCCTCTATATGGTAGAGGGGAGGCACAGAGACCCCTGCCAAGATTCTCTATTATTGGTAACGTAGTCGAGCCATCAAGGCCTAACTTCTCAGGAGGTGATGTGAGCTGGTCCTTAAGTACAGTGTAGTCCCCAAGCACCCACAAAGGAATGTCCACACACTGTATCGGTTACAACACAGTCTTTATATAATTAATGTTCAAAGGTATGTACAATATCACGATAACTCACTTTGTACTCCGAAATTCAGCAGTGGTAAATATACACAGTTTCTAAAGTGGTACCACTAACGTTATTAGATCTCATTAAAGTGCACACGGTCAGAATGACACACAAATCTGAATAAAGAGGAAACCAGCAGTAGAGAGAGGAAGGAAAGCAAGATGGTTGAACAATTGGCAGAATACTGGTCACTACCTTTAACCACAGTTCTGTGTGGAGATCCCCCCACCTGGGCAACCTGTAGAAGAAAGATACAAGCCCAGTCCATATATTGTTCACACTAGCCTTTCCAATAGTTCTGCAACCCCAAAGTAGCTTGGTGTTGTAGCGTTTCGCGTTGGGGAATTGACGGCCCTTCTTGAGTGTCCTCCCTTTCAGGCAGGAGTCACGGGTCGTTGAACGTCCGACGGAGAACAGATCGAGCTACGACGGTGAAGTGGCCACATCGTTCCTAGCAGTGCTCGTTGACGAGGAAGCATAAACGTCCTGCTAGGAAGAGGCATGCGGGGCACCTCAGTGTCGATAGTTCTGGACCGCAAAGAGTTGAAGAGCTGTGGCCCAGCAAGGGCACCGAGTCGTCGGCGTCTCTGAGGTCTTTGGGTGGCTGGAATGCCACCGGTGGATGCTCCTCCACACGTCGACGGTCAGGCCTTCTCCAGCAGGATACAGCAGCGACGATGCGGACGAGAGCGCCCTTGGATCAATGAACTTCTTAGGCAACGGGAGCACGGCGGCTCCAGTCATCGGCAGCGGTCGTCAACAGTGATGGACAACAGTCCAGGCGCTTCTCCTTGGAGTTCCGCCGCAATCCCCGTATCGGGTCTCCAGCCTGTCGAAGGTCTGTCAACCAGGGAGCTTAGGCAAAGATCAGCAGTGCACAATGGTCCCTCGTAGCTCGGGAAGAGGGCGCCTTACCAGGTCCTCTCTGGGTCAGTTCTTGAAGCACAGCAGCTTTCAGATTGCGAAGGAGAGCAACAGCAATTCTTCTCATCCATCAGGGTTTCAAGATCAAGCTTCAGTTACTCCAGTTACTCGTCGAAGTGGACTTCAGCTTCTGAACACAATTCTTAGCTGTGAGAGGTCCCCGGATATACTGTTGATCTCCCATTCATTCCGCTGGGTCACACTCAAGCATCCAATCATGACTACGGTCATTCATGCAGGCAGGCAGCCAATCAGGCACACGGTGCATTCAGGCCATTCACTTCTCTCCAGACACTCACAACAAGTTATGTGTAAAGGGATAAGTACCAAGCCATTCAACACTCCAAGCTGCATTCATGCCGGTTTCGGGCTGGGCTGTCTCAACCATTGTGTCAACCACCACATACTAGACAGCCACAACATAGAATGTATATTCGTCACACACTCCATTCACCCAGGTCCCACCCACAGGCGTACCCACAACATACGGTCGTTGAGAAGGCTCCAGCCAGTTTGGTCGGCACTTCCCCACACTACCATATACAGAACTTCCACCCAACAGCCAGTCAGGGGGAAGGGACAGAGGCAGGGCTTCCCGGGACTTCGGGAAGATCAAGGTAACAGGTGATGGAAAGCAAGAGCCATGGGGGCCATTTTGTCTCCATCCGGAATCTACCAATTCCAATGACAGGGCCTGGGCATCCCAAAATGGAGGATGCTCAGGGCACCAGTCATTTAAGCACAGAGCTGCCACCAGCCCGTACCCTGCTCTGTGGGTCACACACAGGTGCCAAAAACATACACTAGGGGCACAGGGGTGCACCCCTACCTAGGGGTGCCATAAGGGTATCCCATGGGTCTGTTCAACAAACCAAAAGAGAGAGAGCTGCACCACAAGGAGTCCCACATGAACTCCTGCATGGAAAACACGACAGAACACACGATAAAAAGCAGTAAAGGACAAGGATACGGAGGCCCTGTACCTCCGATGCATTTCCAGCATCACACTACCAATGAGAGATGATGATCTAATTGTGAAAATGGGGAGTAATATGAAGGGATTCAAACACCTACATTTTTTTTCATGTATGTGCTGTTAAGGAGACAAAAGTCCAAGGTTGGGATAGTATGCCAACCAAGTAGTGGGGTTGGGGGACAACCTATCACACAATGTTCCAGAAGCAACTCCACTGCTGTTATGTCCAGTATAATCAGTAGTATACTCATTTAGAGGTTGTTCAAGGCGTGCCCTACAGAGGTAGCCAATGGTGCACTAATCCGTATATGTTGTATAAGTAGATATGTTCCCTTCAGCAATCCCTTCCCTTGATAGGTTTTTTTTTCTTTTTTTTAAAAATGATTTTGTTATTTACAAACTTTTTCATTATCTCTCCTTTTTCCTTCCAATTAAAACATCAACTATTTACAATTTTGTATCCATATAAGTAAGGCAACAGAAACAAGAAGAAGAAGGAATCCTCCAGGGGAGGTAAAGCCAAAGCCAAAAATGCTGAGGCATGTTTGAAGGAACAGCAAAACAATCTTCTCTGGTTAGTCTAGTCAAGTCCTAAGTTGAGGCGCTGCAGCTTGATCTATAGCAAGGTCTCATTCATATTGTTCAGATCTTTTCAAATAATTTCATCCAAAATTGGGTCCCTCTAAATATAAGACTCTTGTTGCAGCCCAGAAACAACGTTGCCCATGTATCTACGTATGGAGCGAGGACACCTCAGAAGGTAACATAGCAGCATAAGTTCTTCTTTTGCTGGTCAAGACAGAGCCCTTCATGATAAGATGGTATAGCGATTCTGGCTGATCATCAAGTTGCCAAGGCATATATTCGAACTTGCTGCAATTTGTTTTGTTGACGAAAGTACCTCCCTTGTTGGAAGTATGTTAAGGCACATTCTTAGGAATAGGTCCTGCATTTGTTGGCATGGAAAGACCTTCAGATAGGGTGGAAGTTGGTTTAAGGTTCTATTGTCATATACACAAACTATTGACAGCTTATATTGAGCTCTCTTCTCTATTGTTTCTATCCAATTGGTACATTGGATTTTGGTTTTCACTTCAAGTGGTCGATGTATCAACATCTCTAATGTACAGTCCAGTTTGTCCATCATCTGTGTACAAACTTCTTTCCATGTTTGAAGCTTTGTATCATATGATGTCTTGGATCTTGATCTTAGTATGTTAATCTGGGGGATGTTATCATCCGATACAATTTTCCTGCATAAATCTAGATATTTCCCCTTTACAATTGATTGCATGGATTGCAAGGCCAGTTCAAAGCAAATTCATTGGACAGGAAAATACTGCGTGTGTCCCAAGATTTTTCTCCAGAAGATACCTTCCAGTAAATCCCAAGTCTGCCAAGATTGATTAAGTGTAGCTTTGCTTCCATAAGTACGTATCGGTACAAACTTTAGTCAATATAATGCTTTTGTCGATAGAATGCTATAAGTGGCCTTAGGGAGGACTTTTTTATGTATCATCAAGCCTTGACGAGCCAATGATTCTGTTTTGTTTCTCAGATGCTTTTCCCATTCTTTTTCACAGATGCTTGATACGTTTTTTATTTTGTCATGTAGAATGACTGCATGTATGATGCGCATTGGGATATAAGACTTCCTTGCAATTAAGTTTGTTTGTGAGCGCGCATTCATCTACCTGATGTTTGCCAGTTGACCCTGCTTTATTCAATTTACGATAAAGTAGAATTTTGCCATATTCTTTGAGTCTGTCCGATTAGTTCTTCTGAGATCATTGTTATAATTCCATCTAGCACATAAGATGCTTCAAGGTTCTAGAGAACAGTAGCCATAATTAATCATAGTTCCTTCCTCATCGTTCTTTTTGCATTTAGGATATATAATCATTATCATCATCATCAATAAGTTATTCGAACAAATGCAACAAACATGAGCACAATAAAAACAAGATTAATACCAATCAAGCTACTATTAAAACACTCATAGTGCATCAAAAACATTCCAAAAGCGCCATGAGCATACAAATAAAATAGTAAATAAAAATGCCTCTTCTTTAAAAAGGGAAGAAATGTGTCCAATGACAGTTCATTCAGATAAGTGTTTATAGCAGAGTTTTTCGTGCTTGCCCTCCACAGATATTTGTGAAGGCCCAAGACTACCACACTTGGCTCCGTCTGGTGCAAAAACATTAGTGCTGTGTAGAGGAGGTCCCAAGCATGACCCGCACTCCAGCCGTCCATTTTGAAGTACCAGGAACGTTCACGTCGAAATATGTGACGTATGATGAACGAATAAACCAGCAGAGAGCCACAGTGGGGCTCTGTCCAGTATATATAAAAAAACAGCACCTGTTGAAGTACCGATCCCTAAGAAAGCCTGGACAGTAAGGTACCCATTGAGAAAACCATATCGACAAATGAAAAAGAAGGAAGATTGTCAGAATACAATCCCAGAAGCAGCTAAAAAGATACTGAAGGAAGATGAATGGCGACGTGACAAGAACCCAGACAGACTCACATATAGAAGACATAACGACCTGTGAATGATGAAAAGAGACGAAACATCATGGATAAGTGACATCCTGGACCTAAAGTGAAATAATTGATGTCAAATGTCAGAAATAATGCCACATGCACAATGAAGATATTCAGTTAGTTTACAAGTGTACATATGCAAGGAACCGCAAGAAGCACAGAATTTGTGAGGCTTGCTTATGCTTAGTAGTAAAATAGATTGCGGCAAGCACCGCCTATACATATCTACTTCAATAGACGCACTTTATATAACTATACTTCCACTATACACAAGAGCAGATTCAACCGACGGTTACTAAAGGTCTCAAGATAAGAGCCCTGCATCAAGCAAATCGAGAATTAAAGACAGAGAGAAACTCAGACGCATGCAAATCGTGCCAGGAAGCCAAGGTCGTATCGGCTGAAATAGCCCAACAGTGGATACAATCTATGAAAGAATAACCAAGTATCCTGTTCAGAAAGGTCAAGATAAGCCACAGAAGGCAGGTGGCTGGCATAATTAAGTCAAATACACAAATTGAACACAGAATAAGACCATTTCACGATGTCTGAATCACGTGACCAGCCAAGCGAGAAGGGATGAAACTTTCACACCTACGCGTGGTCTTGTGCCAGGCACAGATATGTTAATTTTTCCAGACCAAGAAGCAGTCTTGAGGCCAAACACAAAGAAATAATTGGCACATGACCACTAAAGTGATGATTGATTGTAGCAATAATTGGAGGGAAGCTGGGGGTGCAGACGAGCTCTCTCCGCATGGCAGGCTATTATGCACGCTGCTAAGCAAGTGGAAACGTATGAGTGGGGCTGTTGCCAACACAATCACAGTGGACCAAGTAATCTAGGGTCCTATAGTTAGTAAAACCAATGAGACATCTTACTTTTAGTGACGTCTACAGTAGCCATTTTGAAGGTAGGGCTTAGTTGCCCCACCTGACAGTGTTTGTCCGATCCCCTCACTCCGTTACCATATACAGATACAGTACCTATATTAAAGTTAACTTCCTAGAACTAATAGAATTGCATGCCGAATTTTAAGCGTTACAGGTCAGTGATGATGAGTTTTTAGTATAAATGATGTGTTTGTTCTGAAACTAATTGGAGTTGAAACGAGAAGGAAGATCGAGCGATTGCTGATATTCATGAACTCCCGTTTTTTGTACTTCTCATTAAACGGACTCCCTTTGCCAAACTATCGAGTTGTCATTATTGATTTGATGCAAGAGTATTAATCTACATCCCCATCCATCTCACTGGTGCTGCTACCTCATCTTAAAGTGCTATTGGGGCACCACCAGCTCTATGGGCCGGCTGGGGTCCTAGTGCACTGCTGGTCGACACTGGGTACATTACCACTTTTCCCGAATAGCAGTGTCGGTTTTCTAATGTCGCTATAATAGAGGGACAATAGCACAAAATGAAGTAATTCCTCTGTTAGGGAGAATTCTCTGTTTAGGCTGAATGTGCTAACCTAGTGAGTCCCCCAGCAGCTTTGCTGGATTTCTGGAGTTTTTTTTTCCATCCTGCCAAGAGTGAGACTCTTTTCTCCCACCCTTGGACATGAATGTGGTTGATTCCTGTGAATGTCAATGTGTTCTATGGGCTATGGGGTCTTTTACTCCATAGGGTCTCATGTGTTTTACTATGTGTGTTACACCGCACCCTCTGTGTCGTAACACTGGGGCGTCCTAGAGGACCCCCACCATAGACTCCATACCCTGGGACTGACTACTGTCTCCCAGGGCATGTAAAGTCACCATTGGCTTTACTAGACCTAAATTTACTAACAGAACTAGTACAAACCATCCTATTGTGGACGTACTAGTAGGGGTAATTTGATTACCCCTGGGTCTGTTATTCGAGGGGGCACTGTCCCATCCCCCCTCGTCGAGTTTTGGCTGGTGGCAGTGGAAACTACTCGTTATATTCGACCCTGAATATAACTCTATGGGATTCTTCCCATTGTTGGGGGCTAATACTTTTTTCCGTTAGTCTCTAACATACCGCCGGTTTATTTGTCTTAAATAAATCTACCGGTCGGTATTTTCTGCCAGAAATCGGTTTTTAAAATGGCATCTGTGTTCACCTCTGTAACTTCGAACCAAAGGTTGAGCCCTTTGTTCCACTTTTGGCAGGCTTCTACACAGAAGCTCTCCAGAGTGGTGCCATTCTGTCTGGGTACCACAGGGGTGTGGGAGGGGGTTTAGGCACCATGGACTGAGTTGCCTTGCCAACTCAAGTCGCACTCTGGTGTGATTGGCCCAAGTGGTGAGCCACCCCGCTCACCACTTAGCGTGTTTTGATTGACAGCTAGGCTGAATGAATGGGGGTTTGCTGCATAAAACCAGGGCTTTTGGGACTGGATCTTCAGAAATCGCCACAGGACCTAAGAATCCGACGAGGGTAAAGCTGAGCTGACCTGCAACGACGACACCTCCGGTGGAGCCCTGCTGAACCGACTCACCACTTCCCAACGACAGAGGAGATCTCCCCGCCGGAGAGTCTTCTCCCCCTGACTGGTGGGAACAACCAGTCCCTTTGCTTTTTCTTTGCTTCCAGGGCGTAGTGGTCGAATTGCCCGTGCTGAGCACCCCAGAAACCGGATAGCCACTAGCCCATACCGCTACCAAAAGGTGGTGCCTTGTGACAGAGCACTCCGCGGCTGGTCTCTTCCCTGCTGGTGCAATGATCTATAACTTTCCTTCGACGACGAGATCATCTCATCTCTTGGCAAAGCCCCGACTTGCATCCACCACCAGGAACAACTGCCCCCGCCGGAGCTGTCTCTACACTTACAAGGTACCGTGTCCGCCTGGCTTCCCTTGTGACGGTTAGCGTGGGGTGTCTTAAATCCCTACCTTTCCCTTGGGTCGCCTCCAGACTTCTTAACTTTTTGTTCTAAACTGTTCCAACCTTTCTGTGACAATTTGCTACAAAGACTCGAAGTTCATTTCCACTGTGATACTTTTTGGGACATACCGCCTTGCCTCTCTCTGAGTGGGCCTGGCCTCTGAACTTTGTAATCTACAGTAGACCCTGCCTTGCGGGCCTTGCATTTGCTTTGTAAAATTGTTGGTACCGAGTTGGTTTCATACCCTGCCTTTTCTCTCCCGTTCTAACGAATATTAGAGTGCCATCTAGGTTAAAGCATTCACCTCTGTCTGCAAATAAGTGGTGCCGTTGAACCTAGACTTGTCGAAATATTGTTTGGGGATTGATATACTTATAGTAATTGTAATTGAAGTTGTTTGCCGTATTAGTGCCAGAGTGTTTTCTTAGATGTGTCCGTAAAATAAATAATTATATATCTTTACACCCAAGCTCTGTTCTGTGTCTGCTTGTTCTACTGTGTAAATTGCCCTATCTTGTATACTCCACATACTGCCTAACTCTTCTTGAGGGAAGTCTAACTGCTCAGCCACAGCTACCAGGTGAACCTGTGTGGTGCAGACTGCTACCAAGTGGGTTTACTGCCAAACACCTGTAAGCCTAAATCTTTTGCAGTGGTCCCAGAGGGAACTGCACAGGTTTCCGCTTAACACTGGTGTACAGCGATGGGATTTGTATCGAGTATACAGTTTAGAGTGCTTTTCAACACTTTAGGATAACTAACCACAAAGCTTAGCACTAAAAAGCAACTTTCAAAAACATGTCTACTATAGATGTTTACAGTGAAGAGTCCTTGTCAGGTGAAAATACTGAGAGTTTGAGAGCTCTCTGTAGACAAGAGAATCTTTCTGTAAGAGGCAAGAAAGTAGAACTGATAGCGAGACTGCTGGAAAACCAAAGTCTGGGTACTGGTTCAGAGGAACCAACTTCTCCAGCGAATGTAGAAAACAGTGATGGTATTGATCTGAATCAAAGTCTTGATAATGAGTCAGAAGAGGAAAGTGAATCAAATAAAGTTAGCCACTCTGAGCCTCTGTCTGCCTTACCTACTGTACCTACGGGGCCCATACGAGGTCCCACATGTAACCCTGCTTATTTTGAACTTGAAAAAATGAAGCTCGAATTAGAGTACAAGCGTTTTTTAGCCCAATCTGAAAGAAACCAAGAGCTAGAGTTCAGACAAATGAATGCCCAAGCTGAGCAGAAGCAAGCTGAGTTAAGACTCAGAGAAATAGAACTTAATCATGAGTTAGAGATGAAAAAGTTGTCTGTGGAAAATGCTTCTCTCTCCTCTGGTTCCTCTAGAAGTTCCAGTCCCAAAAGACCCCGGATGCCTAAGGAATTAGTGGGTATGTATGAACCGCGATTGGATGTGTTGGATTGGTTGAAAATGTTTGAATATAATCATGGGCTCCAGGACATCACAGGGAATGAGTTACTTCCCTGGTTGTTCGCTAGGCTTCCCCCTGTTGCAACTGATGTGGTAATGGAGTTGGGGGAGGTGGATAAGAAGGATTACGAAAGTGTGAAACTAGCTTTGATAGCTAGATTCAGGAAGACCCCTTCCCAGTATCTTAAGAGGTTTAGAACCCTCAAAAAGCATGATGGTACCCCTTGGGCTACCTGGGTTAGTGAAGGGTTGAAAAACTTAGAGGGATGGATTAAGGGTTACAAAGTGATCACTTATGAGGGTATGAAGAATCTTTTTATGTTGGAGTCCATTTATGATGCCTGTTCTCCTGAGCTCAGACAGCACTTGGCTGATTCGAAGGAATTGGATTCCAGGAAGCTAGCTAAGGCTGCTGACTTGCGGATGGCCAACAGGGCTACTCATAAGGATTCTGGGGCAACTCAGAAGACGGATGAGGGAAAACAGCCTAAAAAACACTCAAAAGAGAATTCGAATAACTCAAATTCCAAAGAGGGCCCCAAACAAAACCATAAGGGTAAGCCACAAGGAAAACCACAGCAGAATAGTGTACCTTCTGGTGCCAAACCGGAGGGAGGCCAAAACAAGCCACCATTTCAGAAAGCATTCGGGAAATGCTTTGTTTGTGGCTCGACTGACCATGTGAAAGGAGATCCCAGGTGCAAGGGTAAACCTTCAGGGGTCCAGCTTGTCTCCTTAGCCTTCGCTCTATAGGAGGAATGTAAGAGGATTCAATTCAACACTACAGCTAAGTCAATGCCTAGTCTGGGATACTGAATGGAAACCCTTATTGATATATCTTTATGTCCAGTTCATGCGTTCTGGATGACTACCCCTATATAACACCCCTCTCTTGGAATCCCCCTGACCCCACTGAGCCAAGAAGTAGTTCTGTTTTGAAAGTTAAAAGGTTTATTTGAGAATTTAAACAATATATATATATATATATCACACTTTATAATAAATTAATAATTGAATATCACACTTAATCTGATATGATAAAGATTAACAACGGAGAATCTGGCACTAGCCCACTTCTTTATAATCACTAAGGAGTTGACATGAAATGGATAAGGTAGCACACTGGTAAATAGGGACAGAAGAATAATGTGGTAGAGAATGCTTTATAGGGTTCAAGGAAATGCAAGGTTGAATGAATGAAATGCAGTATAGAAGATAAACTGATATGGTTTCACAAAAGACAAGGTAATCACTTTCCCTTTGTGGCAATTCACCCCCCCTATACAATGTAAGGAGATGGAAGGAAGAGCACACGGTTCAGGTATACAATCACAATGTAATACAGAGTTCCAGTTTCCCAGCAAGCTTAGAGGAGAATAGATATGAGTTTTACACAGGCTCAAAATGCTTTAAAATGTGATAGCAATATATTGGAAAATGTGCTAAAATGATTTTAACTCCCTCTGGAGGTTCAGGTTGAGGATTAGTTAGTTTAAATAAGTTCAGGCTTACTTTAGCAGCAATGTTCTAGGAATGATTGGCAGGTTAAACGAATTTTTGGCAAATGAAAGCAAGGAAGCTGCTGTTTTCACACGTGGAGAAATGTGCAAATCGCGAATTTTACCGCGATTGCGGCAAAAGTATAGGGAATAGGAATGCGGTTCTAGGTTCGTTGAAAAGCCAACATTCCCAGCTTTCAGAGGAAAGTTACTACAAGTCTCTAAGACAAACGGTCACGGAGATATGAGCGATATGGTAAAGGTCGTTTTTCAGATTTGAAATTTTAAAAGTTCAAAGTGACAAGTTACAGCTAGCAACTAGAAATGACAGGTGACAGCTTTGCAAATGACAGGTGACAGTTAGGAGACAGTTCTGGTTAGATTAAAATAGATTGAATTATATTATTTTAACTAAGAGATTGGTTCTGCACAGTTCTGCTAGGTACTCACAATATATTTTTGAAATAAATGGGCCTCGCCACGGATCTGGTCAACAGGTTTTCTTCACTCGCCACGGACGGTTTCTGCGCACAGCGTCTGGGTCAGCTCTCTAGTTCTGCGAACAGCGGTCTGGGTCAGCTCTGCTCTGCCTCTGGTTCTGGATACTGCTCTGCTTTCTCTGGGTACAGCACTGCTTCTGGATCTTTCTGCACAGCTTTCTCTGGACCCAGCGCTGATCTGCACGGCTCCTGGATGCTGCTATTGCTGTTAGGTTTGCTGGATGCTGAGGCCCACTGAGAAGAGTTCTCAGTTTGTGGGTTTAGGCCCTTGCTTTGAGTTCTGAATCAAGTTCTTTGGAGTTTTAAAGTCTAAGTGTTGAATCTGGTATCTTCTGGATGTTGTATGGTCCGGCAGAGCGCTTTGCAGCAAATGGAATTGAATGTCCCTATCTGTCCTGACTGTCTGCTTTTATGTGTTTTGAAAGTGGGTGGAGAGGCTAGCTTTCTAGACCCTACCCCTCTCCACTTGTCATTTGCCACTTCATCCTCTTCCCCTTGATTGGGGGAATGAAATGAAGTGTCATCATGATGAGGTCTGTTTATGATACAGAGAACCCACCCCTGTCAAATTACACACAATCTATATTTTGACCCAAAAGACATATTTGCACAGGTACACATTTGTTTAAAATTACATGCACCCATCACATATCACAGGAGGTATACCCTGTCCAAATCTGCTCTTCCTGAGAGCTTGCATTGAGAAATGGCAACATTTGCACTTTTTAACTGGTTTTGCAATATCGGACATTAACCCAAATTTACACACATGTGCGCAAGGAGTATGGACATTAATTGATGAAGTGTCAGATTTTTAACATGCATACATTTTAAGTAATACCCTCTTAACTGCTAGCTTGCCCCCAGATCATACCACCGGTTCTAAAAACCTCTTAACATGTGGGCAGAAAAATCACAAGAATTATGGTATCATTTATAAAAATTTTCACAAGTCCGCTCTATGAATGATCCATCTTTTTAGAGTTATGTTCTGGCCCCAAAGGGGTGTGGTTTCCCCCCAGCACAAGGTTGAATTTCTGTTTTTTCCAGTTCTACCAAGCCAGCTTGCTCTCACATGCAGTGCTCCTCCCCTTTCCTTCCAGGAGGAAGCCACATTTACGACTCCCACCAATAAAACATTTGCCTGAGTCAGGACAGGCCCATTGTTCAAGAGGAAGCCATTTATGGCCTCCCCCCAATAAACCCTCTGCCTGGGTCCTATGTTTAGTCTCTAGCAGTCCCTTGGTAATTCAATCAGAGAAGTGTCATATCCCTTTTGGTGGGAACAGCAAAAGGCAGCTAGGCCTGGGAACAAAGCTGTTGTGCAAGTCTCAACTCCTGTCGGGGGTAGCTGGTGGGCAAAATTCAGTTCCTTAAGCCAGGCCCCAGCTAATGTCACTTTTAGTTACCTAGTTTTCAGCATTCAAATAAAACTAACAATTTTTACATATGCAGCTAGAATGCTGATTCTAAGTTTAAAACTATGACATTTAAACAATTGCAACCCATGTGACACTCAAAGTAGGTCACTCATTTCTTTTAAACATTTAGATTTTTAGTGTCTTTCAGTCCAAATTTACTTAAACTGCTGAAATCCACAGCTCAGCCAGTCTTGTTATAAACCTTCAAGTTACTTCAGAATATAACTTTACATTGTATCCACCTCTCAGTAAGTCTTTCTTTGGCCTGCTTTGGGTTCATTTATTCAGTTTTACACAAAAAAAAAAGTCTGGTGTTGTTTTAAAACGCCGGCTTTCTGATAGTGGTGAGTACTGGTAATGCACCCATTTTTGGGATTTAAGAAAATGAATTCCCCACAATTCTAGGTTGCTCTTGGCAATCAGCATTGTCATTCCCAATGGTTTCAGGCTACTGTGTGGGTAGTCCAATGGGGTTTTAGGCAGTGCCCTTCTGTGCCCATAACATCGGCAAAAATGGGTGGCAGCCTATTCTTCATGCATTTCCCTGGGCATTTTCTGGGAAGCTCTGGCCATCATGATGTTTTCAATGCCAGTACTGCACAGTTTTTGAGGTAGGGCTCGGATGCATGGGTAAAAACATCCCACAGGAAGTCCAAATGGTAAGTGGAAACTTTCTACTACTGGCTGATGAACCCACTGGAGTCTCAGCCAGTGTTTCTTTAGTGTCTCTGGGTTTGTGGGAACAACAGAATTTAGATGTCTATAATTCTATCCCAGATAATACTAAAGAGTATTATAAGGACAATGTCCAGGTGAATAGTCAGGAGACTTCTGCCATTAGGGACACTGGGGCCAGCATAACTGTGGTGGATACATCTTTTTTTCAGGCTGAGGATGTTGCTAAGGCACCCAAACGCCTCACCAAGTTAGCTGGAGGGCCTGTGCAGATGCTTCCCCAATTACCAGTTCTCATCCAGTGTAACGACATGACTGTAAAGATACCTGTCAGCATACAGAGTGAGGTACCAGGACGAGTTCTGTTGGGTAACGATTTAAAAACTCTCGGTGTTTTGTCTCATACCCCCAGACCTCCTAGTAAACGGTTACAGGAGCTAACCAGGCCTGCAAGGGAGAGAACCATGAGAGGTACTCCCCAGGAGATGATGAAGAAAGATATCACTCCTACTCCACTGGAATTGTCAGCTGCTGTCTCAAAGAAATCAGAAGCGAAAGGGAAACCTAAGACTTCTATCCCAAAACCAGCAGCTAGAATTTCAGTGCAGCCAACAAGGACTTCCCCGCGGTTGTCCAAAGTTACACCCGTAACTCCCCCTCCAGCTGAGGCTGAGAGGGTGGTACAACCCTGTGTGGTAGAATTAGACTCTGAGGAAGAGCTAATAGAAGGCCAGGAACTCATTGGAGATCTGGATCCGGTTGACCATCCTGAGCTGCAGTCTTTACTGGCAGAAGGTGGACCCAACAGGGCAGACTTCAGTAAGGGACAGAGGGAATGTCCAACTCTGGAAGGTCTTCGCCACCAGGCAGAAGCTCAGGCTGAAGGGCAAGAGCCTGGGAAATACAGGTTGCACTGGGAAGATGGCCTCTTCTACAGTGAACCGACCGAGTCTACACCTGGAGACTACAAACGACTTGTAGTACCCCAAGAGAACAGACCACAGTTCTTGCAGTTAGCCCACGAGATTCCTTTGGCTGGTCACTTGAGTTTCAAGAAGACTAAGGAAAGGCTCTCTCTCTACTTTTATTGGCCGAAGATGGGGGCCGAAGTAGAAAAACACTGCAGGAGCTGCCACATCTGCCAGACCTCTGGTAAGGTTGGCTCCAAGAATGTGGCACCTTTAGTGCCTCTCCCAGTTGTGGGAGTCCCATTTGAGAGAGTAGGGATTGACATTGTGGCCCCCTTGATCCTCCAACCTCCTCAGGCAACAGGTTTATACTTGTTGTAGTAGACCATGCAACTAGGTATCCTGAGGCAATTCCTATGAGGACTGTTACAGCTCCGGCTGTGGCTAAGGCCCTCCTTGGTATTTTTACCAGGGTCAGGTTTCCTAAGGAAGTAATCTCTGACAGGGGGTCAAACTTTATGTCCCACTACATGAAAGCCATGTGGAAAATCTGTGGAGTTACTTACACGTTCTCAACAGCTTACCACCCACAAACCAATGGATTGGTAGAAATGTTCAACCGAACCATGAAGAGAATGATAGGTGCTTTAGAAGAACTCCTTAAATGAAAGTGGGACCCTCTACTGCCATGCCTTCTCTTTGCTTATAGAGAAGTCCCTCAGGAGGGAGTAGGTTATTCTCCCTTTGAGCTTCTCTATGGTCATCCCGTCAGAGGTCCATTGGCCCTGATTAAGGAGGGGTTGGAGAGTGCTCCTTCCCCCAAGCCAGTCAGAGTGACTGACTACGCGATAGGTCTCTGGAGGAGAATGTCGCACATGAGGACGGAAGCAAGTAATAACTTGAAAGCTGGACAAGCGTTGGTCAAGCACTGGCATGATCAAAAGGCTAACATGGTTGAATTCACTCAAGACCACTAGTTCTCGTTATGTTCCCAACAAGGCAGAGGGCCTTACAAGACAAATGGATGGGACCCTTCAGAGTTGTGGGTAAACTTGGAGAGGTCAACTATCTGGTGGATTTGGGCAATCCCAAGGAGGCTCCAACAGTCTTCCACACCAACCGACTCAAAGCGTATGTCTCGAGACCTGATGTAGGAGCGTTGCTTCTAGCATCGTCAGAGGAAGAAGAAGAGAGTGAAGCTCTTCCTGATCTCCTCAGAGGCTTACCTCTAGACGAAAAAATTGAAGGAGTGAATCTCTCTTCAAATCTGACACCCGAGCAACAAGAAGAGTGCAAATCTATGTTAAATCAGTTTGCCCCTCTGTTCTCGCTTTCACCAGGCTTGACCCCTTGGGGCCAGCATGACATACTCACTGGTGACTGTCTGCCAGTCAAAAGCAGAGGCTACAGAATGTCAGAAAACGTACGAACCCACATCAAAGGTGAGGTCGGCAAGATGCTTGATCTCGGGGTAATAGAGCCCTCTACTAGTCCATGGTCTAGCCCAGTTGTGTTAGTACCAAAGGCCGGATCTAAAGAACTTAGATTCTGCATGGATTATAGAGCTCTTAATGCAGTCACCAAGACTGATGCCCACCTTTTGCCAAGAACAGATGAGTTGGTGGATAAACTTGGTGCAGCCAAGTTCCTCAGCACATTTGACTTGACGTAAGGCTATTGGAAAATAGCCCTGACAGACCATGCCAAGGAGAAAACTGCATTTTCTACCCCCGTTGGCTTATACCAGTTTAAGGTGATGCCTTTCGGATTGAAAAATGCACCTGCTACATTTCAACGGATGGTAAACCAGGTTCTGAATGGGATGGAGGACTTCTGCATGGCATACTTGGATGACATAGCAGTGTTCAGCAATTCCTGGGAAGAACATGTAACCCACCTGAGAGATGTTTTGCAGGCTCTTGGATGAGCCAATCTGACCATAAAGGCGAGTAAATGCCAAATTGGACAGAGTAAGGTAGTCTATCTTGGACATGAGGTAGGAGGTGGAGAAATAAGGCCTTTGCTCAGTAAGATTGAAGCTGTGCAAAATTGGACAACACCTACTACTCAGACCCAAGTGAGAGCCTTCTTAGGTCTCACTGGGTACTACAGGAATTTCATTGAGAACTATGGGACCATAGCTTCTCCTCTGAATGTCATCTCCTCTCCAAAATTTCCTAAAAAGTTTAGATGGAACGAGGAGTGCAATCAGGCTTTTGAAAACCTGAAAAAGGCTCTTTGCCAAACCCCAGTACTCAGAGCTCCTGATTACCACCAAACTTTCATTGTGCAGACAGATGCTTCTAATGTAGGAATAGGTGCCGTACTCAGTCAACTGGATGGGAAAGGTAGGGAGCACCCCGTTTGCTTCATCAGCCGCAAGCTGAAGGATCCTGAAACAAGGTGGGCAACAATCGAAAGAGAGTGCTTTGCTATCGTGTGGGCTCTGAAGAAGTTTAGGCCATACTTGTATGGTTCTACTTTTGTCATTCAGACTGACCACCAACCCTTGAGATGGTTAATGCAAATGAAAGGGGAAAACCCAAAACTACTGAGATGGTCAATCTGCCTGCAAGGGTTTGATTTCACCATTGAGCACAGGTCAGGGTGTCACCACCAAAATGCTGATGGTCTCTCTAGGATGTATGTCATCGACTAGAGGTATGAGATTCATCCAGGAGTGGATTAAATCCTCCTGTCCCTTAGTCTGGGGGGGGCGAGTGTTAGGGAGAATTCTCTGTTTAGGCTGAATTTCCTAACCTAGTGAGTCCCCCAGCAGCTTTGCTGAATTTCTGGAGTTTGTTTTTTTTCCATCCTGCCAAGAGTGAGACTCTTTTCTCCCACTCTTGGACATGAATGTGGTTGATTCCTGTGAATGTCAATGTGTTCTATGGGCTATGGGGTCTTTTACTCCATAGGGTCTCATGTGTTTTACTATGTGTGTTACACCGCACCCTCTGTGCCATAACACTGGGGCGTCCTAGAGGACCCCCACCATAGACTCCATACCCTGGGACTGACTACTGTCTCCCAGGGCATGTAAAGTCACCATTGGCTTTACTAGACCTAAATTTACTAACAGAACTAGTACAAACCATCCTATTGTGGACGTACTAGTAGGGGTAATTCGATTACCCCAGGGTCTGTTATTCGAGGGGGCACTGTCCCGTCCCCCATCCTCGAGTTTTGGCTGGTGGCAGTGGAAACTACTTGTTATATTCGACCCCAAATATAACTCTATGGGATTCTTCCCATTGTTGGCGGCTAATACTTTTTTCCGTTAGTCTCTAACATACCGCTTCCCCAATTACCAGTTCTCATCCAGTGTAACGACATGACTGTAAAGATACCTGTCAGCATACAGAGTGAGGTACCAGGACGAGTTCTGTTGGGTAACGATTTAAAAACTCTCGGTGTTTTGTCTCATACCCCCAGACCTCCTAGTAAACGGTTACAGGAGCTAACCATGCCTGCAAGGGAGTGAACCATGAGAGGTACTCCCCAGGAGATGATGAAGAAAGATATCACTCCTACTCCACTGGAATTGTCAGCTGCTGTCTCAAAGAAATCAGAAGCGAAAGGGAAACCTAAGACTTCTATCCCAAAACCAGCAGCTAGAATTTCAGTGCAGCCAACAAGGACTTCCCCGCGGTTGTCCAAAGTTACACCCGTAACTCCCCCTCCAGCTGAGGCTGAGAGGGTGGTACAACCCTGTGTGGTAGAATTAGACTCTGAGGAAGAGCTAATAGAAGGCCAGGAACTCATTGGAGATCTGGATCCGGTTGACCATCCTGAGCTGCAGTCTTTACTGGCAGAAGGTGGACCCAACAGGGCAGACTTCAGTAAGGGACAGAGGGAATGTCCAACTCTGGAAGGTCTTCGCCACCAGGCAGAAGCTCAGGCTGAAGGGCAAGAGCCTGGGAAATACAGGTTGCACTGGGAAGATGGCCTCTTCTACAGTGAACCGACCGAGTCTACACCTGGAGACTACAAACGACTTGTAGTACCCCAAGAGAACAGACCACAGTTCTTGCAGTTAGCCCACGAGATTCCTTTGGCTGGTCACTTGAGTTTCAAGAAGACTAAGGAAAGGCTCTCTCTCTACTTTTATTGGCCGAAGATGGGGGCCGAAGTAGAAAAACACTGCAGGAGCTGCCACACCTGCCAGACCTCTGGTAAGGTTGGCTCCAAGAATGTGGCACCTTTAGTGCCTCTCCCAGTTGTGGGAGTCCCATTTGAGAGAGTAGGGATTGACATTGTGGCCCCCTTGATCCTCCAACCTCCTCAGGCAACAGGTTTATACTTGTTGTAGTAGACCATGCAACTAGGTATCCTGAGGCAATTCCTATGAGGACTGTTACAGCTCCGGCTGTGGCTAAGGCCCTCCTTGGTATTTTTACCAGGGTCAGGTTTCCTAAGGAAGTAATCTCTGACAGGGGGTCAAACTTTATGTCCCACTACATGAAAGCCATGTGGAAAATCTGTGGAGTTACTTACACGTTCTCAACAGCTTACCACCCACAAACCAATGGATTGGTAGAAATGTTCAACCGAACCATGAAGAGCATGATAGGTGCTTTAGAAGAACTCCTTAAATGAAAGTGGGACCCTCTACTGCCATGCCTTCTCTTTGCTTATAGAGAAGTCCCTCAGGAGGGAGTAGGTTATTCTCCCTTTGAGCTTCTCTATGGTCATCCCGTCAGAGGTCCATTGGCCCTGATTAAGGAGGGGTTGGAGAGTGCTCCTTCCCCCAAGCCAGTCAGAGTGACTGACTACGCGATAGGTCTCTGGAGGAGAATGTCGCACATGAGGACGGAAGCAAGTAATAACTTGAAAGCTGGACAAGCGTTGGTCAAGCACTGGCATGATCAAAAGGCTAACATGGTTGAATTCACTCAAGACCACTAGTTCTCGTTATGTTCCCAACAAGGCAGAGGGCCTTACAAGACAAATGGATGGGACCCTTCAGAGTTGTGGGTAAACTTGGATAGGTCAACTATCTGGTGGATTTGGGCAATCCCAAGGAGGCTCCAACAGTCTTCCACACCAACCGACTCAAAGCGTATGTCTCGAGACCTGATGTAGGAGCGTTGCTTCTAGCATCGTCAGAGGAAGAAGAAGAGAGTGAAGCTCTTCCTGATCTCCTCAGAGGCTTACCTCTAGACGAAAAAATTGAAGGAGTGAATCTCTCTTCAAATCTGACACCCGAGCAACAAGAAGAGTGCAAATCTATGTTAAATCAGTTTGCCCCTCTGTTCTCGCTTTCACCAGGCTTGACCCCTTGGGACCAGCATGACATACTCACTGGTGACTGTCTGCCAGTCAAAAGCAGAGGCTACAGAATGTCAGAAAAAGTACAAACCCACATCAAAGGTGAGGTCGGCAAGATGCTGGATCTCGGGGTAATAGAGCCCTCTACTAGTCCATGGTCTAGCCCAGTTGTGTTAGTACCAAAGGCCGGATCTAAAGAACTTAGATTCTGCGTGGATTATAGAGCTCTTAATGCAGTCACCAAGACTGATGCCCACCTTTTGCCAAGAACAGATGAGTTGGTGGATAAACTTGGTGCAGCCAAGTTCCTCAGCACATTTGACTTGACGTAAGGCTATTGGAAAATAGCCCTGACAGACCATGCCAAGGAGAAAACTGCATTTTCTACCCCCGTTGGCTTATACCAGTTTAAGGTGATGCCTTTCGGATTGAAAAATGCACCTGCTACATTTCAACGGATGGTAAACCAGGTTCTGAATGGGATGGAGGACTTCTGCATGGCATACTTGGATGACATAGCAGTGTTCAGCAATTCCTGGGAAGAACATGTAACCCACCTGAGAGATGTTTTGCAGGCTCTTGGATGAGCCAATCTGACCATAAAGGCGAGTAAATGCCAAATTGGACAGAGTAAGGTAGTCTATCTTGGACATGAGGTAGTAGGTGGAGAAATAAGGCCTTTGCTCAGTAAGATTGAAGCTGTGCAAAATTGGACAACACCTACTACTCAGACCCAAGTGAGAGCCTTCTTAGGTCTCACTGGGTACTACAGGAATTTCATTGAGAACTATGGGACCATAGCTTCTCCTCTGAATGTCATCTCCTCTCCAAAATTTCCTAAAAAGTTTAGATGGAACGAGGAGTGCAATCAGGCTTTTGAAAACCTGAAAAAGGCTCTTTGCCAAACCCCAGTACTCAGAGCTCCTGATTACCACCAAACTTTCATTGTGCAGACAGATGCTTCTAATGTAGGAATAGGTGCCGTACTCAGTCAACTGGATGGGAAAGGTAGGGAGCACCCCGTTTGCTTCATCAGCCGCAAGCTGAAGGATCCTGAAACAAGGTGGGCAACAATCGAAAGAGAGTGCTTTGCTATCGTGTGGGCTCTGAAGAAGTTTAGGCCATACTTGTATGGTTCTACTTTTGTCATTCAGACTGACCACCAACCCTTGAGATGGTTAATGCAAATGAAAGGGGAAAACCCAAAACTACTGAGATGGTCAATCTGCCTGCAAGGGTTTGATTTCACCATTGAGCACAGGTCAGGGTGTCACCACCAAAATGCTGATGGTCTCTCTAGGATGTATGTCATCGACTAGAGGTATGAGATTCATCCAGGAGTGGATTAAATCCTCCTGTCCCTTAGTCTGGGGGGGGGCGAGTGTTAGGGAGAATTCTCTGTTTAGGCTGAATTTCCTAACCTAGTGAGTCCCCCAGCAGCTTTGCTGAATTTCTGGAGTTTGTTTTTTTTCCATCCTGCCAAGAGTGAGACTCTTTTCTCCCACTCTTGGACATGAATGTGGTTGATTCCTGTGAATGTCAATGTGTTCTATGGGCTATGGGGTCTTTTACTCCATAGGGTCTCATGTGTTTTACTATGTGTGTTACACCGCACCCTCTGTGCCGTAACACTGGGGCGTCCTAGAGGACCCCCACCATAGACTCCATACCCTGGGACTGACTACTGTCTCCCAGGGCATGTAAAGTCACCATTGGCTTTACTAGACCTAAATTTACTAACAGAACTAGTACAAACCATCCTATTGTGGACGTACTAGTAGGGGTAATTCGATTACCCCTGGGTCTGTTATTCGAGGGGGCACTGTCCCGTCCCCCCTCCTCGAGTTTTGGCTGGTGGCAGTGGAAACTACTTGTTATATTCGACCCCAAATATAACTCTATGGGATTCTTCCCATTGTTGGCGGCTAATACTTTTTTCCGTTAGTCTCTAACATACCGCCGGTTTATTTGTCTTAAATAAATCTACCGGTCGGTATTTTCTGCCAGAACTCGGTTTTTAAAATGGCATCTGTGTTCACCTCTGTAACTCCGAACCAAAGGTTGAGCCCTTTGTTCCACTTTTGGCAGGCTTCTACACAGAAGCTCTCCAGAGTGGTGCCATTCTGTCTGGGTACCATAGGGGGTGTGGGAGGGGGTTTAGGCACCCTGGACTGAGTTGCCTTGCCAACTCAAGTCGCACTCTGGTGTGATTGGCCCAAGTGGTGAGCCACCCCGCTCACCACTTAGCGTGTTTTGATTGACAGCTAGGCTGAATGAATGGGGGTTTGCTGCATAAAAGCAGGGCTTTTGGGACTGGATCTTCAGAAGTCGCCACAGGACCTAAGAATCCGACGAGGGTAAAGTTGAGCCGACCTGCAACGACGACACCTCCGGTGGAGCCCTGCTGAACAGACTCACCACTTCCCAACGACAGAGGAGATCTCCCCGCAGGAGAGTCTTCTCCCCCTGACTGGTGGGAACAACCGGTCCCTTTGCTTTTTCTTCGCTTCCAGGGCGTAGTGATCGAATTGCCCGTGCTGAGCACCCCGGCAACCGGATAGCCACTAGCCCATACCGCAACCAAAAGGTGGTGCCTTGTGACGGAGCACTCCGCGGCTGGTCTCTTCCCTGGTGGTGCAACGATCTTCAACTTTCCTTCGACGACGAGATCATCTCATCTCTTGGCAAAGCCCCGACTTGCATCCACCACCAGGAACAACTGCCCACGCCGGAGCTGTCTCTGCACTTACAAGGTACCGTGTCTGCCAGGCTTCCCTTGTGACGGTTAGCGTGGGGTGTCTTAAATCCCTACCTTTCCCTTGGGTCACCTCCAGACCTTCTTAACTTTTTGTTCTAAACTGGTCCAACCTTTCTGTGACAATTTGCTACAAAGACTCGAAGTTCATTTCCACTGTGATACTTTTTGGGACATACCGCCTTGCCTCTCTCCGAGTGGGCCTGGCCTCTGAACTTTGTAATCTACAGTAGACCCTGCCTTGCGGGCCTTGCATTTGCTTCGTAAAAGTGTTGGTACCGAGTTGGTTTCATACCCTGCCTTTTCTCTCCCGTTCTAACGAATATTAGAATGCCATCTAGGTTAAAGCATTCACCTCTGTCTGCAAATAAGTGGTGCCGTTGAACCTAGACTTGTCGAAATATTGTTAGTGGATTGCTATATTTATAGTAATTGTAATTGAAGTTGTTTGCCGTATTAGTGCCAAAGTGTTTTCTTAGATGTGTCCTTAAAATAAATAATGATATATCTTTACACCCAAGCTCTGTTCCGTGTCTGCTTGTTCTACTGTGTAAATTGCCCTATCTTGTATACTCCACATACTGCCTAACTCTTCTTGAGGGAAGTCTGACTGCTCAGCCACAGCTACCAGGTGAACCTGTGTGGTACAGACTGCTACCAAGTGGGTTTACTGCCAAACACCTGTAAGCCTAAATCTTTTGCAGTGGTCCCAGAGGGAACTGCACAGGTTTCCGCTTAACATCCTCTCTTGGCAAGCCACAAGTCGAAGCGAGCTCTGGTCACAATCCATCGATAAGTTGGGACGTTGCTTTGTAATAGGCATGGTTGTACAGAGTCCACTATTGTGGTTGTAGCATGATTCCAATATGGAGTCGAGGACAAACCTGCTGGTTCATGTCTTTCCTTAACAAAAGTGCAAAAGTTCCTTTTATATGCATTTCTCAGCTGGTGGGACAGTAAGTTAATAGATCTAAAAAGGCTAGAGGCATTTATCTCAGTTGTACAGTCCATAATATGCTTCAGCAACGGTATCTTGTGCCAACCAGAACTACAGAGCCGGGATTTAACTATATTCTATGTCACCAATGATCTGGCGTTAGACCATATTCTTAACCAGTGTTCCATAGGGGGCCGGTACCAGTCATCTTCCAGGTGATTTACACCAAGCTTTGCATGAACTGAATAGTTTGGTGGCGAGGTCGGTAGACCCAAGAACTTTCAAAAATATAAATTTTTAATATGGTCTGCAACATGTCAAGGTTTTCATTCCCCCAAAGTAAAGCCCCATAATTGGGGGCTGCCTTCGTCTGAGCATTATACACCTTCAAAATCGCTCCCAATGGTTTCCCCTGACACATTTGCATGTAACCACTAACCCCTCCCACTGCCTGCAACATTTGGTTCTCTGACTCAGTTTGTGTGATGCCCCTGCCAGTTTTCCTCAAATCGTATGCTTAGGGTAACTCCATCGATGTGTTTTTTTTGTGTGTGTAGTTCATCGCATTTGACCAGTGATATATCGATGCCACTTCTTTGCCCATTTGGTTTGTAAGACCATGCATGAACACGGTGTAATATTCCATGATTGCCACCTGACTTATACATCCCCCAAAAGTGAACTGTACTTTTCTGTCTACACTGTCCAGTTGTTTACTGTCCATTTTAAGAGATTTTCTACATTATTGGTCCTAATTGAGTCACTTTTATCATTGATCGCTTCCAGTGTGTGAGAGCCCAGCACTTGTGTATAGGCACGTTACAAATGCCATATCATATCATATCATTTACTGAGCATCGGCAGGATCACTCTCTACTCTGGGTAGTACGCACAGGTATTTTATATAGCATATGTCTGACACACTTACAAATGCATAGTCTGTTGTGCTTGCAGTATTATTAGTGAAAAGTGTGTAGCTGCCTGGTGCGTCATCTGTAACACAACAGTTTAGCATTGGCAGGACTTGTGGTATCAGGGTGTTGTACCACGTATCCCTTTTGTTATTCACTTTTTGTTGCTGAAGTTCCGCCTTGGGTATCGACCATATGTTATCTAAGATTTAATTATCACAGCCACTCAATGTCCTAGGTAGCTTCACAGTGAAATCCCCAACCATTAGTATAGCGGTGATATGCTAATCACTGTCCTGATGACCATTTAGTTCTTCAATGGATATGATGTCATCTTTGGTGCAACATGTCCCTGGAGGGTCATAAACATTTATCATAAATATTTGTTGACATGTGTCCATTAATTTAAGTGCCGCTAGTATATTTGTATCTTTTAGTGGGGTCTCAGTTATAGTAAAAGTGTTCCTAACACTGATGATTAGTCCACCACAAGGTCTTCGTTTTTCACACTTTTTGGCTACCTTCTGTATGGTGTTTCTGCCGTCAATCCAGAAGGTCCCTGTACACCAGGGTTCTTGTGAAGCTACTACATTTAATCATTCATCCTTATTTGTAATAGCTCACAGATCGTCATAATGGGAATGACCTTGAGTGTTCAATGTTAATATTCTTGTCGTTATTGCTAGGCCCCCAGTCCAAGGAAGGTGGGTCATAGATAGCCACTCCCATGATGCCTGGTGTAGCCTATGGATGTTATCTCTAGGCTAGAGTTGTTTAAGATATACCGCTATCCTACCTTCTTGTGTTATCCTGATGACCATAGATTTAATTTCTTTGGCAATTTTAGTTATGTTTCGCTTTTTCTAGTCAGGGCGACTTATTGTCCTTTTTCATAACTAAGCACCACCGGGGGACATTTGTCTCGCTCTCTACGGTTGCACGAGTTTTTGGGTCCCACGGTTCTATTTTCATTTGTGATCATGTGCTCTGTCTCGTTATACGTACCTAGTATATTAATCAAAATAGTACGTGTGTACTTCTTTGGGTCTGGGAGGTCGCTTACCGCAAGGCCTATCACATTTACTACAGGTAGGCTCTAACATTATGCACGATTCATCAAACAATGTTGGTATGCCTTCAATGTCTATCGTGCCATTAGAGTCAACTGTATCCATAGCGCTATGGATTATGGTCACACCCAGCATAGAGTGATCTGTGTTTGTGATGGCTAGTAGGAATCTTCTCATGTCTGTGTTGTTGCTATGCTTATAACATTGCCTTTTTTTTGTTTGTTTCATTAAATGTATTCCCCCTATTCTTCTTCTTAATGATAGTATATGTGCCATTACGTCCCCACCAAGATCACTATGAACTTTAGTATGAGGTTATGAGATCACTTATATATTGCTCTGGTGCTTTATTTTGTGTGCTCTTGTTTTCTTTGTTTCCCCTTAGCCCCCTACCTCAATGCTTCTTAGGGCATTCAGTTGGCAATTTGGTTTCTTTGTCTGGTTTCTTTCAATACTAGTAACCTCAACCAGAACTGGTCCTATTGCCAGTTCTGGCTGGTCTAGTCATGCTTTATTGTTATAATTGTCAATCTCAGTATTGTAAGTCCTGTATTGCTTGTTCTGGTCCTCTACATATCTGTTAGGACATTTCGCTTCTTTTAATGTACTAATGTCATCCTCAGTGTGTGTAAGAGCCTTACCATGCATTGTGTGTTCAATATGCCAGTTTGTTGTGCTTCCAGGGAGAGTTGACACTACCCTGCCTGAGTTGACACTACCCTGCCTGTCACCTACTGGCTTAGATGGTACGTTGTGGTGGTAGTGTCTGTTTGCAGGAAGAACCAGTGATGGATTCTTGTTAAAACTGTGTGCTTGTGTTTTGTTGCCCGTATAAACTTGGTGTTTAGATCTACTTGTACTACACGCCTAAGTTTGTCCGTTTCTTTTTGGGACTTCCATACTACTATACAAATACTATGGGAATCATTACAAGGGTGGTGCTCCCGTAATGAAGGGTGCCGGTACGGGACCGGCACCCTTCATTACGAGAGTGCCGATTATGAGGTTCCCTTTGCGGGACCCGGTCTTTTCTGGGTCCCGCGAGGGGAAGAGGGAGGTAATAACGGGCCATTCATAATGTATTTTTTATATATATATATATATATATATATATATATATATATATATATATATATATATATATATATATATATATATATATATATATATATATATATACTGAAAACCCTGCACCAAGGTCCAGGAAAGGTGGAAGGCATTCCAGGAAACAGTCTTGCTTGCAATAGTCACAGCAAAACACTGAGGCAGGAAACCAGGTAATGTCAGCCAAAAATCAATAGTTTAATTCATAAAATGTCCAGGACGGGAGAAACAAACACGAAAAACTATGCGTTTCGCGGTAACAGACCGCTTGTTCACGTTTAAGGCAACAAACACAATGGAAGGACTATTTATACAGTCATCAACTCTATGATTTCTGTGTAGAAAGTCGTGCACACTTTCTTTTCTTGTCTCTTGAGGAAGTACGCCATCTTGGGATGGGTTAAAGCGTGTTATAACTAATTAAGCTCAATAGCAAAGAGAAACAAAACATGCTTATATGGACATGCTCAGCTAACCCAGGACAATATATATATATATATTTGCCCACTGATTGACTTTTGCATCTGTGTGTTGCCGCTGCCTTGTAACATGGGTTAGGCTCAATGGATGTGGTCACCATGTACTTCTCTTTAGCACTTTGCGTATGATGTATTACCTTTGCACGTTCTACGCTGTAATTCACCACTTACCCTTCATTGGGGATCATTCCAAGGTGGGCGGTAAGGGATACCGGGCACCGGTAAGGAGACCGGTGCTGGTAATCCCTTACTGCCCTACTACAAGGTCCCTTAGCAGGTCCCACCAGGAACGGCAGGTCTGACCAGCCGTTCTGGACGCGACCCGTTAAGGGCCCAGGGCGCTAATAACGGGCTTGCAAGTCACAAGCCCATTATTAGCGCCCTGCCCATTCCCATTGAGCCCTATGGGGCCTCAAATGGGAATGGGGGATTGGCATTTTCAATGGGGACTTACCGGTCCCGCAAAGGTTGGACTACACTGATAAGTCCCCATTGAACTATACCGGTGCCGGACCCGTTATTGGTGGCATTCATGGTGCAAATAGCGCCAAGACTACTACCAACCTCGGAATGAGGGCCATTGTCTGTAACCTGAAGCACTGAAAACAATCTCTTAATTAGAAGCCCCTAGATACCTCAGAGTTTTACAGTAATTTAGGGGTCCTATGAGACTTTTGTCCAGCAAATCTGTGTTGGAGTATTGTACAGTTATATCCTTAATGCTTGTTTTCTTAATAGGGCCTAGGGTGACAGGTATCAGGCAGCACGATCGCCTAAGTATCTGCTGCCTGGACTGGCTATTTGGATATTCGGGCAGGCTGCGAGGTGACCATCCTCTTTTGCTTCCTGTTTTCCAGAGTCCATCTGTGTGTTGTTCATGTCCCCCACAGCATCCTCTGTACATGCTGTGCTGGAGTCTTTCAGGTCAGTCAGTGGCCTCTCACTTATGATGAGGCAACCACTTTCTGGCAGAGCATCAGCAACAGGTTTGTCTCACTGAGGGACAGTGAGTAAGTCTGTCTCTGATTCATTAACCCCCTTGGCCATTCATGATATCTGTATTTATGGCCAATAATCTAACCAATTTGTGGATAATCATGGGCCACCGGTATGCCATGTTAGCTCCTAAATCATCTTGCAAAGTTACTGTTTTGCTGGAGTTTGAAGAAACCGTGGGAAGAAACTTGGTAATGTTTGCTATCAGGCATGGGGGAGCAGACTTAGGAATTAGTTTAATCAACATGGACTTTTTTCGTTATAAATTATGAGAAGACTTTGTAGTATCAGTAGTACTCACCGAGCCCACAGTAGTCAGGTCAGGTGAAGTCTGTGTCTATTCTAATTCAGCTGTATTCTTGCAGAGGTCAAGCATCCAGGCAACGGCATGACTGTGACACGCTATGTGCGCTTCGCGTGTGCCACGCATGTTGCTATTGTTCCACTTTCGTGGCAATTCAGTTTCTCATATGCTCTTTTATCCTCCTGACAGGCAAGATGGCACAGTAAATGGGAGCACCAAGGGCTGTTTCCCCCAAGTTGCTGGTAAGTGTAGTAGCCATGGGTACCAGTTAGCAATATTTCCACCACTTCAGTGTCCTGCACACTCATTTGACCTCCTGACAGGCAGGATAGCAGAGTTAATGGCAGATCCAAGGGCCATTGCCCTGCAGTCACTTCTAAGTGTTCCACACCACAGGTACCAGGTAGCAGGATTCGATGTATCATTATTAGAGCAGGGGCTTTGACAGTGGACTATAAATAGATGTCTAGCTTAGACCCTTTCCACCTAATTAGATTTCCTCCACCAACAGACATGGTTATGAAATATTGTACTCTTTTAGTTTTATCAAATATACCGTAATGTGTGTAGGAGTTTCTCTCACCCTACCGTTTCTTTCAACATCTCAATACTGCCAAGCAGGTAATCCTCTTATTAATTATAGATTGCCTCCTCTACTAACTGTAACTTTTCTTGAAGCAAGAATGAAGCTATTCCACTTTAATTGAGGTTATCAAGCCCAAGAAGGCCCCCAACCTGACACTATGGGCATGTTCACAATCAGGGATACTGCCATGGCAAGCCAGTGAGACAGTAGGATCAATGTGGGCAGAATCGCAGCACAGAGAGCAATGGCCTCCTCTATGGGAATGACTTCGGATATTGTCATAGGCAGGCACAAGGAGTAATGTCCGCGAGAAGGGGCATCCACGCAATTGTTCCAGCGTAATGTCCCTATTCCCTCCATCAAACCCCATAAAGGAAGAGTTGTCCAAGTGATGAACGGCTCACAAAGGTCTTTTCGGCAACACTTCCCAGCACATCATTCGTTGTCCAAGTGCTTCTTTGCTGCTTTGGTACTCACTCATCCACCTGAAGCTGCTCTTGCTGCTCCAGATCGGTGCTAAGCTCCCGGCTTAGTGGATCATACTAGAAACTTCTACATTATATGGGAATCTGCAGAGACTAATCCCCTGGATCTTGCTGAACTCTTGTGCTTTTCTAAAGGGGTCTGTTTCAATAAATTGACCTTTTCAATTATCTATGTCAAGAAACATGTGCATCCTACTACTCCCTCAAGACAGGTGTAGTACTGTAGCAAAGCTCTAGCCCAGGGTTGTCCAATCCAGGCCGGAAGGATTCAATGAAAGGCAGGGAACGAGTGGCTCAAACATGTGATGGTGAGTGAGACAATCGAGATATGACTGCGTCTGCCGCAGGCTTGTAACAATCACAGTGGGTGAGGCAGGAACATTTTCAAGAGCTGGTTGGGACAGGTTACATATGAGACAAACTTCTGTTAGGGAAAGAGTGAAAGGGGTGAACATGCACCAGTATCTATGCTTACCTAGCACGTCGATGTGCGCAGGTGGCATTTCAATTGATTCATGGTGATGCCCCCAGAGCTGGAGTGCACAAGCCTGGGGTCCGTGGCAGATTGAGCGTAAGGGGGTTTGCCAGACAGGCCAGACAGGAAAGAGAAGGCCTTGTGAGTAGATCACTTCACATGCCGGCTCCCGAGGATTGGCCCAGTTGAATTGGAAAGCAGCCAATCCGCAGCTATGAGGCAGACAAGTGGAAGAAGCAACATGGGTAGTGCAGGCTGGATGTAAATTGCAGCAGCCTTTACTGAAGAGGCTCCGGGTACAGATCCCAGTGCTCCTCATCAACAGGGCTTACCTTGAGTAAAAAATCAGAAAGCACATGGGCAGGGAGGCTCTCAGCATCGGGCTCTGGGAGTTCTCCAGCAGGCCAGGCAGGAAAATGTTGGTTCTCTATCCTGAATTCTGTGCTTTTATCATAAATAGTTTGTTTTCACCAGAGAGTCTGGGAGGAATATTCCCGTTGCCCAAGCATACTGTAAAGTGTTCTTCAAATCTCTCTATCAAACACGCTCATTTTAATATCTTTGTAATAATGCTCATATCTTGTACACCCCCTTCCTACTCCAGAAACTCTGGAAAACAAGTTACACTATATATTAACCTTGCATATGAAAGATTGCATGTTTACACTGGGTCGCAATGATGACATTTGCCAGCTACTTCTTGTGAGCAAATTTCCAGAT
Source organism: Ambystoma mexicanum (assembly GCF_040938575.1). Classification (NCBI taxonomy): domain Eukaryota; kingdom Metazoa; phylum Chordata; class Amphibia; order Caudata; family Ambystomatidae; genus Ambystoma; species Ambystoma mexicanum. The sequence continues at coordinate 136,146,737 of NC_090935.1, forward strand.
TATCATTGTCTTCCATCTGCTATTTCTTGCACTGTAATTTTGTTAGTAGGATTCCTGGTCAGATGTCTTTTTTGCCAGTATGGGAAGGGCCAGCTTGTCAAAGAGATACTTGAATCTAGGCATAGTGGCCATTTCATTGTTCAGACTCTCCCTCAGAGTGACAGCTGTTTAATTTTGTTCTATTTGTCCCCATTTACTTTTGCCACTTTTTGCTTCTCAAAGGTCAATGCCATCTTATACCCATGCTCTATGTCTGCACTATGTCTTATACTCATCTGATTTATTCTCAACCTATGTAAATCCCTTCTGTCTTGTGGTTGTTTTTTAGGCACGGATATTATTAAAGTTTGTATGTTGTCTTGCTCTCATTTTTTTTACATAGGTGGAACTTTGGATAGCCTTATTTTGAGGGGCTGTAGTCTTTGAGAAATATCTTGAATTCATCTGCACATACTTTTGTTTTCAGTGCTCCTGACACAGAATGCACCCCTTGGATGCTGTGGGATGTGTTGACCCATTTTTGCACTGCTATGCTGCATCACTCTGTTATGATGGTGCCAGAAACAGCAAAATGGCCGCGAAACCCGTGTGCGTGCCAAAACCCATGAAAATCTTGCTTTTTGATGCACAAAAAGGTGGCTGCCCAATCTGCCATGCAAGTTGTCAGTGGTGGAACAGAGCTCTCATTATGGAAATGTGTCACTGCGCTCCCCAACAATTGAAAGTGGAGTGCAGAAGGAAAAAGCTAAAGGAAACTCCAAATCTTGCTTTAAATCACGTTTTCTTTGCTGATGAAACTCCAGAATGCCAGTACAGAACACCTTCAAATATTCAAAACTCTCGCTGGGTGCTACAATTTACTTTGTTTAAGAAATCATTGTGAATTTACAAGGTCCTGAAAATCACAGAGCATAAATAGTTTTCCACAGCAAAAGTGGCCTGCCTGTGGATCTGTCAAAAATCTCTGTGCAACAGAGGGCTGCTGTCATGGCAGCAGTTAGGGGCCTGCCTGATTACATTTTAACATGTATAAACTGAAAATGTAATGTTTGAAATCTAAGAGGCCTGTTACTAATAGCAACCCATATGGTAATTGTTTTGATCCCATGGTTTAAAATCTTGAATGAGAATTATAGCTGTTATTTGATAAAAAGTTTGTTTTGTGCTAAGGAAAAGGCCACAAAATTGACCAATTAATTTAAAACTGGCTTAAGCTGCAGAACTTGAATAACAGGTTTTTCTCACAGAAGAAAGGTCTTTCCCCCCAGCAGGAAATCACGGAGAAGTGTTAATTACAGGGTAGGAAAGAACTTGGTCTACAGAGGCAAAAGGAACAATGAAAATCTGTAGAGCAGGACATTTGAAGTGTGAAGACAGTCGTAAATTGCCTCTGCAAGGAACAAACATGGGGGATTGCTCCTAGGCTTCCAGGGAGAGACCAAGGGGTGGAGCCAAACAACTATTTGTTGTTCAAAAAGGACTAAGAACATATTGTAAAAAAGACTGATAACTTACTATTTAAAATTGAGTTGTTAATTTAATGTCTGTCTGCACGGGTGAAGAGGCGCCAGAACTGTGTGACATGTTCTGGACAGCAATGGAAAAAAATGTGATGTTATGCAAAATGTATTTCCGCTAGAATTGTGAAACTTTATACACTTATTCCCATGTTAAACATGCACACTTGCAGAATTTTGCTTAAAAATGTGGACATTGTGCTCATAGTGAAAAGGGCAAAATTCTGTGAAAAGAGACAAGATCCCACAGCTATGGGATTTTAAGGAGTAGCTGCTATGTAAAATATGTAATCTGCATATGTGATTTTTATAGAGGTTGCACATGTGGAAATATGTATTTTGCCAAAAGTAGATTTTGTGTTCCAGGGGCTAGGGGTGGATTCTCAGCCTCATAAAATTGCATCAAAAATATGACACTCTGTTTCTCTCCTCCTATCAAGGCAGAGAGTAGACTCTGATCCAATCACCTTTCAAAGGGGCAAGCTTAGGCTAAACCAGCCCACACACCCCCTTTAGGATGTCACTTCATAGGATAAATAGAGATAGCTCACCACTCATAAGGACAGTGAGTATAAATTGGAAGAATTGTGTCACTATCATATGTACTTTGCATAGTCTTATCCCTATCTTAGACCCATCCTATCTTGTATTCAGAACCTGTATTGTTAGGAGTTTCTTTGCATTGTCTGAAATTTTAAAACCATCCTATCTTTCCTCCAGAACCAATATTGTTAAAACTATCTCTGCGCTGAACTTTTTCTCATCTGAAGAAGGCAAGTTCCTTAGCAGTCAGTCACCCTGATCAAGTGACTGTGTTCCTGTGTCGTATTCATTTTGTTCATCCTCTAGTGTAAGCAACCCATTTGTCATTTTTAAAAGCGCTCCTGTTTTCCATTCTTGCGCCTATCTCAAAAAAACGACCTCTACTAAAATGTCTGTAACTTCCTCAGTTTTTGTGATGGAAACAGAATTTTAACTTCTGCTTATAGCTAACACCCCTATCTATCTCTCACACCTAAAACCGTATTCCAAATCCATGCGATTCTCCCATTATCACGAATATCGCACAATTAAAAGTTTGCAAACATTTTCATTTTCGGAAATTTTTACCTGTGTAAAACAGCTTTTAATTGCTTCCGACTTGAATTTTAAGATTTCAAATGTTTTCTTGCGTTTAAATAATTACTTGTGTTTGTGTGCAACTATCCAAAGCGGCTCCCATAAGAATTTATAATCATTTCAGCAATTTTGACCATATTTGGTGTTTTTGCCCAGTCCATTCTGAAGATAACTTTAAAAACCATTCTGACAGCTTGACAGTCAATTCCGTTTCTCTTGTGTTTGAAAGGGGGAAAGTGGGATTGATATTCTGTTTGAATTCTACCATTCCTGAATACCTGCTCTCTCCTCCTATCTCTTTACATTATCTATTGGGGGTTGAGGGGTGTGCAGGGGGAACCTTTAACCACAGTGCTATCTGATCTGAACCCACACAAAAGTATTATTTTCTGTGCTGAATTGTTTTGCTCACTACTTACTCCTTGTGTATTAAAGAGATTATTCAGTGTTACATCACCCCATTGGTGATTGTTGTGTACCTATTAAAACCTGTGGTGATTACATTTTAAATACATAAATAAATATTTACCTCTGCAAACCAGTCTGATTCTTGGTTCAGTGTGACCGGGGCGGGGGATTGTGGTGGGTTCCAGGAGAAGGGCGTGATATGAGTGGTATAGCGTTCAGAATAAAGAACTTTTAGATGAAAATAAATAAGGATTTCAGTTGTGCACTACATGCTAGGCATTGACTTGGGTGTGTGCCCGATTGAAATCTCTTACAATGCATTGGCATGAGTGTATTGCCACCACATGTGACTGAGCACCATCGGTTTTTCATCCGCCTTGGGGCTTATCACTCCGGGGAGGGACAGTTGACCAACACGTGTGACAAGCACCCAAGGTCGGGGAGTGTGGGGCCCAGCACCCCACCAGCCAGCCTGGAGCTTTAGCAGGGCCCCTATAGAGCTTCTCCCTCCATGGAGGGATGGGGACCCCAATGGGGCTCCCTGCAACCGCCACTAGGCTTGGGGACACTCGAACCACATGCACCAGGTGGCACCCAAGGCCAGTGGGGGCAGCATCTCTGGCCATCCAGGAGCTCTGGCCCAGGCCGCCTTAGAGCTTCTCCCGCCACATTAGAGCTTTTCCCTCTGGGGATGGGCGGGGCTCCCCACGATTGCCACCGGGCTTGGGGACAGTCAACCCAGACTTGCCCCAGGACCCACGAACACCATTTAACCAAAGCCGTCAATTGCGCCACGGCTGCCCTGGAGGCCAGAGGGTGACACTTCCAGGTCGACTATTAACCCACGCAGTGTGGGCTTATGGAACCCAACAGGAGAAAAATGCAGGAGTCAGCTGCGCAGACTGCAACTCGGACCATCTGGTCCACCAGCAACAACTCGGGCCATCTGGGCCTACTCCCCGGGCCAGATGGCCCGTCAGCCATGCCTGCCCCTACTGTCCAGGAGCATGGGCTTAAGGTACCACCCCCGGTGCTCTAGGCTGGGTTCTTAAGCTACCAACTCTCTTAAGGCACCACCTCTGTGCACTCGGGCCTGGGAGACACTTCTACGCTGACTATTAAGGCTTACGGAACCCACAGGAGACAAATGCAGGAGTCGGCCGCAACTCGGGCCATCTGGTCTGCAAGCCACAACTCGGGCCCTCTGGGCCTACTCCTGGGCCAGTTGGCCCGACGGCCGGCTGTACCTCCCCCGACCCCACCGTCCAGGGACATAGACTTAAGGTACCACCCCCCTCACCCTGGTGTGGCTTGCAGCCTCTCTTCTCCCACCCTGTCCAGGAGTTTAAGGACCGAGGCCATCTGGTCCACCAGGCTGACCAGGAAAGGTGAGAAGAGCACTCCCGCCCAGCTCACACACCCCCGTGGGTGCTCACCTAGGGTGGGTGGGACTTTCCTATGCACTCTGCGGGCACCAGGAGGAAGGAGGAAGGGTGGAGAACCTTGGCGTGGCGTCTTGCTACAAAAGCTTGGCTCGGAGGATGACTTCCAATAGATTGCAACAAGGTAGCTGCTCTGCTACTTAGGAAACCCTCAACCAGAATCGGGTCGTCTACGAATAATTTAGCACCAGGTTCCCCACGAATATGCAGTGCACTAGGGTGAGAGCAGTGGCCCCCTTCTGTCCACACTCAAGTTCCGAGGGGAGCGGCTCTACACACCGGCCCTGAGGCGGGCTAGCCCAGGCCAACCGGTGCTCGATAGTGCTGCAGTATCACGGTCTGGGGAGGGAATTCTGACTTTGAGGCATTCAGTCATAATCCCACAGGTGGTAGCTTCCAATTCCTCTCGTACTGAGCAGGATTACTATTGCAACAACACATCATCAGTAGGGTAAAACTAACCTGTCTCACGACCGTCTAAATCCACCTCACGTTCTCTATTAGTGGGTAAACAATCTGATGCTTGGTGAATTCTGTCTCACAATGATAGGGAGAGTCGACATCGAAGGATCAAAAAGTGACATTGCTGTGAACACTTGGCTGCCACAAGCCAGTTATCCCTGTGGTAACTTTTCTGTCAGCTCCTGCTTGAAACCCAAAAAGTCACCCGGATTGTGAGACCCCGCTTTCACGGTCTGTATTCATACTGAAAAATCAAGATCAAGGGAGCTTTTGCCCTTCTGCTCCGCAGGAGGTTTCTGTCCTCCCTTAGCTCGCCTTAGGACACCAGTGTTATCCTTTGACAGGTGTACCACCCCAGTCAAACTCCCCACCATCCACTGTCCCCGGAGCGGGTCGAGCCCGGCAGGTGCCGGGCGCTTGAATCCAGAAGCTTCAAGCGAGAGGGGATGGAATGGATGAGAGGGGATGGAACGGATGGGAGGGGATGGAATGGATGAGAAGGAATGGAACGGATGGGAGGGGATGGAACCGATGGGAGGGGATAGAACAGATGGGAGTGGATGGAACGGACGTAACAAATAGAAAAGATGTAATGGATGGAACAAACGAGTGGATGGAACGTAAGTAACAAATAGAATGGATGGAGTAGATGGAACAAACAGAACGGATGGAGTGGAAGGAGTGGATGAAGTGGACGGAATGGACAGAGCGGACGGAACGGATGAAGCAGACGGAACAGACCGAGTATGTGGAATGGATGGAGAGGATAGACCGGATGGAAAGGACGGATTAGATGGATCAGATGGAACAGACGGATTAGATTAATCGGATGGAACGGATTGAGTGGATGAAGTGGATGGACCGGATGAAGGGATGGAACCTATCCATTGAACGGGTAGAGCAGATGGAACGGGTGGAGAAGAGGGAACGGATGGAGTACATGGAGTACATGGAATGGATTGAGTGCATGGAACGGATAGAGTGCATGGAACGGATGGAGTGGCTTGAATGGGCCAAGCGATTGTCTTGGATGGCATAGATGGTGCGGATGATACAGACAGCGTGGATGTCACAGATGTTATGGATGGTGCAGATGCTGTGGATGGCGCAGATGTCACAGATCTGGCAGATGCTATGGTTGGTACCAACGTTACAGACGGTGCAAATGTCACAGATGATGCGGATACTACCGACGATACGGATGCTACCGATGGTGTGGATGCTATGGATGGTGCGGATGGTGCGGATTCTGCGGACGGTACAGACGGTACGGATGCTGTGGCAGATGGTACATATCTTTATCTCCTATATATGCTATGTACCTGTATCCCCATGTTTATCTGCATCCCATGTTTACCCCTGTCCATCCTGTCGCTTTATATATGTATGCCACTATGTACGCCCCCTCTGTCCTGCTCTCGTGCCTGGTCTCAGGTGCTTAACTGATAACCACCATATCACACTCCTATGCTTACTGTCTCCTATATGCCATCATTCAACTAGAACACAGCTACACCATGATAAATTCGGCATAGCTGTTCACATACTAACATGACCCCACATACACCTAATCACCGTAATAAAACACATCTAGCTGAGCACAGTCCGGCTAGCTTAGGTGTTCCTCAGGCCTAACGCAGCCAGAACTCAGTCTGGATGTCCACTCTCCAGACTGAACACATCCAACTGATTTCCTCAGCACTGCACCTACCGCTAAGAATCAGCTTCATGCAACAACCACACCAGCTGCACACATATCTGGTGCACCTATGCACCATACGACACTCTATCTCTCTGCTGACTTGAACTGCGGTACCCGAGGGCGTTCAACCTACCGGCGCTTTGAGTTCATACCAATAATATGTAAGGCATTATATAAATTCCAAGTAACATAACATAACATCTCTGGCTAGAGTCTCCACGTTTCCTGAAGGGGTCTGATATGACACCTCCACATAAGATGTCTGTTGCAGAATTGCAATCAAAAGTATTTATTTTTCTACGGATTTGCACCAATCCATATTTGTTGCTTTGCTCTTACATGTCACTATGAATTAGAGGCCCCATATTTTCTCTGGATGTTTCAACAGGGGAAAGATCCAACTTAGGTCTCAAACATGCTTTGTAAAGTCATCTGCATTCATTCTTTATGCACACACTTTCAACATGATGTCAATGTCTTTATTGAAGCAGAGAAAGTGAACTGAACAGAATATATTTCAGCTAAGGAGTTGGATGAGCCAAAGAGCCAAGGTCTTATCAGGACTGGAATTGGCTGACATTAGATACAATTAGCGTGAAAGAACAGAAGCTCCTGTTCAAGAATGTCAAGTATAACCAAAGACGTCAGAAGACTATTGGAAAATACAGTTAAATACACGAGAAAGGCTCAATTCATTGTGTCCAGTCACGTGATGGAAGAAAGCTGGACGCATGAGGAGATCACACCTACGCACAGGCCAGACAGTACCCATACTCCTTAAAAAATCCCAGAGAACAGTAAAAGTCTCAAGGCCAACTTCAGACACTAATATACACTGAATCATTGAGGTGATGATGGAGTGTCCTTTTAATTGGTGGGAAGCTGGTATCGAGACAAGCTCACCCGCACCTGGTTGTTCAGTCTGCATGCTGCTCACGTAGGTGGAAAGTTATTGATGGGGGTTAGTAGCCAACCAATTGTAGAGGGCCACATAGTTGGGGGTCCTATAGTTGTCCAGCCAATAGAACGTCATACATTTAGTGACGTTCATAGTGGCCATTTTGAAGGAAGGGCTTAGTTGGCCCACCTGTTAATGACTATCCAATTATTTCTCTCTGTTACTCTATACAGAAAGTACACCTATACTTAGTAGTTCTCTTAAAGCCCATCCCGCTTCCCGATAGGTTTTAGAAGTTTAGCACGTAGGATGACGTTGGTAATGACGCAGGTCTACACGTCAGTAGTGACACATTTGGTATATAAAGAACATTCTAAAATGAGTTGAGTGAGTTGAGTATCGAGCGATTGCTGATGTTCATTGTACTCCCTGTTTTACTTACTTACCTTATGTTGGGTGTCCTGACCCACGTTTAAGCTATCCTGCTACAACATTTGGTGCTGTGGGCTTAGGAAATTCAAGATGGCGGAAAACCCACATGTGCGCCGAAATCCAGGAAAGCTGCGCAGTTTGTGCGCCCACCAAAATGGTTGCCTCACTTGCCACCCACCAGTGCGAGAATGAAAGGCCGGGTTGCCATGAGGGAAATGGGTTGCCAAAGGAAAAACAGTAGCGCCGGTTAGCTTCAAAGCGCTTTAAAACCACCATTGGACTACCCGCACAGTAGTCTGAAACCATTGGGAATGGCAATGCTGATTGCCAAATGCAACCTAGAAGTGTGGGGAATTCATTTCTTAAATCCCAAAAATGAGTGCAGTACCAGTACTCACCACTATCCAAAAGCCGGCGTTTTAAAACCACTCTGTGTGTTTTTCTGAAGGCAAGCAAAATGCCTATTTTCAAACATTGCAACATGTGCAAAATATTCACTGAACACCAGCAGACATTTGGCAGAATGGAGTTTTGTGTGCCTACAAAATCTGGGAAATGAAGAGCCCAAAAACAATGCGTATAACAAAAATGCTATGGAGTCAGCAGCTTAAGCCTAACTGCAACTGGATTTAAAACCACCAAAATCGAAAATGTTAAATTAAATGAGTGACCTATGTTTGGTGTCACATGCCTTTGTAACGGTTGAAATGTCATAGTTTTGCACTTAGAATCAGCATTCTAGCTGCATGTGTAAAATTACAAGTTATTTTAAAAGCAACAAAAAGTTAGCTGAAGGTCTGGCTTAAGGAACTTGATTTTGCCTAGCAACTACCCATCAGGAGTGAAACTTGAGTCACCACTGTGTTCCCAGGCCAACCTTCCTTTTGCTGCCCAGGCTAAGGATATGCCATCTATCTGATAATTGAATTTCCTGTGCTCTGCCAGAGAGTGAACAAAGCCCTCTCCACTCAGGCAAAGGTTTTTTATTACAGACGTCGTAAAAAGTGGCTTCCTCCTGGAGAAGCTGGGAGGAGCACTGCCTGTGAGAAGCAAGCTGGCTTGGCAGAAACTGGAAAGACTGGTTTCTGTACCATGTGACCTGAAAAGACACACCCCTGCAGCAAGGATATGGTTTTATAAAAAGGGGGATAATTCATAGAGCGGACATGTGAAAATTTTATAAATGATACCATAATTCTTGTGATTTTTCTGCCCACAGTTTAAGACGTGGTAGGAACCGGTGGTATGTTCAGGGGGGTTTTAGCGGAAAAGTGGATATTACTCTAAATGTGTGCATGTTAAAAATCTGAAACTTCATCAGTTAATGTCCCTACCCCCTGCACACATGTATGTAAAGTTGGGTCCATGTCGGAAATTGAAAAAGCAGTTAAAAAGTCAATTATGTACACTCTTTGAATGCAAGCTCCGAGAATGAGCAGATTTGGACATAGACATGGCTAAATTCAGCCACACCATGTATATGTAATTTTAAACAAATGTGTACCTGTGCAAATATGTTTTTAGGTCAGATATAGATTGTGTGTAAAGTTGACAGGGGTGGGTTCTCTGTATCATAAACAGACCTCATCCTGATGACACTTCATTTCATTCCCCCAATCAAGTAAGAAATGGAAGTTTGACCAATTAGAAGCTGAGAGAGAGGTAGGGTCAGTGATGCTAGAACACACCCACATTCTAAACACATAAAAGCAGACAGACAGGACAGATAGGAGATTCATTTTTCATCTGCCGCTGAAAGCTCTGCCGGAAAAATCCATACTTACCTCCATCAAACTCCAGAAAGCCAAACTAGAGACTTCAATCTATCCAGAGCAGAGAGACCCAAAGAACCGGTGCCTAGCAGAGACCAGACCCCTGTGAGCAGTTCCAGAGGCCAGGCGCTGTGAGCAGAACCCGGAAAGACCTGACCAGACTGTTGACCAGATCGTGACAAAGCCGCTTTCCGGTTCAAAATCTCTTGTGAGTACTTAGCAAAACTCAGAACACATCTCTTAGTTTAAATTCATCTAATTCAATCTATTTAACCTAAGTAGAACTGCCTCCTAGCTGTCACCTGTCATTCTAGCTGCAAAAATTTGTCACTTGTCATTTTGAAAAAGTGTGCGTTTAAAATTTACAAAACCAAAAACGACCTTTACTAAATTACTCATATCTCCGCAACCGTTTGGGCTAGAGACTTGCAATAACTTTCATTTGGAAGCTGAGATCCCAGGCTTTTCTAGGACCCCAAAACGGTAGAGATAGTCCTTGCGGTTCCTTTGTAATAGCGCTCGGCGCATCCGCGAATTTTACCGCGATTTGCAATTTCTTCACATGTAAAAACTGCTGCTGTTTGCTTTCCATTGGCCAGAAATTCGTTTAACCTGCTAACTATCCCTGCATCATTGCTAGTGTGAGCCTGGACTAATATTAACTAGATACCACTCACCCTGAACCTCTATAAGGGAATTAAAAGCAAATTTAGCATATTTCTCATTCATTGCCAGCACATATCCAAGCATTGCCTGTGTTTTCAAAACTCCTATCTGTTTTCTGTAAGCTTGCTGGGATTGAACTGAATTACAGTTGATTGCATTTCTGAGGACTGTGTGTTTTCCTTCCATTTCCTTGCATTGCATAAAGAGGGGGGGAGGGAATAGCCCGAGAAAAGTGATTACATTGTCTGGTTGAATCATATTGCGTATTTTCTGTACTGCATTCATTGAATATTGCATCCACCTGAGCTTACATAAAGCATCCTCTACCACATTATACTTTTGTTCCTATTTACCAGTGTGCTACCTTATCCATTTCAGGTCAACTCATTAGTCATTATAAAGAAGTGTGCTAGTGCCAGATTCTCCGTTGTTAATATTTACCATATCAGATTAAGTGTGATATTCAATTATTAATTTATTATAAAGTGTGATATATATATTTTAATTTATCAAATAAACCTTTTAAACTTGCAAAACAGAACTACTTCTTGGCTCAGTGGGGTCAGGGGGATTCCAAGAGAGGGGTGTTATACAAGGGTAGTCATCCAGGACGCATGAACTGGACCTAAAGATATAGCAATAAGGGTTTTCATTCAGTATTCTAGACCAGGCGTTAACTTGGCTGTAGTGCTGAATTGAATCCTCTTACAAAGTGGGGGCTCGTCCGGGATGTTGGGTTAGAATACCATTTGTGCAGCTTAATACAGTGTGCTAACTGACGGGATACATACATCCGGTTGAATCACCACGCTGCATTACGCTGTGAAGCATTCCTCAAAAGGGACACTCCAAGAAAAGTTCTGTTCTGCAAAAATAAAATACAAACTTCTGTAAGTCAGGACAGAGACCAATCTCTAGAATGACGACCTTAGTAGACATGAAAATAGCCAGAGAGCACCTCTTGCATAAGCTATTTGTGAGAGGTGAATGGACCGAACAGGGCCAGGATGTGTGGTTGCAGGCCATCACACAACAGGTCACTGAAACAGGGTCAGATATATATAGAGATCAGGGTCCCTTACATGTGGCCCTGAGTGAACTATATATGGCTCCTAAAGCCAAAGAGGAACACAATAAGATTGCCAGGATAGCAGCATACCTGTACCTATATATGGGAGACATGCAGGATAGATGTGCTGAAAGCCAAAATCTGGCAAATAGGCAACAGATGGCATTACAGAAGGCCCAATCTGATCTGGACTCTTCTGAGCAGAGGCTGCAGAGGAGCCAGGAGGCAGAAAATAATAGTAGGCAATATATCATTAAAATAAAAGAGGATATGGGCATCCTACAACAGGAAAAGACAGACCAGGATACCCGATTTCTGGCCCTGCAGAAGGAGCACCAAGACAGTTTGGACTCCTTACTGCAGAGCCAGAAAAAGCTGGAGCAACAATTAGACTTTAACAGGGCATGCACGGAGCAGGTAGCCACCCTGCAAAGTCATCTAGATAGAGTGAAGGTAGAGAGCAACAAGCTGATCTTGAAAGACCTGGATACCCAGGCAGAGTTTGATGAGGAGCGCCAAAAAGCTGGTGCCTTCCAAAGGCAAAGGGACGACCTGGCGGCACAAATGCAGGCTCTTAGTCAGGAAAGAGACGCCTTAGGCCAGGAAGTCTGCCATTTAAAAAGGAAAATGGAAGAAAATCACCTGGCCCACCAGGGGCTGGGTGACCTCCAAAAAGAAAACCAGAACTTGGTAGAGCACACCAGAAGGGTGGAGGATGCTCTAGCAAGAAAGGAGCAGGCCAATAGGGACACAGCTCAGGAGGTAACCCTCCTGCAGCAAAGACTGGCCCAGTTCTCCAGGACCAACCAGGAAGCACAGAGGGAAAATGAGGCCCTCTGTCAACACAATGATAGGCTCCAGCAACAGGTAGCGATGCAGGAGAAACTGATAGAGTCGAGTAAGGCCTTAACAGAGGAACTGAAAGCACAAATGCAGGCTCTTGCATTGCAACAGGGAGCAGGGGCGGATAGAGATGAGGTCCGCTGGGAAAGAGAGACTCCTGACCATAACCGCAGGAGCCCTAACACCAGGGGCCTTCATCTTCCCCAGTCCCTGGACTCTACCACCCCCGTGTCCCCTGGCGCACATGAGCACAGGGCCACAGGGATGGCAGATTACTATCCAGCTAAGAGTATGGGGCTCATAGGCCAGAACCACTCAGGAATGGAGGGGTGGGCATCCGGGTATGGGCACCCAAGTACAATACAGTTCAGTGGGGAACCCCAGGAGAGTAGGCCCATTAAGGGCATCCTGAAAACCTCTGCCCAGTTAGGTCAGTGGAGGGGGTACCCATCAAATCCTGACAGCAAGGAGGAATCTGAAGACACCTCTGAACTGCGCAGGACACAGGAGACCAGGTCCCCACATTCTGCCAGCCATTCCCAGGCTCGCAGAATCCGGGAAAACCTGGAAGAACAGACGGGAACCTCTGGGAGCAGTGCCTCTGAGTCCGACGAAGAATGGACAAGGGTTACCCGAACCAAAAAGGCCAATAAGGCAAAAAGGGCCTTGCTCAAGGACCCCTTAAAGCAGATTAAGGCGATCAGGAGCGTCATCACGCCTTACCATAAGAACGCTAAGTATTCTGTTTGGGAGCACTTAGAGTTGTTTGAACAAATGATGGAGACTTTCCATTTGAAGGACAGCCAAAGCTGCATTCAATATGTAAAGTGGACCTTCTCCCCGGAATACTCCAGTTTCTTTGCGGGGCTGGAGGACCAAAATCATTTAAGATGGTCCACCTATAAGGCGGCCATCCTGAAACATTTTTCTGTTCACAGAAATCCTCAAGAGGCTCGCAAGGCAGCCTACAATTTGCAATGTGGGGAGGATCAGGCCCCACGAGAATTTGTGCAGGAGTTAAAGCGGGCTTTTGCACAGACCACAAGAAGGGTGCGCACGGATAGCCGTGAATTTATAAACACGTTTTTCCATGCCTTGCCCAAATATATCATGACCCAGCTCGTGAGGGATTTTCACGAGAAAAGATCTTTAGACTGGGTCATTGAACAGGCTACCCGCATCTATGAGGTGCAGAAGCCCATAGAAAATAAAAGCAATGCCCAGAAAAACCCCAAAGCCAACAGCACCCCTGCTGCTGCCAAGGTGGCAGAGGTAAAGGTCACCCCCGTTTTGGATTTGGAGATGGGGGGGCCTAAAAACCTACCTGCACCTAATAATGTTAGGCCCAGAAGGTCCTCGGGCCAGTCGCAGACAGGGAGCCAGGGAGGCAGCCCCACAAATGGGGTCCCTCGCTCTCCTGACTATGTAAGTCCTCGCTACAAAGGTAATCGACCCATCCTGGGTTATGTGTGGACTCCTCCAGCCCAAGGGGGGGGATCCAGACAAGCACCTAACCCAGGGAACTTCCCTCCAAACTTCCCACAGGAGGGCAGAAATTTACCAAACCCTGGGCAGAACTTTTTCCCCAGATATCCACCCGACTTCCAACCCCAAAATCATCCATCCTTCTTTCCTCAATTCCCTGAGCCCAGACCACTGAATCCGGGAGAGGGGAGGCCAAGGGTGGAGGGGTACCAAAATCTTCCCAACCAGGGGTACTACCAGAGGAGGGACAGCTACCCTTCCCGGGATCAGCCCAGGGGAGAAAACAGGGCCCCGTATCAGCCTGAGCGGGTTTCCCAGTTAGAGCGCCAGGTTCAAAACATGGCGCGGGATATGGGTCATATACTGAGGGCACAGCAGAACCCTCAGATCAGCATGCCGGCGCAGAACGCACCCAACTCTGGACCTGGTGCTCCAGAACAATGACGGGGGCAGCACCCCGATAAATCACCGGTTCCCAGGGAGGAGGCCCAAAGGGAAGGGGGGTGTAAAGCCTTGGAGGAAGCTTCCTTCCTCACTTGTAAACAGCCCCTGGAAACCCAGGAACCGGAAACAAAATCTCTTGCCCCTGAAAGTCTGCCTCCTAAGGAGCAGAGGGGGGGTAGGAGAAACAAAAGACCCAAACAGACTCAGTTTGAGGAGGAGGTACAGATCTTCCAATTTGAGGGAGAGGGATCCTCAGAGGATCCTGGGAAAAGGATCTTCTCCTTCAGAGAGGGGGGAACTCCTCCCAAAGAAAAATGGGTCCTTAGGGATGCAAATCCAGACTGGGGAGATGTGGAGACTGAGCTACCGCCGCCCACCATCTCATCCCAGAACCAACAGCAAGAAAATCCCCGGGTTCAAACCCATACTGGGGACTGCCTCCAAAAAGGGGGGGGCAGCCCAGAACCGGAACCAGGGGAACCCACAATGGCTCTGATCTCCAGTTGCCAACTTTTTCTTTCAGATTCCCAAGACTCTCCACAGAATTCTGCCCAAATCTCTTCGCTAGCGATGTCCAAAACCAGAAAATTAGCCCACCAGTTGTCCAAAAATGTACATTATCTGTGCCCCCTTGAGGAGAAGGAGGGAAGATATTATGCCCCGGTACAAGTACAGGGGCAGGGTACAATCTCAGCGCTGGTGGACACTGGATCTCAAGCTACCCTTCTGTCCAGAAGGGCCTTTGACGAACTGAATGCAGGAAGGGGAGAGAATTACCAAATTCCTCTCACCTCTCTTCCTGGACAACTGCAGAACTTTGACGGGAAGGAAATTCCCGTCGAGGGGACGGCAGACTTGGACATTAAGATTGGGCGACATAAGTTGAAACACCCGGTCATAGTTGTGACCCCAGAGGGCACCCCTTGGTTACTAGGGAATGACCTCCTGAGAAGGTTGTCACCCCTAATAGATTGCGTAAACAAGGTCCTCTGGACTCAGACTAGCCGACCCATAAAATTAAAACAGAGTGCCAACCATGTTAGTTTAAACGGCACATGCCACATGGTTGAACAAAAATCTGACCAAGTAGAATTTCACTTCCAGAATAGCCAAATTCCAGACGTGACAGTAATAGCAGTAGGACAACAGACTGGTGATGGGGGGTCCTCTCTATTTCTGAAAATCAACCTTCCTTCCAGTCTAAAGTGGTACTCCACGCTGGAAGGAAACACTCTGAAATTCTATACCAATCCACAATCTGAAACTCCCACTCCTATAGTCCAGAAAGATGTGAAATCAGCTCAGAGCCTGGCTGATATTCAGCAAATTGGAGAGCAGTTGTTCATCCCTGTTCAGTTAAATGATGGGAAGGACTCTGTTCTCGCTCGAGTGTGTGTGAACAACGGTAAGAGCTTCATCAGCGAAGCCATGTTTCGCCAACTCCCAAAAGATCCAGCCATTCCCACCTTCAAACTGATAGACAAATGGGAAATGGACCTGGAAGCACCTAATTCCAAACATCTCCTGCCAAGCAGGTGTATGCTCAAAATCTCCATTGGCAACAAGAGCATAGTCCACAATTGTTGGGTCGTGCGAGACGTCACTGCCGCCTTTTACTTAGGCAGTGACATTCTCAATCGCTTTGCCATTAGTTTGGACCTAATAAACTTCAAAGCTTGGTCCCGATTAGCGGATAATCCCATGGGCTTTGATGATCCAGAAAAAGCATTTAGGTCAGCTCAATTGCTACCTTATGCAGTTGAAATTCAGGTTAAAGAGGAAGTCACCATCCCAGAAAGGACCCGACAATTCTCCCTGGAAGTGAAAGTTAAAAGGGGACAAGAGTTGAAAAACCCTGATGCTTACATACATCTAAATGCTTCTCTCCAACAGCAAGGGTTGGGGGTAAACCCGACTCCATTAGTCAACATAGAACATGACCCCATTCTAATAGAGGTGGATAACAGCGACTTAAAGAGTATTACTCTAGCCGCAGGCACCATTATTGGAATGGCGGTTGATGACCGACATTTCTCCATTGATCTTGTAAATGAACTGTTAGGACCCATCCCCAAGGACTGTTTTGACAGTGACAGTGATGACAACGCAACACCAGACAGGATTTTTACCCGGCATGGGGGGAACTTCCTGGTGTACACTTCCTGCCCCTATGGTAAGGAAGATGTGACTTGTGACTTCAGGAGGGATGAGGTGATTTTCCAGGTCCATGAGGGCTGCCTTTCCCACCTGAAGCCTCCGGTCCAAATCAGCACTCTGACCAGGGACTTCTCCACCCAGCTGGAGGAGGCCGCGGAGATAGCCAAACCAGAAGTCTTTCCAGGCTTCAGGCAGATGGTGGAAGAGAGAGTCAACCTAGCTGATGCCTGTGTGACTCTGGAACAAAAGCAAAAGTTGAAACAAGTTTTCTTGGATTTCCAAGATCTCTTTGCGGTAGACTCATATGACTGTGGTCGCACCGACATCCACACCACAACAATCCCCACGGACCCTGGCATGACTCCAGTGTTTGTGAAGCAATATCGCTTGCCTCTCGCATCAATGGAGTCCCTTACTGAAATAATTAAGAACCTTGAGTCCCGGGGAATAATCCGTCCCGTCCACAGCACCTTCAATAATCCGGTGCTGGGAATATTGAAGCCAAACGGCCAGTGGAGACTCTGCGCTGACCTCAGGGAGCTCAACAAACGGGTCCACACTTCCCGATGGCCTCTTCCCTACATTGACCAAGGGCTGGCCCAGATTCAGGGGTCACAGGTATTCACTGCAATAGACCTGACCAATGGATACTGGACCGTGCCTGTCAGTAGGGAGGACCAATACAAGCTGGCTTTTACCTTTGGGGGCCAGCAGTACACCTGGACCCGGACTCCCTTCGGATACCTCAACTCCGGCAATGAATTCAACATTTTTCTACACAAGGCCATGCCTGACTTGGGTGCAAGGGGTAACTTGGCTTATGTAGATGATGTCCTCATCAAAAGTTCATCTGTGGAGGAACACATAGCAGAGATCCGTTATGTTCTGACACAGTTGAGGGCCGCCGGAGCAAAACTTTCCTTTCAGAAAGCACAGTGGTGTAGAACCCGTGTTAATTTCTTGGGGCATGAGATTACTCCTCAGGGCCTCTGTCCCCAGGAAAAGAAAGGGGAAGCACTTCAGAAACTGAAAGACCCCACAACTCTGCGGGAACTAAGGAGCCTCCTTGGACTGACTAATTACAGCAGAAAGTTCATTGAGGGCTACGCAGAGATCACCAGACCCCTGATTCATCTCCTGAAGGGGGGGGTCAAGTGGGAATGGGGTCCAGAACAATCCGAGGCAGTAAGACAACTCAAAAGAAGCCTCTCACAAGCGCCTTGCCTAGCTTACCCGGTCAGAAACAAGGAGTTCTTCCTGGAGACAGGGTTCTCTAATACGTGCTTGACGGCAGTATTATATCAAAAGCATGACAAGGTCAATAAAGTAATCTCCTATGCGAGCAAAACTTTATCCTCTGTGGAGGAAAAATTCAACGATTGTGAGAAGGCACTCCTGGCAACGGTGTGGGCATTGAAGAATTACCGCCCGTTTATCCAGGGGGAACACATCATAGTGGAGACTCCACACCAGCCTCTGCAATATCTCCAAAGTGACAGAATCCGGGCCGGAAATGTGAGTAATTCCCGAATTACTTCCTGGATTCTGTCAATGCAAGGCTTTCCTGTGGAGGTCAGATATGGCCAAAACAAGAAGAGTCCACTCGCGCAAGGTCTGGCTGACTTGCATGATTGTGCCAGAGAAAACTGTCTCGAGGACGAAAGTCTAAAAATAAAGGACAACATGGAGGCATACCTTAATTCCCCCCACAAAGTCTTTGAAGAGGACAAGTGTGAGGGAATGCCCACTGTGTATGTGGATGGATGCTCTTACCATGTTGACAACAACGGGGAGAAAGAACTGGTGGCTGGCGTCGGGAATGCATGGGTGAATGAGTCCCCAGAACCCTCCGCTGGATACAAAATTGGTCCCCGAAGTAGTCAGGTGGCAGAATTGATGGCTGTGCATCAGGCCATCCTCACTGCTATCCAGCATCAACTCCACGAACTGGTCATGATCACAGATTCGGATTATGTACGGAACGGGTTCGTGGAGCACCTGGTTAATTGGAAAACCAGAGGCATGTTATGTGCTAACAACAAACCCTTGAAACATGGGAAGTTGATCCAAAACATTGATGATCTGGTCACCTCGAATGAGATGACCATCTATTGGAAGAAGATCAAGGGTCATTCCAAAGTAGAGGGACCAGACAAAACTGGAAATGACTTAGCTGATCAGCTGGCCAAAACCGGGGCCATCCAAGGGGATCTAATTGAGATTGAGTCCCTGTTGGGGGAAATCCAGGTCACTGCCATCACTAGGTCCCAGACAAATGCTCACAACGACCTTTCAATTGCACAATGGAGTAAGGAGACCCCTGATGCTGATTTGATTACTGCTCAGAAGGGGGATCCAATAAGTGGTAAATTTTACCAGCACCTTGAGGACCCTGAGAACTTTCCCCTGACGGATACCGATTACATTGGGAAAGAGGACCTAAGAGTGTTGATGAAATGTCCAAAAATGTTCCGGATCCAAGACGGTTTGTTGGTAAGGAAATCCAAAGCTGGCCACGACCAGTGGGTGGTTCCTACCTCATTCCGAAGCCTGATGTTAAGTCACGCCCATGATGCGGCCACCGCCGGTCATAGGGGGTTTCACACAACATTGGAAATCTTAAGAGAGGTTGCATACTGGCCACACATGGGGCAGGACCTCAACCAATATTTGAAGGGTTGTCTTGTGTGTGCACAATTTCAGCCGACATCCCTCACACACCGGGCGCCTTTACAAAAGAGGGGAATGACACTGCCATGGTCAGATTTACAAATCGACTTTGTAGGCCCTGTGATTCGCTCGGCTAGGGGGAATAAGTACATGTTGACCGTGACATGCTTGTTTACCAAGTGGGTGGAATGTCTCCCAGCCCCAAATTGCAAGACAGAAACTGCAGCGGCCTTGATGATTAACCACATCTTTTCCCGTTTTGGTCTACCTCAAAGGATTGAGTCAGACAGAGGTAGCCACTTCACCAGTGAAGTAATGACAAAGATGTGGGAGATACTGGGGGTCAAAAGGAAGTTGCATATTGCTTATAGACCAGCTTCTTCTGGGGCAGTAGAGAGATATAACCGGACAATTGTGAGCATATTAAAGAAGTTTGTGGCAGATTCTGGGCCAAGTTGGGATATCCGATTACCTCTGGTCCTAATGGCTATCAGATCTACCCCTTCATCTGCAACCAAAATGTCACCATTTGAGTTGATGACTGGGCGCAAGATGGTGCTTCCTCAGCATTTGCTCTATAGGACCCAAGAGCAGACACTGATAAATGCCTCCACTACTCATGAGTATGTAGAGAATTTAAGGAAACACCTTCAACATGCTTTTGCTTATGCTCAGCGGAATCTAGAAAGATCGGCTGATAGCATGAAGACCCATTATGACCTGAAAACTTCCAGGAAGGAATATCAGGTGGGAGACCGGGTCTATCTATACAACTTCCAAAGGAACCAGGCCAAGCAGCGCAAATTTTTGCCTACATGGAAGGGACCCTTTGAGATCGTCGATAAGATCTCCCCTGTGGCCTACAAGATCCGCATCCCCAAAGGCGGTTCGGCAGAGGGGGAAGACAAGTGGGTCCACATAAACCAGTTGAAATGTTGCCATCCCAGGCACACTCTGCAACAACTGGAGGAATCCTCTGGAATCCTAGCGGGTACTGTATCAGACTAATTCAGTCCAATCATAAAACATACCACATCTAGTCTCTAAAATATTGTGATTTACATGAAACTGTCTCTAGTGATACTGTTTTTTTTTTTCTCAAAATAAGAATGTAATGTTTCGTTATGATAAAATGCATATGCTGCCCCACTACCTCAACAGTGGTGGAAAAACGTCTATGAGTAGATATTGCCGCTTTTGCTTTATCATCCTAGGAGAGATGAAACCATGAAGGATGACCAAGAAGGACGATCCGGAGACCGGGAACGGAGATCCAATGGGCCCAGTGGACCGCCCAATACTCCCATCAGGACCGGCGAGGAGAACCGATCGATCAGTACCGGATGGAGAAGAAAATGCTGAACTGTGCCATCTACAGAAGAGGAAGAAGATTATGCGGACAGACCGGTGCATGGGTCAAAACCCTTGTGCACGCGACTCCCCATCGACTCAAATTCAAAGTGCAGTCGCGTGGGGGGGACTTGTTGGGTGTCCTGACCCACGTTTAAGCTATCCTGCTACAACATTTGGTGCTGTGGGCTTAGGAAATTCAAGATGGCGGAAAACCCACATGTGCGCCGAAATCCAGGAAAGCTGCGCAGTTTGTGCGCCCACCAAAATGGTTGCCTCACTTGCCACCCACCAGTGCGAGAATGAAAGGCCGGGTTGCCATGAGGGAAATGGGTTGCCAAAGGAAAAACAGTAGCGCCGGTTAGCTTCAAAGCGCTTTAAAACCACCATTGGACTACCCGCACAGTAGTCTGAAACCATTGGGAATGGCAATGCTGATTGCCAAATGCAACCTAGAAGTGTGGGGAATTCATTTCTTAAATCCCAAAAATGAGTGCAGTACCAGTACTCACCACTATCCAAAAGCCGGCGTTTTAAAACCACTCTGTGTGTTTTTCTGAAGGCAAGCAAAATGCCTATTTTCAAACATTGCAACATGTGCAAAATATTCACTGAACACCAGCAGACATTTGGCAGAATGGAGTTTTGTGTGCCTACAAAATCTGGGAAATGAAGAGCCCAAAAACAATGCGTATAACAAAAATGCTATGGAGTCAGCAGCTTAAGCCTAACTGCAACTGGATTTAAAACCACCAAAATCGAAAATGTTAAATTAAATGAGTGACCTATGTTTGGTGTCACATGCCTTTGTAACGGTTGAAATGTCATAGTTTTGCACTTAGAATCAGCATTCTAGCTGCATGTGTAAAATTACAAGTTATTTTAAAAGCAACAAAAAGTTAGCTGAAGGTCTGGCTTAAGGAACTTGATTTTGCCTAGCAACTACCCATCAGGAGTGAAACTTGAGTCACCACTGTGTTCCCAGGCCAACCTTCCTTTTGCTGCCCAGGCTAAGGATATGCCATCTATCTGATAATTGAATTTCCTGTGCTCTGCCAGAGAGTGAACAAAGCCCTCTCCACTCAGGCAAAGGTTTTTTATTACAGACGTCGTAAAAAGTGGCTTCCTCCTGGAGAAGCTGGGAGGAGCACTGCCTGTGAGAAGCAAGCTGGCTTGGCAGAAACTGGAAAGACTGGTTTCTGTACCATGTGACCTGAAAAGACACACCCCTGCAGCAAGGATATGGTTTTATAAAAAGGGGGATAATTCATAGAGCGGACATGTGAAAATTTTATAAATGATACCATAATTCTTGTGATTTTTCTGCCCACAGTTTAAGACGTGGTAGGAACCGGTGGTATGTTCAGGGGGGTTTTAGCGGAAAAGTGGATATTACTCTAAATGTGTGCATGTTAAAAATCTGAAACTTCATCAGTTAATGTCCCTACCCCCTGCACACATGTATGTAAAGTTGGGTCCATGTCGGAAATTGAAAAAGCAGTTAAAAAGTCAATTATGTACACTCTTTGAATGCAAGCTCCGAGAATGAGCAGATTTGGACATAGACATGGCTAAATTCAGCCACACCATGTATATGTAATTTTAAACAAATGTGTACCTGTGCAAATATGTTTTTAGGTCAGATATAGATTGTGTGTAAAGTTGACAGGGGTGGGTTCTCTGTATCATAAACAGACCTCATCCTGATGACACTTCATTTCATTCCCCCAATCAAGTAAGAAATGGAAGTTTGACCAATTAGAAGCTGAGAGAGAGGTAGGGTCAGTGATGCTAGAACACACCCACATTCTAAACACATAAAAGCAGACAGACAGGACAGATAGGAGATTCATTTTTCATCTGCCGCTGAAAGCTCTGCCGGAAAAATCCATACTTACCTCCATCAAACTCCAGAAAGCCAAACTAGAGACTTCAATCTATCCAGAGCAGAGAGACCCAAAGAACCGGTGCCTAGCAGAGACCAGACCCCTGTGAGCAGTTCCAGAGGCCAGGCGCTGTGAGCAGAACCCGGAAAGACCTGACCAGACTGTTGACCAGATCGTGACAAAGCCGCTTTCCGGTTCAAAATCTCTTGTGAGTACTTAGCAAAACTCAGAACACATCTCTTAGTTTAAATTCATCTAATTCAATCTATTTAACCTAAGTAGAACTGCCTCCTAGCTGTCACCTGTCATTCTAGCTGCAAAAATTTGTCACTTGTCATTTTGAAAAAGTGTGCGTTTAAAATTTACAAAACCAAAAACGACCTTTACTAAATTACTCATATCTCCGCAACCGTTTGGGCTAGAGACTTGCAATAACTTTCATTTGGAAGCTGAGATCCCAGGCTTTTCTAGGACCCCAAAACGGTAGAGATAGTCCTTGCGGTTCCTTTGTAATAGCGCTCGGCGCATCCGCGAATTTTACCGCGATTTGCAATTTCTTCACATGTAAAAACTGCTGCTGTTTGCTTTCCATTGGCCAGAAATTCGTTTAACCTGCTAACTATCCCTGCATCATTGCTAGTGTGAGCCTGGACTAATATTAACTAGATACCACTCACCCTGAACCTCTATAAGGGAATTAAAAGCAAATTTAGCATATTTCTCATTCATTGCCAGCACATATCCAAGCATTGCCTGTGTTTTCAAAACTCCTATCTGTTTTCTGTAAGCTTGCTGGGATTGAACTGAATTACAGTTGATTGCATTTCTGAGGACTGTGTGTTTTCCTTCCATTTCCTTGCATTGCATAAAGAGGGGGGGAGGGAATAGCCCGAGAAAAGTGATTACATTGTCTGGTTGAATCATATTGCGTATTTTCTGTACTGCATTCATTGAATATTGCATCCACCTGAGCTTACATAAAGCATCCTCTACCACATTATACTTTTGTTCCTATTTACCAGTGTGCTACCTTATCCATTTCAGGTCAACTCATTAGTCATTATAAAGAAGTGTGCTAGTGCCAGATTCTCCGTTGTTAATATTTACCATATCAGATTAAGTGTGATATTCAATTATTAATTTATTATAAAGTGTGATATATATATTTTAATTTATCAAATAAACCTTTTAAACTTGCAAAACAGAACTACTTCTTGGCTCAGTGGGGTCAGGGGGATTCCAAGAGAGGGGTGTTATACAAGGGTAGTCATCCAGGACGCATGAACTGGACCTAAAGATATAGCAATAAGGGTTTTCATTCAGTATTCTAGACCAGGCGTTAACTTGGCTGTAGTGCTGAATTGAATCCTCTTACACTTAAAACAGACAAACTTTTTGCCAAACTATTTGTGTTGTCTGAATTATTGATGTTTGATTAAAATCTGCATCCCCATCCATCTCAAAGGTATTGCTACTCATTTTAAAGGGCTGTAAGTGCCCAGTTCACTCCTGCCAATCTATTGCTATCAATTCAGGGAAGTCCAAGCATGTGGAATCTATAAAAAGCCCTTCTATTTGCTTTGCCCTTTGATTATACCAGACCTTTGAAAGACCACGAGGGTGGGTCCTTTTGTTATTCTAACAACTCCTTCTTAGACACAGCGGTGCTGGTTTCCACTTGGGGGGCAGATGGCAATCTATAGGGCATGGCTGATTCCTGTTCATCCCTTTTCCTCAGCACGTCCCCCTTTCCTCCATCTCTGGTCATGGAGGATCTTGGCCTGGAGGTTGACAGGTCAGGCATCCAATGCCACACACCCTCTCATAAACATGTGGATGGGATTCAGACCTCTTGCTGCCCTATCATTCTGCATTCTGATGTCAGATGATTGTCTCCATTTTAGTGGATGTACTGGCTAGGTCTTTCAATCCTATCACCTTACTTCATGTTCGGAAAGTCAGTTCCTGCAAGTTATAACAGTGGTTTGGATTTTGCCTCCATCAGAGTGCAGAAGGTTCCTAAAAGAGCTTTTCGGGGTGCCTGAATGACATTGAGAACTGGTCTTTTTGTTTTCTGTCATCTTTCTCTTTGTCTCAAACTCTTTTACACTCTGTCATGCAACATTTCGGCCCATCTCTTGTCAATAGAGGCCTCCAGGCTCACCAGCGTGAGCCAATTGATTTAATCCATCGAAGGCACTTAGAAAGTAAAATAGCTTTCTTATTTGCTACTGTTCCAACTAACAATTGGCTTCAACTGCTCAAACTCTAGAATCTTGTTCTAAGATTACATGCAACCTTTTGAATTATTCTGACTTGCACCTATCTCAGGAGTTCCTACATCCCTCTTAAACTCTCTTCTAAGGTTGATCCACACACTGATATGGTTCAAGTAGGTAGGGAAGTATGGATCTGCTACCTTTATTTGCTATGATTCAGTTTTCACTTCTTTTGGCCCAGTTAGGAGGTCAACCAAGTATTTCTTCTGGAAAGCATAGGTGTTGCTGAGCTGCATTCCTTTGCAAGGTGAGAGCTACCCACTTTTTCTTTTCCTAGATCGACACAAGCTACCTCCTTCTTCAAGCCGAACATCTGAAGCATCCCAGTTTCAGAAATGTGTGGGGTGTTGGGATGCGTGTGCAGCTGCCATAGATGGCCAAATGATTTAGGCTAAGAAAAATCTATTAGCGCACAAGAAAGTGAAAGTGCGCAGCAGCAGATGACTGGGGAGCACACTTGGGAGCCAAACATTTATTTTCAAAGTAGTTATAGAGGCTTAGGTAGGCCCAAGTATAGGGCACGCGTGATATTGTGTAACAGTAGTGAAATATAATGTGTAACAATGATGATGTAGACACAGGGCTGGGGTGCGGAAATTACTGAAGCATCGCCATATTGGAAGGCCTAGCTTTTTTGTATTCCCTGTTGGAAGTGTGGCAGCATGGCATCATGAAGAGTTCAACTTATTTTCCCTTTCCCAAGCCCCAGGAGTGAAGCTGAGATAAGGGGCATGTTTAATTGTATCAAGCTGAAGGCCTGGATAACAAGAGTGGAATGTGAATGGCAGAGGACTAATCCGTGGGAGCCAAGTTAGAGGTCTCAAGCTGCCAACATGCCTGGTTTAGATTTAGGACACTAACACCTCTGGGAAATGGCCGTCCTATTTGAACTGCCAGGCGACTGGAAAATAGAGTAGATACATCCATCAGAATTGGGTTGATTACTGTGGTCATCGAGAGAGAAGAATGAGGTGTACCGCCGGTGGGCAAGTAATAAGTGGGGAGCGAGGATCAGAATATTCTGTGATTTCTGATACAAGGACCAAGAGGTGATGCCAACACATCTATTCTAGAGCTGGGGAGGCGTGGCTGGGGCACCTGTGTGTCTGATATCAATAGGCGCGCACTATTACTTCAAAGGGCCAATTTGACCTCAGAGTTGTCCACTGAGCTCATGCTAATGACCAGATAACTCACCAAACCAGTATCTGGGAACCAAGGTGACAGAATAGGGAAACCATGTGTTAGAGGGTAGGGGTAGATTAGGATGTGGCCAATCGGTCACGGACTATAGAGGAATGGTATAGGTGGTAGCCAATGAGGGTGGGGGAATATATACTGGTTACATCATGAGTGATGCTTTCTTTCCTTAAAAACATTGTACTTCATTTGAACTAACAGAGACCTCAGTGTTAATTTGGTTCTACAGGACCTTCTGATACTGTTTTCCTTTTTGTATACAGAATAAATCTTGTTCTCTTTGCAAAGTGGTGCCCCAAGCCTATTCCCCTAGAAGAGTGTTTTTATTGTCTGGTTGTCTGAAAGACTTGGTTTAGAGGGGCTGTTACTTGAGATAGGATTTCACCTTTTTTCTCTCATTATTGACTGAATAAATTCAATAGTGTAGATCATTCCTTTTGGCACTGGTGTTCTGAGTTCATCACACCAATAATAGGTGTTTATTTTGTGGACTTTCCTTGAACAAACTTTGGACCTGATTATAACTGATTAACCTCTGCTGCATGCTGTAATTAAAGGGTACCTGGAAATGATCTGCATGATTTCAAGCCAAGCATACAATTCTGTTATTCTCCATTTCGGAGCCCCTTAGGACTCCAGTCTGTGTGGTATTGTATGTGGTAGTGTGTTGTGTATTTACCTCCATACAAAAGCTGGCACTAAAAAGAGTTTTGCTGATGAAACTCATAGGTTCACGATGCAGTAAACCATTTGTCAGTGGTAATTTCCCTCTGTTTACTGCTTCCCCGAAACTCGTAATCAGGTCCAGCATCTACTACAACTGTTCTGAAAGTTCTATGGAAGGGTTAGGCACTGTATCCTTACTCAAGGGAGTGTTCAGAGCACTTAGAACTGTAGGTTGCTGCACCTAACTTCCAGTGGAATAATGGCTTTGTTTGCACAAGCTGCTGGTTGTAGGAAGCAAAGGGCCAGTGCTCGAAGGCCCTGCGTCTGAGATAGTTAGATGTTAGTTGGGTTCCCACCTAAATGGCGCTTGTACATAGGGTTATAAGCATCTTTTAGTTGTCATTCTGTTATTCATTGTTCATTGTAAAAGGGTTCAGAGGTCCACTCGTGTATTTCCTTATACCATTGTGGATTTGTTACTTGTTGATTTGATCACCATAGGTGCTGACTCGTGTATTGACCGATGGACAGTCTTTATCAATGCTTGGGTTAAGGTGTCTCATACGTATCGATTTGGTGGGGTCTGGTGGCCAGGGATAGGTTATCTCATGTGCCTCATCGCAGTCTGATCTGCTGGCCAAGCATAAGTGTGATCACCATAGTAGGTAAGTCTCTCTCTTGTGGTGGTCGAATGCACTGCAGTCCTCCTTACTGCTTGTTACTTCTTTACTCAAGCGTTGAGGAATGTACAGAGTACTTACAGGTGAATTTCATTACACGTATTCCCGCTCTCCATCATCACCAGCTCCCTTGTTTCATGTCACTGATTGCCATAGCGATAGGATGAGTGCTGTTAGGTCAGCTCTTATGTTAGAGGCTGATAATGACATTTTAACAAAGAGGAAAAGAGGATGTCCTTTTTCTCTGCTTTTCTGGATGCTCAGAAGCGACTTGATCATAAAAACTGTGAGGAAAAAGAGTAGCGCTAGCTATGATACGATTGGTTATTTATAACATGCTTAATACCCAGAGGTTTCTAAGCGCAGACCCAGGGACCGAACCCGTGTTGCTTTGCCTCTGAGCTATCCTTGTTAGGTGCTGTGAATCACTACCCAGCATTATAGTGAATGTATCTCTGTGTTATACCAGGGTGCAACATTTGCCATCACCAATAGCCTGTTGGTTAGGGATATTTGACTCATGGCGAGTAAGAAATGGTGTGCTGTGTGCATGAATAGAGTTGAGGTGGCAAGCCACTTTTTTAAGGCTGGCTAGTGGCTTGCAACTTTTGTTGTGTCTCCTGTTTATGTTATTGCCAACCATTATCTTTTCGCTCTGTGATATATAATAGTGAGTGGATCTCTGCATGTTATCATTGTAAAATATGTCCACTTACGTATAAGAATTTCTGCATGATAGTGTAGTTTACATGAGGGTTTTGGTGATGGGCATCAGCCATTAAAATAACTTGGGCTATTTCTTGTCAGTGTATTCAATTGAACAGTTCAAAAAATGAAACGTAGAAGAAATTGGTATTTATAACATTGTTAAAACTGTATGACATCTGATAAATTCCACAGTCAGGCTGATTATTTGTATTTTGACACCACTGAACATCCATTCAACTCTCCACATTTAACCCTTTGCAATCTACCATGTTTCAAAATGTTACATGATTTACGTGAAGAAAGCACCAGTGGCTAAGCCCAAATATGTAGCTTGACGGGTCTGTCCTTGGTACATGGTTAACCCATACTGCCTACATTTGAAAATCAAAATTCCTGAGATTTATGCCCAGCCCCGAGCCACACAAGACTCCGCCCATTTGCAGACAGCTCCGCCCACACGCCTGCCCACCTGTCAAAAAGGTAAACTGGATTCTTGTAGCCTTCAGTTTGCTTACTATAGCATTGAAAATAATTCATTCAATGCTATGGTAAGCAAAATGAAGGCGGCGCCGCAGCCGAAATAATAGTGCTTTCAATCCATGTCATTGGATTGAAAGCACTATTATTGTGGCGGTAGCGCCTTCAGTTTGCTTACTATAGCATTGAATGAATGATTTTCAGTGCCATGGTAGGCAAAATGAACACGGCACCGCCACCGTAGTAACAGTGCTTTCCATCCAATGATATGGATTGAAAGTACTATAATTACGGCGGTCGGGGTGCATTGAGGGAGCAGTGGCCTCACATAGTGGTGATACGGCATTGAGCATGAACATTTCACGCCGTTTCTGGGTCCCACCCACTTCTCCACCTGATTGGCTACCAATCAGGTGGAGAATATGACGGGACCGGAAAGACTCTCAAAATTCCTGAGATTCAAGGGTCTTTTCCAGAGACCCGGAGAAATGCTTAAAATTCCGGAGTCTCTGGAAAAATTTCGGAGGTTAGGCAGGTATGGGTTAACCTCAGGACCATACAGGCGTGCTGGTCAGAGAAATTAGCACACGACTAAGGCCTGAGAGAAAACAGGGAGTTAAGCAATCTGGCAGACATTATGAAGTGGAAGTAATGGTCAATTTGCTTCAGTGGCCGAGCTACAACAACAAGCACTGCCAAATCCAACAGGCCTGTTTTAGCTCAGGCATCAGGTAGAGATTCAGCATTTCTGACATGGTAGGGCTTTAGAACAGAAACGCAACCACTACGTTTACACAGAGACCTAACGTTGTTTTCAGTGCTTTTAAAAAAAATTGTATTCAGCACATCATGGATGGTGTGGTTCGTGTACTTGTAGTTGTTATATTCAGAAAAGGTGTGTTAATTCCCCTCTGGAATAAACAAAGTTCTAGAAAGTTGAAGTTTTAACGTGCCTTCTCGTCCCATCAAAGTTATTTTGCCTGTCAGAACGGTTAGTCTATTGCTATTGTCAATGCAATGCCGTTTGATGCTCACAGTAATGCAGACTTGATTGTTGTAGAAGTAGTTGGAATAATACTTCTGGTTCATCTTGCAACACTGATTTACACCCCACTGACCTCACCTCTGCTTCATCTTGGCTAACAACAAGACCCCCGTTTGGTGGGGAACAGTGAGTTTCATGAGTATCTTCAATGCTACTAAAATCCTTCAGTACCTTCTAATTTTAAAATGTCAAACTCTTTGGATGTGGCTGTACAGCTGGGTCTGCAAACTTTAGCTCTTCAAATGGTTTGAAGTACAATTCCGATCAGCCTGACGCAGCCTAGTCACTGTTATAGTTATATGCCAAGGTTTTTTTTTGTTGCATTCACATGGTTAACACTGACCATC
This sequence comes from Ambystoma mexicanum, assembly GCF_040938575.1. NCBI lineage: Eukaryota > Metazoa > Chordata > Amphibia > Caudata > Ambystomatidae > Ambystoma > Ambystoma mexicanum. The sequence continues at coordinate 136,176,461 of NC_090935.1, forward strand.
TTGCCACCTCCAACTTCAAGTTTGCTGCTACGCATCTCATGTTCACATCCACCATTATTCGGACTTCATGTGTGAGCCACCCCACGCCCCCAAATATTTCATCCTTTCTACGGCTGGGGTCTCCCTGAAACTTGAGGAGAATCATCTCCTGTCCTTGAAGCACCTCAAAACCTTTCTCTTTCCTTCTGCTTTCTCTCCTCCTCTCCCCTGCTGACTTCCTGGCTGAAACTGCACTGGTTACCTGGCCACCCTCTGATCTCGGGCCCAGGTCCACTCCCCCGTCAGTCGCACACCTGCACTGCCTTCCTGGCATCCCCCACAATTGGGGACTGTTTTCTGTATCCCTACAGTCCCAATACCAGCACTTGACACCTGATGTCTGCACTTACCCTTGCACTTGCCACCAGCTGGCCGTACTTTTATGTATTGTTATTTATTCTATTTATCCCAAGTACTGCACTGTCCCCTCCCTGCTTACCCCTGCACTTTCCCCCTTCCCATACACTTGCACAATCTGAATGACACCAGGCCTAGTAGTATCTCTGTCTCTATCTTCCCCCTGTTCCCCCGTCTCTTGCCTCATCGTGCATTGAAACACTTGTGTATAGGCGCGTTATAAATGCCATATCATATCATATGCAGGCAACATTGGAACCCGAACCTGGTCACACATGTGCTCATGCAAGAGGCGGAAGCTGGCATGGCTTCGGACTTAGACCAGTTTATTCTATATCCAGAGAATGATTTAAAGGTTGCAATCTCCCTCAGCAAAGCCGCAGTGAGGAATCCAGACCCACTCCCTTAGCACAAGCAGCATATCATCAGGATAGACCCACGCCTTCAGTAGTGTACCCCCATATCGAGTCCCTTGCATCTCTTCATCAGAAGGAATCCTAACAGCCAGCGGTTTCATTGCCAGCATGAAGCGCAGAGGCGAGAGGGTGCAAGCCCTGTCCTGTGCCCCATCCCAGTCCAAAACTGTCAGAGGACAAACCATTCGTATTAACCACCGCTGTTGGTTTTGAATACAGCAATGAACACCACTGTATTATGTGGGCTCCAAATCCATAACTGTCCAGCAAGTGAGTTATATGTCAAAGTTATATTAACTATTTGTGCACAGTGCAAAAAGTGGTGGCCTGTACAACCACCCTCTTGCACACTGATGTGATCAGTGTTTTTAATCCACCAATCAGGGGTCAAGTCTAGTGTACACGCCGGTGTATGACTCTGGCCCACTATTTACAAAGTGCGGAAGCCGACACCCCCCCACCCCCTGTTTATTAGAGGCTGTGTGTAAAATGAAAAACATTGGCTGTCTTTTCTGAATTTATGCCAATATCCGGGCAGAACCATGGTCAGCAAGTTCATAGGCTCGACACTTAACCACTGCACCATACAATCTGATGCAAAACAGCAGGCAAATAAAGTTGAAATGTCACAGTGGCTTGATTCTATGAAAGGCAAATGCCATCGGTCCTGTGCAATGTGTATGGTTATGCAATGCCAATTGAATGAATTTTGCATATTTCACTTTGATATGCTAATATCTGTTGAGTGCACATTCCATGCTGGATGTCAATGAGTACTCCCACTTTTTTTTAGGACTTGACCCCGGCAACCAATCATGGGAAGGCATTGAATTCACTCCCTTGTTGCACACAGGCAAATGCAGGAATGAAACCCCCACCCAAGCTGTATCTTCTATATAGACGCAATCAGTCCTCCACTACCCCATTGCACACCATTGCACACCCCGACATGTGTTTCACCGGTGCGGGTTTGATTCAGGAGGCCTCAAGGGAAGTATAAGCGCATTTAAAGTGTTTTGCATTTTGGAATGGAAGGGAGCATTGCAAGATTGCCTGTTCTTGGGGCCTATGTCAGCTCACGACATACAGTAACTGGTCACACAACCCCATTGCACAAATCCATAGACTTTAGGCAAGGCCCGAATTTAGCCCATATTGCATGATTTCATGGTTCTAAATGTACTTTAGAAATGCCTTTTTTCCCGAATTCTTCGCTTTCAGAAGGACATCTGCAAAGTTGCTCCAAAATTGTACATATACCAGGAAAGTCAACAACAATATGGACTGTTTCAAAGTTGGCATGAAAAATTGAAAGGAAGCTTGCGGTGGAGCACCGTTAATCATGGACTATGTGGAAATGTCTGGCTTGCATGCTCTGCATGGCAGAGTGATTAAGAGCGGGGTCTTTCTAATGAGCGTGAAATTGGAACCCGTGACCTTTAAATTAGCTCGCAGGGAGGTTTCCCCTTCTCTCGAGAACACAGCGCAATCTGAAAGACAGCGACAACATGGCGCTCATTTCCAGGAGCGAGGTGGAGCAGAAATGGGAAACGATGTTTGCAAAATACGGGCACGTGACGTGACTCTTACAGAAGTGCGTTGGCACGTGACGGGTCACACATCATACTGATTACTCTTCTACTGTTTGGATGTTTGCAGTTGTGTGAAGAGGGAGAGCTGGATTCCTGGCGGGCACCTATGCAGTCTTAATCGAGATATATATCGTGATACCTATCGCATGCATTATTTGTAAAGCATTTCTATTCCTATTTCCGCTCATTTTCTGTACAGTAGTACATTATTTTGCTACACTATCATGTATTATAAGACAGAGAAAAACCATTTTGACATTGCATAGGTGGTAGGAAGATATGGACCAGAGATGGCAACTTTTGCAGCTCTTTGTGACTGATTTCAATGGAGGAACTTATTCCTGTTTTCCCTCCACCTATTGGCTGTTGGTAACACTTGCAGTAAATTCTTTGAGGTAGTTGACCTTACAATTTGGCATTCATCCTATAGAATACTACAAAACAATAAATACCCTATAAACCCTAATGTGGCAGATGTTAAAAACACGCAGTATTTGCAAAGACCACTTGTTTTAATCCCTATTCATGTGAATGGAGTGGAGACACTTTTGAATTGTTCAGCTGTTTCAAAAAATGATGATAAAGCAGTTAAAGGTCCCCTTTGTCTGGGATCTGAAGGATGGGTCCAACAACAGTACAACTGCAGATTCTGCACTTTATCTGGCTAAAAAGCTTGATCTGTATGTTTGGACAATGGGAGAAGTCTGGGATCAGTATGGCTTGGTGGTTTCACACTGATTATTCTCACTGATTATGGGCCTCATTACAAGGTCTGCAGTAACCTGCCGGTGCTTCCGGCGGTTTGCCACCAACCTCCTAATACTGTTACGCCGCCTGAGATCTCAGTGCCACCAGGCCATTACAAGTCCCGGGGGCCCGGGATGTCAGGTGGTGGAAAGTGTAAGTCCCCATTCTCGTGGAGTCCCATAGGACTTCCATAGGAATGGGGACACGGAAGCACTGGCACCGTTGCTAACGGTGCCCGAGCTTCTGTGAAAAGCATGCCTGCAGGGGCCGTTGCCCCCGGCAGGTTAGACCAGCCGGGCTCACAGGCCCCAGCAGGCAGTCTCGTAGTCTGGCGGTCCCTTCTGAACCACCAACGCTTGCAATGAGACCCATATTTATTTATTTATGTATGTATTGGAGTTTCATAAGATCGTTACTGCCTTCCTTTGCAGTTCTTCTAAAGCAAAAAACCATCAGATCAGTTAAGTGCAAGGGGAAGGGGAAAGGAGAAGATCACGTACAATATATGGATAAGAGGCAGGGATAAGTAAGTGTACATCACAAGTGAGAAAAGTCCCCCATAGATGGTCAGGAGGGATGAAAAGGGAGGCCAAGTAGTCAGCCAGTTTACTCCATAACAATAGAAGATTAGGAGTCTAGCACAAACAATGCCTCCCAGGTGAAGAAATGCAGATGGAATTCCACAGCACTGATTGTGACTTGTGGTTCATTCTAGAGGGTGGCTTCATCTACATCAAGAGTTCTGCCACCCAGCTCCTCTTTTCCCAAAGGCAGCAACCACCATCAACCTTAAGCCTGCCAATGTCAGGCTTGAGGGTGGTATTGCTTTACCTTCTGACTAAGGTACACTGGTCCCTTATTCCAGTAGTCTCTGTGAATAATGCAAAAGGAGCTTGGAATGTATGCTCACGTTGACAGTGAGCCAGTGCAAGAAATATTGCGGGTGTAGTACGGTCCCAAAGTTTGGGTCCGAGAATAAATCTTTCTTCTTTGTTCTCTATAGTTTAAAGTTGCTGTACGTGATTTTCGAGGAGAACCACCAGAAGACAGTAGTCAAGGTAGGAGGGAAACATGGCAGATGCCACCTGTTTTCTTTCAGTCATGTTCAAGAGTGGTACATTTGTCTTAGTGCATGGAGATAAAAATGAGACTTTTTGTGAGGTTGTGCACTGGCGTTCAAAAGGCAGGAAATTCTCCAGAACAACTCCCAGGTTTTTGCTGAGGAAAGTGTTGGTGATGCCCTGAGGGAGGAAGACCAGGAAAAGAAGAGAAGGTGGCATGGGATTGCCAACCTAGATTATTACAGTCTTCACAGCATTAAGGCAGACACCATCATTAATCATCCAGCCCTGGGCCACATGCAGACAGTCTGGAAAGTGATCCAGTTGACCTGGAGGTTGGCGAAGATTGAAGGCAATTAGTATATTGTCCTCGTAGGTTTGAAAAGTGGCAGTGTGTGGCATGAGGAAACCCGCCCGAGAATTAAAATATGAATTGAAGAAGATGGAGCTTTGTGGGACTCCACAAAAATGAGTGCTAGGTTTGATAGAAAAGGGCCTGAACTGACTTGAATCATCCAGCCTGTGGGAAAGACAAGATCTATTGAACAGTAGAATCACTAAAGTTAATGGCGGTGTAAAGGTGGCAAAGGAGGGTGGCACAATTGACAGTGTCAAATGCTGCTAATAGAGCAAGGGGGAAATGTTGTGTTTGGAGTTGCTCCATTTTCAGGGTCAAGTTGGGGGTAAGCTTTGTTCACTCCTTAAAGTGTAAGACAAGGCACCAGCTTAAAGGGGAAGTTCACTCAAAAATGTTATTGTCTCGAAAGATGGGCCATTATAAAAAATATATACATAACATATTTTAAAAGAAGGGTCCCATGTAAAGATTTACATAAAAAATGAGTGTTTTTGCATTGTTCCCGGTGGATTCAGCTTTTTTGATAGTGGTTTTTCACTGTACCCAAAAATCATAAGGAGAGTGCCAAGATACACAGATTTAGAATTTCATAAACTTTTTCTAGCACAGCTTGTTTGCCTTTTATTAGCTTTCAATTATGGGGAGTAACAATTGAGGGCTTTTGTTTCACACAGGTTAATAAGGTTGTTTAACCATGTGGTGGCTAACACATGGTTTAATTGCATGTCTTTGACATGGGGTAACGTTAGCAAAACGGAATGGTGATGGTGCAAAGATTTGAATGGCTCATAATCTGTGGTTGTCTGTGCAGCCATCCATACCAATGTTGTTCAGCCTATGATGCTATTACAGAAGGGGAGATACAAAATGGAAATCAGGCCTGGCGTTACTCCATAATGGAAATTCCCATTTGAACTGCTGGATGCCTTCTGCACAGACAAGGATACTTCAGACCAGGCTGCTTTTATCTACCTGCATCCGTTTTACGACACTGAAAAAATGAGGGATACACATGAGGTAAGCACTCTAGGCTATGTGCTTTATTCCTGGGCCCATCACCATTAGAAAATGACCACCACCATTACAGGCATTCTTATGCCTCCAGACTGAGCCCGGGAGCCCGCCCTTTCTTCAGCTGGTTGGCCACATTCACCGACTTCTAGACCAACTGGAGAGCTGGTAGAGGAAGTCGGCTCCCAGCACCAAAGCCCTCAACTAAGGCCCCTGTCTGATCTGTCTGGCTGAGATAGCTGTGTCGTGCCACACTGATACCTCTGCCTTTTCTGTTTGGATCTGTTCTGGCTACATCCCTCATCACTGCCTAACTCTGCCTCTACTTCTCATTCTCTTATCTCCGGCCCCTGGATTAGACTGTAAGCTCTGCCCCCTGCTGCTGTGTCTGATCCACCGACTGCGCTCTGAGAGCCTCACCACACCAGCAACCGTTTTCTAACGTCCTACCTGCACCCGCTGCATGACTCTCCACCTTCGAACATTGATTAGTATTAGGCAGAATTGCATTCAGAACCCTCTGGGATCACCACACACAATTAGGACTACATGTGTAAGCCAAACCAACCGTTGGTATAAGTCTGTACCACACAGTTTTTGGTAGCAAGCTGAGCAGCCAGGCGTATCTCAAGAGGGAATGTGAGCAGTACAAGTCATTACACAGAGGACTTTCAATCACAGTGGTTCAAGTAGACACTTATACTCAAGGTTTCCTGGTAAAACACTTATTAATTTATTACACAATCATTTAGAAAACATTTCACTAGAAGGAGGCAACTTTATATTATATACCAATACACTTCAATACAAAACACTAAGATGTAGAGATAGTTTGAGCTCCCCTGAAATAGGAGCCAAATGGCAGTTCAGTTTCTTAGAAGTGAGCAAAAAGGCATAAGGCGAAAGTAGAATAGATTGCATATACTTGTTAGACAGTTCATCTAGTTTCAGTTCACCAGAAGAGTTCAATTCAAGTCAATAGGCCTAGGCCAAAGTCAATAGGCTAGTGTTCGGGATAGGAAAGAGCAGTTCTGGTATCAAACGGTAAAATCTTTGCAAAGTCCTCAGAAGTAGTTTAGGCGAAAAAGAATCATCTGTTGGGTCACAAGCTGATTAGGCCTGCAAGTTGGGAAAGTTTCAAAAACTTTCATTGCGAGAGTGGCATTCTCTCAATCGGGTTGGCACAGTACCTTAGTATGAAGAAACAAATGCAGCTGAAGTCGTTGCTTCCTGGCAGTTCCTGCAGATCTCGCTGTTCCTGAGCCTCAGCCGTTGGGACAAGAGTGAGGACGTCGGTGGACTCCTGCACTGCATGGGATTGTCGGAAAATGCAAACAAAATGGAGTCACTTCAGTTCCAGTAGCCGTAGATTCAAGCACACAAGCTGGTGTTCCTCTCCCTGGTTAATCCGAACCAGCCTTGAGAATGGTATCCAGGTGGCTTGCGAGTTGATTGGTCCCACCAACTCAAAGTGAGAAGTCGTCCTTGAAGGGGCTTCTCTGTCGAGATGAACTTAGCAATTTGAACCTGCAGCAGGGCTTCACCAGGCAAACCAATGGTCCAGAAGTTTCAGCAGCCGTCCTCTTCCAGCACGGCTTCGGTTCTTTCGTTCCAGTGATTGACTCTGCTTTCGAGTCCAAGAGACTCGCCTTTTAAACAGTTCTCTCCTTTTCATTTCAGCCTAGCTGTCACTCACCCAGCAGGGTGGCTGTCCTTGCCGGACAGTCAGCCAGCCAATCACGACAGCGTGCATTTGGATCTCCTAGGAGACTAAGCACAGGGAGTTTCGGGCAGCTCCCTCACTTCCTGCCCACCCCAGACACTCAGACACCAGAGGCGGTTTTCAGTCCTGAAGCCCGCCAAAGGCATACGAACAAAGGGACCAAAACTGGATTGGCGCGCAGAGACAAACACTAGAAGGACCTTTTCAAAATAAACAGCGAAAAAAGAAGACCGGGACCCGTTTAAACAAAGGGGATAAAGGGGCCATCTTGAAAAACATGGTTCCCTTTGTTTTTAGCTACCGGTGTTCGCGGTTGGGAAAAATCATGGCAGTTCATTGTAAAACCACTGCCAGCTGCCTTTTCAATATGAAAGGGTAGCATTTGACTGCTACATGAGTATTTAGACACAGGGGATACTATGTAATCTATTCCAGCACTCCATTGTAAGATGGTGTGTACTGGGTCTAGGAATTTGGAAAGACTAGTAACGTCAATTTCACTTTACATTCTCTGGGAAACAGTAGTTTATCTGAGAGAAGGTATTTAAACCTTTGGGATGTCTAAAAGACATCCTGTGTCACTGCACTGAGGGTGCTGTGTAACACACACGAAAAGATGATGCCTATCGAGTTATCTAAAACTCCATAATCAAAGAACGCAAGTGTAAAACACACATCAAAATACATGAAAGAGTGGGAAAAAAAGGCTCACACTCTTGCCAGGTAAAAAAATCAAGTCCTCGAAATCCAGCAAATTTGCTGGGGGTCTCTAAGGTGAAGGGAATTTGCATATTTCTGAGAATTCTCCCAAACAATTAGACCTCAAATCTACCTACAACTCTTCCCTGCCTGAGTTCCACCCTTTGACATATTCCCTCGTTACTGAGTCAAGCAAGCTCACTCGTATTAACATACCTGCCTACTGCTTGCGCTGTGAACCCTTGAACCATATTACGCACATCACTCTTACTCCTGGTAGTCTGACTGCCTTGCTCTTGAAACACCAGTCCATTCAAGTGTTGGTTTTGCTCTGTATGTTTGCATACCCAAATCTGGTCATGTTCGATCTTGCTTCCTTCATGTTACATTTTTCTGTGTTTTTTAAAACTCAAATCTGGGTATTTTTGATTCTGCTTCTGATACTAACTGGTTGCATTTTGACTGCATTCTTAGAACTCAATTCCTCTAAACCCTTACGTTGTGCTAAATGCTTTGCCTTTGCACTGTGTGTGGATTCCTAGTCTAAGTACCGTTTTTTAATGTACTTGTTTTTTTTAAACGTGCCTAATACCATACCTGAGTTCAATTTCTAAGCGTGAATCGGTGTTACGCTCACCTGGCTCCCACAGGGGCGTTGGTCAGACCCAGACTGCTGCGGCCTCCACCCACGTGATGCGTAGTGCAGCAATGACTGACTGGATCTGCCCTCCTAATCTTGTCTGCTTGACCCGTAGAAATATTCTCCTACAAGTGGAGAGATGGATTTAGCCACTTGTGGATTCAAGTGATAGCACCCCCACTGTCCTCCCCACTAATCACCTCTGACGTGCCCTCTCAGCAATCTCACCTTATATTCTTGAAGGATGAGCCCTCCATCCTGCGAAGCACACAGGGGCGCTTTGATGACCAGTTACTTCACTGGCCTGAAGATATTGGAAGAGTTGTAGACGAATCCTGACTCCAAAAGGTCCTGGCGAAGAGTCGTAAGTATATAGTTCGTAAGAGTTCAAAATGTCTGGAATTCACTCCTGTCCAATTCCTCTTTTTATCTTGCAGCTTTGACCCAATATGAAGATTGACAGCTGAAAGCGCTCCGGTAAAAGTCTGTGTTACCCAACACTGTCCGGTAAATAATGCCAAGGGTTAAACTTGCTGCTTTCTCCTTACAGGTGCGGCATAAGAAGATGTGGCGTGCTGATGAATAATACCTCCGCGGTAAAATCAGGTAAGCATATGGCGGCTAAAGAGATTGTCTCTGTCTGTTCTCTCTGCTCACCTTGTTGTTTCTTGTGCCCCTTAGGTGCCGGGATTCGGCGATGTAAAGATGGAGACAGCGCCCGATCGAAAAGATGCTGCGTGGAACGGTGAGTATGGGGCGGCGCTGCTGCCTGCGATGCGATGCGTTTAAAACAAGTCTTTCCTCTGGTTTGAAGATGCGATGAATCCAGAATCAGGTAAGAAATCAGGTAATACTCTTGTTCTAACCTTTGCTTCTTTCCTTCTTTCTAGGTGTTCCAGGTTCGAGGCGGGCGTGTCAGAAGGCTGGATGCTGCTGCTGGCACAGTGAACGTTACGCTGCTGGATGCAGAATAACGCAAAGCGTGTGCTGCTCTTCGGACATGGCTTAAATAGCCTCCAAAGTAGTCCCAGGTAGGTATTCCTTCCCGACCACACCCCAAGTAACAAAATAGTCCCTAAGGTAAAGTAGTCCCTTCCAGGCCTCACATGGGCTTGGATCTTCTTGCAGCATGGTCTGCATCAGGTAAGTGTGCACCTATGAGCCTGGCGCCATAGGCGCCAGGACTGAACCCAGACAGCCCCTAGCAGGGGTTGCTGGGTTTTCTCAAGGCAACATGCTGCCTGCTCCCGGGGCTGATGGACATGGTATGGATGCCCGGGGGTATGCATCATGACAATCGGAGATTCATAACCTCTGTTGCTCTGCCTGTTGTTGCTTCCAAGACCAGCGTGTTGCCCCTGTGATACCATATGGTCTCTATACTCTCCCCTATTTCTTCCTCACCCATTACCTGTACCACGCCTCGGAAAACCTTTAAAGGTGGCAACCAGCTTCATCTAGCTAACCTTACACTCTGCTGTCAAAAACTCCTCTGTCATCTGTCACCTCCTTGAAGACTTTGACCTGAACATCCCCGATCTCAATAAGACGTGGTTCAATGCCAGCTCTGTCACTGCTTTTGACACTCTCCTTCCTGAGTGGGTCCCTGCTTCCATCATACCCACTCAATCCTAGTCCTCCTTTCAATGTCTTGTCAGCAAGCTTTGCAGCTCTACTTCCCTCCCCCTCACTCTCACTACCATGTAAAGGCCTCCTGGGCTGATCGTCCCCTTCCTTTCCGAGTGGGAGGTCCTTGTTTCCTCTCTGCTGACCCTCTCCTCTAAGCTTCTCCTCCTTTGAGACTTCAATATCTATCGGGATTCTCCCATGCAGCCACTCTCCACTTCTGAATTCTCAGTGACGCTCTCCCTCACCATTCTTCCCTCTAGCCCAACCCACTGAACAGTCACACATTGGATGCGTTCATCACTGTTTATATCTCCTCTCTAACGCTCTTTCTGCTCCCCTCTCCTGGTCTGACCATTCTCTCTTCTTCTCCCATCTCAAGCATCTGGGCTCCGGGGCTAAGCTTCTTCCTGCACTGCCAGTTTCCTTTTCTGTCATTATACCAAGGGAGCAAGTGTTAGTAGCTGCTTTTGTCACCTTCTTCCCTCTCCTCCCCACCCCTACCATTCACTCTTACACTGACTCAGCTCTTGCTAACCTTCACCACCCCATCTCCACTCTTGACATCCTCGCCCCTTCCATGAGGATTGGTATGAAGCCTGCCTCCAAGTGCAATAGCTGGTATGATTCTGACTTAGCTTTGTTGACACGCAAACACACAGTTGTTGAACAGAAGTGGCTGGCTTCTAGCAAAGGAGTTCAGTTTGAATGATCATAAGGGTCCTCTTTTTTGTATAGGGGTCTATGTGGATGAGAACAGAGAGAGTTCAACCAACATCGAGGTTCCACAGATAGCTACCCTGCTTTTACACACTTAGGTCATGGGAGCCCCCAGGTCAAAATTTACAAGTCTGTATAATATTATTTAAGCAGTAACAAAAAGGTCAGTGAAGATGTACACATATTTTAATCAATATACACATGTAAAATCACATAAAAAGATATAAATAATACACAAAGAAATTGTTGTATCCGACTAACGTAGCCAACTAATATTTCAAAACACCGGCAAACATGTCATCTATCTTTAATTACTTGAAGATGATTATGTTAATAACACAAGTGAGAGGCTTGTTCAGAATAAATGTACATCCTTTGGCCCTCTCTATTTGGTGTCTACACATATTAGTGTTTGAATGGGAAATCCACGGAAACAGCTTTGCACACAATCAAGAAATTAAAGGTCAGTAAAATGGGAACATAGTCCATGTCAACATAAATAGTGTAGGTCAATTTTTTGGTAAAAGAAGGTTTTAAAATGTGACATTTTGTCATTTCTTTTTGTAGTATCCTATGCACATGCTTAAATGTGCAAGAAGAAACATTTTATTGTGGCACGTCCCATCTACATACAGTGTCCTGAAAGCGGTTTCGAGGAAGCAAACAAAGCAATCGGCTCATGATTGCGTTCGCTTCAAATCTAGAAATACTAATATGTGTAGACACCAGAGAGAAACGGCCAATGCATGTACATTAAGCACTGAATTGGTTAACTGCTTTCCTGTCGAATCGGCCCACCCAAGTTCAACTGCTCCCCTTTGTCTCCTCTACCTCTCTCTCCACTTTGCAGTGTCCCTCAGGGCTCAATCCTCGCACCATGGCTCTTCAACATGTACCTTGCCCCTCTTGAACCTCTGATCTCCACCTTTGCAGTGTTATGCTGATGACACATAGCTCTCCTTTAAGCTTCCCTCCTCTTCCTCCTCCTCTCCTTCTTCTCTCATGCCCGAGTTTCTGACTGCTATTCAGGCATGGTGTGCTGCTAATGATTCTTTTCATTGGGATTCCTACTCCTTCCTTCCCTCCTACACTCTGGACACCCTCCATGGTCCCCCTCCCTTGCCCTTGCTGTCATCTTTGTCTGCTCTCTCTCCTTCTCACATCATATCAATGACCTTGCCAAGAATGGCCACTATCAAATTCACCTCCTTAGAGGCATTCTCCCTTTCCTCACCTTCCCCCAGTAATTCAATGTCTCCATAGCTCTGGTTCTCTAGAGCTTATTTACTGCAATAGCCTCTTCCTTAGTTTGCCTCTTTCCTCACTACGCCCTCTTCAACTAATCCAGAATAGGACTGTGAAACGTATCCTTCGCCTCAAGCCCAATGACCATATCTCACCAGGCCTAAAATCTCACCACTGGCCCCCGGTGGCTACAAGGATCAAATTCAAGATTAGTTGCATCATCCACAAGGCTTTCTGGGGCCTGGGACTATAACATTCAACTTTCTCTACCTAATACCTCCCGGCTAGAATCCTTCGGTCCTCTAGCTCCAACTCTCTGCAGGTCAGATGTTTTTCCAAGCAGAGAGTGGGGGGGTTAAATCTCTCTCTTTGGCAGGAGCCTCTCAAGACTTTTCTTTCCCACGTCTTGTTCCTCCTCCCTTGCACATCTCGTCCTGCCAATATCACTGGATGCCAATGTCCCTTTTGAGTCTTGCCAGGTTCAGGTCCTCCTCTGCCCAGTCTTCCCCTCTCACCCTTTCCTACCAACACTCGCTCTCGGGCCCCCTTCATAGACTAGTCTCCAAGGCATGTCCTCCATCCTCACTATCGACCTTACCCCTTCCTCCCCCTTTCACTTTCCCTCCCGGACTCCCCTGAGCACTTACCTAGCCCGTGGGCCCCTCGCTCCAGCACTTCTCCCTCCTTCACCCTGCACCTACCCCATCCCTTGTCCTCCCCCGCCCCCAGCACTTCACGTTACTGCACTTGCACAATTTGAATGTCTCAAGGCCTAATAGGACCGTCACTGTGGTTTTCTCCTCTGCTCCTCCCCGCCCCTTTTTATTGTCTTGGGGCGCCTGGAAAAACATTCTGCTATATAGGCTCCATTCAAGCTCATTGGCCAATGTGATTTTCAAGCCTGTGCTTCTTAGGTTTGAATGGAAGACGCATATTCTAGGTCAATAGTGTCTCAAGCGGCCTGTCTAGTTCAGTCCTCAAGTTTAATTAGTAGAGAGATATTGGTGGTATTTTTATCCATAATAATGAGCTAAGCCTTCAATTAGTGCAAAAGCCCTTTTCTGCATTTTTATATCAAAACCAGTTAACACTTGTTTTTGTGACATTGGGTGTGAGGGGAGATTTCATTTTGGAATGAAGAGTTTTGGGCTTGTGGGAGACAGCAGGTAGATCTCTGGGAGAAACGTACCGGGATTCTGACCATGCCCCGACAAATTCATGACAAACGCCTTACACATCCTTGCCATGACCTTGATGGGCAAATGTACCCGCAGGCCGCTGAACAGGGCACTGAGCATGTTAGAGTGAGCTTTTAGGCATCTGTCAGTTTGCCAACCAACATAATATGTAAGGTGAAGTGTGTAACTGCGGTCCTTATATTTCAAGCAGCTCTTCCGCTGAATTAAGGTTGTTGCCTCCCATCACTATCGTAATGTCTGGAGTTTCCAGGCTTACCATTGCTCTAATCTGCCAACTCGCAGATGCATGTTTTGTCCTTCATGGGATGAAATGTATCTACATGAGACAGCGAGAGCAGGAGAGAGAGTAGTTCTGCAGTGGATGAAATGTTTGGGTTGGACTGTAGTACTGGGTCAAATGTACAACATGTCCTCAAGGTTGCTGGACAGTTTCTTTCAGTTTGTGCAAGCTTTTCAAGCAGTATAGCTGGCTATAATATGCTTGAAAAGATTCTAAGAAAATAGCCAGTTAACCTGAGGGCGCATTTTAACTATACAACACATTAACCTACTTCTCTAATTGCTCCCAATAGGACACAATGGGCCTCTTCTAACTATTCCAGTCTGGTAAAAATGGTGCCGGTAAGCCTACCTGCACCATTGTTACTGGAGCAGCACAGTAGGACTCCGCAGGCGGGTGCCATCCTGTCCGCCAGGGTCAGACCTGGCGGGCAGAACGGCACCTGCCTGCAGAGTTTCACGGAAGCACCAGCACTGTTATTAACAGTGCCAGTGCTTCCGTGGTCCCCATGGGAATGGGGATTTACAATTACTGTTGCCAGAATTCCCGGAACGCTGGGGTTGTAATCCTCCAGTGTTTCCAGCAAGCCGGGAGCCGGTATAATCCACAGGTCTGGCGGCAACCGGCACGGTTACCGCCGGACTTGTGATGAGGCCCAATGAAAAGAGCTATTTTCTTACCCACCTCTGTATTTATTCCCTTTCATACCATGGACGAGTGAAACGCAGGTTTTTAGCATTTTCTCCAGGGCTACAGAGCTGCAGGAGTGGAGATTTAGGCATTTCAGGCTCTTTGCATGCTGCCAAAAAGTGACAACAGATTCATGAAGGCAGAGGAAGCAAGAAGCACTTCAGAAGGCCACTCAGTGTAAATTAGTCCAAAACAGGATATTTAAAACTGACACTGAATTATTTTCAGGTTGTTTAATTAAGGTTAGGTCCCTACATCACAAATGCATAAATCTCTAAGCATGTCTGTGTATTAGGGTCTGGGCTTGCACAGAACTGCACAGCTCCATGTGCACGGACATCCTTACATTGAGACCAAGTCTATCCTCTTCTAAAATTCTGTGAGGCTGAATAACACAGAAATCATTGTCTTTGCCACCACAATTAGCCTCAGACAGCAATAGAGCGACCGATGTCACAGCATTTTATTCTCTCATCCCAACACTGGGGCTGTCTCAATTAATACATATAGCTCTTGGTTACAAAGCATGTAATGGTAGGGTTGTTAGGGTGTTGTGAAAAATAAAATGAGCAAAAAACCCAGTCTGCATTATGTACTTAGTGAGTCAAGCATACAACTGTGCTAGCACAGGCAAACATGTCAATTATACACATCTGCGGTCATTCGTATGTTCTCAAAATGTTCTGTAATTTCATGCCAAGCAACAAAAGGTCATCATTATTGCTATTTGATTGTGTCCCCTTTCTTATAGGGTTATTTCCAAAGTATGCCATATGCTCCATGTTAGATTGATAACCTTCCATCAAAAAATAATACAAATGGGTGTGCTAGGCTTTAATCAAGCTGTGATCAGTAGGACAAGTATCACAATATAATTAAGACTACAAGATACACCTGAAGTGAATATTTGAATGCACAATAAAACATTATATTTTTGAAATTTCAATCTAGTTAAATAATGCCTTTTTTTAATGGCTACATTTCTGATAATTTTCCTCTCGAATTGTCCTTTGTCCTCCTATTTTGGAAAGGTTCATGCTCTTATTAAAAACAGTGATTTGGCGCTTCAGTGAGCATCAAAGAAACATTTCATTCTACATGCTTTCCTCTGATTGGTTGGTATTGCTCCTGTGCTGTATTTTTGTTACAGTATGCACAACTGATAAAACGTATTAAAACAAATACAACATAACAAATTCAATTATAGTCCCTGTCTCATGGTCCTCTCGTTCCTTATAAGGTCGATTAGTTCCCCAAAACACAGTTCCGAGCCTATCTGCATCCCGCTTACCTAACTCCCTATAGAGAATGCGCCATCAGAGAAATGGCTACATTTGTAATTGTATTTGATTGAATTAGTATATTCCTTTTCCCAAAGTGCTGAGCAGTACTAAAAGTGGTAGAACAAGACTGTAGTACAACAGCGATTAATCATTAGACATTTCACGGCAGCACAGTAAAGGTGAAAGGAGGTAGCCGAGCAGATGGGGAGTGGTAGGGAGTTCTAAAGTATAGGATCAAGTAACAAAAAAGTACAGAAGCGGGATGAGGCACATGTGGTATTGGGGACAGGGAGAAGGTGCTCAGAACAGAGGGAAAGGTTTGGGGCATAGAAAGACAGAAGAGAGGCAAAAAAGGAAAGGGAAAGACTATTTAAGCATTTATAGACAATGCAGAGAAAATGGAATAGAAGTTGGTTGTCACATGAGAGAAGGGACATAGCACACATAGATTGGGGTATTAGATGCATTAGGGGGTAGAGAGAACATACGATGGATAGTGAAGTTGAAGACCGAACTGGGCGGGGCGAGCTATGAAGTGGAATACCGACCAGAAGGGAACTGCAGTAGCCAAATTGGGAAAAGATAAGGTGAGAAGATAGGAAGTTTAGTGGCAAGGGAGACAGAAGGGGGATGGGTACAACAGATGTTGTAAAGGTGATAGCAGCAGGTGCGAGAAGTAGTAGAAATGTGAGTAGTGAAAGAAAGGGGTGCGTCAAAGACGACATAAAGATTTCTTGCTGTGGTAGATAAGAGGAGAAAAGCAGGTGGAGAGTAGGAGCAGAAAGCAAATGGGGATGGGTGAAGAACAGAAAGAAAAGAAGTTTGGTTTTGGATGGATTTAAGTGAGGAAAGTGGGTGTACATCCAATGTTTGATGGTTTAGAGGCTAAGAGAGATATTAGCGTGAAGGGTAGAGAAAGAGAAAAATAGTTGAGGAAGATATGATTTTGATTGGGGAATTGTAAAAAAGGAGAAGAGAAGAGGGCAGAGGACTGAACCCAGTGGAACACTACATTCAAGAGGATGCAAGTTAGAGGTATATCTAGGCCATTAGACTGAGAAGGAGTGATTTGAGGGGGAAGAGGGGAACCAACGAAGGACAGTTCCAGAAAGCACAAGTGAGGTAAGAGAAGACAGAAGGGTGTGTTGATCCACATTGTCAAATGCTGCTGACATGTCAGTTAGAACAGAGCAATGTGTGTTGTGTCTGGCGGACTGAAGAAAGTTGGTGACATGAAGGAGCGCTGTTTCTGTGGAGTGGGCCAGAAAGAAGCCAGATTGAAAAGGAGCGAACAAGGAGTGGATATTGAGGTAGGAAGGGACCTGAACATAAACAATCTGTTTTTCAATAGCTTGCAAAGAAAAGGAAGATGGGAGCTAGGGTGATAGTTGGAGCAAGAGGAGGGGTCGGGAGTGGATTTTTTTACGAATTGGAATGATGATATGATGAATGAATGAAGAAGGAACAAGCTGAAAGAGAGGGAGAGATTGAAGGAATAAGTGAGATAGGGAATATGATGAGGGTAGACCAGAGGTATCAAAGGCGATGGAGGAGGACTAAGGGTTGAAGGGGTATGATGAGCATGACGCAGGTAGGTCTGAGAGTAGATGCAAAGAGGTGACAGTGGGTGCAGAGAGTGGAAGTTGAGTTAGGGAAGAAGGGTTGTAAGGAGTGAAAGTTGTCTATTTTAGAGATGAAGAACACATACTGAGTTGCCAATACTGGATAGGAGAAAGAGGGATCAGGGGTTTGGGAGAGAGGGCTCTAATGAGGAGCTGGAAAGCTGACGGGATGACAAAAGAAGTAGGCAGTCGAGGAGGAAAAATATTACATTTTGGCATCAAGGAGAGGAGAGTAATTGAAAGACTGGAGAGGGGGAAGTTCAAAGGGGGAGTGACATTTTTTCCAAAGATGTTTCAGCCTGTCAGAGTAAAGATCTCAGAGAGAGTAGAGAGGGTTACAGCCAGGGTTATGGAAGTTTGTTGTAAAGGCAAAAAAGAATGAAAAGCATTGTGAGAATCAAGAGTAGATACGAGGTTAGCATGCAGAACATTGGCAGCATGATCAGGGCAGGAGGTAGAAAAAGTGTTAATAGATGGGAGAGAAGCATTGAGGATAGAGAGAAAAGAGGAGCAGCTAAAAGACTGCAAGTAGCATTGTCAGACAGGGGGAAAGAGGGTCTAAAGGTTAGGCAATAAGCAAAGAAAGAAATGGTCAGAGAGTAAAGGATGTGAGTAGGGAGTGCATTCTCATAAGTGAAAGAGGACAGGATAAGATCAAGAAAGGAGCCTTAGACATAGACAGGATGATATAGCTTTGAGAAAGATTAAAAGAGTCAAGAATGGAGAGTAGATGACAGAAGAAAGTATGGGATACATTTATCCCCACAGCAGAACACCCCTACCTCACCAAACTGAATTTTTAGCAGTACCAGCAGAATGCCTAAACTGGCTCTGTTGAGCACCATTGCATTGCACCAAAACTGTGTTTTGCAGTCACCAAAATAATGGCTGTGCTGTCTTTGCCAAGCACATATGGGGCAAGATGGAACATGGAACACCCCGAGAATGGCTTCCAGTGTTTGCTTTATGTGCACCAAAGAAAAGAATTGAAAAGCAGCGAAGCTCTGCTGCCACCTCAAAATTTCCCATTGAAAAAGGAAATATTTTACATTTAAAATGACTGTGCCCAGATGCTCTTTTCCACTGTTTCAACAGTATACAGTTTTGTTCCAGTGAGACCCAGCTATGTCCATATATATTCAGGTTGTGCTCCAGCAAAAGGGGGCATGTCACACTGAATGACAGACTGTGTCAAGCAAGACCTGTGAAATAACAAAGAACTTCACTCCAAACCATACAGAAAAACTGCTTTACATTTGCAACAAAATATCATAGCTAAACTCTTCACAAGAAGCCATATTTCTCTTTGCTTATGTCAGTTTCAGTTGACCCTGGCCTTGAACAGATTTCTGTGCATGAGAAATTGACTATCGCTATACATAATGTTTAGAAGCTAGATGTAAGAGAAAACCGCATTGCAAAGTGACAGCCAAGGAAAATTAACCACATGTAAAATGGTGCTTTTTACAAACAAGAAAATGTTTGTTTAAAAGTAAATTGTTGACATAAGGCCCTGTCCTTGCATAGAAATGTGAGGGGCGTTTGTTTTAAAAATTATGTAGGATATTTAATTCCAACAGTCTTGTTTACTGGTTCAGGAAAGAAAAATAAATAAATAAATACATTTGCTGTGGGGCCAGAAGAGAAAAATGTACAGGCCCTGGCTTCAAAGGACTTTGCTTCCTGGGAACAGGATCTGCCTCCCTTCAAGTGGACCAGCCTCTGGGGCATATGAATAGGCAAGGGTGGCGGATCTTGCACCCTCGTCAGACTATGTGGCAGTGCTCCAGCATGGTAAAATGGATTTCCAGGACACACAGGTGTGACTTTCTAGCAGCACCCTCCTCAACTTAAACTGAGGAGCTTCTAAGGCAACTCCAGGGCAACATAGAACTCAGGCTGGCTAAAGCCTGACATTGGCTGGGGGTTGGGAAGTATGCCCTTATTTGGAAGACAAATCCAGCCCTTCTGGGGTAAAAGACTGTTCTTAGGTTAATAAACTATAAGACTTTTATTTCTGCAACCGGAAAACACAGTAATGCGAAAGTTTAACAGTTTAAATGTATTTTTTGTGGCATTAAAACAAGACATTGTAGCTCTCCCTGGCATGTAGGGGACGCACACAGCAGAACAATGTAAATCATGGGAAAAGTATGCATGCTATAACTTTGAAGTTTAATGCAAACATGGATTGTGATAATAGGAACACATATATAAAATTGTAGAATTTTAGGTAAACCGGTTCCCACTTGAAATGCCGAAAGATTATTAGAACGACGAAACAACATCGTACAAATGTGGCAATTGGTATGAAAGGTTCATTGTAAAATCTGGAATCATCCTATGTGATTTTCAAAAGTGCCAAAACTGTAAAAATGTGTGATTTATGTCATAACTGATTTTTGCTAAAAGAACTGTGGGAGGACCATGGGCATTGTAAACACACACCATAAAACTGATGTCATGTCCCTGAATTCCAACCGGCTGACAGGAAGGTGGTAACAGTCACCCCTGACCAATCCAGTTTAGGCGGCATGTCAAGGCGAAGGTCTGCCCCCATAGTAAATCCTCTAATGGCACCCGCCTTATAGAAGGTGGAGGCTCAGAGAGACAAAGGACATTCTCTTCTGAATTTCCAGCTCCTGCACATCCAGATATTCCATATTCACTGTGCAAGATTCCAGATTCCACTGCCAGGCCAGAGCATAGCTGACCCTATCCAGGCAGGACCACTGATCCAGGAAAACCCCACTAAAAATCTCAATAACTCAGGGAGAAAGGGGAAAGGTGGCTGAATCGTCATTGGGTTTAAACAGTGCTACCTGCTTGCCCTGCTACCCGCTTTATCCAGATGATGTGCCACTGGGCTGTGTCCAGACCCCTGCACAGCTGTTTTCTCCTAGGAGAGCCCACCGCTGTGACCAGTGACCAGATATTGCCTTGCCGTCCAGAAACCAGGACCGCTGTCCAAAATACCCAATTCAAGTGATTGTCCTGAGTATTTCCCTTCCCCAACAACCACAAACTGCATCCCTTGCTCTGTTACTTTGTATTAGGTCCCATCCCATAGAAATCCCATAACTGCCAGAGCAGAAATCCTTAAAACTGTCATAATCATCTGTGTACCATGTTGTAGGAAAATCTGTAGTGATCTCCAATTCGCCATTCTTTTCAACTCATTTCTGTCCATGTGTAAGTCCTTAGTACTATTTTGATTAAATAAATTAATTCTCCCTAAAGAGGCACACGGCATGAAGGGGTTAAAACTGCAGCTTAACCTTCTTATTCACGGGTGGCATTTCTCTTTTCTAGCCATTAAAATCTAGTTTAAGTGAAACTTGTCCTTTCCTTTCCAAACCGATTTTCCCTGTCCACTGCTTTTATTTTTAAAACCAAATTTCCCTTCCCATTGAGAATCTCATCCTGTCATTAATTTAGAGTGGCCCTTTCACTTTCTTATGATTCCTGTGATGTGTATCTGTCCCTTAGCATAAAAACCACATTCCGATTTTGTCTATTCAACCCCTTTTTCAAACCGTTTTCACATTTAAACCTGTGAAAGTAAGAAAATGCAATTTCTCCACGTGATTTGGCTGCACTGTGTTTTACTTCCCAAGTCGATTTTCTGATATGTATGGCAGTTGTTAGGACATTGATTGATAGTTTGCTTGTTTTCTTATACTGTTATATTCATTTTGTTCCTTTCTCATTCAACCGCGCCGGTAAAATAAACATTTAGTAATTTTGTGGGCCATTTTGCTCAGATTTCGGGAGAGCTACATCAATTTTTGTGTCTCCTATTCAGTGGGACAGTCAGATTTTAATTCTGATTGCTTCACAGTGTGCCTGACCCCTTGCTACACCTCCCATCCATGCAAAGTTTGATTAATAGGGGTTTGAGGCAGTGTTGCAGGGGAAATCATTAACTGTGATGCAAATTAAAATCCACTTCAAAGGTAAATTTTGCTTTCTTTCAATTGTGCAGTGTTTATCTGACATGAAAAGGTCCAACTAAGTGTATTCCTTCAATTTACTGTATAATTATCACCCCATTGGTGATTGCTAACCAATCTTAAAATTGTGTTTTCATTTGAATTTAAAATAAATAAATATTTTTTTACCACCCACCGGCCTGATTCATGGTCCATTGTGGCCCAGGGTATTTTTGAAAGGTGTGTGAGATGGGTTGGGTGCCATCTGAATCTGAATTCTTAGGAAGCAAGGTAAAAGTGTTTTATTTGTATGCTGCATCCTAGGCCAGTGGCAAAAGTCCTGGTCTGGTGTGTGACGCCCGTTTAGAATCCTTAACAGATCGGAGGCTTGTGTCGGGGATTGAGAAAGTGTTGCAACCCATGACAGTTTAACACAGCAGGCTAACATTCCAGGTAGTGATACTTTTTGTGGTTGGAAAGCTCTGTTACACTGTATAAGCGCCTTCCCAAAACATAGACCCTATGTTTCAGGCCTGTGTGTAAAGGGAACGTCAAAACAAACCCTGAACTAGACAAAAAGCAACAAAATACAGGTTAGTATTATATAAATAAATTAATAAAGATATACTCTCCATAATGACCACAGTATAGATAAACATGGCAAAGCAGCACCTTCTGCACACATTATTTGTCAGCGGGGAATGGGCACAGCAGGGGGAGGAGGTCTAGCTAGGAGAAATGATGCAACAGGTCACCGCCATGGACATGGATATGTGGCTAGACGGTAGCCTGTTACATCAAGCTTTGAGCGAGATCTACATGACTCCAAATATTAAAGAAGAGCAGGTTAAAATGGTCTAAATAACAGCCTACAAATATCTCCACATGGGGATTATGCAAAAGAAATCTGAAGAAAAAAGAACTCTTGCGCAAAACCAATCTGAACTCTCAACTCAAATCCAGACTGAGCTAAAACTAATTGGAAGGGAAAGTGCAAAAAAGCCAAGATTCTGAGGTCTAAGTTAAGAACTACATCAAACAGCTAAAAGAGGACTTGGCTCTACAACACCAAAATAATTCAGACAAAGAGGTCTAATTAAATGCATTAAGAGTGGATTGTCAAGAAAAGGTTAACACTTTGGTAGAGAGTCAACTGAAATTAAAACAAGTAAGCTACAATAACGTCTGCGCAGAAAAAATAGTCACTTTACAGAATCAGATAAAAACATTGGAAGGGGAAAGTAATAAATTAATTATGAAAGAACTCCACTTTCAATCAGAATTTGATGAAGAGTGCCAGAAATTAAGTGCCATAAGGCATCAAAGGGATGATCTAGCTGAACAAAGGGACGCTCTGTATCAGGAGAAAGAGGCTCTATATCAGGAAATGTGCAAATTAAAAACCAATCTGTAAAGAAGGGAGTCAGACCTTCAGGGATGACTGGCATAAAAGAAGAATGTGAAAAACTAATGGGACATAGGAGACAAATGGAACTCGAGTTAGAGCAGGCCATAGAGGCTCAAAATATGCAGGACAAGGAGGTTCACCTGCTGCAACAGAAATTGTATCAGTGTTCCCAGACCAGAGAGGTAGCGCAAAGAGATAATGAGGACCTAGAGAGGCTTAT
Organism: Ambystoma mexicanum; assembly: GCF_040938575.1. NCBI lineage: Eukaryota > Metazoa > Chordata > Amphibia > Caudata > Ambystomatidae > Ambystoma > Ambystoma mexicanum. Next base: position 136,199,329 of record NC_090935.1, read on the forward strand.
TTATGGCTTGAGAAAATACGAGACTCATGTGCTATAATTTGAGAAAAGGACCCTGATCTGTTCCGCTGACTGGAACTATTCTGGCAATAAGCTATGTTACGTGTGTTGTGCGAGCTGACACACTTTTGGGGAGGGGGGGGCGGGTTTACGTGTACAAAGCCCCACATTAGATGCAGGAATGTCAACGCTGCAGAGCCTTTATGGTTTGGGAAAGACGGTTTTTTAAATGAGAGTATTATGCCTGTTTCTCAACTCAGCCCGTTCTTTACTAATGTTGCTGTTAAATGCTCCGGGATCATTTACAGCAATCACAATGTTTGTTCCTAATGGGTTTGAAACGTTACATGAGAAGGAGTTAATGCACCACCTAAAACGCTGCTTTATTTGCAAAATGTAGGCAACAACTATGATAATCCTTGCTTTTCCAAAAGGTTGGAAGAGGGGATGAGAAAGGGACAGAGAGGATCACCGGATTTCAGGAGAAGCTCTCGCAGTGTGAAAAGTCCTGTCAGAAACGTGGGCATTCCAAGGTTTGCCAGTTCCTGGTGGATGAGCATTCCCACCACCAGTACTGCAGGAGGTCTGACGTGCTCCCTCCTCCTTGCGACTGCTGGTCCCTCTTGATTCTTGCTTTTCCCTGTGCTATATGAATCATATAACACCTTCTGGTTCTCCGCAGCGTGCAACAACAGATCCGGTCCCCCACAGAGAGCAGAGTTTAGTAAATGGAGGATGCTGCTTTGCTTTATGGGTTATCCGCTCTACCTCCCAACGAATGCAGCAGATTCCCTGGCTGTGTGGCATCACCTCCTGTGCTGCCGCCGGCATTGGATGTGCGAGAAGACAACTTCTGTGAATGTGAAACCTCATCCTGCACTGCTAGTCACTGGGTGCCCTCTGCCCCAACACTAACACACATGTCACCCTACACCATTCACCCCACCTGCCAATTAAGGCAGAAATCCCTGTGTGTGAACTGTTGGAGGGGAGAGCAATGACCGGGAGCTACTTTAAAATGCACCGTTTAAAACCGAAAATTACAAGCGTTGCAGTATGCTGCCGTTTACTCATTTGGAGGGGCAGCCTAATGGAGGAGAGCAACCTGCGAACACTGAGCGATTCCCTAGGCTCCACACATTGTGGGCAGCTGTCTCAGGGCCAGAAGGACTCTCTACCGGGGGCTTGCAGACCACCAGCGCCAGTATTAGGACATAACTGTGATCGCAGTCGTCCTTGCAAGCAAACTTTGAAACGCCTATTGTTGCTACTGTTAGGTGCACTGGGCTGAATATATAACAACATGAAGGTAGTGCCTAGATATGCGACTGTTAAATTGATTAATGGGCACGTGAAGGCAGTCTTGGCTACTATAGTTTTAATACCTGCACAAGAACTAACATTGGAGACATCAGTGCAGGCAACGGATGTGAGGTCACACACCACCTATGACACCTAAAATAGTTGCATGCTTAATCATTTTTTTTCCCCCCACAGGGCTGCATTATAAAATAGAGATATACTGACAGCTGGGGTAACCTTAAAATGATATCTACAGGCTGAGTTAAAACTGGTGGTATTTTCATAGCATTTGGTGTTATTTATTTATTTATTTATTTATTTATTTATGACATCTTCTGATTTGTCCGACATGCGTATGCCCATCCTCCCTTTTGGATCTCAGGTTAGGTGACTTTGGGTTAGCAATTCTCGGCACGCTTGGAGTGGGTGCTGTTTTGTCCCTCTCTCTCTAATGTGATTACAGGTCACTTTTGACTACTTCCTTATTGATTACATTATGCTCTTATATTGTGTTTTGCATTAGAAAAGTGGGTATACATCTGGTTGTGCTGTAATGTTTGGTGAGGGGCTCCAGGGAAAATGGATGCTTGGTATGTTTTTAAGGTGTTGGTATGTTCAGAATTTAGGATTTAAGGGTTATTATGTCTGGTTTATACTCCTGGCAGGCGACAATAGTATGTAATCGGTTTCTGTGTAACTATTCTGATTACTGTTGTCTTCACCTGTGAAAAGACCAAAGGCCAGTGTGTACTGTAACGGATGGGAATGGGGTAAGGTTGGGGATGAGCCGGTCTGTCCAATTACATGAATGGGTCCTGCTCCTGTTGGTTCACTAGGCTAATGGAGGGTAGTTGGGACACATAAATGCTGACAATGCTTGCAATGTTTCATTTAATTTTCCTGTCTTTAGCTTGTTGAAGATCAGTATGTGAAGAGTTGTTTTGATGAAGAACAAAACTTTTTATTTTTTATGTCTTGGTGAACGCGAATTCCGGTGGAATGATCGTAGGCTATTCATGAATGTGGGATTGGGAGGGGTGCTGTTTTTTTTTTTTTTTTTCTTAGCTCTTGTTGACGTTGCATTCTAACTTCTGTTTTAGGGGGAGTGGGAGTTTTTTTTTAAGTACATGCAGAATAGTTGAACTATTTTTTTTTCTTCAGTACCTTGTACAAATTTTTGTCATGTCTTCTGACAAGGGGACTCTTTTATCTGTCTCCTCTTGGAACGTGAATGGTATTAATAACCCAGTCAAACGATAAAAGGTTTTTAATTATCTGGATGATATGCATAATGACATTTATTTCCTGCAAGAAACACATTTGTTGAAAGAAGAGATCAATATGGAGGCAGTGGGTGTGGGACTTTTATGCCTCGTGTTTTACCTCCAAGAGTAGAGGGTTTGCAATTTTGGTGAGGAAGAATGCTCCAATTAAGCTGTTAAAATCATGCTCCGATGATGAGGGTAGGATCATTGTGGACATCCAAGGGGTTAAGTCAGTCCTTTGTAACATTTATGCTTCCTCAGTCGATGATGGTTCTTTTTTTAGAAAAGTCGCTCAATTGTTGCAAGATTTTGGTTCACCTAATATTATTCTGGGGGGCGATTTCAATTTGACTATTGACCCGACTTTGGATCGTAATGGGTCGCGTATGACGTAGAGGAGAGATCGTACTTTTTGTTAATTTCAGTCCCTTGTCTCTGAGTTTAACTTGAAAGTTTAACTTGAAAGATTGTTGGAGACTACGTAATCCAGATCTGAGAGAATATACCTTTTTTTCTGGCTCTCACGTTTCACACTCACGTATTGTCATGTTCCTCACGGCAGGCTCGATGACAACGAATCTAGCGAGCTGTGGGATTGGCAGTATTGCAGTTACAGACCATGCACCTGTGTTTTTGAATTTAAAAATTGGAGTTAATACTCGCAGGGTGTTTTGTTGGAAAATGAATACCTATATTCTGCAAGATGAGAAAATAGTGGATAAAATTAGATCCGAGGTTGAACATTTTGTGGCAGAAAATAGAACAGATGAGCTTAGTGTCAAGACAGTTTGGGAGGCCTTCAAATGTACAATGAGGGGTCTATTATTGGGATTTGTCTTGTGGCAAGAGGAAGAACTTGGAAAAAGTGAGGTTGGATGTTGACGAACACATCAAAGAGGCTTCAAAAGACCTGATAAGTGATCCAAGTAATGCTGACAAAAGATCAGTACTCAGAAAATTACAGAGAAAAATTAATGACGTGTTGACAGTGAGATCTGAAAAAGACTTGTACAGGCTGAGGTGCTCGTATTTTGAACATGGGGAAAAATGTGACCGTTGGCTGGCCTACAGGCTATGACAACAACAATTGGAAGGGGCAATAACCTCTATAATGGGGGAGAATGGTGTAGTAACGTTTGACCCTAATGAGATTAATATGGCTTTCAAAGAATACTATGTGAAGTTGTATCAGAATGAGTCTGGCAAGAGTGGTCTTGGAGGTACTTTTCTGGATGGTTTAGAGATTCAAGGTTACGGAATTGGAAAAATCGCTTTTAAATGAGGGAGTGACTATTGATGAGATTAAGCTTGCAATAGGAAAGCTAAATTCAGGCAAAACTCCAGGGCCAGGTGGGTTGCCGCCTGAATTTTACAAGATTTTACCTGATTCGGCGGTGGAGTTACTGCGGGATATGTATACTGAATCTAAAGAGGTGGGCCTACTACCTGCTTCTACCAATCATGCCACTATATCTGTGTTTTTAAAGAAGGGTAAAGACAGCTGCTCGACGTCTAATTATTGTCCGATAAGCCTACTAAATATGGACAACAAAATATTAGCAAAATTGCTGGCCGTACGTATTGAACACTTATTGGTGATGCTAGTACAATAGGATCAATCAGGCTTTATTCAAGGTGGTTGGACTTCTAGTAATATTAGAAATCTGTTGATGATGATGACACAGGTACATGACTCGGTGGAAGATGTTGCAGTTTTCTCGCCAGACGCTGAAAAAGTATTTGACCGGGTTAATTGGCAATATCTGTTTTCGGTTCTGCGGGCTATGAACTTGGGTGAAGACTTTATTTCCTGGATTGGCCTGTTATATTCGTGCCCAACGGTCAATGTGAAAAATAATGGACAACTGTCTGATTCTTTTGAGTTACAGAGGGGTACTAGGCAGGGATGCCCACTATCTCCTCTATTATTTGTCTTAGCCATCGAGCCGTTGGCTATTGCTTTGAGATGTGATGTTGGGGTGCGAGGTCTAAACTTTCAAGGAGTTGAACAAAAGGTATGGTTGTATGTGGACGATTTGCTACTGGTAATGCGGGATTTAGCGATGTCATTACCTGCTGTGTTGAACCTAATAGGCAGGTTTCATGATGTAGCTGGACACCAGATAAATTGCTCTAAGTCTGAGATCCTACCTATTACGTGATATTGTGATAAGCGTTTAGTGTCTGAATGGGGGTTTCAGTGGTGCGATAAAAGATTGAAATACCTAGGTGTTTGGCTGACACCAGTGGTTGATGATATGGCGGGAGAAAACATGATTGAGGTATGTAAAGATCTGAAAATTAATATTCAGAGATGGTCTTTGTTGCGTTTATCGCTCTGGGGCAAAGTGAACGCTGTAAAAATGAATGCCGTCCCAAAAGTCAATTACATTCTGAGTATGCTTCCGATGAAGATAAGTCAATTTTATTGGAAGAAAATTGATGGCTTTCTGCAGTCGTTTCTTTGGGATGATAAACCACCGCGACTTAAGTTATGGAAGCTTCAATTGCCTACAGAGAAAGGGGGTCTAGGCGTTCTGAATTTCACGGCTTATCACTTGGCTTTTTCTAGTCACTTTGTAGTCCCCTTCTTGAAAGAACCACTGGATAGGTGGGCTGTGGCGGAGGTGAGTTTATTGGGCCCACTTCCTCCTAGGGCAATCCTCACAGCCATAAATAGGCAATGTAGGAAAATGCTGATGACTGTGTTTCTGAGAGAGACTTGGAAAAATGTGCATGAAATGCTGGGCTCAGTGGCTTTGAAGACTTCTCATGCTTCCATTTGGTTGAACCCGGCAATAGTTGACGGTGGTAAGCCTTTGTTCTGGCCGGAGTGGCTTCTAAGTGGGATACATTGGTTTGGTGATGTCATTAGAGATGGTAAATGGATTGACATTGGCTGGAGGTTGGGAAGTATACCCTTATTTGGAAGACAAAGCCAGCCTTCTGGGGCAAAACACTGTTCTTATTTAATAAACTTTAAGACTTTTATTTCAGCAACCGGAAACCGCAGTAATGCAAAAGTTTAACAGTTTAAATGTAATTTTTGTGACATTTAATCAAGACATTGTAGCTTTACCTAGCATGTAGGGGATGCAAATGTCAGAAAAATGTAAATCATGGGAATAGTATACATGGTATAAATTTGAAGTGTAATGCACACTTGCTTTGTGATAATAGGTGCACATATATAAAATTGTAGAATTTTAGGTGAAGCGATTCCCACTAGAAATGTCGAAAGATTATTAGAACGATGAAACAACATTGTACAAATGTGGTAATTGGAATGACAGGTTCAGTGTAAAATCTGCATGTGATTTTCAAAAGTGTCTCAACTGCAAAAATGTATGATTTATGTCATAACTGACATAAAGCTAAAAGAACTGTGGTAGGGCCATGGGCATTGTAAGCACACACCATAAAACTGATGTCATGTCCCTGAAGTCCAACCGGCTGACAGGAAGGCAATAACAGTCACTCCTGACTAATCCAGTTGTTAGAGGCATCTCAAGCCGAAACTCTGCCCTCATAGTAAATCCTGTGATGTCACCCACCTCATAAAAGGTGGAGGCCTCAGAGAGACAAAGGACACTCTCTTCTGAATTTCCATCTCCTGCGCATCCAGATATTCCACATTCACTCTGCAAGATTCCAGATTCCACTGCCAGGCCAGAGCATAGCTAACCCTATTCAGGCAGGACCACTGATCCAGAAACCCCAGCCTAAAAATCCCAATAACTGAGGGAGAAAGGTGAAAAGGTGGCTGAATCCTCATTGGGATTATCCAGTGCTACCTGCTTCCCACTTTATCCAGCTGATGTACCGTTGGGCTGTGACCAGACCCATGCCCAGCTGTTTTCTTCTAGGAGAGCCCGACGCAGGGGCAGATGCTATCCATGCATCAAAGGGAAGGGACATGCTGTGAAGCGTCCTGGCACCAGCACCCAGTTACAGCCACCTGCAAGGGCACCAACTGTCACACCATCAGTGTGTGATGCCACAGCCCAGGCCACCAGTGCTCCGGCCCCTGCTGTCCCCAGTTGTCCCAGCCACACAGGGTCTGCACGTCCTTGCAAGAAGGCAAAGCGTGCAGTAGCGGAACAGGCTGTAGCCCAAGGCACAGCACAGGAGACCCACACATTGAGGAAGAGGATCTTTAGTGATGAGGAACTCCGGATCCTCATGGACTACGTGCAGGAATACGACCATGACATGCTTGTGTGGGCAAGGAGCACACATACGCCTGTCCAGCGTATGGCTCACTGGAAGTGTGTCACTGATTGTATGAACACCTTGGGCATTGAGAGGCGCACAGCTTCTGAGGCAGTGAAGCATTGGAATGACCTCTGGTGCTGAGCCAAAGATAAGCTGGGTGCCAACTATGCCTCTACTCTGGTGACTGGAGCTGGGCCACCACAAGAGAACAAAGAACTCACTCCACATGTAGAGATCATTAGTGATATGATTGATGTGGAGCAGATCCAATGCGTGGGAGACCTGCCACTTTATGAGGGACTGTCTGGTGAGTGGTAATTTGTGTGTGTCCAGGACATGTGTATGTTGCTTGGATGAAGTGTCTTGATTGTCTGGCAATTCTGCCTGCATTTACATGACTGCCATAGTTGAACCATGTCATGGTGGACTGACACATGCTTGCTGTCCTGGAGACTGCATATACAGAATGTGTTGCACACCGTGACAAACCCCATCACCACATCTGCTCACACCTTCCATGTCACTCTCTGTCCAGCCTCTCTTGGCCCTCTTCCTGCTCTAACCTGTGATGGCAGATAGCCTGTGACAATCTTCCTCTCCACACTTGCCTTCTCTCAGCACATCTCTGACTTCTCTGAGAGGTCACCCTGCCAACTGGACCTCTCTGGTGTATTCTTCCTTTCCTCTCCTTCCCCCAGAAGCTCACTGTCTCCAGCAGACTTGTCTTACCTCTGCTGGGGTACTGCAACAGCCTCTACCAGGTTTTCTGTGCATCTACTCTCTTTCCTCTGCAACTCATCCAGACCTCAGCTGTGGGAATTGTCCTTTTGACTTGGGGCCAGGTATTGTATCTCCCTAGGACTGTGATGATGGCACTGGCTCCCAGTGGTTATGACTGTTCATTTCCAATCCCTGTGCATTGTCCACAGGGCCTTATGGGTCCTGGTGCTGCAGTTCCTTCAACTCCATTTTCCAAATTTGCTACTTTCTCATGGTCTTTGATCATCCCTTTCCTACTCCTTCAGGGTCAGTTACTTCTCATAGCAATTAGTTGCTGGTTAATGTCTATCTTTGGCTGGGGCCTCCCTCTGGTACAGCCTCCCTACTTCAATGGAACTGGAGGTGAACCTTCTCAGGGTCTGGAGGCATCTCTGATGCTTCTTCATGTGTTGTGCTTTCTCTCCTCCTCTCCCCTGCTGTAGTCCTGGATGACTGAGAGAATGCACTAGTCAACTGCCCACACTCTGATCTCCGACACGGGCCTCTGAGCCAGCAGTTGTACCCCTGCACTGCCTTCCTGCCATCCCCCACACTCAGTGGCTGTTTACTGTATCCCTACAACCCTCTACCAGCAATTGACACCTGATGTCTGCACTTCCACCAGCCCATCACATTTTCATTGCTGATTATATAGTTGTATTGTATTAGTATGCCATTCTGATGTACTGCACTGCCCACTCCAAATTCCAACCCCATGTCCTTCACCATGCCTATTCAATTGTGTGATGTCAATGTGAACTGACCTCATGGGATGGGTGTGTCTGGCTTCACTCTATTCCACCACCCTTGCATTGTAGCACCTTGTGACACTTGTGTGTATTGAGTTTGTGAATTACATGTCATGTCACATTGATTGTACCTGACTCTGGGACAGTAGTCAGCAAGTTCCATCTCATGCAGTTTTACAGTTCAGGCATGGTTATGCTATGTGGCATATGTGTATTTGCATCAGTGATGTTAGTGAATGAACTATGCCAGTCAGGTGCTCGTGTGTGAAGCAGGTGCTATGCACCATGCACTACGCGTTGTATTTAGCCCTTCCACACACGTCCATGGTTGCTTTCATGCTACCATTCACTTGCATGGCACTGCATACGTGCAGGAGTTTGTGAAATGGCAGGTTGAAATGTTGCATGACAACACTGTGATGCCTATGTGTGTGGGCTATGCTATTTACATGGCTCTTCATGTATTGTTCTGTCCATGTGCAGGTGATGAGGCACTGGATGCAGAGGAGGAGGAGATGGAGGAGGGACAGGATACTGAGCCACGACCAACCACCAGTGGAGGGCAGGTGTGGTAGCCCATGAAGATCCACTAGTGGTACAGGCCATCCTGGCCCTGACTCAGTCTGAGTCTGCCTCTGGTGGTGAAACCAATATGGATACCACTGTGCTGTTGTAGGGGAGTGCATCGACTGTGGGTGCTGTGGTATCCCAAACGTCTGAAGGGGGGGTGACCCCTCACAGGGCCAGTCAGTGTTGGTATGTCAATCTGTGGTGGTTGCAGCTGCAGGGTCACGCTCGACAGTACTGACACCTAGTCCTGGGCCAGCTGATCAAGGGAGGGATACAGTCCTCAGCCACAGACAGCACCATCACATCAGGGGCCAGGTTTCCTTGGCCCAAGCCAGCGTGAGTCTGTCAACACGGTGGCCGTGTGTTAGCTGACGATACTGTGTGAGAGTGGTCCATGTATGATGTTGCACAACAACAGGCTGCTTCATATGAGATGTTGGCTCAGGGCATGGGTAGGGTGACCAATTCCATGATACCCCCAGCAAAACAGGTGGAGCACCAGCAGCAGGCATTGCGGTCCACAAGCCACTCACACAGGCTGAACATGGTGGCCCAGGAGCCGACGGGCAGAACTGAGGGCTCTGCATGCATCCATGGCTGCAGAGGTTCGGGCCCACAGGAAAGCCCTGATGCTACAGTATAGGTCACTCAGAACTACACTAGCTGCACTCGAGGCAGCCAGCAGTAGACGGTCTGAACAGCAGATGCAACTGATGACTCGTACCATCACAGAGGAACTGTGTGCATCCCTTGAGGTGTTGCATGAGGACCTCCGAGCCATCATGTTGCAGATGCAAACAGCTCAGTCCCGCATGGCCACTGCCATGGAGGATCAGACCAGGGCTATACGTGGTGATCCTCCCTTACCACTACCGCATTCTGATGCGACATCAGAGGGTGGCAACAGCAGCGACAAGTCTCTGATCCATTGTCTATTGTGCATTTATGTGACAGTGTGTTGCTTTGTATGACAGCCGAGGGCATCAACTGTAGATTCCAGCTGGACCCATGCAGGCTTGCCTTGTGTTGGTACCCTCGTTTTCTGTGCCTTAGGGCCCATAGACATATGCCACTCCTGCTTCCCCTTTCCATGGGCTTGCAAGGAGTGCAGCATGTAAAAGTAACTTACACAGAGGTATTGGGCTTCCATTATATCTGTGGGCAGTCTCAAGTCCGACCTGTGTATACACCCCTAGTGGAATTCATAATTGTTTGTCTAGTGCATGGTTAGCATCTCTTTTAGTTTGGACATTGAAATCCATCCTTTGTTCAAGTTCCATCTTCATGTATTGGCTTCACTCTCTCCATTATTTTTAGCCTTCCTGCTGTATGCGCTTCCCTGCCCCCTTTGGTTAGAAGTGCCACATGAATATATAAGTGTGCCATGTGCAAGTCATGACACATTGAGGCACATGTGCAATTATGAATGGTCACTGTCAGACAGATTCACTCTTGGGTCCTGTGTTTCCTGTATTTTGTACTGGCCAATTGATGTTCCTGTGTACATTATTATATTGATGAGTGAGTTATTTCTGAACTTGTTCAGTTGAGCGTTGAGCGCTTTGTGATAGTGTTATGTGTTGGCCATTTATGTTTCAGTTTGGACATTGCATGCCATGGCATGGTGTGTCAACCAGGTGACATGAAATGTGGGAGGGTTTAGGTGACATACCAACATTTAGATGTGTACTTTGGCATGGTGTTAGTGGCATAATCCATCTTCCATGTGTTCCTTTTGTGCACACCTGATTGAGATACTTTTAGTACTAAGGGATGAACACAATGTAGCACTTCCAAGGACACATTCTCAGGGTGTTAAGGTTGGGACAGATGATTGTCCCTTTGGTATCATCGATTGTCACCTGGAAGTTGCCAGAGCTGCGCGCACTCCGCAGGGGTTGGATTTTAGGTGAAAAATAGTGCCACAAGCTGGGTATGGGCAGCCTCACCACGTGTTCTTTCCCCTCCCATGCACAGCCGGCATGCATGTGGTTGGGGATTTGGGGGCACCTCCATGTCGACCGGTATGCCACGCCGAATTGCAACGTTGTGCAGGACACATGCTGCCACAATGATCCTGCACACTACTGGTGGTGAATATAGTAGCTCACCACCAGAGTGGTTAAGGGAGCGGAAACTTGACTTTAGCACTCTGAATGTGCGCACCACTATTGCTCTAGTTGCAATATGGGCTGCGTTGTATCTTACCTGGGGTGGTGTGGTGGGGTTCTGTATTGGTGCCATCATGTAGATACTCACAGGGTAGGCATTTTCCCCTGTAGAGGTGAGATGGATTGTCACTGGTGTGGTTTTGTCTGTTTGAGACATTCATGCATTTTCAGTGCCATTTGCACTCACCAATGAGCCATGTGTTGCCATGCCTCCCAGCTTCCAGGGCCCGGTGTAGGGGTGACATTCTGAATATGAAACTATCATGGGTGGACCCTGGATAGTTTGCATATATAGAAGTAGAAGTAATGATTCCCTTGGCATCACATACAACCTGCACGTTGATGGAATTCCAGTGCTTGCAATTGCGATATATGTGCTCTGTGGCCCTAGGTGGACGTAGGGCCAAATGGGTGCAATCGATTGCACCAAGCACTTTAGGGAAGTGCGCTGGCCCATAAAAGTCCTCAACCACGGACATCCTTTCTGTGGGTGTTCTAGGCATGTAGATGTGCCTGCGGACTGAGGGGCGTGCAGTCATAATTGCCAACACCTGGTGTAGGCAGCGTAACTGTGTGGCCTGTGAAATGCCCCCGACTATGGCAGTTGTCCACTGAAATGACCCAGTGGACAAAAAATGCAGTACATTGAGCACCTTTTCCAAGGGGCTCAGTGCATGGGAGCACAGGGTGGGTGATGTGAGGTCATCTTCCCACTCCGTGCCCAGGTCTAATATGATATGAGGTGGAAACCTATACCACAATAGACCTGGTCATCCAGCATCCTAAAAAGGCTGGCCCTGGGTAAAATAATGTGTGCCCTGGCTATCCTGCTCCTGCTGCAGTGTCCCACGATCACTGCTGCAAAAAAATGGGACATTCATCGTAGCTGTTTACGCACGTTGGTTTTTCGCATGCCCTTTTTATGCATTGTTTTTAGTGCGCAGTGATGCTTACGCCTGCTTTCGAGTGGCAGACGTGTTTCGGGATAAGTGTGTCTGTTGTTTGCGTGCGTGTGGGCATTGCAAGTATTTTACTGTGGTACTTCCCACGTAACGCCCACATTTATGCTTGTTGTTCCCCATTTCACATGTTTTGCCCCCTTTTTAGGTGACTGCGCAAGACGGTACATGCCTTCACAGAGCGTCTCGCGCAAGGTGTTCGTGGTGTCGCAGTGGCGTGTTGGACCCACAGGAATTCGGCACAAGTAATGGTTATGCCAGCGCATTGTGTTCCATAAATCGGCAAACTGGCGCTTGCACGCATTTTGCACGCAAGCCTCCCTTTTTCCGCACAATTTAATTCTATGATTCGGTCCCATTAGATCACACAGAAAGAGGAAGAGCATTTCAGTGAAGCAGAGCAAGTAAGGTAAAAAGACGAAAGATGGGTGGGAAGGAGGGAGAATGGTACAAGCTGGAAATAAAGAACCTGAGTTTTTGAAGCATTAAGAACAAGAAATTGATCAGCCATCCAAGTCCTAATAGCATAAAGGCAGGATGAACGATTACTATGAATAGCAGATGTAAAAGAGAAGAAGGACAAAAAGAGCTAGGTATCATCAGCATAAAAGTGATGAGATAACCCAAAAGAGGAAATAATAGCATCAAGTGGGGAAGTGTAAAGAGAAAAAGAAAGGGACCAATAACAGAACCCTGTGGAACACTATGAGAAAGAGGGACAGACTCGGAGCAGGCACCGAGACAGAATAGGTATGATTAGATAAATAAGAATGAAACCAAGGTAACACAGATACAGAGAACCTGAGGGAAGAAATAGACTTAAGCAGTAAAGCATGATCCACCATGTCAAAGGCAGCAGAGGGATCCAAAGAAAAACAATAGACCAGTGTTTAGAATAGCAAGCAGTAATCAAAGAATCACACACAGAAAGAAGAGCAGTTTCAGTGGAATGAGAAGCACAAAAACCAGGATGGAAACAGGGAATAATTGAGACAAAAGAGGATACCAGAGTTTAAACAAGCCATTCCAGAAGCTTAGAAAGAAAAGGAAGAAGAGAAATTGGATGAAAGTTAGAGGTAGAAGACAGATACAAAGAAGTTTTATTCAGAATAGGAACAATAATAGCATGCTTGAAAGAAAGAGGGAAAACCGAAGTATGAAGAGAAATATTGAAAAGACTAGCAAGATAAGAGTTAAGAGAAAGATAGATTTTGAAGATAAGAGACGAAGGAATCGGATCATTAGGCAACGCAGTGGGATGGGCCTGTGAAAGAAGCAAAGAAGTGTCAGAATTAGAAATTGTAGAGAAAGAGGTAATATGATATGATATTGTATTCATAGAGTGCCAATACACAAGTGTTTCAAGGCGCAATGAGTCAGGGGAGGGGAACAAGGGGGGGCAATACAACGATCTTACTAGGTCCAGTGACATTGAGATCATGCAAGTGCACAGGAGAGGAAAGGGGAGAAATGCTGGGGAAGGGGAGGAGGAGCAAGTGCAAGACATAGATCAGACATCAAAAAACAAGAAGAGTGGCCAGCAGGTGGCAGTGCAAGGTTAAGTGCAGAAAACAGGTGGTTAGATAAGTGCAGGTAGGGGGATTGTAAGGTTGCAGATACAACCCCAAGTGCAGGGTTGACAGGAGGCAATGCAGGTGTGCGACTGGGAGGGCAGGGGCCTAGGCCCATGATACAGAGGGTAGCCAGGAAACCAGTGCAGTATCAGACAGGAGATCAGCAAGGTAGCAGAAGATAGAAGGCAGAAGCAAAGAGGAAAGTCTTGAGCTGCTTCCAGAACCAGAGATGGTGCTGCTCAAGTTTCAGAGAGGCAGGGAGGCTGTTCCAGAGAGAGGAGCCACTTGAAGAGAGAGATCTGCCCCCAACTCGTTTCTTGTAAAAGTGGCTGACCCTCAAGGAGTTGGAGGTGGAGGAGCAAAGAGCTTGAGTAGGAAGATACTTCAGAAGAGAAAGCTGGAGATATTTTGGTCCCAGACCCCAGAAGGCTTTGTGGACAATGCAAAGAGTCTTGAACTTGATCATTGCAGCCACTGTGAGCCAATGGAGAGATTTCAGTGCTGGAGAGATACGATCTCTGGGCTTGAGGCCAAGTCTTGCAGTCCTGTTCTGGATGAGTTGCAGAGGATGGAGAGTAGAGGCAGGCAGATTTAAACAGAGAACCAGAGATCTAGATATAGTAAGCTTCTGGGGGAAGGAGAGGAAAAGAGATACCTTTGAGGAGGTGCATTTGGTAGTTTGACTTCTTAGAGATGTCAGAAATTTGAGGAGAGACGGATAATGAGGAGTCAAAATGACACTGAGGTTTGTAGCCTGAAAGGTCAGAGCAGGAGTATGGCCAAGAGAGGCCGGTCAGAAAGTGGCAGGAAAGAGGGGTGCAGGTGTGCTGATGAGGAGGATCTCCATCTTGCTGGAATTTAGGCAGAGATCATTGGTGGCTCACCACTCCTGGATTGCAGACAGATAATCCGGGATGAGAGAAGGAGAAGAGGCGGCAGAGGGGAGCCAGAAAGCGAGCTGGGTTTCATCCGCATAGCATTGGAAGGTGGAGCAGAGCGCTGCAATGCGGTGGGCGAGAGGTGCCAGGTATTGGTTGAAAAGCCAGGGAGAAAGGTTAGACCCCTGAGGAACACTACAGGTGGAGAGAGAGATAGAGGAGAGGAAGGACCCAAGTTGGAACTAGGAGGGTCGGTCAGAGAGGAAAGAAGTCAGCCAGGCCAGAGCCTGATCAGTGATACCCAGATTATCATGGAGACGGTTGAGCAGGATGCCATGGGTGACTGTGTCAAAGGCATAAGAGAGATCAAGTAGGATGAGGACAGAGGGGAGATTAGAATCAAGGTTAAAGAGCAGGTCATCACTGATGTTCAGGAGAGCAGATTCTGTGCTTCTGACATCTCTGACGCCAGACCGATGATCATGGGGATAACCAACATATTCAGTGTGAAGATTAAGCTTGGAGATGGACAGCCTTTCCAAGAGTTTGCCCAGGAAAGGAGTGATAGAGATCGGGCGATAGCTGGAAGTAAGGGGTCGGCTGAGGGATTCTTGCGAAGCGGGCGCACAAGAGCGTGCTTCAGGGGATAGGGGAAGTTTCCAGAGGCGAAAGAGTGGTTGCAGAAGTCAGCCAGGGCTCGGGCGAAGGTGTCAATGTGGTACTTGATGGTTTTGGAAGAACAGGGGAGAACCTGTTTTGATGAGGTTTTCCTAGATCAAACTTGTCTATAAACCTTGTCAGGGGAGAAGAGAGGGAAGGCACAGAAGGGAGGGTGGATGGTCGCAGGAAGTCCAGAGGAAGAGGAGAGACTGGAGGGAGAAACAGTAGAGGCAGAGAGGGTGGACAGGATATCCTGTATTTTAGATATGAAGTGGGAGGTCAGGGCCAAGCAGATGGCTTGTGTAGGGACAGGAGAGGTAGACACTCTGGCAGGATTGGCCAGCTCCTTTCAGATTTTAAAGAGTTTGGCTGAGTTGTTAGATGCCGCAGAAATGCGGGTTTGGATGTGTGCTTTCTTCTTAGTGAGGACAGAGAGTCGATATTGCCTTTGGAGCAGGCGACAGGCCAGTTTGTCAGAGGATGTACAAGATGACAACCATTTTCTCTCAGCCACCCTACACTTGCGTTTAAGAGTGACAAGGTCTGAGTCATACCAGGAGTTGCATTTGATTTAAGGCTTCAAGCGGATCCTCATGACAGGGGCAAGTACATCAAGAGTATCAGAGATAGCATGGAAAGGGCTGTGTCAGAGTGTGAGTCAGCCAGAGGTGCAGGAGGGGGAGAGAATGATGCAGCAAAAGCCTCAACTGACACATGCTTCATGGGTCGAATGATTGAGAAGGTGGATGGCAGTGTGGGGGTAGGATTGGCCTCAGGGGTAGAGAGAGAGAGAGATGAGAGGAGAGGAGAAAGTGGTCACTCCAGGAGGCCGAAGTGCTGAGAGTGTTAGAGAGGGTGAGGTCTGAGGAGATCAGAACATCAAGAGTGTGCCCTGCAGAGTGGGTCATGCCAGAGGGAAGAATGGAAAGAGACAGAGAATCACAAAGGTTGTGATAGAGTCCTGTGGCGGACAGGGCGCATCCAGGTCGATGCTGAAGTCTCCAAGGAGGAGAAGTTGAGTGGTAGAGGCAAGGAGGGAGGAAGAGAGGAAGGAGGTGATCAGACCAGATGGCCGGTAGATAGTAGCCACTGTGTGAGAGTGGCCAGGAGAGAGAGAAACCCTACAGACCAGGTTTTCAAAGGAGGAGTAGGCCTGCATAGGAATGACAGAGGCAGCAATCCACTCCAGAAAGATCAAGGCTATACCCCACTTGAACGGTTGGATCTGGGCGCAGAGAGGATCTTGTAGCCACCAGGAAGGAGAGTCTCAAACCTTGTGATATAGCTGGCCATGAACCATGTCTCGGTGAGACTAAGGACATCAAGGTCGAGTTATTCTAGGAGACGACAGATGTCAGAGGAGTGTTTGACAGCTGAGCGGGAGTTAAGAGTGGCAAGGTGGCATCCGTGAAAGACTTCTGGGGAGGGGTACAAACCAGAGTTAATCCCTTCAGAAGTATAGAAGGAGTCTGAGGGAGGGCAGAGGAGGTAAGAGGAAAGGACAAGGTAGCCGGGAGGAGGACGAGGGCATCATAAAAGTGGCCGAGGGTGGAAGCAAGGAAACCAAAGAAGGGAGAGAGGTGACAGCAGGAGAGGAAAGTAAATTGATAAGTCACAGGAAGCATCTATCAAAGAAGAGGTTATTGGCCTGAGGGCCTTGGAACAGGATGGTGCCATTTAGGTAAACATTAATGATTACCTTAGAGGAGTGGAAGGAAGCCATGAAGGCTTCCCAATGGGTGCCACGTTTAATGGGAGAGCAAGAGTAAGGAGAGAGCACAGAGACCATATGAAGGGTCCATATGCCTAGTGAAGGAATGACAAAGAGGATGTCAGTGAGGGTCTGTCTGGAGGAAGCACTGGTGTAGGTATCAGCAATAGGGAGGCATGGGTTGGAAACCAGGATATCCTTTTTGAACTTCTTCCTAAAAGACTTAGTGAGAAGGGTAGGATAGTCGATAGAGAAACAGTTGAAGAAGATAGCAGAAACAGACAACACCAAAGGTGATATGGAGGAGGGGGAAGAGGAGAGAGAGCTGTTGGGAGGAGAATGCGAGAATGGTGGAGGGGGTGGTAGTTGAGACACTGGGGAGAACACAGGGGGGTACAAGCAAGAGAGACAGAGCAAGACAACAAACAACTGGACAGATGAATACACAATGTAGCCACTGGGCACCGTTAAGTTCAAAATCACAGGACACAGTAGAACACAATGCAGCCACTCAGCATAGCTAAGTTCGAAATCAGCAGGAAAAAAGAAATACAGTGCTGCCAATGGACACACCCAAGTTTGAAATCAGCAGGACAGAGTAAAACACAATGCAGCCAATAGGCACAGCTACAGGTTATGAGAGTTGGAGTCAAGGTGAGACGGAGTGAGAGAGGGACAGTCAATGTTGTAAGAAGCGTTACAGGGAAGTGAAAGTGTCATGAAGATTTATAGTGGGCCCTGAAGAGCCAGGGTTCACATCAGCTGCCTTGTATCAATGAGAGGTTCAGGTGAGGACCCCCAGACCTGTCCAGGCAGCAGACAGGTAGCAGACAGGGCCTTAGACTGTAGGCCTTCAAGGGGTGGGCCAGCTAAAGCCTGCCAGTCCACAATATGACAGTTTTATATTCCCATTGTCCAATAGTAATGAAGGTGGTGTATGAAGAGGTACAGAGGTACAAAAGGGTACCAGAGTCGTAATGTATCTAAAGTGGGAAATGCAAGGTAACAAGGCTCTCCGCTATCAATAAATGGTCACATGTCAAGTGGAAACCTGACAATAAGCAGCATTAGGACATGAAAACATTCAATTCATATCCTGTTCATCAGAAATGTAATAAATTAAGAAACTGGTTCCACTTGAGGCTTTTACTAATAGACTTGATGAAATTATAAAAGAATTTAATGATTTCAAGGAGTCAACAATTAGGGACAGAATCAGGAGACTTAAAAAAGACAGAACTGATTATAAGCATGAAAAGGCTTTTAGGTACATCCAAGATGACTACGTGCCTGACCAAATGTATGATGGAGCTCCAAGAGCTAATAAGAAGGAGGTACATTTTACAAACGCCTCATACAGTTCACATAGTTCAGATGATGACGGTTCAATGGGTTATCCTAACTCTAGGAAACAATCACGCGGTAGTGGGCGAGGTTGTTGTAATGGCAACAATAGATGGAGACAACAATATTTTCATTCGACACAAAGGAGCAGGGGTCCCCCTTCTTCTAATTCTTTAGACAGGGACATCATGGCATGGGATTACGAGCCCCGTTTGACATGAAGCAAGACACCTTAGTGATTAATGTATCCTCGTACACACTAACTAAAGAGGAGGTGACTCTGTTAGAGAAAGGATTTGGGTGTGTTCCTACATCTACTTATGACAGCTTCAACTCCTGTCTAGAAATTCAAAATCTCTTTCAAAAGATTCACCTTAAGCAATATTTTAAGGATAATCAGTTCGAAATGGAGGAAAGTAATAGTGGTCTACACAACCCCTCGAATTTTTGTCTTCCAGTAGAAAGTCATAAGGGGTCATTGTAAGGTAGGAAGGCTACCCTTTTACAGGGTACCGGGTCCGGGTTCCTTGAATGAGGAATTACCGGGCCTTTCCAACCTTGGAGGGCCCGGCAATTCCTCATTCAAGGAACCCAGACACGGTACATCCACACTCCCATTTGAGCCCCCTTAGGGCTCAATGGGAATGTGAAGCATGCTAAAAACGGGCCAGTTGTTAGCATGCTGGGCTGCTTGCGGGACCCGCTAAGGCCGCCTGGTAAAACCAGGCATCCTTAGCGGGTCCCGTGAGCAGACTCATAATTAGGCGGTAAGGGGTTGACAGCTCTGCACCTTTACCGGTGCCGTTAACCCCTTACCGCCAAGGTCGGAATGACCCCCATAGCCCGGAATCAATTGTGTTTGAACAAAGAGTTCTCTCTGAACTAGACCACCTAGAGAAGACCAATAATGGGAGAGTCTTTCAAAATTGTTCCAGGTTACGACAGGCGATCACTACACTAGAGGACAACACATCCATAGTCATAAGAAGTGCAGACAAAGGCGGTGCCATTGTATTATTGGTCCGCCTAGATTTACATCACAGAATGTGATAGACAACTGGCTGAGACTACATTCTGTTTGCCTTTGGATGGTAATCTGACCATCCGACTCAAGTCCCTTATAACAAATAAAATAGAAAAAGCTATGGAAAGAAACTGGATAAACAAAAAGAAAGCAGAGTATTTGGTAAAAGCTGATCCAAGCATTCAAAAATGTTATATTTTCCAAAGGTAGACAAGAGTCTTGTTAATCCTCCTGAGAGGCCCATAGTATCTGGTAACAATTCACTACTAGAACCACCGTCAAAATTTGCTGTTTTTTTTTCGTTAAAGGTTGCGTGATAGAGATGGGATCATACATACAAGACTCATACCAATCTCATCAACCTTATTGAGAATTTTCTGTTCAATGATAAAGAGGATATATTGGTGACGCTTGACATAGTATCACTATACACAAAAATTGCTCAGATGGCTAATTTGGACATGATTGAAGAATTGTTACTTGTAAAAAGAGAGACAGGTGTTACACCCAATTCATTTATACTTTGGTGTACGATGATATCATGGACAGAGAACTACTTTAAGTTCAATAAAACATTCTATCAACAGACCCATGGCACTGCCATCGGGTCAGCGGTGGCACCCACATAAGCAAAACTTTATGTGGATGGTATTGAACAAAAGTATTTTTAAGGCAACTAATCCATTTTTACATCATCAAACCCTCTTGAAGAGATATATCGATGATGTGCTGATGGTTTGGCACAGAAATGAAGGAGAGCTTTTGGCCTTTTTCGACTGGTTGAATGGTATTAATCCCTTCCTAAAATTCACTGTTAGTTACAACAGAAACAAGATCGATTTTCTAGATCTAACGATTATGGCTAACACAAAAATGAATGTTTTTGAAATAAGACCCTTCCACAAACCAACCGATCGGAATTCTTTACTCAGGCATGATAGTTTTCATCTGAAAACCTGTGTGGGAGTTAGGGGTCGTTTGGGCCCCCCTCACACCTTCAGCACAATGTGGACCACTTGCTCATGCAATAGCGGGGGACGCCTCCATTGCCTGTATTCTAACATTAGCACCAAACGGGACTATTGCGGGGACACTTGGCTTCCATTTTGTGTATCCTTGACTCCATCTTTGGACTAGGCCTCACTTCGATACTACGAGAAGGCTTCTCTATCCTCTGCAGCACTGTGCACACCGTGCTCATGGCCCCCACCTTTTCTCAATCGGTCTGAAAGCCCTTTCTCATGGATGCGCTGGGGGGATAATTGAAACAAATATACAAATGTAGTATCTCACTCTTCCTCTGAGATCACTGTCCTGTGTGTGAACCGGCCTGACCCTGCCTTGTAGCTCATCCATCTCCACAAATCCGCCAGTTCCCTCTTACCGGCGCTGTTGGAAAAATACTGCCACTATAACCTTGTACCCTCCTAAGGTATTCTCTTGATGTACCAGAAGTGTGACCATGCTGTGCAGCCCACCCCAGAGTGCCCCCTAATAAAACCAGAACTCTGTCACCATATATTGCACCCTAGAACTAACAAATGTCAGTGTGTCCCACAGTCTCTTTGATGCGCACAGGCCCGCCCTATGGATAAGGTTATCACACCAACCTAGACCCCTAAGCCTGATACCCCATATAAGTCCTAATGAATAATGGTATACATTTTTGTATGCAATTTATAGGTTTGTTAGATTTACTCAAAGGTATACTAATGAGTATTGTTCATTGTGTGTCTAGTGGTAGTTTTTCATGCTGGCTTTGTTAGTGAACGCCATATCTCACCGTGCCCTAACCCTCACCCCTCCTGGATGCTGGCAGCCGGACCACGTGATGTTCACCCTCCCGCCAACTGGCAACCAATCCGGACGAAGCAGCGCCTACTCTAATATATGTATCTATATTGTCTACCCAATCCTGCGCTGGTCTAGTACCCTATGTTAGTTGCGTCATCTATGATGCTGTTTTACTTTATATTGTCATGTAATTGTAATGTTTGCCAGAGCACTCCCGAGGCAGCATAATTCTCTGGATGCCAACTTTATATAAAGCAACTAAACCTTGCAACCTGTTCTCTTAATCTTATTCCCCACTTGGGTGTCTTACATTTTTTGGATATGCATGTGTACATCGGGGAGTGAGCCTTTACATTTGGTGACCCCGACGTGATTGGGACAGGTGCGCCGAGGCCCTGTGCTATTGCGGCGAGGTCCGTGACGCCCCCAGCAAAACCATTGCCTCTGCGGTTGATCAGTGTGTGCACAAAACGAAAGGTTCCGAGGGTCCCCGTCATCTTTGCAAATACCCAACTAGCTGCTCACCAAGGAGGGTGCTGGCTTGGTTGAGGTACAGACCCGATTGTGGATAGACCGTGAACGGAGGCTCTCGGATCACCCTGCTGAACACGTGAGTACTGGTTGCAAGACTCTGATGGGAAAGGGAGAAAATTGAGAAATAATGGTTCAAAAAGATAAGGGTAATGAAGCAGTGGGAAAGTGACAACTGAAAAGCGGGTTTAGGGCTTGTGTGAGTCAAAGTGTGAGGCTTTATTCCTATCTATCTTTTATATGGCCATTAGCTTGTTGTGAAAAAAGAGATAAAGAGGAATACGGGATCCTAGCTCCGAAGGGTATAGAAAGCAGCGCCGCGTAGCATTGTCTCGACCAGTGCAGGGAATAAGTGGAGATAATGAGAAAAAAAAAGTAGGAGTCTCATATATTTAGTATGCTTGGAGTTGTAATTTAGAATATTCTTTTTCCGTGTGAGCAGAATTCTTCAAAGAGGTAGCCTTAGGGGGCTCAGAGGTGGGGAGTGAATGAGAAGATAAGAGTAAGGGGTAAGGAACTAGAGCAAAGAAAAGGGGTGATCTAAAACAAAAAATAGTACATGTTACATGTTCAATGTTGTTGAAGTACATTGTGTTGGTCTGTCAATAAGTACATGTGTGTCTATGTGTTCTCTGAAATAAGGTTTGATGAAAAGGTGTAAGTAAAAAAGGTCATTGATATTTGTGATGATGATGACAGTGACATAAGGTTGGGTAAAGGTGCCACAAGAGGGTGTTTATCTGATATATTGCATTGTGTAAATATACTCAGAAAAAGAGTGAATACCTGTAAGAATACCAGATAAGGTGTCGGGGAGGAGGGGGAACACTGCTAGCACATATTTGCCAACATCTCCCTTTGTATAGTGAAAAAATACAGAACTATCACGAACAATGGTTAACAGAAATAGGAGGAGAAGGGGTGTCCCCAATATGGCTGGAGGGAGGGTCCTTGACTATGTAGTGAGCCTGGGTTCACTTATAAATGTTAGTGTTATGAGATATACACTGGCTACTTTCTGTATAAGCTGTAGTATTTATTATGCCCGAATAAATATGATGATGATGATAAAAGGAGAGTGATAGAGAATACCAGTACCTCCTTGGTTACCAGTCAAATGGTCGAAAACATTTGGTCGACAGGACAATTGGTCGACACCATTTGGTCGAATGCCAAATGGTCGAATTTTTTTTTTTTTTTTTTCACCCATTTTTTTGGTTTTTTTGGGGGGGGTCCCCCCCCAACCCCCATTTTTTTCTTTTTTTTTTTTTCCCCACACGAAAACCCACAAAACACATACATATAAAAAAAAAAAAAAAATCGACCATTTGGCATTCGACCAAATGGTGTCGACCAAATTGTAGTCGACCAGTTTGTTGTCGACCAGTTGACTGGACACCTACCTCCTTCACGTCCCGAAGGACGAAGAGTATGCAGAAAAGCGATGTCAGATGTCAACAAAGATGCAGGAATAGCTGCAGTAGAAGAAGAGAGTCAGGACTCCGTGATGGAGAGAAAATGTAAATAAAACTGCAGAAACGTATCCAAAATAGAATGTGATTTTTTAGAGAGTGCCGGGCATTCCAAACATTAATAGTAGAAAAATAGGAAGTACAGAACAGATAAATAAGATTAACATTTTTAGAAGAGTTACACAAAGCTAGGAAAGGATATTGATGATAGGGAGTCTAATGAGCAGGATTTGGACTCAGCATTGTGACAGAAGTAAGACAGAAAAAAAATAGAAAAGAAGAGTAATGGTGAAAGCTCTAAGGTAGAACATGAAAAAGGACAAGCTAGTAGGCAAGCTGGGCATGCTGCTGGCCAGAGGCATTGCTAGGGGGCTGCTGCGGGGGCTACAGCCGTGGGACTTTTGGTTGTAGCCCTGGATAGAAGCTCAGGGGTTACAACCAAAAATGCTAGATAGCCCCTAGTCCCGACAGTATCAAAATTAGCGTAGCCCCGGATCTTTTCCAGAGCTAGCAACACTCCTGCTGCTGGTGAAGTAGTAGGGACAGTGAGCGTGAAGAACATGACAGATAGGTAGGAGAGGAATAGTAGGAGTAGATGATGTTATTTGAGAAAAGTCATGAATAATAGCCTGATGAACGACAGTAGCAACATTCCTGCAGGACACTCAATGACAATGCATATCTTCAAATACCAGACCAACCCATACACCCAGGAGGTCTCTTTTGATACTTTTATTATTATTATTATTATTATTATTATTATTATTATTATTATTATTATTGCTTTACAAAAGACAGTATTGATGCTACAACAGAACAGATATACAGTGGAAGTAGGGCACAGAGGAGGGGTACAGCTGCACAGGGTAGCAGGGAGGAGGGGAGTGGACGGCATCTAGTGAGTCAGCTAGTGAGGGGGGTGATCAGGCTCAGACTGGCCTATAGGCAAATAGGGCATTGCCTGACCCAAAAAATGCAAAATGCTTGTGTGGGCCAGTTTTATGGTTCAAAGTGGCCCACTTTTTGGGCCAATGTGGGCCAGTTTGATGAGTTACTTCGCAATGAGGCTAGTAGTTTTGATCATTGATGCTGAATAAATAGTCTTTAAATTGCACAATGTGCTTTACATTTTATCCCCAAACTCCCCCTTGGGTACTATTCACACCGCCTCTCACAAAAGGAACAAATTGCCGTTTGCACTTTTTCATTGGTGCCTGAGACAATTTTATCCCACAGTCCATCCCTGGGGGCAATGTTATTGCCATTCTGCATGTTACTATAAAAAATACAGAATGCCCTTGCCCTTTTCCAGAAATGCATTTTTATCTCCAGTCGCATTGTTGTCAGCGATGGATGAGGTTGCTCTTGAAAAGGCTGATCTAACAAGGTGGCGTTTACCATGCATAGACATAGATTGAGATAAAGAAAAAGAGAGGGAGAGACAGAGCAAACAGAGCAAGACAGAAAGAGGTAGATTGATATGCTATGATATGATGTGTCATTTATATGTCATTTATAACGTGCCTGTATAGATGTTTTTATAGGTGCGACAAGTCCAGGGAGGGAAGACAGAGGGGGGTCAAAACAAATGAACTTACTAGGACTTGTGTCATTCAGATTGTGCAAGTCCATACGCAAAGTGGCGGGGGGGGGGGTGGGAAGTGCCGGGAGGAGGGAAGGGGGAAATGCAATCAGGACAGCATTGCTCTGAGTAAGTGTATCCAGGGCAGCACGGTTCTGGGTAAGTGCAAGGAGGCAGGTGACTGTAAGTTTCCAGGTCCAGCTCTTAAGGGCATGGTAGACCTGGAGACAGTTCATGGGCTACTGATCGTGGAGGAGCCTGGTACCCAGTGAGACCCTGAGGGTAGCCAGGCAACCAGTCAGCGCAGCAGAAAGGTAGGTCAGCAGGGGAGAGAGCGAGAGAAAACAGAAGTGAAAAGAAAGGTCTTGAGCTGCTTCTGGAACTTCAGAAAGTCTGACACACGTTTGTGGGTGGCCATTCCAGAGGGTCGCACCAGCAGAGGAGAGAGAACTACCCCCTCTCCGCCCCCAACTCTCTGCCTGGAGAAGCCTCCAACCCTTAGAGAGTTGGAGGTGGCTGAGTGAAGGGATCGAGAAGGAAGGTGTTTAGGAAGAGATTTGAACATAGAGCGGACCCCAGCCGCAGAAAGCCTTGTCGACGATGCAGAGGGTATTGAACTTGATCTTTGCAGCCACCAGGAGCAAGTGGAGAAATGTCAGGGCTGGAGAGATACAGCCCCTGGACTTGAGGTCAAGGACAAATCTATGAGTCCTGTTCTGGATTAGTTGCAGAGGGCGGAGAGTAGAGGAAGGCAGATAGAGGAAGAGGCTGCTGCAGGTGTTCAGCCTAGAGAGAACCAGAGCTCTGGATACAGTGAGCTTCTAGGGGAACAATGCCTCTGAGGAGGTGCAGCTGATAGAGGGCCTTCTTGAAAAGGACCGTGATGTGAAGAGAGAAGGAGAGAGTTGAGTCGAACATGACACCAAGATTCTTCATCTCACAGGAAGGCTAAGGAAGAGGGCCCAAGGAGGGTGGCCAGAGTGAGAGAGGGAAAGTGGGAACAGGGGTCCCAATGAGAGGGATCTCAATCTTACTGGCATTAAGGCAGAGGTCGTTGGAGGCACTCCACTCCTGAATTGTGGATGGACAGTCAGGAATAATTCAGAGAAGCAAGTCGGCTGAGGGGAGCCTGAAGGAGAGCTGAGGGTCATTCGCTTAACATTGAAAGTAAGAGGAAAAGGTAGAGATAAGATGGGCCAAAGGACATTAAAGAGCCAGGGTGAGAAGTTAGAGGCCTGGGGAACACCACATGTGGGGGAGAGGTGGTGGAGAGAAAGGACCAAAGTTGGACCTGGGAGGCGCTGTCCAGGAGGAAGGGGGACAACCAAGCCAGGGACTAATCCGTAATGCCCAGGTTCACAGAGACGATTGATTAGGATGGCATGATTGACCACGTCAAAGGCTGAGGAGAGATCAAGGAGGATTAGGACAGAAGGTACGTTAGAATCGAGGTTGGTGAGCAGATCTTCACGGGTGTTCGGAAGAGCAGTTTCTGTGCCTCTGACTGCTTTGAAGCCAAACTGATGGTCATGGAGACAACTGACAGATTCAGTGTGGAGAGTAAGATGGGATATGGCCAGCTTTTACAGGAGTTTGCACAGGAAAGGAGTGATAAAGATTGGGTGGTAGCTTGCTGGACAGGAAGGATCGGCAGAAGGCTTTTTCAGGATGGGGTGCACAAGGGAGTGCTTGAGGAGAGTGGGGAAAGTTCCAGTGGCAGGGGAGCCCCTGCTTGGACAACAATTTCATAGATCGGACTTGTCTGGAAACATTGTCAGGTGTGGTCAGAGAAAAAGAGGAGAAAGGAGGAGGAGAGTTAGAGGGGGCCAGAGGGGGGCCAAGAGAGTTAGAGGGAGAGAAAGAGGAGAGAGAGGACAGGATGTCCTGAGCTTTAGTGGTGAAAAGAGAAGCCAGAGCGGTACAGAGGGGCTGGGAGGGAACAGGAGAGGTGGAGACTACAGAAGGATTGGCCAGTTCCTTGCAGATTTTAAAGAGTTTGGCCGTGTTGCGAGAGGCCGCAGAGATGCGGGCTTGGTTGTGGGCTCTCTTCTTGGACAGGACAGAGAGTCTGTATTGCCTTTGGAGCAGACGGCAGGCCTATTCGTCACAGCGATTTCACCCGATGCCCTCCACTTCCTCTTGACCTATAATACGGCGGGTACAACAAGGATTAGATATTGTTTTTAAATGAAGCACCACCCAACATGTGCTCGCATAAGCCTGCCCACTGCATTAGTGGAAAATGGCGAGCCCAGTCAGGTAGAAAGGTCTAGCAGGAGTGATATTATGATGTTAGAGCATTACTGTTGCATTATGAGAGTACTCCTCTGACACTGCTATCATTTGCAGTTGTGATGTCATCACTGCATTAGAATTTTTGTTATCAGCCATAAAGTTATCAAGGATTGGCATTCTTTCTGATATTATTAATATTAACAATATCAGTATTGTTATTTTTGTTTGTTTTATTGTTACTATTGCTATTGATAATAATGTTAACAGAATAGCCATGCTAATATTCATATTAATATTACAATACAATTAATATTAAAATAATAATTATTCAATAATAATAATAATAATAATAATAATAATAATAATAATAATAAGCACACATTTGTATGTGAAGAAGTAGACGACCTTCAGCCGGTGTCCGCGAATACCTTCACCCGGTCCCTAATAGCTGGCATTCGATAAATAAAATGGCCGCTATTTCCATGGCGCAGAGGCGCTCAGCAGCCATCGCCAAGCAGAGCTGGATGTCTATGTGTCAGGGGCTCAGATGACCCCTGAAGCATAGCAGCAGAAAATCCATAGCTCATGCGTCATACCCATCAACTGTCTTCTTTTATCGAATGCTCTGCACCTTCATCCCAAGATAGATACTAAAAAGTAACTATACGATATATTCTCAAAGAAAATGCTCTCTTTTTTAAATAACAAAGCGGTAACCTTTTCCTGGGCTAACACTTTGGCGACTGCTATTAAATTCTTTCCATAAATGCATTTTATCTATCCAGGCAACACGGCTATCATCGGCTGAGGCGGAGAATGGAATGGGAAAATATGGGCCCTGTCTGTGGAATGCCTTTTGTTGGTCGTTGAAAAAGGCATTAAGTGATTTGCCTCTGTGCTGCGGTAATGTCCCACAGGCTGGTAATGAGGTTATATACATGAATGGTGGAGAATAGAGGACGTTTACTACCCACGGCCAACGCTTACATTAAACGGCGTGTAAATAGCTGTGATGCAGTGAGCCGCCGCAAACCCTGGCAGGCCACAGTAGGATGGAAAAAGTTCCCGTCCTGTGGGGGAGACATGCATGCAGGTATGTATGGGATTTGTATAGTGCAAACCTGCCTAATAAGTAATGAAGTGCTGTAAAAAATGTGTAAACATAGAGAGAGGACAGGGAGAGCCGGCACAGGCAAGTGCTGAGAGGAGGCAGGGAGTTATCAGCGACTCTATGCAGGCTCGGCTTTTTATTGACAAGCAGGGCATTCAGTTGCTCCTGAGCAGTATGAAAGATGGAATGCATAGGCTGTGTATCATTGCAGAGTCCCAGTACATAGCAAGAGAAGACCTGTGTCGTGGATCATTATTGCTTACTCGTATCTTACATGGGAAACGACCAGTAAGTTCCACATCCATGTACAGAGTGCAGTTTGGCATCCCCCTACTCCCAGGATACTGGAGATTCAGCAGTTTTCCTTTGTGGTGTAGCAGCACTGAAGCACTGAACCTCAAGCCATGGAGACCCCCCATGCTGTGGCCAGCCGAGAGTGAAGAGCCACTGATCTGATGGGTGAAGTGTGTAGGCCCACAGGGCCTGCCATGGGCAGAGTGAGCCCTGGGTTGGCCAGTCGGAGTAGCAGTGAGGAGAACCGCCAGCTTGGAGGAATTGTAGTGGGGCCCCTAAGTGCCACAAATGCCAGAAGACACCCCCCCTGTGAGGAGGAACACGAGTGGTGTACAGACTGCAGCTGCCCAGGTGTGATGAGAGGGTTCCGGCGATCAACGTTGCACAGGAGGTTGAGCGGAGATCATGGTCGCTAAAAGGGCATGACCCATGTCCCCTCCTCCACTATCAGCTGCAGCGGAGTGCGACCGTAGACACAACGCATGGTGTTCTGCTCCACTGACTTGAAGGACCACCGGAAGCAGCACCAGAGGAAGACAGGAGGAGGGAGGCACATAGAAGATGACAATTTGGGATAGGGGGCAGCCAGCAGCGGGTATAGACATCCCCCTGTGAGCCCTCTGACCCTCCACATAGGGGGCCCCTCACTTCAGAAGGCTGGTGAAGCAGAAGGGACAGCAAAGTCAGCGAGTGGTGAGGCCAATATTCAACCTGAAGGCCCAAGATACTGACACTAGGGGACAAGACAGGGCGATATTACAAGGGCCAGGAAACTGCCATCATCCAGGCATGGACTTGTTTTCCCTCCATCCCTTCCCCTTCCCGAGGTAAAATGGGACACACTGGGCCTCATTACACAGACGGCGGTAACCATGGCACTATTTTACCGATTCCGCTTTGGTGAATGGGGAATTACCGCCCCATTCCAAGGTTGGCAGGGCGGTAATTCCCCATTCACCAAGGCCCTTCCCCATTCCCATTTGAGCCCCCATAGGGCTCAATCTCAGATTATCTGTGGGGTGGTCAACTCCTGCAGGGTATAGGGTGTCCTCAGACGATGGGAGGCCTGGAGTGACCTCAGAATTAGACCTTCCTGATCTCCATCCCCTGACGAATATAAGTGGTGAGAGTTCCGCACAACCGTGTCCTCTGAAACAGCAAATCCCGATTATATGCCCCAGGAGTCTTGTTCTTCAGGGTATCGAACTTGAGGAGGGTTAAGTAAGGACCTGAGTGTAAAAGAGGCTTCAAAGTCTGAAGACCCCCTTTGATACAGAGGGTCCCTTGCAGGGGTGGGCCATGACCATTCACCTGCAATGGCAGAATCAGTAGAGGATACAGTGTCCACAGAGAGCAATGTTGGGGCACTTTTGGAGGAAATCAGGGGAGCTATAACAGATATAGGACATAGACTGGATTTGCTTGACCACAGATTGAACATGATTGAGGACAGACTGCAGGGTCTCGAAGAAAACCTATCCTCAGTGGATATCTTAGAAACATGGATGGACACCCGGCTGGCTGCACTAGTAAGACGGGGAGAGGAAGGTGCACTCCAGATGGATAATTTTGAGAGCAGTGAGCTCTGGCCCTTGGAACGTGAATTTATGGCTGGATGGGATTACACCAGAATCATTTTGAGACCAAATAACCAGACAAACTCAAGAAGATGGCAAGTTGCTGTTTTATTAGCCATTATCTAAAACAGGGAGGTTACAACGCACATCAATGCTCATTCTCTCAGTGATTTCCACAAAAAATACAATTATATTCTTCTTTTTGTGTCAGAGTGATGTCATGCTATGTGGCAATAGTGAAAAACCTATCAAGGGTTGGGATTGGTTAAGGGACACATCTAGATATACAATCATATAGGGGCTAGGTTGGTTATTGGCTGTCCGATATCAGGTGGACAACTTATGCCTACCTCTTCATACGTGTCATTTATGAGAACTCAGTTACACAGTGTTTCATTGGTTTCTTAAACTATAAGATCCTTCACTATATGGACTAATGCAAATAGTTTGGCATGCTTTTGCCATGTCTGGAAAATTCGGTTCAATTAGCAGTATGTAAGCTAAGACCGAGGTGAAAGTAAATAGAACATGAGGCTGCTCTACCACCCAATTAGCCCAGCATCTCTCATCACCTGTGCCTTCTGCCATTAAATCTTCCTTGTATTCTCATCCTGGGAATGCAAAGGGAGTAAGGTATTCACTAGCACAAACTCCACATCAAGCCCTATTTCCATCCTTCACTCATATGACAAGAGACCATGATTCTGCTCATTCTGCAAGCTTTTAAATATTTTAAATGAGTTACGCCTTGGCCTCCTTTGTGTTCTTTCTTGCACCTTAACATGAGAGGATTCATCCTCTGCACACACGTTCTCCTTCAGCGTAGATAGCTGACCTCGACTCTTAGTTCTTGACTTCAGGCCAGACAGCCTCCCAACGCAGCTCCAATAACCTGCTTATGCTACTGCGACACAGCCTTTCCTTCTTTCTCCATGATTCTTTGGCTTATTGTTTCATGATACCAATGTCCAGTTTCCGTACAACGGCGGGTCGGCCTGCATTCTGTTAACTACTTATAGATAGCCTATACAATGACTTGATCTATCTTGCGTTTCAGTGTCTGTACATTCTTCATGCTTCTGATTCTCCAGAGCTTTTTATCGTGTAATCTTCCTCTTTTACACTTGAGAGTTCATTTGAATCTTTATTTCGTCCTTTCTCCTTTAGGATCCATTCATCATCTTCATTCGGTATCTTGGGACGTCGTGCACACTTTCTTATGACATAATCAGTTAATTTCCTTAAGCTCTTTCTCAAATTCCTCGAGGGAGCACCTCCTGTAGGCTGTCATCAGCTCAAGGGTACATTCAATATGGTTGTCTCAATGGATACCGTCTTCCATATGCTTGCTGTATTATTGCTACAGTAGCTGAGGTTAGACAGGGCATGGTCTCATGGCTCCAATACAGGGGAGGGAGAGGAGAAATAACCTCAGATTTTTCAGATTCTCAGAGACAGAAGGTGAGACGGAAAGAGAAATTGATAGGGCAGTTAACTATGTGGTCAAGCTGATATTTTGGGATGAAGGCACCCATAAACTGACTATTGACAGAGCTCACCTGGATAGAGGTGGAGCTAGGGGATCAAGATCGATCCTGGTTCACTTTCATTATTACGCTCAGAAGGCCAACATCTTGGAAAAGGCCAGAAAGGCAGACTCAATTATCTACAATAATGCACCAATCTAGATTTTCCAGGACCTTTTCGACGTTCACACTGGCAATGTGTAAGTTATGCTCACCTTTGATGAGGTGGCTCAGAGGTAAGGGGATAAGATACCGATGGGGTATACCGATTCTCACTTGTCTTTGAATGTGGAGGAAACAGATTTAACCTTGTGTCAGAGGAGGACATCATTGGGGCCATGGTGGTATTGGGGGAGTCACCTAAAGACCCAGGTCATGAGGAAGTGCCATGGATGAATCAAAGAAAGGGAGGCTGGAGGACAGAAGAGGCATCCCTGGTCCAAGGATATTTAAGAAGCAGAACACCCCTCCCTCTCGGAGGGCCCTGAAACTACTCTGTAACTGCTTTGGAGCACCCCAACTTGTTTGCTACGGGACCAAGGGGAGGAGAGATCTGTGGTTGAAGTGGTCTCCAGACGATACGTGAGGGGGGAAAGGATGCTTTCTGGTTTGACCATGAGACTGAGGTGTGCAATGGGGGCGATGTTGATGAAGAAAATATAAGGGGAGGGCAAAATGGGGCTGAGGAAAAGGAGTATTTGGCATGTGAAGCCCAGTGATTTCAGTTTTACTGGTGGTTCAGTAGGGGAGCGATGCTGGCAGTGGGCCCAGACTGGACACTGCAGGAGGTGGAGAGGGTGAAGATGGGAAGGGGTATTGGGGAAGATTTTGGGGTGGAGGATGGGGAAGTTAGGGATGTGCTTGTTTTATTGTTTTTACAGGTGATCCCACAAACAAGATGTGGTTTATACGGGGTCATTGCTCCGACAGTACTGTAATCAACGTAGGTACTAAGGCAATGAATGATGGGAAAATGTCATCAACACCTGGAGATCCTCTTTTCTAGCATAATCCGTTTCCATTAGTAGAAAACTCACTGGGTCTTCAATATGTGGATATAATTTTCCAATAATAGGGTCCTCTTTTGTGTATTGATCAAATCTGCATCCAGAGCATCCTTACTCCACTGCGCAGCTGAGAGTTCACTGTAACTTGAATTTATCCCAGCAGCAATTCAGTATCTATGAAGTCCACTTGTAGGTCTCCAATTTTAGCCAGCTTGTCAGC
Organism: Ambystoma mexicanum; assembly: GCF_040938575.1. Classification (NCBI taxonomy): domain Eukaryota; kingdom Metazoa; phylum Chordata; class Amphibia; order Caudata; family Ambystomatidae; genus Ambystoma; species Ambystoma mexicanum. The sequence continues at coordinate 136,231,856 of NC_090935.1, forward strand.
CATATCGTTGCCAGTGTTATCTGGATCCTCTATTTTGGAATTACCTCTAATTATTTTCCAATAAGTGGTCATCCCATTAGAGGTCATCAGTTCATCAATAGAGTGCAGCAATCTTCCATGTTTTAAAGTTTTTTGTTAGCACAAAGCATGCCTCTATTCTTCCAATTGATCAGTTGTTACACAAACCCATTCCTGACCTATTCAGAGTCAGTGATTATCACCAATACTTTGAGTTGGGGGTGTACCACAGTGAGTATGGCTTGATGTATGGCCATCAACCCTTCCAGCTGACTACTTCAGAGTCATATTTGGTAAACAGCAGAGGGTTCAGGGGTATCATTAACTCAGTCATTCCCAACGCCCACCACTAGTTCTTTATCCCTGTTAGGGATAACATGGTAGGTGAACCCGTCCACAAAAACTGTGGGTATCCCATGACAAGTGTGTTCTTCATATATCTTTTGTGGGGAAGCTACGTACGTCCATATTGTCTTTCTTTATCAAACTTTCATCTTTGACACAATTTTCTTGAGCGCAATCATGCAAGTCTGCCAGTCCTTGCACTAGAGGTCTCTTCTTGTTTTGGTCATACCTGAACTCCATATGAAAACCTTGCACAGACAGAATCCAGGAAGTCATTCTGGAATTAGATACATTCCCATCATGTATTCTGTCACTTTGAAAATACTGCAAGGTTTGGTGACGAGTCTCTGCAATGATGTGCTCATCCTGGATAAACGGCAGTGTTTTTTTCAATGCCGAAACCATTGCCAGGGGTGACTCACACAATCGTTGAATTTCTCCACGGAGGACAGTGTTTTCTTTGCATATGAGATCGCTTTGGTGATCTTGTCGTGCTTTTGACACAAAACCGCTCTCAGGCAGGTATCTGAAAACCCTGTCTCTAAGAAAATCTCCTTATTCCTAATGGGGTAAAAGGCTTCTTATCAGTTGTTTATCTGCTTTGGATTGTTCTGGACCATACTCCCACTTGACTCTGGCCTTTAACGAATGGACCAGGGGTCGAGTGACCTCTGCGTAGTTTTCCATGAACCTTTGACTATAATTAGTGAGTCCAAGAAGACTTCTCAACTTTCTTCGTCTGTGGATTGGGACCCTCTGGTGTGATTTTGTGCCCTAAAAAGATCACCTGTGTCTGACACCATTGTGCATCCTGAAAGGACAGTTTGGGTCCAACTTTCTACAACTGGGACAGAATATAGCAAATTTCTGCAATATGTTCTTCCACAGTAGGGCTCTTGAGCAATACATCCTATACAAAGATTAAAGTTCTCCCTCTTGCCCAAGTCAGGCATGGTGTCATGCGCCGCCAACGTTGGGGTATTTGGTCGCGGTGGAGACTGGGCTGCCATTAGCCGCCCATCACGTCCCCACCGCACACCTTGAGCAGCAGGCTAGTTGTTTCCGCGGCGTCCGCCGCGGTACGCCTTTTTCTTTCTGTCTCACCCGGAAGTCTGCGCGTTGCAACCCTTTCGCGTCAGGCTCCGGGTGAGACGCTAGCAGTTTTCTCCGTCCCGTGTTTCCTTCATTTTTCTTCCGCCTGCCTTGCTTTCCTGTTTTTCCCTGTTTTTTTTGTTTTGTTTATCTGAAGTTTTTTCCCTCGTGCGCACTCCTGACTTTCTCTCCTTTCCGGCTCCTTCCTTTGTGCAGTCTTTTCCAGTACCGATTGTTTCTTTTTCCCTCCTTATTATTTTTCCACGTTCCTCCACTCCTCCGTGCCTTCTTTATTTACGCGGCACATACCAGCACATTGGACCTTCAAACTTGGCGCATCCCTACTCACCAGTCCTGCAAACTTGCCACATCCCTACAAATTGGACCTACTTACACCAGCTTGAATAGGGTTTTTTTTATGCCATCAGGCTTTTTCCCCCATTTGGCTTGCTCCAGCAGAGAGGTCCCCACTACACCTCTTTGTACCAGGTCAGGGTGGCTTCCTCCCGGGGTAGGCCCTATCCTCCGACAAAAAAAAACAGCTTGGTGGAAGAAGAGACTTGAACAGCCTGAGGAAACCAACGCCACAGGTGAGGAGGGGGTCGGAGGGTTGGAGTTAGAAGAGGAAGAGGATAATCTGGAGGTTGGCTGTGATACATGGTCTAATCATGAAATATAGTGCACTGAGTTTATATATCCTAAGGGTGTTTGAGTCTATGTATATTACTGTCCCCAAAGGTAAAGACAACTTTGTACTGGTCTTCCCTACTCACGGGTACCATCCAGTAACAGTTTGTCGAATCTATCGCTGCAAACACTTTTGACTCCTGGATCTGTGCCAGCCCTTGATCGATCTAGGGAAGTGGCCATCTTGACTTGTGCAGCCGTTTGCTCAACTCCCTTAGGTTTGCGCATAGTCTCCATTGTCCGTTGGGTTTCATTATCCCAAGGACTGGGTTGTTAAAGGTACTGTAGATTGAACAAATTATATCACATGCTTTTGATAAACTCTGTGAGTGACTCCATGGATGCAAGTGTTAACCAGTATTGTTTGACGAATACTGGAGGCATCTCAAGGTATGGCATTGTGGTTGAATGAATTGATGTATGTCCACAATCATAAGAATCCTCTGAAACAATAGCCTGGAAGTCGACTAATACCTGTTGCAGTTGCTGTCTTTGTTCCTCAGTCTCACAGGCATTATCTAGATTGATCCATTCCTTGACCATCTGCCTGAAACATAGAAAAACCGTGGGCTTGGAAATCTCAGCAGTATCTTCTGGTTGTGTGGAGAGATATCCTTTAATGGTGTTTACCTGGACACGAGGTTCTGTGGATGCAAATTGGGGATTTTGACTCTAAATACCACCTCATTCTTCCTGATGTCACAGGTTAACTCCTCTACCCCATAAGGGCATGAAGAGTACACCAAGAAATGTCCCTGATGACGGGTAGAAATCTTTCATGGAGGAATTCTGCCGAGTGTGTTATCACAATTGTTAGGAATTGGTCCTATAATTCTGTTGCCTAAACCAATAGAATAGTGTTGAGCATCAACTGCCATTCCAATAGAGGTGTTCATGCCCAAAGTTATAATTTGATGTTCGCTGAAATCCACCAATAATCGAATGGTGTAATCCATTAGAGGTGTTGTTGGAGGTCAAAGTTCAAATTGATGTAAGCGTCCTTATGTTTGAGGTGTTGTCCTCAGTTAATTTTGATGGTAATTGTGAACTATCACACCTGTTCGGAGATGGTAATTAAACTCTGGATGACAGAGAATTGGCTATGATCAAACAGAGGTAAAACTGAACAATTGATGTTCGGAACACCGTTAGATAGAGCCAAACTGGGAAGGTATATTCCTGCCTCATCATCAGGGCTGGTGCTATCACTAGGCAAGTTTAGGTGCTTGCCTACATGTTTGAAACGTTAGAGCAGCAAATTGCTGCAGCAGCAGACCAGGTGGCGCAGACCGTGAAGGTTGGGACATGGGGTCAGGTCAGGGTCATGAGTGCCATGGACATGGCAGCAGCGCTGGCACATGCGCAATATGCATTAAAATGCCACGAGGCACTGCACGCTCCCCATCAACCGATCGTCGACTCAGTGGAGTTATATGAGTCAGTGAATGCTGCAGTCATGTTATGTATTGTAACAATAGTGATAGCACCGTCCTTGGTGTGACCTTGCGACAAAGGAGAGGTGGACCGAGGACTGTGCTGCGCAGACTAGTGGCGACTAATTAAGTAAAGTAACGTACCAGTGGTTGCTGAAGATGGCAGTGACGAGCAGCTCCAGCCACCAGCGTGACCAGCCCAGCCAAGTGCCAGGCTCAGCATGACCCCCGTCCTCGGGGATCCATGGCTGAGCGGGGGCAGTGCTACTCTGTGTGCTGCAGCGGCGGTGGCCAGCATGGAGCCTGCGTCCCCGCGGAGCGTGTGGTGGGCAATAGAGAACAATTGTGGTTATGGTTTATTAGCGGTGCTGCACTCATTAGAACAGTGTAGAAGAAGGTGCTCTGTGCAAGGGGCTGCACTCCATGGAAGAGCAAAGTCCCGGCAGCAGGCTCCACACTCTGTGGCACAGATACAAAGGGCAGGCCGCAGTGTGTATGAAGAGTGTGTTAGGGGGCTAGTGCAGTCGTGGGGGCAGGTGGGCTGCACACACATCAAAGGTGTAAGGGGCACTGCCGACTGCATTTGTGAATGTGCACTGCGCCCTGCAGCGGAAGTGTGAGAAGGTGCACTGCAGTCTGTGTGGCTCAGGTGTGGGGGTCAGACTGCACTCTCTATCGTCATTGCTAGAAGAAACTGTGCTTTCTGGAGAAGGTGTGTGGTATAAAGGGCAATCTGCATTTCGAGGCACAGGTGTGAGGGGCAGAGTGTGACATTTAGTGCAGGTGTGAGGGGCAGATTACTCTTTGTAGGGCAGTTGTAGGCAAGGCAGTCTGCACTCTGTGGAGCAGACCTAAGTGGTCAACTGCACTCTGCAGGGCAGATGTGAGCATTACGCTAAAGTCCATAGTAGGCGTGAAGTGTAACCATACAACTGGTTTAGGGGATATACTACACTTGTAGTGCAGCTGCAGGGGCAAACTGCACCCTGCACAACAGATTTTGGGCTAGAATGCACATTGTAGCTCAGGTGTGAGGTCCAGCCCACAGCACAGAGCAGTCTGCACTAAAGAGCAGCGTGAGGAGCAGATTTCGCCACCTAGAGTCAGCAGACTGCATTCTGTAGAGTTGGTGTGAGGGTAGACGGCTCAAAGAGTGAGTGTGTTATGTTATGTTATGTTATTGTAACTTGTAAACTGTTATTGGTCGCCATATGCATCATGGCACTAGAGAGGAAAGAACAGTAGACCATAAGCCCAGCAGTAGCAATCATCTAGAACAGATATGTTTTCAAAGCCCTTCTAAATGCCAAATGATTATGCCATTTTTTTACTGCCAGGTGAAGATCATTCCACAGTGTAGCGGCGGATACAGAAAATGCCTGTCTGCCACTCCGAGAACGACAGACAGGAGGCACACACAGCAAACCAGCCAACGCTGAGCACAAGGAGCGCCTGGGGAGATAGTGGGTACATTTAGACCAAAGATATTCTGCCCCCAGATCATGGAGTGCCCGATGGATGGACAATACAGAGAGCCTTAAACTCAATGCACTTAGCCACCGGGAGCCAGTGCAGAGAGTGTAGAACTGGTGAAATGTGGGATCCCTAAGGTGAACCCGCTGCCACCCGTGCAGCAAGATTATGAAGGTGCTGAAGCTGTTGGACTATACCCTTTGGTTGGGCCAAATAAAGGGCATTACAATAGTCAATCGGCTCAGTACCATAGCTGCAAACACTGGTGGACGCAGGGTGCCTGCAACATGGGGAGCACCTTTTTCAATATTTTAAAGCAGAAATGGCCAGAGTGACACACTGCTGACACTTGGGCATCCATAGAACGAGAGGAAGACAGGAAAACTCCAAGATTCTTCACCTCAGCACCAGAACAGGAAGAGGACCAAGAAAAGACGGCAAGAAAGAGGACATCCAAAGTGAGGTTTCAGGCGGGGAGACAACCACCAGCACCTCTGTCTTGTCTCCATTCAGCCTCAGCCAATTGTGGTTCATCCACACCCCCTGGCCGTCAAGCACTGAAAAAGGCATGACGACATCTCGGCCTGATCAAGATATAAGCGGATCAGGATCTGAGTGTCGTCGGCATAGGAATAGCATCTGACTCCGAAGGAGCTGATGAGACACATTAATGGGCAGATGTAAATGTTAAAGAGAATAGTAGACAAGGCAGAGCCCTGCGGCACGCCACAGCACAGGTGGCCGGGCAGAGAAAGAAAGGGGGGAAGAGAAAGAACCTGAGTCCTGATGGCCAGGAACGAGGAGAACCAGACTCAAACTTGAACTGATATTACAATCTGGGTCAGGCCGTTCAGCAGGGTGGGGTGGTCTACGGTGTCAAAAGCCGCTGACAGAACTAATAAAATCAGGGCAACCACCCCACCAGCATCCACAAGCCTGGCCATATCATCCTGGACAGGGGCCAAGACGCTTGCTGTACCACGGCCAGGCCTAAAGCCTGACTGGGCAGGGTCAAGCAGTTCAGAGGACTCCATGAAAGAAGATAGAAGGGGTGAGACCAAAGACTCCAAGAGATTCAGGAGGCAGGGTAGAAGAGAAATAGGCCAGAAGTTAGAAGAAAGTGAAGGATCCAATGATGTTTTTTTCAGAAGAGGGATCACCGTAGCGACCTTAAGTTCTGGAGGGATACTCCCCGATTGGCAAGAGGTATTGAAAGCTGCCATAATCTCTCTCAATCAAGTGTGCGAGGCACATGAGCAGATGTGAGTGGTAGACTACTCTGTAGAGCAGGTTTGGGAGCATGCTGCACTCTGTAGAGTAGACGTGAGGGCATATGCACTCTGGGGAGCAGGTGTGAGCGGTAGACTACAGTCTTTAGAGCACGTGAGTGTGACACTTTGGACTGTAGGGCATATGTGAGGGCCATCTGCACTCTTTAGAGCTGGTGTGAGGGTGGACTGCAACCTGCATAGCACAGGGTAAGGGTAGACTCTACTTTGTAGAGCAGGTTTGGGAACACATTGCACTGTGTACAGTGTGGAGGCAGACTGCACGTCGTAGAATATGTCTGAGGGATAAACTGCACTTTGTTCTGTAGATGTGAGAGGCAAGCTGACTTTTGTGTAGCAGAGTTGGATGATACATTACACTATATTGTGTGGGTGTGCGGGGCTGACAACACTGTAGAGCAAGAGAGAGAGAACGTCACATTCAGTGCAGTAGGCAGGAGAGTAGATGGCAATCTATAGGGTAAAAGGATGAAGTATACTGCACTATGTATAGCCGTTGTGAGAGAAGAGAAGACTGCACTCACGAGAACATGTTTAAGGAGCACACTAAGCTGCAGAGTATTTGTGAGGGCAGACTGCACTGTGTGAAACAGGTGTTTGGGAGCTCTGCACTCTGAAGTGCAAGTGTATTGTTTGTTTATTTTTTTCAATGGTGCCTTACGCTAAGGCGCTTTATAAAATGAATGGGTTTCTACAATAGAAGATCTGATAGCAGTCAACAACAGGACACAACAGAGAGAGAGAGTAGAGCAAAGAAATACCTACAAAGAACAGAAATAAATGAAAATGGTCCATGAAAAGTCAAGCAACATGACGAGGAGTTGCATGTGTCGGGTTGAGTGCACTGTTTAGAACAGGTGTGGGGGATAGAATGCACTTTGTGCACTTTGCGGTGCAGGTGTGAGGGGCAGTCCACACCCCATAAAACACATTTGGGGGCTAGCTTGCACTTTGTATTGCAGATTTGAGGAGCAGACAACTTCTGGGTATCAGGCGTGAGGGCAGGCTGCACTCTGTAGAGCAGGTATGGTGACAGACTGCACTCTGTAGAGCAGAGCAGATATGAAGGGCTAATTATACTCTGTAGAGCAGAAATTAGGGTAGGAGGCATGCCATACAGCAGGTTTGAGTAACAGACTGGACTCTAAAGCAGGGTGGAGGACAGGTCTGCAGGATAGACTGCACTCAGCATCACTTTGTAAGTCAGGGGCGTGGCCGGCTGTTTTCTGTAGAGCAGGTGCGAGGGCAGGATGTACTCTGTAGAGCAGGTTTGAGGGTACTTTACTTTAATTTAATTATTTATAATGTGAAGCCTTAGACCCTTGGGCACTAGGGCATGGACGAAACAAAACAAAACATAAACCATAAAAGGATAAACCAGCAAGCTGAGCTACCTATGATACTTGATGAGTCTCCATGATACTAATTCAAGAGAATAGCAAAGTTTTCAGGCCTTTCTTAAAATTTAGGAGAAATACAGATTCCTTTGAAAGATATTTCCTTTCTGTATCCCAGAAGTTTATTTTGCAACCCATTTTGGATTTGCTGACACCAAATTGCATCTTTAGTTAATAGTTGCGCCAAGAGCTGGGAGTGATCTCCTTTTCTTTCAGGATTTTAAAAAGTTCCTTAATATCAGAATTGGAATTTTGGATTCTGGAATTATGATAGTTTTTCTTTGCTTCCACTATGGCCAATTTATATACGTTGCCTGCTGTTTTGTAGGCTGCCAAGGAAGAAGGGCTGGGATTAACATTGCAGTGGTAAAGCGACTTAGTTAGAGATTTATGTTTTCCGAGCTCCGCAGAGAACCAGGGTTTACTTTTGTTACCCTCTGCAATTTTTTTTGGCTTCAAAAGGGCAAGTTATTTGGCAATACAAACCATATTTGTGGATAGGCTACTAGACATCACTAGTAGACTGCACTAAGTAGCCTAGACTGAAGCCAGGCTGTACTCTGTAGAAGAGGTCTGCAGGATAGACTGCACTTGGTAGTGCAGTTTGACTGACAGAGCCTACTCTGATGAGTATAAATTAACCCCTAATGGACATGAGCATTTTCACCTTCACCTCAGCAGATACAGCAATGTGATTAGGAGTGGGCTTGCCTGAGTAGCGCTGGTGTGTTTGGGTAGCAAGGCCTTGGAGATTTGAGGCAGGCTGGGGGGGTGTGAATAGCTGTGAATAGCTGTGGGTAGAGGCTGTCACACCTGCTGGACTGGATGTTCCTGTCCTCCAGGCTGCTGGGAGCAGGTCATCTTCGACTGCCGTTATCTGAACTTCAGGCACAGCCTCTGGTTACAGCATGGCAGGGGCAGGTACCACTATGCCACAGCCCCATGCATCTTTGGCGTATTCATGAGAGATCATTTATAATCAGGGGCAGACGATGACACGGTAGCGCCCAGGTTTATTGCTCTGAGTAGACAGGCCCCTGGGAAGCCATGACACTAGCATCTCCACCTGTGCTGCCGTGTGTCATCAGATGCGGCTGCTGCCAAGGGCTGTGCAGGCAGGCTTGCCTCTTGCTCAACATGATCTGCATTTTTGTTGCACACTAAAGTGTTTAAAAAGTTGTGTTTTAGTTTTCCAAACTAGCCCCTCCTTGTTTCCTCACTCTGGTGCCATGGAAGTAATGGGTTTACGGCAATCGGTAAACAAATGAGGATGGTTGGTTGAGAACGGTTAAGATCTGGAGTGGGGGGGGTGCCAATCTGACAGTTGCCTAGGGTGGCAACATTTCTTGCACCGGCCCTGCTCACCATCCAGGACTGCACCATCCCAATAGTTGGGAAAGTACGATACCAGGTGTTTTCCTCGACTCGTCACTTAGCGCTAATTTGAGAGTCTTAAAAAACATGAAACCTTTTATCTCTGAGGAGGCAACCTGCTCATCAGTTGCACAAGCTATCATTCTTTCTTGCCTGGCCTACTGTAAAGCGTTCCTAATAGGGGCCAACAAAAAAAGTTTACAAAAACTCCACACCCTCCAAAATGATGCAGTTTGCATTATACAGGGAATTTCCTGACGTGATCATATATCATCATGCAGACAGTCTTTGCACTGGCTCACTATCCCTGCTCGAATACAGTTCAAGAGTGCTACACTCATGCATAAATGCCTCTATGGTAAGGCCCCATCTTACCCCATTGCTAGCATGACCTTTTATGAGTGCAAACGTACTTAATGTTCAACAAATCTTGCCCTGGTGAATAGCTGCAAGGTTAGATGGGCAAATGTACTCAGAAAGGCCTTTTCCACACTGGCAGTTCAGCTGTAGGACTCCCTGCTGCCCACCTTAAGCCTGGATAAAAACATCAAGACTTTCTGCACCACATTGAAAATTCTGCTTTAACTAGAGAGCTAATCTCCTGCAGTGACCAGCCTCCTTTGAGTCTGCTGAATCCTCTCTGTCCCATATTTTCCATGTATGTCCAGTTGTGCTTTTGTGCATCCTGATGCCTGCGTGTCTCCAGCGCTATGCAAGTAAATAAATTAATAATTACTTCTCCCACTAGGACTGCAACTGCATAAGGCAGCAATTGAGCTGACTGAAATGCCGTTTCGATGTCAAAGCCCATGGGGTTACCCCCCCAGCCAGGTCCATAATGTATTGTTAATTAAATCTTAACTAATTGCAAATGAATTGAGAATGTCGCTACCCAAATACAATTCAGAAGGGACTTCTCTAATGACCCAACAATTATTATTATGTTCTTTAGTTTTGTTGCCAATGGAGTCTGTCAGGTTACACCTGCTCGGCAGAAAATGCTTGGAATCTGGTGTTTCCAAACCCACTTCCCATTTATTAATCAATTAAATGTGGGAAGGATTTGATATTTTTGAAGTTGCCTGAATAATCCTTTGCTGATGAAGCTTTTTTCCATTACTCAAACATACTCTGTGGAGTACTGGCTTCTCCCCATCATTTATCTGAATGGGGGAAGAACAAGTGTTCACCCTTTTTCTGGATATTGATCAGACTTGAGCTAGTCTTTCATTGTCCGCTTTCAAAGGAATCTGTATTTCTCCTAAATTTAGATTTGTATAGAATCTCAAAGTGTTCACTTTGAGTGTGGAGTACCACTTGTAGCTAGAAGGATGGCTGATCTTCACTAGTTTGAAAGAGTTCCCGACACTGTTTTGTTCTCCTACAGAGATGATTGGGATCTCTGGGACTGTTGTTCTGGAAGTGAAAATTCCAATTGATTGGTACGCTGCTCAATTAAATTACAGGTGCCATTCAGGCTAAAATAATTGTTACTCCTCTTGAGGTTGATAGTCCGGCTATCTGAGTCCAGAGGACCTGGTTCATATAGTGGATTAGAGGTGATAACCTCTGAAGGAAATCGTTCACCCCAGTAAACAGAGAGTGCCCTTTGCAGTCTCAACTGTCATTGGGTGTTTCAAACAATGTTGCCCGATTTTTATCTCTAGATCCGTAGACTCTTTGGCGGAAATATCATTCCCATCACTGTTTTAGATTCTTCATGCTCAAAGCAGAGGATTTGGCTTTCTTTCTACATAGTGAGTTTTGCTTAAACTTCTTGAACCTACCCTCTGACCTTTGGGTTATAGTTTTCAGGGGGTGGAAGAGTAACTATTCCAGAAGCCATTTTCGGGTAAGAAAGGAAGCTACCACAAGGGCTTGGCATCTCTCTTCAACCAGGCCCCCATCCTCAGGAACCTGTTGATTGTCTGGACATTCCTAAGTCATTCTCCTCCAATGCATCAGTCTCAGGTGTTGGGACATTCTGAGGAACATGGCCGGGTTGAGGGTTTGACTGAGGCCTCATCATGTGCCCCAAGTCTTGGGTCAATTGTTGGACCTGTCAATTCAATAGGGCAACCTTTTCTCTTGATTCAAGGTTATAGGGAGGTCTTTGCTCATACCTCTGTTGCCCCATGGAAGGGTGTGTATACCTTCTAGAAAATTTCCACCATCATTTGGCTGGTTCTTCCTTCTTTTTGGCTCAGGGATCTATTGTCCTGGAACCAGAGAGAAGGAGAAGGATTGTTTTTAGAATTAGGGTTTGAAGGGTACCTGTTTGAAAAATGCATGTTTGAAGGTGGTGTGATACTTCTTTCCTATGGGAAATTCAGATGGAAATTCCTTGGGGAAGTACTTGCCTGGTTTGAGTCCCCCCTTTGTGCCGACGGAGTGTACACAAACCTGCAATGGGCCTCATACTTTTGTACTTAGGTTTGATGTAGGTGGTAGGGTCAGAAGGGTCATTCATTTGATACCCTGATTGACTACTGTTCGATTATGTCTGGGAGAAGGGTCTTATCTGCCTCTCATTCTGCTTGTCAGCTAGAGGAGTATTCTTAGGCACCCCTTTCTCCACGTCCAAAGGAGGTTTTTTTCACTTCTGCCATCTTTGCTGCGATAGGTGTGGTAGTTGGTTTTGAGGTTTTGGGGTTGCTTTTATTGTCTGTGTTTTTCTGTACCTCATAAATCCTAGTGGCTTGCTCTATTACCCAATCCAGTGTCCTATGCTTGTGGAAATGTCAAACTAATTGGGTAATAATGTATTTGGGCTGAGTGTGCAAGTATGTGGTAGCATATTCTATGCTATTAGTAATCACCCGCCTTGATGTCTAGGCAAATGCAAATTTCAATTCCTGTACAAACTCCACAGGTGCCTGATCTTCTCATTGTTATATATAGGCAGCCTTACATGCTTCTTGTGGGTTTCTGCAGGTCAAAACTTTTTTCAAATTGTCTGTTTTATAACGATCTTGGTCTATCAATCCAGCAAAGAAACTGGATTACTTTTGGGGGAAAATGTCCATTTTACAAATTCAATACAATTGACACCATTTTTGATTTCAAATGATGAAATAATTTGTTCATATAGTTCTAAATGTTCCCACACCGAATACTTAGCATTCTTGTGATATGGGGTCATAAAGCTCTTTATGGTTTTTATCTACATGAAGGTGTCCTTAACAAAACCTTTTTTTCTCTGTTTTGTACTCCTAGCCCTCTCACCCTGAGTCCATTCTCCCTCAGAATCAGTGCTGCTGTTTTAACTCCAGTCCTTGATTTTTTGGTGCTCCCTATCTCTGTGAGATTGGGAAGACCTTCCAAAAGCATGGAATCTGTACTCCTCCTTTCAGCCGTGTCACCATGAGCTCTTAGGGTCACTTTCCCTGTAGTCACTTTTTGGTGCAAGTTAATATGCAGTCTTTAGACAGTTGAAAATATGCACTATTCCTCCTTTCAGGTGGCCTAGTGGAGTCCACCCATTTACCTGAATGTGTACAGGTTTTTAAAATACCCTTCCTAGGGTGAAGCTTTTGCCTTTCCCTTTATGTTAAGCAGGCTAGGTGGTTCATCTGCAGCATCATATTATATAAGTCTAGTTCTCTGATATTCTCATATGTATTTTTAGGTTCAGAATTACTCACAGGACAATCTTTGACCTCCCATGGCACACTGTCAGGCCACATTACCTTCTGTTTGGTGAAGGTGAAAATCCATCAATATCAGATAAGGACTGGCCTTCCTGATCAGACTGACTATGAATATGTGAACCCACCTGCCTCATTTCTCCCTGTTCTCTGTAGGGGCATGTATGAGGTCAGTTATAGTCTGTGCATGGGGCGTTGTAAGTAAATTATGTGAAAGCCGTGATGGGAGGGGCTGCTCTTCTCTATCATAGGACCCTATACCATACACTTGTTGGTAAGACTGTCTCATTGCCAGACTGTATTATTTTGATTTATTATTTAATTTGTTACACTTGTTTTCTCTCTGTCATGATTTCCAGTTTACGTCCAATTGGCCTTTTATATCTGACATTAAACTTGGCTGGCTTCTAGCACATTGCGCTGAGCCATTGATCGGTCCCTTACTTTCTGTATCTCTTCTTGGAATTTTTCTTATTCCCTCTGAGATCACTGCATTATGCATACATTTTCACTGCATTCTTTTCATTTAAAATACCAAGTTCTCTCTCCTGAGCATCTCTACTATTAACTCCATTCAACAGGTCACTCTGTGCTTATCTGAAATGCTTCATGAGATCTATGCTTTCTTCCCCGATTCTGGCCAGTTCCTTGGAAACAAGCTGACCCTTATCTAACTCCATTTTTTATTTTAAAGCATTTTTGTCTTTGGGCAGCTGCATTTTCCGTTCTTTTAAAATATTTAAATCCTGTTAGATCTGATCAAAATCATGTTGGGAGCCAATCTCTTTTATGATTAACTGACTATTTTCTCATTTTAGCTCATTAATGGACTGTTTGAAATTCACAATTTCAACCAGAAATGCACTATTGTATATAACATGGCCATTCAACGTATGTTGAAGTTGGCTTAAGGTTTCTACACTCGCTTTATATGTGTCCTGCAGTGCAAAGAACTCAATTTGTCTCTCTACACTGGCTTGGTGATGGGGTTTGACCTCATTTGTGAGTTGCTCAATGAGGTTTCTGTTGTAAAGTAACTTCATACTCTTCTTAATGGTTACTTGATAGTTCTTTATTATGAGTTACTTAAGCTGTTACAAGAGAAGGACCACCGGGTCCCACCACCCAGGCTCAACTGACAGCATTGGAACTCTGGAGCGAGGCTCATAGTTAAACATTCCATGCACTCACAGTGTTCCAAGCCATCTCATAGTTCCATCAACAAGTAACATCACAACACATCTCCCTTTCTATTGACAATGCAAAGATGTCCAACGCAGTCAACATACTAACACACAGACAACCTTAAAAAGGAAAATGCTGCGTTAGGGAACCTAACTGAACATTTCACTGTGTCATATCTCTCCTCGCAAAACACTACTAGGAAGGACCCATTCCAGGGTAACTTTCATGGACCCTTCACTAAGGAGAACTATGCTGATGAGATTTCATCTTTTAGGGATGATGCAACTCAAAACATATGGGTGACACCAATGACTATGGTATAGATCACCCAGACACATATGGAAGGATATTCCCTACCAACGTGATACTAACCGAAACACTTGGAGCATATACTCCCTTACTCTTTATTCCTTATCATACGTTAGGAGATCCCTCACCACCTCCTTACACTTTGACCTAATCAACAAAACGTTAACTCCTCACACTGTGGGACGCTATCCCTTTTTAATGGGAACGCGATCCCTTTCAAAGTGAGACACTATCCCTCATCCTTGGGACGCTATCCCTTCAAAAATGGAACGCTATCCCTATGCGCAGTGGGACGCTATCCCTATGCGCAGTGGGCCTCTATCCCTATTCGCAGAGGGACGCTATCCCTATGCACAGTGGGACGCTATCCCTATTCGCAGAGGGACGCTATCCCTATTCGCAGAGGGGCGCTATCCCTATTCGCAGAGGGACGCTATCCCTTCACTCTGGGACGCTATCCCTATTAGCAGCGGACGCTATCCCTTCCTCTGGGACGCTATTCCTATGCGCAGAGGGACGCTATCCCTTCACTCTGGGACGCTATCCCTATTCGCAGGGGACGCTATCCCTTCCTCTGGGACGCCATCCCTATGCGCAGAGGGACGCTATCCCTAACGCAGTGGGACGCCATCCCTTCACTCTGGGACGCTATCCCTATTCGCAGGGGACGCCATCCCTTACTGTGGGACGCTATCCCTATTCGCAGGGGACGCTATCCCTTCACTCTGAGACTCTATCCCTGCTCATCTTCATCTTCACCCTTTTCACCCAATTTAGGAATGAAATAACCAACAACTCCTACAGAGTACAATAATATTTCTTCAACTCTAAAACTTCTATACTTCAAACAGGATGTCTTTAACTTCACACGTAAAACACTAACTCTATATTCTTCTATGCATTGCATTTTGTGACTCATTTACATAAAGAGACAATGAAACATTTAAACATTCCCATACAATAGCATTTCCATTCCTATGTGTCCATGTTGCTATATGCAACCTAACCTGAAATGCCTCAAAGTGTTAAATCTAGCTGCTCGACAGCACACCCGTAACTCACATACTTCCATAAATTGTGCATATTTATAAAAGTCCACAAAAGTCCACTTTTATCCTGAAATGCCTCAAAATGTGTTACATCTATTACATTTTAACTTCTTAACTTCACTACTTGCAGACTTCTTCTGATAACCTTTCTCCATCTCACTCGCAGTTCCCACACACCCACTGATTATTAATCCATTAACTGTTCTGTGCACGCATGAGACTGCAAATAAATCAACACTTTTAAAGGATACACGCTGGCAGGTCGAACTTCGCTTATCAGTCCTACGTTCGTGGCAGCTGATTTGTAATAACGCTGCAGCCTCGAACTTCGCTTATCAGTCCTACGTTCGTGGCAGCTGACTTGTAATAACGCTGCAGCCATCGCCATCATGTTGTTCTTCCTCTTCATTGTGCCATTTTAATGTCAAAGTTGACAAGGATGCACATATGACGGCACACTCTTACGTACATCCCTGAGCATTTCCCAAAAATGTCGTTTTCTTCCATGGGCGCATCGGGAACCAACTCCTTCTTCCGTTAACATCCCTTTCGCATTTCCATTTCTATGCCGTTTGTTCCTTTCTCCCTCCTTGTCTGCGCATGACCATAAACGTCTGCACTCTACTGCTGCAACTGACAGTCCTGAGCAAGCATGCACGGTGCTGCGTTCCTTCACCTCAACTTTTGTCTTCGCCAGGGACTTTTCGCCTTCGTATTGGAGAACGTCATCACGTCAGACGTTTACTTTAGGTCCCTTACTCTGACAGATTATTACTGCTCCTCAACAGCACTGCCAGATAGTGTTCCCGGAGATACGAACACAACATAAACCAAGAGTGCGTAGTCTGCTCACTGAATAGTTTACATTATTACGCCACGGCATTCCATTTCTCCGCCAACTCCTGCAACAATGCTGTTACGTCATCATTATCATGTGAGACTTGGGCAGGCATAGATCTCCCGTACACCAACGGACATCTCTGAGTCCACAGAGTCCCATTGCTCACGGTACACACGGCAAATGTACTTCTTCCTGCTTCACGCTCCATTCTTGGGGCTTTTCATCTTGGACTCTCCATACCCCGAATTGGGCCAAACACTTGTATATAAACAAGCAACATTGGAGCCTTCTTCTTCTTGCTATGATACTGGGGCCGCTCTTCTCCTGGGACACCGGGGCTTCCTCACGCAGCCTGCGCACTTCACCCTGCGCCTCTCATGCGCACTTCACCCTGCGCCTCTCAAATGTCAGACTGCATTACAGACTGCCACCTCCATTCATAAAGGCCTCCCTTTAACAGCCCCCACACCATTTCTGATTGTGGCACAAATGGGATTTGTTTACTTCATGGGCTGCTTCAACTTATGGGGCCTGCGCATCACTATTTGGGGTTGTAATTATCTTAAGGAGCTTCACTGGTTCGCTTCTTCCGCTCCCTTATTTTTTTTTTACTGTCCTTAACCCCTTGCGCTAATAGCCCCTCCTGGGTGATGGGACTTACTTGGATGACTGGGGGGCAGTGGTCTCTCTGCTTCTTCTGCTGCTCCCCCACCACAGCTCAGCTTACTTCTTATCTTGGTTCTTGGTAATCCTCGTCGCCATTGTTGTAAAGTAACTTCATACTCTTCTTAATGGTTACTTGATAGTTCTTTATTATGAGTTACTTAAGCTGTTACAAGAGAAGGACCACCGGGTCCCACCACCCAGGCTCAACTGACAGCATTGGAACTCTGGAGCGAGGCTCATAGTTAAACATTCCATGCACTCACAGTGTTCCAAGCCATCTCATAGTTCCATCAACAAGTAACATCACAACAGTTTCCATATATGAGCTAAAAAATGTGTCTTTTCTGTAGTTTAACTTCTTACTGCCTGAGTGATTTCTGTAGCTGATTAGCCAACTGATTGGCCTGTTTCAGGTCTCCAGTCTGTTTAAGCATAATGTCCTCTTTATTTTGCAATCACTTTTCTATTAATTGCTAATGTAAATACAACTCAGACGTGAGTTGGGCCATTTACATGTGTTCCTCACAGGCATTTTGTATTATATACAATGGGTCTAGGGCTTTATGTAAAATTCCACCATCATGCCAAATGTCAGTCTCTACTAATGTTACTTCCTGTACAATTCTGGCTTGCAAACTCCCAGCCTCCTGTTCATGCTCCAATCTCTCTGAATGGCTAGGGGATGTTTCCTGGCATCGTCTACCTCTATGACACTCATTTCTGAGAATGGCATTCACACAATCTCAGATATTCTCACCACACAGAAACCAAAACCTTGAACTTTAATCATGTTATCTTTTAATAATCAACAATCGATTTATATAAAAGTAAAAATGTGTTTTGTTTGTGGCGTGTGGTGTGGCAAAGCATTGTTCCTTATACAATTCCACACTGTTTCAGCAATGCACCAAATTATGCATAGTTGCCTGTTAGGACCCTCCGGACATTACTGGCTACGTATCATTTGGGCAACCCACCCCTTTCCCTGGATTTCAGCAAAAATCTAAATTTGTTTGTGAGTTTGTTGCAAAGCATTGTGTTTTATACAATGTATTTTATTTATTTTATTTTACATTTATAGAGCATGCTAAGCCATTAGGCATCAAGGTGCTGGTCACAGAGAAAGGCAGGTACAACAAAACATTTATAAAAATACATGTATGTTAGCTTGAACCCAAAACTAACAAATGTTTGGGAGTGTCTAATTGGGTAGTGCCATTAGAGTTGCGGTCTTGTTAAAATAGCCAGTTTTTGAGTTGCTTATGGAAGGCCCAGTATGAGTGATCTGACCTTAGCGAGAGTGGGAGTGTATTCCAGTTCATTGAAGCAATCACTGGGAAGCTGAGACCACCTGATCTTTGACGTTTGTATCTAGGAGTGGTGAGGTGATTCAGGTATGAGGATTGAGTGCGTCTGGAAGCTTGAGTTTTGTTGAACTTGGAGGACAGGTATTTCCATGCAGTGTGGGAGATACACTTGATGGTGATGGATAATGTTTTAAACAGGATGTGTTCACGGATAGGCAGCCAGTGCACTTTTTCTGATTGACGAAAAGTGATATTTTTTTGTGATGTTCAAGGCTGCTCTCACAGCATTGTTTTGAATGATTCACAGCTTGTTGATTTTACGGGCTGGTACCAGCAAATAGAGAGTTGCAGTAGTCAAGCCTTGCTCCCTATTAGTGCTCTCGTGATAGTGATACAGCTGTCTGGGGAGAGAAAATGGCTGCAGGCATTGATTAACTTGTACAGGCTGCTGAGGAGGCAATTACATTTACTTGTTTGGTTAACGGATAGGTTGGAGTCAAGATAAACCCATAGGGTTTTGACTTCTGAGAGACTGGAATGTAAATGCTGTCAATGATGAAAGATTTGTAGACAGAGTCGAGTTTGGTTAGCTTGGCTTTCAAACCAACCAAGAGCAGCTCGGTTTTATCATCATTGAGGCAGAGTTGATGTTTAGAAAAAAAACAAATACAGTAGTTGATTCATCTCAGAGATTTGTAAAGATTTTGTTATAAAATAAGTTTTGAAATTAATAATAATAGTGTTTGATGAGGTAACAACTGTTTATAATCTAGTTTCTACCTTCCTTTTTTATGAATAGTTCTACCTACCCAAATTTAAGGTAGAGTATCATCTCTGAGTGTATACTTGGGTTTTCCCCTTTTTGGTCATAGTGCACTTATCTGTTGGACACAAGAATAAACATGTGCAGCACTCTTTATGTCTCAACTCCCTGAACACTTCTCATTTCTCGCAATGTTCTAGCCCAACACATGTTTAATAACAGACTCTTCTCAACAGATGATGAAACCCTTTCCTTTGCCACAATGCAGTGAACATGCTCCCTACAAATCTGCTTTTAAATTAGTGTTTTACTTCACTATGCAGACACATTTCCACACAACACAGGCCCAGAGATTCAGTCTGCAGACAGGTATCTGATTTAATAAGCTACCATGTTCCTAACTCTCTGATCCAAAACTATTTCTCGGAAGCTGTAATTCCATTTTAGCTTATAACTCTGGGTCCTTACTTACTTTATTGTTTTGTTTCAGCATTGCATCCTGAAAGCATGTAACCATACAATTCAACATTCTGACTGGCCCCAGCCCTTCTCCTGGTTTTCTGCAGAATCTGGAACTCTGGTTCCAAGGTCAAATTTTGATTGGATTCCTATCAACAGATTGGATGTATTCCGGGCTTTCTGGAATGGTCTGAACCATCTCTGTATTTAGTATGGTTCCTCAGTTTATGAGCAAAACATGATTCTCCATATAATCCTATGAGACTCTTTTAATTACATGCATACTTTTATCACTTCTTTAATAAACCCTTAGAGTTCCAAAACCTGGATGTAGACTGGCCCTCTGGTTTTTGATATGATATGATATTTTATTTATGTCATGCTCATACACAAGTGTTTCAGAGTGTGACCAAGCAAAGTCAGGGGAACAAGGGAGAACAACAACAACGATCTTACTAGGCCCAGTGACATTAAGAACGCGCAAATGCATGGAAAAGGGAAAAGGAGAAAAGTGTGAGGAAGGTGAGAAGTGGAAAGTGCGGAACAGAGGAGAGAACAGAATAAATAATAAGTGAAATAAAAAAATAAATGCAAGCAATGAAAAGTGGTAGTGCAGCCAGCAAGTGGCAAGTGCATGATTAGTCAGATAGGGTATATCTGATAAGTTCAGATGAAAAGTGGGGTACTGTATGGGTACAGATCCCAGTGCAAGGGGTGGCCCGGAGGCAGTGCAGTAGGGAGGTAGAGTGATCAGGTACCTGGGCCGAAGGACAGAGGGTGGCCAGGTGCACGGTGCCAAGAGAGAAAAGAGATCAGCGGGGGAGAAGAGGGGCAAAGACAGAAGCAAAGAGGAGGGTCTTGAGGTGCTTCCGTAACCAGAGATGGTTCTCCTCAAGTTTCGAGGTGGCCGAGAGGCTGTTCCAAAGGGAGGCCCCACCAAAGACAGAGATCTGCCCCCAGCTCATTTCTTTGAGAAACGACTGACCCTAAGGGAGTTAGAAGTAGAGGAGTGAAGGGATCGAGAGAGGAGGTTTTTTACAGAGGGATAGTTAAAGGTATTTTCTAACCAGTTTTTTTTTTGCTGATTTAGAGCCTCATCACGAGTTGGGCGCCAACGCCGGCGCTATTAGCGCTGGCGTTAATAGCCCTACCGCCAAACCCCCCAGCGCCGGATCACGGGTTTGGCAGAACGGGTATTGCCCATTTCCCATTGAGCCCATGGGGAAATTTCGCGCTCTTACGGCCGGCGGATTTCCCACCGGCGGTAAGAGCATGAAATTTCAGCTGATTTCCCCCCAGCTAAAAGGGCCTCATCACGAGTTGGGCAGCAACGCCAGGGCTTTTAGGGCTGGCGTTAATAGCCCTACTGCCAAACCCCCCGGTGCTAATAGCGCCGGATCACGGGTTTGGCAGAACCGGTATTGCCCATTCACCATTGAGCCTTTTCGGGAATTCCCCATTGGGCTCAATGGGGAAATTTTGCACTCTTACGGCCGGCGGATTTCCCGCCGGCGGTAAGAGCATGCAATTTCAGCGGATTTCCCCCCAGCTAAAAGCTGGGGGGACTTCAGTCGAAGCCATGATTTGGCGGACCCTTAAATACGGCGGTAATAGTGCTACCACCGCATTTAAGGGTTACCGCCAAACTTGTGATGAGGCCCTTAGTCTGCAATTAAATCACTTAACATTCTTTCAAGGCTAAGAGCTGAGCACATGTTTTCTTAACTCCTTGAACAGAGAGGGTGAAACTCTGTCCCTGACTCATGTGACAATCTCTTGTGCCTGTCAGCTTTCAATCAGTCCAGAACCCCACCACAAAATGAATTTAATTTTGAGTATATTTTTAAAGTTCAGAATCCATGTGCTGTCTCTTTGTCTACTCAGTGGTCATCATTCGACCCTCATAAACCTCTGCCACAGGCACAAATTCTGTTCCCTTGCTGTCTCTGTTGGGCTTCAAACAGTTGACAAAATGGAGAGGTGAAGGAGTGTTTGACTTTTGAATCTACTGAGAGAAGTTTCCTTGTGTGACCTAGCACAGGCTGAAGTCAGTTCCTATGAACATAAATGGTGCTTATGATCTTGTTGCATTTTATTTACACATGAGTCCTACACCAATATCGCGCATTATAAATATACATGTATTTCCTGCACAATGACCACCCTTACATTATAATCTTTGTTAGAATTACTCTAACAGTGGAGTTTCATCTTTACATTTCAGTGTTCAATAAAAACTGCAGAGTTTACAGATATTTCCATGGCAGCTCTCTTTTAGGAAAACTGCACTCCAGTGTGGAACTAATGTAGTAGAAATTAGGCCTCAATCTTTCAGCCTTGTCACTCGAGCACAGGGCAGAATTAATATTTTCATTGTTAAGTACAACATATTGTGATATTTGGCAGTTGAACGTTAAATGCTGTCCTTTTTGTTTGACAACCCACAGTGCGCTTCCCATATTTCTGCACCGTTGAACCTATTTAGCCAGCTGCAGTGCATTTGTATCCTAGTTCTGAACATAGCCCATAGTGTAATGAATAAAGCAGGGGCAGGACAACATGGCCTAGACAGGCAGCACTCCCTCTCAGAAGATGGTGCAAAGGGAAGAAGAGAAAGCTAGGCTATGTTTACCAGCAAGGAAGGAAGCAATCTTATCATCCCGAACATGCTCCTATTGATGACATTGTGTAGGTCATTTTCTAAAATGCCAGGGGCATACATGACAAGCATTGGTAATGCCAACAGTTTGGGCTTTTGTATAGGAATGGGAAAGGCATTTGCCAGGCACTGACATAGTGGTATTAACTGGCCATAAATGGTAGCAGTTGGAAAATGATTTGAGCAGCTGGGCATCTAATAGCAGTGTCTGGCAATTGCCTAATACTTAAAAACAAGACAGAAATGCTGCCTTTGGTTGTTTTTAACATGACTTTAGTGAAGGACATGCATAGGGCTTATAAATCAAGTGGTTCCAGGCAGATCTAGTTAAGACATTTTTATTACACCAGTAAAGGGTTTATAGCTCCAATTAAGTCATTCCAAGGATTGCAATGAAAAAACACTGGCAGACACTTGAGTGCAAAGCTTGCTGGCAAGGCTTGATTAAAGGGAACTCAAAGAGGTGGTGTTTTGGGCACGGAGGATCAGGCACTGGGTGTGAATGGCCATAGGAATTAGCATGGCCATGGACAGTAATGAATGGGAAAATAACCGAACAACACCTACAAGCTCTGTGCCCCTCCTCTTATGCCATTTCTCCCTATCTCTACTCTGCAATCGTTTCAGTTTAAAGGTGCTCAAGTGCCACCTAATAACCCAAACAAAAACAAATGTAAATGCTACGGGAGAGTTTCCATCTATCTTGGGTGGGGTAGGCTCATGGGATGGGTTATACGTGTCTGCTCTGCATTCCCGCTCCACATTCAAATAGCACCATGCTTTTATGTGGTCATGTATTTTCGAGCTGACAGAACACCGCTAGTTACAAATGTACACCTCCTGACTTTAACACCTGGTAAAATAAGGTATATTCCATCAAAATAAATCGTAAATGCTGCCTGTAGACTGTAATTTGAAAGAGAAATATACACTTTAACCTAGGCGGATTGGAAAATGGAAGAGTAAAGATAATGTTGCCTATGGTTTATTATTTTCATTTCCACTCCATTTTGGAAATGACCAAAATTGCATTGTGGGGACATTTTGAACTTAGATACAAACTTATATTGTGAGGCCTAGTGCAATGTATGGCTTTATAAAATAGCAGACTATGTATGCCACTGTATGCTTTGATATGTTGCTTGTAAACTGAATATCAGCATCTCAAAGTCAAAATACAATAAAGATACGGTTGTCCACCAAATATTGACCAGCATGCAAGTCATCCAAATCTCTAATGTTTTTAAAGACGCTTATTCTATTTCCATAACGATTGCTTATTTGCAAAGTTAAAAAAAAAGGTTGTTCTGTTGAAATGCAGAGTAAAACTTGCCATGCATCCCAGGCCTGTGTCAATGTCAAAGAATGACTAAAAGCATGTGACTTTATCGCTGATTTAAAAAAAAAAAATACGTTGTTAACTGAAAAAGGAAATTTTATAGAGATTGGGGGCCTCATCACGAGTTGGGCGGTAACGCCGGCGCTATTAGTGCTGGCATTAATAGCCCTTCCGCCAAACCCCCCGGTGCTAATAGCGCTGGATCATGGGTTTGGCGGAACGGGTATTGGCCATTCCCCATTCAGCCCATTCGGGAATTCCCATTCCCCATTTGGCTCAATGGGGAAATTTCACGCTCTTACCGCTGGCGGATTTCCTGGGATGTGTGCTTGGGATGCAGAGCCTTATTCAGGCTACAGGTTTTAGGGAAGCACCAGTGTGGTTCAAGTGCTGTAATATCATTTGGTGGTGCAGCTCTCGGCTGAGGTTCCGTGGCAGAGCTCGTGTCAGGCCTCCTTTCTGGAACAGCAGGGCACTGCAGGTAATGAAGGAAGCGCACGTGCAGATCTCTATCCTTCACCACCTGAGTGGCTTTGTGAACAGCAGGAAAGGATGGAGTTTGTGGGCAATGCTCTGTGGTTAGTCTCCTTGGTGGAACGGGTCAGGATGAAAGTGTGCCGACAGAACTGTGTGGTGTTTTCTGAAAGAGCTCTGGGTGCTGCACTTTGCGCTGCTAGGCACGGAGAGAGCACGCTGTGCTGTGGAGGAAGTTGGCGTGCAATTATTGAAACACAGGAGTTGGTACAGGCCTAGTTAAGGGTGCATGCTAAGAGCACCATGTGTGTTGAGCGGTGTTGTGAATTCTTATAGTTACTGCTAATTGCTGGAGAAGTACACTGGCAGATCTTTATATAGGACCTTTTCTTGGCATTCCAAGCAGCACTGCAGGTAAAGACTCATCTACAGGGGTGTTGCTAGGTCTGGAAAAGATCTGGGGCTACGCTTATGTCCAGGCTGTCGGGAGTCGGGGCTAGCTAGCCTTTTGGTTGTAGCTCCTGAGCTTTTATCTGGGGCTACAACTAAAAGATCTGGGGCTATAGCCCCATCAGCCCCCACACCCCCCAGCAACGCCCCTGCTCATCTCTATTTGCAAAAGTGATTGTTCAAAGTGTTAAGAGGTGCCATGCTTGGAAAGTGATGGGGCATGTCCTGCGACCAAGTAAGATGGTCGCTTGATCTCGGAGCTCATCTGACGGAGCATAACAAGAGGCTCAGACAGCAGGTCAGCATGCACCAACATGTGTTTACTCCCTCTGTACCCACAGGCCATCCCCACCCCTCTGGTAACCCTCTGATGTTCCCTTGTGCCTCCCCTTCTCACACACAGGTGTTACCTGTTTTTCTTGATCCTACTACCATGCTCCCCCTCCCCCGCCCCTTCAGCCTACTTCTGCAGGACTTCTGGCTTCACCATCACCGTCTTGTGTCCAATGCTGAATTTGACTTTTATGGACTTCATTGATTCACGGTGCGTCACCCTTTCTCATGGTGGCCCTGAATCATGCTGTTCCCATCTTCATCTTGTATCCAGGCAGGCAAATTATGCGTTACTACTGACTTCTGCAATTGCATTCGCTCTCCCCTCTTGCTTCGCCACTCTTTTTGACTACTTACTCTCTGTTCTCTCCTCCTCTCCCTTTCTCCCTCTTCCCTTTCTCCCTTTTCCTATCTCCTCTCATACTTTCTTCTTGTATGCACTTAGTCTATCAGAATTGTCCTTGAACCTAGTATGATAGCAACCCCGTCTGTCTCCTCCCCCCTCAACTTACTTATTACCCCCCTCCCTCCAGCACTATCTGAAATGTCGTCAGGCCTGTTAAGATAGTCACTTGTCTGTTCCTCCCCTCCCTTTCTGCACCCCTCTTCTTCACCTTTTGTTTTCTCCGGCTCTACCAGAAATGTCATCAGGCCTAGTACGGTAGTCGCCTGTCTGTTTCCATTTCCTTCCTGCTCCCCACTCCCCTCCTTATCTATGTCTTAGCTCTTGCACTATCTGAAATGGCGTCAGGCCGAGTACTATAGTAAATTTTACATCCTTACTGTTCATGGCCTGTAAGAATGTGTAAGGGAGGAAAGGTCTTTTTCAGGCCCCCTCTCCTTCATTCCAATACTCACATGCAGTCTATGCTCATACCACGGCTGACCATGCGCCACTGGCCAGGGGTCTGGACAGCCCTGGGCCGACATGTACATGAGCAATACCCCCAAGAGGATTGACTCCCGACTCCATTTTGTATGATCACTGACTCCCTTTTATATTAGTTCTAGTAGGCTACGCAGAAGCGCTGGCCTGCAGGCCTGCACCTCTCCCCTTGGTTCCATGCACAGTGAGCCAACCACATCCCCCTCCTCCTCCCCTGTGCCTCTGCTGCAGTAAGCCCGTTCTCACGAGTGCCTGAGTGTAGAACTTATCGCTTTGAATGCTGTATCTTTTGTCTTTCCTTTTACATCACAGCCCTATGAATGAACTGGGCTGCAGCCCTGACTTGCAAAAAAACCATCCATCTCCATAATTCTGAACCAGCACAAGGAGACCCCCAGGTTCAGAGACACGGCCCCCAGGCCCCCCTAACCATAAGCTTTGTTTGATGTGCCAGTTGTGTGCCCCTTGACCAAGTCTCACCCTAGCTCATCCCTGACATTTAAATTCCAAGTGATAATATATCCTCTCTTGTACTAGTACACAATTAAGCTGTCCCCTAATAGATCTAACGAAGGAATTGATGCAAAGACCCTAGAATGTAACCTCAAGCTAACGCACCTGATTCATGAAGTAATACTTTAAAGTATTTATTATTGATGAGTGTGACATATATTAAATGAATAAGCAATATGTCAATACATGTCAGAGTGTGTGTGGCCAAAAGGGCATTGTTAAGTATTGTAAATTGGAACTGCCTGGACATCATCCAACCCTGCGCTCCACCCCGAAGAGCCCAGCCGACCTGTGCACCCCGCGCTGGCACCACGTGGACCTCCACCAATCCTGGAGCACCGGGCATAAACATTACATACTATCCAGTCCTCACCGTCCAATCCCCACAACTTATGTGCCCCCTATATCCTACATCACTGACAATGTGATTTTGTAATAAATATGAATGTTTTTCTATTGTTTGGCAGAGCGCTCTCAGAGTATGCAGAGTCGTCTGTATGCCCTATATTTTCGATAAACATATCTCTTAACTTCACCCGCACTTGGTCTTGATCTCATTCCCTACTGGGATGTGTCCGTTATTGACTCTCATTGGGAGTTTGTATTGTATTTTGGAGAGCTACTCATTTTCAAATGTCATTGTATTTTCCTTTGTTCCCCCCCTTGCCTTGAAGCACTTTGAAACACATTGTGTATAGGCGCTATATAAATGACTGTTCATATATCATATAATTTTACACATATTGAAGGATGTAAATTTGCCCTCGATCTCGTCATGACCGTACTATTTAAGGTCGAGATCCTATCCAGAGAGTTTTTTTATTTTTTTGGAACTGACAATTGCGCACCCGTTATCCGGCTTATCCACAGATGCAGCACCAATGGGTGTCCAAACGCTGTGGTTAGCGTTTTATTATTTTGCCCCGAACATTGAGTTGCACAGGATATGTGCTGAGAAGCGCCTCCATCCACTGCTGCCTCGTTTGTCACTGCGCATATCTGCGTTCACGTCTTGTGCTTTGCTGTGCCCCCTGAGGCCGGACACAGTGTGACACTGTACGTGAGGACATGGCTCTCCCGCTACACAGAGTCTTGCTCATTACTGACATCCAGTGCCTTCCACTGGAATTGCCAGCCATTTCCAGCATGTTTTAGTGTATTTCTTACACATTCGCCTCTTTTTAAATACCGTCTGTTTAAGCCTACTGGTACTGCTTTTTTCATTCACTATGTCTGAACAACAATCTCTTAACCTTTCAGGAGAGCTCTCTTCTATTAATAAGGATATGGAAAGAATTTTATTGGAACTCCACACTATCCAGTCATCTATTTCTGTACTGGACTCCAGATCCCCGATGCTTCAAGATGATTTTAAATCTTTTAAAAGTGAGATTTAGACAATTTGTACAAGGCTGACTGAAGTAGAAGAATGTGTGTCATTTTCTGAAGTTAGAATGGACGGTCTTGAACAAATGCAGCACAAGCTCCATCATTTCGAATCAGAGGTCACCAATTGACAGGGTAATTCATAGAATTCAGTGCATAAGTGGCGCACGCGGCTGGCGCACAGGGTGCGCGTGCGAATCCCTGCGCCAGCCGCGTGCGCCAAAACCCATTTCAGCGCAAAGCGTATTCATGGATACCAGCCACCAAAACCAGCCGTGGCGCACAGTGGCACAGCGACCCTGCAGCAGCGCCAGTTACGCCCCCAAGAACGCCTCTCGCGCAGGGAAAAGCCATCAAAATTCCCAATCCAGCGAAAGGGCTGCGCTAACCCTGTACCAGCACGGCAAACGGGCTACGTGTATCACTGGGTAGGCGCAGGAAGTACCTCACGTCATTTCAGCTGAGTACGTGCATTTCAGGGGCACGCGGGAAGTTCCACAGGCGAATGTCCTGGCTACGTGAATTTCGTGGTGCGCGGGAAGTTTCACACGCGATATCAGCAGGATACGTGTATTCCAGGGGTGCGCGGGAAGTTCCACACGCGAATGTCCTGGCTACGTGTATTTCGGGGTGCGTGGGAAGTTTCACACGTGATATCAGCAGGGTACGTGTATTCCAGGGGTGCGCGGGAAGTTCCACATGCGAATGTCCAGGCCATGTGTATTTCGGGGTGCGCGGGAAGTTTCATACGCGATATCAGCAGGGTACGTGTATTTCAGGGATGCGCAGGAAGTTCCACACGCGAATATCCAGGCCACGTGTATTTCGGGGTGCGCGGGAAGTTTCACACGCGATATCACCAGGGTACGTGTATTCCTGGGGTGCGCGGGAAGTTCCACACGCGATTTCAGCAGGGTACGTGTATTACAGAGGTGCGCTTGAAGTTCCACACGCGATTCCATCAGGGTACGTATACATCAGGGGTTCGCGGGAATTTTCACACGTGAATTCAGCAGGGTACGTGCATATCAGGGGTGCACGGGAAGTTCCACACGCGGATGTCCTGGCTATGTGTATTTCGGGGTGCGCGGGAAGTTTCACACGCGATATCAGCAGGGTACGTGTATTCCAGGGGTGCGTGGGAAGTCACACACGCAAAGTCAGCAGGGTACGTGTTTTCCAGGGGTGCGCGGGAAGTTCCACACGCAATTTCAGCAGGGTACGTGTATCACAGGGGTGCGCTTGAAGTTCCACATGTGATTCCATCAGGGTACGTGTATTACAGGGGTGCGCGGGGAGCACCACACGTGAATTGCACGTGTGGGTCCTCCCAGGTGTTCCCTCTACACCCTCCATGGCCTCTGCAGGTGGCTCACACCACAGGGGCCTACCCTGCACATGTCCTGCAGGCACCCCATCCACCATGGCCATGCCCCCCAGCCAACCCACTTGTCAACTTGCACTACTGCCCACCAACGCATGTCCCCCTGCATCCCCAGCCACCAGGGGCACCCTCCACCAGGCCCCCACCCATGTCTCCCACAACCCCCACCCCCCAGCAGTGCAGGGGCACCATCCACCAGGCCCCCACCCATGTCTCCCACCACCCCCACCCCCCAGCAGTGCAGGGGCACCCTCCACCAGGCCCCCACACATGTCTCCCACCACCCTCACCCCCCAGCAGTGCAGGGGCACCCTCCACCAGGCCCCCAGCCATGTCTCCCACCACCCCCACCCCCCAGCAGTGCAGGGGCACCCTCCACCAGGCCCCCACCCATGTCTCCCACCACCCCGATCCCCCAGCAGTGCAGGGACACCCTCCACCAGGCCCCCACCCATGTCTCCCACCACCCCCATCCCCCAGCAGTGCAGGGTCATCCTCCAGCAGGCCCCCACCATGTCTCCCACCACCCCCACCCCCCAGCACTGTGGGGCACCTGCCAGCAGGCCCCCACCCATGTCCAACTCATGTTCCCCACCACCCCCACCCCCCAGCACTGTGGGGCACCTGCCAGCAGGCCCCCACCCATGTCCAACTCATGTTCCCCACCACCCCCACCCCCCAGCACTGTGGGGCACCTGCCAGCAGGCCCCCACCCATGTCCAACTCATGTTCCCCACCACCCCCACCCCCAGCACTGTGGGGCACCTGCCAGCAGGCCCCCACCCATGTCCCCACCACCCCTACCCCCCATCAGTGCAGGGGCACCCTCCACCAGGCCCCCACCCATGTCTCCCACCACCCCCACCCCCCAGCAGTGCAGGGGCACCCTCTACCAGGCCCCCACCCATGTCTCCCACCACCCCCACCCCCCAGCAGTGCAGGGGTACCCTCCACCAGGCCCCCACCCATGTCTCCCACCACCCCCATCCCCCAGCAGTGCAGGGGCACCCTCCACCAGGCCCCCACCCATGTCTCCCACCACCCCCATCCCCCAGCAATGCAGGGTCACCCTCCACCAGGCCCCCACCCATGTCTCCCACCACCCCCACCCCCCAGCACTGTGGGGCACCTGCCAGCAGGCCCCCACCCATGTCCACCTCATGTTCCCCACCACCCCCACCCCCCAGCACTGTGGGGCACCTGCCAGCAGGCCCCCACCCATGTCCAACTCATGTTCCCCACCACCCCCACCCCCCAGCACTGTGGGGCACCTGCCAGCAGGCCCCCACCCATGTCCAACTCATGTTCCCCTCCACCCCCACACCCCAGCACTGTGGGGCACCCTCCACCAGGCCCCCACCCATGTCTCCCACCACCCCCCAGCAATGCAGGGGCACCCTCCACCAGGTCCCCACCCATGTCTCCCACCACACCCATCCCCCAGCAGTGCAGGGGCACCCTCCACCAGGCCCCCACCCATGTCTCCCACCACCCCCATCCCCCAGCAGTGCAGGGTCACCCTCCACCAGGCTCCCACCCATGTCTCCCACCACCCCCACCTCCCAGCACTGTGGTGCACCTGCCAGCAGGCCCCCACCCATGTCCAACTCATGTTCCCCACCACCCCCACCCCCGGCACTGTGGGGCACCTGCCAGCAGGCCCCCACCCATGTCCAACTCATGTTCCCCACCACCCCCACCCCCCAGCACTGTGGTGCACCTGCCAGCAGGCCCCCACCCATGTCCAACTCATGTTCCCCACCACCCCCACCCCCCGGCACTGTGGGGCACCTGCCAGCAGGCCCCCACCCATGTCCAACTCATGTTCCCCACCACCCCCAACCCCCAGCACTGTGGGGCACCTGCCAGCAGGCCCCCACCCATGTCCAACTCATGTTCCCCACCAACCTCACCCCCCAGCACTGTGGGGCACCTGCCAGCAGGCCCCAACTCATGTTCCCCAGCCAACATGTCATCACAATCTAGATCCCTGGTCCCTATGGTCAGCCTCCAAATGCAAAACACCCACCCGAGTATTGCATCCACCCACTCATAATTGGCAATTACATGACAGAACACCAATTGCAAGTTTCGAAACAAACACATTTCCCTCACATACACCCAATGGGTGTCAGTGAATCTCAAAACCCATATCATGATATGCATGAAACCAATGAGATGATACTACACATTGAAGTTCGATAAAAAAATATGTATTAAAGGAAACATAAATAGAATCAAAAATAAAGAAACAGAAATGGGAATGTACAAAAATGAAAAGAAGCATGTCCGTGAAAAAAAGCAAAACCAAAAATCATAATCCAAAGTAATGGTGTCCAAAGTCACTGTCCACAAAAGAAAATCCAATGGGAAATAATAATTGAAAGCCATTGCTCCATGGGTAAATTGTGAAAGAAAAATAAAATCCAACAGTGAACTATGTACAGACGAACAAGCCAGGGTCCATTATCCCAACAAAAGAAATGAAACCTATCTAACTACACTAACTAATAAAATAAACCATATACAAAAATGTGGCCAATGTCCATAAGGTCCAAAATAAATTTTAAAAAAAGGAAACCTAACACTACCTACATAACTATGTACGAGGGCAGCGGGCTAGTGCGACGGCTCACTTTTGGATGTCCCGGGCCAGGGCATCATCGAACTCCTGCTCAATGTCCCGGAGGCGGTCCTCCTCCATGGCCCCGAGGGTCCGCAGGGCCATCGACGTGTCCACCTCCAACCCCCTGTGGATTGCCTCGAGGCACTCGGCCCGCCTCAGGGCCCTACCCAAAGAGTTCTCCACCCTGACCATTGTGAGCCGTGCCTCTTCCGCCCGCTGCGGCTCCGCATCTATGGCGTGGCCCAACCGCTGCCACACGGAAGACACTCTCTGTCCTGGGTCCTCCTGCCCTCCGGCCGATGCCTGCCCCTCCGATGTTGAAGGCCCCGAGCCTTCATGGCTCCCACCACATTGCTGCTGCTGCTGTGCCTCTGCCCGTGCACTGCCTCCTGCTGCCTGCACATCCTCCGCTGGCTGGGGTGCAGTCGTTGATGTGGCCACCCCTGCTGGACGTCCGACTCCCGACTGTGGCAGGGATGCCTCCTCCACCAGCCTGGGCGCACCGTCAGAGACAGCTCCACAGGGCACCCAGGTGACTGATGGGTGGGAAGATGGCACGGAGGACGACTGGCGCGTAGGGGGTTCAGTTGAGGAGGGGGTCGTAGCAAGCCCCATCAAACGGAGGAATCCGGCCTGGGTGACCTGTCCCAGCAGGCTGACGTGGTCAACGAGCCATTCGAGATGACGTACAGTCTCCTCATGAAAAGACTGCAGGTCACCTCGCATGGCCCGTTGACGCAACGCCACACCAGTCAGGACAGGCTCAACCCGGACCCGGATAGCCACGTCCGCAGGCAGAGGAAGGCCAGTTGTCGTTTGCTCATCCCCTGCCTGAAAACGGGTCTGGACGTAGGCATCCCTGCTGGTGCAAGATGATGCAGGGACAGGATCAGGGACAGGATTGCACACAGGTACCTCCGCGGCAGCCTGTGCTGCCTCCTGTCCCTGGTCCTGCACTGCACCACTAGCACCAGTGGGATCCCCACCTACAGACCCCGTCTCTGTTGCTTGCACGGCCTCCTCCTCCACCAAACCCCCCACCAACCTGGATGACTCTGTGCCATCTTCCCCCGTTGGGCCCTGTGGGGTCCCAGCTGCCCCTTCTGCTTCCGAGGAGTCCAACTCCAACCTCCGCCTCTTGGACCTCCCCCCGGCAGCTGCGGCCTGGGACGCGGCACCGGACTCCTCACTCCCCGACGAGATGACAACATGGGAGGGGAGCCGGGCCTTGCGTCTCCGGCTGGCGGTGGGATCCCCGCTGCTGTGCTCCACAGCACCTTCTCCACCCTCTTCATCAGTTGACGCTGCACACAGGGAGAAATAAAACACAGGCATCAGGGCACTGTACAATGGACACATACACACATGACAGTTGTACATGAGTGGCATTGGCAAACCTCAGACATGCCATCACAATCCCCAACACACATGTCATTACAACTCGCACACATGAGCCATACCACAGCCATATCGCAACTGCCAGCACCATCCATACCCATACAACAGCATGAGCAGGCAAAGCTGAGCCAGACATCACATGCAACACAGGAAGTGCACCACACATGTACACACACCACCACACTTGCATGCATGTGTGCACCTCTGCCAAGTGTCGCAGTGTTCAGATGGGCATCCATGTCACATCTGCCAATCAGGCTTCCACATCCGGCTGTCACATGCATCCATGTTGCATCACTGTTGCACCCTTGTCAAATACACACAAATGCACATGTACACAGTGCTGATACATGCAGCTGAAAACAACATACATGCGTGACATCACGGACATGTCTACTTACATACACATTCATCCAAACATGTGTGCCCACACAACTGCATTTGGCATGCAAGCCTACACACACAAGCACCATCCATGTCTCACACATTCCAGCCCTCGCATATGTTAGCCCCACGGCCGTGTACACCCCCACCCATACTCAACCCCAAACAAACAGATGTGCAACCTGCACACTACTGAAACATCACCACACGCACAGCT
Source organism: Ambystoma mexicanum (assembly GCF_040938575.1). NCBI lineage: Eukaryota > Metazoa > Chordata > Amphibia > Caudata > Ambystomatidae > Ambystoma > Ambystoma mexicanum. The sequence goes on from NC_090935.1 coordinate 136,265,239, forward strand.
CACAATCAGGATGCATGTACACTTACCGCTCTACTCCAGACGGATCTGCCTCTCATGGACCTGGACGTGGAGCGTTCCGAGTCCGTCCTTCCTTGTCGGCACGGGAACTTCTGAAGAGGGCATCATACTGCCCCAGGACTTGCTCCACCAGGACACAAACTTCGGTGGCACTGAAGCTGGTGCCCCTCTGCCTCTCTGGCCGGGGGTTGTCAGTGGTGCCAAATGTTGCAGTGCCCGATATGACAACCCCAGAGGCAGGAGTGGGTGGGCAACTGGGTCCTGGGGCTGGGCTGTGGAGCGATGGAATCCCAGTCGGGAGTCTTCGGTTCCAGCAAGGGTGGTCACAGCAACAGCACCCCTGGCTGATGTGCAGGCAGCAAATGGCAGGGCACGTGGGCAGGAGGCAGTCAGGCAGCAGCAGATGGCAGGTGGGAATGTGCTCGGGGCTCTGGGGGGGCAGTAGTTCGGCCTTCTGGGCAGGAGCGTGGTCTTCTGTGTGCTTAAGCGTGGCCAGCTTGATACGGAGTGATTTGGCACGTGAAAATTCGGCAAGTCAGCGTGTAATTCGAGGAAAGGCCCTTAGCGCATAAGCACGTCTGCACGCATACGCAATTTCATTGGACAGAAGGCCCCTGAAGTGCAAGCGCCCCTGTGACGTGACGCGCACAGGTGTGCATGGGCATTTCAGTGCGCGTGAAAAACTGCACGTCCACTTGTAATACGAGGAAAGGGCCCATGCGCGTAAGTGACGTGACGCGCGCGTGCATTTCCCTCAGCACGGGTTAAAGGTGAGCGGGCCCAGCAGTTTGCTGTACCTGCCTTTCGTGCAGACCGACGTGTGTTGCTGCTTCCTGTTGTTTCACGCGCCATCACAACTTCACAGCTACCAAGGACGTATCTCTTCTTTTGGCGGGGGTATTGGCTACGCGTGTTTTTCTGCATCGCGCTAGTCAGACGGTGAGTCGCACACGCTCTTTTTCCCACTGCGGGTTCCCCTGTGTATCGCACCCATTTTCAATGTCATAGTAGCCTGCGTGTCCCACGCGTACGCGTTATTCGTGTTACTGGGTTCCACCGTGTACTGCGGGAGGTTGAATCCATGCACGTAGGCTGCAGGGTTGCGTGCACGCTTTTACTGCAGTTTTGGGGTGCCTGAGCGTTGCGTGACCCATCACCACATCACCGGGGTCACATTCAGCCTTGCAGGTGCAGGGGGGCTGTTAACATCTTGCTTCCCACCCCCTTCAGCCCAATTGCCCAGGTAAATTGTGGTGTACACCTCCCATTGGCACCACTCCATCTGTGCCAGCACTACTACATCTGTGCCAGCACTACTACATCTGTGCCATGGTTGGGAGGCCACCAAAGGTGAGGGGCGCCTCAGCTGGGCGTCCTCCTCGTGGCAGGCGTGGTCGGGGATGTGGCCGTGGTGACCAGGGAGTAGGGGGACTCCAGGTTGTCCAGGGCGGCCACAGAGGGGGAAGAGGCAGGGGTGCGCCACTTGAGCACAATGTTGTGCCATGTGTCGGTGCAGTCATGGCACCACCCCCTGTGGTTCCGGGGGATGCAGCTCCGGCATCTGGCACCCATTTGACCCGCCAGTCCATTTCATCGACTGCCACGGGCCCAAGGGTAGTGGTAGCTGCAGGTGCAGCTGTGGACACCGCCACCCAGGCTCTGGGTCTGCCAGCGCAGGCTGCGTTGGCACTTGAAGAGCCCTTGGTAGATCTCCAACAGGCCAGGGGGGAAACCATAGGGGCAGGCCGGGCTGCTCAGACCAAGACACGTGTCCCTGGGGCAGTCATGTCATCTGCTGTCCCGAACAGCCGGGTGTTGGCAAGTGCAGGGGCAGATGCACCCAACAGCACCCCGGTTGTGAGTCTGCCAACCAGGACCGTTGCGGTCAGTGACCCTGCCACAGCTGATGTTGCTGCGCAGGGTCCATTAGTGGGCACCCAGCTGCCACTGACACAAGTCAGGCCTTTGGTCATCCCTCCACCTGCCACTCCCATGGCTCAATCCACTAAACCCACTGGCCATACTGGTCAGGGCGGCATTAGCCAGCCAGGGTCTGCGCCACAGTCCAAGAGGAGGAAGGTTGCACCTGCAGCACAGGCTGGGACCCCACACACAGCCACGACCTCCTGCACGTTGGGGAAGAAGCCTTTCTGTAAGCAGGAACTGGACTTCCTCGTGGACTACGTGCGGGGCCACAGCCGTGACATGCTAGTGGGTGCCAATAGTCATACTACGGCTGCCCAACGTGACACCCACTGGAAGCATGTTGCGGAACATGTCAATTAATTCGGCCATGAGGTGCGCACGGCGCAAGAGTGCAAAAAGCGTTGGAATGACATCAAACGCAGCACTAAGGCTAAGCATGCCTCTAATTACAACTTGACGCTGGTGACTGGCGGTGGGCCTGCACCAGAGGAGGAAGAGCTCACTCCGCATGAGGCTCTCGTTGCAGAGTTCATACCACCTGAATTGGTCGAAGGAGTGGGAGAGATGCTGGACTTTGATGCGCAGTCCAGTGAGTGTTGATGCGTGTTTGTTGAGGATGTGTGTGTTTCACTTGTGGGATGTGTTCTGCATGATTGCCGCTACATGTAACGTGTACATGGTTCTGATGTGTAAGTAATGCAATGCTTCCGTCATGCATGTCTCCTCTGCCTCCATGCGGGGTCTCCATGTAGGCATGCTCCCTTGCCCCTCCTCCGCCTCTCTGAACCCCAGTTCCACCTTTGCATTGGTCTGCTTCAATCTTGCCAATGTGTACTTTCTTGTTCATGTGTCCTGTGTAGATGCTAACTTCCAGCGTAGAATCTGCCAGACATATGCCGTGTGGTACAGCCTTAGTTCTCGATGCAGGGTATCTCACTTGTACTGTGCATAGGTCAGATATCCCACAGGGACATGAGTGCCCATTCATGCTCCATGTGCATTGCACGCATGCCCCTATGTGTCCTTGACTGGATGATCACTGTAATACAAGTACTTGGTTACATACATTGCCAGGCATCTCATCAGCCTTCCCATGTCAACTGTGGCTCAGTCCTGCGTTGCACACATGTTTAGGGTCTGACAATCTGTGTGGCTCACAGGCCTCAGCCTGTTCAATGGCCAATGACTCTGTCCAACTGTTGTTGTGTCTTCGTCACACATGGGCGGAATCCAGAGTTTTCATCATGTGTCCTGCTTACTGTCCCAGCATCATTTGCAGTGTTGTCACTTGAATCACATGAAGCTGTTGATGCCAGTCAACACTGCCTGTCAATACACAGGTGTATGGTCAGCCTTTTGATACCATGCTAGGCATCCCTGCTTTGGTACTGGGGTGGAGGGGTGCTTGGCTTCTAGATATGGTACACATTGAATGCGCAATGCACGTGATGTCTGAATTTGACATTGCACTGCCTTCACATTTCCTGGCACACACCATGGAGTCCTTGTACATGTAGGTAGTGAGTGGCGTACACATTTTCTGCACTGCATAGACCCACTTCCATGGAAACTGCCACCTTTCAACAGGTCTGATCACAGAAGCTATTCAAAGTTGACCAAGCATGCATGCCAGGTTATATGTTGTGTGTCACATGTCTGACGGATGCGTTTGCTGTCGGTGTGTGTGTGTGTTGTGTGCTTCTGACATGTGTAGTGAACTTTTATCTCTCTATTTTTCAGGTGATGACGCAATGGAGGCGGAGGATGGTGTTGTCATGCCAGACACAGGGTTATTACCACCACATCAACCCGGCACTAGTGGGGGTCGTGGGATGGTAGGCCATGAAAACCCCCAAGTGCTGCAGTCCATCTTGTCTCTGGCTGCCTATTAGTCCAGCCTTGATGACGACTCTGACGTCCATGTTGAGTTGGATGAGCATCAAGTCCATGTGTCAGGGGTGAGTGATTCTGATGTGGACACTCCTCTGTCTGCGACGCCTGCACTGAGGGATCAGACAGTCTTGGTTCCTCCACCCGTGGTGGATCGGGACGCAGGGTCACCCTCCACACCAGTCACTGATGTGCCTGGGACATCACGTCGAAGGGGGCATGTAGTCGTGCAGCCGCGGGCGGTGCCAACACAGCGAGGACCCCCGGTCCTTGGGTCCCGCAGGGGTCAAGCCCGGCAACGCGGTCACCGTGTGCAACCGCAGTATACTGAGTGGGAGCAAGACATGACTGCCAATTCCGAACGGCAGGGGGCAGCAATGGAGAACATCGCTGAGAGCATGGAGCGTGTGGCCCGATCTGAGCTCCCCCCTGCTAGGCAGGTGCTTCTCCAGCAGCAGCCAGGCTGAAATGTCGTCTCTGCGTCAAGCAATTGCTGCTCAGGCAGAGGGGCACATGGATGCCCTGAGGGAGGAGTATGCTTCCCTCAGATCCACTCTGGGTGTCCTTATGATGTCCCAGAGGCAGCAGGCAGAGGAGAGGTTTGCACAGCTTGAGCATACCATCTCGGCTGAGCTACAGGCTTGCCGGGAGGTGCCTCAGTTGTCCAGCCAGGCCTTGCAGGAGGAACTCCGTGTTACACATGCTACCTTGCAAGAGGAAGCACGTGTATCACGTGAGGTTCTGCATGCAGACCTACGTCACATCGCCACACAGAACCAGGCTCACCCGTCCGGCAGACTTGCTGCCGACGAGGGGCAAGCTGCGGCTAGGCGTGGCCAGGCTACTGTGCCACGTCCTCCTTTCCAGGATGAGCCAGACTCGGACGACCATCTATCTCCGACATAGGTCGGGCTGTGCAGGCGTTGAGCCCATGGAGGTTTTTTTTTTGGCTCAGCATCATCGCATGTGGATGTTGAGCAGCACCCTGTACCTCCCTCCTCCTGGGTGCCTCCCCTACCCCCCGGGTCGTATGTGGCCATTTTTGATTTTTCTTTTAGTTTAGTTAGTTAAGTTTCTTTTTGATAGTTAGTTTAATTAGGTAATGTAGGTTTTCCATTGTTAGTGTAATTAGTTAATAGTTGATTTAGTTTAAAATTGCTTGTCTATTGTGCTTTCATGTGACGGTGCGGTGCTTTGTGGCTTTTGAAGGCATCCACTGTCTGTTCCAGCTGGGCCCTTCAGGCTTGTCTTGTGTATGTGTTTGCTGCTTGGGGTCCTTGACTCACATATGCCACTCCTGCCTCCCTTATCCATGGGCTTGCAAGGATGGTTCGGTGTCACAGAGTTTTACACAAGGGCTTTGGACTGTCATATCTGTGGCATGTCTGGTGCTGTGTGACTTGTGTTTACACCCCTAGTGGGGATGATTTTTGTGTTATTGTCCACTGTTCAGCTTTTGCTTGATGGGGTGTGTCATGATTAATGTGTACATTAATTGCTATGCATTGTGTAGTATGTTTCTTATCTTTACTGTACACGTGCTTGTTGCAATTCATGCTGTAGATAGTGTTCCACACTTTGGATGTGAAAGATGGACTGATGGTGTGATTAATGATGTGACTCTCTGACATGGTCAAGTAATGAGATGCCTGATGAGACACACACAGATGACTTTGAAGCATTAATCATGCGTTTCATGCCCTTTCTGCAGGGTGATGAGCCTCCAGAGCACCTTTGCCAGCAGAAATGGCCCATTGGACGACGGAATTCTGGACACGTTTGTTGGTGCCCACATGCACATGTGTGCACAAGCAGAGGCACAGGGTTTTGCAGACCTACATCCTAGAACTGCTGACGTGTTCCAATGAACTCCAGGCAAGGTGAGTAGCACAGGGGGGCCACAACACAGCAAAGCTTGCACCAGTCGAGTTGCACATGCAGGCTTAGTCACAGCACTGAGGTTGAGCTTAGACGAATATTGGTGTTGAAGCACACAATGCAGCTCACATGTGTTGGTGGACTGATGGCTGTTGATTGTAAGGTTGTCTGTGACACATGCAGGGGCAGTGGCACATACCCTCCGGTACACCAAGGTCCATTGAGGCACTTGTATCAACCATGAAGCCTTCCGAGACATGGAAAGGGGCAGCTCACAGGGACATACAGCAAGGGACATACTCGGGTGCAGTGCATATCATTTCCATGTACTTTATGATAAATGCACTGCCAACTTTGTTTCGGTCATGGTGGTACGCAACTTGCTCAGAAGTCATGGCTTGCTAAATGGGTCTATCTGCTTACCCAGGGAACATTGCATGTTGTGTGAATTGTGACACATTGGTGTTCCATTTGCCACGCACCCACCGGCGGCTGACTTACTGCATTGACTGTGTATGACCCGTCACAGGGGTCATGTTATATATGGGTACGAAGCATCTACACCAGATTGTCTGTTTGGAGAGTAGTTTGTTGCTATGGGGCATGTTTGGTGTTGTGTTTTTGTGTAATTGGCACGTACAGGTTGTTGACTGTGGCTCTCTTTGCAGCATTGCAGTGCTCCTGTAACCGGACCTGAGAGTGCGCAGGCAGGAGGCCAGCACTCAAAACCAGAGCTAAGTGTCTTGCTGTTTTTCTTTCAAACTGCTCTGCATAGGCTTGCTGGGGAGTGTACTAATGCATGGATGTATGTGTGGTTCAATTTGGTATGTTTTTTTTCCCCCTAATCACCCGGAATCCTAGGCAATTTTGAACCCTGTACCCTCTACCCGGTGTTCCTGCTTCCCGTACCTATCCAAGCAACGTTCCCTAACCCTCTTTCCCCGCTGGGGTTGCGGATGCCTGTGTAAGCCCCCAACTTGCAGGTGCCAAAACCCTAGAGGGGGTGGTTGGTTCGTACCACTCCTAAGCCTGGACTACAGAAGGCCATGACAATGATGTCCAAGTTTGATTGGATTGTGTATGTGTTCATGCAGGTAGTACATTTTGGTGCATTCCCTAGTTTCATGTGTCATTCCTCCTCCCCTCTCCTGCCACTCATTCCAGTCATCCAGTGTGTCAACACCTGTCCTGACTGCATATCCCTGAACCTCCTTCCCCACCAGGGTCTCAGGGGCCTGTGTGAGTTTGACCTTGCAGGTACCCGGGACACGGTAGGGGTGGTTGTTTCGTGACACTCCTGCGCCTGTACACGGGACCTGTGACAGTACACATCCGTTCATGGTGCATTATCCTATGTCATGTACCACACATGGTTCACATCCTGTTGTGACATTGTTTTACTGTGCTACCTTGGTTGTTGCATCATTGTGGTAGTACTTGGCCTTTGTGAGGTACTGCTACGTCAGGTCATCTACTAAAGGGTGTTCTTGTTCGTTTTTCTGGCTTGGATTTTGTGATTTTGGAAATGAGTGTGGATTATGAGGGTGCAGGCACATTTTTACACACAAGGTGGGAGATGGTGACGAAGGGTAAAGGTGATCCTGTGGCCAGGTGGAATTGAGGTTTGAAGGCTCCATGACCCATGTGCAGTTGTTCAGTGGATCATGGTCATTTGTGAGGGAGGGGGGGTTGTTGTTGATAGTTGCCTTGCCCTGCAGTGTGATGGGAACTCTGACATTGTAATGGTGGTATCCTATGCACATGTTGTGTTCTGCTGATCAATGCCTGTTCACGTGTTGTGTTTACCTTTCAGGTGCGAGGGGATAGTTGTGGTTTGACATGCTGGGGTGTACACATGGTGAATGTTCACATGTGATGTGTAGAGAACACTGATGGTCACTTGAGTGCACATGCATATGTGGAGTGCATGTCCTTGCAGAACCACACACTTGCACTCTGATGCACTACATGTACTCCCACCCTTGAATATCCAGGTGTACACTGTTTGCCTTCTGGTGGCCACTGTGTCCCTGCAGCACATGTTCTGTGACCAATTATGGATCCTGTACATGCCTAATTTGCTTTTTGATGTGCTCTGTCACTTAGATGTGATGCTCAGGTTGTGCATCACACACAATGGCTGTTCACTGTGCTGTGCGCTGAGCAGTGTGTTGCAGGAGTAGGACACAGCACACAGAAGCTGCAGTGTTGATTTTGCAATGCACAATGTGCATGTAGACAAGCATTCATTGTTATGTTACGTCTACAACTCTTGTAATGCATTTGGAAATGTCTTATTTTGGGTGGGAAGTTGTTGGTCTGTCATTTCATCTGATTCCAGGTCAGGCATCATTGTCTGATGCCACTGTTGATTTTGGACATGGCAATGTGTACCTTATCGTTACTGTGTTGGTGTATGGGTATTGCTTGCCATGTCATGTTGTGGTTTGGGAGGGTTTGAGTGACATGACAGTGATGGCCATGGCCTGTTTTGCAGGTGTGTGTGATGCACACCTTGCATGTTAGGGTCATCCGCTTCTCAGAGCAACTAGCTGGGGGTAGATCTCTCTCCGCAGCAGGGCCCTCCCTCTGGAACAGCCTTCCTGCCTCACTTGAACTTGAGGGGAACCATCTCCGGTTCGGGAAGCACCTCAAGACCTTCCTCTTTGCTTCTGCTTTCTCTCTGCCTCTCCCTTGCAGAATTCTTCACTGGAACTGCACTGGAGCTGCAACTGGGCCACTCTCACCGACCTCGGTCCCTGGCCCAGCCACTCTCCACTTGCACTGCCTCCCTGGCAGCCCGTGCACTGCGGGACTGTCTCTCTATCCCTACAGCCCCCCCTTCCCAGCACTTGTCTGCATTTACCTTTGCAGTTGCCACCAGCCGACCTATGTATTTGTTTTTTGGTCTACTTCCCCTGTACTGCACTCCCCCACCCCCTCCCCTTCCACTTGCACTTTTCCCTTCCCCCTACCCCTGCACTTGCACAATCTAAATGACACCTGGCCTAGTAGTACCGTTGTCTGTCTTCCCTTGTTCCCCCTCCCTGCCTCATCGCACCTTGAAATACTTGTGTATAGGCCATATCATGTCATATGTCATATGTGTGCCTTTTGGTCACACAGGATAGCTTGTGTTTAAGTAGATAGGGATGCAGACAATGTGGCACTTCCATGGCAACGATCTCAGGGTGGTAGGGTTGTGACAGTTGACTGTCTCTTTGTCATCCTCAATTGTCACCTGGTATGTGCCAGGCCTGTGTGCACTCCGCAGGGGTGGGAGTTTAGGTGAAAAATGTGACCACAAGCTGGGTCCGGGCTTCCTCGCCACGTGCCCTGTCCCCTCCCATGGGCAGCGCCTGTGCCTGTGGTTGGGGATGTGGGGGCACCACCATGTCCACCGGGACGCCCAGCCATGTTGCAACATTGTGCAGGACACATGCTGCCACAATGATCCTGCACACTACTGGGGGTGCATAGAGTAGTTGCCCGCCAGAGCGGTCAAGGTAGCGGAAACGTGACTTGAGCACTCCGAATGTGCGCTCCACTATGGCCCTGGTTGCAATATGGGCGGCGTTGTATCTTACCTGGGGTGCTGTGGTGGGGTTCCGGATTGGCGTCATCATGTGGTTGCTCAGAGGGTAGGCACTGTTCCCTGGGGAGGTGATAATAGTTGAGATTATTAGGGTTTGGGTATTTGTCTGTGTGTGACTTGCATGCATGTGCAAGGGCATTTGTACTCACCTAGGAGCCATGTGTCGCCATGCTGCCCAGCTTCCAGGGCCCGGCTCAGGGCGGATATTCTGTATATGAAACTGTCATGGGTGGAGCCAGGGTAGTTTGCATAGATAGAGGTGATGATTCCCTTTGCATCGCATACCACCTGTACGTTGATGGAATGCCAGTGTTTGCTGTTTCGGTAGATGTGCTCAGTGGCCCTAGGTGGACGTAGGGCCACATGGGTGCAATCTATGGCACCGAGACTTTGGGGAAGTGTGCCACCCTGAAAAAATCCAGGACAACGGCCTGCCTTTCTGCGGGTGTTCTGGGCATGTATATGTGCCTGCGGACTGAGGGGCGCGCTGTCATGACTGCCAGTACCTGGTGTAGGCAGCGTGACTGCGTGGCCTGTGAGACCCCCCCCACTATGGCAGTAGTCCGCTGAAATGACCCAGTGGCCAAAAAATGCAGGACATTGAGCAGCTTCTCCAAGGGGCTCAATGCTTGGGAGCAAAGGGTGGGGGATGTAAGGTCATCTTCCCACTCCCTGACCAGGTCTAGGATGATATGTGGTGGAAACCTATACCTGCCATAGACCTGGTCGTCAGGCATCCCAAAAAGGCTTGTCCGTGGTGCGAAAATGCGTGCCCTGGCTATTCTCCTCCTCCTGCGGTGTCCCACGATCAGTGCTGCGACAAATGGGGCATTCATCGTAGCTGTATATACGTGTTTGTCGTTTGTGCGCACTTTTGTACTGTGCGCAGGGACGCTTCCGCCTGCCTTCGTGTGGCGGACGCGTTGACACCTGTGCGCGTCTTTTGCCGTGCGTGGGTTTCCCGTATTCGGATCCATGAATACGGGTTGTTCGCGTGCGTGTGGGCGTTCCGTGTAGTTCCCTGCAGTACTTCCCCAGTTACGCCTTCTTTTTCACGCGTTGTTCCCCATTCCGCGTGTTACGCCCACTATCACGCCCACTTTGGTTGTGTGCGCCGCGCTATGTACACTTTTGCTGTGCGCGTGGCGCACGCCGTGTACGCCTGCGTGCGCCATGGCTGGATTGGGCGCACGGACAGCGGGAAACACGTGCAGCATCTTCCTTGAATCGCACGCGTGCACGTGCGCTGCGTTTCTCACGCTTGCGCTCCCTTGCGCCTGCTTGCGCATGGATTTTCGGCGCACGTTTGTTCCATGAATCGGCCCCTCAGAGTATAGACATAGGAGGGATAACATAAGAATGTCTGGGGATCCAGAAAATGGAAAGCAAAATGATCCCATTACGTTCTTTAACGGATGGCTTCCTAAAATCATGAACATTTCATTTTCTTCTTCTCGTGACATCCAAAGAGAGCACAGAATTAGGCAATGCTTCTCCACCAACAGCTCCTCGCCAAGACCTTATATAGCTTGCCTAGTGCATCACCAGCAAAATGTTACTTACTGCTAAGAAACGTGTTCCTTTGACCTTCAAAGGCAATACAGTTTTTCTCCCGATTTTTCAAAAGCTATTCAGGACCAAAGAAAGACATTTTTTTTAAATGAGACCAGGCCTGAAGAGCCTAGATATCAAGTATGGTTTGCTATAACATGCAAGAATGTTAATCACGCCTCCTAATGTCCTCACTATAGAATACTTGGACCCTGATGAACTATATACACTCATCAAGACCATTCAATCTTCAGAGATGGATATCTCACCTGACGCTACTTCCTTGCCTATGCCCAGTTCCTTTATTCAACTGCCTCTCCATTCTTATAATGTATCTGTCCGCAAAAAGTTCAAACCTGGAACAACTCATATGATATGATATGATAGGTTATTTATAACGTGCTTAATACACAGAGGGTTCTAAGGACAGACCCAGGCATGGAACCTGTGGTGCTCCATGTTGTCTTACTTCCAAGGCAAGCACTTTGCCCCTGAGCTACCCTCCTGAGACAAACCTATTCAGCCTATTTGAGGGTTCGGACAAACATAGAGACAAATCCAGGTACCCTATGAAGCCAATTGATCTGGAAGAGGGGTCTTTAAGCAAGTAATGTTAGACCCTTTATTTTTTATTGTTATATGGTTAATCAGGAACCTTTAACAGATCTTCAACACATAATTGTATACAAACAGACAAATAAAGAAACTTCACAGGAATAAAAAAAAGAATTAAAAGCAAGCAATATACAATTTCATTACACTCAAGTAAAAAATGGGAATAGATTCAAATTCTATTACCACAATACCTCAAAATACAATCAGTAAAAAAGAGAACATTTGATCATATCTAACAATTCATCAGAGATAAAATGACAAACGTGTGTTAAGCCTGTGCAGGAAACTCTAACTGTGAGGAATCTATAGTCATCGCAATCACGATAGCAGTAGTTCTGCTAGGAAGGCAGTGCTGCCAAAAAGACTCATAATCACACAAGGAAAATAAATCGACAAATCGATTAAAATAGGTGAATCTTTTGACTGTCATAGCAGCACAAGATGTAATTAAGCTCCTCAATGTTTTTATTTCATTCACATCTTGACGAAACCTACACACACTAGACTCAAGGTGTTACTGCCCATAACAAATCAATACTTCCCTAGTTGGTAATAAATCCCAGCGCAAATGCAAAAAACCTATACCACAACTCTTCATACTTGTTCACCTTTGGTTCGTTAGCACCTTTATTGCATTAATATGGCCTAATTCATTGTTTCTACATTTATATTTAACCAGTTCCATCTGAGTTTTGCACCAGCAATTGGGAAAAAAGGTGGAGTTAGTATTCTCATTCATGAAACCAACTCTTTTTTTTATATGAAACTTTATTTGTTTTTAGTCAAAAAAAGACTTTTACAAATAATTCATGATTCAATAACAATATTACATCAGTTAAAATAACCAGAAAACAATTAAACATAACACAATCAACACAACAGTTTTGAATTAACAATCACTAAACCACACATTAGATTTCTTAAAAAAAAGAGAGTAATCCATATCTATTATAACATACATATATATATTTAAGAAGCTCTTTCAATTTCATTCTCAATTATATTAGCAAACTTTGTTGTTTTAATTAATGAAGTATCCGTGGATCCCCATATACATTTTGTCCATATCCATTCTCTAGCTGAGATTGTATTGGCTTGCACAAACATGAAACAAGAAATAGATGTTTTAAAGTCTCCTGTGATTGCTTACAAAATCTGCATAATTCGTTATTATGTTCCAATTCATTTTTATGCCAATATTTTTTCCTATTTCGTGTATGAAATAAGTCAAGACTAAAACGCATAAAAGTTCGACGAACATTAGAACAATGTTACACTCACCTTGCTCGGACACGGACGGCTGCGGTCTCCACCAACGTGATGCGTAGTGCAGAGATGACTGACTGGACTGACCCTCCTAATCTTGTCTGCTTGACCCGTAGAAGTATTCTCCTTATACTCTTGAAAGATGACCTCTCCATCCTGCATGGATTGCAGGGGCGCGTTGATGCCAGTTACTTCACTGGTTTGAAGGCGTGGGAGAGTTCCGGAGAGTATTGACTCTGAGGTTCCTGGCGAGGACCAGTAATTATCAAGTTCATAGAGTTCAATATGTCCGATGTTCACTCTTGTTCCCCCCTTCCTTCCTTGTCTTGCAGCTGAGTTTGTGAGAAGATGCTCTTGTGGTAGCTGGTGGCGCTCAGGTAAGAGTCTGTATTACCCTACGCTGTCCGGTAAATGCTGCACGTGTTTAACGTGTTGTTTTCTCTCTCTTTGCAGGTGCGGCATATGAAGATGTGGAGAGTTATAGAAGAATGCCTCCAGTGGAAAATCAGGTAAGTCTATGGTGATAAGAGTTATATTTGTTGGTTCTCTCGGCTCACCTTGTTGTTTTCTTTTGTCCCCCAGGTGCCGGAGTTCGACCAAGAAATGATAGAGGAAGCGCCGAATCGAAAGATGCTGTGAGGACTGGTGAGTATGGCGCGGCGCTGCAGCTGGAGATGCGATGCGTACTGATATTGGGCCTCATTACGACTCAGGCGGTAAGGGGTTTACGCCGGCGTAAACAGCGTCGACCCTTACCGCCTGAGTACGAGGTCCCTTAGCGCCATGGCGGATTTAACACCTGCTTTTAGCAGGTGTTAAAATCCATGGCGCTAAGGGACCATGGAGTTAATTACGCCACCGTAATTTACGGTGGCGTAATTAACGCCTTCCCCACTCCCATTATGCCCTATGGGGCAAAAATGGGAATGGGGAAGGGTAAATGGGGATTGGGGACTTACCGCCCCGCCAACCTCGGAATGGGGCGGTAAGTCCGCCAACCACCATGGCGTAAACGTGGTTTACGCCATGGTGGTAAAGTCACGGCCCAGGCGGTAACTTACCACCTGGGTCGTAATGAGGCCCATTATGTTCTTTCCAGGTCCGGAGACGAGATGGATCCAGAATCAGGTGAGGAATCCGAAAATAGTTTGTTTTATAACCTTGTCCTTTTCTTTCCTCTTTGTTTTACGAGCTCCAGATTCGAGGCGGGCGTGGCAGAAGACTGGATGCTGACTGCAGGCACGGTGAGCGTCACGCTGCTGGATGCAGAATAACGCAAAGCGTGTGCTGCTGTTTGGGCGTGGTTTAAATAGCCTCCAAAGTAATTCCAGGTGAGAAGTTCCCCAGAACCACGCCAGAGTAAAAAATAGTCCCTGTAATAAAATAGTCCCATCCAGGCCTCACGTTGGCTTGGACTCACTTGCAGCATGGTCTGCATCAGGTAAGTAAAGTCTATGAGCCTGGCGCCTATGGCGCCAGGACTGATTTCTATGATGAGCCTGGCGCCTAAGGCGCCAGGACTGAACCCAAACAGCCCCCAGCCGGGGCTGTTGGGGTTTTAATAAGAATCTGGATGCCTGCTCCCGGAGCTGATGGGCTTGGTCCTGATGCCCGGGGGTAGGCATCATGACAAACAAGGGCAAAGAGTTAGGTAAGGCATGCAAGGTTTCTGCTTACGAATTAATATGCGATATTCCGCAAATGAGGAGTAGCTTTCCATTTTCATACACGTGTCAGCCCAGTCACATTGCATCAATTTTTTCTTAATTTTCAGAAGCAGGCACAGGCAAATTAATCTTGTCCAACATTGACAACATTCTTTCTTTATACTGAACCATAGAAGGAGGATTATTATTTACTAACATTCCATTTAGCCCAATGTATAAAGAATTTTTAGAAGGAATCAACATTTTTGCAAAATTCAGTAATAAACGTCAATTATATCTGGAGGAGAGCAAGTTGAGACCCAACTCGTGTCTAATCACTGAATTAGGCAAAGATGATGGTAAACCTAATGTGTATTTCCAGATCTGTCCTTGTAATTGATCCAATAAGGGACCCAAATTGTATAAGAAAAGCTCAACTCCATACAACAAAATAGCTTCAACTTTTTTCAGGTAAAATACAAAAAGTGGAGTCAGCGAAAATGTGCACATTTCCTGAAGAAAAATTTTCATTTGACATTTTAATGGCATTGCTTTCACAATTAAGCGTTCCATCATACTTTTATAGGAGCTATTCTTCGATAATAATAGCCCTAGATAGGGTAAATTCAAGGAAATGGAAATGGGAGAAGAGCCAATTTTCCATACAAATTGACATACTTTTTTCTTATTTTTAAAAATGTTGATGTTGGATTTTTGTGGGTTAACACAAAGATTGTTACTGTTACAGTAATGCATAAAACTTTCAAGTTTAACTTGAATACCAGACTGTGTCCAATCGAAGAGCAGAATGTCATCTGCATACGCTAGCCAGGATAGAGAGAAGACTCCAATTCGAATTGCAAAAGATCTATCTGCATTCCATAACACTCCAATGAAAGCTAAATAAAGGTCGAATAATATCGCTGCCAAGTTACATCCTTGTTTTACCCCAGCGCAAGGTGGAATAGCTTGTGTTAAAGAGCCTTCCCGATTTATTCTTACTTTGAAATTTGTTTTGAAATGCAACATTTCAATGAGTGTAATGAGGTACTGGGGGAACTTGGCTTTACGCAATTTTCCCCTGAAAATACCTCTTATTACCCCAACAAAGGCTGCCTTCAAATCAAGGGAAGCTACGAAAATAGGACTATTGGTCAGGCAGGTGGAATGTGCAATGATGTGAGCCAACAGACACGCATTCAGAGGCGTCCCCATCCCTTTGCGAAACCCAACTTGAGAAGGGCACAATGAATCATTACTATGGGCAAACCTTTCAAGCTCTTGTAAGATCAAAGAAGCGAATATATTTGCTGCGACATCAATAATCGCAACCGGTCTATAGTTATTCGGATCTTCAATTGAACCTTTTTTATTCAGTGGGATGATGATTGATGTAAGCCATGACTCTGGGATCTTTTTTGCACAAAATATTTCTTGAAATGTGTTATGAAAAATGGAAGACCAAAATAGTGGGTCATCTTTAGGCAGGGGGGAAGACCATCCGGACCTGCACATTTAGAACTTTTTAGTCTCATAATAGCCTCAAGGGTATCCTTCTTTCCCCATGGACAAACATTAGGAATTAGGTGGCAATCAGGTGGTGTATCAAACGCTCTAAAATTTTCTGGCAATGCATATTTAGAAATAAAAAAGGAAGTCCATGTTGCACTATCAATACCCAAATCAAATTCACGTGAGGGTCCTTTATCTATAGATCTTATCATGCTCCATATATCTTTAGTTTTACGATTAAGTAATAAATTTACTATTTTTTGATTTTGATATAATTTATTTGCCGCATGAATCATTTTTACTGCTCTTTTATATTTGAGTAAGATCTTTCTTTTTAGTGATATATATTCAGCCCCAATACTCAACATGGATTTCCTTACCATCCGAAGATCTGCATTTTTCTTTCTTTCTTTTTAGAGCAGTTACCTCAACACAAAATTCACTTCTAACATTTTTCTGGGACCTTGCCCAACATTGAGCAATGAAATATTCCCCAAATGTGAAGCAATCATATCACAATTCCATTTTGATATTATTTAATTATCAATGTAATTATCCACTGTCTCTTTCCAGCAATCTTTATTCACTAGAGATGTAAATTTCCTACATGTCGCATACGACCAAGTGATCGAACCACATGGTCTAACACATTGAATTAATGATAGCTGAGCTACAGGAGGACACCTAATGAAGTATTTAGGAATAGACGTAGTAATCATAACATGGTCCCCAAAGTCAGTTCTAAGGGTATTGATTTTAGTGAGACAACCAGAAAGGTTCTTTGTAGAAAATATATGGTCAATCCATGATTTCGAATTACCCCTTTTCCATGTAACCTCACTATGAGTGTCTGTATAGTCTATTAGGTGTATATTCCAAGCTTTAAGAAACTTGCACCATATGTTTCCTTTCTGAATGGAGGCTTGACAATAAAGCGAGTTAAAGCCTTATTGATATCCTTGGATCCTATATAGGCATAAAAGTCTCCGCCAATAAGGATTTCTGCACCTGGGGTTTTACTAAAGGCCTCATTAAGGACATCCCCCAAGATTTCACAAGCCTTTTCAATCTGAAGTTTGCTCGGATTCCAATATAATGAGATCAAAAAGAGATTTTCATTCATTCTCACCTTAAATGAAATATCCACTAAAATGAACAAGTCCGATTTATACACATTATTGATGGTAGAATTAATCTGGTATCACTCAAAATTGCTAAACCGCCCGTGGGTCTACCTTCCAACCCTTTATTCGCATGCTGTGACAATACAACATAACCATCAATTTCTACATTTTTTATCGCCATGGTCTCCTGAATCAGTAAAATGTTAGGCAGAGACTCTATTTTCATCTTTTCTCTCCATTTCATTAAATTCAGGAGGCCACAACAATTCCATGACACTATAGTAAGGTCATGAATTTATGATGTGGCTATAGGCGTGTTCATGTTAACAGCTGTATTAATCAGTGGTACGAGCCATTTAAGCCCATTTAGGGCATTTGTAAGGGCAGAGAGTTGTTCCATCATGTTTTTATTTGAACTATTTTGTCCCAGTGTGGAATCTGTAGAGTCATTAGTCGGTTTCAATGAGGGAGGTTGAAATTCAAGAAAGTCCATGGCAACTTTTATTTGGGGAAAACCAACCATTTCCAATCCAATAATCGATAGATCGCTCTGATGGTCCCAGATCAACTTGGCAATTATTGGTGATAGCATTTTAGACAAAACAAAAGAGTTGATGGCTGGAAGGTTTAGAATAAATCTTGACCTCTGGCATTGCTCTGGGCAACCCTCCAGACCATCGTTCTTCGCCTGCCAAGCCATTACAAAAGGGGAAAAACCATATGCAAATCAGGCTTGGTCCCACCCCCAAAGGGGTAGTCCAGCCCGAACTGCTAGGTCACATCCCTTTTGCACGAGACCACAAGCATCCCCAGACATGTTTCAGCCTTTTTGGGCGTCATCAGTGAGGAGTAGCTTGGGTCTCTAGGCCCAGCAGGCAAGGGACCCACGTCTGGGCATACCCTTCCCACTCGGGGTGACAATAGCAAAACAAAAGAGTTGATGGCTGGAAGGTTTAGAATAAATCTTGACCTCTGGCATTGCTCTGGGCAACCCTCCAGACCATCGTTCTTCGCCTGCCAAGCCATTACAAAAGGGGAAAAACCATATGCAAATCAGGCTTGGTCCCACCCACAAAGGGGTAGTCCAGCCCGAACTGCTAGGTCACATCCCTTTTGCACGAGACCACAAGCATCCCCAGACATGTTTCAGCCTTTTTGGGCGTCATCAGTGAGGAGTAGCTTGGGTCTCTAGGCCCAGCAGGCAAGGGACCCACGTCTGGGCATACCCTTCCCACTCGGGGTGACAATAGCAAAACAAAAGAGTTGATGGCTGAAAGGTTTAGAATAAATCTTGACCTCTGGCATTGCTCTGGGCAACCCTCCAGACCATCGTTCTTCGCCTGCCAAGCCATTACAAAAGGGGAAAAACCATATGCAAATCGGGCTTGGTCCCACCCCCAAAGGGGTAGTCCAGCCCGAACTGCTAGGTCACATCCCTTTTGCACGAGACCACAAGCATCCCCAGACATGTTTCAGCCTTTTAGACAACATCCTGTTATTATTCATATTTGGCAATCTGATCCACTCTATATCATTTGTTACCAAATTTCGGAGTGATGGAATTTTATATAATGCATTCATTAAGAACGCTCTATTGATGCGTACCGTCCCGTTGATTTTAACGTCGCTAATCCATCCAATGGTGTTTTTCATATCTTCGGGTAGGTTATGAAACTGCCTCAGGGTTTGGATCAATCCAGCTTCCCCAGAGCACGCTTGTTGATTTACCTCTTCTGCAACCTCTTTCTTTCCATCTAAATCACTTCCACATACTTGTTGTAACATTTTTGATGGATCATCCTTTTCTTGGATGTATATTCCCTTTTGTACAATTTCCTCTGGACCGACTTCCACAACCAGGGGTGTTAAAGATGTAGTTTTCAGGGTTTGAACATTTTCCTTCGTCTGCTGTTTGTTTTGAATCAATTGTCCTTGCTTGATGTGGATATCTATACAAACCCCTTCCTCTTTTGGGATTGATTCCAATAATAAGGCGATTTTTTCAAACACTTCCTCTGAGGCTGCGGCCTTTGCTCATTTTTCATCTTGCCTCCCATGAATCGATGTCTCTCCTAAAATGCCTTCATTACATTTAAGCTTTTCGTTTCTGATAAAACCATCAGTTTATTTTGTTGAAATATCAGTGAAGAATGAAGTTAAGTGGGGTTGCACCATAGAATCAGTCATAGCTTCCGTGTCAGTTTGACCTTTTCCTGTCCTTTCAGCCATTTCCTTAATGGAGAAACTCAAGTTTGGCTTTTGTTTTTTCTTCAGATTGACCAATTGTTTCGAACTAGATTCTTGAGACGTTAAAGCCTTCAGTTCAGTGCATTTTTGCTCTCCTCTTTTAACTCACTTAAGTTTAGTTTATGTTCTCCGAGCCCACAAGACTGGCACCCGGCTTATTTGTTCTGTGTTCTCACTAGAAAGTTCACTAGAATGTTCTTGCATTATTTTCTCTCCCCGCAATGAGATTCCTTTGTTTTTGTGTCATCTTTTTAGGGCTTTTAGATGATTTTTCTTGGCTCTTCTTGACGTGAAATAGAATCTCAAATTTGCGTCTACACCCTCCTGTTGTATTTCATTGGTCTTGTCCTTTTCATTAAGATTAATCAGTATCGTAGAACTATCAGGGGTAGATTCCACCCCAATTCCGTTCATACTGGGAGTTTGATCTACCATGAGCATTTCTAGACTTTTATCTTTACCGTTCATCTGAACCAAGATGTTTTCATGTTGCAATTTTGCAACTTCTAAATAATCAATTCTGTCCACATCTAACAGGGTCACCGTGGCCCCTCCCCACTCATCTTTACGCTGCAGTATTTGTGCAAATGTCACTGGAACTCCATATGACAACAAAGGCTCATCAAGGGTTTTTTTGTTTCCCATATGTTTCTTTTCAACATGTGCATCAGTAAGTGGGAAAACATTTTTTGTGGTTGCAGTTGCGCTTACGTGACAGTTCGCATGATATCCCTGGCAGGCTTCTTGCGCCAAAATAAATCCTTCAATTTTAGCTAGATGTAAGTTATTTATTGCCAAATCCCTTTTAATCTCTTGCATTAAGAGATGTGAATATTCATGTCCGCGGTCTACCATGTTTAGAATTCTTGTAAAAATCGGCAGATCATTAATCTTTTGCTCAATTAGTTCTTCCTCAAGGGTTTCTTGTGTTATAGGTAAATCAGGCACATTAAAAAATTAAACGCAGGAACCAATGTATTTAAGCTCTTCTGTTCAGGGAAGCAATTCTGTGTGTTTAGATTGGAAGCAAATTGTGCCGTAGGCGAGCAAGTGGAAGGTATTTGAACAGGCTTTCTCTCTTTTATTTTTTCTGAATCAGCGCCCTGATATTGTGGCTCTTTAACACTTGATTTGTGAAAGTGTACATGCTCCATGCGCACTCCCTGAGTAGAAACTGGTGTGGATGGCCCTAACGATAGTCTTACTCTTTTGTCCAAATCCGACATAATTACAGGTGCAAGCATGGAAATGTCTGAAATGGGAAGGTATTTATTGTCATGAATATCCACAATTATTTTCTGTATGTTACGTGTATGTTCCTCTACAGAAAAAGGATCATTTGTAATACCATCATTTGCTTTTTTTAATGAACATAGCTCCCTTGCACTCGTTGCTACTGTTTGATTTTCTAATTTGACACTAATCTCAGCATTGGGTTTCATTTCATCCACACAACTTGACATGGATAAAAAGAATGGTTTCCCATTAAGTGAGGCTACAGGACTATTTTTTTTTCTTTTTGTTTACGTTTTTTGGGGAATCTAAAGTAGGGAGTGTTTTGGACAGACATTCCTTCCGCTTTTTTCCGTTTCTCAAAACCAACTCCATACCACAAAATTAAGGTAAATGAAATGTGCCCAATAAGCTTTACAAAGTGCTTGCACAAAACAGGGACCAGCTAACGTTCTTGTACTTTCACACAGGAAGCTTTCTATCCAACAGAGAAATGTATCCTACCTGTTGACTCACAGGTTTACTTCACACAAAATATCACCACAACAGACCTTCACTGTTAATCCAGCCCTGCAAACTGCACCGCGCACCGCGATCAGCCAACAGTACTTCAGTGTACTTCACGGTGTGCGGCGCGGGTGCACCTGGGTCTCTGTATTTACTTCGTCACACGAGGCGGAGCCACGCGTCTAAGGCGGGATCACTAATGAAGACACACCTTCAAAAAAAAGAAAGCAAAGAAAAGCCAGTTGACACTCTATTGCAACCACTAGAATGGTACTTTTCACTCAGCAAAAAGTAAATTAATACGTGCCCTAGTGCTCCCAAGAAAATACGTGCCCACAACGTAAAGTTGAGATAACGCGTGCCCACAACGTGAAATTATCCCGTGGCCCGGCACTAGATGGCGTTTGCAAGTAGTACCCTTAGGTATACGGACATAAATATAAAGTCACCTTTTTTTCTTTTTTCTTTTTTTGAATGACAGTACGTTAAGTCAGGCAAAACGGTGTAACAGGGTCAGACGTCCTGACAACTTCCTGATAACGTCCAACGTTCCAATCTTGATAGATGTTCACGGCACACCAACACAGCGGCACACAGAGAATAAGGCACAAGCCTGCAACAAACAGTACTTCAGTGTACTTCACGATCTTTTAAATTAATTGATGAACAACATGACCCCTGTGGATATTGTCCTATAATTAATGCACATATCAACAATCTGGTTGTTACAATTCTTAATTTTATGGCCCTAATGCCCCACAGCCATCTTTTTGAGTCATTTGAAACAAATCCTTTTCAATAAAGATTACAATCGATTTACAATATGTGGTGTTTATTACCAATTTTGTGACTTCACCCTCAATCAGAAATCCATCACTAACTTAAACATAAATTCCAAATCACATAAGCAGTTTATTAATTTTATAGAAGATCTTACCCTTGTTGATACTTGGTGCTTTTGTCATGCAGATGTTAAAGAATGCACATGTTCATCTACCCCTCACATATCTCCCCCTCACAAATCCTAATCTAGACTAGATCATATATTCATCAATTCATCACTTTCTTCGGAAATTGGCCCTATTATTATTTCTGGCCATGCCCCAGTCCTTATGGTTCTGGAATGGGAACCTCATCCTATGCCTGCTTCCCAATGGAGGTTAACTACTTCTAGTTAAATGATGCGTATTTCATTCAACAAATAAACAACTTTGTCACTGAGTTTTTCACGTTTATCAATCCCATGCTTAAGGCCACTTCGCGTGATTTCATCATACAAGTTGCTGCTTTTAAAAAGAAACACAATCAACATATTTCACAAGATTTGCTCCTATTGATTAAATCATTAGAATCATCGTACTTTAATCATCCCTCAGATGTGCTTCTAAATCCCTCCTTTCCAAATGCATAGAATATAACACATTTAATAAAAAATAAAGCCTGCTCGTCTTTGCTGAGATCTAAAGCAAAGTTCTATGACGGATCCAATGAATCAGGTTAATTGTTGGCTGCTTGTCTTAAAAGGAGAAAAGAAAAAACTATTATTATGTCTATTGTTAACTGACAAGGTGTTAGAGATGCTAATTCAGGGAAAATTAACAATACTTTCTTCGAGTTTTACCCTCAACTATAAAGACGATCAAACCATTCTTAATGATAATATTCTTAACTTTTTATGTTCAAACAAGAAGATCACTGTCCACCCAGTGGATCTCTCCTTCTTAGATGTCCCTATTTGGTAACAGGAAATTCAAAAGGCTATTTTAGATCTTAAAACGGGTAAAGCCCTTGGGCCTGATGGGCTCCTAATCGATTTGTAGAATTCTTTTTCTGCCTTAATCTCTTCTAAACTCCTTAAACCTTTTAACCACTACTTCACTTAAGGATATAGCTCAGGATTTCTTGGTGAAGCCCTATTGATGTTGTTCCCCATGCCCGACAAAGACCCGTCGAATGTTGAAAATGTTCGCTCCATCTCCCTTATTAATTCTGATAAAAAATATTGGTGAAAGTAATTACTAATAGGTTTGATAGTGCAATGCCTAAATTAGTTAATATCAATCAAACTGGATTCATCACGAAAAGATATGCTTCCTCCAATACTAGACTCCCTTTTAATGTCCTCTCATATGCACAAAGGTTTCATAATCCCTTCATTCTTCTTGCATTAGATGCAGAGACTGTATTTGACAGAGTTGTGTGGCCCTCTTTGTTTGAATCTCTATTATGCATAGGTTTAGCCCTACTTTTTCCAAATTCGTCTTGCATATATATTCTACACCCTTCTCTAGAATGTTCATCAATACTGCTTCCTCTAAATTGTTTCCCATATCAGGTGGAACCAGACAATGATTGTCCCCACTTCTTTTTATTTTCGCTTTGGAGCCTCTTGTTCAAAGCATTTCAGTTAATGATAATATCAAAGGCATTGACATAAAAGACTGCTCTATTAAATTGTCTGCTTATACAGATGATAACCTACTTTATCTATCTGACCCATCTATCTCTATTCCTGCACTAATGTCTACCATTGATCATGTTGCATTATCTCTGGCTACAAATTAAACTTTCATAAATCAGAATTCTTACATTATACTAATACTTGTGTTTTATCTGTTACTCCTCTTTTTGTTATGAAGATGTACTCTTCATCCATTAAATACTTAAGTATTTTTATTGCTAAAGATATCTCTTCTACTTTAAGTCTAAATCAGAATGTAATTATTGATAAAGTTAATTCTTCCATTAGCCAGTGGTCCTCTCGGTTTCTTTCCTGGCAGGGTCAATTAGATTCATTCAAAATGACTCTTGGACCCATTATCCTTTACTATCTTTCCATGATCGCAGTATTATTACCAAACACCTTCCTCAAAAATAAATAGATACACTCCTATCTCTTATGAATCCCAATTGATTAATGCCCCTTCTTGGGGCATATTGGAATCAAAACTCAGAGCTCTTCTATCCTTCTCTCACCTTCTCAAAAATGCATGGAGTTGTTTAATGTCATGCTTCCCCATTACTCAAAACCTCATTAGCGCTTTTGTATGGTTTAATACATCTTTCCTGTTTGGACCTAAAGATGATGTTTTAAAATAATAGTACTCTGCTGGAATCTTTCTTGGTATTCATTTATTCAAAAATAATCTACCTATACCTTTCCCTGAACTTTTTTGCTCAATTCAATCTCAATGATTTTGATTTCAAAACCTATTCAGTACTTACAAAGTTGGTTACCAGGGCTAACCCCGATTATTCCCAAAATGCCCCTTCAAAATATATAGAATTACTTTCATGCTCCTGTACCACTAAAGCCTCTAATTTATACTCCATCCATAACCAACCCAGTCATGCTACTTCTAAACATACTCTACAATGGTAATCTGAGTGGGATCTATAAATCCCCCAAGCAATTTGGATTAAAACCTGGGAACAGTGTTTTTCCATGTCAGTTGCCGCAAATCTTATGAAGTCACTTTATTGTATACTACACAGAGCCTAATTAACGCCCCATAGGGTTGCTAAAATTACCAATTCAAATCACAATATATGTTAGTCTTGACATTCTCCTGGTGCCGATTCTGGGGGAAATTCATAGGATTTAGCGCAGAAGCAGCACACGCGGGCAGCGCAGAGAGGAAGCATGCGCCGGCGTGCGCAAGCTGCGTGCGGCAAAACCCATTTACACGCACAGCATATTCATGGATACTTACATCAATAACCAGCCGTGGTTGAGAGTGGCGCAGTGACCCTGCAACAGCGCCTGTTATGCCCCCAGCCCCGCCATGTGCGCCAAAAACATTGCACAAATCCCCTACATGGCGCAAAGGCCATTGGACCAGCATACAGCCCCCCCAACCATGAAAACATGCTAAAAACACCACACAGCCCTCACGCGTACCCTGCTCGCGCCAGAGAAATGGCATGTAAAATTCCCCGCGCACCCCTTGGAATATGCATACCCCGCTCGCGCCAGCAAAATCACGTGTAAAACTCCCTGCGCAACCCAGAGAATACGCGTACCCCGCTCGCGCCAGTGAAATCACGTGTAAAATTCCCTGCGCACCCCTTCGGAATACGCGTACCCGCTCACACCAGCAAATTCACGTGTAAAATTCCCCACGCACCCATCGGAATACGTGTACCCCGCTAACGCGAGCAAAATCACATGTAAAACTTCCAGTGCACCCCTTGGAATATGCGTACCCCCTCGCGCCAGCGAAATCACGTGTGAAACTCCTGCGCACCTCGGAGTACGCTTACCCCTCTGGCGCCAGCAAAATCACATGTAAAACTCCCTGCGCACCCCTGGGAATACGCATACCCTGCTCGCGCCAGTGAAATCATGTGTAAAACTCCCAACGCACCCCTCGGAATACGTGTACCCCGCTCACGCGAGCAAAATCGCGTGTAAAACTTCCTGTGCACCCCTCGGAATATGCGTACCCCCTCGCTGCAGCGAAATCACGTGTGAAACTCCCGCGCACCTCGGAATACGCTTACCCCTCTGGCGCCAGCGAAATCACGTGTAAAACTCCCTGCGCACCCCTCGGAATACGCGTACCCCATTCGCGCCAGTGAAATCATGTCTAAAACTCCATGCGCACCCCTCGGAATACGCGTAGCCCGCTCGCGCCAGTGAAATCGCATGTAAAACTCCATGCGCACCCCTGGAATACACGTAACCCGCTCCTGCCAGTGAAATCGCATGTAAAACTCCCTGCGAACCCCTCGGAATACGAGTAGCCCTCTCACGCCAGCGAAATCGCATGTAAAACTCCCCGCGCACCCCCTGGAATACGTGTACCCGGCCCTCGCCAGCAAAATCGCATGTAATTCTCACAACCGTACCCCCGGATTCACGCAGCAGTGTGGTGAGAAGCCACATGCACGTCCTGCAGCCAGTCCATGCAACAGGGGTCCACCCTACACCCCTTCCCATGCCCCCCAGGCAGGCCATCCACTCTTCCCATGCCCCGCAGGCAGCCCATCCACCCTGACCATGCCCCGCAGGCAGCCCATCCACTCTGAACATGCCCCGCAGGCAGCCCATACACCCTCCCCATGCCCCGCAGGCAACCCATCCACTCTGACCATCCCCTGCAGGCAGCCCATCCACCCTCCCCATGCCCTACAGGCAAGCCAAATGGCATCATGCACTTGGGAGCCCGACTCATGTCCCCCCCACCCCACCCCCATTGACGGGTATCTGCCAGCAGGCCCCAACTCGTGTACCCCCACCCACCCCCATTGACGGGCACCTGCCAGCAGGCCGACTCATGTCCCCCCACCACACCCCCATTGACGGGCATCTGCCAGCAGGCCCCAACTCATGTCCCCCCACCCCACCCCCATTGACGGGCACCTGCCAGCAGGCCGACTCATGTCCCCCCACCACACCCCCATTGACGGGCATCTGCCAGCAGGTCCCGACTCATGCCCCCCCAATGACAGGCACCTGCCAGCAGGTCCCGACACATGTGCCCCCACCCCACCCCCATTGACGGGCACCTTCCAGCAGGCCCCGACTCATGTCCCCACCACCCCCATTGACAGGCACCTGTCAGCAGGCCCCGACTCATGCCTGTCATGATGCCTGCCCCTGAGGAACCAGACCAGGTCCAGCAACCCCGGAAGCAGGCTTCATGTTATTTTGAGCAAGCCCAAAAGCTAGGGGCTGTTGGGGTGCGGTCCTGGTGCCCCTAGGTGCCAGGCTCATAGAGTAGAACTTACCTGATGCAGACCATGCTGCAAACTTACCTGGTGCAGACCATGCTGCAGAGCTCCAAGCCGAATGAGGCTTGGAAGGGACTATTTTACCTAGGGACTATTTTTTACTCGGTGGGGCTGGGGAGGAATACTTACCTGGGACTACTTTGGCGGCTATTTAAACCATGCCCAAAGACCAGCACACGCTTCGCGTTATTCTGCATCCAGCAGCGTAACGCTCATCGTGTCTGCAAGCCTACATCCAGCCTTCTGCCACGCCCGCCTCGAGTCTGAAGCTCCTAGAAAAAAGGGAGGAACAGAAGGAGAAAGGTCAGAATAAGAGCAAACCTTGATCCTTACCTGAATTCCGGATCCACCGCACCTTCGAGCTGGAAGAAAGAATCATTTACGCGTGCCGCCTCGCCTGCTGCAGCGCCTCGCTGAACTCACCGGCCTTCGCAGCATCCTCACGATCCACCGCATCCTTCTGCACGTTCCCGCCACATTCTGGCACCTAAGGGGAACACAAGAACAGCAAAGGTGAGCCAAGGAAATAAACAGAGGCAATAATAACTACCCCATAGACTTACCTGATTACCGCCGGGGGTACTGTTCCTCTTCACGGGTCGGCGCAGTCTCCATTGCATCCTCACCGCAACCCTGCCCCTAAGGGGAACAAAAGGACGACAAGGTGAGACAACGAGACAAATAAGGGGAACTCTTCTCACCACAATAGACTTACCTAATTTTACCGCCGGAGGCATAATTCCCCGAACTTCATATTTTCTCGCCACACCTGAATAAGGGAACAAGCAGCTTACATTCTGGCCTTATTTTATTAAACTGTGTAGGATAAGCCAAATCCTTACCTGAACTTCGTCAGCTTTCACGAGGAACTCTTTGCTGGGGTCAAGCTGCAAACTGCAAGGAATCGGATAAGAGTGAAAGTCAGACATGTGAACTCTTACGAACTACATATTTTTGGGAGGCAATATTGTTCTGGAACTCACCAATTCCTTTTTAGCCAGTGAAGCAACTGGTTATCAACGCGCCCCTGCACTCAATGCAGGATGGAGAGCTCATCTTTTCAAACCATCAGGTGAGACTATAAGAGGGGACATCAACAGTGATCCAGGGGGAGAACAGCGGGGGTGGGGGGATTTATGCTCAACTCCACGGGTGGTTAATTTTCTTTTCTCCATTTGCAGAAGAATATTCCTACGGGCCAAGCAAACGAAGCTAGGTGGGCCAGTCCAGTCCATCATCTCGGCCCTACACATCACATTGGTGGAGACTGCAGCTGACCAGTTCAGATCGACGCCTCTGTGGGAGCCAAGTGAGCGTAACAGAATGCAAAGCCTACCCACAAATTCCCACTCGGCGTTATGGATACCTCTGTCAGAATGTTCACCCTCAGCACCCTTCTCCTCACCTGATGCTTCCTCTTGCTTGTCCTTGGAGTGTTTGGAGGATCTTCGGGGGTTCTAGTATCTTCCTTGGTAGACTTGTCTCTGGACCTCCTGTCATGCAAGTAGGGTCTGGCTCCCTCGGAGGCCACCTCGACAGGAGGTGGAACCTGTCTTGGGGGGCCCCGAGGAGCCAAAGCCCGCGACAGGGAAAAAAACCGATGGGCGGTAAAAAAACCCTGTGTAATCTTCCGGAGATGGTATGAAATGGGAGACTCCAATGGTGGATGTGGTAGCAAGAGATCCGGAGCGAAATCAGGAAACCAGAGGATCCAGCGAGTTCGTTCGGTCCACCAATGTGATGATGACTCGGGAAACAGAAGGCGGAGTCCAATCCGAAGAGGCTGGGCCGAATACAAGGTAGCAGCTACGAGAAGCAATGAAGGAGGAAAGAAAAGAAGGAAATGGGGAAAACGGACCGAGCAGAGTGGAAAAGGAAGGGAAAGAGGGGGAAGCAGTAAAGTCCCTACTTACCAGAAACGGTTGGATCCACGAAAGGCACAGAGAGGAACACGAAGATACGTGAGGATGGCGGCGGACCGCTAGCGCGAGTGGCAAGATGCCTAAAGCAAAAGTCTGAAAAGAAGAGTTGGGCAAGGTGCCGAGGACGGACAAGGGAGCACGGAGAGGCAGAAGAAAAGACAGAGGTATGACAAGCGGGAAGCAATAAGCACTACTGGAGGGACACTAGAGGGGCACGGAAGGAGCTGAACAGAGTATAACGCTGAGCTCTGGTATCAACTAGGAGTAACAACACAGATACAACGCGCCGGGAGGTGGGCGGGTCTGGCTTAAATAACAAAGGCCGCCATGTTGGATGAGGACTGGACTGCTAAGTGAAGGTTCTCCGCGGCGAAAACTTCCACTTCTGCCATAGTCTCCAAGGACGGATCCTGACAACCTCAGAGACTGACCAATTGGCCCAATTACTAGGGGAACTGAGGGCTGAAGTGCATTCAGCCCGTCAAGAAACTAATGCTCTTAGGAGAGAACTGATTGGGTCAAAGGAGCGAACTGATGACCTTGCAAGGCAATTATTGCAAAGCCAGGCTGGACAAGCACCCCTACCTGGTTCCGGGGGTAATCCAGCTTCTGTGTTATCGAGTAACCCTGTGCAAATAAACCAACCAGGAAATATTCCATTAGCCCCACCTGAACGCTTTGCCGGAGATCCCAAAAGGTTTGCTGTATTTATGAACCAATGCCGCTTGCACTTTTTATGCAGACCTGGAGCCTTGCCAAACAACCAAGCCAAGGTAGCCTTTGTATTGTCATATCTCAGCGGCAGTGCAGCTGATTGGTCAATTCCACTAGTCACTCAGGATGACCCAATACTTCGGGATTTTCAGGGCTTTCAAACTAGCATGGAAAGACTATTTGCCCGACACTCCCAAGGACAGGCCCTGGATAACGAACTTTTGTCCCTACGACAGGGCAACCAGGACCTTCTATCCTACATCGTGACCTTTAATAGGTTGATAGTGGAAACTGGATGGCCTGAGGTAAAACGAATCACGTTATTTCATCGAGGGCTTCGAGGAGAACTCAAGGATGTCTTAGCTCAAGTTGTGAACTCACCTCAAGACTGTGCTGAATATATAGACTTAGTGGTCCAGTTAGATCACAGACTTCAGAACAGAAAGGCTGATTGAGCCAAGTTTGAGAATCAGGTGTTGGTCAAAACTCAAGCTAACCCCAAAGGAGCAGATGCTTCAGAACCCATGCAAATCGCAGGGGTTAAAGGACCCTTAACCCAGAAGGAAAGAGAAAGGAGACCACAAATGCAATTGTGTCTATATTGTGGACCTTCTGGGCATTTTCTATGGGATTGCCCTGTAAAACCACCCAAAAAGGTGGTAGGAGCTGCTGATAAAAGCCATATGGAGTCAGACTCGGGGAAACAACCACGCCCGACAAGCAGAGAGGTCCGCTTGCCGAGCTTGAAGAAGGATACTCAGACCCTGCATTTCATCATACCAATGGTCCTCGTAGATCAAAGACAGCCATCGTGTATGCACGCAGTAAGGGCATACATTGATAGCGGGGCCATAGGAAACTATGTGGACTATGAATTGGCTTCCAGGATGAATCTAACTCTCTGCCAAAAAACCACCTCAGATGTCATCACCACAGTAGATGGAACTGAAATTGCCTCTGGGCCTGTAATTCATTCCACCACAGAGATGACACTATAGGGTCAGGATGGGCATCGAGAGACTATTGTGTTTGATCTAATCAAAGCCCCACAGTTCCAAATAATACTGGGGATACCTTAGTTGGAAACACATAATCCTTGTATTGATTGGCAAGAGAAGAGAATAACCTTCCCGGATTGTGCACAAACCTGTTACCCACAGAAAAATCAGAACTTAGGCCTGGCCACAGTAACCACAGCAGTCATGCAACTACCTCCAGAATACCAAGAATTCCAGGATGTCTTCCAAAAGGAACAGGCAAACACCTTACCTCCTCACAGATCATACGATTGTCAAATCGATCTCATACCGGGTGCACAACCCCCTTGTAGCAGGATCTATGCCCTTACGAAACCTGAGAACCTTCACCTACGACAATATCTAGACCAGTACCTTGCCAATGGCTTTATTCGCCCATCCAAGTCCCCTGCATCTTCAGCTTTGTTCTTCGTGCCCAAAAAGGAAGGTGACCTCAGAACTTGCATTGAACCAGATATCTGTTAAGAATACCCATTGCCTCTGATCCCTGAACTATTAGACCAAGTGAAGGACGCTTGTATATGCACTAAATTAGATCTCTGGGGGGCATACCATTTGGTACGTGTAAAAGAGGGCGACAAATGGAAACTGATTTCGCACTAAGTATGGGTTATTCGAGTACCAGGTGATGCCTTTCGGGTTGTGCAATGCACCAGCAGCCTTCCAATACTTCATGAACGATGTCCTTCGTGAACTCATAGACGTTTGTGTTGTCGTGTATATCAATAATATTCTAGTATACTCCTCTTCAGAATCTGACCATGTGCAGCACCTCTGAGCAGTCCTTGAGAAATTGCGCCAGCACAAACTATATGCAAAACCAGAAAAATGTGTTTTTCATGCCACAGAAGTTGAATTCCTTGGATTTATCCTGACCCCAAAGGGAGTCCGAATGGACTCACGAAGGGTGGACGCAATCCTTAAGTGGCCATCACCAAGTTCAGTTAAAGGAGTACAAAGCATGCTCGGCTTTGCCAATTTCTACCGCAGATTCATCCCAGATTTTTCACATGTCGTACATCCCATCACAGCACTCTTGTGAAAAAATAAACGCTTTATATGGACTGAAGAAGCTGAAAAAGCCTTCCAAGAGCTGAAAGCGAAATTCACGTCTGCACCTGTGTTAAAGCACCCACGCCCTGAACTTCCATACATAGTGGAATCTGATGCAGCCAGTCTAGCCATGGGAGCTGTCCTGT
Source organism: Ambystoma mexicanum (assembly GCF_040938575.1). Taxonomy (NCBI): domain Eukaryota; kingdom Metazoa; phylum Chordata; class Amphibia; order Caudata; family Ambystomatidae; genus Ambystoma; species Ambystoma mexicanum. The sequence goes on from NC_090935.1 coordinate 136,296,855, forward strand.
CTCAAAGGGACCCTGAAACTGGCTGGCCAGCTTCACCCAGTAGCATTTTGGTCCAGAAAGTTCTCGGCACCCGAGTTAAACTATGTGGCTAACGACAAGGAGCTATTAGCCATTAAATCCGCCTTCAAGTCTTGGCGGCACTATCTTCCCGGTGCCAGGCATTCCATTACTGTGATCACCGATCACCGGAACTTACAGTATTTAAAAACAGCCAAGGCCCAATCGTCACGTCAACTCCGATGGGCTTTGTTCTTTGCTGAGTTCGATTTCGTGATAACCTATCGACCAGGATATAAGAATGGTAAAGCAGACGCCTTAACCCGAATAGGGATGGGAGAGGCAGAAGTGAACCCAGAACCAGTACCTATAATTTTCGAACAAAGGATTCTTGGCATGACTACTCTACAGACACTAGAGGACATTCAGGTAAAGATCCAGCAATTCCTTGAGCCTAAAGCCCTGCAGGACTGGGTAAAGAAAGGCCCGGACTACTCTGTCACCAATGATCTGCCTTATTACCAAGAACGACTGTTTCTGCCACACAAGGAACTACACAAGCTAGTCATTTCCCGTTATAATGATACCCTAATGGAGGGGCACCCAGGTATTGCAAAAACTGAAGCTAAAATTGAAAGACGATTCTGGTGGCCCACCTGGCGAAAGGATATTAAATCATTTGTGATGTCTTGTGGTATTTGCGCCCAAAACAAAAGTCAAAAGAAAAAACCAGCTGGACTTCTACAACCTTTAGACATTCCGCCTACACCATGGCACACCTTATCGTTAGACTTTATTACTGATCTACCTCCTTGTAATGGGTTTAACACCATTCTAGTTACTGTGGATCTTTTTTCCAAGATGGCCCACTTTATTCCTTTGAAAGGACTATCTTCAGCCTTAATCCTGGCCAAAGAATTCCTCGAAAACATTGTTCGCATACATGGATTTCCGTCCGTGTTGGTCTCTGACCGGGGCAGTCAATTCATTTCACATTTTTGGAAGAAATGTTGTCAATTGGCGCAAATCGACGTGAGATTATCAACCAGTCACCACCCCCAGACCGATGGTCAAACGGAGAGGACCAACCAGACTCTTGAACAATACCAGCGTTGTATGTTACATCAGACTGAGAGTAATTGGAAGGGCTTCCTTTGGATCGCCGAATATGCATGCAATAATTCAGTACATTATGGAACTGGACAAAGTCCCTTTTATACCCTATATGGGCACCACCCTCGAACCTCAGACCTTGACTCACTCCAACACTTACAAATGCCTGCAGTGGACCATCTACACGCTACGATTACACAAGCCTTTAAGGAGGCAACTGCACATTTGAAACAGGCGAAGGAGAAATATAAGTAAGATGCTGATCGGCATAGAAGTGATACTCCACCGTACCAGATAGGGGACCAAGTATGGTCCCCTATCTCACCGGCCTTCGCAGCATCCTCACGATCCACCGTATCCTTCTGCACGTTCCCGCCGCATTCTGGCACCTAAGGGGAACACAAGAACAGCAAAGGTGAGCCAAGGAAATAAGCAGAGGCAATAGTAACTACCCCCATAGACTTACCTGATTACCGCCAGGGGTACTATTCCTCTTCACGGGTCGGCGCAGTCTCCATTGCATCCTCGCCGCACCCCGGCCTCTAAGGGGAACAAAAGGACGACAAGGTGAGACAACGGGACAAATATGGTGAACTCTTCTCACTGCAATAGACTTACCTAATTTTACTGCCAGAGGCATAATTCCCCGAACTTCATATTTTCTCACCACACCTGAATAAGGGAACAAGCAGCTTACATTCTGGCCTTATTTTATTGAAGTGTGTAGGATAAGCCAAATCCTTACCTGAACTTCGTCAGCTACCACGAGGAACTCTTCGCTGGGGTCAAGCTGCAAACTACAAGGAATCAGACAAGAGTGAAAGTCAGACATGTGAACTCTTTTTGGGAGTCAATATTGTTCTGGAACTCACCAATTCCTTCAAGCCAGTGAAGCAACTGGTTATCAACGCGCCCCTGCGCTCAATGCAGGATGGAGAGCTTATCTTTTAAAACCATCAGGTGAGACTATAAGAGGGGACATCAACGGTGATCCGTGGGGAGAACAGCGGGGGTTGGGGGGAATTTACGCTCAACTCCACGGGTGGTTAATTTCCTTTCTCCATTTGCAGAAGAATATTCCTACGGGCCAAGCAAACAAAGCTAGGTGGGCCAGTCCAGTCCATCATCTCGGCCCTACGCATCACATTGGTGGAGACCGCAGCTGTCCAGTTCAGATCGACGCCTTGAGGGAGCCAGGTGAGCTTAACATGCCCCCCCATTGACGGGCACCTGCCAGCAGGCCCCGACACATGCCCCCCCACCTCACCCCCATTGACGGCCACCTACCAGCAGGCCCCGAAACGTCCCACCAAACACCACGTCATAACAAAACAGACCCATGGCCCGAAGGCCAACCCAAATCCCCCTCTCCCCACAGTACAAGCACACAACCATCCACTGCACCCACTCCCTACTAAATTACCCATGCCATGAGAGTCTGAAAACAACCAGCATGGCCATGAATAGATGTCCAACAGAGCCACACAGTGGCAACACATGACTGAGGCATTGCCCGTAATGACATGCACAAAACCAATGAGAGTAGACCACACCATAATGAAGAAATAAGAAATGTATTAAAAAGTAAACAAAATGACAGAATGACAAGAGAAATACAATGAAAGAAAAAATCCACAACATGAAAAACTAAAAGTGGTCCACCGGAAAAGTCCATAGAAAGTAAAGAAAAAATCAAAAGCACAAAAAACCATTGCTCCATGGGATGATATAATAAAGAAAGTATGTACATGTCTGGTACTATTTGCAATGAAAGTCAGAAGGGTCCATGATCCCAAAACAAAAGGAAAACTACCTAAAACTCAGCCTGCCTCAAAGCCCTGTGCATGTAGTTCTCCACCCTGACCATTGTGAGCCGTGCCCTCAATGCCCGCCGCCGCTCCGCACCTGTTCGCTGGCCCAGCTGCAGCCAAACGGTAGAAACTCCCAATCCTGGGACCGCCTGCCCACCGGCCGATGCCTGCCCCGATGGTGTAGAGGGCCCCGAGGCCACATGCCTCCTATGCCGAGCATGCCGCCGCCTTTCAGCTGCCTGCCGCCGCTGCCACGACTGCCTCCGGGTAGATGGCAACACCCGGGGCCGTCGTGCAGGTGCCCTGCTTGTATGTGCCTGCACATCATCTGTTGCCAGGGGTCCAGTTGCTGGGTTGACCATCTGTGCTGGAGCTCCGACTCCCGACTGTGGCAGGGATGGGATCTCCACGAGGCTGGCTGCGTTGGTTGGGGCAGGACAACAGGGGGCCCCGCTGGCATCTGGGCCTGAAGTCGGCACGGAGAACAACTGGCGTATAGTGTGCACAAAGGAGGAGAGGACGCAAGACTGGGGACACATGGAGGAAACCCCCGACCATGGTCCCTCCCAACTGGGCCACGTTGGCACACATCTCTATGTGATGAGGTGCATGGTCCCCCCAGGAAGCACGCACGTCATCACGAATGTCCGTGTGTGCAACGCGACACCAATAAGGATGGACTATATCCTGTCACGGGTCCCCACGTATGCAGGGAGAGGAGTGCCAGATGACGTGGACCTCCCCCCTACCTGCAGTCGGGCCTGTGACAGGGCATCTCTGCTGGTGCATGGTGATGCAGTCACAGTGTCAGGGACAGTGACATGCACAGGCCCCTCCGTGGCGACCTGTGCTGCCTCCTGCCCCTGGACTGCACCACTTGCACCAGTAGTACCAAACCCACCAGGCCCCATGTGCGGCTCTGTAGCAGCCTCCACCTCCTCCATACACACCACCAACCTGGATAGCTCTGCACCATCTTCCGCCTGTGGGGGCTCACCCGCTCCTTCCACTTCAGCCCTAGTGGTGGACGCGGCACCAGTCCCCTCACTCCAGGATGAATGAATTTTCTGAGAGGGTGACTGGGCTTTGCGTCGCTGGACGGTGGAGGCATCCCTGCCACTTTCCACCACAGCGCCGTCTCCGCCCTCTTCTTCACTCGCCGCTGTGTAAAGGGAGACATTGAACACAAGCATCAGGGTACTGTACAATAGTCCCCTAGACAGAAAGCAATAGCACATGAGTGGCTCTGTCAAACGTCACTTCCATCATGCCCCTCCACAACACATGTGTCAAACAGGCATGGCACATGCAACAAACATTTGCATCCATGTCCAAGGCACCATAGAAACATCCAATGGTGGGCTGAAACTCACATGCATCATGGGACATGCTGATCACATGCACACACATCACCGGAGGGTCATGCATGCACAGTGGATACAAGGATGACTAGGCTGTATCAGGGAATCAACACATCGTCACGGAAATGTGTCATGCATCCAAGGCGTTGAGCAGTCACTCACACACTACTCAGACACACTGACATGTACACCATGCAAGTCCATGACAGCAGCACCCATCTCTCACACCCCAAACATGTCCAAGTACAGACACAGGCATGCATACATGTGTGCATTCCGCATGCTGCTCCGCATGATGCATTGCAACACATACACCATCCATGTGGATCATGCCTGACTGGACTCACATGCAGCACCATCATATCCCTGCGCACACACACATCCATACATGTCACACATACAGCCAAGCAGCTAACTACCAGCACACTGCAACATGCACTGTTTAAAATGGGAATGCATGTGCACTTACCACTCAGCTCCAGACGCGCGGCACCCTGAGGATCTGGTGATGAAGCACTGGGCGAATGCGCTCCAGGACCCTCATCTGCTGGGTAATAAGGTGGACCCAGGTCCTGTACTTGTAGTCCTCCCAGTGCTCCTGGACGTGTTTGATGTCGCGGTGTGCCACCCCCTCCACGTTGATGGCACCCACTATGTCCTTCCAGATCCTCTCCCGTCCTTTCCAGATCTGTCCCCTGGGGAGGTGATGATGGTTGTCTTTAGCTGGGTTTGTGTATTTGTCTGTGTGTGACATGCATGCATGTGCACAGACATTTGTACTCACCAATGAGCCATGTGTCGCCATGTGTCCCAGCTTCCAGGTCCCCGCCCAGGGCAGACATTCTGTAAATGAAACTGTATGGGTAGACACAGGATAGTTTGCATAGACAGAGGTGATGATTCCATGGGCATCGCATATAACCTGTACGTTGATGGAATGCCAGTGCTTGCGGTTGCAGTAGATGTTTTCAGTGGCCCTAGGTGGACGTAGGGCCACATTGGTGCAATTTATGGCACCAAGCACTTTGGGGAAATCTGCCACCCTGTAAAAGTCATGTAACACGGCTTGCCTTTCTGCGGGTGTTCTGGGCATGTATATGTGCATGCTGACTGAGGGGCGTGCAGTCATGATTGCCAACACCTGCTGTAGGCAGCATGGCTGAGTGGGCTGTGAGTCACCCCCAACTATGGCAGTGGTCCACTGAAGTGACCCAGTGGCCAAAAAATGCAGGACATTGAGCACCTTTTCCAAGGGGCTCAGTGCTTGGGAGCACAAGGTGGGTGATGTGAGGTCATCCTCCCACTCAGTGACCAGGTCTAGTATGATACGAGGGGGAAACCTATACCTGCCATAAATGTGGTCATCAGGCATCCCAAAAAGGCTGGTCCTGGGCAAAAAAATGCAGGGCCTGACAATTCTCTTCCTCCTGCGGTTTCCCACGATCAGTGCTGCGAGAAATGGGACATTCATCGCAGCTGTATATACGTGTTTGTTGTTTGCACGCACTTTTGTACTGCGGGGATGCTTCAGCCTTCCTTCTTGTGGCGGACATGTTTAGGGCTGTGCGTGTCTTTTGGCGTGCGCGGGTTTCCCCTATTCGATTCCATGAATACGTGGTTTGTGCGAGCGTGTGGGCGTTCGGTGTATTTCCCAACAGTACTTCACCAGTTATGCCCTCATTTTCACGCGTTGTTCCCCATTCCGCGTATTTTTTTGATTGATTGATATTTTATTTCTATCGCGCTCGTACACAAGTGTTTCAGAGCGCGACAAGGCAAGGGAGGGGAACAGGGGAGGACAAAACAGCGATCTTACTAGGCCCAGTGACATTGAGAACGCGCAAGTGCATGGGAGAGGGGGGAGGGGAAAAGTGCATGGAAGCGGGGAGAGGTGGAAAGTGCGAAGCAGAGGAGAAACAGATAAATAACAATAAATAAATAATAAAGGCAACAAACAGTGGTAATGCAGCCAGCAATTTGCAAGTGCTAGGTTTAAGGCAGCAGACAGGGTAGGTCTGATAAGTGCAGGAAGAAAAAGGGGGGCTGCATGTATGGGTACAGATACAGACCCCAGTGCAAGGGGTGGCCCGGAGGCAGTGCGGGAGGGTGGCAGGAGGAGCAGGTACGTGCGCCCAAAAGACAGAGGGTGGCCAGTTGCACGGTGCCAAGATAGAACAGATCAGCAGGGGAGAGGGGGAGCGAAGGCAGAAGAAAAGAGGAAGGTCTTGAGGTGCTTCCAGAACCGGAGATGGTTCTCCTCAAGTTTTAGAGTGGCAGGGAGGCTGTTCCAGAGGGAGGCCCCAGCCAAAGACAGAGATCTACCCCCAGCTCGTTTCTTAGAAAAACAACTGACCGTGAGTGAGTTGAAGGTAGAGGAGCGAAGAGCTCGAGAGGGGAGGTATTTGCGGAGGGACAGCTGAAGGTATTTTGGACCCAGGCCCCAGAAAGCCTTGTGGACAATGCAGAGGGTTTTGAATTTAATCATTGCTTCCACTGGGAGCCAGTGGAGAGATTTCAGAGCTGGAGAGATACGATCCCAGTGCTTGAGGCCAAGGACAAGTCTCGCAGTCCTGTTCTGGATTAGTTGCTGCAGAGGGCGGACAGTAGAGACAGGTAGATTTAGAAAGAGGCTGTTACAATAGTCCAAGCAAGAGGGAACCAGAGCTTGAGATACCATGAGCTTCTGGGGGAAGGAGAGAAAAGGCTGAGTACCTCTGAGGAGGTGCAGTCGGAAATTTGACTTTTTAGAGACCTCAGAGATGTGGGCAGTGAATGAAAGGGTGGAGTCCAAGAAGACCCTGAGGTTCTTAGCCTCGCAGGTGGGGGTAGGAGGAGGGCCAAGGGAGGCCAGCCAGAGAGTGATGGGACAGGATGGTGAAGGTTTGCCGATGAGGAGGATCTCCGTCTTGCTGGCATTCAGACAAAGATCATTGGCGGCACACCAATCTTGAATGGAAGTTAGGCAATCAGAGATGAGAAAGGGAGAGGAGGTGGCAGAGGGCAGCTTGAAAATGAGTTGAGTGTCATCAGCGTGGCATTGGAAATTTGTTCCACCCTTTTTTGGTGTGTGCGCTACACGTTGTGCGTTTTCACTGTGCGGGTCACGCACGGCCTTCGGGATGTCGCAGTGATGTGTGCGCCCATGTGTACCACACACGGTTTCAGCGCCACTTCCTGGGAAAACACATGCACAGACTTCCATGAATCGCTTGCGTGCGAATCGCATGCGTGCGCTAGCTTTTTCACGCTTGCGCCAGCTTGCGCCACAAATTTCAGCGCACAATTATTCCATGAATTACCCTGTTTATTCATTCAATGTTTAGATGCAAGTATGTTTTTTCCTTTTAGAGACAATTTTGGGAATGCCTAAAAAAGATATTTTCTTTTCAACAACCCTTATCATTATAGCATGTTTTGATTGGTGTGTTAGTGAATCCTTTCATTTCATCTATTCATTTAATGTCTTTGTTTATATTGCCTTTCAGCTCATTGCTTCCAACTGGAAAAATACATGAAAATTGTCGTATCATTTATGATTGAACTCCATTTGTTCTTTCCAGACAATCCAAAAACTGCATGCTCTATCATCTAGGATACTACCTAAACCTGATAGCAAATAGAGTCTATTTAATACCTATTTAATGTGAAATGTTCATTATATTCAGGGAATAATGCTTCCCCTTCCTTCTTCTTTCGTTATTTGTTCCTATGCTCATCCTGTTAGTCTTTTCCTGTTAGTTTGAACTCATTCAACAGATAATCTCTATTTTTGCATGATTTGATTAATAATACTATCTTAATGGACTGCATTCTATATCATATAATTGATATCACAAAATTGTAATCAACAATAGAATATCTTTTTCTTTGCTATTGAAGTATGTATTCCTTTATTTGTATTCATGAAAACTTTCCATCTTTTTTTCTTGACTTTTTATTTTAAAACCATAAAATCACAGGATACTCCAGAAGACAATTATTCCAAATTCATGAAAACAGTATACGAAACAACTATATACATTACAAGATAAACCCCCAATCAAATTCCAACAACTCATATACACCCCCTTTACACCCCTATATACACAAGTACAACACCAAGTCTAACATAGTTGAAGAAATTTACCCCAGATCCTCTCAAATAAACTCATTTTCCCTTCTCTTCTGTAAAGTGACTTTTCCATAGCTGCCAAATCTTCCATCTCAATCATCCACGCCTTAACATTCAGAGTCAAAATAGTCTTCCAGTTTCGCAAAACTATCTTCTTACCAATCATCGCCCCACGGAACAACCACTTCTTCTGACTCAAAGTAAGTTCCTCCAGAGACTCGTCATCCCCCAAAATCATCATTTTGAAGTCCAAAGCAGGTAAATTCTCAATCACCTCACCACATACTCGACCAACCTCATTCCAGAACAACCTTACCAACCTACAGTCCCACAACATATGCTCCAACGTACCTTCTGAATGAATACACCTCCAACAATCTGAGCTCTCCGACATCCCCCTACCCACCATTCTCTCCGGCGTCCAAAAAACCTGATTAAGTATCTTTATCCGTCTCGACCTCTCCGTAAGCCCCAAAGAACACAACTTAACATTTTCACACATCCGGCACCACAAATCCTCAGAAATACCCGAGCCTATCCTCCTACCCCACTCCTCCCTTAACAAGTCATTACCACTGTAATGCGACACAATTTCCTTATACACTCGACTTGCCAGTTCACCTTCCTTCCCAATTGGCTTCCTAGTAAACAAACTCAGATCAATTCTCCTTTCAAAATCCACAACCCCAATCGCCTTTTTTAGCTTCACTTAATCAGAGATCCTAAAATTATCAATGTCAAAACACCGTTGCAATTCCCTTGCCATCATCCAAACACCATCTTTAAACAAATCAGCCACCCACCGCACTCCACCCAAAAACCAATCCACCCAAAAAAACACATTACCATTAATCTTAATAGCAAGATTAAGCCACAACGATGCATCAGGGTCTCTAAATGCGTCCACCTTCAAGCATTCGCAAATACTTTTCCATGAACATCTCAAATTCTCAATCAGCGGATCTTTTCCACAATTGTTTCTTGAAACCGAAGTAAAGACCACACGTGGAGTCAGTGGTCCAACAAAACTAGTCTCAGCCTCGACCCATACATCTCGTTGCTCATCCACAAAAGGGACCAAAAAATCCGACATGAAGGCCAAGTGGTATGCCCTGAAATTAGGAACCCCTAAACCACCCTCATTCAAAGGCAGTTGCAATTTCCACAACTTTAATTTTGGTGGCTTCTTATCCCACGAAGATTCTTGAAGCATCCTGTCCAAATCCTTCCAAAACGAAGATGGTAGCACCAAAGGAAGCATACTCATAACATAATTAATTTTTGGGGCCGAGACCATCTTTAGGGCATTCACCTTGCCCCAAAGCGAGAGATTCAACAAACTCCATCTATCCAGCTCAACCCTCAACCCACTACACACAGATTTAGTATTTTCTGGGATCAAATCTCTAATCACAGGAGACAACCACACCCCCAAATACAGCATCCTATCAGGACACCACCAAAATCCCAGGTCCACCATAAATCTCCTGTCCACAAGATGTGTCAACGGCATAACCTCCAATTTGGTCCAGTTAATCTTAAATCCTGAGCATAGCTGAAAATTAGCCATCAACCTCATAAGCGCCGGAACAGACCTCTCCAGATCAACCAGAGCCAACAACATTTCATCCGCAAACATCCAAATCTTTTGTTTCAATCCCCAACTCGTAAGCCCCACCACCTTGTCTGCCTCCCTAATAGCCCCAGCCAATGTTTCCATGGCAATCATAAATAATAGCGGCGACAAAGGACACCCTTGTCTAGTCCCCCTCTCCAGCACAAACTTCCCACGAACAGTGTTAACGTAAAAGAAAGAAGTGCCATGCTCGGGCTTCACCACGGAAGCTGTGTATTTTTCTGAAGTTGGATTATTGCGGTCATGTGTTATTGGATTTGCTGTGTTACCCACATGGGTCCCTAAATTCATGCTATATGGCCAATGCCATGTTCTCTAGACTCTCATTACTGTAATAATAAGATAGAGAATCTGAATTTCTAGAAGAGGTGACAAGCCAATAAACCGGAAATATTTCAGAATGTAATTCATTTTTTTCCCTTCTTTGAAAATTAATGAGCAATGGAAGTTTCCAACTCTCATTTCCAATACATGTGGGTGGTTTCTCTTTTGTGGTGAGGCATCAGAATGGTGAAGTGGGGGAGGTAACTGGGAGAGCGTCCAATATAAAAGCAAGAGATCTAGCTCATGGGAAAAACCCCATGCCAGAGTAATGGATGAGTCCAGAAATGTGACAAAACCACTGCTTTAATAATAACGTTTGAAAACAGCGGGGATACACACAGACATCTTAAGATTTTCAATGCTCTCAGCTAGTTACAGTCTTGTCATGGAGTTTTATTCATCTGTGACATCATAAACAAATGATACATTTCACAAACCTAAGGCGGGATGGAATTGGTTAGTATGGTAGGCTACATATAGATGACCTATATGGTGAGGCGTGTCATTGGCTAAATAGTGTCTGGTGGCTCCTCTTGTGACCACCGGTTCCATGTGATATAATCACTGGAAATAACATTGAGGGTGACTCGATATATTTTTTAAAGGACCAAACACCCTTCCCAACATATTTTAGGAGTGGTGCAATTATATAAACAAACTCCAGTCCTAGAATATTTGGGCAATGTGTTGTATAGTGCCTTTAAAAAAAAATATTGAGTCACTGCCAGCGTTATTTATTTCTAGCGATTATATCACTGGATACCTTGAGCACATCCTAAATGTGCAAATACAGGCATGTCAGTCTAGCGCACTTCGACTGGGTCTTGCAACAAAGTGTGTACTAGCATGGAAGGTATGTAGGGATTGGCCAGCGTGGGCTTTCCCAGCCTGGCAAAGTTACCAGCACATGAGCACAATAGGGGGGGGGGAGAAGGAACTCAGGGTGCTGCCTTGTCCCAATACGGTTCCCGCTCTCTGACTCCCGTGGCCGCAACATAGGACATTCTAGCTTTCAACTCCATACTGTGTTGTATCTTTTGTCCCACTGAAACTGATTCTCTGAATAGGACTTCTCCTCCACAGCAATTCACGTGTGTATGGACCACATTTTGGATTATCCTGCAAAGTGATTCGAGAGGATTTTAGATGGTGGGGACTTGTTCAGGCTGCCTCCTCCTCCTTTGGTCAGGTGTCAGATGATGGGAACCTGACAGATCTGCAACATTTGTTTCTTGTTTATTCAGATAGAGTGTCTCTCGTCTGGGATTTGATTACGCTCTGTACTTTTTCAATTCTGGCTCAAACTTGCCATCTCAAGACGACCTTGGCACTGTGCACTTAGTGCCTGAGCTGTGGCTCCTTTCGTGGCTCAGCAAGACTTGGTCTTTCTCCCCACAGATGGCTCCCATTCATCTACCATGGCAGCGTCTTCCATCTTGTTTTACATGGTCACTCAGTTTAGTTGCGTTCTACATCAAGTAAGCAATTATATGTATTCATCTATGATTGGCATGTCCGCATAAGAGAGAAAGGGTGTATGTAATCTCTATCTTAGTGATTGTTAGCATATTCTTCGTGTCTAAGAAAAGTTTGGCTAAGTGTCTGTGTAGCTTCATGCAGGGATGCATGTGCTTCATGTCTAATGCATCTACTTGAAAGTGCGTGGGTGTGTGTTCAGCCAGGTCGCCTCTTCATGATTACTTCAGTGATGTCATCCTGTTAAGGTCTGTAGGGCTGCTTCAGTGGGTCGCGTCTGTCACCTTGGTGATATACTGGGGGGAGGGGTAGATGCCCAATATAACAGTATACCATGGTTTTGGCAGTGCAATTTTCATTACTTTGCAGCCTCTTTTTCCCATTATTTTGGCTAGTGTTTTGACTTGGATGACTCTGCATATAATAACTATTAGTACCGGGCGAGGGTCACTCTTATTTATTTATTTATTTATTTATTTATTAATAATGCGCCGAATAGCCGTGGGCATCAGGGCGCACATGAACACATACAACAACAATGAGGATGGGACATTAGAGGCAAGGTAGGGTGTGGGGTGGATTAGCTAAAACAGTGCAGTCTTTATGTTCTTCCTGAAACACAGATTATTTTCCTGTCTCAGCTTCCCAGGAAGGGAGTTCCTCAACTCGGTTGTGTGGACTGGGAATGGCCTACCCAAGCCGCTCGTCCATTTAAAAATAGGAAAGGATGCCAGGCCTTGTCCATTCAGTGTAAACATCGGCCAAGGACGTAGTGAGTTATCTCTGTTTTCAAGGAAGATGGGGCGTTGCCATAGCGGCAGTAGTGGACAATGGTGTTTTAAAACTGATGCGGCCCTCCATGGACAGCCAGTGCAGGTCTTTCTGGTGTTTGGATATATGCTCCTTCCAGGGGACCATTTTGATGATGCGTACAGCATCATTTTGGATGTGCTGGCATCTTTTTTGGCTGGAAATGCTAGCCCCGAGAAGCAGATCAATGCAGTAGTCCAGCCTAGTTAAGATGATGACCGTTTTCTTTGGTGAGGAAAGGTTGAATATTCCTGAGAAGGCGAAGATGATAGTTACAATTTATGCTGACAATTTTTGCATGTTCTTGCGAATCCAGGGAGGCTTCCTAAGGTTTTAACCTTTGTCTCAGTGGGTATCCTGATATGATTGATGGGGAAAGCATCAGAGCTGGTACTGAGCATACTCCTGGCTTGGTGTGAGCCAATGATGAATAGCTTGTTTTTCCCCCCAACGATACACATCCAGTTTTCAGTCATCCATAACTCAACCTGATTGAAAATCGAGAGGAGTTTGGCTGAGTCTTTGGGGTAGTTTCCACTGGTTTCCATCACTAACTTTATGTCGTCCGAATAGTTGGTAAAGTGATTGCCCATGGTCTCCAATAGAGCCCAGAGAGGCTGAATGTACATATTAAACAATACATGCGACAAGCTAGCTCCCTGTGGCACCTCACAGGGGATTCTTGAGGGAGGAGAAAGGGTGTCACCCCAGTGTACCCTAGAGACACAGTGAGACAAGAAAGATTTGAACCATTCGGTAGGATCCTTACAGAAATGTCCTGTAGATTCTAGGGTGTATAGAAGGCTCTGGTGGTCGAGCAAATCAAAGGCCGCTGAGAGGTCCAAAAGGACACGAAGGCCTGCTTTGCCCTCTATAATCCCTAGCATGTGTGACTGAAGGTTTATAAGGGTTCTTTTGTTACTGTGGGTTGATCTAAAACCTGCATGCCCCCCCATGTAAGATGTTGTTGGTCTCAACATGGGTTTATAACTGAGATGTAGCAACTTTACCAGGATCTTAGGGAGAAAGTGGCAGTTAGTTATGGGCCTGAGGTTTGCCGGATCTCTACAGTTGTGGCCAATTTCTTTGGGGAGGGTGGTGACCGTAACAACCTTGATGGCAGTAGGGATGCACTTATCCTGAAAACATGAGTTAACGAGCCTGTGTCAAGAAAGGGGCGAAGAGAGTGTTGTGCTGTACTCTATGATAATTTTAGGTGGCAGCATATTTTCAACACAGAATGTGGGCTTCATGTTGCAGAGTATTCTCGCCGTCTCACGTAACTTGATTGAACTTAGGGTAAATTTGAGTGAGCTTGGTTTGTCCCTAGGAGGCGTCCTAAGTTTCCTGGGGGAATTAGGTATGTTTGGCGCCATCAGGAATTGGTTCCTTGCTTTGGTGATTTTGGCTTCAAATGCCCCCTGACCCATCTTGCAACTCTCTTCTGAGGGGGCATAGGAAGTGGCCTAGTCAGCAGGTTTTTTGAAAGAGTTTGCCTGTTTTGTTTGGGGCCTCTTCTATTCGGGCATTGATTAAATTCCTTTTAGTATCTACGATCTTAGCTATTATACGTTTTATCGATGGCTTTCCATGCTTCTTTATTTTCCTGGGATGGTAGTTTTAGCCATATAGCTTCGAGTGATCGTTTTGACCTTTTCAGGGTAGATAGTTCAGGTGTGAACCATTCCTGTTGTCTTGGATTTGCCTGAATGAGTTTGGATCTGAGAGGGACAATGTGGCCAACCATGAATGGAAGGGGTTTGATACATTTGTCCAAAAGGACATCTCTATGGTCATCGTCAGAGGAATTTAGCATGACAGCATGTAAGCATTACTCAATATCATTGGCAGAATTTTTTTTAAAATTCTGATTCATGACCTTGCTAGGCTTGGAGGGTTTCTCTAACGGTGTCTTAAGGTCAGTATTAAAATTGATAAAATAATGCTCTGACCAGATGCACAGGGTTGTCTGGATATTCTGATCTACAATGTTTTTCGCGACCACCCAGTCTAGTTGGTTATTTTTATTGTTGGTTGGCTCATTATTCAAAATTTGGTACTCCACACTGGAGAGGGATTCCTCGAGGTATAGTGCGTTTTTATCTAAGATGTTACTCAGCCAGAGATTGAGATCACCTAAAAAGAGTGTAGCTTTCTTGGGCTCATTGAATTTACTCAGGATTTGCATGATTTCCTCATTGAATTCTGGCATGGTTTGAGGAGGGCGGTATATCAAGAGAACATTAATACAAGGATGAGGTGAGGGTGACATTTTGAGTAGTATTTTGCAACCTGAGCAGTCGCATGGAGAAGGGAACAGCATGAGTTCTGTCTTGGCAAGAATTGCTACTCCCCCACAAATACCTGTCTCTCTGTCTTTATTATAGAGGGAATAGCCCTTGGGGATGGCCAGGCTGAAAAATTGACCACTAGCTTCTGTGGCCGAGGTTTCTGTAATACACATCATGTCCAAGTAATTTAGGGAAATAAAGTTGTGACTGTTCTAGGTGTAGTTATTTAGTGACCTGGTATTCAGAAGAGTTATCTTGAGGGTTTTTATGGGGCATTCTGTGTGGGGGGCACTCACTTAGAATGACATTGTTTGGAAGGCCCACTGAGCACATGGTTCATAATGGCGGTCTTAAGAAAAGGGCCCTGTGGTTGAATGTGCATCCTGGTCCTTGGTGGTGTAATTTCATTCAGCTTGACATCTGTCGTGATATCCTGAAGCCTGACCTCGATGTAATTCGGATGTACGATCAGGTAGCTGTGGAAACTCCACACATGGTTCCAATTTGTGTTGAATAGAATTTTGAATGGGTACAAGTCTCGTCATTTTTAATGCGTTGAGGAGGGTGTCGATTTCTACTGGCACGCGCATCGTGCCGGCTAGCAAGCAAGGGGCGTACGTGATGGCATGGAAAACGTGAGGATAACTATTCACTAGAGTGAATAAAACATACTTATTTATAACAGGCATCAAAGAGGAAAACATGTGGGCGGTAAGCGGCGATGGTCGGTGAGTACCGGCGAAGATCGTCTGGTCCCTGAAGCGCCAGCGTTGAAGCACCTGAAGTTTGGGTAAATAGTAACAGGGACTTATGGAAAGTGAAGCCCTCCTGGATATTAGGGAACTACAAAAGTGCAGTAACTGTTTAAATAAAATAAGAGTGCTTTTCTCTCTGATGGGCACGCAAGTCGCTCAAAGTAAAGGCACGCACGTGTAATCCTACAAGAAAACTATTCTGCACAAGATGTTGCTCGGCATGATATTTACACAATTCTTAACCAGTGAATAACAAGTATATGGGTGCGGCGGCATGTACAGACGGCACGTACTGGCTGTGGTGACCCAATTAGGTAAAGGAATCCCTTGTTACAAACAATCTGATAGTCACTCACCGAGTGCTTCCCTGCCCGACAAAGTACCAGTTGAAGCCTTGTTCTTCTGTATTCCTTCTGTGACTGGCAGCCATGGAAAGGGAGTAGGGACTGTGTGTAGTCCCTTCTCCCTGTTCACTGGCAGCCATCTTTTCTTTTCCTTTTTTTCCCCTCATATTTCTATGTCCGCCTTGGCTCGGGAGAAAGGACTACATGCAGTCCCTTCTAGCAATTCCATGGCAGCAATCTTCTTTGTTTTCTTCCCCCCCACTTTTTTTCATGGCCATGATGGAAAGGGAAAAGGGACCATTTATAGTCCCTTCACCACGATCCATGGGCCCCATCTTTTTTTTTACTTCTCTTTTTCAGTTGCCAAACGCTGCTGTTTCACAACTAAAATATCTACACTATTATTACGCCAATCTAATGGGCCGTCGCACTAATAGCCATAAGCCCCTCACTGGGCGATTTTATTGCCTCAGGTAATGCCCTGGGACCTTCGTTAAGTCCCTTGCTTTGTTTGGGCCTGTAACTATGGACCCAGAGCATTATCTAATGCAGTAATTGGTGCCCAGCTTTAATAGAGCATAATTCACATGCAATAAAACACAACACCCTTTTGATCATCTATTTCATGATGTGTTCCTGTCAATTAACAGCTGCTAAAAGGCAATGAATCTGACAAGAATGGCTGCAGATTATTTTAGCCACCTTGTATTTCCAGGCCTGTGCAAAGCACTCTGCTGGCTACGTTTTCTTACTGTGGCTGACTTATAACTCTTTTGTGACTTCTAACATCCTTATAGTTTCTGATTGTGGCTGCAATGAACAAACACTGGTTGATATAGAGAGAGCATCTGAATTTGATAATGTGGTTAGGATCCAGCTCACTAGAATTTACAAGATTCCTCTCTAAAGCCTGAATTTTCCTCCAGTCTATATCGGTGCAGCTGGTGAATGTTTTCATTGGAGGGGTAAATATTGTGCTTCTTCTCGGCTCCGATCTTTTCCCCTCCTTGGTCCTAAAACTTGGAATGCTCTTCCACTTTCTATTTGTACTTCTTCAACCATTAAAAGAAAAATTCTCAACTAAAATCTCACCTCCTTCTTTCTTTTTCTACTTCTTAATTTCATTGTTTTCATCAATGCCAACTATGTACCATTTGTTTTCAATTTTGTTGTAAACATCTTTGGGGAAAGCGCTAAATAAATATAAATAAGTACAAATAAATATACGAATTATGCAGACAAAGTACATGGAGGGATCCCAAACCAACCAAGTGGATTAATTAGGGGCTTCTCCCCAGAAAGGTTTTAAAATAATGGGTCAAAATGGTGTATTTTGTATGTTGCTTTTTGATAAGAATTGGGTGAAACGCCACAATATTTGCAATAATTTTTGTAGGTCTACACACGAAAAAATGCAATAAATGTCAGAGCATGTCCCAACACATTTTCTTGAATCCTTTGCACAGATTATATGCCAGTATTCTGCCAGGATGTTCATGCACAGTCTAAAAATATATGCCAGTAATGCCAATTAGCAACATTGGTCCATGCTGACTGCAGTAATGTTATTCAGTGTCCCGTGTCAACCAGGCTGGATTTGCCACTAATGCAGAACACATACCAGTGTAATAAAACATGTAGTCTCTGAGGCTTTACATTCCAATAGTCCAACATAAGGACACACTAATTTTGGCTTTGCCAATAATGCAGTAATGGATCTGTAAGAAAACATGCCCATGTTACCTGCAGCAATACATGCTAGTATCTTCTCCTAAGGAATCTCACATGCTTGGCTTTACCCATAATGCAGTAATTATACCATTCTAATAAAACATGCCTAAGATGGCTCCACTATTATGTTTCAATATTCCCACCTAAGAGCTCACTCATGTGAATGTAAACAATATTTCCATGCTGGCTGTGCCAATATATGCCAGTATCACCATGTAAGGACACAATCATATTGGCTGTTCTCATTATACAGTAATAATTGTAGTGTGATAAAACAAGTCACAAGCACCTCTTGGCATACGTGGTGTTCAGCCATGGAACAACCAGTTTGTGAAAGGTTACATTAAAATAGAGGTTACTTGCTGGGTTTCCATGTGCACAGAATGTTGACTCAGCTAATCACAGAGCAGAAGCAGTTGCCCAACACCAACCAGCCAACCAGCTCCACTGTAAGCTTAAGTGTACCACAACTAAATGTTATATTATGTAATGTTATTGCTACTAATTTAGCAGAATGTTTACAGACTGGCAGGAGATGTTGTGGCATGTGGTTGGCGTAGAACGAAAGTAAAATAAAAGGAGAAGAATAGGGTTGCCATGGCTTTAGTGTTGATGTGTGCAGATCTGTAGAACTCTAGCCTCAAGAAGTCAATCTCTGTGCACTGGTAAGGTAATTATTCTTTGAGGTGCAGTGCTCTTTGAGATCTGGCATGAGTCTATTCTAGGGTGAATATGTTTGGTATCAAGTGTCAGAGTGTGAGGTAATCCAGTGAAGTGCAGCAGTGCTTTGAGGTTGTGGTCAAAGGTGTTTGGCATGAGGTGCTTCAGTGTTGGAGTGGTGTGTAGCAATGCGTTGTCAGTGACTATGGGAGGCTTGAGGGTTATTTGGTGATTAGTATTGGGGTTGGGCATGGAGATTTTCTAGGGTATGGTGAAGAGCAAAGCTGTATGTTCCTTCCAAAAGGTGAAGAGATACTTCAGGATACAGATTCCTTTGGACATTGATTACCAAAGGCTGGTGGTCATGACTGCAAACAATAGGCATTCTTGGCATTTCCTGTTCACGTGATACATGTCAGGAGTGTATGGTCGCAGGTGGGCAGGGCTCGTATTGCTAGTGTGATGTGATCTCTTTTGTCCAGTCTAGTCTTGTAGCTGCAAACTCGGATTCCCAGTAGATGTTGCTCACATGCTCCAGGCCCGTTGTGACCAGGATGATGAGCAAAAGTGCACTGGCCAAGAAGGAATGAAAGGGCAGGATTATCCATAGCTGGGGCTTACATGGTTTCTAGTCATCTCTAGCCAGCATACTGATATGGTTGGTGTATTGACTACCTTGCTCTACTACCATGGTGCACCTCTAGTGAGATCCTCTGGTCCACCAACATTAGACATAGTTTCTCTCCTCATCTTCTTCAGTGCTCACATGTTCACTGTCAGGCAACCGGTGGGTATTAAGACTTTGGGCTCCATTAGTGGTCTCACGTATTCCTGAAAACGGGGGGGGGGGAGCTGGGCTCGTGAAGAACAATTGATCAAGTTATTACATAGCATTTATATTTATTACAAGTCCCTCCAATTGGAAATAAAATCATACTAAACATTAGGCAACCAAATGCGCATACGGATTAACAAAATGGATGCGCTTTGAAATGCGCAGGAAACCAAAGCGTTCCCCTGCACTTGAGAAGGCATAAGGAGATGCAGGCCTGTCTCTAAGGGTGAAATGTACCCGCAACCACAGTTTGAGTAACGAGAGCCTAAGACACATTAGTGTCAGGAGTTTGTCACAGAGACACTCACGCAGGTGGTTTGGCAAGCACATTCTTTGTACTAATAGGCAGCCAAAAATGCAAAAGGGTTGTTTAGTACTAGAGTGACCTGCTCATTTCTTACAGTCATGCAAGTAAAGAAAGGGTCACTCCTGCATTTATCTTGCTTAAATACTTGTGTGAGAATCGGGTCTACTGATTGAAGAATTTAGCACAGAAAGTGGCATTTGTCAAAAAAAATCTCGTCCGATTATTTATGCTAGGAAAGGAATGAAATTTGCTTGTAAATTCACTTCTTCACAACAGACGTACCATAGACGTCTTACGTGATCTTACTTCTGATGGAAATGGTTAATGTCTGATGGGTGCCCTCCTAGCCACCCACAACATCCACATCCACCAATAGGCCGATGACACACAGCTGTATGTCAAGATCAACTCCATCAAGGACATGCATACACACAAAACCTGCCTCTCGCTGATCCAGTCTTGGGTGTCCAGTGCATACTTGAAGCTCAACCCTCCAAGACTTTATTCCTACTCCTCACCAACAACACCAAGCACCTAGACATACAGACCTGGCTATCAACCATGAACTCTGAGGACTTCACAACCAAGCTCACCTCCTGCGCCAAGTCCCTCGCGTTCCACACCGACAATCAGCTCTCCTTCAAGACACACATAGCTAAAAAAACTCAGATAGTTTGGTATCATCTCTCCCTCCTTTGAAAAGTCAAACCCTTCCTCCCTCTAGATAGCTTTAGATTCACTGCTCAAGCATGGGTCCTATCTCACCTGGATGGCGGCAATGCACTCTTCAAAGGCCTCCTGTTGTTCTCCCTTGTGCATCTGAGAAGGGTCCTACACGCGGCCGAATGACTTTTCAAGAGTCTAAACAGATACCGCCACATTACCAAAGCCCTTATCGACATTCACTGGCTCCCACTGTATTCATGAAGCATTTTTGTATCTTGCTGCATCATCTATAAAGCAGTCGCCCGAGTCACCCAGCTACCTCACAGGGAAAGTCAGCAAAAGTCAGCATCTCCAGCGGTCAGCCCACTACCTGAAACCAGGACACGTGAAGACTTGAAATCCGCTGTTGCAAAAAGGAACGGACCAGAAAGCAAGCCTTCTCTGTCTATGCCTTAAGACTATGGAATCTCCTCCCCATCGGCATCAGACTCCTCCTTGCTCCTACAATTCAGAAAAGAACTCAAGACGCACCTCTTCAAGGAGTCTTTCCTCCTCAACACCTAGGCCATTAGGTCGCCCCAAGCGCCAGCTTACTCGGTATACGCTGCCTGACCCTCTCCTTCCTGGCACCCGGTACCTCTGTATCCCTCCTCTGTGCCCCTCAATTGCCTACCCCCCGCTGTATATCTTAACTGTTGTTACCTCAGAAAAGCACACAGTTGTGCATCTGTAATGTTGTACACCTCTGTAAAGCACCCCATGATGTATCTATATTGGCGTACACCTCTGTAAAGCACTCTGTTAGGTATACGTTCTGTTGTTACATAGCACTCGATGTTATGTATATGTATTGGTGTATACCTCTGTAAAGTTCCCTGTTGCTTCGAAAAATCTAGGTGTGTGCTCAATAATAATAATAATAATAATAATAATAATGGATTATGGCCAAGACAGATAGATTTTTATACTAGGAGCCTGCAGTCAGTATTAGTCCTCCAGTCTGCCAGGTTATACACCTGGGTCCAAAAGCACATAATACAATGCACCACAATTCATAACCAAGAACTTTCCCAAGTGTGAAAGTTGAACTTCGCCTCTCCTCTTACATCAAACTAGAGAAAAGCACCAGCTCCCAGAACCCCCTGGAGGTTGGTAGCCAGAATTCATTACGCATTGCAGACTCGCTAGCGGCTTCATTGAAGAAGTGCAGCGTGTGAATATTTACAACTGTAGCATTACGCCTGAAGTGCCCTCTCCACCTGCTCCCTGCAAAGCCTAATAAGTATGGATGCAAGCGACTGGAGAAGAATGGCAAGCGTGTATTCATTATTCAGCGCCTCCAGGAGTTCCTCATCACTCAGAGTTAGAGGACGCCCCGCATAAATAATGGAATGCTTCCAGGTCACCATAAGTGACAGTACAACAGATGCTATATGAGCTTGATGCATCCATTGTAGGAAACCACGCAGCTATGTCTCAAATATAGAGGACACAAAAAGATACTTCTGAGAAATTGCTTGCATTTTGGAACCAGCTTCACCTTGCGCCCCACACCGTGTCAGAGAAAGGATACAATCCTTTGTCAGGGGTAACATGGACTTAACCCCTTACCTGCCAGGCTAGTATGCACGTCTTTGCAAATAGGACGAGCATACTTGTCCTTGGCACGTGTTTCATAAATGACTTATGAGCACTCTGTTGCATAAACTGTCTTTTTCTTAGTAAATGATTTGGTCTAGTAGCTTGGCTTGGTCATTGCTACAATCAGTACAAGAAAGTGATTACAAACAGAAGGTTGCATAAATATAGGTGGGGAAATATGGCACACCATTTGCACTAGTTTTAGTGCTAGAACCCAAGAGGCCTTGGTGGAAAAAATGAATTCAAAGAATCTGTTTTAAAGTAGGGTAATTTTGGCAAGCTAAAGTAGGCAAGAAAGCAATAGAGCAGAGGCAACTCACTAGTCATTCAACCTTCCGCGATCGATAAATCGAGTCCCAATCCAACAGGGTGATAATAGCACACTATTAGAGAACTAACAGGCTGGAGAAGTCTGGCTATTAGGAATACACGATTATTGTATTTGATGATGCTGTCCCAAACTTTGCAGGGTTCGAAATTACTGGGCGATATTAACTTTTGGTTATAACCTAGAAGAACCTGGTGTGATTGACCCGAAGCAGGAGCTACATTTGGCTTACATGCCACCTGGTGGCAAACATACATGCCCTTGTGACATTAACTATTTGTGTTTGGGAATGAGCATTAGGACACATCTAGGTGAAATTTGAAGTTCATCGGGTAATCTTTGATTCTCAGAACGTTATAGTTTGCATCTCATTGGGGAGTTAAACTTGCGTTCTGCTATGTTATAACTTTTGGTTCCCCGAAGGTAGCTCCTGCTTACTGGGTGATGCCAGTTACCCAGGAGCTGTTTTTAGCTCCTGTTAATGAAATCGTTATTTCAATGTCTGTTTCGGCTTCACATAAATGCCTTATCAGGTGTGAGGTGGTAACGCCCTTACCTTGTGAGGTGGTTACCACCTCACAAGGTAATGCCTTACCTTGTGAGGTGGTAACGCCCATGCTGTGCACAGTTTTTATGAATGTCTTCTTAAATTTGATTGAGTCCTTGGGACAAAAAAAACAGGAACAGACGGCATATACAAGGTGTATTACCTCCTTTTGGACCAGGTGAAACGCCTTCCTGATTTTGTGTGTGGGTTAAATAGGTTACACAATTCTGGTTTGGCTTGTTGTTCAGTATCTCATGTGTGTCTCAATAGGTTAGAAGATGAGTTAACGTTCCAACAGTGCTGGTTTAGTTTGATCAATAGTGTGTACGGAGCGATTTAATATTTTAGTGGGTGGATGATTGTTTCGAGCAAGTTCAGGTTTAATGAAGCATTTTGCCTAGATTAGGGACGTAGTTATTTTAAAGACTTTGTAGTAACCTTAACTCGAACATTAGGATTCCCAACGTTGTATACGT